>NC_064648.1:112265416-113535416 GCF_023864345.2 Schistocerca serialis cubense
ACACACACACACACACACACCTGGGACCAACAGCAGTGAGACTCTTCGACATGCCTTTTGAAATTAACCAGAGCAGAATGCAATAAGTTATTGTATAATACAGAAATTTCTCCCCTCTACAAAGGGAAATGTGGGAGCCAAACAAGTAATTTAATGTGGATAATGTGGCAGTAGTCTTTTGAATGGACTTGACTTATTTCCTTTTAATAGTTTCCACAATGAAACATTGTCTCAAAATGTGGTAGAAAGCCCAAGGACATTCTGGTCGTATGTAAAGTACACCAGTGGCAAAAAGTCAACACCGTCAGTGTGTGATAGCAATGGAAATGTTCCCGATGGTGGTGCCACTGCAGCTGAGTTACTAAATACAGTTTTCCTTAATTCCTTCACGAAAAAAGACAAAGTAACTATTCAAGAATTCGAAACCAGAACAGCTGTTAGCATGAGTAACATAAAAGTATATATTTTAGGTGTTGTGAAACAACTCAAATCACTTAAGAAAGGCAAGTCTTCTGGTCCAGATGTAATACGAATCAGGTTCCTTTCAGAGTATGCAGACACAATAGTGCCTTTCTTAGCAATCATATACAACCGTTCACTTGGCGAAAGGTCTGTTCCTAAAGACCGGAAAGTAGCACAGGTCACACCAATACTCAAGAAAGGAAATAGGAGTAACCTGTTGAATTACAGACGCATATTACTGACCTCAATTTGCAGTAGGATTTTGGAGAATATACTGTACTCGAACATTGACTCACCTCGAAGAAAATGACTTATCGATACATAACCAACACGGATTCAGAAAATATCGTTCTTCTGCAACACAGCTAGCTGTTTATGCCCATGAAGTAACAAGTGCTGTCGACAAGGGATCTAAGATCGATTCCATATTCCTAGATTTCCAGAAGGGTTTGATACCACTTCTAACAAGAGACTATTACATGGTGTATACGACCCGGAAGATCCGGGAAAGACATAGGAATTTTTTCATGCGCAGGAAAACCGGGAAAAACGGGAATTTTCTAGAATCCCAGGAGTTTTTCATTGATTTAGTTTTCAGTTAATTTTTTGTCATTTTGACTGGTAAGAACCAATACTCTAACAAAGGACATTACTGTATCCCGCTACTGCAGAATAATACTGCAGCAACAAAATATGAACGAGGGAATGAAATTTAAATTGCAAAGGAAATGCTTCATATGTAAACAAAAAACACACAGTGCTCATACAAGCGTCTGCCAACAGCAAAATGTGTGAAAGGCTGTAGGAAGACAATGCAGTGCTTCGTTACAACAAATTACCACCGATGAGCGTGATGTCACAACTGTTTACATTAGATTCATTTAAGCAGTTACATCTACATTTATACTCCGCAAGCCACCCAATGGTGTGTGGCGGAGGGCACTTTATGTGCCACTGTCATTACCTTACTTTTCTGTATACTACAGCATGATCCGCGAAAAGCCGCATGGGACTTCTGACACTATCTACTAGGTCATTTATATATATTGTGAAAAGCAATGGTCCCATAACACTCTCCTGTGGCACGCCAGAGGTTACTTTAACGCCTGTAGACGTCTCTCCATTCATAACAACATGCTGTGTTCTGTTTGCTAAAAACTCTTCAATCCAGCCACACAGCTGGTCTGATATTCCGTAGGCTCTTACTTTGTTTATCAGGCGACAGTGCGGAACTGTATCGAATGCCTTCCGGAAGTCAAGAAAAATGGCATCTACCTGGGAGCCTGTATCTAATATTTTCTGGGTCTCATGAACAAATAAAGCAAGTTGGGTCTCACACGATCGCTGTTTCCGGAATCCATGTTGATTCCTACGGAGTAGATTCTGGGTTTCTAAAACGACATGATACTCGAGCAAAAAACATGTTCTAATATTCTACAACAGATCGACGTCAGAGATGTAGGTCTATGTTTTGCGCATCTGCTCGACGACCTTTCTTGAAGACTGGGACTACCTGTGCTCTTTTCTAATCAGTTGAAACCTTCCGTTCCTCTAGAGACTTGCGGTACACAGCTGTTAGAAGGGGGGCAAGTTCTTTCGCGTACTCGTGAGTGGAATCGAATTGGTATTCCGTCAGGTCCAGTGGACTTTCCTCTTTTGAGTGATTCCAGTTGCTTTTCTATTCCTTGGACACTTATTTCGATGTCAGCCATTTTTTCGTTTGTGCGAGGATTTAGAGAAGGACCTGCAGTGCGGTCTTCCTCTGTGAAACAGCTTTGGAAAAAGGTGTTTAGTATTTCAGCTATACGCGTGTCATCCTCTGTTTCAATGCCATCATCATCCCGGAGTGTCTGGATATGCTGTTTCGAGCCACTTACTGATTTAACGTAAGACCAGAACTTCCTAGGGTTTTCTGTCAAGTCGGTACATAGAATTTTACTTTCGAATTCACTGAACGCTTCACGCATAGCCCTCCTTACGCTAACTTTGACATCGTTTAGCTTCTGTTTGTCTGAGACGTTTTGGCTGCGTTTAAACTTGGAGTGAAGCTCTCTTTGCTTTCGCAGTAGTTTCCTAACTTTGTTGTTGTACCACGGTGGGTTTTTCCCGTCCCTCACAGTTTTACTCGGCACGTACCTGTCTGAAACGCATTTTACGATTGATTGCCTTGAACTTTTTCCATAAACACTCAACATTGTCAGTTCTGTACGCAGCAAACCGGAGTATCTGAACCAGGCGGCAATTTCGGTGGCGAGGGGGCAAATTCGTATTGTTGAGGAAAAATAAACTTGTTTCACAAAGCACCTAGCATCTAGAGCACATTGGTCTATCGATTATTCAAATGAGTTTTTAAGCTCATCCCTGTTGCTTTTTGAACATTTTTGATCACATTCTAAGTTGATTTCTGAATGAATCATACGTTGATTTTTGAATGCGTGAATAGTGTACGTGATGTACCTGCCAGGGGAATCCTCATCACATCTGGAAATAAACTTTCCTGCAGACAAAAGGGGACGGGGCTACACGAGCTGAGCGGAATAAAGCCGCACGGGTGAATGTAGTGTGTGTGACTGACTGGTATGCAGATGATGAGCGAATAGCTACGTCCATAGATTCAGACTACCAGAATACAAATGAATGACCAACAGGAATAACAGATACGAAATATTAACCGTATTATCTTGTCGCTGTATCAAAGAAAATGAAAGTTTGACAAAGTTTTTGACCAGGTCGCTACACTAGAGAGGACAAGTTGTACATTTCCTGGTTAGCAGCCGCTTAAGTTCCATTCTGGGAGTAGTGCGGAAAACGCGTTGTACGAACACGTAATAACGCCTAACCGGAGAATAATCGCTGGATAATTACTAAACCAGTGATTCTGGCAGAGTTAGTAGAGTTAACTGGAGAATGAGCTTTGACAATGATAGGAATAGTTATAGAATTAGGGATGAGAAGATTTTGTTAGAACGAGGAAGGAGAAGAAACAGGGTGGTTCCAAATTTATACAAAAATTTCGTACTAACACTTTTCTACTTTTCGAGCTCATGCTTAAGAAACTGGAGCTTATGAATGAAGCATGAAATTATTTCCTGACATAAGGCCTTTTGCTTGTGGTAGGCGAAACAGGCATTTCATATTGGTACTTGGCGAGTTATATTCTGCCATATTATAAAAACGACCATTATTACCAAAACAATCTCGCTTCTTTGGTATGTGTGACAGTTGCTGCAATATTAGAAAGACCTATTTTCTTTCGTCCTGCAAACAGTGACAATAGACGTAATGAGATCGAGAAACCACACCAGTCTTTGGTACATTTTCACGTAGCAAAACATTTGACGAATTTTGATGAGGTAACAGATTCTTCCGCAGAAAGGAAAGCGCGGCATGTAATGCTAGAGCAATATTAGTGAGAAAAGAACGCAAGGATTGAAGAAATATGTACTGTCTTGCTTGTCTCTTGTCTTATCTGGTTTTGTGTATCCTATATTTCATTTTATATCACACAGAACAAAGTTATTAGCTATTAGGCAATAAAGAATCCAAATTTTCTGAAGAGTTCTTCTTCTTCCGGTTACAAATGATTCCATCCAGTATTAATTGCGAGGTTATTTTGTTTAAAATCAAAGGACATTTTAATTTCCGCTGTCCTGAATGTAGTTCGATGGCATCCGTTACAAAATACACATTTGAGTCCCACAGTGCGAAGTGCAGTGATGTGCAGTGCAGTAAGAGAACGCTTTGTGAAGAGGCGTGGCACTGCACTTCGGCACACTTAAGGCCAAATAACATGTCTTATATTTTCTTCAACACGTATGTTTTTGTTTCAAATTTTTCAGAATGATGTGTTTTACAAGATGCACATAGGGTACTTTTCAAAATTCGATTTTTTTTTTAGTATTGACCCGGTTTGTAAATATCGTAGATCCGAGGCTGATGCGCAGAGAAGTCTGAATTATAGTGGGCAGTCTCCACGTGGCCCGTGTTAACGTTTAGTGGTTTTGCTGTTTCTCCTTCGTTTACTCTCGCGTCAAATGAAAGCAAAACGGATATCTTTGGCCGGGAGATATCAAGTGAATTAAAATACATTCACATAATTACCTAAGGCTGATATACGTTATTAGTTTCAGACTTTATTTTATTTCCACCTTCCTGACAGTCAAGCACTAATCGCCTTGCAGAACAATGAAGTTATTTTTGTCTGTTTGCTAAAGAAATTTGGCTTTTATTAACCTTTTCCGCAGAGGCATCCAATGTATTTGAAACGAAATTTTTAATTCCACAGTACTGGCTAGTTTCAACTGTTCGCTGTATTTCAAGTGCAAGTTTTCATCTTCTAGCACGTACGGCATTATGCCATAATAAAGAACCAAACATTAGATAATGCAGTACTGGTACTCCAAGAAAATTTACATCTGAATCTGGACATACGAATGTGCGCTTTAAGTAGCAGTTTAAATGTGCACATTTTAGTATGGTTCACGAAGTTCTGAACTCTTGGAGTACCCTGTGACGTCTTACTGCTTTTACAACGTGTTGTAAGATCTTTTAATGTTTTACACGTACGTACATACGGGCTTCCTACGTCATGTTAACTGCGCAAGCTCGGGGCGCCTCTTACCTGGCGCTCTCCGGCAGCTGCTGGAACGAACCTGTTTCCAGCAGGTTGTGGAAAAATATTGCGAATGCTGGTTTGAAAAGCGTTACTTTCAAAGTAAATATCGTTTAACGTAAGTTGGACTACGCGCGAGGATGTACCATGGAATTCTTAAATCGTGGAGTGTTTGACTCCATTTAAAAATCAACTCTTTGAGGATGGCCATTTAGAAGAATTTCGAACCCTGAAGATCAGACATTTATGTCATTAGTAAAAATTTTACTGCCACATTTTTGTGATATATCTTAAAGTGTAACACGCGCAAAAAATCAACATTTTATCGAAAGATTAGCTTCTCTTGCAGCTTATTAACCTTTGTGACCAATATTATATGTGGAAGCTTTGCTTTTCTTGTAGCAACACTATGTATATTAATGTAAGCCATTAACTCGTGTGTTACCGCTGCTTAGCAGGGATGTTGCTATTGGCTGACTACATCACGCGCCCTATGCTCTGAATACTCGCTGTCATGACCTGGCGAGATCACGTGACATGAGCTGTGACTGGCTTACAAAAGCACATCGCAATCTCGATTTCAGTGATTCGGAAAGTAACATGCGGTGTTTGGTGGAATTCCAATGTGTGCTGCCGTAATAGCAAAATACGCAACGTACATGTTGCTGACATCAAAGATATTTCCAAAACGTGTATTTTTCCCTGAGTTTCGTTTTCTAAAGTGCCAGGAAATTCTTCGCCCATGTCCAAAACCATAACCATTCAAAGGAGGGAAAATATACTGTCAGTTAAGACGGAAAAAGTGTTTTCACACGGGAGAAAGTGTATTTTTAAGCGGGAAATCCAGGAATTTTTTTGTTGTCCACGTATACATCCAGTATTAATCAAATTTGATACGTATGAAGTATCGTCTCTATTGTGTGACTGGGTTCTTGATTTCCTCGCAGAGATGTCAACAAAGAAGTCATATACGGCGTTCCGCAAGGTAGTGTCATACGCCCTCTGCTGTTCCTGATTTACATAAATGATCTAGGTCATAATCTGAGCTGCCCCCTTAGATTGTTTGCAGATGACGCTGAAATTTAACGTCTATAAAAATCATCAGACGATCAATTCCAATTACAAAATTTTCTAGAGAGAATTTCTTTATGATGCGAGAAGTGGCAATTGGCACCAAACAAAGAAAAGTGCGAGGTCATCGACATGGGTACTAGGAGAAATCCGCTAAATTTTGGGTATACGATAAATCGCACAAATTTAAGGGCTGTCAATTCGACTAAACACCTAGGAATTACAATTACGAGCAACTTAAATTCTTATTCACTAGTTCAGTGGGTGCATGAACGCAATCTGTACATGTGCTTCGGTCGACTTTCTTTTTTTTTCGGTGACACAGTTTCTAAAGCCGTCAAAGCTCGCTTTTGCAAACTTCTTGCTCCACAGCGTTGTGCACGACTTCCGGATCCCTAAGGAATGAATTTAATTTTAATTTTATTAATCCTAAAATTATTTACTGAGTAGGCCTACTATTCCTAAAATTTTTGACCAAGTACTATGCAATTGCATTAATTTTTCGCTAAAAATCTGATGAATTGATAAAAGCGATTAAATATCACCGGCATAAGCGGCTACAATAGCCTAGTTTGATAAAATGTAAAAATACAATGTAAGAGGAAATACGGGTATACGAACCCATAACCTCCAACATGGGAGTCAGAAACCACACCACTACGCTGGGAAGTCAACTGGTCAGCATCAGCTATTGTTACACAAGTAAACGTAAACAAATTACGCGAAATATGCTGATTTTGTCATTTGAACTATATACTAGCTTTAAAATAGTCAACATATCGAGAATACTTAAAGAAACAGCTATTTCTAAGACAAATGTAGCTATTATATCCAGGAGGAAAAGCAAATACACTTGAGCAACATTATTTATTGCCTGTACAATATAGCGAGTCATTCACTCTCGTAAAGCAATATACTAATCCGTCAAAAAGCATTGCATTTATGTGAATTCGTTTGTATTATGGTAATTTTTCAGTTTCAATTATTGAAAGTGTTATGTATGTGCAGACGTCTTACCCTTTCGTTTGCATCACCGCTTTCCACAATTTCTTGTCCACGCCAGTTCGGAATATTCATGCAGGGGATTGCTGCTGGTGATAACTTCTTTCTTGAAGGTAACCCTAGAAGCTCATTTCTCAAATCCCGTTCACAATCTTCTGGCCGATAAGGAGCTGACCACACACGTGCAGGTTTCACATTCACTTTGTCCTTGCGTTTGCACCGAACCATCCATTCACGTCGCAAGTGCTCATCCTTGGGAAACACGTGATACGTAACGTCCGTCGTCGTCCGAGCACTGTTAAAGCAATGTGCCACGGCACACTTACAGCGAGTCTTGCTCGTGGCTGTCTCAAAACTGAATGCATGGCGCTGCAGCCTCCTCTCCTCTCCGTGACGTCAAGGCACGCGAGGGCGTCTGCGAGTTTTTTACTCGCTTGGGGCCGGAATGGCCTGCCTGCTTTTCCTATATGCCTCGGTTCCGAAATGCCGTGCCGGCGATTCCGCGGCGCGCGCCTTAAATCGATGGCGACGCACTGTGCAGACCCATCCGGGCTGCGTTCATTTTTAGGTAAATGAGTTGGCACCACTGCGAGACAACAGTCGATAGACCTCACCCGAAACAGAACATTGTGGAGTGAATTACATCAACACAGGAACAGAAATCAAAAGCCAGGCTTGCTACATCTATTACAAATATACGTCAGAACAGAATGCCTGTTCTCCTGTATGCATTCTCATCTACAATTCCCTCCTAAATGTATGGATATATTCCGAAGCGATTATAAACGAAATGCGGTGTAATTATACCGGAGAACTGAAGACTTGCTCTTCCATTGTGTTTCCTCTAAGAGGTAAAAGTTCCCCTTGATTGGGTGGATTGAAACGCAACCATTCTTGTGATATGAGTAGTGCTCAGAAGTAACGGGAAACTCGCCATTTCACGCGTTTTATTACTCAGATTCATACTTCCTTTTTGTCATTGTGTGTACAACGTTATGCGTATCGGTTATTTAGTGTTGTGAGATGTCAGAAAGGTTACTGCTATTTTATGAGTATTACTGTAAAAACGGATTACCGCATTTGTACTAAAATTTGCTATGAGAACGGATTAAAATGCATCGTGGTTTTAGACATATTATATACTGCTTTTGGTGAGTATACTACGAGTGAAATAGGTGTTTACGACCGGTATAAACCTTTAGAAGAAGATGAAGATGAGAATGACGAGAAGGTCATAATAGAAGACGAACTGAGAGTTAAACCAAACGATGCATAAACCAACACTCGATCGACTCGGTGACAGATGGCCAAGACCACTGAAATGTGAATGTTACGTGTCTGACAGTAATCTTCGGTTTTAACAGTACAGTGCACCACGACTCCTTGTTCCAAGATGAAACGGCCAGTAGGCAGAACTTCTCACCAGCTCAACCCCGATGGCTTGAAGCAACGCGGAAAGAAGTCCGGCTTTGTGGCGGAACAGTTCACCGTTTCTGCACTGCGATAACGCACCTGCTCACAGTTCGTTGCGTGCTTGTGCATGTTTGGCTAGAAACAATACTGTAGTGATGTCCCCGGCCCCACGTTCGCTCCAAGTGTGACATTTTTTTCCCAAAAATAAAGACAAACCTTAAAGAGCTGTCTTTTACATAAAAGATGACATTCAAACTGCACCTCTGAGAGAACTAAACGCTACCGTAAGGATTGTTCCAGAACAGTTTTAAGCATTGCAAGAACCACTGGAATAAATGTATAATATGTAATAGGAAATATTTTGGTGAAGATGACATTGATGTAGACCAATAAATAAACCCAGTGTTGGATACAACATTCACCGTTGTTGCTTCCACTATCATATTGTTCATTTTGGTGCCAATGTCACGACCCTGTCACCGTCTTCTAAGAGGAATGTCGTTGGTTCACCACCCAAGTTTCGTCGATAGAAAAGAGTTCTGTTAATTTCCTGACTTGTATCAAGTATTTGCATCGCCAGTCAGTCATCACTTCTCTCTAGAGGGATGTTTCCTTTACTTAGAGGTCTGTTGCAAGTAAATCGCATTTCATGCAGTGTCTTACTCTAAACAGCTTTCTTCCAAGGAAAATAACTTTTTTGTTTTTACGGCAACAACCAATTTGTGTAATGTCAGCACTAGTTTTTAGCCATACAAAAGTCCCTATGGTTGATCAAATTACCTATTTTGAGAAGCTGCTTGCAATGATGGATTTATACTCCAAATTTCGTAGTGCACTTTCTTGGCGGTTCTGGCAAACTGCGTGGTTTATTTTCGGTCGCCTTTCTGATGCGTCCAATAGCGGCAAGGCTGACTTGTGTGTAAACTACAATCCTTTCTTTTTGAGATGGGCAACATTAGCCCCCAGTTCTTTCTGTGCTGACTCTTTAATACAATCCGTGATTGCAACAGAGGTGACTGAGCCATTTTTACCCCAAAGATCGCAATTCTTTGCATTGTGCAGATTTTCCTGTGATGTGGTGCGCTTGTCGATCATCTCTGAATAACATATTCGTACATGTCCACAGAGTATTTCACACGGTGGATTACTGTCGACTGTTGAAGAAGATAGAAACGTGTGGAATAGGTTCCCATGTATGTGAGTGGACCTGAGCTAGAACCCAGTATGTTGTCCTCAGTGGCGAGTGTTCGCCAGAGGCAGGAGTGCTCCAGAAAAGGGTGGTGGGACCGCTGTTACTGTCCGTATACATAAATGGTCTGGTGGACAGGTATCTGCAGCTGTTTGCTGATGGTCCCCGAGTGTATAGTAAGATGTCGTCGTTGAGTGAGTGTAGGAGGACACAAGGCTAGTTGGACAAAATTTCTAGTTGGTGTGACGAATGGCAGCCAGCTGTAAATGTAGAGAAACGTAAGCTGATGCAGGTGAGTAGGAAAAACAAAACAACAGTAGAGGTGTTCCGCTAGACACAGAAGCATCGCTTAAATGTCTGAGCGAGAGTTCGCAAAGTGATACGAAATGGGACGAGCGTGAGAGGACTGTGGTAGGGAAGGCGGGAGGTAGACTTTAGTTTGTTGGGAGAATTTTAGGAAAGAGTGGTTGGCCTGTAGATGAGGCTGCATGTAGGCCGCTGGTGCGACCTATTCACGAGTACTGCTAGAGTGTTTGGTATTGGCAACAGGTAGAATTAAAGGAAGACAGCTAAAGGATTGACAGCTGAGCTGCTAGATTTGCTACTGGTAGTTTAGAGTGAGGCAGAGGTATTGCGCAGAAGCTTCAGGAACTCGAATCGGAATCACTGGAGGGGAGCCGACGTTCTTTTCGAGGAACTCTGTTGAGAAAATTTAGAGAACCGTCTTTCGAGGCTGACTGCAGAACAATTCTAGTTGTGGCAATGTACACTTGAGACAAGGCGTGTGAATATAGGGTGAGAGGCATTGTCGCTTGTACAGAGGCATACAGGCAGTCGTTTCTCCCTCGCTCTACTTGGGAGCGGAACGGAAAAAGCAGATGACTGCAGTCAGTTGAGAACTTTTTATATGTACCAGTTACTACTATTGTTTCATATGGTTGCTGCTCCACCTACATTGATTATTTTGTACTAAATGCAGCAGTTTTATTACGTCTGTAGTTTCTAGGTAGTATTTCACTTGTCTTTGGAGCTTCTTACTGGCTCTCTCGCTTGGGATTAGCCTTTAACTTGCATCAGCTGTGAAGAGAGGTTCCCGCGACATTGGTTAAAGTTCAGCAATGCCAGATCTATACAAGTATTTTGATATTTGTAAGTGAACATGCGATAATGAATCAACACTCTGTTTGTATTTGTTACAGGCACCTGATTTCTTTCTGGCGTGATCTAATTTATGCATAGCATTAGATACAGCAAATAGAGTACTTTTTTGAGACTGGTCTAAAGTTACGGCTTAAGTGTTCGTACTACTACTGAAACAGAAATTTTACTCGGAAGCAGCGTAGCTGGTGTACACTTTAAGTTTACTTAGACCTTTTTAAGTATAAATGTAAAGTTTTACGCCTTCTGTAGTGGTGTGTAATTTATTTTGTGTCCAGAATTTTCAGAAAATGCAAAAAGTTGCACAAAGTTAACATGACTGAGTATAGTAGTTGTGCAGGATACCCTCTGCCACAGACCATATGGTGGGTTGCAAAGTTTGTAAGCAGATGGAAATGAATGTTCCAGTGGATGTATCTCTTGTTGCATGCATGATTATATGAGCACATGTGACGATTATTATGCAGCGGGTAGTGTGTGTGTGTGTGTGTGTGTGTGTGTGTGTGTGTGTGTGTGTGTGTGTGTGTGTGTGGGAGAGTCCACCTGGTCTCCTTGTTGTATTTCAAATATGTCGACCGACTTATTGTGTACGAAGCAGTGAGTTTTATATTTTCTGTCGGTATGTCAGGGAATTTCCATGTTACTGGTCTGAATCACTTAGCTGTCTGGTGAGGAAGTAGTATTTCAGTGCTTACAGATGCGTTTAGTTTCTATTGTTTTCTTCCTAAGTGACTGAAGGAATTGGTACCCAGAGAAGGTAGTTTTGGGGTGTGTTTGAATGTAGATGAAGGATTGGGTAGCAACTGCATGCCGAGGTGAAAGGTGGCGGATATGTGGAGTGAAATACGAGGAAATGTGCCAAATGAATTTGTTAAGAGATGGAGTGCACCTATTTTCAATGGGAGATGGCTGAAGTTTTTGATTATGGGCTAGTGCTGTGGATCTGTCTGTAATACGCTGGTTAACCCGTATCGCAAAGCGAGATTTCTAGATTTGTGACTTGTTGCTCGGAAGAAGTGTATTCAGAATTGTTGGCAGTTTTGCGGCTGTGACAGTTTCTTTCATTTGGTGTGTGTCTCGATATTAGAGACTAAGTGTGTCGATGTTTTGTGCAGGAGCCTTTCTGATGCAGAGCGAGGCAGGAGGCTGATAGAGGCGGTTGAGGAGGGGGCGGTGGAGGATGTGCGGGCGTTGCTCGCGGCTGGGGCGGACGTGGGGGTGAGGGGAGGGGTCGGGGAGACCACCCTGCACTGGGCTGCATGGAAAGGCGACGCGGCTGTGGTGCGGCTGCTGCTCTCTGCGGCGTCCGACCCCAACGTCAGGGATCAGTGCGGGCAGACGCCGCTGCACTGGGCGGCATTCTTTGGCCACGCAGAAGCGGCGGCTGCGTTGCTGCAGGCCGGAGCCGACAGGGGGGTGAGGACTGATAATGGGAACACCGCCCTGGACCTCGCCAGGCTGTGCAACCGGCCGCAGCTCGTCGAGATGCTAACACAGCATTAATACGTGCCAGTAGTACTTCATTGTACAGGGTATTAAAATAAAAAATTGAAAAATAAAGATCGCTTTCTCTATTCATTTCTACCTTTTGCAGTCCACACAATTACTCCAGTACCACCACAACTACTGCAACAACAGGAGACATCTGTAAACCAACGTGACAAACCTTCCTTTTCAGAATTCACTCTGTAAAACATTTCACAAGCAATTTCTGCAAAAGCTCGGCAACAATTGCAAAATACTCAATCATTCATAAACTCAACTTCTCTCTCCCTCTCTTGTGTTTCTCGTCCCACATACAGTATTCAAACAGCTTACAAGAATACAGCCGACGTCTTTCACAACCGCCTGTATTTCGAAACGTAAACACCCAATCTCTTCCAAGACACAAATGTGAGAATACCGGTTGTTGTGCGTTAATGTTAATTCTTTGCACCAGTCTCCTACATTACCTAATTACTGCAAGCTATTTGCTAGCAGTGTCTATGTTGCTACATTACATCACTGCAAACTGCACCATACTCACATTACTGCCATATAAGCTGTTCACTTAGAATGTATCTTCAGATTTCACACTGAATTCACTTCTGTGCGTGTACCACACAAGTACTTTTCATGTTTAATTGTAATGTCACATTGGTAGCAGTGCTCACACAACATCATGGTCACACCATCTGCAGCCTTCTTGCCAGCTCACCTTCAAATAAAGAGAATTGAAGAACCACCTAAAATCATTAGACTCCTAAACACCTCCCTTGCTGCTCTTACAGAACAAACTGCCATCTCTCAGGGAATTATACTCAATCACGTGAGACATGCAGCCATCACTGGAATTATACGGCAGTTTCCCAAAGTACACTTTTGCGTCTCTGTACACGCTTTGGAAGCAGACCACACTTGGAACATTCATTCCCCTGTCTGCTGTGATACAATTAGACTTGGCATCCCCGTGCGTGCATGTGTGACCAAAGCGGCAGACTGCATTCTGAACAAGAGCTTCTGTGGCCCTCATGTGGCGGCGTTACACACGGAAGCTCCTCAACATTCTCTGTGAGGAAGCAGCGATGCCAGGAGACAGTATTGACTTGGTGAGTGACCTCCACGGCATTGATGAATACTTCAGGCTCTGACGGTTGATCCTCAACATAAATAAATGTAATACACTCTGCATACACAGGAACAGAAATCCACTACTGATCACAAAATGCTCAAAACAGTAAGTTGACTAGCAGTAACTATCCAGAGCCACCCTACGTGGAATGACACCACTTACTAAGAAACTGCGATAGATCTTTTCTCAGCGATTCCATAATCATATGTTTTGGGCTCCTAAACCCAAATTTCGTGCTTCCTGCCTTATATGTCGGCTTTACAACAAAAGCCTCAAAATTTTCCGACTTTTCACACATTTTCCTTTCTTTGACAAAGACTACGTGTTTGTGAAAGATGAAAGCTCTACACAAAATTAAATTGGACAAACTCTTCCACAAAATGCAGCAATCAGCAGTGATCTTCTGACGACGAGCGGCGACGGCACTACATCCTGCTGAAAAACGGCGAGTTCCCAAAATTCGGAATGCGCCTAACGCCATTCATCTGTTGCACTCTATTACTACACTTCGGAATGGTATGGCAGTCTTCAGCAAAGGGAAAACAGCCCAGAACTCCAACTGCGTTCTTCGCATCATCAAACACAGCGGCATATGTTTGAAACGTGTTCGTATTTGTTTGAAACATGTTCGTATTTATTTAAACTCGTTGGTTTAAGTGTGTGGTTGGTATCTGAGAAACTGCTAAAATTTATTTCTGTATCGAAGTACGTAAGTCTCAGTCCAGTGCGACAGAACTGTGCAAAAATTAAATTTTGAACGGAAGTATGCGAAGTACACGCTACACGATGCGAAATCCAGGCTAGCCAGTACATCAAACAATTCGCCTGCGAAAGAGCAGGCCGTTTTCAATGTAATTTATACATAACATTTGTCTGCAAAACAAACTCAATTTAAAATGTTGGTCCTGAATACTGTAAATCCTTATCTTCAAACTTGTAAACAATAACTGCACCAGATCTGCTATCGTATTTATAGTGCAAATGAAGATAAAATGTAACGCATCCCGCTTTGTGTCAAAACTGCTCCAAAATTCACAAGATAACGCCTTTCTGAAATAATTTAGGGATTCGGAAAGTCTGAAATGATAATTTCACAGATACATTGTGGTGTGTGGCGGAGGACAGTTTGAGTACCACAGCTGTGCCGGCCTTTTCCTGTTGCAGTCGCGATGCTAGAAATATCTTTGAACTACTCGTCTATTAAGAGCTCTGAATGGAAAGTAAGAAACCCGGAGAACATCTGGCGTGCATTTCCTCGCCATGTTACAGTTCTAGGTGGAACCTTTAACCTGCCACCTCTGCAGTGGGCGACATAGGTGGCTGAGACTGAAGGCAGGGCCAGGGAATCGTGAGAAACTGATCCAAGTGCTTTACTCAAAAACTACCTCGGGCCATTAATCTGAGAAACGAGTCGTGAAGACAGCATCTTAGACTTGCAAGTGACAAATAGACCCGAACTTTTCGAATCTGTTAGGGTAGAACGGGGAATCAGCTATGCCAAGACCGTTACAGTGTTACCGAATACGACCGTAACCATAAATAGAAAATAAGTAGGGAATATTATTGTGCTTAGCAAGAGCGACGAGAAACAGGCCTCAGCTTTCCTTTCCTCTGCAGCACCAACAGCGCGGGTATCAGTGGAAGGAGTGGAAGAGCATTGTGAATTACGCTTCAGGCAGGTGTGTACCGACCAAATGCGTTTCAAGCCCGGTTTCACATCGACGATTTCATGGCACTTGCTTTCATTTGAGTGCGCGTCTTGAACGCCAGATCACGAGATAACAAAGGAATTTCCGAGATCCGAATTTCATCGACAAAAATGACGCCAAAGAAACAGTTGTTTCTGGAAACAGCAACATAACTGTAACATGTTGCATTACTCTCTACAACGTAACGAAAGCCTGTGTAAACATTCGGTCTTGTCTGTAAGGCAGAAACGCTTACAACACTGTTATTCACGTGCAAACAGCAACAGGTGGCGTCAGACTGCCCGCTAGAGGTGGCAAAAAATAACGTAACTGATAGAAATAACCTGTTACTGAAAAGTAACGGTTACTGCGATAACCGTTCCTCTGATACAGGCACTTATTTCAATAACTGTCTAATGTCAACAGTGCCTCGCGCCATCTGTTGACTGAAGATCGTACTACGCTTTCCCGTCAACTCATCGGAGATCTGGCTAGGAACTAAGGAGAGGGTAGACCATTTGGAAGGCGTTCTATAGGCCATGGGAATAACTGTGACACTGCGCGCCATCTGTTGATAAGAACTGTGTACTATATCGTGCGCCTTCGTTACTTTTAGCACGAACAATTAAATAAGGTTAATGTCCGAGCGGTGGCTGATAGGAGATGCAGTACAGGCATTGACAAGTACGGTCGTTCCCTTAAGCCATCGCCTCATATGTCAATTTAGCTTGGACAGGTTGTATAAAGAGAGGTACCATAAGGAATTCGAGCGACTATGGATATACCTGTCAGAGATTGGTATTTTCCTCTGGCAGTTATCGTTATTGGCTTACAGTTCTCGCTCTCTGGCAGTTATCGGGCTACCATTACAGGTAACCTGGAAGTTGGTAACGGAATAACTGTGTGTCTGTGTTCCTGATACAGTGACTCCAGTCTTAGACCCCGGTGATATTACAGAGACGATAGTTGCTGGAGCAAACAAATATTTACGTACTTCTTCGGAAATAGCTGCTGGCCATCGCGAATGACAAATAACATGTCAGAAAGTCTAACATAATACAGTGGAATATAATAGTTATTATCCTCATCATTTGTCAGGAGATTGTCAAAATATGTGAATATATCGCAGTAATTGCTAATATTTACAGAATTGATACACTGTCAGAATTAAACACAGTCACGCACTTTTAATAAATTTATCATACACAGAATACCCGATCTTGACTGTTGCAACCAAGTGCTGTCAAAACTGAAATATAGCAGAATTTTTACCTAAGCTGGTCTATCAGTCTCTGTTACGATATTCATCTACAGAGTAGGAGGGGTCAATGGAAGCGTCTGATTCCACCCGTCTGCTTCGACGTAAAGGTGTTGTGGTGTGTGAATGTCATTACGGCACGGTGTTTATCAGTTGGTTTTTGTGTGTGTGTGTGTGTGGGGGGGGGGGGGGCTGTCGATCTAGGTTGCAGTGCCGTAATTTGCTGGTGGTAATTAATTTTTTTTCTAGCTGTGATGTTTTGTGTATTTATGAAGTATTGAATGTGATTTAATTTATGTAGGGATGATTGATTTGTGGACTTTTGGGACTATGGTTTTATTTTTCGCAGTTGTAGCTGTTGGTTTTTTGGCATCAGTAGCTGTGGTGAACATATATGGGTCACCGGAAATGACTGATTCCCATTTTCATAGCTGTATGTGTTACAACTATGATGTTGTTGTTTTAGTATGTCATCTGAGGTTGACCTATTTAGGTCAAGGGAAATGTCCGATTCCAATTTTCGTACTTTTAGTTGAGGGTATTGGTGTTTTGGTATGGTCACCTATGGTTGACCTATATTGTTCAAGGGAAGTGTCCGATTCCTGCAGATTTTTGTTTTTTTCTTTTTGTTCTTCATTTTGTGTTTTGGGATCATGGTGTGTTTTTTTTACTAGCTTGTCCTCACCCTAAAACCCCCAACTTCCCGCAGTTGTCCCGTTGGTTTGATTGTATTTTTGGTGGGAGATGTTATTGTATTATTTATATGTATCTTCGTGTTTGTTGCCATGTGTATGTAGTGACGTCATAGACACACTTAAAATAGCCATTTCCGGCATATTGATGACGGGTGGAATCAGACACTTTTGTATCAAATAGTCTTTCAAACACACTGTAAACTGTGCTTTATCTGAAACCAAGTTTTTAATGGTTGCTCACTTGCTGGCAGTTTATTGAAATTGCATGTTCCTGAATATTGGACCCCTTTTCCACCAAGGTAAGTGATTTTAGGTCTTTATGTAGATTGCTGTTCCCATTTCGAGTACTGATATTATATATTAAGCTATTGGTTGGAAATACTTGTAACAAATTTCGTTAAGGAATAAATATACTAGGAAGCAGTGATTAGAATACAAAGTTGCTTGAACAGGTTCCTACATGATGTTCTTGGATTGATACCACAAACGATTTTTATTACACGCTTTTACATGCGAAAAACTTTTGCTACGTTTGATAAGTTACCACAGAATATGCTCCCTTATGAAATAATAGAGTGAAAAAATGTGGTATGCCCTTCCCAACTGAATTTATTATCCAGTTGTAGTCCCAGATATGTAACACTGTCAACCTTTTCGATCTGCATGTCTTCATATGTTATAAACATGCTGTAGCTGGAGAAATCGAGCAGTTTCCAAATCTGACATAAAACTTGGATTAGCGTACTCACACTTTCCCCAATAGGACTATCTTTTACAGCACAGGAGTAAACGAATCTGTCACATTACGTAGATTTTTTATTGTATTACAAGGCTGTACACTATATTCTATTATGTGAGCAGCACAAGAAATTAAGCTTCGAATTTAACCTACAGTGCTCAGTTTACATATTACTTCATACTTAAAAACGCACGTTGTTAACATTTTACTTAAACAGTGCTTTGGCGAAGTTCCGCGTACTTTCTGTCGCAGCTGCCAAGATAATATTTCTAATAGCGACCGATAACCTACAAACATATAATATGAAACACTAATAATCGTTCTAACATCAACTGAAATGTACCCGGAGTTAATAAGCTAAGGTTATGACACCATTCATACGACATTCCTGCCATTTCACACTACTCACAGTTATACTGATAACTAAACTGATGGATTCCAACTACGTCGTTATTTAACTGTCGGAGTTATCGGTATTCGCTAGCGAAAAATAACTTGACAGTTATTAATAACCCGTTAAAAGTAACGGTTATCAAAGAATAACTGGAATGTGTGATAACAGTTAAGCTGGCCGAAGTGGCCGTGCGGTTAAAGGCGCTGCAGTCTGGAACCGCAAGACCGCTACGGTCGCAGGTTCGAATCCTGCCTCGGGCATGGATGTTTGTGATGTCCTTAGGTTAGTTAGGTTTAACTAGTTCTAAGTTCTAGGGGACTAATGACCTCAGCAGTTGAGTCCCATAGTGCTCAGAGCCATTTGAACCATTTGATAACGGTTACTCCAGAATAACCGTTTGGCCCACCTCTACTGCCCGCGCAAACGGCCGGCGCAGTCGCCGAGGGAAACTCGCAGGTGGGGGCGCGACGCAGAATGCGGGCAGCGAATCCGGCAGAGGGCCGCGCATGCGCAGAAGCAGCGGCGGGGCGGGAACAGGCGGTAGGGGCCGTCCGACCACGGCGGCGGAGAAAAGACCGGCCACACGACAGGGGGGCCGAAACTAAATCAGGACGATCACTTCCCGCATAAAATGTGTAATACTGTTTAGCGATCAGAGCTCCAGTTGTACTGAACAGTTTCAAAGTCGGTGATGATCGCAGACACCAGCGTCCGGCTGCTATTTAATGCCGCGGTATTACAAAGATATTTTCTCCCGCTCTCGCAGCAATTTCGCAGTTATGTCAGAGCACGCTACATCTATCTAATGGCAGCCCTCGATGTACTAACACCAAACATTACTTTGATAACAACCTCTGTTACAATTAGTGCGCTAGATGATTTAATACATGTAATGTATTATTTTTGCAGCAAGTCTCAATGACAGGTATAGGAACATCCGCTGACTTTCAAGCTGTCATTACTATCGATCCAGAAATCAACAGCGCAACGGCAGTTTTTTTTGAGGGATGGGTTTACACCTGAAAACGTCCAACTTTATCCCAGCAGACGTGCAGTTGCATGTTCTGTCGCTGAGACATTCCGCTTAAATATTTACGCGCCATCGGGGACTGACGTTACACATGTACGATCGGACTATTTTTTAATCAGGATGTCCCACGTCTTTTGGTAAATATGTATATGTGAAGCACACGCTACACGATGTGAATTAGAGGCTAGTCAGTACATCGAACAATTCGCCTGCGAGAGAGCAGGCCGATTTCAGTGTAATTTGTATAAGTGATTTGTCTCCAAAACAAATGACTCTGATTAAAATGTTGGCCCTAAATATTGTTAATCTTTGTGTTAAGACTTCATTCACCCGTTTGAAACATCTAAAATGATATATTTTCACAGATAGATTGTGACACTCGCTGTACCTTACAGTGATGGTAATTAAGTTTGTTGGCCTAGCTGTGCGAACGGAACGCTCCTCTGTTCTGTAACCAGTTACTATTAAGAGAGTGACGGAGCTGTCAAAAACGTATGGCACAGGTCCAGCGCGACAGCCGTCTGGAGGCAGAAACGGTGCCAGCATCATAAAATCCGCAGACGGATTCGATACGCCCGCGCGTGCGCAGAAGTACGCCTTCTGCTTCTCGCTCGGGTGGCCACCGGCCAAGTGCAGAGTTTCGTAATGCAGATTTTGCGCCTTTTTCAGGGAGTGACTCTTCACGAACACAGTAACTAAAGGATGTAGAAAAAGAGCCGGGAGGACGTATTGTGACAGGCGTTGTGAATGTGGTCACCTCTCTAAACCTCTGCACTCCCTCCGCATCAAACAAGAGAGCTCCAAGGGAAAGATCGAGTCCCGTATTTTCTGAGACAGGCAAAAGGCGACTTCGTCAGCGCAGGACATTTTAATTGTATTTTAAGGGCGACAGACTCAAAAGGCGCGACACCCTTCTGTGCTGCCCTGCAAAATCTGACTGCAGGTCTGGACACGGAAGCCGTAGCTGAGCGGCGCGCCGCCACACGCACTCACTGCACGCACGCCTCGCCAGTGTCGGCTTCGAGGCCTGACAGACTCCACACCACAGCGGCGTGTGAGTAACTGTGCAGGATTACGACGCAGCCCCTGTCAGCTTCTCCGACCACCACGGTGTACATGTTAAAGCAAGAGCTCTAACTCGTCCCAAAATAATTGGCAGAGGATACTGGAAATTAAATTGTAACCTCCTCCACATAATATCGGTGAATATGGATTTCATTGCTCGCTACAAATCGTGGATTAACCGGAAACGTTTCTTCCGTAACGCGAGTGAGTGGCGGCTGAACCTTGCAAAACCCGGTGTTGGGAAATTAGTTACAAATGTCGCCTACAGGATTGAAGTAAAGTGTGAATTTCATTTTGAATTATTTGAAACTTGTAAGAATAATTAGTAATTCTCACTATATCATTGAAAAAAATAATTCGTTCACGTGACATATCAGACTGTAAAATAATACAAAACTTGTTGGCAAGTCCTTCGCACGACTCACTTATCTACAGAATTTTCATTTGGGGAATATTAAACAGTTACATTATGTATAGAATGCTACACAGACAACCATGTCCTCCAGATAAACTCATGTGTGTTAACTGGAGAAACACTGGCCACGGTGGCTGGAAAGGAACAAGTAGGGGCGAAGCCTTCGTCTGCAGGCGACAGACTAACTGGGCGACATTTCATAAGAAAATTTCCTCCAACTGACAGCAAAGTGTGACCGTGAAGATTGTGTAAAGGGTGTGGTGACAAAGTTAAAAAAGAAACTGGAGAGTGGAAAAGGAAAGAAACAACACACTGTTGTCCAGTGTGTGATGTTGCGCTGTGCATGCCAGAATGCTTTGAACCATTTCACACGAAAGCCAATTACGTATACAAATTATTTGTAAAAAAAATTGTAATTTAATTTAGTTGTGTATTAAGATATTTTTTAGTAAATGCCTTTCAGTTTTTGTTTCCAGACTTCAAAGTGTTGATTTGTTGTTCCGGTGAGAGGCAACAAGGCCATGCTCACTCGATTACGGGGCCAGCGTGTGTGGCGGTGGTGTTGTGACGTCACCACAGTGTGTCAGCAAGAGGCGCCTGCCGCGGCCTTCAGTTGATGACAGACTGAGGCAGAGAAACTGCAGGGACACTCACTAAGGTCTTGGTGACGCCACACAAAATAACAACTTTTTTCTTTTTCCATTATCGTCACAATTATTGTAACATTTTCAATATGTGGAACGTAATAGTGAAAGTCTAAACCAGATGTAATCACTTACCAAATGAAAGGAGGAAGTACTGATTTCTGTACGTTTCATAGCGTGCTTTTGGGCAGGGTGTCTTCAGCTTGCAAATAAAACACAGTTGTTGACAGAGAAAATGGTGGCAGCCAAAAGACATTCATAACATGCTGGAAAAAAACAGTGCTATTACTACAATTCATGTGGGGCTCTGTAGAAAACATTTGAGGCAGCAGAATGTAATGTTTAAAACGTTAACCAGATGGTACTTGTTATAAAATGAAAGTAAGAAGTACTCATGATCACTACTTCTCAATAAGAGTGTTCGAGTAGGGCATCTTCCATTTGCAGATAAAATGCAGTCATCGGCAGAGTAGACTAAAAGACGTCCGTTAAATGCTGATAAAGAACAGCAGAATACCCCCTGTTACCACATTCCAAATAGGAAGCTGTAGATAATAGCGTATGACGTTGCACAGAGTAATATTAAAAAATGTTAACCACATGTAATTACTTACCCAGTGCTAGAAGGAAGTACTTATTTCTCTTCATTTAAAAACCTCCTTTCGAGCAGGGCAGGGCATCTTCCCTTGGCAAAAAAATAAAAATAAAAAAATGCAGTCGATATCACAATAAATGGCGGCAGCGACGTGGCGCTCATTAACCTGCTGGTAAGGAACAGGAGACAGTATTTGAGGCAGCAGGGTCTCATATGAACAGTGTCTAACCAAACGGAAGAAGGGAGGAGCAGCTGCGTCGCTGGAGGGTGTCCACGTGTTTGTCGTCGCTGCCGGGGAGAGAGAGGGGCGCTGGAGTTCCAGCGTCAGGGGGGTAGTTGTGAGTTGAGACGCCGAGCAGGGGACTCTGGGCAGTGCAGGCGTAAAGTTAAGAGCGCCTGCGTTTGAGTAAAGTGCTTTGTGTTTGAATGCTGTGAAACAGAGGAGAGGGATACGATTAACGGTTCAGAATGAAATTAGGTGTAAGGATATCAGAAAAGAGTATGAAGAGCAATGAAGGTAAATTTTTTTTTTTTTTTTTAATTTAGTGGCACTGCAGTCGCGCTTAGTTAGATTAGTTTCATTCTTGAATTAGACAGTAACATCAAGGAAACTGAGATTTTTCATTAGAGGTTGTTTTATTTTCACTGTGAGGGTTGTTTCATGTCTGTCAATTATTTCACTGACATTTGTGTAAGATTTTGGTATCGGTGTCTTCCTTTGACAATGTTAATGTTGTAATATAAAGTGCAGACAGGTATTAATATATCCGATAATGTAAAAACATTTTGTTAAAGGCATACTTCACCACATCCTCGGTCCAAGCCACTTTTATTCAAAGCAGTGTCTCTCTCAGTGGTGTGTATAAAACAGTTTGCCCGCTGCCTGGAGCATTCCATTAGGCTTTCAGCAACTGGAGTCAGATATTTGCAAGTGGAGCGCAGAGAGCAGCCAAGCACTGTGTTTCCAAGCAATTACATTACGAGGTGAGATGTTTCCATTTCAGGATCTGTTTGCTACGAAAATTATCAACGGACAGGGAACATTTCACAAACAGCATTACTTGCAGACCATTAACACACGAGGACCACTTTGCTTTTATTAAAGAGATTAATAGTAAAGTTCAGGTTTTAATCAGTTTACAGTTTTTACGGTATCAATACAGTAAAACAACATATCATCACGTTGGAAGACATAAGAGACACGTTATTGCAGGGAAAAGGACAGCCACAAAAGAATGTGCATCATGCGATTAGAAGCATACCAACTGACTTACATAATTTCACCGCGCTGACTGACTACGGATCTCCAGTTACATCGATTAGTGACGCAGCGGGCAATAAACACAATGCGAATAATTCTTGCTGTACAATCCCATTAGAAAGGACTAAAGTTAGAGGAGCAGTTTCAGGAAAAAGAATAGATGTAAAAACCACTCACACACACTTAAAATTTGCTGTTCACAGCCACACAATTTATGCAGATTTTTGGATCGTCCAACTTTTTAAAAACTGAAGCTAAGCTGCGTATGGGTTTTTTAACAGAACATGATGTCATTTCGCACTATGAAGATGCATTACACTTTCAGCAGAGCATTTCAATACACGAATGGGAAATTAACAGATTAGAGCTTTCTTCATACACAAAAAATAACCAATGGTACACATCATTTTTAACTGACACCTATTTTGCCACAGTAAATGCAGATGAAGGATTAAATTTCGACGTTTCGCAGTCAGTCAGACCCAAGGAAGACAGTCGTGAAGCAGCAACTGACGAACCAAACAACACACTCCATTGGACAGATTTTTCAGATCACCACTAATTCAACTGCTATTGATACAACTTTGCTCTCGCCACATTTAATTTTGAAGGATAAAAATCAGCCAGACAAAATAAAAGAACTAGTGTCTTTCCCCAAGTCACAGAGTCTATGTCATCGTTAACAGACAGACACTGCAACAGTTAATACAAAAGAGGCAGCTGAGAAGAGGAAAACGCTACAACATAAGGTAAGTCACACTAAAAAATTTCAAGTTGGGCAGTAAGTTTTAGTTCAAACACGCCCATTGTCCTAGTAAAGCAAAGAACAGGTGTCAGAAATTTGCATTGCCTTATAACGGACCATTTCGGAATCGACGAATCCCACTTCGGAACGTAGGACATCTTGAAACACTCAGAACGAAAGCTTCGACAGGTCTTCATCACATCACCAATACAAAACCGTTCACTATGCAATTGTTTGATTTTGTACTCCTCATGAAGACAAAACCATACCGATATACTACACTTCGTTTCCTTATAACGCCAACAGTTTGTACGTAGTTTCATTGACATGTATGTGTGCATGACAATAACATTTTTATCTCATACAGCACAAGCCATTTCGGATGTTTATTTTCTCTGTTTCATGATTGTTACAGAGTATATATATCATTCACGTATGTAACATAGCAGCGATGGCGAGGCATTGTAGCATCTGTGACCAGAGAGTATGCGCTTGACCGCGCGAGTGTTGCGAGCGGTTCTCAGTCTGTCGGTCAGTCGTTGCGAGTCTGTAGCTCTGTCTAGTTGGGGGCAGTACTCTGTCAGTAGTCGTCGCGAGCAGTAGCTCTGTTCAGTTGCGGGCAGTCAGTCAGTAGTCGTCATGCAGAGCGGTCGGTCAGTGGTAGCAGTCCAGTGGGGTTGCGTGATGTGGTCTGGCGACAACACTGGTCAAGATGCTGAATGAGGTATACTGTTAATTAAGATAATCATCGGATAATGTAAAGTTTAACTATTGTAACTAATTTTCAACAAGTGCCCCCAATAATAACTTTGATTTCAAAAGCAATTTTACATAAAATTTTCATTTGATTGAAGTAACTATTTCGTTCCACTTCCCCTAAACAAAAGTTTCAGTTTTCAATTAGATTACAAAAAAAAAAAAAAAAGGGAATATTATTATTTGCAATGCAGTTCCTCCAAGCGGTGCGCAACAACAAGAGCAGAAATTTGACTAGGTGTTGCAATGAGGTAAGAATTTAATTTTGATTTTTGCACAGGGCCAAAGACCGATATTTCGGTTTAATTGAATCATTATTATCACTGAGATTTTCTTATCACTGAATGGACTTTAAATTTTTATGAAGAACTTATACTTGAGTCAGATTGCGATTCTCACTTTTATTATCATTAAATTTAATTGCAGGGAGGTTACGTTTGGCTCCCATTTCTATTAAGTATTGTCATTACATTCCTTTTAAATTTTTGTGGGGAGGTTACACCGTGTTCTAACATGTGACCCCGATCGTTACAGTACATCATTTTAAAAGCAAAGATTACGTAAAAGAAGACATTCCTTCGCCAAAGACAAAGGCATCACAAAAGATAAAAGCAACATGAGAAACAATAACATCGAATTTTGCGCGTCATAATGCATTTTCTCTTACAGGCTAACGTACAGAAGTATGCAACAACGGATTCCAGATAGTACTGATAAAACAGGTAGAGTATGAATATTTGCACAGGTTCGACACGTACTGTCAACTATCGGAGAAGATATTTAATTTCTTCGTCTTCCACTGGGATACTCTAACCCTGAGCTATAACCAGGGTTTCTTCATTGACTGTAAGAATTTTACTCTGTGTCGTATGTGAAGACTTAAGGATTAATTATAGATGGAGCATGTGCAGCAATGACTTATGGATTTTTACAACAAAGATATGGTGAGATACTAGGAAGTGAGGATAGCGAACTTTTCATGATCATTATGCAGATGTTTATGATTTATAACATGAAGTGTGGCACACTGATGTTTGGGAGTGTTAGGTATAACGTGATGATTTAACCTTTGGAGCATGTTTTGTTGATTATGTTTTGGTGTGTTTCTCTGATGAATAGAATTTCTAATGAAACTCCCCAGCAGATAAAAACTGTGTGCCTGACCGAGACTCGAACTCGGGACCTTTGCCTTTCGCAGGAGAGCTTCTGTGAAGTTTGGAAAGTAGGAGACGAGGTACTGACGGGAGTAAAGCTGTGAAGACGGGGTGTGAGTCGTGCTTGGGCAGCTCAGATGGTAGAGCACTTGCACGCGAAAGGCAGAGGTCCCGAGTTGGAGTCTCGGTCTGGCACACAGTTTTACTCTGCCAGGAAGTTTGATATCAGCGCACACTCCGCTGCAGAGTGAAACTCTCATTCTGGAATGTCTAATGGTTTGCGATAAGGTGTTACAAAGCGGTAAGACAAAACTATGAATTTACAGGAAGATAAACACTTTCTTTCAAACATACGCCTTTTTTCTTTGGGAATAACAACCTGAAGGTTTGAAGACGCTTATTACGATTTACTTGCTTTGATGAAATTTGTGACTTTGCTCCCACTAATCGATTTTCTTCTCATTCACAGAATAATATCATTTATCATTACTTTTCACCCACATTTAATCGACTTCATCGGAAAGAGATCATTTCTTATTATTTTTATTCTGCACGTTCACTTTAGTTGTTCAAATGTATTAAGTACTCTTCTTGATAACACTTAAATTTCGCATTTGGGGTAATTATAAGTAACTGGCACGTGCATAGATTAAGGTTTTGTGGACACATTTTCATTTGCTTTATCGTTTTTCTGTGACTGACAGACAACAGAGAATGCAGCAACGCATTGTTCCTTTCCTTTAGCCTGTATACTTCGGCGCATTTACTCGAGTACATAGAAACACGCACTCTGCAGAAATCACTATTGTACCCTTGCATAACAACACAATGTTTACCTATTGATATTTTCATAATGCATTATACATGTAAAGATTACTGTATTTTAATGTTTCTTTTCTAGCACAGTAAAACAAATTTCGATCATGATTTTTCTGTTTGACATGTTACTACGGACACATCTGTCCAAATTGTAATGTCGATATTCGTGACAAATGTTTGTTAGTCTTTGTCATTTAATCCGAGAATCTACCATACGTAGTTTTAGATAAACGTCTTGGCTTTATTTTCTTTCGCTGTATTGTAACAGAATATACGTACTTTGTAAAACCAGCACATTCATGGACTCGAGTATAGATATTGTCTGCGCTGTGAGAAAGTTGGAGGTATTATTAATGTTTTCTTTACCACGACATGCCGCATCGATTATCGTGATTTTTGGCGACTTCACAGACATTTTGTTAAAAGTAACATGGAGGTACCTTCTGTGAGCGGTCTGGCTCTGACTTGTCACTGGATTTGTCACTGACACATACTGAGTGCACTAAGTCTGCTCGCAGTCGCCTCCCAAACAATCACGATACGACGCTTTCACTTGGAGAGGTGTAACAACGTCATGAGTGCTGGAAGACACTTCAACATGTGCTGCATAGCGTGCTGGGTACACCAACAGCATCGTGTATGAAAAGCAGAAAAAGACATTGCTTCGACGTAATCACAATAAGTCTCACGAGATTTTGTGCAGAACAACGATAAAAAATAAAGCAATGAATGTAATTATTTCCCTCAATTAATGACTTTATAGCTAATGCACAATAATGGAGTAGACCATTTTCTCAACTTGCGCACGCTTCTTTCAAACGAAATGTAACGTATTGTGAGTACACCTGAGCACCAATGTAAACGACATTTGTAACTCGACGTGGCGTTCACCTGAGCACGAAATGGACGAAGCTTTCTGCAAAATAATTTATGAGCGAGTAGGCGCCACTACTTGCAAAACAAGTACGTTACGAGGTGAGGTATTTCCATTCCAGGATCTGTTTGCTACGAAAATCATCAACGGACAGGGATCATTTCATCAACAGGATTATTTCAAGAGCATTAACACATGAGGACCACTTTGTTTTTGTTAAGTAGATCAGTAGTCAAGTTCAGGATTTAATCAGTTTGCACATTTTTACAATATGAGCACAGTAACAGAACGTTTATCACGTTGGAAGATATAAGAGACACGTTATTGCAGGGAAAAGAACAGCCCCACAAGAGAATGTATATCATGCAATTATAAAGATATCAATTGACTCACAAATTCCACCACGGTAATCGACTATGGATTTCCAGTTACATTGATTACTTATGCAGCATGTAATAAACGCAGTCCGAATAATTCTTGCCCTACAGTCCCATTACAAAAGAATAAAGATAGAGGAGCAGTTTCAGGAAAAGGAGTAGATGTAAACCTACAGACACACTTAAAATTTGCTGTTCAAGGCCACGTATTTTATGCACAAGTGCCGCAACACGACGTGGTATGGACTCGCCTAATATCTGAAGTAGTGCTGGAGGGAACTGACACCATGAATCCTGCAGGGCTGTCCGTAAATCCGTAAGAGTACCAGGGGGTTTAGATCTCCTCCGAACAGTAAACTTCAAGTTTAACAGACAGCGGAAGCGTTTAAAATCAGAACAGTGTTCCTGGAGCCACTCTGTAGCAGTTCTGGACGCGCGCGATGTCGCATTGTCCTGCTGGAATTTCCAAAGTCCGTCGTTGTGCACAACGGACGTGAATGGACGCAGGTGACCAGACAGTACGGATACGTACTTGTCACCTGTCAGGGTCGTATCTAGACGTGTCACGGGTCCCATATCACTCCAGCTACACCAGTACAGCGCCTCCACCCGCTTGAACAGTCCCCTGCTGAAATTCAGGGTCCATAGATTCATGTGGTTGTATCCATACCAGTACACGTCCATCCACTCGATAGATGTGGAAGGAGATTCGTCCGACTAGGCAACGTGTTTCCAATCATCAACAGTCCAGTGATGGTGTTGATGGGCGTAAAGCTTTGTGTCGTGCAGTCATCAAGGGTACACGAGTGGGCCTTCGCATCCGAAACCCCTTTTCGATGATTTTTCGTTGAGTGGTTGGCACGCCGACTGTTGTCGATGGCCCAGCATTGCAGTCTCCAGATATTTGCGGAAGGGTTGCACTTCTGTCATGTTCAACGATTCTCTTCAGTCGCTGATGCTCCTGTTTTTGCAGGATGTTTTTTAGACCGCAGCGATGTCGGAGATTTGATGTTTTCCTGTATCCTGATATTGTAAGTACACCAATGAAATGGTCGTCCAGGAAAATCCCCACTTCATCGCTACCTCGGAGTTGCTGTGTCCCATCGCTGGTGCGCCGACTATAACACCGCGTTCAGACTCACTTAAATGTTGATAAGCTGCCATCGTAGCAGCAGTAACCCATCTGTGTAGATGAACTACATTTCGTATAGGAATCTGTAGATATCATTTTTATCAAATGAAGGAAATAAAGACACATCCCTACATCTCAAACGCAGCTTTCGAGCAGGGCATGTTCTGTTTGCAGATGAAAGGCAGTCGACTGCAGAGTTAGTGGTGGCAGGCAGGCGGTACTCGTTATGCTGCTGATGAAGACCAGGAGATAAGCGTATTACTGCATGACCTGTATGAATCTGTAATGAGTGTGTGAGATAATGGCATTTAATTTGTAAAAAATTAGTCATGTAATTACCTACCAGGTCACAGAAAGTGGTATTCAGTTATCCACATGTTAAAGACAACGTAGGTGTAGTTTATCTTCTCTTCGCAGAATAGTAGTAGCGAGGTCTCTATAGTTGTGGTACCCGTTGTGGATGTCCTGCAATGTAAGTCGGTGGGTGAACACACGCCATCGACCATCTGAGTGCAGACCTAAGTGAACGAGACACGAGGAGTGTGGAATTACTTGTAGAAGCACAGGCTCCTCCTGCAGGGGGACCGGAGGTAGTAATTAAATTTTGACCTTTCGCTTGTAAGGAAAAATTCGAAAGAAAATGTTTGACGGAAATGAGAGGAAGTGCTGATGACGTTCGGTCGTATCACCGTATATCGAATCACTCCCGTCTCCATTACGAATTCAGTTTTCTCTGAAAGTATTCCAGCGTTTGCTCTGAACAAGGTACATCCCCTGAATATCTGCAAAAGTAGCACAGCGCACTTCCATAAAAACGCAGAGTTGTTTTAAAAGCTTCACGGTTTTATGGCCATTGTCACTCAGCTGCACCCGCAGTACAACTAATTGAGGAGAGAATGTGTCTCTGACTCTAAATTAAGTGATTTATAGGTCGTTACTCTGTTTGACTAGGGCAAGAACCTTTTCTCTAGCACTAATATTTTGAGTACTATTCCACGGAAACGGTGACTATGGAACGATCGTTCAATACCCTACGAACAGCAAAGACTTGGCTCAGAACCGAATCGAGACAGACGAGGGAGACTGGCTGCGTTGTTCCTGCTGAGCGAACACCGAAACTGCGTGAAAGAATACGGTGAAATTTAAAAAAAGGAAGTATCAGAAACATCTGAGTCCAATCCAAGAACTTAAATTATTGTGTAGTTACGCGAGTGCATTCTTATGTTTAAAATGTTTATTGAAAGCAGTTTGTCGCCAGTTTTCTGTTTTCTCTATCAAGAAATGATGCCTGGTTTGCCTACTCCCAGTTCTTTGCGAATAGTATGACCTGCCCCCTCCCGCCACAATTGCTCTAGTTTATGTCGTGGGTACGCCCTTCGATTTCGCATTCATGGGGACGAATCGTGAGGATAAAGAGTCGCATGCATAAAAAGAGATCATTAACCAGAAAATATTCTCGGGGCAAAAGAATATTCTCTCAGAAAGTTCTCAGTTTCGTATGAATCAAAAATTGGAAGCGTATTCTCCGACGAGAGGGTTTCCTTCCCACTGCCTCCCCACCTCCCTGAGAAGGTTCTCTGTCTGTGTCGTCTGCCGTGTCACGCACAGAACGCACGCGTAACGTCAGACTTCATTCAGCTCGCTCAAACAGGCAAACTGTTCAGTGTACAATGATGGAACTGGCGTCAGTGTGTTCTGTAAAGAGTTGCACTACGTTTAGATTTCACTTTTATGTGCGGCAACAAATAGTTAAGACGATTAAAGACAATTTAGAAAAATTCATTTTCTGCGATCGTATTGAATTTACGACATGTGGGAACCATTCCTGTTACTGAAGTTAGGTCAACACATTATGTGAATGAAATCTTAAAATCACATCATTTTTCATCTACTCCAAACCGGGACTGTGGCAGAGTTTTCCAAGACGAGATAATTTTGTTTAAATACGACGCAGAATGGTCTGCTCGCGTGTCAAGGACGTAAGCGATCGCCCGTGGGGTTCGTTAAGAGAAGCACATCGCTACGTTTGTAATCAGCCACCTGTTAATTTTTCTGATTGGCCTATATTCCTAACGTAACAAACTGTAAGATTTACGGTGTGAGAAGAGATGATGCTGAATATCCGGAAATGTCAGTTGCACACTTGTTCTGTGTATACCAAAGCTTTCTCGTACATCAGTGTGAAAACTTGAGTCTGCTAAATAGCAACAAAAACATTTTAATTTTCACTTCGTTTGAAAGGTCGCTCATCTCTTCTTTCATGATTTTTTTGAAGGAAATTCTCCATGCAAATAATGTTTTTATTTTAAAACTCGTAGAAGTTTGCCTTTACTACCAAAAAGTCTGTAAAAGCTAACGTCAACAGAACTTACGCAGCTCGATGTATGCTACAGAGCACACTTCAAGAAACGGATAATGTTCTCGGTTCGTGATCGCTCCTCTAGTTTTATTCATACGAAATCGGAGGATGTTGATTGTTTTTAGCGACTTCTTCCACTCATTTACTCAAGCTGAGAAATTTCTCGGGTGAAGTATATTCTCCGACTCGCTTTATTCGTGCGAACCTGGGAATGTTCTCCGCAATTTCTAGTATAAAGTACATTCTCACTTTTATTCATACGATCGAAGGTCGCGATTCTGTAAGTTGCACCAAACCATGATGACGCACACTTAGAGAGGTAATTCCGCTCAGAAAGTTTTCGCTCTGGTCGGCGGCAAGTACTGGGCGTCCAGCAGGTTGTTTCAGAAACTGTTACATTATTCACTCTAAAGCTGCACATCGAAATGTACAAGTGTATCCCAAACACAGCAATACTACTTGTGACGAACGTTTACCCCACAGGAAGCAATGTACTGTTTTTCTCCGACGTTAATACCACATACCTGTCAATTTCTGCGGGTTTTCGGCAGAATCGGGTCGGGCCAAATTGGGTTGCCAGTCGCCAGAAACGTTGTATCAGATACTGTTTCCGCGTTTATTTCTGTTACCTTTCTCTTTAATCTTCTCTCTTCCCACTTTGGGATTCCGAGATCAACCCCTTTTCCTCTTCCATTTTCCTCAGCAGCGACGTCCCTGCAACAGTGCCGCTCTCACTCCAGCCTGGAGAGCTGAAGTCGGCGTCTGAACGAAATCTCTGTCACTGCTGGAGTTTAGCGCGGAACATGACTAACTTCTGGCAAGATTAGCACGAATTATCCACAACTGATCTACTGTTTTTTTTAACTATTTCCCAAGACAATTTCCAATTAATTTTCAAGGTTACTGCGAACCCATGTGGTAATTAAAGTAATTTAAAGAGAAAGCGTGTAATCCATTAGGAGTTGTGGATAATAAGAAATCCAACAGTATATTGAATTCCAGGGCGCCACAAACTCATTTTCAACCAGATGTCTGGAAACTTTTGATCAAATAGTATAAGTAAAGTCACCATCGATATTTATTGAAACGGATGTCCCAGCGTGCAGAAAGTGCTAAATCGTCCAAATCTATGACAGATGGGTAGCAAATATGTTTTCTATTCATTAAACAATCGAGCCACAGAATGAACATCAGTGAAGTGGTTAATTTATAGGACGTTTTACGGACAAACCTATGTCACCCCAAGAATACATGACAACTGTGGCAATGTGTGTCGACAACAGAAAATAAATTCTGTGCATGTGAATCCTCACTCTATGGTCAAAGCGGAGGGTGAAATCGAGCACTAGAACATGTGCATTGTTTTTTTTCTGTTTATGTATCATTAAATGAGGCGTCCGTATCGTCCTTGTGCCAATGAAATTCGCATCCTTAACACCAGTGCAGTACTGCCACGTTATCTTGGCTCCTCATCTCCCTAGAACTGAATTATAGACGCTGTGCGAATTCGAGCTGCCGGTATGTTGACTCATGTCGCTGTCAACTTTGGCATTCAGGCCATAGGCCTGACACTGTGGTGATCTGCCACATATTGGTTACAACGTAAAGTATTTTAATGGCAAAATTTCGCAAATTCTGTACCATAGTATGTATGACACATGGACATTGTTCTCATTTAAACCAGTAAAGATATGGGTATTTCTTTCAGCATGATGTCATATTTTTGTGCTACAAACATACTGTTTACACCTTGTGGTCACAAATAACACTGCCCTTCCACAGATGCATTTATAAATGTATGCACAGATAATATAGTTCTTCCAAAGATGTATGATTTTATGTACCTATGATCTTCCCATGAACATAGAATGTCGCCAAATCTTTAGTTCAGATAGATTCCGCTCGTATGTGCTGTGTATTAGGGACAGGCGTTTTGCAGACACCATAACAACTTGCATTTGATACCTGGAATAAGTTGTTCTCTCAGCTTTGACGAGCAAAATGAGCAGACATCACGTCACAGCACCGTCACGTCAGCGTGCATTCACACTGTCTGTCACGTCATGTAACGTCAATTTGCTTAGTCTGTGCCAGAGTACAGTATTGCAAATGAGGAAGTAAGGTTATTAATGGCCAAAGCAAACCTCATAACTTGTGTTCTCTATCAGTTTTGTTTGTTAAAGTGCTGATACATGAAACGTTTTCAAACAGCGACATTTCTACATTACGGGTAAGTGGGCGTCTCTTCTGTTATTGCCAAACCTAAATAATTTTTCGCTTTCAGATATCTCACATTGCTTGTGTGAGAACGTTCAGTGCAAAAAAACCTCCAAGTCGGCATCGAACATTTACAATTTGCCACGAAATCAAAGCACAATAATAAAATGAAGATTAATAAGTTACAAAAGCACAATATCCACTGTCTATACAACGAGTAAGCGCGGCAAAATTGGTTGACTTACGATGATTGCAGACGATAATACCGTCGACACTTCCTTCCCGGTAAACCGTGACCTGCCGTGACGTGACGTGACGTGACGTGACGTGACGGTCTGTTGACGACTTGTCTGAATGCCGCCATTTGAAATGCATTGTGTAATGTTTTGACATGACGAGACTTGACGGCCATGGTGAACTCGTCTTAAAAAGAGTCACCCCGAGATCATGTGACAATTTCACCTTAATGCTAGCAGCATGCACAGCACGCAATGCTCACTGCAGAGATTTTTCTTCTCAATGGCTTTGCCCGACGTCATATCTGAGTCACAGACCTACTTAGAGGCGACATCTGAGGGCAATGAGGTTCACTCCTAAATCAAAGACTGTATCACAAAAAGGAAAGATAATACACATACATACAATAAAATTCGATTGCAGCTCATGCGATTAATTACATAGCTACAAACTATATCGCAAATAAATTGAGGTAACAAAAAGGAAAGTAACAACATAAAAAACCATGCATACATGAAATAAATTATTATCACAGTTCACGCGTTCAAGTGAGAGTACCATTCATGTCCTTTAAAGTCCACTACAATATCACTCGCAGTAAACTCGTAACCGATTCCGTTTAGCACTCGTGTGGATGACCTCACACTTTTTATTATTTAGCGTCAACTGCCAATTAATACAAATTGTAAACTCTGACAGGAAATCACGAATCAAGTCACAGTCCAGCCTTTGACAACATTCCATAAGCACGCAATTTGACTACAAGCCACTTGTGAGGTACAGTGTCAGATTGTAACAACAACGACGCTGTACTATTGTACACATAAGTAATTTTTTTTCGTCTGATTTTTCGATAAACTTGTGTAATTGATGTTCTGATTTCATTTCTTTTTTGTTTCATGTCGTTATGTTAAGAAAACTGTAAATAAGTCTCAAGGTGAATATTAATGTTGATGTCAAATGCCAAGTAATATTGTAATAGAATTAAAATGTAACAAATGTTGAGACTGTTGTAAGATGTTTAAAATTGTAAGTGTGCGTCTGATCCATATGTAGGCAATGTGTTGGGATATGCAGAATCCAAATCCTCGGGTGAATACCCCTTCTGTCAGGGAGCGGAAAAAGGTGGATGGCAGGTGAGCACGGGAGAATGCGCGCGGGCACTGCACGGCACAACGGGCACAGTAGTAGTTGGAGTTTGGCACTGGTTTGAGCAACACCCTCCGGAAGACATAGCGTCACTAAGCCTCGGGTATACCGTTCCAACGCCCACACAGCATGGCAAAATTCCATAGCCACTAAATGGAAAAGTATTGCGACGCCAAGAAGAATTAAAGTGCTGATACGTCAAGAGCCATAGCTGTGGTTGTATGTGTGCTCTGTGCCTCGCCATCTTGCCGCCCGCCAACCGCCGCATCGATACTATCAGGTTGAAACTTTTAGTCCTGTATTCGTATGGATCAGAGAGTGAACTGTGCAATAATAACCTAAAATTTACCATAATTTAATTATCCTCACAACTAACCTAGACAGGGTCCTTTCCAAATGTGTTGCAATCCGAGTGTCCCAAAATGAAAATTAAAATTTGTGTTTTAATAATAATAAATATTTACAGAACTAGTTATGTTAGAATGGTGATTAAATAAATGTTTTGTCAATGAACCAGTATATGAATGACGAAGGTCTAACGAAGTTGAAAGATAACTTTAATATTGATATAGTAATGAAGTTTATTATTTCGAGGCAGATATAAAGGTATTTAAATGAGCAGTAAATAAGATGAAAGGAGTAGTAACTTATATACTGGAAATCTTGAATGCATAATAAATTCAGTAATCATTTTTTTAATACAGCAATCATAACAGTTTCAAGGCCCCACCCCCTTTTTATTAATTTTAATTCTGAAGTGTTCTAAATTGGTTTGACCAGCAAAAGTTAAAGTCAATATAAAAGTCAAAATTTATCAGTGTGATATCTTTATCAAAACTGACATTTTGTGTGTGTCACAAAAGTGCTATTTCTAGGGTAACCTATGCCTCATTTTAATCACATTAATAGACAGTATAAAGTTTTGTAGTATACATTATAGTGTAGTGTTATGTATTCATGGTTTTTCCATATCAGTACAGAACGTGAAACTATCAGTTCAATAGGTTTTTTGGTTGTAAAATTCTACTATATTATGCAGTGTTACAACTTGTTGTTTTGCATGAATATATACCAACTTGTACAGGGAAGAAACTCAGTTAATGCCTAATTAGGCTGGCGACCGTATTATTATCACATTAGTAGTATCTCCTGGGTTGTTTTTGGTCCATCCTGACGTGTAATTGCATTTCGAACTTACCTGATGGATCATTGTTATTACAGAGTGGGTGTAAGTCTGATTTGCCACCATTCAGGTATACACGGTCGATATCTATACAAAAATCCTTTCTCATAAAGTGAACTCCGCTCAATTACCATACCACAGGCTTTAACGAGTACTGTGTCACGCGAACATTACAAGTGACTTCCCAGTGACAAGACATCCAGTTGTTGTCAGTCACAAATTAACGTGAATACCAAAGATCTTTAGTGGCACGAATTGCAATAATATTCAGTGAAGTAAATAACAGTGAACGCCAATTACGGTAGTGAGGTGTAATTTGCGTTCAGTATGGACAAGAACGCAGACACAGTAGATGTGCCGAGCGTAATGAAACATGCGGCTGGCAATGACAGGAGTTCATGCGGCCAGATAACAGATGGCGTTAGCAGTAGACAATTGGCGTACATACAATACCACGAACATGTTAACGAGCAGATTGAAACGTCGAGATCGTCTCGAAAACAGCAACGAATAAAACAGGAAGTAGAGGATGACTTTGTAGATGATAGTGGGTATGTGAACAAATCCACTGATATGTTTGATTCACCACAGATAAAGTAAGAACCGAAAGAAAATTTTGAAGTGGGATCGGAATGCACTGATTCTGTAGAACGAGACAGTGTGAAAATTTTAAGCATGAACGACTTATTTGAACGATTAACCAAACAAATTGCAGGACAAAATGATCAGCTTCAAAAACAAGTCAGTAATCAGGTTAGTCAGCTTAAAACACACGTTGACGAGCAGCTTAAAACACAAGTTGGGCAGCTTAAAGCACAGGTCGAAGAACAAGGAATTAAAATTAGTAAACAAATTGAATAGGTAGAACAAAAAGTGGGTAATTTAAGTTCTACAGTAAATACTATGAAGTCTGAAATTGACACAATTAATAAAAATATGAATACTATGCACGGGGAAATTGACGACATTAACAGTAGGTTTGATGTTGTAATTCTCAACATTCAAGAGAAAGTAGAGCCTCTAGTCGAAACAAAAGTAGACGAAAAAGTTTTCGGTCTTAAAACTGAGATCGTAAACGAATGCCAACAAGGAATATCACAGTTGAAAACGGCAGTTTCAGATACTGAAAGAAATTTAGGCGAAAAATTACTGGATGTGTACTAAAGTGTGAACAAAATACATCGAAAATTCAAGGCAAACTTTTCGATCTCGAGAGTAAAATCAAAGACAGGCCTGGTGTTGTCTGTAATAGCACGCCACTTACGAAGCTGTTGGAAGGTGAGGAGCGCTTCGATCCCGCCAAAAAACATAACGGATGGCATCTGTTGGATATCATCAAAAATTGCGAGAGGATGTTTCCTAAACAGGTCAGGAGAAGATAAACGTAATAATTAGCGCCTTAGCAGGTGACGCTAAGCGCTGGGGAATTAACCTGAATACCGAACCAATGACATTCGAAGAGTTTAAACAAAAGTTTACGGAAGAATACTGGTCTGAACAAAAACAGAATCATTTGTGGCGCGAGTTCATCATGGCCAAACTTCATGACAATAGGGGCAGAAATTCTTTGAAAGATATCCGTGAATACTGGTACCGAAAGTTGACACACTTAAGAGGGAGAAGATCCGATTCTGAAACCGTATGGGAGCTATACAGGGTGTTACAAAAAGGTACGACCAAACTTTCAGGACACATTCCTCACACACAAATAAAGAAAAGATGTCATGTGGACATGTGTCCGGAAACGCTTAATTTCCATGTTAGAGCTCATTTTAGTTTCGTTCTTCCGCCTACGCTCGATGGAGCACGTTATCATGATTTCATACGGGGTACTCTACCTGTGCTGCTAGAACATGTGCCTTTGCAAGTACGACACAACATGTGGTTCATGCACGATGGAGTTCCTGCACATTTCAGTCGATGTGTTAGTACGCTTCTCAACAACAGATTCGGTGACCGACGGATTGGTAGAGGCGGACCAATTCCATGGCCTCCACGCTCTCCTGACCTCAACCCTCTTGACTTTCATTTATGGGGCCATTAGAGCACTCTTGTCTACCCAACCCCGGTACCAAATGTAGAGACTCTTTGTGGTCGTATTGTGGATGGCTGTGATACAATACGCCATTCTCCAGGGCTGCATCAGCGCATCAGGGATTCCATGCGACGGAGGGTGGATGCATGTATCCTCGCTAACGGAGGACATTTTGAACATCCTGTAACAAAGTGTTTGAAGTCACGCTGGTACGTTCTGTTGCTGTGTGTTTCCATTCCATGATTAATGTGATCTGAAGAGAAGTGATAAAATGAGCTCTAACATGGAAAGTAAGCGTTTCTGCACACATGTCCACATAACATATTTTCTTTCTTTGTGTGTGAGGAATGTTTCCTGAAAGTTTGGCCGTACCTTTTTGTAACACCCTGTACAAAAAGCTTCCAGAAGATTCGAAGAGATATGTGGGAAGCAAACATCGCAGCTTCCAAGAGTTTCTCGAAAGGGTCGAAGACGAAGACCACTGGCGCGAAAGTCGTGCCAATTATCAGAATTTTAGGAGCAGGAATAACCGCAATAATGACGAGAGTAACGACGGCGATGGTTTTCGCAACATGATACAGAGAGGTAGAGGCAGAGGAAGAGGAAGAGGGAGTTATCGAGGTCACGGTGGAGGGTACACCGTGCAGAATAATAACGGCGCGGGAAACTGATTTCCGAGAACGTTGCGTGCCAGACGGAAGCGGACATAACATACCGGCCCCAATTTAAGAAACAATACCTGGCTGACAGTAAAGTTATGAGACAGGTTAGGGACAGGTGTGGAACGACGCAGCGTGTTGTTGCGAAACAAGCGTCAGGTACGTGCGCAGATGATTCATCTTTGCCCTGCAGTGTGCTACATGTTAACTGGCGAGTGGAGCATCAGAGAGCAACAGCCCAGCCTAGCAGATCAGCTGTTCAGACAGAAGCCGCTAGCAAGGCGGCAGAATTAGTTACGAACATTGCCGTAAGAACTGGCGAATACATTACAAGTGGTAGTTCCGTGGCGAAGGAAATAGTGGACGGAACAGTGGACACACAGAGAGGTGTGGTTAGCAGTGTCGGTAATGAAGTAAATGGCGAGAACGAATTAGCAGAAGTAAGTGACTGGCGTGTGCAGATCGACGATCTGTACGAGGGCCTCGAGCAATGTAAGTGGGAGAATTTTAAGAAGGAATATGAGGCAAGGAGGTTAATTAGTGAAAAAGGAAATAGTAGGAACGTCGATAAGGTGACGTGCCCCGAATTTCAGGAGGAGAGAGTAAATAGCACCGTGCAAAGTACGCGTGCTGCCGATAGGACGATGGTTAAAGATAGGAAGGAACTGGAGGATGAAATCCTAAGCATTAACGAGGAAGTAACTTCTGTTAACGATCCGCCAACAGTACAAGCTGTTACCAAAAGGCACCATGGGGAAGGAGCAGATAATTACCTACAAGTAACTGAAGTCCACGAGGATTACACTAAATATGAAGTAACAGTGGATGTGAGTAAAGCTAATAATGAGGTCGTTTTGCCAAAAGAGGATATTGAGTTAAAATCAAAGGCTGATGAAAATGCAGAGGAAGAACTTAGTGCCTGTCTCAGAAAAGCTTTTATGTTAGAACCTGAAAGCGATCCAGACAGAATGGTCGGATTCTGACGATAGTTCAGATGACGAGTATTTTGGTACTAGTGCAAATAATGGGAATACAGCTAACTGCGATATTGTACCTACTGATGACGAAGTTTCAAAACAAAACCCAGATATTGAGACTGAACACAGAAAAAAGGATGCACCGGACGACTCAGTGTCAAAGTTACAAAGAGTTCAAGTATTTAATGACTTTGAACTCTGGGAACCAAAGAAACCGCCAGATATAGGTGATGTGCAGGTCAAAAGCATATCTTGGGACGATGTTATCGTCGACCTGGATTTGCTTAGGGAAGAACACAACAGTGAAAAGCATTTGACGGTTAAGCTAAACTGTAATATCAGTTGAAATTTATAATGTGAAATTGCAAGTACTTCTTGATACTGGAGCTCAGATAAGTGCTATCTCCCAATCGTTTTTCGAACACATCTGTGATAAGCCTGGACTAGTAATTATGTTAGCGACTGCTGTAAAAATTGTTGGTGCTACTGGCAAGACTAACAAGCCAGTAAAGAACCAGATATTGGTTGAAGTTAGTATAAAAGGACAAAAGTTTGAACACGATTTTTTGGTTGTGCCAGATTTGAGTACTGAAATGATTCTGGGTATAAATTGGCTAGATAAAGAAAAAGTTATTATTGATTGTAGCCAGGAAGTGTTCAAAATTAACAATGCATCTACGAATTTGAAAATAAAATTTGACGAAAATGGGAAGGTGTTCGATTCAGAAATTGGTTCTTTATTGTTGGAGATTGCCCAAGGGAATGATGGTTTGACAAACATGTATGAAATGTACCATGTCAAGAGGTTAATAGACGAGAGTGACAGGCAAGGGCATGATTTTAAGGAAATTGTGGAAAATTTGAAGGAGATATCTTCTGATCAGAAAATAGAATTGCTTCATCTTTTAGAAAGTAATAGCACCGTATTTTCGGACAAAACTGGTCTAGTTAAGAACTTTGAATACTAGATTGAGACATTAGAGCATGAACCCTTCTTTGTAAGACCGTTTTCGGTACCCATACCAAAGAGGGCAGATCTATATCGAACTTTGAGAATGTCATGAACACCTTACATCATGAGTCTACTGGGTTCCCACCGGAAGAAATTTTGTTAGCCAGCAGAAGTAAAAGTTTAATTAAGGGAAGACTAGGGTTTCCGCCTTGTACAAGCTTGGGGTTGAGTCAAAAGAAAGAATTAGTCAGAAAAAGGGCAAAGCAAAGAGCTCAATCTACATCTAAAAGACATGATAAAAACCTGAAAGTTTCAAAATTTAAAACTGGGGATTATGTTCTTTTAAAAACCCACGAAAAGTCTAGTGAACTGAACCATGAAATTTCCAAATTTAAATATATTTATAATGGACCTATATAATACAGAACATTCCACATGACAATGCTTACTACCTGATCTACCCAAAATCCGAGAGACCTTTAGGTGTAAAGACGGTTGTGGACCTGAAACTGTATGTTCCTAGGAGTGAGTGACCTAAGTACACTCAGAAAGCAATCTGCAGTAAATGTGCTGTATCTTATGATGAGACTATTTTATTCTAAATGTAACAAATCTTTGTAAATGTATGTATACCAATGTCAGTGTGCTAATGTTCTTATGTAAGTTTCAGATTACCAAATGTACTATACATGTAAAGGTGTCAGGAAAAAAGGGCTGAAAAGAAAAAGCAAATGCTGCAAGTCAAGTAAAAGATAGGACTGCCAAAAACCAAATTGGGCAGTACGTGAGTCTTGATATAAAGGACTGCCAAACACTAAAGAGGGCAGATAAATAGTCAAAGGAGAATTGTAAGTGTGGTACAGGTGATGTGATAAAAGATGTGAAATGGACTGCCCAAACATGAATAATAGGCAGGAAATATATGTAGTGATTTTTCTAAATAGCATTGTGTGTTTATTAGTAAATAAGGAAATGGACTGCCATTCAATGCAAGCAGCAAAAAATTGTTTTATAGTATACATAGGTATTTGTATATGCTTTGTAGTTAAGTGTTAGTGTCCCAAATTTTGATTTTATTTATCTGAGAAATTTAATAATAATAAGTAATTTTGTGATAGGAGGTTGGACTGTGCCAAAGGCACTTAAGTAAATGATACGTAAATTATCTTGATATATTAAAAAATATAGATATATATAATGTGGGTGAAAGGAAGTTTTGTGATATAAAATTTTGTGATGGTACATTGACACAAAGATTCTAGTGAAATTTACTGGAAACAGGGGCAACGACTCTGTGCTATTGTACAAATAAGTAATTCTTTTCATCTGATTTTAAGATAAACTTGTGTAACTGATGTACTGATTTCATTTCTTTTTGTTTCATCCCATTTTTTTAAGAAAACTGTAAATAAGTTTCAATGTGAATATTAATGTTTATGTCAAATGTCAAGTAATATTGTAATAGAATGGAAATGCAACAAATGTTGAGACTGTTGTAAGATGTTTATAATTGTAACTGTGTGTCTGGTCTATACGTAGGCAAGGTGTTGGGATATGTAGAATGCAAAACCTTGGGTGAATACCCAGTCTGTCAGGGAGCGGAAAAAGGTGGATGGCAGGTGAGCATGGGAAAATGCACACGGGCACAACGGGCACAGTAGTAGTTGGAGTTTGGCACTGGTTTGAGCAACACCTTCCGGAAGATATAGCTTCACTGAGCCTCGGGTATGCCATCCCAACGCCCACACAGCATGGCAAAAGTCGATAGGCACTAAATGGAAAAGTATTGCTATACTGTGGTTGTATGTGTGCTCTGTGCCTCGCCATCTTGCCTCCCGCCAACCGCCACATCGATACTAGCAGGTTGAAACTTTTAGCGCTGTATTCGTGAGCAAACTGTGTTTGTTTGATGCAATAATAACCTAAATTTTACCAGAACTTTTCCATCATTCAATTAGCCTCACAACTAACGTAGACGGGGCCTTTCCAAAAGTTGTGCAATCCGAGTGTCCCAAAATGAAAATCAAAAATGGTGTTAATAATAATTATTTGCAGTACTAGCTATATTAGAATGGTGTTTAAAGAAATGTTTTGTTAATGAACCAATAAATGAATAGCGAAGGTCTAACGAAGTCGAATGATAACTGTAGTATTGATATAGTAATGAAGTTTATTATTTCGAGACAGATTTAAGGGCATTTATGTGAGCAGTAAATAAGATGAAAAGAGTAGTAACTTTTATACTGGAAATCTTGAATGAATAATAAATTCAGTAGTCATTTTTTTTAAATACAGCGATCATAACAGTTTCAGGTTCCCCCCTTCATTCATTTGAATTCTGAAGTGTTCTAAATTAGTTTGACCAGCAAAAGTTAAAGTCAATATAAAAGTCAAAATTTTTCAGTGTTTTAGCTTTATCAAAATTGACGTTTTGTGTGTGGCATAAAAGAACAATTTCTAGGGTAACCTATGCCAGATTTTAATCAGATTAATAGACAGTATAAAGTTTTGTAGTAAACATTGTAGTGTAGTGTTATGTATTCGTGATTTTCCATATCAGTACAGAACGTGAAACTATTAGTTCAATAGGTTTTCTGGTTCTAAAATTCCACTATATTATGCAGTGTTACAACATGTTGTTTTGCATGAATATATACCAACTGGTACAGGGAAGAAAGTTAATGCCTAATTAGGCTGGCGACTGTATTATTGTCACATTGGTAGCATCTTCTAGTTTGCTTTTGATCCATCCTGACGTGTGATTGCATTTCGTACTTACTTGACGGATCATTGTTATTACAGAGTGGATGTAAGTCTGATTTGCCACCATTCAGGTACACACGGTCGATATCTATGCGAAAATCCTTTCTCATAAGGTGAATCCCCCTTGCTTACCATATCACAGGCTGTAACGATTACTGTGTCAGGGATTACAAGGTGACTAAATTTTTTCCCAGCGACGGTAACAGCTGTGTATAAATAAAAGATTCGAAAACTACAGACTGTTATCAGTTAGAAGGATGAATCACTGTTTCAATAAGTTAAAATACTAAGGAGTGCTTTGAAATAAAGCATGAATTTCATTTTGAATTATTTGAAACTTGTAAAAATAATTAGTAATTGCCACTACATCATTCAAAGAATAATTAATTCACTTCTCATGCATCACATATCAGACTGTAAATAATACAAAACATGTTGACAAGTCCTACATACGACTTACTTATTTACAGAATTTTCATTCGCTTACCATATCACAGGCTGTAACAGTTATATTATGTATAAAATGCCACATAGGTAACCACTCCTCCAGATAAACTCATGTGTGTGACATGGAGAAACACTGGCCACGATAGCAGGAAAGGAACAAGTAGGGGCGAAGCCTTTGACTGCAGGCGACAGACTAACTGGGCGACATTTTGGAAGATAAAACTCCTACAACTGACAGCAAACCGAGGCCGTGGAGATGGTGTAAAGTGTCTGGTAGCAAAGCTAAAAGAGAAAATGGAGTGTGGAAAAGCAAAGAAACAACATACTATGGTGCAATGTGTGATGTTGCGCTGTGTTTGCCAGAATGCTTCGAGCAATTTCACACGAAAGCCAATTTTTATAGATATTATTCATAAGAAATTGTAATGGTAAATGGTTGTGTATTCTGATTTTTTAAATAAATACCTTTCAGTTTGTTTTTATAAAACATAAACAAGTACAATATTCTTGCTACCTACTATAAATCCTACTATAAAAGGTTTTAATTATTCTTGTTTGCGCTACAAACTTGTGATAACACTGTAAATTTAAGTGAAGTTGGTAACTAAAATGTTTTACTTGATTTTTAAAGTTTGAATTACAGTTGAAAACAAAAAACTGCAATGATTTATCTGTAACCGTTCGTGAATTGTGATTTTTTTGAAAACGACGGAAAACCCCAGTCTGGCGAGCTAGAATGTCCAGAGACACGCAGTAAGATCTTGATAATACAAGACTTATTTCTTTTCCATTATCGTCATGACAACTGTAACACTTTTAATATGTAAAACGTAACACTGAAACTGTTAACCAGATGAAATGAAATGATCGTATGGCATTCTTGGCTGGGAGGCCCCATGTCGGGGAGTTCGGCCGCCGTGTTGCAACTCCTTTTTAGTTGACTCCATTTCGGCGATTTGCGGGTCAGCGATGATGAAATGATGAAGGACACACGACACGCAGTCATCTCGAGGCAGAGAAAATCCCTGACCCCGCCGGGAATCTAACCCAGGACCCCGTGAGTGGGAAGCGAGAACGCTACCGCAAGACCACGGGCAGCGGACTGCTAACCAGATGTAATAACTTAGCAAACTAAAGAAGGATTTACTGATTTATGTCAGTGCCAGACAAGCTCGACAGCGCTTAACTGCGGCGATCTGACGGGAACCCGTGTTACCACTGCGGCAAGGCCTTTGGCATGGTATACGGTACTACACACTTTCATCACTGTGTGGTACATTTTCCTTCATTACGTTTACAGCGTCACTTATTGCTTCTCCTTCTCATTTCTGTTACTAGAAGTACCAAGATCAATGTTCCACAAACACGGATGATGCTTGCAGAGTTCCAGAAATTGCACAGCATACACCAACGGCCACGTATCTCTCTGCCATTGCATATCAGGCCTTAGAAATAAAATTTGCACCATGTCAACTCTCGAACCATCAAAAACAGGCAGTGTGCCATTCGGCAAGGAGCGCCATCTCGTGAAGACGACGGGGACGGAAGGGGGGAGGAGGGGGCGAAGAGCCAAAGTACTACGTACACCCAGATTCAGCTTTAATTTCTAGGTGCGCCAGTTCCTACATCATGATATTTTGGGTGTTTACACGCACACCTTTACATGTGTCAGTCAACATGGACCAGCAATATGTGCCTGTGTAAACCCAGCTTGTTATGCCATTCCATACCTCCCAAGATCCTTAGGAAACTAAAGAGAGACAAATGCGGCGTAATTTTTTTTTAGTTAACGCCGATTTTTACTGCTTTATATGCACTCCCTCTTGTGAAGACTATGTTGTAAGCCAACATAAAATACTACCCCCACACATCCCTTACCGTATTCAGAAGTGCAGCTTATTGTTCGCTAGGAGCGTTGCCATCGCAGTGCATTAGAAAATTGGGCAACAGTGTGGTGAGAGTAACCTGTCAGCCTAGAGTGTGGTTAGACAGCATAGCGTCTCTCGGCCGCTGCGACGCGATATACACAAATACACATCAGGTGTGTTTGTAGGATTTTTAATGCCTTCTGATCTCCCGGCAAACGGCCTTGCAGCAGTGGTAATACTGCTTCCCATCAAATCGCGCTGTCGGGTTTGGCTAGCACTTGGATGGGTCGCTGTCCGGGTCTGCCGAGTTCTGTTGGCCAGTGGGCTGCACTCAGCCCTTGTGAGGTCAACTGAGGAGCTACTTGACTGAGAAGTAGCAGCTCCGGTCACCAAAACTGACAACAGCCAGGAGAGTGGTGTGCTCTCCACTCGCCTATCCGTATCAGCATCCAGTAATGCCTGTGAGCTAAGGATGACACGGTGGCCGGTCGGAACCGTTGGGCCTTCAGGGCGTGTTTGGGCGGAGGTTTTTTTTTGTTTCCATCTTCCGCTGATAAAACATCTAGACCATACAAAATGTATCGCCAAATCATTTCTTGGAATAGCCCAATTTGTAAGAAATCACCCATCATTATACATTATTACATGCATTATAAAAAATGAATTGTATGACGACAATGTGTTCGCTTTTCTTCATCTAGGTAAAACTGTCACATGCAAGGGTGTGTCGGAAGTTTGAAACGTGAGTTGGTGTGGCCCAGAGTCGGAAAGGTCGGCGAACGCGGCTCTAACACATAGTAATCTAACTACCCGGTACTCATCTTCGGCATTTGTCATGGTTGTTCTCCTATCGACACCTACAGAAAAAGAGAATTCCAAGTTACCAGATTTCTTTTAAAGAAATTGATAATACGAGATTTGAATTTCAGTTGTCAGTGTGGACAAGGAAGTTTTCTCGGCGCAAAGGTGAGAATAATTCAGCAGTCAGCGAGAGAGCATAGACAGTTATGAAGGTCACATGTCGCAGTTGCGAATTTATTCGGTGTGAGTTACTTGCCTCCAGATCAGCTGGGAAATGTGCTGAAATGTTCGTACATTGTCTTATGCCCGTTAGCATGTATGAATCATATATGTGCTCGAAACGCAGATAGCTTTTAGCGTTCTCTCTCTCTCTCTTCCTCTTCCACAAGTGTCGTTATCCATTACAGTCACTCATAGGCAGAACCGATACAGTAACCATTGATTGATTTTCGCAACAAGTAGAAACGTTAGTTGACTTGTCGTCAATGCCATAACACCATGCCATTCTAGTCATTTCGAAAATCTTTTTTGGTTTGGGTTTTTCTGATGTGCGAATCAGAAAATATGTGGTACGAATTTGATGGCATCTACTTTATCACTGACGACAGTTTTATATCCATCTTACACTGTATGACACACTAACGATCTGGATTCGAAAACGTTGTACTGAAAGAAACGATAGCTGTGGTGCTGTGATGTCGGGCTGGTGACAACCAGTTGGTGCAACAGAACTGCGAACTGCATTCTGAAGCCTGAAATGACTCCGCCAGGTTGCCGTTTGCGCCCTGTCTATGCGCTACAGTGTACCTGACAGACGGAAACATCACATGGTGTCTGAGGAGGAATGCTCGATATTCAGGGATATTACAGCAACGGCAATTCGAAGGAAAAAAGCCTTAGCAAACGTGTGCTCTAAAACGCATACCTTAAGACCTGTGACCGCTTCTTCATCTTCGACACTGTGAAGCAAATCGCGTCTACTGCCAGCTCTTTGCTTTCCATATTATGAGAGGATGTGTAAGTAGCGATCAAAAAGGGTGTTACTGCAGGTTATATGCAACCCAGCATGACTCCGATGCTTGTATATAATCACCGACGTGTAGACAAGAGTGTAGTGTGTTAACATAAGCCGGCCGTGGTGGCCAAGCAGTTAAAGGCGCTACAGTCTGGAACCGCGCGGCCGCTACGGTCGCAGGTTCGAATCCTGCCTCGGGCATGGATGTGTGTGATGTCCTTAGGTTAGTTAGGTTTAAGTAGTTCTAAGTTCTAGGGGACTGATGACCTTAGAAGTTAAGTCCCATAGTGCTCAGAGCCATTTGAACCATTTTTTTGTTAACATAAACAAATGTATTTAAGTGATAAGTGGATGTTTCGTTATGTTTCCTTTCGAACTGTTATCTAACAACTGTACTGCGTCACGCCTAATACAGTTCCTCAAGCAGAAGTGGATGAGTTAAACAGCTGTACTGAAACCGTCGGAGAATGGATAGGGAACGTTCGCGGACATGCGTTCCTGTTCAGAATATTATATACTCACTCCCCTCTACACGCCCTACATGATTGTAACTGGAATTTCCGAACACCCTGTAGCACAGTGCAGTTAGTAATCCGCGATCGCAGTTATTCCGGTTGTTCCACTGTTTTAGTATGTTGCATATACCTCCCCCTGTTGTAAGATCAGAGGTCTCGATACTGGAGCGCACTTGTGCATGTGGACACATTCAAAAAGCCAACCGAAAGCACGACAAGATCTTTTTCCCCATCTACCTACTTTCAAGTGGACATTTCGGTTACAGTAGCCATAGTAAATTTTGTAGAGCGTAAAATTTTCCACAAACTTTTATCTACAATTATACCTTAAAAATGCGTATGTGTTAGCAAAAACAAGCATTTCGCGCGAATAAGTTTCATTTGTCGCGGGCAGTTCTTTTTCAGGGCAATTTTGAGAAAAATTAACTGACAACAATGTCGCACAGCATAAAATATCCTATGAGACATATAAGCTGCAGTGGCGTAATCCCGAGCGCTTGTTAGAAATGCTAAAACTCCTTCGCCCCCCACCACTCACTCCAAAAGAATTATGGGAGGCTGAAGGGCTGGCAATAGGAAGGAGCATACCGCGACCCCATGCCTGTGGCAGATTAACGTACTGACCCCAAAATAAGGAAAAAGGAAGAAGAGCAGATAATATAAATCTGAACACCATTTTAGTAGGCATCTTACAATTTCAACATCCCTAAATAACTTTAATACTTTTCAACTCTCGTTTTTCCTCGAGTATTAATCGACATACGATGTTTTGCTAACCACTGCAGATAATTTTCGATAGCAGGTGTTCCAGACGTAATGGCGTTCGAATTATTGGCCAAAATTGCTATACAGATCGCTGGTGTGTTTTGTGAACAATTGCTAGCAATAAGTGCTCGCCACATTTCCAGCGATGTATCGCTCGTGTGTGGGCTGCTAGATGAACTCGTCGTCGGCGAGCCTGCCATATCTTGGGATACGCAAGTGTGTTGGAGGTCACGTGCAAATGATGTTTACTGCTATAAGTTACATATCACCTAAATGGAACACCGCGTTAAACAATGAGGATCGCAGCTTTTGGAATGATATTTCCGCCTTCTGACTCTATGAAACTTCCTTACTGTAGGTTCATATCATGATTTCGGCCTTAAGTCATTATCAAGTTCAACAATGTTTGGTATAATTATACACTGTTAAATGATGTCATCGTCAAGATCTATTGAAATTGATGCCCAGCGCACAGTGAAACGTCCCTTTTGAAAAATTAATGAAGTACTGTGCTGATAAACCCCTTACGTTATTTGATTTTCAAACAGCTGAGCAAAACTGAACGTACTCAGACATTTCTCTCTTTACTTATTCTGATCATCACTAAACTGACACACAATATTTTTAGCGCAACACAATCTAACTTTTAATAATCCCTACAAGAGAATGGCCCTGACTATATTAACCTATACGTTTCACAAATCACTTACCTCACAAAAATCTTTGTTACTCGAACTACTGCAATACAGCGAGCGCCACTACTGCCAGCTAAATAGAAGATTCTAACTACTGAAGTCACTAACTACTGATAGGCATAGTTAGCAAATGAAAGATTTTGATAGAGAACAAACAATGTATTTACCTTAATAGTGTTCAAAAGTCATGATATATATATATATCAGTTCATGACATCCAGTCTTACAAATTTACTGTCTCTGTTTGACACACGTCCAGATCATCAGGTCTCAAAACTCCACTATCTCTCTCCCCACATCCACCACTGCTGGCGGATCACCTCCAACAGCGCAACGCTACGTGCTGCTAACAGCCAACTGCCCAACACCACAATTGAAAATATTCCAACAATGCAAACCAGCCACATACGGCACACAGCACAGCTAGTGATTTTCATACTGTGCGCTACGTGGCGTTACCAACATAAAAACCTAAACAGCCTACTTTTATAGCCCCCATACTCACCACAAAAAAAGTTTGCAAATTTTTTTGGGCAGTGGCCAATAGTGATTTGATAAAATTTTCATTATTACGATAAGAAAGATATCAAATGCACACACTTATTGATGCAATGTTGGTCAAAAACAAAAAATTGTTCTCATAAAGACAGTCCTGCTCGTTTATCACAATAGTGATTGCATTGCACAAAATCTGATAAGAAAAAGAAAATGCACATGGAAGTAGTGGATTTCCATGCACTATTGAAGAAGTAGTGTTGTCCTTTCAATGGAAAGACAATGCTGACTCTTGACATGCAGACAGGTAATGGGCCACAACAGAGCAAACCCACAGCAGAGTCAGTCGAAGTTTTGAAGAATATTGGTAGGTAGGTCATCACAAAGCAGACCCACTGTAACCCTGGTAGAGAGTATGGTATTGGTGGGTCATCAAAGGTGCAGACCCACTGCAGTCCTTGTAGAAATGGCCAGCAGCCATCTGTTGCGACTGTGCAGGTGCACAACCACCATCGAAGAGTCTTGCAGACAATATAGCGAGTCCATAAACCACCACTTGTGCACTCACAAAATTTTTGGAATTGTCCTTAGAACCGGCAATGCTGTTAACCAGTCCCTTGCTGAATTATTAACACACATGCAAACACTAACAGTCCCAACTTCTCACATATTGTGCATATACTGTTTGAAGAACTGGTGTCTATACAATTATAAATTTACGACATGAGATACAATTACAAAGGTACAAAATACATCATTAAAGAACATAATAATACAGATAACATTTGTAGTAATATGGGCTTTACAAAGGAATCGAAATAACATATACATCAGTGTTACAGGAATTATGACATAAGTAAATACATAAAAGATCAGAATAACTTTCGAAACATCAGCTTCACACATGAGCATTAAAACGAAACAGAATAAGTAATGTCTAAACATCTTTACAAAGTAAATAACATATTATTAGAAAAATTCTACAACATAACTCTTATCAGATAAACACATAAAGACAGGAAGAACACAAATACACAAAGGTACACAATCAAGTATCGGAATAACACAAAAGGAAAGGACAGGGTTTGTTTTACTGTAGTATTTTCCAAACAAAACTTTCTTTACTTCTTCTAGATCTCCCTTTGTTCATCATTATTCCCACAAAGTCCTACCTAAACTTGCTTTCTGTATTCTATTCATATCCTCTTTAAATAATTATTCTTCATTGTACAGTACCCTTATTTTACAAACTTTTTTCGTATAACTTCTCAATGCATTTCTTCCAATTCATCGAAACTCATTCTCTTGTATAGTCAACCCCCTCTTAAGCTAACTTAAATCTACTGAGCTCAGATGTATATACTAAGGGACAAGGCAATGCAGCAGTGCAAAACAAATAACATAAACAGCAATGACAAAAAAATGCAAATTGGCAAAGCAAGCAGCGGTAAATCTAAATTAGCAAAGCAAATGCAACAGTACAACTAATATGAGCCAATGTGCAGCAACAAGAAAAATGAATCAGTAGTAAAACTGGCTTAACAGATTAATACAAAGTGAAATTTAGTAGCACTATGCCTGGTAAACAGCAGCAGCAAATGCTATAACTTATACCCAAACATGACAATTGCTCAAGCAGAAAATATATTACAGTAAAGGTGGCCATGTTTAATACCTATGTCACATCTTAACACTAGAGTGATGCATCACGATAACATACTCTAGCAGACAATTTACCAAATCGTAAAAAAATTATTTATGCAATTCCTGTGAAGGGAAATGTCTATTTGCGTTCCCTTTTTTTAAGAAAGTAGATCATAAAATTATTGTTTAATGGATCTGAAGACAGAAAATATTTACATTAGTACATCTACTAAATTTTATATTAACCAATGCTGCAGTGCAGCTAGAAACTAGATATTAAACAAAACAGGCAAATATATATACAAAGCAAAGCATGAAACATCATTCACTAGCCATATGGCATTTCATAAGGCAGTAAAAAAAATCTCTCACCTAGAAAGACAGTAGTCATAATCAGGTGTATAGATATAAAATATTTCTCGTCATTTCATTAGGCGTTTCAGTAAATATCAGAAAGTATGAGCTCAGAACTGTAATCGTATATTTCAAGTATGAGTGTGTCTTATTTGAAATGCTTTCTACAAAGAAATGTCAATAGCAAAGTTAATGTCCTCTTTTTTTCCACCTAATGGCTTTTTCTCCAGGCGACTGGCACAGCTGGGCACCCATAATGCATTACGTCAAGGTCACGTAGCTTCCTTACCGAAATATTTACGACAACAGTTTGCGCTACAGTGACAGTCTCACAAAAAAAATTTCACAGGTGGAGAATCTGCGTTACAAATGTGTAGAAACAAAATCCTATAAATATAACAGTGTTCAAAAAATTTTCGCCAGCATTGTGATACATTCACCCATTTACACACATTTCCTAACGCTTAATGTACGATTCTTGGTTTCCAACAACCTTTTTCACAAATCGGAGTCCCTACCCACTACTCATTATTCCTAACTTTATTACACATATACATATTCATCGACACTTCTTCAGTATTTCATCATAATAAATACATAGTGTAATGAAATTCCTCATATAGCATCAGCTTATTGATCATAAACATACCTCAACAGCATTACACACATCATCGTCATAATAATAACATCATAACACCTCAGTGAAATCTCAAAAACGTTGTAGCTTTCTTCAATAATTTCAAAACCTAAAAAAATTCTCTCCACATTTCAACAGTGTCATCTACCACAAACGTACTTTAAATATCATGATCCCATACCAAACACATCATTAAAACCTCTCATAGTATAAAAATGGTTCCAAAAAAATATATGAACAGTTCACAATGTACAGACAAAACACAATTACATAAGTGTGAAGTTATCCAACTGTGTAATTGTGTAAACAAGTGTTGCTGACGGAGTAAAAAAATGTTTGTCTGTCTCAGTTAAATGATCAGATAGCTGTGTAATTATGTGTTAGAGAAATATGGTACCGATGCGTAAAGTTGTATAAGCAAATACCATATTAGCTAGGGCTCCATGTGCTTGCCAAACACATGGTACACAAAGTAAGCATGTACCCCCCTGAGGATTAAAGTAATTATATCCTCAGGTGTTACAGATCACAGCAATGGAATGGAATGTATCACAGAAAACCTTTGTATCTTTGTAATTCAAAAATCTTTAAAAATAAATGTTTTAAGTACAGAATTAATCACTGAAATGCGTGTCCTGTAGTGCTAAATGTGCGTCTTGCTGTAAGACAATTCTGTGGAAGTGTCGTAGTTATCGTCCTCCATACGTGAAGTTCTGCAGTAATCAATGTACTCACCTCATCACAAACAAAAGTGAAATGCTTTGCGTATAGATCTCGTAGTTATTACACTTATTGCCATTATCAAGAAGGTACTGTACTGTAATGTGTTGTTGTGTAACGAAAAATACCTATCTCATTGTAGCTATACCACAAAAGTTACTACTAAAACACGTTTTACTTTCCAGAATAATACAGAAAAACTGTGCAGATATAAAACAGATACACTGCAAAAGCAACATTGTAAATTGTCACTCATTAGTAGTGTCGTGATAAAATAAACTAACCACTGTGTCATCTGGTATCTCACTGAAAGTACTTTAAATCCAGAATGTATTTTCAAGTAAACCAAAATGTTGCATTAAAATCTCATTAGCAGTACCGGTATATGTTCTAAGTATGTAAGCCTTATAGTCGTTACATACTCGTGCAACTAACAAGCAAGAAAGTACACACACAATAACACTGTGTCGTCGGTTCACTATAACAATGCATTCGTAATTACTGTCTTAATATGTTCCCTAGGTTCTAGACTGGATAGCTAACGTCAAAATATTGTTGCATGTTAACAGTTTTTAAGTGTAACAAAGCGTACTAGTAACGTGAAGTGAAAAATTTCATAGCAAAGACTAAGTTAAAAAGGAGATTATCTCTCAATAAACGGTTTTACATGTTAAATGTGGTGCAATCATTTACCCTTCCCAGTACACAGAGTTCTGAAGAAATTCAGGTCTGTCGTTATGATTATATCGTCTGTCGTCATGTCGGTAGATTCCGTAGTTTCTTTCTTGTCGGTCACGTGGTGGAGAATTTCTCCCTGAATCGCAACTGTGCGCTGAACTGTTGCGTCTGAAGTTATTCTGTCTCCCTTGATAATAATTGTTTTCGTTCCCATATTGTCTGTTTCTATGGTTATCTCTGTCATATTCATTACTACGGAAATGCGATCTTTCTCTGCAACTATTATTCTGCCAACGGTTGTCATACGGGTGGTGTCTGTTTTGGTCACGATTTGCGTTGTGAGAATGGCCTTGTCGTGACTAGTTATTATTTCTGTCATCGCAGAATTGTGACGGATGTGACCTATAATTGTTGCGTTCCTGTTTTCGCGTCCCGCGATTGTCAGTGACAATTTCCAATTCTTGTAACAGTCCCTGAAAAGCTTTGATGTCGTCTTTGCAACGTCCTGCCAAAATAATATGTCGTAGATGTTCAGGCAATTTGATTAAGCAAATGCGGATGAGTTCTGAGGGGCTGTATGAGTTTGACAGGTACTGGCTCTTGTGCAACATGTCTTCAAAATATTTCACAAGATTGGAAAATTCAGATTGTTCGAAATGTTTCAGAATTATGATGATATGTTTCACTCGGTCTTGTGTAGCTTGAGACCAATATGCTGAGAGGAAGGTAGGATAAAATTCTCCTTCACTGTGACAGTTGTGAATGACCAATAGCATTCTTACAGCTGGTTCATTCTCTAAGTAGCCACACACAAATTCTAATCTGTGCTCTAATGACCAGTTGGGAGGAAAACAATGAGAGAATTGATGGAGCCACGCTTGTGGATGAATGTCGTTGCCAGAATTTTTAAATGTTTTGAATTTACATGTAGTAGTGAATAGCTTATAGTCAAAGTCATCGTGTCGGCGAGTCGCATATCGGTCATTGTTACGTCGTGTCGGCGGTTCCATCTCTAAATTCGGTGCACCTTGCCAATTTCTTTCATAATTTCCGAAATGCCCTGTGTTATTATTTTGTGACTTTTCCGTATTTCTAAGTCCCTCTTCCCGTGTTGGAGCGAGAGTCTCCTCTGAAATATGCAATTCTTGGATTATTTGTGCCAACTGATCTTGTACTTCCGGGATTTCTCTTTTGTGTTGGGTATTAATTTGATTCTGATTTCGTTTTAATTTCTTAATTTGTTCATACTCTTCTGTGTCAGTGAAGGCTAAGGGTCTTGTGTCATTCAGATCATCATCTACCTTTGCAGATTAGTTAGTGAACTGATCCGAAAGTTCGGCTACTTTCTCCGATTATGAACTGATTTCCACAGTGCGTTTTTCTGAACCATGTTTCAGAGTGTCCATTTGTGTTGAAAAAGTGTCTACTGTGTCCTTTAAGTTTTCCAGAGTTTTTGCAAGTTGCGTAACCGAATCAGTAGATCCAACTAAGTCAGTTTTAGCTTTCAAGGTGTTGTGATTTTCACGAACAATAGTTTGTAGTTCCTTTATGGCAGCTTCGTCATTCAGTAATGCATTTTCATGACGTGAAAAAATGGGTTGGAAATGCTGACAATTTTGTGTTTTACGTCGTTACAGACTTTTTGGCATTTCGATTCGATTTTAAGTAACTCAGTAGTTAAACCTTCACGTGTTTGTTCAAGCATGGTGTCTAACATTTGAATCTGTTGCTGTGTTTGTCTCTGATGTTGTTCCATTGTGTCTAACTTTCGAAGATTTTGTCCCATTTGTTTCTGAGTTTGTTCAAGCGTTGTGTCTAATTTTTGTAGCCTTTGTCCCATTTGTTGTATTAACTGTAATAACAATGCACTGGTGTCTGAAACATGTTCCTCAGTGCTATTCGGCAGTGCATTTGAACCGGCAATACTCGCATTTTGAAAAGCAGAAAATGTGTCTTGATTTATTTCAGAAAAAAGTGAGGACGCAAAACCTGAATCTACAGTATTTTCAAGATTGTGTCCTGTCATTTCGGAATCCTGAGGCGAGCTGTTGCCGCCCGATCGATCGATAATGCCTCCACTAATTGTTTCACAGTCTACACCATTATTTGCCGCCCGCTCCATTTCCCTATGCACAATTACCAAATTACTACTTTGAATGTCTGTTAATTCATTACATGGTGGTGCTAACACACTGCTTTCGTCTTCACTGTCATTTCTCAGTTTACTTTGGAGCCTAGTGTTACGTTTTTCACACGCCATAATTATCACGTATTTCACACGATAACAAGAACAGCACAATTTGAAGAGCAAAAATAAGAAAACACATTAACATAGCACTGAAAATAATATCTAATTAATTGCAAGCACAGCTGCAAATACTTGGTGCAAATCTACATGCATGCCACAACTGTTTTACTTACAACAATGAAAAACTAAAACTACAAAGGAAATTCTGTCTGCAATTACGCTTTAGCAATAAACAATAGCTACACTAATTACACAAATTACAAGAAAAAATCAGAAGATGTTAGTGAGGTATCCACAGCTAAGTGTCGACATATGAAACGTCCTGTTTGAAAAATTAATGAATTGCTGTGCTGATAAACCGCTTACGTTATTTGATTTTCAAACAGCTGAGCAAAACTGAACGTACTCAGACATTTCTCTCTTTACTTTTTCTGATCATCACTAAACTGACACACAAGATTTTTAGCGCAACACATTCTGACTTTCAATAATCCCTACAAAAGAATGGCCCTGACTAACAATAACCTATACCCTTCATGAATCACTTACCTCACAAAAATCTTCGTTACTCGAACTACTGCAATACAGTGAGCGCCAATACTGCCACCTAAATAGAAGATTCTAACTACTGAAGTCACTAACTACTGATAGGCGTAGTTAGCAAATGAAAGATTTTGATAGAGAACAAACAATGTATTTACCTTAATAGTGTTCAAAAGTCATGATATATATATCAGTTCATGACATCCAGTCTTACAAATTTACAGTCTCTGATTGACACACGTCCAGATCATCAGCTCTCAAAACTCCGCCATCTCTCTCCCCACATCCACCACTGCTGACGGCTCACCTCCAACTGCGCAACGCTACGCGCTATTCACATCCAACTGCCCAACACTACAATTGAAAATATTCCAACAATGCAAACAAGCCACAGACGGCACACAGCACAGTCAGTGATTTTCATACAGATTGCTAGGTGGCGTTACCAACATAAAAACCTAAACAGCCTACCTACAACAGAAAGTGCGAAATTGTCTAAATCTATGACAGACAAACGGCAAATATGTTTTCCAGTCATTAAACAATCGAGCCACAGAGTGAACATCAGTACCGCAGTTACATGTGTATTGAGTTTGATCTGAAAATATACTATGGCAGATACTGGTTGACATAGCCAAAGATAAATAGCATAGGTTGAAAGTCCACGTTGGACAATCCATGTTCACAGGAAGATCATAGGTACATAAAATCATTCATCTTTGCAAGAACTATTGTACCTGTGAACACATTTATAAATACATCTTTGGAAGAATAGTGTTATCTATCTCCACAAGGTATAAACAGCATGTCTATAGCACAAAAACATGGCATCATGCAGAAAGAAATACCCACAGCATACACTAGTTCAAATGAGAAAAAAATCCATGTGCCATACATAACCCTGGTAAAGAAAATTGCGAATTTTTGCCGTTAAAGTCTTTTGCATTGTAACCTATATGTTGCCAAAGTTGACAGCGAAATGAATCATCATATCAGCAGCTTGAATTCGCACAGTCTCTACTAATTCAGTTCTAGGGAGATGTGAATCCAAGGTTATGTGACAATACTGCACTGGTGTTAAGGATGCTAATTGCATTGGCACAAGGATGATAAAGACGTCTCATTTAATGATCCATAAACAGAAAAAACAATGAATAAATTCTAATGTCCGATTTCATCCACAACTTTGACCACACAGTGTAAGGGGTGCACACCCTACGTTTGGTGTCCATTGCACATCCAAACCATATGACAAATTTAACAAACCCTGCTCGAGGGTCATGTGAGGGGCTTACTTGCACGTGGAGCCCGAGTTTGTAATATATTTCATGAAAAATGACATGAAATGCTTATCAGATGTATCTTTGACACAACTGAACCAAAGTTGTTGCCTGAGTGGCAGAATAGATTGTAAGTAGTGGTGCGCAGAATGCAGTAACAGTTGCCATTGCTGTCTGTTACATGTAGAATGTAAGACTTAAAGCTAGTGGCTATCTGTGAGAATTTAGTTGTTGGCTTACGGATGCAGCATAATACAGTTTCGTAACAACGAAATTTTGTATATTTAGTTTTACGTATGCAGCAACACAATATGGATTTTGCTAACTCTAACAGTACCAACCCTTGAATGTAGGGACCAAGTATCTTCCATCAGATTTAATGTACAGGTTGATTAGGAATACCAGATTTGTAGTATTTTGTAAACCTGATACAGGGAAGTTAAATTGTGGATTCTGTTTTGTAGATGATATCAGACCTATTGTCATGTAACAATCCCAGTATTTTTAATTACATCAGTAAGCGAGAATTCTAGAACAGTTGAGAGGTTCACTGATTTTGAAGTTAATGTCAAATGTTTCATATCAGATTTTGTGAAGGAGAAACTTTATTTTGAATAAAATTTTCAAACAATTTAGTCTTAGCATATCCCGTTATCAGTACCTCATCCTCTTCCATGCCATATTTGTTTAAATCCAATAAATGTTTTTAAAAGAAATTATTTTTCAATCAGAGACAATAAAATATTAATTTTACAAAATCAGAAAACTATCAATGTTTGTAACAGCTTCAATGCGGGCAGCATTGCACAGTGCTGCGCCAGAATCTGATATTTTCACTGAACGTTTGCAAGGTTTTTTATTTATCAGCCAACCTACTAGCATTATTTGTATGAAGCTGTTTTAAGGGTCGCATTGCACTTCGCTGTGCTAAGATTGAATATTTTCTATGCCTATTGTGGACAGCACAGATTACCAAGATCACATCCATTGTGACTCAAGAGCTAAGGAAAATGTATTTCGTGGTATATTTGCATAGGGAATTTTATCAGTTTATTTCACAGGGCGATAGAGCTAGGTGCTCACGAGATTGAGTAAATTTCCGAGAGATTGATTTCATTATAGGCATTAGATACTGCTTTTCCAGATTAAGTTGTTTAATTTTTCTTTGGATTACAGTAAAACTGATTAAGCGCACCATTTGCTCAACAACACATCACACAGTAAGACAAACATTACGCATCGCATATCCAATAACACAAATAATATTATAATTGTAGAACGTTACAATAGTGAGCATTCAGATGCACAGAATTGATTTTCTGTTGTCGAGACACATTGCTATTGTGGTCCTGTGATCTAGGGGTGGCGTAGGTTTGTCTGTAAAACGTCGTATGACACCATATTGTTAGTATAGATAGACTCCCTTAGTTTGTGCTGTGTATTTGGGACAGGCGTTTTGTAGACACCTTAACAATTTCCATTTGATACCTGGAATAAATTGTTCTCACAGCTTTGATGAGCAAAATCAGTGGGCAACACGTCACAGCACCGTCACGTCAGCGTTTATTCACACTGTCTATCACGTCATGTAACGTCAATTCGCTTAGTCTGTGTCAGAGTGTAGTATTGCAATTGAGGAACTAGTTAATGGCCAAAGCAAGCTTCATAACGTATGTTCTTGATCAGTTTTGTTTGTTGAAGTAGTGAGACGTGAAACAACATTTCAAAACAGAGACATTTCTGTGGTGTGGGAAAGTGGGCATCTGTTCTGTTATGGTCAAAACTAAATAATTTTTCGCTTTCAGATATCTCACATTGCTTGTGTAAGAACATCAAATGAAAAAACATCCAAGTCGTTATGGATCATTTACAATTCAAGGCCGGAACCACAGTACAATAATGAATAAAGATTAAGAAGTTACAAAAGCATGTGACGGAACCAAAGCACAATAATGAAATGAAGATTAAGAAGTTACAAAAGCACAATATCCACTACTATAAAACAATTAAGCGCGGCAAGATAGGTTAACTTACGATGTTAGCAGGGGATGATACCGTCGACACTTTCCTCCCAGGAAACATTGACATGCCGTTACATGACGTGACTATCTGTTGACGATTTGTCTTAACGCCACCATTTGAAATGCATTGCAGATTGTTTTGACTTGATGTTGATGGCCAAGGTGAACTGGTCTAAAAAAGAGTCATCCAGAGATCATGTGACAACTACAGCTTAATGTTAACTACATGTGCTGCATGCAATGCTCACTCCAGAGATTTTTCCACTCTATGGCTTTGACCGACGTCTTATCTGAGTCACAGATGCTACTTAGAGGCGACACCTGAAGCAATAAGATTCACTCCTAAACCAATGAATGTATCACAAAAAAGACAGATAATATACATATGTACAATTAAATTCCATTGTAGCTCATGTGATTAATTTCATAGCTGCAAATTATGTCACAAATAAATTGAGGTAATAAAAAAGAAAGTAACAACATATATACAAAAATTATTATCACAGTGTGTGCCCCCATTAGCTGAGTGGTCAGCGCGGCTGAATACCACGCCAAGGGGTGCAGGTTCGATTCCCGGCTGGGGCAGAAGATTTTCTCTGCTCAGGGACTGGGTGCTGTGTTGTCCTCATCATTATTCCATTCCCATCTCCGATGCACAAGTCGCCCAATATGGCATCGAATGCAATAAGTATTTACCCTCAGCGGCCGAACTTCCTCGAATGGGGGACTCACGGCCCACAATGCCATTCGCTCATTTTTTTTTGTTATCACAGTTCACGTGAGCAGGTCAAAGAACCATAGACGGCCTTTAAAGTCCACTACAATATCACTCGTAATCTACATCTACATCTATATCGATAATTTGCAAGTTACATTTATGTACTTGGCAAAGAGTTCGTTGAACCGCCTTCACAATAATCCTCTATTATTCCAATCTGAAACAGAGCACGGAAAAAACGAACATCTATATGTTTCGGAGCGAGCCCTGATTTCCATATGTTTTGATGACCGTCGTTTCTTCCTACGGAGGTCGCAATCAACAAAATGCTTTCGCATTCGAAGGAGAAAGCTGGTGATCGAAATTTCGTGGTAAGGTTCTGCCACAACGAAACGTCTTTGTTTTAAATATAGCCGCCCCAAATTCTGTATCATGTCACTGACACTCCCTCCCCTGTTTCTCGTATTTCTCGATAATACAAAATGTGCTGCTTTTCCCTGAACATTCTCGATGAAGTCATTTAATTCTACCTGGTCACGATCCCACACTGCACAGCAGTATTCTAGAAGAGGACGGACAACCGTAGTGTAGGCAGTCTCTCTAGTAGATCTGTTGCATCTTCCTATGTTTTCTTTCCAATTTATGTTGTTCGTAATGGTGATAACTAGGTATTTAGTTCAATTTCCAGGCTTTGGATTTGACTGATTTATCGACTAACCGAAGTCTAACTGATTCCGCTTAGCACTCGTGTGGATGACCTCACACTTTCCATTATTTAGGATCAATTGCCAATTAATACGAATTGTGAACTCTATGACAGGAAACCACAAATCAGGTCACAGTCCAGCCTGTGACGACATTCCATAAGCACACAATTTGACTACAAGCCACTTGTGAGGTACAGTGTCAAATGCCTTCTGGAAATCTCGAAAGTCGAAATCAGTTGGAAATCCCTTGTCAGTAGCGCTCAGTACTTCGTCTGAATAAAGAGCTAGTTGTGTTTAGCAAGAACGATGTTTTCTAAATGCGTGTTGACTGTTTGTCAACAGACCATTCTCTTCCATATAATTCATAAGGCTCGAACACAACAGATGTTCCAAAATCCTGCTGCAGATCGATGTTAATAATATGGCCCTGTAATTTCGTGGATTACTCCTAGTGCCTTTATTGAATGTTGATATAATCCATGCAATATTATAGTCTTTGTGTTACGAATATTTCGTCATGGAGTTACAATATTCAGTTTCGCTACAACAATCCTGTGTTCACAAATCTCAGTATATGTTTTGCTTCTCGTTATTAGCTCAGGATTATTTGTCGCTAAGATGTCAATTGTTTTCCCACAACTGTCTATTCGAGTGGGGTTGTGAGCTTACTGCTCGATATAATTTTCAGAGAATGTTTTCAGCTCAATTTCAGACGATGTTCTATCTGTGGCTCCGGATTTAAACATGTATTTTCGCCATCATATCTAGGGTAAACTGAAGTCACAACCAAGGATAATTTTACGAGTCGGGTACGTGATTGAGATTATACTCAAGTTTTCTTTGAGCCTTTCAGCAATTCCATCATCTGAGTTGGGAAGTCAATAAAAAAAATCCAATTATTATTTTATTCTAGATGCCTAGAATGACAACCCATACTAACTTACAGAAACTATTTACTTCAATATCACTAAAAGATAAACTACCATTACTTCTAAAAGCAACAAACACGTCACCACCAACTGTGTTTAGCCTAACCTCTCTGATCACCGTTAGGTCCTTTCAGAAACTTTCTTACCTCTGCCAGCCGGAATGGCCGAGCGGTTCTAGGCGCTACAGTCTGGAACAGCGCGACAGCTATGGTCGCAGGTTCGAATCCTGCCTCGGGCATGGATGAGTGTGGTGTCCTTAGGTTAGTTAGGTTCAAGTAGTTCGAAGGTCTAGGGGACTGATGACCTCAGAAGTTAAGTCCCATAGTGCTCAGAGCCATTTGAACCATTTTTGAATTAAGTTATTTTTTTCCCCATAGGTGACTAGCAGACATGGAAGGACTTCTTAATTGCTAAATATGAGTAGGAATTTGATGTATAACCTGAATTCCTTCCCCTCTTCTCTCTGTTCATCTCCTACTCCCTCTCTCTTTGTCCATCTCCCACTCCTCCCCCCGTCTCTGTGCATGACCTCCTCCCCAAGTCCTCCTCCACCCTCTGTCTATTTCCACTTCTCTGTCCTCTTACCCTTCTCTTTGAGCTCCAGCCTCGTTTATTGTTATTGAGAACCAAACCTCTATTGGGAACTGAAGCCACTTAAAATGATTGTGTATGCTAGTTAAGACTATCGGTATACAGGGTGTGAAGACACCTGTCCCCCTGCTGGATCTGTGAAGACAGTAGCTTTAACGAGAGTGTTTGGCATAGTTTTAATTTGCGAATTGGTAGAATTACAAAGTTAAAGATTCTGTAGTGTTTTCCTAATAATAAGCCGATAAGCCATAGATACCAGTTTCTTGTTTCTGTAAAAACGATGGCGAAGAAGAAAACAAAACGTGTGTACACCCCCCCCATGAACCATGGACCTTGCCATTGGTGGGGAGGCTTGTGTGCCTCAGCGATACAGATAGCCGTACCGTAGGTGCAACCACAACGGAGGGGTATCTGTTGAGAGGCCAGACAAACGTGTGGTTCCTGAAGAGGGGCAGCAGCCTTTTCAGTAGTTGCAAGGGCAACAGTCTGGATGATTGACTGATCTGGCCTTGTAACAATAACCAAAACGGCCTTGCTGTGCTGGTACTGCGAACGGCTGAAAGCAAGGGGAAACTACAGCCATAATTTTTCCCGAGGGCATGCAGCTTTACTGTATGATTACATGATGATGGCGTCCTCTTGGGTAAAATATTCTGGAGGTAAAATAGTCCCCCATTCGGATCTCCGGGCGGGGACTACTCAAGAGGATGTCGTTAGCAGGAGAAAGAAAACTGGCGTTCTACGGATCGGAGCGTGGAATGTCAGATCCCTTAATCGGGCAGGTAGGTTAGAAAACTTAAAAAGGGAAATGGATAGGTTGAAGTTAGATATAGTGGGAATTAGTGAAGTTCGGTGGCAGGAGGAACAAGACTTCTGGTCAGGTGACTACAGGGTTATAAACACAAAATCAAATAGGGGTAATGCAGGAGTAGGTTTAATAATGAATAGGAAAATAGGAATGCGGGTAAGCTACTACAAACAGCATAGTGAACGCATTATTGTGGCCATGATAGATACGAAGCCCACACCTACTACAGTAGTACAAGTTTATATGCCAACTAGCTCTGCAGATGACGAAGAAATTGAAGAAATGTATGATGAAATAAAAGAAATTATTCAGATTGTGAAGGGAGACGAAAATTTAATAGTCATGGGTGACTGGAATTCGAGTGTAGGAAAAGGGAGAGAAGGAAACATAGTAGGTGAATATGGATTGGGGGACAGAAATGAAAGAGGAAGCCGCCTGGTAGAATTTTGCACAGAGCACAACATAATCATAACTAACACTTGGTTTAAGAATCATGAAAGAAGGTTGTATACATGGAAGAACCCTGGAGATACTAAAAGGTATCAGATAGATTATATAATGGTAAGACAGAGATTTAGGAACCAGGTTTTAAATTGTAAGACATTTCCAGGGGCAGATGTGGACTCTGACCACAATCTATTGGTTATGACCTGTAGATTAAAACTGAAGAAACTGCAAAAAGGTGGGAATTTAAGGAGATGGGACCTGGATAAACTAAAAGAACCAGAGGTTGTACAGAGATTCAGGGAGAGCATAAGGGAGCAATTGACAGGAATGGGGGAAATAAATACAGTAGAAGAAGAATGGGTAGCTTTGAGTGATGAAGTAGTGAAGGCAGCAGAGGATCAAGTAGGTAAAAAGACGGGGGCTAGTAGAAATCCTTGGGTAACAGAAGAAATATTGAATTTAATTGATGAAAGGAGAAAATATAAAAATGCAGTAAGTGAAACAGGCAAAAAGGAATACAAACGTCTCAAAAATGAGATCGACAGGAAGTGCAAAATGGCTAAGCAGGGATGGCTAGAGGACAAATGTAAGGATGTAGAGGCCTATCTCACTAGGGGTAAGATAGATACCGCCTACAGGAAAATTAGACAGACCTTTGCAGATAAGAGAACGACTTGTATGAATATCAAGAGCTCAGATGGAAACCCAGTTCTAAGCAAAGAAGGGAAAGCAGAAAGGTGGAAGGAGTATATAGAGGGTCTATACAAGGGCGATGTACTTGAGGACAATATTATGGAAATGAAAGAGGATGTAGATGAAGATGAAATGGGAGATACGATACTGCGTGAAGAGTTTGACAGAGCACTGAAAGACCTGAGTCGAAACAAGGCCCCCGGAGTAGACAACATTCCATTGGAACTACTGACGGCCGTGGGAGACCCAGTCCTGACAAAACTCTACCATCTGGTGAGAAAGATGTATGAAACAGGCGAAATACCCTCAGACTTCAAGAAGAATATAATAATTCCAATCCCAAAGAAAGCAGGTGTTGACAGATGTGAAAATTACCGAACTATCAGCTTAATAAGTCACAGCTGCAAAATACTAACACGAATTCTTTACAGACGAATGGAAAAACTAGTAGAAGCCAACCTCGGGGAAGATCAGTTTGGATTCCGTAGAAACACTGGAACACGTGAGGCAATACTGACCTTACGACTTATCTTAGAAGAAAGATTAAGGAAAGGCAAACCTACATTTCTAGCATTTGTATACTTAGAGAAAGCTTTCGACAATGTTGACTGGAATACTCTCTTTCAAATTCTAAAGGTGGCAGGGGTAAAATACAGGGAGCAAAAGGCTATTTACAATTTGTACAGAAACCAGATGGCAGTTATAAGAGTCGAGGGACATGAAAGGGAAGCAGTGGTTGGGAAGGGAGTAAGACAGGGTTGTAGCCTCTCCCCGATGTTGTTCAATCTGTATATTGAGCAAGCAGTAAAGGAAACAAAAGAAAAATTCGGAGTAGGTATTAAAATTCGTGGAGAAGAAATAAAAACTTTGAGGTTCGCTGATGACATTGTAATTCTGTCAGAAACAGCAAAGGACTTGGAAGAGCAGTTGAATGGAATGGACAGTGTCTTGAAAGGAGGATATAAGATGAACATCAACAAAAGCAAAACAAGGATAATGGAATGTAGTCTAATTAAGTTGGGTGATGCTGAGGGAATTAGATTACAAAATGAGGCACTTAAAGTAGTAAAGGAGTTTTGCTATTTGGGGAGCAAAATAACTGATGATGGTCGAAGTAGGGAGGATATAAAATGTAGGCTGGCAATGGCAAGGAAAGCCTTTCTGAAGAAGAGAAATTTGTTAACATCCAGTATAGATTTAAGTGTCAGGAAGTCATTTCTGAAAGTATTCGTATGGAGTGTAGCCATGTATGGAAGTGAAACATGGACAATAAATAGTTTGGACAAGAAGAGAATAGAAGCTTTCGAAATGTGGTGCTACAGAAGAACGCTGAAGATTAGATGGGTAGATCACATAACTAATGAGGAAGTATTGAATAGGATTGGGGAGAAGAGAAGTTTGTGGCACAACTTGACCAGAAGAAGGGATCGGTTGGTAGGACATGTTCTGAGGCATCAAGGGATCACCAATTTAGTATTGGAGGGCAGCGTGGAGGGTAAAAATCGTAGAGGGAGACCAAGAGATGAATACACTAAGCAGATTCAGAAGGATGTGGGTTGCAGTAGGTACTGGGAGATGAAAAAGCTTGCACAGGATAGAGTAGCATGGAGAGCTGCATCAAACCAGTCTCAGGACTGAAGACCACAACAACAACAACAGTGTGTACACAATTTGTCTTTGAAATTATACATAAAAAGATAGAATATATATGGGAAAAAGAATTTGTCTAATGGGTTACACGCCCCACTATTGTAGTTCAAACTGTGAGAAAGATACCGAAACAACACATTTTGACAGTACAGCACACGATTTTCTTTCACACAGTCGGTTTTAACAGAAAACCTACATGTTGGCATTTAGGAAAATATGTAACCTATACCTGACAAAAAGTTTGTTAGAATTTAGTACAGAAATTCGAAATAAATCGCTCAAGCACTTTTCGAGGGTTTTCGTAACAAAGTATGTTCATTAGAGCATTCTGGATAAATTTCAAGCAATTCACTCAAGAACTTTTCCAGGTATTTGGTGATTAACCTTCTCCCCATCTCTATATATATATATATATATATATATATATATATATATATACATATCACATATATTTATGTATCATATATATTAAAACTGATTGTTTATTAGAGTATCATGTAAATATTTGATGTAATACAGAAGATTTTTGGCAACAGCATTTCCCCTTTATAGATTAAAAATATATTTGTATGTTATATACATTAAAAGTATATAGCCTATGCCCATTCAATAGTTCATGGAAGTATTGCGTAAAAATTTGAACTATATCAGTTGAGAGCTTCTTGATACGGTTGGCAACCTCCTTTCCAATGTAAATGTTACAGAAACATTTATATGTTATAATTGTGAATGAAATACGTAGCATATATCCAACTAAATACTGATGAGAGTATCGGGTGCAAATCTGAAGTATATCAGTCAAGAGCTTTTAAAGACTTTTAATAAAAACTTTTCCTCTTTACATGTTATGTATGTCCTGTATCTGTCTGACCATTCATTAGAGTATCATGTGATAAACAATGACTTGTCCTTGTATAGTAATACAGATTAAAACTTGCGCCAACCCCCTCTTAAAATTTCTTTGATGTGTGGTCATTAAGATGTATTGTGTTTCAAACTTTAAAAAAATTAATAGCAAATTTTTATGCAATACAAGAAGAATTTAGATAAAAATCATTAATCACAAGATTTGTTCAGTGCTAAATAGTTGTACCGTGTCTGCTTCTGCCACGTCCGCAGGTGTCTGCCCACTGTTATCCCTTATGTCCCTCCTCGCACCAGCCAGCAGAAGTGCCTTTGCTGCATATGCACACCCCCATCTGGCAGCCACATGGAGTGGAGTCTCTCCCGCATCGTCCTGGACATCTACACACGCTGATGCCGCCAGCAGCATCCATACAATGTGCTGCTCGCCACCTCTACATGCAGCCCAGTGCAGAGGCGTCATCCCATCCGAGTCTCTGACGTTGACATCTGCCCCAGCATCAATCAGACACTTGACAGTTTCTTCGTGGCCATTTATCACTGCTTCATGCAGGGCAGTGTCGCCACTGGCGTCTGTCGCGTTGACTGGCGACCCCGCATCCAGGAGTGCCCGCACTTCGCCGGTCTGACCCTGTGATGCAGCAATGATCAGCCTCCCAGCCAGTATCTGTTTCTGCTCCTCAGTCAGGACCCTGTAAATCACATTATAGTTTACATCAGTTTTAGTATAGCAACAGTGACATGAACATGACTTCCACAACGTATCTAAAACACACACACACACACACATACACAGAGAGAGTGTTGGGGGTCGGAGATCCAAAATGTTACCATGTGAAAACCTTGCCTGAAATCAATCATACAGGTAGTAAAGTAATTTAAAGCCCGTTGGATATGTTGGTTAAAAATTTAGCTTTTAGCTTATTGTCACCATAGAAAAATGTCATTCTTGTAGATGAAGAATTGTGTGAGTGCATGGTAGCTATTCCCCTCCATATCCGCATCTAGTGACACCAGTGAGCTGAGGATGACATGGCAGCTAGTCGGTACTGTTGGGCTTTTATGGCCTGTTCGGGATGAGTTTAGTTTAGTTTTAGTTTTACAATAGATACTGGGTGTCACTGGCGCTTCTCTAAAGGAGTCTGCAAAACGGTATGCCTAGAGAATGTGCATGAGATGGCTTTGAGAAGTCTTGAGTCACTGCCTTGATGGACGTGGGAGCAGCATACTGGCAGGTCACACAGTGATCACAGTCTGAAGTGCAACAGATGAATGATGACGATGGGGTTGCAGGACAACAGCGTGGCAAGAAGGGTAGGCACATGGCCATCCAGAAGAACTGCACTACAAACAGATTTTAAAATGGAAGGACCAGCTTCTTCATATAGGCAACAGCTGAAACCTGAGCACAGTTGAAACTTCCTGGCAGATTATAACTGTCTACTGGACCGGGACTTGAGTTCGGTATCTTTCTGTATTGGGGGAAGTAAAGCTGTGAGGATAGCTTGGGAGTCATGCTTGTGTATCTCAGTCGGCAGAGCACTTACCTATGAAAGGCAAAGAACCTTTGTTACAGTCTCAGTTTTAATCTGCCAGGAAGTTTCATATCAACAAGCACTCCAGTGCAGAGTGAAAATTTCATTCTGGAAACATCCTCAAGGGCGTGGTTAAGCCAATTCTCCGCCATATTCTTCCTTCCAGGAGTGTTAGTACTGTAAGTTTTGCAGGAGAACTGCCAGGAAGTTTGGAAGATACAGCACGAGGTGCTGGCAAAGGAAAAGTTGTGGGACAGGTCACGATTTGTGCTTGGGTAGTTCAGTCAGTAGAGCACTTGCCCGCAGCAGGCAAAAGTCCAGAGTATGAGTCTCGGTTCAGCAAACTGTTTTAATCTGCCAGCAAGTCTCATATCTGTGGCACTCTGCTGCTGAGTGAAAATTTAATTCTGAGCTGATTTGATGGGCAGTGTGCCAGCATCAGATTACTGGAAGCTGGGTCATCTCCTGTTGACTCCATACCACAGACAACAAAGACTTGTATGGTGTACATCCATAGTCAACTGGAACACTGAGTGGAATTCTCTGCTCTTCAACGGCGAGTCCTACTTCTGTTTGTAGCACTCAGATTCTCATCCACATACCTGTAGATGACCTGGTGACAGGTCGCAGGAAGCAGCAGTTCTGCAGACACATACTCCAATTCCCCTGCTGTGGGGAGGTACTGGATATGACAATTGGACTGGCTTCGTAATTGTTGAAGAAACGCTGAATAGCTGCCAATATGTGAGACATATGGTAAATACTCTTGTCATTCCCATGACTATGGTACTAAATGCAGTATTCCAGCAGTATAATGCAAGATTCCCCAGTACAGTTCACGTTACAAATGCCTTAAGAAATCTATAGATCCTTGGCCAACCAGTACAGTCTGCTTATTTCTCTCTGGACTGCAATGTAAAGGTGTATACATCCAAACCACCACCACCCCCACTACCCCCAAAAAATCTCCAAATACAGCAACCATCATCATCTGAAACAGCAAGTGATTCTGATGTGGCAAGAAAATCTTAAAAGATGAAATTTAGAGGCTGTCACAGTTTTTAGTGGTGTTTATTATGGACATCAATTCCAAATGGAAGAAAATTTAACAATTCAATTTCATACACAACAGATAGCTGAACTATACATTTGTGTGCTTTCTTTGTTGACTGCAGTGAGAACTTTAATCGAGACTACATAAATGTGGGGAATAAAGGAATTAATTTTGCCTTATGTTCCTTGTATGAAGAGCATATTACTCACAGAAAAGCTATACTACATATGTAACATTCCTTAGATGACAAACATCGAGTGAGGGAGTGCAGTGTAACTGAAGGTCCGCATCTGTGGTTTGGTTTTGGGGATGGGGAGAGGATGTTCACAGCTTGTTATTGGCTGTCGCACTCCCTCCACCCGAACACAATCTGCTATCCTCACTTTTAACATTATAACAGATGTCCATGGTTTCAGTGATAATTTGTTTAGATCTGCACATAGTACATCACTATGTAAGTTCTAAGGTACAGCAATTTTGAAAATTATATAGTAGATAAGGATTAGCCCAGTAAACTGAAATATTATGTTTCTTTTAAGAACTACAATAGCTACAAGTTTTTGCCATAGTCATAGTTTACAAGCACTTAACCAATATCAGTATTTCACTTAACACTACGATTGTGAACTCAGTTCTGCAGACTGTGGCTATGGAAATGTGTAAATGGTGGAAAGTGCTGTTTATTTCAGCAGTTTCTGCCTACAGAATAAAATGTTCTCGGGTTTCGAGTTGCTTCAAGGGACTGAAATGGCATGAACTTTCGACCAAGTGCTTCTCAGTCACTGTAAAATGGAATGACTGCTGGTGAGCTCCTCGTACACCATTACACAACCCAGCTGCCAGCTGTGATGTCACTCATGGTTACGTTATCGCCATACATGAACATACTTTGATTTCATATTCGGTACGCTCACTTTAACATTGCAATTGCTGGATATCAAGCTGTAGGCCATTGTCAGTGATTTTTATTTCGATGGATTCTTGATTATACTGCTGCCCCCCGAAGCTTTTGAGACACAACAGGTTCTCTAAGGGAGATATATGTGTAACTGGGTTAATGAAAACAGAGTCTTTAAGAGAAGTGATAGGCTGCTTTTTTATATAAACTTATGATTCGTCAGAGATTGGAATGTCCACAGCCATTAGCTTAAGATATCCCAGTGCTGTCGGAACCAGAGGACACTTCACTTTAGATGGCCAGAGAGGACACTTCTTTATGTGCACGCCCATCAGGCAGTCTGTGGCTGACAGTTGCTCTGAGACTCTGTCTGAAAGATAATCACAGACACTGGGGCTGAACTTGTAACTGCACCCGAGTTTAGAATTACGGTAAGCATCTGAAACATGGGCGCACAACATGACGAGATGCGTGTAAAGTTATTTGTTTCAAGTTAAAGTTTTGCTTCCAGGAATTAATTCACACAGTGAGCTAGTTACAATCAACATGTACTGAGGCAGCGGAACTGGTACACACTTGCACTTTGCTGAGTTTTTCATTTAATCTGGTTACTAATTCGGGAATCATTTACAGTTTTTTTTTATAAACATAGTAATTTACTCCCATTGCCATTCCCACTCAACCCACCTGCTCCAAGCTGTAATTGCATGTGTTAAATAATCAGTTTGAAATGATGTGCTGTTAAAAAATGTTTGGAGTCAAGTCACTGAGTTCTAGCAAAAAAAAAAAAAAAAAAAAGGAAAAAGTACTTAATTTGACATCTAGGTTCAGTCCTTAGCTGGAACATCCCTTCACTACGTCTTTGCGAGCTATAGTACCTGTATTTCGTGACTGACTAGGCAACTACAAGGAGCAGTCTGGTCACCAGTTGCAGGTGTTGACAGCATCACAGGGCTGTGCTTAGCTCTGAACTGTAGTCTCACAACAAGCACACGCACACAGACAGATAAATAGACACTAGCACTTATGTGTTATAACAGCCTCCTTCCCGATGCCGACACGGGTGGTGGACACGACACTCTCACAGAACACAGACACACGCACGCCCACTGCTGTCCCAACCTGCTCCGCGATGCCTCCAGAGGAGGTGGAGTCGCCAGCGCGGCCGCCAGCTGCCGGCAGACCTCCACCGCTGCCTCCGCGTCGTCCAGCAGCAGCCGCGCCCAGCCGCCGGTGGCCAGCACCTCAGGGTGCCTCGCTATGAACTGCACGGCAGCGCCCCTCAGTGCCGCGCAGCGGTGCAGCACGGCCAGGCCCGCAGCAGCTGCGGCGTTCTCCACGCTCAGGTCATGCGCCACCTGCTGCTCGCACCTTTCCCTGAGTGCGGGCAGGTCGTACTTGTCGGCGGCAGCCAGCAGCTCGGCCGCTACACTCGGGAGCTCCGGAGCCGTGTCCGTGTAGACGAACAGCAGCAGCTGCCGCAAGACCGCCTCCCGCACGTCAGCCACTTCGATACGGCGGCTGCGGGCCTCTCGCATGTCGTTCCTCAACATGGCCGCAAAGACGGGGCTCCTCGCGGCCAGGACCCGACTGTGAGCCGGCAGCTCAGAGTCGCCAACCACCAGAGTCACGTCGGCGCCCTCGTCCGGTTCCAGCAGAGCACCCCGGTTGCTCGTAAAGCTGCCTCCCTCTGACTTTGTCTCCACTTTCGTAACCTCACCTGAAACATACCTACCACACGTCAGTCGGACGAATCACGCTGCACAGGAAATAGTTTGCCCTTTCCAGAGAGCCAAGCATGTATACAGGGTGTTACACAAAGGTACGGCCAAACTTTCAGGAAACATTCCTCACACACAAAGAAAGAAAACATGTTATGTAGACATGTCCAGAAACGCTTACTTCCCACGCTAGAACTCATTTTATTACTTCTCTTCAAATCACATTAATCGTGGAATGGAAACACACAACAACAGAACGTACCATTGTGACTTCAAACACTTTGTTACAGGAAATGTTCAAAATGTCCTCCGTTAGGATACATGCATCCACCCTCCGTCGCATGGAATCCCTGATGCGCTGATGCAGCCCTGGAGAATGGCGTATTGTATCACAGACGTCCCCAGTTCGAGCACGAAGAGTCTCTACATTTGGTACCGGGGTTGCATAGACAAGAGCTTTCAAATGCCCCCATAAATGAAAGTCCAGAGGCTTCAGGTCAGGAGAGCGTGGAAGCCACGGAATTGATCCGCCTCTACCAATCCCTCGGTCACCGAATCTGTTGTTGAGAAGCGTACGAACACTTCGACTGAAATGTGCAGGAGCTCCATCGCGCATGAACCAAATGTAGTGTCCTACTTGTAAAGGCACATGTTCTAGCAGCACAGGTAGAGTAAAATGGAAATGCCGTGTGGCTAGGGCCTCCCATCGAGTAGACCGTTTGCTGCGAGGCCCTAGCCACACGGCACATCCATTTTACTCTACCTGTGCTGCTAGAACATGTGCCTTTACAAGTAGGACACTACATGTGGTTCATGCACGATGGAGCTCCTGCACATTTCAGTCGAAGTGTTCGTACCCTTCTCAACAACAGATTCGGTGACTGATGGCCCGTATGAAATCATGATAACGTGCTCCATTGAGCGTAGGTGGAAGAACGTGGGGCCCAATCGAGACATCACCAACAATGCCTGCCCAAACGTTCACAGAAAATCTGTGTTGATGACGTGATTGCACAATTGCGTGCGTGCGGATTCTCGTCAGCCCACACTAGTTGATTGTGAAAATTTACAATTTGATCACGTTGGAATGAAGCCTCATCCGTAAAGAGAACATTTGCACTGAAATGAGGATTGACACTTTGCTAGATGAATTATTCGCAGAAGTGTACCCGTGGAGGCCAATGAGCTGCTGATAGTGCCTGCACACGCTGTACACGGTACAGAAACTACTGGTTCTCCCATAGCACTCTCCATACAGTGACGTGGTCAACGTTACCTTGTACAGCAGCAACTTCTCTTACGCTGACATTAGGGTTATCGTCAACTGCACGAAGAATTGCCTCGTCCATTGCAGGTGTCCTCGTCGTTCTAGGTCTTCCCCAGTTGCGAGTCATAGGCTGGAATGTTCCGTGCTCCCTAAGACGCCGATCAATTACTTCGCACGTCTTCCTGTCGGGACACCTTCGTTCTGGAAATCTGTCTCGATACAAACGTACCGCGCCACGGCTATTGCCCCGTGCTAATCCGTACATCAAATGGGCATCTGCCAACTCCGCATTTGTAAACATTGCACTGACTGCAAAACCACGTTCGTGATGAACAGTAACCTGTTGATGCTACGTACTGATGTGCTTGATGCTAGTACTGTAGAGCAATGAGTCGCATGTCAACACAAGCACCGAAGTCAACATTACCTTCCTTCAATTGCGCCAACTGGCGGTGAATCGAGGAAGTACAGTACATACTGACGAAACTAAAATGAGCTCTAACATGGAAATTAAGCGTTTTCGGACACATGTCCACATAACATCTTTTCATTATTTGTGTGTGAGGAATGTTTCCTGAAAGTTTGGCCGTACCTTTTTGAAACACCCTGTATTTAACACTGGCTAACTGAAAGCTCTCTATAAATCTATTCTAGGCACGCCTTGTACATGAAGGCTCTGAGTTGTAGCGAACCCAAAAGATAATTTTTCGTCTTTTTTTCAATAACGTATATTAAAATTTGGAGCGTGACAGACGAATCCGAAATTTTCCCAGAGGAATTTAAATAATGCCAAACAAACTTTTTAGATATGTTGATACTGTGTGATGTTTTTCGAGCAGAATGAAGCTAGCCTTAAATTTGTGTCTTGAAATGCCAGTTGCTTTTCAATCGTCCTAACAGAATTTATATTTAAGAAAATATTTTGATTCCACGTGGGTTTAATTAATATTGGTGGTAGTGATTTGTGTTGAGGGGCAGTCGACATCATGGTCAACAGCGCCCTGACGGCAAGTCAGCATGCTAATCTCGTGGGTGCGGATGAAGGCTGTCGCCACGTTTTTTGGGGATGAGGCCTGAAAGTTCGCAAAATTTCAAACCCTTGTAACACTGGAGTCAGTATCTCTGAGGATGGTGGGCACTTCTCCATCGAGACTAAGAGCTGCCCTAATATCAGTACATAGGACACATGTAACCACAACATACTAAACTGAAAGCGGTACACCACAAACTTCAGGGAGCAGTGGATCCTCCCACCGGAGGAGGGAGCCGTGTGTTAAGCGGCTGTGCCTGATGCACAGTCTCGTAAGCAGAGCCTCCTTCCAGTGACGAGGCCTTTGTGGTCAGTTCGAGCAACCACAGTTTGTTGTTCAGTCTCCCAATGACGGATGATGCGTCTGCCATAAAATGAGACGATGGCTTGCAATGGGATGGGGCATTGTCTGACAGTACTATCTCAGCATGCTCCCTTGTCGGCCACGTCGTTGCCCTGTATCCCAATGTGGCCAGGTACCCTGCAAAAACTCACCTCCTTGCCACGGTGTTGGAGCCGCTGTAAGGAGCCATGGATGAGCCGAATCAGCAGGTCTACTGACTACATTTGGTGAAGTGCTTCCAGTGCACTAGCAGAGACGGAACAGACAAGAAATATAGAACAGTGATGTCTGTGAATCATCTCCAGTGCCATCAGAATGCCACATAATTTTGCATCACAATTTGTAAACTGTTCTGGAAGACACAGTTTAAAAACCCTATCAGGATAAACAGCAGCACAACTAAGAGCATTCTCTTGCTGGGATCCATCTGCATAAACAAAGATAAAACTGTTGTATGTACTTAAAATGGACAAAAACAAAGCTGTAAAAACAAAATCTGCAGTACAAGTTTTCTTGTACTGTGTCAAGCTTAAAATCACTTTGGGCCTCTGCAGACGCCAAAGTGGCAGTGTGTTCGATCTCTGGCTGTGTACTTGGATGCTGAGAGATTCAGATCCTTGAGGCAATCTGTAGCACATATCTGAAATGGCTTGGTCGCATGGTGCCATTTCCTGAACAGCCATTCAAAAGTGGGCTGGACCGCTGAACTAAATGTCAATGACTGAGGTGATGCTGAGATTTTGAGCGACTGTCGAGCTAAAAGCATACGTTGCCCAATCCAGAGTGGTGGTTTACCAACCTCTGCACACAGACTCGGAACTGGGCTGGTCTGAAAGGCTCCAGTCAATATCCGAACGCCCTCATGCTGGACAACTTCTAACGTCTTTAGGTAGCAAGGACAGGCTGATCTATAGACCACGCTGCCATAATCTAAACATGATCTAACGGATCCCCTACAAAACTGGAAGAGGCAAGACCTGTCAGCTCCACTAAGGCATTTCAAAATATTGAATGACCGGAAGCCCTTTGTTCGTAGGTCTTTCAGGTGTGGGAGCCAAGTTAATTTCGGGTCAAGTAATAATCCCTGAAAGTGCACAGTGTCTTGATAACGTAAAATATTATCCCTTATTGTGAGTACTGGTTGTTTAAAACGTGGACAAGCACGGTTAATATTGACACATGTATTCTTCTCGGGTGAGAACCGGAAACCAGTTGTCCTGGCTCAGGTTTCCAGCCTCCTAATGGTCGGCTGTAACTACCCCGTCGTCGTTATAAGATCAGAGGAAGATTAGAAGATTGCAAAGTCATCCAAAAAGTGCATTTGACAGCCCTCCTGACTGCAGAGGGAATGAGGAAATGCCACTGATGGCAAACAATGTGACACTGAGGACACTGCCCCTGGGGGCATCATCTCCTGAACATAGCAACTCAGACATGGCATCGCCAACACGATATCGAAAACGCCAGTCCTCGAGGAAGGATTGGATAATAAGTGGCATGCATCCACATAATCTCCATTCATGAAGTCGGCGAAGGATGTTGTACCTCCAAGTAGTGTCGTGCTTTTTTAAGTTCAAGAAACACACAAACCGAATGGTTTCGGCGTAAGGAGGACGCCCGTATCGCCATCTCCAATAGAATAAGGGTGGAATGGTAGCACCTAAAACAGCACTGGGAACGGCTCAGATGACCTTGGGATTTGAGCAGTCAGACGAGGCAGAAGTTGACAAATGCGTTCAAAAGTCTTACCCATACAACTGGTAAGGGCTACACTCTGGCAACTGTTAGGGACGCTATGGGCCCTGCCTGATTTCCAGAATGGAATTAATATTGCCTCTTTCCAAGTTGTAGATCAGACTGAAACAAGAGAGGAACTCTCCTTTCACTTCAGGGCACGCATGACGAACCATGGCAGAATGTATCTCATCATGTCCTGGAGCAGTGTCTTCAGCTTCAGTCAAAGATCATTCCAGTTCCCACATGGAGGATGGAACGTTGCAGACTTTCTCATTATGCAAGAAGAAAGTGAGCTTCCTCATCTGTGCAGCCCTACAGAACACGTGAAAAGCAGGAGCTTGCTGGATGACACAGTAACAGTAAAGAAGTGTTCAGCTAAAACCTGAGCCATGTGTTCTGGCCCGTTCACCATGACCCCATTACTTGACAAGGACATAAGGGAACGTGTACTACCATTGCCTGAAATCCGTCTCATTGATTCCCAGACTAGTGCTGTGGAAGCTCAGAAGTGATATGGGCCACCATCTGCTGTGCACAATCCTTTTGTTCAAAAATAGCCTGTCAAGTGTACTGCAACCAATTTGCCCTTTGTATCATCCATCTGCTTGGCCTCTTGCCAGCCACCATCCTAGTCGGCAGATGAATCCACTCCGGGAAGTGCTCACTTGAATGTAATTCCGGAGCCACTTCCCACTGAACTGAGCCTGCAATAGCTGGGAAACAAACACAAAGGTCAATGGCTGAAAAAGACCCTGTAGCTGTGGAAAAGTGTGTCATCTGACCCGCCTTCAGAAGGCAGATATTCTCAGAATGGATGAGTCGCTCGATCGTCCGACCCTCGGAGCAAGTGGTAGCCGAGCCCCACAACACATTGTGTGCACTGAAGTCCCCCACAAGGAGGAATGGGCGCGGTAGTCCCGGAAGAGTTCTGCCAGTGCGTCTGCATCCAGAGCATCATTAGGGGGAAGGTACAAGTAACACACTGTAGCATTAAAGGGTGCGAGAACTTTCGCAGCTATTGCTTGCGCGGTGGTGGTAAGAGTGACAGAAAAGGAGTGACATCTGTCATCAATGAAAACAGGCACTCCAACTTTAGCCCTGTCTCCAGTAGTATCGTCCTCCCTATATGTGTGGTAGCCCTGTAATGCAGGTGTGTCGATGACTTTAAGATATGTCCCTTGTAAGCAGATCCAGAACGGCTTCTGCTGGACGAGGAGCTGCAGTTCTTCCAAATGTGAGCGATATCCATTCATATCCCACCGCAACGCTTATGTCCCTGTGGAAGCCATTGTTTAGCGTTGGTTCCTCTTTTCTTCTTCCCTCGTATGGGGTGATTAACCTTCCTATGAGTGGAAGACCAAGTCATCAAGAGCATAGTCCCCATTCAGAAAACGAGAGAGCTCGCCAATCCCAAGCTTTAACTAACACTTTCTTGAACTTAGAACTACTTTTGCTGATGGGAGGAAGCGGTTGCCTGGGTTGCGAGGATGGCTTAATTGGCTTCGGATGTTGGGTAGTGGTATGCGGCTTAGATGGTAAGCCTGTTTCTGACGGCCTCTCAACGACTTCAGTTTCAGGTGGAGTGTTTCCCCGACAGATACATCGATAAGTGCATGAGCTCGTACTTGAATCTGTGGCCTGAGTTTGTGTGGAGGCATCACACTTAGCGACTGGCGTCTTAAGGGCTGATGCAAAAGGAGTTGCCAAAACGGGCAGTTGCATAGCTTTGAAAGTTTTTTTAGCTTCACTATAGGGTATGTGTCTCTAGGCTTTTAATCCTGAATTTTCTTTTCCTCGTAAATGACACATTTTCTGCTCCACACTGGGTTATACCCTGAACAGTTTGCACATTTCGGAGGAAGTGTACAAGGATTGCCTGATTCGTGAGCTGAGACTCCACAATTGTCACACTTAGCCTTCCCATTACATCCCATAGTCATATGGCTGAATCTTTGACATTTGTGGCATTGCACTGGGTTAGAAACAAATGGGCGAATCTTAAGATGGATATAGCGTGCAAGGATATGTTCAGGTAATTTTGGAGTACTAAACGTTAGAATAAATGTTGCCGATTTTTCCAATTTGCCATTGACTCTCCTCATATAGTTCTGCACAATTGTCACACTTAGCCTTCCCATTACATCCCATAGTCATATGGCTGAATCTTTGACATTTGTGGCATTGCACTGGATTAGAAACAAATGGGCATATCTTAAGATGGATATAGTGTGCAAGGATATGTTCAGGTAATTCTGGAGTACTAAACGTTAGAATAAATGTTGCCGATTTTTCCAATTTGCCATTGACTCTCCTCATATAGTTCTGCACTTCCGTGATGCCCATATTTTTCCATTCTTCAGGTAACTCTGCGGGGTCCACCTCCATCATATTGAAACAGGTAACCACGCCCTTACTAAATTTAAGGGTGTTATACAACTCAGCCTCGGCTGCGTAGTCACCTAAGGTCTTACATGCCAGAAGCTTAGAGATTTGGTTTGAATTAGCAGTTTCAACTAGAAGTGTTCCATTACGAAGTTTTTTGACACTTTTTAGAGATCCAGCAATACCATCCAATGTCTTGTGAATATAGAAAGGGGATCCTTTCTCAAAGGTTCCGCTATTCGGTTGATTAAAATGAAATGGCACACTGATGCTGTCTTACTATGATTCTGAGGCTTCTTTTTGGGAGGATTTACCAGCCGAGCTCTCTATGGGGAGTGGGTGTAGGTACGGCCTGATGGTACACCCATCACGTCAGTAGTAGTAGTTTGATGAGGCCGTTCCATAGGGATCCCACGAGACGCTAGGGAAACAACCGTCTACCCATGCAGAGCGCTGCATGCCTGGGCAAGCCTTATACAACTGGGGGGGGGGGGGGGGGGAGGGGGGCACCAGGTGCCCCAGAGGTTGCCCGCTAGAGACTGTTCTACCTCAACAGCCATTCTCCTCATCAGTACGTGGCCCACCTTTAGGTTGAGGTCTTCTCTTATAGAGGTGTGTACCTTCCTCTCGTTCCAGGCAGTGAAGCCAAGGCCTCTGTTCTCCAGAACACACAACATTCCACTGCTGCGCCGCACAGCGGTCGCTGAAGCATGCCCAGAGCTTACGGTGACAGAGGGCTGGCGGTGCTTACCAGTCCCCAGCTCAGGAACCCTGGGGTGGTCAAGTCCGTACTCAGCAAATGAAATCTGAGCCTCTGAGGGGTGTTTAAATATTAACAGTGAGTACTTCCATCACAGCTGATATCGAGTGATGTTTTTCAAACACCAAAAAGCTAATCCCAAAACTTTGCTTCGAAATAAGGCCAGTGCCTCCATGTTAAAAAGAGGGGGGGGCAGCAAATTTTACTAACCTCCACGATTTTCACATCATGCTGCTTACAAAAAAGGGAAAACAACAGAGTGAATCTTCACTCTCGAACCAGTGTCTCTGTATCACCATTATACTTTGACCTGTCATTAATTGTCATTTAATATGGATGTTTTGTTACTGTTAGAGATAATCTTCCGTTTCGTGCACAGGCGATTCCGTACACTGTAATAACGGCGTGTTATGTTTTTAAATGTATCGCTAGGGTGCCCTAGAATACTGTAACAGAATTACTCTCCATACATTTGAAGGCACAGTTCTCTGCAAGTGGGAATCTGCTTTTCTTGTCTGGATCTCGACATCTAGCACCTACCCACCTCAAGCCACCGTACGGTATGTGGCGAGGGGAACATTCTGCACTGCCGCCAGCGCCATCCTTTTCTGTTCCAGTAGCGAATGGCTTGCAGGACAGACGATTCGTGGTGATCCTCCATGTGAGCTCGAAACTCTGTTCATACGTTCACGGTCTTTTTTAGAGATATACGTGGGAGAAATCAATATATTCGTCGACTACTCTAGAAATGTACGCTCTCAGAATTCTAATGGTGAACCGCACTGTGATGCTGAAAGCCTCTCTTCCCGTTTCTTCCACAGGAGTTGGTTCAGATTCTCTGTGATCCTATCGCAATTACCAAACGGACATTTAATGAAATTCGCTTCTCTGATTTGGATCTTGTCTATTTCCTCTTCCATACTACACAAGAACCTTGCTGACGCGAGGAGGCTTGCAGCATCAATAATAGAAATAGCCATACTGTAAGTCCAAACACAGCATAGGAGTATCTGGCAAGAGGTCAGACTAACCTGTGGTTCCCAAAACAGGGCAGCAGCCTTTTCGGTAGTTCCTGAGTCAACAATTTGACGACTGACAGATCTGGGCTCGTTACTTTAGCCAACATCGCCTTGATGTGCAGTTACTGCAAATGACTGAAAGCACTGGCAAACTGTGGCCGCAGTTTTTTCCTGAGGGCATGCAGCTCCACTGCATGGTTTAATAATGACATCCTCTAGAGAAAAATATTCTGGGGGTTAAATATTACCTTATTCAGATCCCATAGTGGCGTTTCTCTGGAGGATGTCGTCATCAGGAGGAAAATACTGGCATTGTTTGGTCGGAGCAAGGATTGTTAGATCACCTAATCAGTTAGCTACGTTAGAGAATCTGAAACGGAAGATGGATAGGTCAAAGTTTCATATAATAAGTATTACTGAAGTGTGGTGACAGGAAGAACAGCACTTTTGGGCAGGTCAGCACAATGTCAGCAACACTAGGGTTAATGCAGGAACAGGCCTAATAATGAATGAGAAAATAAGAATGTGAATAAGTTACCAGGAACACTGTAGTGACCGGACTGTCATAGCCAAGTTAGATATGAAACCAACACCCAACAAAGGAGTAAAAATTTGTAGCCAACTACGTGGACAGATTAAAAGGTTAAAAGAATTTATGATGAGAAAGGGAAAATTTTCAGGGAATTAAGGGAGATGGAAATTTAATCGTCATGGGTGGCTAGAATTTGGTACAGTAGTAGCAAAAGGATGAGAGGGAATCACAGAGGGAGATCATTGATTCTGGGAATGATATGAAAGAGGAAGCCACCCACTAGAATTTTGCACACAACATAATTTAATAATCGCTAACACTTTGTTTAAGAGTCATGAAAGAAGGTAATATGGGCGAGAACTGAGGTCACCGGAAGGTTTCATATTAATTAAATAATAAGACAAGGTTTCGAAACCTGATCTTAAACTGCAAGATGCCTCCAGTAGATTTGGATGCTGCCTGTATATTGTTGGTTATGCAATTAAGATTAAAAGCGAAGAAATTGCAAAAAGATTTAAAATTGAAAAAACCATAGGATTCTGAGAGTCTCACAGGGACCATTAGTCAATGCTGTACTCAAACAGTGAAAAGTAATACAGTGGAAAATCAATGAGTAGGTTTGAGGGATAAAACATGGATCATCTAGGTAAAAAAACAAGGCATAAAGGAAATTGTTGAATTACCGAACTATCTCCTGTTCGAAAAATAGCAATCATTTCAAGGTACTACTTTAAGGATAGACTTCTTGTTTGGAAAACGTCTTACGATATCAACAGTTCTGAAAACTTTGACCTATTATTTAAATCTATGCGGAAAAATTTCGAAATTCTTCCTCATACATGAAATAAATCTACCACTCTCGCCATGCTCGTCCAAAGTGTATAGTTACTCAACTCAATCATACTGTAGATGAGAGGCACACAACCACCACAGTAGGTGGCAAACATAGATTCTCATCCTGGAAGTTGAAATATCTCAAGGAGTCATATTATCTCCAATACTATAAAGTGTATACATGCACACTTGCCTATCCCAACGTACTTTAATGAAGGCTTAGGGTTTTGCGAAGATGACACTTTATACCGCTACCATGAAAAGACATAAAACTAATGAGCAATTAGTAATCAGCAAAGTAGAGAAATGCCTCAGCCTGTTGAAACGTCCCATTAGAAAAATTATACATGACTGTGCTTAAACTGACACACAATATTTTTAGCGCAACGCAATCTGACTTTCAAAAATCCCTACAAAAGAATGGCCCTGACTAACATTAACCTATACCTTTCACAAATCACTTACCACACAAAAATCTTCGTTACTCGAACTACTGCAATACAGCGAGCGCCACTACTGCCAGCTAAATAAAAGATTCAAACTACTGAAGGCACTAACTACTGATAGGCATAGTTAGCAAATGAAAGATTTTGATAGAGAACAAACAATGTATTTACCTTAATAGTGTTGAAAAATCATAATATACATAGCAGTTCATGACATCCAGTCTTACAAATTTCAAAACTCCGCCATTTCTCTCCCCACATCCACCACTGCTGGCGGCTCACCTCCAACTGCGCAACGCTACGCGCTGTTCACATCCAGATGCCCAACACTACAATGGCAGACAACAATGCAAACTAGCCACAGACTGCACACAGCACAGCCAGTGATTTGCATACAGAGCGCTACGTAACTTTGCCAATAAGAAAACATAAACAGCCTACTTACACTCCACTTGTTATATTTAGACGTAATAAACTGGATAAGAAATGAAAAGCAGACACGAGAAGACGCAACGTTTCAGTTAGGTGACAATAAGTAACACCAGAAACGAAAGCTAAACGTCTCGTACTGACTATGGATATTAAACTACCGTGAAGCGCCAAAGAAACTGGTATAGGCATGTGTATTCAAATACACAGATACGTAAACAGGCAGAATACGGCACTGCGGCCGGCAACTCCTATATAAGACAACAAGTGTCTGTCATAGTTGTTAGAACGGTTACTGCTGCTACAATAGCAGGTTATCAAGATTTAACTGAGTTTGAAGGTGGTTATTGTAGTCGGCGCACGAGCAATGGGATACAGCATCTCTGAGGTAGCGATGAAGGGTGGCGACCATTTCACGAGCATATCGTGAATATCAGGAATCCGGTAAAACATCAGCTTTCCGACATCGCTGCGGCTGGAAAAAGATCCTGGAAGAACGGGACCGACGACGACAGAAGTGCAACCCTTCCACAAATTGCTCCAAATTTCAATGCTGCGCCATCAACAAGTGTCAGCGTGCAACGGAACATAGTAGATATGGGCTTTCTGATGTGAAGGCCTACTCGTGTACCATTGATGACTGCACGACACACAGCTTTACACCTTGCCTGGTTCCGTCAACACTGACATTGGACTATTGATGACTGGAAACATGTTGCCTGTTTGGACGAGTCTCGTTTCAGGTTGTATCGAGTGGATGGACTTGTAAGGGTACGAAGACAACCTTATGAATCCATGGAACCTGCATGTCAGCAGGCCACTGTTGAAGTTGGTGGAGGTTCTGTAACTTTGTGGGGTGTGCGCAGTTGGAGTGATATAGGCAGGTGAACCACTTTCTTTGGGTCTTGAGTGTATTATGGAAAACTCGCATTAGCCTCACAGCAAAAGAACGATGATGACTCGGACTTTTAAATCTGACTAAAGCGCTCATTACTCACAGACAACACCTTCACTAGACAAACTGATTCATTTGCAGCGCCTGTCTGTATGTCTATCCTAAACCAAATAAAATGATTATTCAGCTGCTGGAAGAATCCAAAGAATAGCTACACTATATGGTATACTATATATATGATAATCGACGTCACACTCTAAAAAGCAAGCATAACATCTGTATAATACCGACACTTCGAATTCACTGGTAAAATCGGACTGAAAAGGTTAACTGAGAACACAGTCTCCGGAACCACATAAAAACAAAATCCTCACTTCCAGTGTTCTAAAATTTCTACTGAGTTACCTGCGACATAGAATAGTTCATTGCATACAGAAAACAGATAAACAGTGCGACGAAAGAGACCTAAGGCGTAGTCTTCAGCAACACCAACCATGTCTTACGGGATAACCCAGAAGGGAAAACTGGAACAGTGACAGCTTCATCGCAGATGAGCGAATGCCGAGATTATACCATACCCCTCATAATAAAATGGTTCAAATGGCTCTGAGCACTATGCGACTTAACTTCTGAGGTCATCAGTCGCCTAGAACTTAGAACTAATTAAAGCTAACTGACCTAAGGACATCACACACATCCAGGCCCGAGGCAGGATTTGAACGTGCGACCGTAGCGGTCGCCCGGTTCCAGACTGTAGCGCCTAGAACCGCACGGCCACTCCGGCCGGCCCCCTCATAATAAAAATGAACAATAGACAACAAATTGAAAATTAACTAAATGCACTCGCAAACTGCGAATCCGTTTATGCACCAGCTGTACAGACGAGCGGACAGATGAAGTTTTGTGCTGGACCGGGGCTCGACCGGTCAGTGTGGGCAGGCCGCCCCCTGAGCCACTCCGGCTACCCGCGCGCGCCTCCCTGACCGCCCCAGACCTCCTCGAGTCACACTGACCACGCCCCGTGCTCGCACACAGTCCCGTGGTTCCTGCACAGAGAGCTGCATTGTTATTTTCTTTGTTTTTCGCTGCTGCGGCACGGAATACAGGCTGGCATTGTCTTTATTGTTCGGTACGTGTATAGTCCAATGCAGTGTCCTTCAGACATGCAACAAGTAAATAGAGCTCAAATACTACAACATAACCTGCGGTCGAAAACGACATAACCTGAGAATGAAAGATTTTTTAAAAATGTTTGCAATGCAAAAAAAAAAACTTGAGGGGCAAACACAACCTAGCACCACACAAACATTATAGACTGCTGTGAAAATGTCTTATGAAAGGAGAGGAAATACGACATTTAAGAATAGCAGTCTTCTTTGAATCCAAATATTGTGCGTTCGTGGGTTTCAAGTAAATCTCAGGCCAGTAAACGAATGATACTCTTGCAGCATAAAAAACAAAAGCCGAAATAATGACGCTTTGCATGAAGAAACAATGCTTTTCATATTCTTCTTAAAAGAAATACCGTTCACTGTTTCGAAAGATGTGTTTGTGTATGACACATGTACTTACGTGTATATCAAAACGTACTGCTGGCTGGGTCCAGTAAACATGTTCGACTGAACAGAGCCGGCATGTGTGGCCGAGCGGTTCTAGCTGCTTCAGTCTGGAACCGCGCGACCGCTACGGTCGCAGGTTCGAATCCTGCCTCGGGCATGGATGTGTGTGATGTCCTTAGGTTAGTTAGGTTTAAGTAGTTCTAAGTTCTAGGGGACTGATGACCTAAGATGTTAAGTCCCATAGTGCTCAGAGCCATCTGCACCATTTTTTTGACTGAACAGAATTTAGTGTCGCAAGAAACAAAAGGTTCAGACAATATAAAACTCATGCCAGTGATATGCTATTTTTTCTTATGAAAAAAATACTGATAAACAAGAAACAAAATGGACGTGCTTAGAAATGCAGCATGTGATATTTACACTCTGTTACTACGTCGCCAAAATGGTCGAAATGGCTCTGAGTGCTATGGGACTTAACATCTGAGGTCATCAGTCCCCTAGAACTTAGAACTACTTAAACCTAACTAACCTAACGACATCACACACATCCATGCCAGAGGCAGGATTTGAACCTGCGACCGTAGTGGTCGCGCGGTTCCAGACTGTAGCGACTAGAACCGCTCGGCAACCTCGGCCGGCTTTCTACGTATCGAGCTAAGCGTTGTATTCAACTGTAGCATAGCAATAAACTCTTACCTGCGCAACTATGAAGCAATTTGTCATTAGCTTTACAATGGTAATTGTAGAAATTTAAATTATTCACTTACATCGCGTGTGAATTCCATTCAGCACGAGACCAGATGGAAAATGAAAAGTACAGCTTCCGATAAATTAAATTTGAAAAAATGACTCGACGTCTTCGGTGTTGTACAGACTGATTTGTAGCGTAGCCCTACGTCTAGGTTAGGATGAAAGGTGTGAGTTTGGAAGTGAACTGGCGAAGGAAAGGTTGTGGTAACATCTACGTGTAGCGTAGCCTGCTATCTACGTTCGCGCCATTTTTATCGCACTCATCGTCGTAAAAACAAACTGCAAGGCGAGTTCATCAAATCTGTGCAATGAAAAACTGTCGGACGAGTATTTTGCAACATTTTACTTATCATTATTGCACATAGACTGCGAAAAATTCGAGGAGGGCAGGGATGACAACCACAGGAGTTTCGAAAAAAAAAAAAAAAAAAAAAAAAAAAAAAAAAATGTTGTTTCAATCACAATCTCTTCTCGTTCTTTGTGATTCTAAATCTAGCGTATCAGGATTTATCCTTTTTGCGTCACCTCAGGAGGATCCTAATACAAGTACTAACTCTTTTACATAAAAAGAGAGTGAAGTGACTATTCACACTGAAACGATCTAAGCTGGTATATTTACGTAGTGTGGCATGCAGGGCGAATGATGAGATACAGTTCCAGACGTGAAAATGGTCCCAAAAACAGCTACATGCGACACACAATAGCGGCTTTCGATCTTACCTTCAAATGTAGAATAACCTGCTGCCAAGCTGCTCCAGCAATCCTCAGTGTTCCACGTTCACTCCAGCTCTCCTGCTGTTAACCCTTTATTAGCCGACGAACTTGTCTGTCTCGCTCCAGAAAGAACCTCCATCATTTCAGCGCTGAAGTTACTGCGGCGCCCGGATTATACGTATTTACTTTGGCCCATTGTTTACATATCGCTGGACTTTCGTGGATGTATCATCTGTGGCTCCAGAACAGTTTGAATTGCAACGCGAGCTGTGCTATCATTGTTCGTTTGTGTGCAGCGAAAAAAGCGGTCATTCCGTGCTTCACTGTGAGTGCCACCTTTGATAATCCGAGCTTCATATTTTTCCGCTTTTCGTTGAGACACTATTTATGCTAATAATCGATTAGAAGCACAAGATATTGAAAATTTTTAGAAACTTATCGTAAAAAAAAATGCTCTACTCTTGTAAGTAACGTCAGGCCTATAGCTTCGTGACTCCTCGTGACGGCCTATCGCAAGAACCTTGAACGACGAGGGGACATTAAAGTTGCTTCAAGGGCATTTTCCATCTGATGTGGGCGTACCAGTTGAGGAAAACAGTGTTACCGAAGCAGAACAGGTTCATGAAGAGGACTCAACAATTTACAGGCCTATCAAACGAAACTAGGTGCTACCCCATAAATCAACCATCAACAGAACACTCTCAATTATTGTCCAGAAGCTCAAGAACTTCAATTTGACGGTAGCAGTGATACTAACAAACATCTCAGAACAAAAGAAGAGAGAAGAGGTTTTCACTTTCAGATAACATTCGATCCCAGAAACTTGTATCTCTACATGTACACCTACGCCCATACAGTGCAAACCACGTTGAAGTGAATGGCAGAGAGTGCTTCCCACTGTATCAGCATTTAGGGCTGCTTCAAATTCCATTCAAGTAGGGGGACGGGAGGTATGGTTTTTTGAATGTCTCTGTGTGCCCTGCCACTAATCTAATTTCATTATTCCTATGCGAGTGATAGGTAGGGGTTGTACCGTATATTGGGGTGAAGTAAAGGATGGGATACATTCCGTTGGCTTTGACCAATGATGCCATAGGCTAGTCATAGATATTGATGTCTTTACTTTAGAGCCATAGATAATGGACTGTCTGCTGTGCATGAGTGCCATCATTGTAAATTGAAGTAAATGAGTATATTTTTAAAAGACAGCACTAGACATTGCTTAAGATTTTTTTGGATGGATAAAGTTTCCTCCAATGATCGCAGTATGAAGAAAGGTAGATTAGGATCTCCTGCCCTATCGATCTCAAGGCATTAGAGGCGGAGCACTTTCCCAGAATATGGGCAAGGAAATCAGCCATGCCCTTTCAAAGGAAGCATCCCAGCATTTACCTGGAGCGATTCAGGCAGATCACAGGAAACCTAAATCTGGATGGTTGGAAGCGGATGTGAACCGTCATCCTCCAGCACGCACGTCCAGTGTGCTGACCACTGGAGCACCTCATATGATTACAACGTGATTGAGGAACTTGTATACTAGCGAACGGTGCTTTTCTCTAAAATTCTGGTTACACTGGGTGATGAATCTGGTGTTCGATAGAAGCACACACCTACAATTTTATGCCTACCCTTGACACTGATTCTTGCATGACCAATCAGTCATGCCGTTTGAATTTCTATCTCAGTGGACCACCTCCATTCCCGTTAGCCAGCTCTTCCGACATTCTTTCTTTTATCAAAAATTTTAGTGATGTCGAGTTTTAACCAGCTTTCAGTTCCCAGTAGTATGTGAACTTCACTGTTTTTTACAATGGCTGCAGACTCTGAGCTTCGTTGAAATTCTGTGAGCAAGACTGCTATCCACAATATTCTCTGCCAGTCGATGGAGTGATCCAAATGAAAGGCTTCGTTTCCACCAAAGTTCTCACAATACTCAATTGGGTACATGCTGTTCCCTCAACGTCTGCTGGAACAGTCTCATCAACTTGCTGATTTAGATCCCCAGGCACACACACTGATTGCACATGTTATTACTTCCCATAGCTTTCTGCCATATCCCTAAGGGGTTACCTTTATTCGCCGTACGTTGAGCTAAGGACAATTAAGAGACCCCTACCGTCTCAGTGCATGTTTTATGTCTCCTAATTTGGAGATTGTTTCTGGAAAAAATAAATGTTGACAGTCTGACACATCAGCCAGGTACAATGCTATTTTCTTTTAATGGAGTAGAAAATAGCGACATATATCGTGAGAATGAAGCTTTTTAAAAGTACAAGGCTCTTATATCAAATGGCACTCAGCTTTAACTGCTATTTAGCTATCTTTGTGGCTTATAACACTCGAACAAGGTATTAATGGTTGTAAGAATACCATATGGTCAACTGAATTCATATCAAATGAGGCAGTAGGACTTTTGAATGTTTACATATTGTGTTAGTCAGATTCGTACTTTGTTTTTGTTGTCGTGAACAAGTCTGGAAAATATCTGTACAGTGTTAGCCACATCGGATATTTAATTTGTTGTCAACTGTCAAAAGGTTACATGTGTTAGTATCGACGATTCGATTATTTATTCTGTATAAAAATAGAGTGTACGTATTAAACATCGCAATAAGAAGGTAATACAATGTAACGCAATTTTAGAAGCGTTAAACACTGCTTTTGGTTAGCGTTCTGTAATTAAGACAATGGGTTAAGACTGGTGTAAGCATTTCGAAGAAGACCACGAAAATGTTTGAGGCAAAGATTGCCCTGGACGTCCCAGTATGCGAGCGTCCTTCAGTATAATAATGCTCCACAATTTCGTTCTCACAATATATCTATTCCCAAGTGTTAGATTAAGACATTTATTTTAGGGTGTGATGTTTTCGCGCACAGTCTGCACTATCTTATTTGATCTTTCAGCAGCGTTGTGCAAGAGCACGCATTTTGTGTTGAGGAAAACTTTTGTCCTGTGCTCATAGCCCTGTTTTCACTGTATGATTTCGTTTGTAAAATCAAAAAAATTATGTTGGAATTTTTTATTCTCTTTGTTTGACGATAGTCACCTGTTAAAATGCATTCAGTAATGGGTTAAAACAATAATTATTACGGTAGTTAGCAGGTTAACGGAAAACAAGTGGTGTGAATCAGGATAGTGTTGCAGTGCTGCGGGCACGCTTGGAATTTGTCCCGGTGCGTGAACCTTCGGGTAAAGTCTGGCACCGGCGGGTCAGCGATACAGCCTCGGCGGCGTCAAAAGGACTGGAGCAGATGTGCCTGGAACCCTCCACCTCGCGTCGCCTTGACGCTTAGGCCGTGTCCTACACGGGCGACAGAAGCGAGCGACAGAAGCGCGCGACAGCTTCAAGCAACAAAACACAAACAACCGCAGGTGTAGTTACAGAGGTGCCCTACGTGAGCCACACCTGTGTCGCTGCCTGTCTCCCGCTGCAACTGGCGATGTTTGAATTCAGACGTGTTTGAATCTTGGGGCTGCAGCACGCGCGGCACAGAGCGACAGCCACGTGTCTCCTCGGCAAAGCTGTGGAGCGGACGTGACGGCAGCTATGAAATACTTACCATCCGATTTTAAGAAAACTATTCTGTGAAAACATTTGACTATTTCGCATCTTAGAGCTTGATATCCTGAAACGATAAAGGTCTCAATTTATTTTCCTTATTCGTCATAGTTACTGTGCTGCACGAAATTGAGTACATGACTGCACGAAATTTTTAAGAATTTGCAGAGGTAAAATCACACTGCGTAGACTTCCCGAGTAGTTCATTTAAGGCCATACATTATTATTGTTGTTGTGGTCTTCAGTCCTGAGACTGGTTTGATGCAGCTCTCCATGCTACTCTATCCTGTGCAAGCTTTTTCATCTCCCAGTACCTACTGCAACCTACATCCTTCTGAATCTGCTTAGTGTATTCATCTCTTGGTCTCCCTCTACGACTTTTACCCTCCACGCTGCCCTCCAATACTAAATTGGTGACCCCTTGATGCCTCAGAACATGTCCTACCAACCGATCCCTTCTTCTGGTCAAGTTGTGCCACCAACTTCTCTTCTCCCCAATTCTATTCAATACTTCCACATTAGTTATGTGATCTACCCATCTAATCTTCAGCATTCTTCTGTAGCACCACATTTCGAAAGCAACTATTCTCTTCTTGTCCAAACTATTTATTGTCCATGTTTCACTTCCATACATGGCTACACTCCGTACAAATACTTTCAGAAATGACTTCCTGACACTTAAATCTATACTCGATGTTAACAAATTTCTCTTCTTCAGAAACGCTTTCCTTGCCATTGCCAGTCTACATTTTATATCCTCTCTACTTCGACCATCATCAGTTATTTTGCTCCCCAAATAGCAAAACCCCTTTACTACTTTAAATGTCACATTTCCTAATCTAATTCCCTCAGCATAATCCGACTTAATTCGACTACATTCCATTATCCTCGTTTTGCTTTCGTTGATGTTCATCTGATATCCTCCTTTCAAGACACTGTCCATTCCATTCAACTGCTCTTCCAAGTCCTTTGCTGTCTTTGACAGAATTACAATGTCATCGGCGAACCTCAAAGTTTTTATTTATTCTCCATGGATTTTAATACCTACTCCGAATTTTTCTTTTATTTCCTTTACTCCTTGCTCAATATACAGATTGAATAACATCAGGGAGAGGCTACAACCCTGTCTTACTCCCTTCCCAACCACTGCTTCCCTTTCATGTCCCTCGACTCTTATAACTGCCCTCTGGTTTCTGTACAAATAGTAAATAGCCTTTCGCTCCCTGTATTTTACCCCTGCCACCTTTAGAATTTGAAAGAGAGTATTCCAGTCAACATTGTCAAAAGCTTTCTCTAAGTCTACAAATGCTAGAAATGTAGGTTTGCCTTTCCTTAATCTTTCTTCTAAGATAAGTCGTAAGGTCAGTATTGCCTCACGTGTTCCAGTGTTTCTACGGAATCCAAACTGATCTTCCCCGAGGTTGGCTTCTACTAGTTTTTCCATTCGTCTGTAAAGAATTCGTGTTAGTATTTTGCAGCTGTGGCTTATTAAACTGATTGTTCGGTAATTTTCACATCTGTCAACACGTGCTTTCTTTGCGATTGGAATTATTATATTCTTCTTGAAGCCTGAGGGTATTTCGCCTGTTTCATACATCTTGCTCACCAGATGGTAGAGTTTTGACAGGACTGGCTCTCCCAAGGCCGTCAGTAGTTCCAATGGAATATTGTCTACTCCGGGGGCCTTGTTCCGACTCAGGTCTTTCAGTGCTCTGTCAAACTCTTCACACAGTATCATATCTCCCATTTCATCTTCATCTACATCCTCTCCCGTTTCCGTAATATCCTCATAACGTTTAACTTCACCACCACAAAGACAGCCAGAGACAGTTTCAGAAAGAACTTGTTCAAGGATTTCCAGATCAATAATGACGTTGTCCATAATGTCATTGCTTTCACCACTGTTAGCTGTTTCTATAGTTACTTTCCTTTTCCATGCTCTAGGGGGCGTGGTCACTTCAGCCAGGTGTCCGGATACTTTTGATCACATTGTGTATATTCTCCAACTGATGTTTTACGTTTGAAAATGAAGACATATGTGACCTCTTTTTTAACGAAAAATTTTATGTACTGTGACTATCCTTTCACTATTTTAGTGTCAAATAGAGCTTTAACTTATGTTATGGTCGCACTCTTTGTAACAGTTATGTCGGAATATACACTACTGGCCATTAAAATTGCTACACCAATAAGAAATGCAGATGATAAACGGGTATTCATTGGACAAATATATTATACTAGAACTGGCATGTGATTACATTTTCACGCAGTTTGGGTGCACAGATCCCGAGAAATCAGCACCCAGAACAACCACCTCTGGCAGTAATAACGGCCTTGATACGCCTGGGCATTGAGTCAAACAGAGCTCGGATGACGTGTACAGGTACAGCTCCCCATGCAGCTTCAACACGATACCACAGTTCATCAAGAGTAGTGACTGGCGTATTGTGATGAGCCAGTTCGTCGGCCACCATTGACCAGACGTTTTCAGTTGGTGAGAGATCTGGAGAATGTGCTGGCCAGGGCAGCAGTCGAACATTTTCCGCATCCAGAAAGACCCGTACAGAACCTGCAACATGCAGTCGTGCATTATCCTGCTGAAATGAAGGCTTTCGGAGGGTTCGAATGAAGGGTAGAGCGACGGGTCGTAACACATCTGAAATGTAACGTCCACTGTTCAAAGTGCCGTCAATGCGAACAAGAGGTGACCGAGACGTGTAACCGATGGCACCCCAAACCATCACGCCGGGTGATACGCCAGTACGGCGATGACGAATACACGCTTCCAATGTGCGTTCACCACGATGTTGCCAAACACGGATGCGAACATCATGATGCTGTAAACAGAACCTGGATTCATCCGAAAAAAATGACGTTTTGCCATTCTTGCACGCAGGTTCGCCTTTGAGTACACCATCGCAGGCGCTCCTGCCTGTGATGCAGTGTCAAAGGTAACCACAGCCGTGGTCTCCGAGCTTATAGTCCATGCTGCTGCAATCTTCGTCGAACTGTTCGTGCAGATGGTTGTCGTCTTGCAAACGGCCCCATCTGTTGACCCAAGGATCGAGACGTGGCTGCACGATCCGTTACAGCCATCCGGATAAGATGCCTGTCATCTCGACTGCTAGTGATACGAGGCCGTTGGGATGCAGCTCGGCGTTCCGTATTAGCCTCCTGAACCCACCGATTCCATATTCTGCTAACAGTCATTGGATCTCGACCAACGCGAGCAGCGATGTCGCAATACGATAAACCGCAATCGCGATAGGCTACAATCCCACCTTTATCAAAGTCGGAAACGTGATGGTACGCATTTCTCCTCCTTACACGAAGCATCACAACAACGTTTCACCAGGCAACGCCGGTCAACTGCTGTTTGTGTATGAGAAATCGGTCGGAAAATTTCCTCGTGTCAGCACGTTGTAGGTGTCGCCACCGGCGCCAACCTTGTGTGAATGCTCTGAAAAGCTAGTCATTTACATGTCACAGCATCTTCTTCCTGTCAGTTAAATTTCGCGTCTGCAGCAGGTCATCTTCGTGGTGTAGCAATTTTAATGGCCAGTAGTGTAGATTCCAAACTCTTAACAGGAATTCAAAGAAAGTGCTGTAGAGAAGAAAGGGGGGGGGGGGTGGGGGGCGGGGGGCGGGGTGGTAGAAGCCGAATATCAGCTCGCAGCTTGCCCTCTCTGCAGGAGACTGCTGTTGAGTGAGCGCCCCGGGGTCTAGCCCACCCCACACTCTAGAGTGAGTCTACAGTGTGTTAACTGTAACACGGCAGAGTTGTGAGGGGAGTGTGGGGAGAGGAGGAAGCAAGCATTGGCTGGCGAGGGGAGGGGACTGGAGTCGAGGGGGGGGGGGGGGGGGGGGCAAGGCACGCCTACCAGTTGCAGTGTTGGCACTACAAATTGCGCGTCATGCTTAGACGAAAGCAGACGAAAGGCTTAGAGGTAAAACTCGCTTTAAATGTTGTTCGTAAACGAAACTGAAATCGTCAAATACATTAAAGTCTATATATATGAATGTATGTATGTTTGTCTACTATGCGCGCACAAACCATTTATCCGATTGCAATGAAACTTTGGTGAGTTGCTCTCCGAACGCCCGAAAAGAGTAATGGACAATGTTTCAACAGTTAGGTCACTGTAGCAAGCGTAGCGCAATTGATTAGGTTAGATCGCCGGCACGGTAGCTCCGTGTGTTCGGTCAGAGGAATAGCTGCCCTCTGTAATAATAAAAAAAAAACTGAGCTAATGGATCAACAACGAACTGAAACGGATGTCTTTCGACGTCCGCCCAGAGCAGATACAACGAACGAAAACGAACAAAACGAGATTAATAAAAAAAAATTAGGTTAAGGCTTGTTATGCAGCGGACCCGGATTCGATTCCCACTGCTCGCAATTTTTTTTTCATTTTATTTCATTCGCCGCAATGTTAAACTATTAATTATAAAATTTAAATATACTTAAACAGGTCATATAGTATAAAGTAACTGTCAATCTCTATATACACTCCTGGAAATGGAAAAAAGAACACATTGACACCCGTGTGTCAGACCCACCATACTTGCTCCGGACACTGCGAGAGGGCTGTACAAGCAATGATCACACGCATGGCACAGCGGACACACCAGGAACCGCGGTGTTGGCCGTCGAATGGCGCTAGCTGCGCAGCATTTGTGTACCGCCGCCGTCAGTGTCAGCCAGTTTGCTGTGGCATACGGAGCTCCATCGCAGTCTTTAACACTGGTAGCATGCCGCGACAGCGTGGGCGTGAACCGTATGTGCAGTTGACGGACTTTGAGCGAGGGCGTATAGTGGGCATGCGGGAGGCCGGGTGGACGTACCGCCGAATTGCTCAACACGTGGGGCGTGAGGTCTCCACAGTACATCGATGTTGTCGCCAGTGGTCGGCGGAAGGTGCACGTGCCCGTCGACCTGGGACCGGACCGCAGCGACGCACGGATGCACGCCAAGACCGTAGGATCCTACGCAGTGCCGTAGGGGACCGCACCGCCACTTCCCAGCAAATTAGGGACACTGTTGCTCCTGGGGTATCGGCGAGGACCATTCGCAACCGTCTCCATGAAGCTGGGCTACGGTCCCGCACACCGTTAGGCCGTCTTCCGCTCACGCCCCAACATCGTGCAGCCCGCCTCCAGTGGTGTCGCGACAGGCGTGAATGGAGGGACGAATGGAGACGTGTCGTCTTCAGCGATGAGAGTCGCTTCTGCCTTGGTGCCAATGATGGTCGTATGCGTGTTTGGCGCCGTGCAGGTGAGCGCCACAATCAGGACTGCATACGACCGAGGCACACAGGGCCAACACCCGGCATCATGGTGTGGGGAGCGATCTCCTACACTGGCCGTACACCACTGGTGATCGTCGAGGGGACACTGAATAGTGCACGGTACATCCAAACCGTCATCGAACCCATCGTTCTACCATTCCTAGACCGGCAAGGGAACTTGCTGTTCCAACAGGACAATGCACGTCCGCATGTATGCCGTGCCACCCAACGTGCTCTAGAAGGTGTAAGTCAACTACCCTGGCCAGCAAGATCTCCGGATCTGTCCCCCATTGAGCATGTTTGGGACTGGATGAAGCGTCGTCTCACGCGGTCTGCACGTCCAGCACGAACGCTGGTCCAACTGAGGCGCCAGGTGGAAATGGCATGGCAAGCCGTTCCACAGGACTACATCCAGCATCTCTACGATCGTCTCCATGGGGGAATAGCAGCCTGCATTGCTGCGAAAGGTGGATATACACTGTACTAGTGCCGACATTGTGCATGCTCTGTTGCCTGTGTCTATGTGCCTGTGGTTCTGTCAGTGTGATCATGTGATGTATCTGACCCCAGGAATGTGTCAATAAAGTTTCCCCTTCCTGGGACAATGAATTCACGGTGTTCTTATTTCAATTTCCAGGAGTGTATAAATGAATGTATGTTTGTCTGCCCTCTGTGCGTTACCAAACCATTCATCCGATTGCGATGAAATTTTTGGTGATTTGTTCTCCGTACGCCCACGAAGGTTCCTAGCATTCAATCACACGCAGTATAATTTTGCGAGCATCGCTACGTAATACTGGTTTCCTTCTAACCGTAGGCCTACCGGTAGGGGTTGTTGGCGACTCCCGAGATGGGCCAGCAACTGCCTATTCACTCATTTTGATAATGTTTAGCACAACTGCACAATAAAAACACGCAGAACAGTACAGCGCAAAACAATAACGAAGCAGGCGACAATGGCTACCTCGTACAACACAGTCAGCTACATAATGTTCGCAGCAGCGAAACTGCGTGCCTACCGAAGCCTCCCGGCGTTTACCGACTTCTACCGATTCAGGACTAGGGAGAGGTCTGCCATCTGAAAGTTTACACACTGTGGACGCTTCCGGCAGCCGTGCGGTCGACGCCCTGAGCACAGAGCTACCCGGCCGCTTCTGCTGTCGTATCCTCTAGAGACCTGCAACCAAGCTTTTAAACAATGACTTGGAAAACTGGTAATATTTCACTTCTTAGCGCCACTAAAAACCGATAATTTGTAAAGAAAAAAAATTCTACCCATCCCTTTCTTGTTGTTGCTACTGCCCACGATGGTGGAGACTTTCCAGACGATTCGAGAGGATTAAGATTTACAATAAACTTTTTACTTACACTATGTGATCAAAAGTATCCGGACACCTCCCACAACATACGTTTTTCATATTACGTGCATTGTGCTGCCACCTGCTGACAGGTACTCCATATTAGCGACCTCAGTAGTCATTAGACACCGTGAGAGAGCAGACTGGGGCGCTCCGCGAAATTCACGGACTCCGAACGTGGTCAGGTGATTGGGTGTCACCTGTGTCATATACGTCTGTACGCGAGATTTCCACACTCCTAAACATCCCTACGTCCTCTGTTTTCCGATGTGATAGTGAAGTTGGAACGTGAAGGGACACGTACAGCACAAAAGCATAAAGCCTACCTGGTCTGTTGACTGACAGAGACTGCCGACAGTTGAACAGGGCTGTAATCTGCAATAGGCAGACATCTATCCAGACCATCACACAGGAATTCCAAACTGCATCTGTATCCACTGCAAGTACTATGACAGCTAGGAAGGAGGTGAGAAAACTTGGACTTCAAGGTCGAGCGGCTGCTCATAAGCCACACATCACGCCGGTAAATGACAAACGGCCGGCCGCGGTGACCGAGCGGTTCTAGGCGCGTCAGTCCGGAACCGTACGACTGCTACGGTCGCCGGTTCGAATCCTACCTGGGGCATGGATGTGTGTGATGTCCGTAAGTTAGGTTTAAGTAGTTCTAAGTTCTAGGGGACTGATGACCTCAGATGTTAAGTCCCATAGTGCTCAGAGCCGTTTGAACCATTTTTGAAACAACAAACGACGCCTCGCTTCCTGTAAGGAGCGAAAACATTGGACGATTGATTAGTGGAAAAACGTTGTGTGGAGTGACGAATCACGGTACACAATGTGGCGATCCGATGGCAGGGTGTGGGTATGGCGAATGCCCAGTGAACGTCGTCCGCCAGCGTGTGTAGTGCCAACAGTAAAATTCGGAGGCGGTGTTGTTATGGAGTGAGCTTCCACCCCTTGTTGTTCTGCGTGGCACTATCACAGCACAGGCCGACATTGATGTTTTAAGCACCTTCTTGCTTCCCACTGTTGAAGAGCAATTCGGGGACGGCGATTGCATCTTTCAACACGATTGCACACCTGTTCACAATCCACCTCCTGTGGTGGAGTGGTTACACGACATTAACATCCCTATAATTGGACTGGCCTGCACAGAGTCCTGACCTGAATCCTACAGAACACCTTCGGGATATTTTGGAACGCCGACTTCGTGCCAGGCCTCACCGACCGACATCGATACCTCTCCTCTGTGCAGCACTCCGTGAAGAATGGGCTGCCATACCCCAAGAAACGTTCCAGCACCTGCTTGAACGTATCCGTATGAGAGCGGAAGCTGTCATCAAGGCTAAGAGTATGCCAACACCATATTGAATTTCCGCATTACCGATGGAGGGCGCTATGAACCTGTAAGGCATTTTCATCCACGTGTCCAGACACTTTTGATCACATATTGTATCTTTTCTCACACAGATGGCTCCACTTCTTCATGTCTTCTTGAAGCTTAAATTCTTACATTTTAGGCTCTCGTGGTTCAATTATCTAAATCATTTTGAAGAATGTCTTTGCAGAATTATTGTTTTCACGATAATTTATTGTTTCACTTTGTACTGTACCTTACTGTCTTTTGAATTTCCACATTAACAAAGCTGAAATTACATTGTTCGTCCGAAATACAAAAGTATCTCCCATCATATCAGACGCATGCTTACTACTACTTCACTCTGTGGTAATAACAGTATTCCAGAGTGAATGAGATTTTCACTCTGCAGCGGAGTGTGCACTGATATGAAACTTCCTGGCAGATTAAAACTGTGTGCCGGGCCGAGACTCGAACTCAGGACGTTTCCCTTTCGTGGGAAAGTGATATTTCTGCAAGGTTCGCAGGAGAGCTTCTGTGAAGTTTGGAGGTTAGGAGACAAGATACTGGCAGAAGAACTAAAGCTGTGGGGAGGGGGCGTGAGTCTTGCTTGGGTAACTGTTATGGTAGAGCACTTGTCCGCAAAAGGCAAAGGTCCCAAATTCGAGTCTCGGTCCAGCACACAGTTTTAATGTGCCAACAAGTTTCAATGTTTCAAAGGGTTTACAATTTTTCTTGCCAAATGAATTTCTATTAGTTTACAATAGATTATTATTTTATAAATGAGTCCAGGAATAGACATAATAAACAGTACTAAATTGAGTAACTGATAATAGAAATTTTAAATTTGCCAAATATTCCATAATTTCTAATGTTTCAAAAAAAAAAAAAAAAAAAAAAAAAAAAGGAAAGGAAAGCAATTCTAACTGTACATTCAGAGATAGTACATATCGATTGTAACAACGAAAACAAAGTAATACCTTTTCATAAATTTTTACGTGAAATATAACATATTGTGTATAAAATTCTATGAAATTTTTCAGGAAAACAGCTGAGATAATACTGACCTGTTCAAAATCCGAACAATATTTGTGGTATCGACTACCACTGCTGAGGAAATGTAATGCTAGAGGAGGATGTCCCTTTACAGCCTACAGGTCACGTATCATACGTGATAAATAAAATGTTGTATTTTTAGGGATCCACGAGCTCCAGATGATTAATAAACGTAGTAGGCCGTAATACGATATTTATTTCCGCGAACGACTAGCTAATTTCGACTAAGCGTCATTGTCAAGCGCGTTTGTGACATCTGTATTTCATGACATTTTCAAATCACTCTGATTACAAGTAAAAAGTAGCCATTTCCGTCAATTTAACGAAAGGGTCCACACTACAGTGACAGCTTGTAAGATTGTATTCCGAACTTTGGTAGCATACATCGTACTAAAATACAGTAACTGCCATAAACAGTAAGACATATGAACTTTTTTTAGAAACTCTATACAATTTGTAATTTATTCGCTACAATGATGCATAATTTGTTGTATGTATATTTTTTGCTTATGTAGATCATTTAAGTAGTAATTGTCAACAACACTTCATTTTTATTAAGCAACAAATTAACCAAATTTCCTAAATATGAACAGAAAATTGGCTACCGCGGGGGCAGGGGAGTGTGGGACGGCCACAGCTTGTCGTTATTTAGGCGTTTCTTAATCTCGTTACTAAACCGTGGTGGGTCTTTTCCGTCCTTAATTCACTTACTAGGCACGTAATTCTCCAGACCACGATTTAGAATCTGCTTAAATTCTGCCCATAATTCCTCTACGTCCAGCTTAATGAAGTAAACGATGTCAGTTCATTGTCAAAGTGAGATGATAACAATCGCTTATCTGCTCTTTCTAGCAGAAACACTCTCCTGGGCTTCTTAAATGATTTGTGAACTTTAATAGCCATAGTTGCTATAATGTCATCATGATCGCTAATCCCCATTTGTACACTTTTAACTAGGTGTTGACTTCCTCCGTGTTGGTTTGCTAATTTCTAATTTAACTGATAGCTTTCTGTGGTAATGTCTTAGTTGCTAAAGCTATTTTTCTCTGCTGGCGTAATCGGCCTTGTAAATCATCTGCTTCTCTCCTCCCACCCTAAACTGTACGGCACACTAACTACTTTTCATCCTTTAATACAAAGGGTACACTTTTCTTACAGTCGTCATATTGTGAGTCACATTCCCTCACAATGAATTAGGGGTGGGCAAGAAGTCGCGTATCTGTTACAAATCAGAGATTGAGATGTCACAGATATGACAATAACAACTTCACAAAATGTGGCTGCGATTTCAGTCACAGCTGAGTCGCAAGTAACCTTTAATATTCAACACCGTGTGCCATCTATTGGCCGAATTTCGTACTTCTTCCTCTGAACCTCTTGTCTAGCTGCGATTTCAACGACAAATCGCAAGTAGCAACCAAAAAGTGCAGGTAACATTCAACGCCGTGTGTCGTCGCGATTTCCGTGACAAGTCGCAGCGAGAATTAGCAAATAGCAATTAAAAAGCGCAATTAACATTACAGGCCGTATGCGATCTGTTGTACTACGTCCGTACTTTGTTCTGAGAACCTTGAGTCTCACGATGTGGATGTATTACATGCTTATGGTCGAAGAAATGTACCAAGAAGCTAATTTGCTCTGAGAAAAAAATTATACTCTGTTGAGAATGGGTGCAGCCGAGGAATGTGAGGCCGAATAAAGGTTGTGTCAACAGAAAGACCATAAGCGTAGCCTGGAATTGTCGTGACACATTTAAACACACACTTCATCATAAAAGCTAAAACTGCACGGTAATTTCAAGAACAGATAATGGATAAGTCTCCAATGAATATTTTGATGTGTATTACACACGTATATCGTACACAATATACTAATAATGCAATCTGGTGTCTTACTATGGAACTTTTACCAAATGTTTAACAGCTGCATTCACAAGACGAATATTTTTTCTGACAGTACAATATGCAGTTAAACTTTTGTTTGTATTTTCAGATATTGCATTAGTACTATTCCCAATATCAACTTGTAACTGTAAGATCAGTGCTTTCCTCTGTTTTCGCTTGCATATCATCAACCTTAAAACACGCAACGTTCCAAGATAACGTAGACCTCGGGCTAGTCTACAAGTCAGTCTGTCATCACAATCGACATTCAAGGCGGGAGGGATAGACATATCAGTATCACACTCTAGCAAGTCTTTAACAATAAATATATGGTAGAAAATTTTGGGGTATGTGATTTTCATTAATCACTCACAGTACAGTTCACATTTATTTATCATCCCTTTCACATAATGACTTCAATGACACACTATACAAATACTAATTTTGCACACTTATGTTATCAATTATGGCTCTTTTATGCTGTGAATTCTTCAAGAGTCGTTTTGAATCTTCACGATTATCTCTTCTAAATGTGGATGTGTACATGAAGCAGTCAGTAATCGAAATGGGAACTGCGTCTGGAAAATCACTAGGATTATTAAACTTTTGTATTGCTACTAATTACTAGCAATTTAATTCACATTATGCAACTGTGATACTTCTGGTGATGCATGCACTTGAGTGGGGAGGTTTCACACTTTGCATAAACGATGCCCCTCCGTTCATTCACAAACTTAGAAATTAACCTTACTTCTGACGAAGACGGTGTAAAGACGCTGTGGCAAATTTTCCAGTTCTGTTGTCACTGATATTTTGAATTATCGCTATATCGAGTGACTGATAATGTGGTTCAGATACTTGTGACCGTAACAACATGGTTAGAATCCATATTCTAAACAGGAATTCCTACGGTACTCTGTGATAATTCATGTTATGATTCTCAACATCACACTATTAATATTTTCACACTTGTTCCATTAATTTAAACTAAAGTCATAGGAAGAACATCTGTAAAATATACTTAATACTGATTGTGTTGAGATGAAATTTTGTCTGTGGGCAAGGGTTTCTTTAGTATATCTTGTAACAACTGAGGAAGAATCATTGGAAATATTAATGATACCATTTCAGGTATCTTTTTGTCAGTTAGGTTACTGAAACATTACTTTAGGCCTTCACAAATAATCGCCTGTACAGGCGAGAGCATAGTTCTGGGTGGCAGTGACACAGTTCACTTCTTACTTGCGACTAATGACAGTGTAACATCTACAGTGATAAATCGCATAAAGCTCAGAAGTCACAGAAATGGCAGAAGTCACAGAAATGGCAGAAGTCACAGAAATGGGGCAGAAGTCGCAGAAATGGGGCAGAAGTCGCAGAAATGGGGCAGAAGTTTCTGAAATGGGGCAGAAGTCGCAGAAATGGGGCAGAAGTCGCAGAAATGGGTCAGAAGTCGCAGATATGGGGCAGAAGTCGCAGATATGGCAGAAGTCGCAGATATGGCTGAAGTCGCAGATATGGCAGAAGTCGCAGATATGGCAGAAGTCGGAGATATGGCTGAAGTCGCAGATATGGCGGAAGTCGCAGATATGGCAGAAGTCGCAGATATGGCAGAAGTCGCAGATATGGCAGAAGTCGAAGATATGGGGCAGAAGTCGCAGAAATGGGGCAGAAGTCGCAGATATGGGGCAGAAGTCGCAGAAATGGGGCAGAAGTCGCAGAAATGGGGCAGAAGTTTCTGAAATGGGGCAGAAGTCGCAGAAATGGGGCAGAAGTCACAGAAATGGGGCAGAAGTCGCAGAAATGGGGCAGAAGTCGCAGAAATGGGGCAGAAGTTTCTGAAATGGGGCAGAAGTCGCAGAAATGGGGCAGAAGTCGCAGAAATGGGGCAGAAGTCGCAGAAATGGGGCAGAAGTCGCAGATATGGTAGAAGTCGCAGATATGGCAGAAGTCGCAGATATGGGGCAGAAGTCGCAGATATGGCAGAAGTCGCAGATATGGCAGAAGTCGCAGATATGGCAGAAGTCGCAGATATGGCAGAAGTCACAGATATGGCAGAAGTCACAGAAATGGCAGAAGTCACAGAAATCGCGTAAATCGCAGGAGTAGTAAAAATCGCATAAGTTGCAGAAATACCGGAGGGATACAGGTAGTGAATTCATCAACTGTGATTTGTCACAGTTAAGAATTGTAGCATTCACAGAAATCATTGATATCGGAAAATCGCAGTTTAGCCCATCACTACAATGAGTACTCTCTGCTCCCCACTCCTCCGTATTCGCTCCAACCTCTGTGCTTTGCACTAAGACGTATCTGGAACACATTGCTTTCTCCAACCCCCTACCAATCTGTGGGACCTCCCCTCGCATACCAGGCAGCAGCTGTCCCTACTCGCAAAATTACAGCGGAAACGATTCGCAACGACTGTATGCTACAACTCACGCGTGCAAATGTGCAGTTGTTACCGGCCGACTTGACCGATTTCAGATGCATATTTCAGGACCTCAGCTTTCATATCATACTACTGTCTGAGATGTGGCTTAAGCCGAATATCTCTTCCAGCTATGTAAGCCTCGACGGCTTTGTGCTTCTGAGACATGACAAGTGTAACAAAAGAGGTGGCGGTGTTACTGCATATATGGGTGCAAAACGTCACCCCAATGCCCTGCTCACGTCCAAAGATGAGGAAAAACAACTGGAGTTTATGTTCATTGAAATTACGCCTCTCAAAAGAAAGTGCCTTACCTCTGTAATTACAACGGCCTTGCCACAGTGCTAACACTGGTTCCCGTCAGATCACCGCAGTTAAGTGCTGTCGAGCTGGGCTAGCACTCAGATCGGTGACCATCCGGTCTGCCGAGCACTGTTGGCAAGCGGGGGTGCACTCAGCCCTTGTGAGGAAAACTGAGGGACTACTTGATTGAGAAGTAATGTCTCCGGTGTCGTAAACTGACATACAGCCGGGAGAGTGGTGTGCTGACCACTTACCCCTCCATATCTGCATCCAGTGCCGCCTGTGGGTTGAGGATGACACGGCGGCCGGTCGGTACCGTTGAGCCCTACAAGGCCTGTTCAGACGGAGTTTAGTTTATCTGTATAATACATACTATGCTGTGCAGCTCTCTAGCTTTGAATCTGCACTCTCAGGTCTTGAATCTTTGTATGAACATGTAATTGTAGCCAGAGATGTGAACATAAACTTTATGAGCAACACTCCTTCAGTTTCAAAATTCAGGTATATGCTTTCCTGCTCAAATCTGGCACTGCTTCCACTTGGGCCAACTCACCATACTGCAGACATACCTCTATCGATATTTTTGCGACCAAGTCCCCAAACAGATATTCACACTGATCAAATTTCTGCACATGGCTTATCTGCTCAAGATGTAATATTCATGAATTATTCGTTGTAATGTCCAAGGAACAAACAGCAACTGGCCACTTTTAGAGATTTAAGCTTATGGCTGACGCCTATGATATCTCTTGGCCAGGAATGACCAGAAATAACTTCGACATGAATTATGAAGTATTTAATTTCGCTGAGAGACTCAGTAATTTATAGAATATACATGCTTCGATAAAAACTCTAAGAGTCAGGAGACAACCTGCACCATGGCTTGCCAATCAACTGAAACACTTGATCACCGTCAGAGACATGAAACACCTGATCACTATCAGAGACACGAAACACCTGATCACCATCAGAGACATAGTGCACAGGAAATATAAACGGCACCTGACCTCCGAGAATCATCTCGCCTAAAAGTGGCTGTGCACCCGATTCAGCCAGTCAGTGAGAAATGGAAAACTCAGACATGCCCACTCCTCAACTAAGACTTTCACTGACCCTTCATCATGTGGAAAAATCTGCAGGGGCTAGGAACAGGCAAATATCAGCGTGCAGCTGAATCTCTGGTTCCTATTGAGGGTCCAAAAGAGTGTTTCTCCAAGACTACATCTCTACCTGACCAACGCGCAAGGAGGCAAACCATCGAATTCCTCGAACTGTCTGCGGTGGGTACAAAGGAAAAACTTTTTCTGCAGCCGGTAAGCCTTAACAGAGTCAGAAAGTCAACATGTCAATGTTACAATACAAATGATCAGTTTCCTTGTCGATTTATTACTGCCGATAATAGTGTATATTTTCAGACATTCACTGATCTCCAGCATCTATTCAATGGCCTGGAAAAACGGACTTATTAAACCTCTACCTGAAAAAGAATATGTCAAAGAACCTTCTGACTACAGGCCCCTTTGCACTCGACCAGAATTATCTAAGGCTTTGGAATACGTAGTTCACAACCAGCTTACCACTTACTTAACCTCAACTAACCTCCTGCATGAATACCAATCTAGCTTCCGAATAAATCGTAGCATGACGACTGCTCTTGTAAAAGTGACTGACGAAGCGAAACTAGCTATGGACAAACAGGTGGCGACCATTATGTGCTTTTTGGATTTCAGCAAAGCTTCTGACACCGCCGACTTTGGTATTCTACTTGTTCAAATCAAAAGTCTAAACTTTTCTTCAAGTGTGCTACAATGGATCCGCTCATACTTTATATCCCACCAATAATATGTAATGATCTGAACAAAGAGTTCACAGTGGAAGAATGTTGTATCAGGGGTCCCACAAGAATCAGTATTGCGCCCGTTACTTTACTCATTATATGTCAATGATGTGCTGACTATTATCTCCCATTGCAAATATCATTTATACCCTGATGACCTTCAGTTATATGTAGGTGCAAGCCCAACAAATCTGAGTACAGCCAACCAGAACGCAAAAGCTGACTTACTTGCTTTATCAGAACAGGCTCAAGACATAGGTTTGAAATTTAATGCATCTAAGACGCAAGTAACCTTAGTCATTCACAAAAGATTTATTACAAAACAGTTTAGAGTACCTTAATTTCCATTGCAAAGGCCCTTTGTATATGAAAGTTTTCTTGCAATGTCAGGAGGTTTTTGTTGTGATTATTCACTCTGTGATGATTCATATTCCATTTTGCTGAATGGTTCATGTCCATGTTTTATCAGGTGTTTGGTGAAGGTAGAATGACTGTTTTCATATTTCCAACTTCTTATGTGTTCTTTACATCTAGTTATAAAGTTCCTGTTTGTCATCCCCAGATATGCTGATTTACATTTCTGGCACTCTAGCCGATTATACCTGCTCCCTGGTATTTATCTGGTTTTTCTTTTGTTTGTAAATATGACTGGCGTGTGTTTCGTGTTCTGTAAGCTATTTGTAATCCCTGGTTTTTCAGTGTATTTTCTATCTTGTGTGGTGCTTTGAGTTTGTATGTAAGAGTGTACCATTTTTTTTTGTTCATGTCTTGAGTGTTATTGTTTTGTGTTTCCATGTGTACTGTAGTGTCTGTGAGGTTCTGTGCTCTCTGCTTGTTTTGATTTTTCCTTAGTTGTGTTTTAATTTTTTGATTGAGTTTTTGTACTATATGGGTGCTTTGTACTATATGGGTGCTGCAACCATTGTTAGTGGCTATGAGTTGTATTGTTTGTAACTCTTTTTCATAACTTTCTTTTTTCAGTGGGATATTATTTAGCCAGTGTAACGTGTTGTAGGGCTGATAATTTTTGATTTTGAGGGTAGTTAAATGATGCATGTATGATAATGTCTGTGGCTGCTGGCTTTCTGAAGAGGTCAAATACGTGTTATTGTTCTCTCTCCTTATTGTTATATCCAAGAAATGATTTGCTTTTTTTCAATATACCCATTGTGGATGAAGAACTAATAGTGCCAGACACAGCAACATTTGCCTCCTTTGACATAGTAAGCCTCTACACCAATATCCTGTGGAAAGACACTCTCACAATAATACAAAAGAATATTACCAAATACAAAAAGCTAAGCAATGCAGAAATTTATGAACTCATGATGTTGCTTGAATTAGTCCTCTCACATAGTTATTTTTCACTCAATGGCAAATTTTACATGCAAATCTTTGGTCTGGAAATGGGTAGAAGCCTTGCAGGCTTGCTTTCTGACGTATTTATAGATAATCTGGAACAAAACTTCTTCTTAAAACACCCACAATTTATTGACAAAATTCTATGTTATAAAAGATATGTGGATGACACAATAATACTTTTCAATAGTCGAAAGAAGAACTAAATAACCTAACAGATGAAATGAATAAAATGCACCAAAATATTAAATTAACAGTTAAACACCAGAATACTGAAGGAATTAAGTTGCTTGACATGACTATCTCCACTCGCAATAACAAGCATACCTTCAAAATATACAGAAAACCCACTACCAGTGATGTTACCATTAGCAATACCTCACGCCACTCGAACAAACATAAAACTGCTTTCTTCAGGTCATCTGTAAACCATATGCTCTGCACCCCTATCAGTGAAGAAGACGCATGTAAAGAAATGAATATTCTTAAATTTATAGCCCAAAATAATGGTTATAATTCATCTTTGATAAACACCCCTATCAGTGATGTAGATTCATGTAAAGAAATGAACATACTTAAATCTATAGCCCAAAATAATGGTTATAATTCATCTTTGATAAATACCCTATATGAAAAATCCAAAGTAAACTCAAGCAACCACCATCACCATTAAAAACTAAGACTGAAATGCCAAAATTTGTCTGTCTTCCATTCTTTCGCAAAGCATCATATAAACTTGCAAATCTTTTCAGTCCACACAACATAAAAATATCGTTTCACACTGACAGTAAACTACAAAATAAAATTGTTCACAATAATAAAACCACTAGAGATTCGCATAAAAATTCTGGCATATACAATCTCACATGCTCCTGTTCTTCCTTCTACATGGGCCAAACAGGGAGAAATTTAACAACTCGCTACAGGGAACATATGGATGCCCTTCATCTGAAAAACTTAGATAAGTCCAGTTTTGCATCACATGTTGCTCATCATGAACACTCTGTTGATGATATCAATGACAGTCTTTCTGTGCTACACACTGCCGAGGAAGGGCTACAGATGGACCTCCTTGAACAATTAGAAATTTTCATCCACAAACTAAAATCACCCCAAAAAATCCTGAATGAACAGACTGAGTCAACGCAAAACCTTTTCTTCCAGAATTTCCAGGCTATCCTGGCAGCAAGAAAACAACAAAAATGACAATAATTCATCTTCATGCATAAATCTTGTTGTTCTCGGTGTGTAGCGACTATGGTATTGTATGACTTACAAAAAGTTTTTAATTGTGTTTTAAATATTCACCTCTAACTGTTTACCTTTTGTATGCACCTAGGAACATTTACTGAAATGTAAAACCTGTACTAGCAATATTTGTATCATAATACAATGATGTCTTGCCAAAGACTATTAGCAAAGTGCAATATCTATCCTATCTGTGTTCTTTGTAAAAACATCAAACTTGCCGTAAGGGTTCTGTGACGCAAAGGTGCCACCGGCCAATATGAATTCGGCAACTGGCGGTTACTTGCACTTTTTTTTTATAATGAGACATGCTTTCTTTAAATTGAGATACCTTCCCTTAATTCACATTACATTTCGTGAAGATAAAGGCCGCTACTCTCGATCGTAATAAATTTAGTTATTTTGTAAATGTTTTCTCGTAATGTTGTTCCCATTCATGATTTCATACACCCTACGGTTGATTCTGCGGATCAGGATTTTTTTTCTATCATTTGTGCGTCCACAGTGATTGTAGATTCTATTAGAATATGTATGGTATTTCAAAACCATCTTTGCAACTACATAGAAAAATGTGTGTTTAGTTCGCAACGCTCGTTTCAACTTTTCCTTCTGGTAAATCAGCGTAATTGGCTCCAAGGGTGTTGGAATAGTAATAAACTAATACTATTCTAACGTCCTTGGTTTGATTTGTTCTTCCACTTTTATTATCTTAGAGCATGTGGGTTCTGCCCATATTGACTATTGAGGAATGCAGAAATAAAGTTAAAGCTGTTGCAATCTCATGTTCTTGCGGAAACTCGTGTATTGGTTTTTCCAGGTATTAAATATGCGACTTAAGTATGACTCTGGGAAAAACGAATATATATTTTGGAACCAAGTTAATACTAGATGTTTGTTGTATTTGATTTGGACGATTGAAGCAGTTTGACAGTATCTTGAAATGATCGTGTAACTGTGCATGGAAATAGGGTATGGGTTTAATGTTAGTTTCCAGTTATTTACTGGACACAATTGAACGTTATTTTATTCCGTATTTAACTTGTTGTGATCCCACTACCACTAGTTATGGTTTGGGACAAAGGTGTTAATTTCACATATAATTTTTTTCAGGTTATGTGAATTACAACCAACAATTGTCTTTAGTGACTATATGTTTTCGAAATACTAAATGGTAGAAAATATTTTTTTAAATAAGTATTTTAATACACACCAGTATCTGTACTCTCAATTACGAAAAATAGCAGGTCGATATGTATGTATATCATATTTTCAAGTGCTTGCTATTTTCGCCACGTCCTATGAAAATTGGTACATGTCTACTGTGATTTCGTAAAAGATGCATATCACATAGTGATACGTTGTTTGAAGCAGGTTCTGTATGCTGTGATCTCCAGCAATACTTTGTGAATGACAGGAAAAGCGCAAAGTGAAGTTTGCACCCTACTAAATTCGTATGAGTCTTGAGTTTTATACCCCATGTGACGAAATAATGTTTGTGAAAGAACCACCAGGAATTAGTTTGCTTAAACCTGATGTACTGCTCCTACAGACTATAGCATGCCAAGTGCCTATTACCTTCTTGTAGGGATCCATTATGCTGGGAGGAAAGAAAATGCTATAGAATGTTCCACGAGTTTTCAATGTGCTTTGAGAATTAAAAGTTTGTTCTGCTGTATATTTTAGTAAATAATGTGCTTTTTAATGTAGTTTTCTATGAGAATAGTGGAACAGCCTCCTGGAAAGATAATTAAAAGCTGAGTAAGGAAAGCCACATGTAATCAGGATCATCTTCATGGTTGCAATTAGGAGGAAGTCATTTCAAGAAATTCGGTTGTTTTAGAGAAAGCTAAACACATATTAAGGTCAAGAATCAGAACTTTTGCAGTGCAGTGTCTAGACTGCAGTAGGTGTTATTCTTTAGTGAGCAGGTGATTTCTGCATGGTATTAGTTGCCCCAAACTGGGTAGCGATACACCCATGGAAAGTGTCAAAGTAACAGATGTGTTAAAAGTACATATTAAAATATCTGTTAAAAATGTGGGTCACCAGCAGTCAACAGTCTGTAGGGCTGGAATTTTATTTTGCATCTGTCAGCCTGAAATTAATTACTGCAGTGAGCAGAGTTCTGATAGAAATGTGGGTGTAGTGGTAAACGATTTAAAGTGCAGCATGCGTGATTAACATCAGTCCAAATTGTATTGTTCATACCTTTTGTTAATGACATGATTATGGACCTTTTGGAGTGTAGTACATGTCCACAAGCATTCGCCTAGCAGGAGACAGCGAGCTCTGTTGTACCCGTTCGTTCTCCACGTGTAAAACAGAGGCCAGCTTTAGTAAATGGTTTTATTTAGAAAATTCACTTTGCCATTTTAGATGCCTTTATTGGTCTTGATGCTGAAATTAGTGGTCCTGTAGGAAAGTACACATGGCGACTGTAGTTCAATCCATGGCAGTATACAGTAAGCCTGTGGGACAAAGGAACAACAGAATTCATTACTCATTTGTTGACATTACGTACCATTTTGAGATTCAATTTCTCCAGGTGTATTTCACGATGACATAAATCTCGTGTGAACAAAGGACCTGTTCACTCAAGATTTATTTCATCATGAAATATGCGTTGAGAAATTGAAGAATCATACTTCGAGATTGTTCAGACTCCTCACAACCTGAGAACTGTAAATAATATTTTTCAGGTAGTGTCTGATTTAGCTCCTCAGCTGTGGGCTCACTTGCTGCAACCAGTACTGGATAAAATATTGCCTTTAATCTGTACCTCATAGTAACAATGGCAACTGGATGCAACTGTTCGTCTGCCTGCTTGTCTTTCAGAGGTGTAGAACAGCATCAATTGACATGGAGACAATCTGGATAAAGGAAGAGAGGTCAGATGACGTCCCTAATGAGCCAGGTTCTGTGGTAAGTGGTTTACCACTGTTTCATTAATTTGTGTGCCATATGTAGGGGTGTACTTGGTTGTAGGATACCACCCGCCTGCTTTGTTTGACCTGTGGGAAATATGGAAGCGTCCGATCCCGCCCGTCTGCTTTGACCCATGACGTCACAAATATGGCGGAAACGACCATAAACCACGATTCCAATATGGCGCATATAAAGTCGTTACATACACATTATGAGGACGAAAATACATCGAAAAACAAACACACACACTTTCCACAAAAAGCCTAATGACACTAACGGGACAAGCGCGGGAAATGGGGTGTTTTTGGGTGGGGGCAAACTAAATATTAAAAAAATTTAGACACTCACCCCCATACTAAACCACACAAAACGACGAAAAAAACTGACATCACAAAACTCCCCAAATACCACTAAACACAATATCATCTGGAATCGGACACTTCCCTTGACCTATATAGCTCAGCAGCAGCTCCCGATCCCATAAATTAGGATCAGACACTTCCCTTGGCCTATATAGCTCAAAAACATCTCCCAATACCAATACCCACACACACACATTGGGATCGAACACTTCCCTTGACCTGCGCTCTGTTAATTTTATCCGTCATATCCATTCCTCAACAAAACAACAACCGATTAATTTTACTAAAATTACCACAGGACATACAGCGAACAACACTAAATTAACCTTCACACAAAATCGTTAACTCACCGAAACGAATTCCACTACAAACAGCCTACACTCGAACACTTCTGGACAATGAGCAAAAGCAAACTGAGCCCATAACACCACACAAACGAAAACCCTGAACATACCACCAGAGAGCACAACAAACCACAACACGACGACATCTACGAACACGCCACACTCACAAACCAAACTCCGCGCCGTCATGACGTCACACACAACACCCTTACGTCACGGGTCAAAGCCAATGCGTGGGATCGGACGCTTCTGTCGACCCGACCTGTGATATAGTTGTACTGAGCCATGATGTGTTGAGAAATTGAGCAGTGGTGTTGAAGATTGATAGTGAAATGTTGATGTAGTGTATGAAGATGCAAAGGCATAATTGTGAAGGCCATGTGAGGTATGTTGTCCTATAAGCCTATTGTGCAACAGGAACGATATGGGGTATGGTTATTGTAGTAAAGATTCATTTGCTCTTCTGACTCAACCATCTCGAAATTTGTGAACTATGTGGCACAACATTCTACTCAATATAGCACTGAACAGTAAGACATACAACAAAGGAATTTCCATCACTTACACAATAAACCCATGTGTGTGCAGGGATGCCAACCATATTTGACTACAGCACACCACTGGCATGAAATTTTGAATGTTGCGGAATTTTTTGAACAGATCTTGTCACCCCACTCCCCAAAATGTGGCAAACACATACATAGTCTTTGTGAACATCCTTCTTTGCGTGTCAACTGTGCTGCAATGGAGGAAATATGAATGTCTACATTCTGTGGGTTGTGGGTATGATATGTTGTGCTAACCTCACAACCATTGCTGCCCCAGCCTTGTCCCATCCTCCACCCTCTGCCTTCCCCACCACCCTCCTTTTCCGTTGCTCTCACAGCACCTTCTTAAGGAACCACTTCTTGCACGTGGCTGGAGAAATGTTCTCCTTTTTTGCTATATACTGGTGACAAGGCCCCCTCTTGGGATCCCTCTCCCCGGTAACCCTCAGACCGGAGGCCCAATGGCAAATAATGGCCGAAGGAGCCACGACACATGGATCCCAGGGCTATATGCTCATAATCTATCCCCATAATCAGTGTGGATATCCCCTTCAAGGAACCTTGCCCACCAAATTGAAGGGGTAACAGTTGTGTAGGAAACGTGACCATAATGCATCAAGTGAACAGTGCTGCACAAATACTCATAAGACATTAAAAGAAATGTTATCAGTTGGTGAACAAATGACATTAATATAAAGTGTTTGGGGTTTCCCCACAACGAATATTCTGAATATGTAGGATACATTACCATGAAATAAAAGGTTATACCAGCAGTGACAACCTATATTAAGAAGCGCAAAAATTCGTTAAAACATCATGAAAACGTAACAAATAGACCATGTTGTTAAGATGAACTGAAAGTACATGTTGAGTACGTAACTGTCACAGAGAGACTGTTAGTGCTACATGGTGAAATCACAATGAAACTAAAACTACCAATTGGGGATGCTAGATTGGTCAAAGTGGCGCCTTCGTTGTAGAATAGGCAAGTGAAGCAAATATTGGAAATTTAAATAACAATACAAAATACATAACTCTTCAATTGAAGACAATTAATGCTGATTAGATATTCAGCAGGTCTGTTGTAGCAAAAGATAAACATATGCCTCTATCTCCTTCTCATGTCTGTAGTGTGAAAAAAAATCACCCCCCCCCCCCCCAGGCACACAATTCTTTTGAGGTCGTGCGTGGTGCACACTGGGAAATGAGCTATTGTGCCCCATTGATCCTACCTGAATTGCATTTCCATCACCGTACCCCTCACTCATACATGGAAGAACCCTGGAGATACTAAAAGGTATCAGATAGATTATATAATGGTAAGACAGAGATTTAGGAACCAGGTTTTAAATTGTAAGGCATTTCCAGGGGCAGATGTGGACTCTGACCACAATCTATTGGTTATGACCTGTAGATTAAAACTGAAGAAACTGCAAAAAGGTGGGAATTTAAGGAGATGGGACCTGGATAAACTAAAAAACCAGAGGTTGTACAGAGATTCAGGGAGAGCATAAGGGAGCAATTGACAGGAATGGGGGAACTAAATACAGTAGAAGAAGAAGGGGTAGCTTTGAGGGATGAAGTAGTGAAGGCAACAGAGGATCAAGTAGGTAAAAAGACGAGGGCCAGTAGAAATCCTTGGGTAACAGAAGAAATATTGAATTTAATTGATGAAAGGAGAAAATATAAAAATGCAGTAACTGAAGCAGGCAAAAAGGAATACAAACGTCTCAAAAATGAGATCGACAGGAAGTGCAAAATGGCTAAGCAGGGATGGCTAGAGGATAAATGCAAGGATGTAGAGGCCTATCTCACTAGGGGTAAGATATATACCGCCTACAGGAAAATTAAAGAGACCTTTGGAGATAAGAGAACGACTTGTATGAATATCAAGAGCTCAGATGGAAACCCAGTTCTAAGCAAAGAAGGGAAAGCAGAAAGGTGGAAGGAGTATATAGAGGGTCTATACAAGGGCGATGTACTTCAGGACAATATTATGGAAATGGAAGAGGATGTAGATGAAGATGAAATGGGAGATATGATACTGCGTGAAGAGTTTGACAGAGCACTGAAAGACCTGAGTCGAAACAAGACTCCCGGAGTAGACAACATTCCATTGGAACTACTGACGGCCTTGGGAGAGCCAGTCCTGTCAAAATTCTACCATCTGGTGAGAAAGATGTATGAAACAGGCGAAATACCCTCAGGCTTCAAGAAGAATATAATAATTCCAATCGCAAAGAAAGCACGTGTTGACAGATGTGAAAATTACCGAACAATCAGTTTAATAAGCCACAGCTGCAAAATACTAACACGAATTCTTTACAGACGAATGGAAAAACTAGTAGAAGTCGACCTTGGGGAAGATCAGTTTGGATTCCGTAGAAACACTGGAACACGTGAGGCAATACTGACCTTACGACTTATCTTAGAAGAAAGATTCAGAAAAGGCAAACCTACGTTTCTAGCATTTGTAGACTTAGAGAAATCTTTTGACAATGTTGACTGGAATACTCTCTTTCAAATTCTAAAGGTGGCAGGGGTAAAATACAGGGAGCGAAAGGCTATTTACAATTTGTACAGAAACCAAATGGCAGTTATAAGAGTCAAGGGACATGAAAGGGAAGCAGTGGTTGGGAAGGGAGTAAGACAGGGTTGTAGCCTCTGCCCGATGTTGTTCAATCTGTATATTGAACAAGCAGTAAAGGAAACAAAAGAAAAATTCGGAGTAGGTATTAAAATTCATGGAGAAGAAATAAATACTTTGAGGTTCGCCGATGACATTGTAATTCTGTCAGAGACATCAAAGGACTTGGAAGAGCAGTTGAATGGAATGGACAGTGTCTTGAAAGGAGGATATAAGATGAACATCAACAAAAGCAAAACGAGAATAATGGAATGTAGTCTAATTAAGTCGGGTGATGCTGAGGGAATTAGATTAGGAAATGAGGCACTTAAAGTAGTAAAGGAGGTTTGCTATTTGGGGAGCAAAATAACTGATGATGGTCGAAGTAGAGAGGATACAAAATGTAGGCTGGCAATGGCAAGGAAAGCGTTTCTGAAGAAGAGAAATTTGTTAACATCCAGAATTGATTTAAGTGTCAGGAAGTCATTTCTGAAAGTATTCGTATGGAGCGTAGCCATGTATGGAAGTGAAACATGGACGATAAATAGTTTGGACAAGAAGAGAATAGAAGCTTTCGAAATTTGGTGCTACAGAAGAATGCTGAAGATTAGATGGGTAGATCACATAACTAATGAGGAAGTATTGAATAGGATTGGGGAGAAGAGAAGTTTGTGGCACAACTTGACCAGAAGAAGGGATCGGTTGGTAGGACATGTTCTGAGGCATCAAGGGATCACCAATTTAGTATTGGAGGGCAGCGTGGAGGGTAAAAATCGTAGAGGGAGACCAAGAGATGAATACACTAAGCAGATTCAGAAGGATGTAGGTTGCAGTAGGTACTGGGAGATGAAAAAGCTTGCACAGGATAGAGTAGCATGGAGAGCTGCATCAAACCAGTCTCAGGACTGAAGACCACAACAAAAACAACCCCTCACTCCGAATCCCCACTCCTTCGTTGCTGCGCCCCTGTTATCCTTTCTCAGTGTTTTGATTTATGTCAACCTGGGTTGACTGTTCCCCGTATTCAATGCAATTTTGTCCCACTTCCCTTTCCTCCATTTAGACATTTTCGGCACCCCTTGGGTTTTTACCTCCGCCTCTAAATTTATGTCTCTAATGTGAGCAGTTTGGGGGACAACTCTGTCCCTGGCTTCTATGGCATGGATTAGGCTGGTATTACACTATTAAATTTATTTGTCAAAAATCTTTGTCAGAGATATTTGATGGTGTAAAAGGGAACTTTGTCAAATGTCGTCCAATATTTGATCAAATCTAGGGCCTTGCTGTAGATTTGATCAAAGAAGTCGCTTGTCTTCTGTTCACTGCAATGTGACATGTTACAACATGGAGTGCTAGCATCGCTGCAGCTTTCTGCCGTCTGTAGTGCTTTTACAAACGTTGCTGGTAAATATAATTGCTGTGTGCCGACAACTATAAAATTAATAAGAGACGTATGAAGTTGATGAGGCGCTTAACGTGAGGCACCCTGAATACAAAAATAGATTAAGAAGACCGGCGACCTAAACTGACCTAACCTAACCCTCTCCTGTAGCAAGGATTCCGAGTGTTACAGTGAGCCTGTCTTCTGCAGATGCAGCAGTTCTTAAATGAATATTGTACTTTGTGATAGAAGACACACTTCACTGAGGACATACAGAAATGTATGTTCATCCATTCTAGTCCGCCCTCTTCCTCCTTGCCCGCCCCCTTCTTCCTCCTTGCCCGGTTTTTGGTATTGGATTTTGATACTTGGCTTCCTCATATTTGGCAGCTTAAACAGATGTGCTGGCGGCACCTTAACGCTATTCATTGTTTGAGGCACACCAATTGGGCTGCCGATCAGTGTACCCTTCTACGGCTGTACCAGGCATTAATTCAATCCCGTCTAGATTATGGGAGCCTGGCTTATGGTTTGGCATCCCCTTCCCCATTGCAGTTGCTGGACCCCATCCTTCACAGTGGGATCCGACTCTCCTCTGGAGCTTTCCAGACAAGCAGGTGTCCCTCCATTGCGGGTCCGGCGCAAACTGTTACTGGCTGCTTATGCTACACACATTTGTAGCTTGCCTGGGCATCCCAATTATCATCTCCTGTTCCCTCAGTCAGTCGCCCATCTTCCGGAACGCGGGCCCCAGTCAGGGTGTATGATTATGGTTCGCATCAGAGCTCTTCTCTCTGGGCTTGAGGCTTTCCCTCTTCCACCTCTTTTCTGGGCCCCTCTGCGTATACCCTCATGGTGTGTGCCCCACCCGTGCCTTTGGCTCGATTTAGCACAGGGCCCGAAGGACTCAGTCCCTCCTGAGGCCATCTGCCACTGCTTTCTTTCAATCCTTGCCACGTTTCAAGTTTCTGACATTGTCTATACTGACGTTTCAATGGTTGCTGGTCATGTTGGTTATGTTCTTACTCTAGGGGATCATTATGAACAACTCTCATTGCCGACTGGCTGCGGTGTTTTCACTGCCAAGCTGGTCGCCACCCCTCGCGCCCTAGAGTATATCTGCTCCTGCTCAGGTGAAACCTTCGTTATCTGTAGTGACTCTCTGAGCGGTTTACAAGCTATCGACCAGTGTTTCACCCGCTCGTCTGATGATGGCTATCCAGGAGTCCCTCCATACTCTTGCCTGTTGCAGCTGCTCTTTGGTCTTTGTGTGAACCCCGGGTCATGTCGGCATCCCGGGAAATGAACATGTTGAGATGCTGGCCAAACAGGCTGTTGGTCCACCAGCCTTGGAGATTGGCCTTTCGAAGAGTGACCTCAGGTCAGTTTTGCGGCAGAAGGTACTTCGCACCTGGGGTGAAGAATAGCGCACCCTTCCTTTGTGCGACAAACTTAGGGCCATCGAGGAGGCTACCGGTGTGTGGTGCACCTCCTTGCGGGTCCCTCGCAAGGACTCTGTTGTCCTCTGCCGGCTGCGCATTGGCCACACCTGGATAACACACAGCTATTTATTGCGCCGTGAGGACCCACCTTTATGTCGCTGTGGGTTAGCTTTGACGGTGGTCCACATCTTGTCAGACTGGCCACTTTTTACTCTGCTCAGGCAGACATTTGTGCTGCCTGGTATCCTTCCTGCACTTTTATCAGATGACGTTGTGGTGGCAGATTTAGTTTTGAGTTTTAATCATGCAGGGGGTTTTTATCGCTTGATCTCAGTGTTTGTCCTGTTTTTGTGTTGAGTCTGGCTTTGGCCTATGATTTTGGGTTTTTAGTGCATTTCTTGGTGGTTGGCTTTTCCTTTTTTGTTTCTATGGTCGGCCAACCACTGTCACAGTCGGTGTGATTTTAATTCCTTTTTTCTGGTATCTGTCTTTGTCTTTCTTGTCCTGTGTTGTGTCTTGTCATCTCCATTGTTTGTTTTTATTCTTTGAAGGTGTTTCAAGTTCATGGAAAAAGGGACCGATTGCCCTAGTAGTCTGGTCCCTTCAATCCCACAAACGAACCAACCAATCGAGTGGTCTGTTCTTTCTGACACCTACTTGAGCGACTGTGTGCTATCAGTTTTCTGACTCCAACCCCATCCATGTGCTCTCCACATTTTAACAGTCATCCTACGATTGCAGACTGCATTCATTGTAAACAGATGCATGCAAAGTGTCATTGTGTTCTTCAGGATAGCAAAAGAGCTAGCTGGATTTCGTTCACTAGTTCTTTTAACAGTTCCACACCTTCCTCTGTAGTGTGGGACAACCTCCAACGGCTCTCTGGGAACAAGATCCATTCCCCAATTTCTGCCCTGAAAGTAGCAGACGATGTTATTATGGACCCTGTTGCTATCTCCAAGACCTTGTGCCATCATTTTGCGGAAGTTTCGAGCTCTTCCCTGCTATCACCCTGCCTTCCTCCATCGGAAACGAGCAGAGGGGGCTCAGGCGATACTCTTCCCTTCTCCGAATTATGAGTGCTACAATGCTGCCTTTGCTATGAGGGAGCTAGATCATGCTCTGAGTTCATCCTGATCCTCCGTCCCAGGGCCAGACGCCATCCACATTCAGATGTTGCTGCACCTTACTCATGCGTACAAGCACTTTCTGCTTAACACATACAACCTCTTCTGGGCAGAGGGCACATTTCCCGGGCACTGGCGTGAAGCCAAATCATACCCATACCTAAGCCCAGTAAGGACTAAAACCTTCCTTCTAGCTACTGCCCCATCTCCCTTACCAGCTGCATTTGCAAGGTGATGGAACTTACAATTCGTGCCCGGCTGGTATGGTGGCTCGAGTCTCTCAGTTTACTGACGAGTGCACAGTGTGGATTTTGAGTGCGGCGTTCCGCAGTTGACCATCTCGTTACTTTGTCCACTCGTGCCATGAATGGTTTTCTGCAAAAATCCCAGACTGTGGCCATGTTTTTCAGTTAGGAGAAGGCCTTCGACATCTGCTGGAGAACTGGTATCCTCTGTACTCTTTACACGAGCGGCTTGCATGGCTGCCTGCCCCTTTTCCTTCAGGCATTTTTAAATAATCGAGGTTTCAGGATACGTGTCGGTGCTGCCTTGTCAGACACCTTTATCCAGGAAAACAGTGTGCCTTAGGGTTCCGTCCTGAGTGTCGTCCTCTTTGCTATCACCGTTAACCCTATAACGGCCTGTCTCCTGCCGGGCATCTCCGGCTCCCATTTTGTTGGCGATTTTTCCATCCATTACAGTTCTCCACAGACCTGTCTCACTGAGCGGCATCTTCAGCGATGCCTTGATCGTCTTTACTCCTGCAGCGTCGACAGTGGCTTTCGCTTTTCCACTGACAAAACTGCCTATGAATTTCTGGTGACGCAAGTGGTTTCTCCCACCATCTTTACGTCTTGGGCCTGTTGCCCTCCCTTTATTCAAACTAATGAATTCCTGGGGCTCATGCTTGATAGGAAACTGTCCTCCCATGTGTCTTACCTGTCAGCCCACTGTACACGTTCCTCATTGTTCTACGTATCCTTAATGGTACTTCCTGGGATGCCTATCGAACCATCCTCCAACGTTTGTACCGGTCCCTTGTCCATTTGAAACTCGACTGTGGGTGCTATGTTTATGCATCTATGGACCCATCCCTCTTACGCTGTCTCAACACTATCCAGCATCGTGGCATCTGTTTGGCCAGGAGTGACTTTTACACTAGCCCGTTTGAGTCTGTGTTCTGAAGCTGCTGTCCTACTGTGGTGACTTTCTCCTCAGAAGTGATGCATGCTGTTTGTCTGCCATGCATGACCACCCACCCTATGCCTCCTTTTTTGATGATTCCTTTGATTATCAGTATGGGGTGCATCCCTCTTCTCTGTTACCTCCTGGAGTCTGTTTTTGGCACGTGTTACAGCAGCTTACCTTCACACTACCTGCGACTCTCCTGGTGGGTTGAACCCTTTACCACCTTGGCTTCATGAAGCAGCACATGCCAACCTTGGGCTCCATTTGCTTCCTGAGGACACTACTCTAGCCTCGCTGTGTCGTCTTCAGTTTCACAACCTTCACAGGGAACTTGGCCATAGTACCTTTGTATACACTGATGGCTCTCAGACTGGCCGTGGGGTCGGTTGTGCCTTTGTCATTGGCACCCGTGTCTTTCGATATCGGCTTCCATCACACTGCTCAGTATTTACAGCTGAGCTCTTTGCCTTGTATCAGTCCACGGAGTACATCAGGTGACACAGCCTTTTCAATTGTGTCCTCTGCTCAGACTCTCAGCGCCCTTCAAAGTCTGTGCAGCAGGTCCAGGAAAACTGTCACTTGCTCACTGTAGATAGAGCCAGCGTGACGTTTGTGGGTTCCTGGTCATGTCAGTCTGCTAGGAAACGAGGTTGCTGCCGAGGCTGCAGTCCTTGTTCCTCAGCCCGTAAGTACCTGTATTCCCTCCAGTGATACCTGTGTCACCGTCTGTCAAGGTGTGGTGTTCCTTTGGCATTGCCAATGATCCTCCCTTCGTGGGAATAAGTTCCTCCTCTTCCAGCAGCTTGTACGACCTCCTCTCTGCATTCCCGCCAGGAGGAGGTCATTTTAACTAGGCTGTACCGTATTTACTCGAATGTAAGCCAAACCTGAAAAATGAGACTCGAAATAAAGGGGGGGAAAAAAATTCCCGAATCGGAGCCGCACCTGAAATTTGAGACTCGAATTTCGAGAAAAGTTTTAGGCCGCACCTCCAAATCGAAATAAAGTTGATCCATTGTAATATGAGACACAGTTTAGATCAAATGAATGACGATACAGCTACAATAGTTTGGTTCGAGTCGTAAGCTAAGCAGTTAAGCTTTACCAGTTATCCATTGCTATGCGTCAGGCGCTCCATCTGTATTTATACGGGTACCCTTCCTTTTTCACGTGCTTCGTCTGATTTGAATCAATTGCTTATTTTGCTTTGATCTGATAAGTGCCGTTTTCTTTGTTATAGGTGTTTACGTCACTCTAAGCTGAAAATGCGTTACTGTACTGTGTTATGCATTGTTTGTCGCATTCTGACAGTGCGCGTTTACGGCCTGTCGCCGCTCGCGGCATGGCTTGCTTTTGTGCGCGCTACCACCACTTACAATAAAAAAAAAAAAAAAAAAAAAAAGAGGAATCGCCTCATTAGCGAAACAATGGCAAGAGACTGCTATTTGTTGTTACTTACACTGCTGCTTTCTTTGATAATGATCAACAAGAACCAAATAATAGACTGTGTATGATAGAACATGTTCTGAACGAGAGTTAGCAAAAATTTTTCTCCGTTTGAAAATCTTTACGGCCGCTTCTTTAGTTCATCAAATTCTGCACAGAAATTAGTCATCTTAGATTTAAAAATCTAGTCAGTTGCCGTGCTTCGTTTCTGACTGTATCACTATTAGGCATAAGACTAATATGAATATAAACATGACACGATACATATATTCTTCTGCGTTTGCTGTTGTCTCACTCTAGTTTCGTAGTTTATTAGGCAGACACGATTTAAATGAGATAGCAGCAAACACGAAAGAATACATGGCAAAATGTTTATATTCGTATTATTCTTATGGTGCAGAGAATACTGCATGTGGTTCACATTTCATCAGGTTCCTATTAGCAACCATCTCTTCTCACAGGTAGGAAAAAATTCAGAACGTAGAGTTGACCATATTGACAAACATCTCAAACAGTCTTGCCAGTCAAATTTTCGTAGTACATTGAAATTCTGCTACATTCGAAGATGAACGATACGGAATTTGTATTTACTTCGTTGGATAATGTATGAAAATGCAGTGGTCAAAACTCGGGGCGGAGGAAAAAAGCTCGTCTTCCACTTTTTTTTAAATTTATTTATTGATGCAAAGGTTTTGGCGCCAGTATTTATCTTTGTGCCTACAAAGCATGCCTGTGTAGCGCTACATATATTCGACGGCATAAGTTAGTTGGGCAGCACCTACCAACATTTTGCAGAACTTCCTCCTGCTTTGCACTCAACTCTAAGCCGCAGGCGGTTTTTTGGATTACAAAAACCAGAAAAAAAGTGCGGCTTAGATTCGAGTGAATACGGTATATTGAGCACTGCCTTTTTAGCCATCCTCATTTGCTTAGTGGAACTACCACACCACTTCATATGCATAGTGCCCAAGATTTAACTGTCTACCACTTCCTGATGGAATGCCTATTTTTTAACCACTTACGTTCCAGCTTGGGTTTTCCTCCTGATTTATTGGCCGTTTTAACAAATGATGCACGAGCTGTCGACCACATTTTACTTTTTATCTGCCAAGGTAATGTGGCAAAGGCCATTTAAATTTCAGTTTTGGACCTCAGTTTGTGTATGGTGTCATCTTTAGCCCTTTCTCCACATCCCTGTTTTTAGCTGTTTGCTATTTTGTCAGTTGGGACTGTTGTATAGTCGTTTTTTTTTAAGTCCTCTCTGTCTTTATTTTCTCTAGTTTTGACTCAGCTCCATATGAGCCCACTTGTTTTTTGTGCCCTAAAGCAAAGCAAACCAAAACCAAGGAGAACTGTCCTGGCTGCATACAGGGAATTAATTGTTTTGTACGGTGATGTATGGCTAATAAAGGTTTCATAAAGCGAGACAAATAGCTCATAATATCTCACACCTATATTTCCTGTAGCAATCTCCTCTTGCAGTTTTCATTTGGGATAAGCACAGAAAGAATTATTACGTCTTTTGTGCTATTGCTATTGTGCAGAGATGTCTGCTTGTCATTCAATCAAATCTGTGTCAAAGTTTAATGGCTGATCAAGCAGCTCATGAGAAGTTGTTTGTAGGATGGCTATACAGTAACAGTAAAAATCAACAGCTAGGAATATAGAAATTAAATTTTTGGAACTTCAGGAATTCATATTGACACCAGCCTGAACACGGAAGAATGTATCAATGAAATGTGTGAAACCATCATAAGAGTGTCCTGAGGGGTGTTATTACTATTAATAATCTTCATATGACATATTGGCTTCCATTTTACTCATATACCTTATTGGAATACTCGTGGAGTTACTCCCCTCATTTGATTGAAAAAAGTTGTCCATGTGACTTGGAAGACTGGTCCTATGGAGCAGTGCAACAGTCTCTTTACCAGGCTCTGAACACACAGCTGTGAATCTGCTATCTTTTTTGGGGCAGCAGTGGAGAAAATGCTCCCAAGGGAGCAATCCAGGATATCAGAAAGAAACCAACATCCAAAGCCACCAGCTGACAAGAATTGAAAACTCAGTTGTAAAAATATCAAAGTGACGTGACTGGCTGTCAGGACACCAATGTTAAAATATCAGTTCTATGATGTGTAAAATGCCGATTTTAATATTTAAGGCTTTGGCTGTTCTTTCATTTAATATGAACTATGTTGATATTAGTATTTATGATACCAGCAGCACCTTCTGACTGCACTACTATTACTTAAATTTAAAGAATATGAAGTTACAAAATATGATTGCAAATAATAGCATAGGGAGAAGGCTATGTGAGAGATCCTAATAAATATTTAAATACCATTTACTTCAATTTTTTTGTTCTCTCAAAGAACTATTCCTTAACGATTTTTCATCCAAATTGTATCACCAAAAAGAACACTTACGTAGAACTTGTAATTAGTTCTTAAGATGTACCATAGTTAAACATAATATATGTAATACTTTCATGTACTGTGTAGAGATTGTGACTGCTTAAATGCGCTGGCCGGAGTGGCCGAGCGGTTCTAGGCGCTACAGTCTGGATCCGCGCGACCACTACGGCCGCAGCTTCGAATCCTGCCTCGGGCATGGATGTGTGTGATGTCCTTAGGTTAGTGAGGTTTAAGTAGTTCTAAGTTCTAGGGGACTGATGACCTCATATGTTAAGTCCCATAGTGCTCAGAGCCAAATTTTGCTTAAATGCACTTCTGCAGTTTGTTTTACTGTTACCACAGGCCCATGTTTCTCCATGTAGTCTGAATGTAGAAGATAATTAGTGGAGGTTGTTATTAAAGAAGTAATTCTAGAATTTCTGACTGGTTGGAATGAAATATTGTTGTTTCATGGCTTAATTGTAGTGAATATAATGAGACGGGTAACCAATATGTCTACATCCAGGTTTTTGCAGTAGGCACTATGAAGATGGTGGTCACAATAACATAGATACCCATCATGGGAGGTAATAAAAGGCAACATACAGTTTCCTGTAGGTATTATGCTACAAGGACTTGCACATTAGTGCAGACCAGGTGAAATAATTTTAGCATTATATTTGTAGAATTGCTTCTTTATGCATATGACAGGGTGTATACGTGGACAAGGAAAAAAAAATTCCCGGATTTGTAACAATTTGAGAGAAGGAAAGTTGCTACTCACCATATTGTGTGTGTGTGTGTGTGTGTGTGTGTGTGTGTGTGTGTGTGTGTGTGTGTGCGTGTGTGTGTGTGTGTGTGTGTGTGTGTGTGTGTGTGCACTGCTGACAAAGGCCTTAATGGCTGAAAGCTGTGATTGTGTGAATCTTTTTATTGTGCCTATCGCGGCTCAGCCATCTCCACTATATGGTGAGTACCAACTTTCCTTCTCTCGTATTGTTACATTTCATCCTGGATTTTCCATTGTTTAAATTCCTGGATTTCACGGTTAAAAATACACTTACTCCAGGGTGAAAACACACTTTTTCAAAACTCATCAATCCTTTGAATGTTTATGGTTTTATATACCGGAGTGGAATTTCCCGGCACCTTAGGAAACGAAACACGGGGAAAAACACGTTTTGAAAGACATTTGATGTGCAGCAACACGTACACTGCATATTTTCATATTACGAAGGTATAAATTTGAATTCCACCAAACACCGCACGTTACTTTCCGAAGCATTGAAATCGAGACTTCGATGCGCTTTTGTAAGACAGTTATAGCTCATGTCACGTGATCTCGCCAGCTGATGGAGCATAGGACACGTCATGTAGTCAGCCAATAGCAAGAGCACTCTTAAGTAGCGCAAACACACAAATAAGAAAAGTTAATGGCTTAAATTAATATACATAGCATTCACATATAATAATGGTCTCAAAGATTAATAAGCTGGAAATGAAGCAAAGCTTCCATGCATAACGTTGATCTTTTTTGTGCATGTTACACTTTAAGATACATCACACAAATGTGCCAGTAAAAATTTTAATAATGGCGTGAATGTCTGATCTTCTGGGCACGAAATTCTTCTAAATAGTCGTCCTCAAAGAGTTGATTTTTAAATGAGTCAAACACTTTGTGATTTAAGAAATTCATCGTACATTCTCGCACATAATTCATCTTGTGTAATAGGAAATCTGCTTTGAATGTGACGCTTTTCAAACCACCATTCGCAATATTGTCCCGCTACCTGTTAGAAATAGGTTTATTTCAGCAGTTGTAGGAGAGCGCCAGATAACAGGCGTCACCACGATTGCGCAGATACGATGACGCAGGAAGCCCGGATGTTCGTACGTGTAAAACATTAAAAGATCTTACATTATGTCATAAAAGAAACAAGACTTCAGACGATACTTCAAGTGCATTGGAATTTCGTGAACCATAATAAAACACATAATCCGACTTAAAATGCACATATATATGTAAATTTTCTTGGAGTACAGTACTGTATTATCTCATGTTTAGTTCTTTATTACGGCATAATGTCATAAGTGCACTTGAAATGCAACGAACAGTTGAAACTAGCCAACAGTGTGAAATTCAACACTTCGTTTCAAATAAATTGACTGCCTCAGCAGGAAAGATTAATTTTAAGCCAAATCTCTTTAGCAAATCGGCAAAACTAACTTCATTGTTCTGCAAGGTGATTAGCGTGTGACTGTCAGAAAGGTGGAAATAAAATCTGAAACTAATAACATATTTTAGCCTTCCATAATTATGCAAACATATTTTAATTCATTTGATAGCTCCTGGCCACAAAAATCCATTTTGTTATCATTTAACGTGAGAGCAATAAACGAAGAGGAGACAATAAAATCATTGAACGTAAACACTGGTTTCGTGGAGACTCCCCCCCCCCCCCCCCCCCCCCCACCTCAGATTGCTCTGTGCATCAGCCCCAGATTTAGTAATTTCCGAACCGGGGCAATATTAAGTAGTGGCACCCAGCCACACTTCTGTAACCAGAAGCGGGACAAGGTACTACTCGTACGCGACTCAACTGTGCGTGCTCAAGAGCCCGCCCGCAACTGCTCAAACAAATCTAATTTAAATAGTTGTCATGTCACACTCATCGGAGGCAATTTGTTATAAAGCATTGCATAGTCTTCCTAAAGCCTTTGACACACTTTGCTGTTGGCAGACGCTTGTATGAGCGCTGTTTTGTTGTTGTATTCAGCACATTTCCTTTTATTTTCGTTTTTTTTCCTCTCTCATTCATGTATTGTTGCTGCAGTATTATTCTGCAGTAGCGGGATACAGTAATATCCTTTGTTACAGTATTGGTTCTTACCTGTCAAAATCACAAAAATTTAACTGAAAACTAAAACAATGAAAAATTCCCAGAATTCTAAACAATTCCCGGATTTTTCCCAGATCTCCCGGGTCGTATACACCCTGTATGAACACGGAAAGAAGTTATGAGATACTGGGTTTCTATTTATACAAAGTGACACATGGAGTTGTTGCTGTGTTTAGAACTCAAGCCAGGAATTAGCTTTGATAAGTAGTTGTCCTAATGGTTAGGCCATCCAGTCGTGCCTCCTTGACTGAATTATATTTTCAGTGTCACTGTAGACATTGCTAATTGTTAAGGTGACTGCCTATGAAAAGTAAGAAATTTGGGTTAAACTCATCATTGTGGCTGTGAGAAAGGTTTACTTCATGCTCTCATTTTTACATGGATTAATTTCCAACTTTCAAAATTTGTTAGATCCTTATTGGAGTGTTGTAATAAGCTAAAAGCTTCTGATGGTTGAAATGAGTTTTTGTCTCTCTGAATTTTTTTGTGAAAGTGGTGTGGATAACAGATACATGTTTCCTCGGTATATTTGTCTGTGGGGTGTAGGAAGAACCAGAGGGAGAGTGGGGTAAGAATGAATGTCGTTGAAACGTGTGTAAAAAAAAATGAAAGTCAATCATATGTGTGTTAATAAACCCCTCAAAGACTATTGAAAACAAGCATCCTAGTTGGATTTAGTCATGTATTTGTGTTGCAATTATTTAACTACACTTTGAATACTTGCAGCCAGATGTAAAACACTTGTGAAAACATTAAATTGTGCTTCCATAAGATTTGTCTGTAGCTTGTGGCCCCTCTCTCGCTCTCTCTCTCTCTCTCTCTCTCTCTCTCTCTCTCTCTCTCTCTCTCTCACACACACACACACACACACACACACACACACACACACACACACACTCATACATTGTGTCAGCACTAGTTTCACATGATCAGTGATTGTGGGATCCATTTTTATTCTTGCAGAGGACTTGTTTCGAAATGAGTCATATGGCAACACACATTCTAAAAGATTTTAACATTACTAGAAAAGTTTGTAGTTCCATGCATATTTCATATGACTATTTTCCCAAACTGGCATGTCCTTTGCCTTTTCACAGTTACCCATGACACACCACTCTTTCATAAACCAACAGTTCTCATGCTAGAGGGGGCAGTTCTGTTTCATTCCTTATTTAAAACTGATGGCTACCCCATCGGATCCTGGTGTCTCCTGTGGTTCAGCATCTTCTTGATCAGTATTCCATATAGGCTTTGAGATTATGCAGCTCTTTGTGTAGTTCAGTGGTCATCAAACTTCTCTTTTCAACAGCCAATATTGGCATTGTAGGGTGACAACTTGGGCCACATAGGAAAAGGGGGGGACCAAAGAGACCACTGAAAGGAATTAAGACTTCACCAAACCATAGTTGTTTATGGAAGCTTGCAACTTGAATCTTCAGATTGTCACATCAGATATTTCTAAGTGAAAAATACATGCACTTTTCTGAAGGCTTACTTAGTGACAAATTTCCTCACACCTAGTAACCGTATTTACTCGAATCTAATCCACACTTTTTTTCCGATTTTTGTAATCCAAAAATCCACCTGTGGCTTAGGATCGAGTGCAAAGTAAGCGGAAGTTCTGAAAAATGTTGGTAGGCGCCGCCACAACTAACTTCTGCCGTCGAATATATGTAGCGCTACACAGGCATTCTTCGCAGGCACAAAGATAAATACTGGCGCGAAAACCTCTGTGTTAGTAAATAAATTTTAAAAAAAGGTGGAAGACGAGCTTTTTTCTCCACCCCGAGTTTCGACCACTGCATTTTCATACATTATCCAACGAAGTAAATACAAATTCCATATTGTTCATCTTTGTAGCAGCATTTCAATCTACTACGAAAATCCGACTGGCAAGACTGTTTGGAATGTTTGTCAATATGGCCAACTCTACATTCTGAATTTTTTCCTACCTGTGAGAAGAGATGGTTGCTAATAGGAACTTTTATGAATTGTGAATCACATGCAGTATTCTCTTCACCATAAGAATAATACGAATATAAATATTTTGCCATGTATTCTTTCATGTTTGCTGCTATCTCATTTAAATCCAGTCTGCCTAATAAACTACGAAACTAGAGTGAGACAACAGCAAACACGGAAGAATATACATATCATGTCACGTTCATATTCGTATGCCTAATAGTGATACAGTCAGAAATGAAGCATCGTAATTCACTAGATTTTTAAATCTAAATGACTCTAATTTCTGTGCAGAATGTAATGTACTAAAGAGGTGTCTGCAAAGATTTTCAAACGGAGAAAAATTTTCACTAAACTCTTGTTCAGAACATCTTCTATCATACGCAGTCTATTATTTGGTTCTTGTTGATCATTATCAAGGAAAGCAGTAGTGTAAGTAACAACAAATAGCAGTCTCTTGCCATTGTTTCGCTAATGAGGTGATTCCTATCTCTCTCTCTCTCTCTCTCTCACTTTCTCTTTTTAATTGTAAGCGGCGGTAGCGTGCACGAAAGCAAGCCATGCCGCGAGCGGCGACAGGCCGTAAACACTCATTATCAGAATGTGACAAACAATGCATGTCACAGTACAGTAATGCATATTCAGCTTAGAGTGACGTAAACACCAATAACACAGAGAACGGCACTTATCAGATTAAAGAAAAATAAGCTATCAGTTCAAACCAGACCAAGCACATGAAAAAAAAAGGATACCCGTATAAATACGGACGGAGCACCTGACACATAGCAATGGCTACCTGGTAAAGCTTAACTGCTAAGCTTACGACTCGAACCAAACTACTGTAGCTGTATCGTCATTCATTCGACCTAAATTGTGTCTCATATTACAGTGGTCCAACTTTGTTTCGATTTGGAGGTGCAGCCTAAAACTTTTCTCTCCCCTTGAATTTCGAGTCTCAAATTTCAGGTGCTTAGATTAGGGAATTTTTTTTTTCCTTGAGTTTGAGTCTTATTTTTCAGGTGCGGCTTAGATTAGAGTGCGGCTTAGATTCAAGGAAATACAGTAGGTGGGTGCTATGACCAGTGCCATCACAACAGGATTCCATGTTTGTTGTCCTGATCTGGAGACATTGTTTCCAATAATCTTGATGTCCTGGTATCTGAAATTATACCGAGGGGCTGCAGGAGACTGTTTTCAGACAGACTTTATTAGGCCAAATATGACAGTACAGTTGTAAATTATGTAACTTAATTCAAAATTTTTACGAAGAGATAACTATGGCAGATGGTAGATTTGCTTCTGAAAAGGTTTAGAAGTCAGTGTCGTATATTGTATTAAGTTTTTTTTTAAGTAACTAACTCTTATTGGTGTGTACACCTTGGCCATGTTTCTTGATAAGCATTGTGGCTGCTTTTCGTGATCGGATGTCATGTTGAAGGATTCACAGAAGAGGCTATTACCTGAAATACTTGTTAATTATAAGGCACTATATTTGTAGGCCAAAAGATGTTGTTTAATCATTGATATTGTAAAAACATTATTACTCTTCATATTGTAACACAATTATCAGTATTACCTATAATTGTCTTACCTAACTTCTTTGTCTGTTTTTTCTTAATGTGACTTCTCTAGCACCAAGCACTTTGATGTGTGAAGGTTTTATTCAATATTTGTGAGCATTTATGTAATTTTAATTAATCTGTGGACGTAATTTCAAAAAATATATACTGTAAAAGAATGAAGAAGCTAAATTTTATTTGTAGAACTGGTTCATGCATAGGGACAGTAGGTTTGCAATCATGTAAAACTTGGAGGGAAGTTCCTCTGCAACAGAACTGGCTAGGCTGGAATATGAAATGTGTGTCTGGTTGTCGAACCGAAAGGTCCCTGTGTGGCACAAGTCAGTTGGTCACTAGCAGGCAAAGTGTGCGCTTGTTGTGAACTGAAAGAGGCGAGAAGAACTGCAAGAGTGTATAACATAGCCTCAGATATGGATGTAATTTGGCTTTTTATTGATGGCATACTTGGGCTGACTCAGGACTACATAACTCTGACACTAAGAAGAGAATTTGTGTAGTTAGTTACACAGAAAGAGTTGTGGATACTTTGGCTGTGATTGCACAGCTACAAATATAATTCATATACATTGTACTTCTCTGCTGTCAAGAAACGTATCTGGTGCCGGTGTATCTGTGGCTGTATATGCAGTGGCAAGATCTAAAAGTTTAAAGGATGGAGTGAGTGCTGCAGCGATAGTTCTTAGACCTAGTGTGAATATTGCTGAATAATATACAGCTGAAATATCAGAAGCAGCAGCTGAATGTATGTGGCTGCACACCTGAAATTTAATGGAACAGTTTTGTGCCACAGATATACAAATATGCACAAAAAGTTTCAGTTAAAGGAACTAGGATCTCTTCAGTGTTCACTGCTTGGAAAGTAAGACATAGTTTGTTCATATTTAGTGGATGATCTATTACTGATTATCTGGCTTCCAGAGTAAACAAACCTTTAGTTTCAAACATTTGACTGTGGCATATATGTTTTCTTTTGCCATGGACTGCTTGTGGAATATGCATGATCATAAGTATTAGGGTCTCAGAAGCTTCTACGTGACACGTGTTTGAAAGCATTCCCCTCACTTCCTTTTCTTCACCCCCTCTAGAGAGAGACCCACATATGAACAAGGACAGAAGCTTGGCATGCATCACTTTTTTTCTTTTTCAGTTTTTTGAAGACTCTAATCTCCCTGTGAAGCAAGATCCAGAACTGAATGTGGCTGGCTCTGTGCATAATGTAAGTTTTTACATCAGTTTTGTATTGTGTATGATGTGCAGTGGGAATATTATGGCATTTAATGTGTACTTTAAAGGTGAATAATTTTAGGTAGTGAACTACAAGCTTTGATGAAATATATCAGCAATTTTTAACAATTTTTGTAAAATTTTGACTGATTCCGTTACTTTGAGTAACTTGTTGGTTGCTATGAATAGTATCTGAACAATACACATAACAAGCATAGCTTTATTAAACAAGGCATTTGCTATATTTTTTATCATCATTGTATTAATGAATGCCTTCCATTCATTTTTGTTACCAATGTAGCAAGGAAGACACCTCTTTGCAGTAGCTGTTAATCTGTGTATTTGCCACAGTGTCAGTGCTTTAACAGAAAAGCATTAAGAGATGAAGCAGTCGACCATAAGCAGTAAGATATGTGACAGGTATATGTGTGAAACTTCATGATCACTGTCCACTGAAGTATTTAAAGAAATACTGCCTTCATTACCAAAGTCGCACATTGACTGTACGTACAGTACAGAAGATGGTTGTTCAGTGCACATGGCATAAAATTTGCGTTGTAATGAGCATAACATTTCCTAAACAACATTCATTGAACACACTGTCACAGCAAGAACCAGTGTAAATAGCAAGAGAGTGGGTAAATTCTGGTGATACTACATGGAATGCTTTATTCATTATACTATTGATCAGGAAGCCCTCTGTTTGCTGGTTTCAGCCGACAGTAAAATTATTTGCATCTCTATATTGTCAGAGTTTAATTTTGAAATGACATATCACATTGCTGTACACAACACCAGGCTGTACAGGGAAGTATAACCACTAGATACAGCAGGCCCTTGTGCCACTGAAACAATAGTAGATGCTAAAATAAGAGTGGAAGATGGAAGTATGCCAAGAAAGATGGGAGTAAAACCAAATCAGATTTCTGTTGAAAGACAAATAAAATAACATTCAAGGAAATCTGCACAAATATCTGATGGAAGATTGGTACACTTAAGAATTTTTTGAAGTTTTATAGTCTTGATTTTCACAGACCTGTGGCAAGATGTAAGATGATCACATGTCTTTATATTCTTAGCAGTAGTACCCAGCTTTGTAAAATAAGATACACTGGGATACTACAATTAGTACTTGGTAGGCACAGTCACAAAATGCAAAAGAAAGATAACTGAACCACCTAGGATGTAGTATGACAGAATAGTGATAAAAGTAGATAACTGATAAGAAGTACAGAGGTTCTCCACAGAATCAGTGAAGAAGGAACTTAGGGAACATCTTGACAAGAAAGGACATGATGACAGACACGTTAAGACATCAGGGAATAAATTTTATGGTACTAGAGAGAACTGTGTAAAAAACACTGTAGGGGAAGACAGTCTCAAGTACATCAAATACTCGACATTGGATGCAATATTCAATTTAAAATGAAGAGGTTGGCACAGGAGAAGTCATGGCAGATCACATCAAACCAGGCAGAAGTGTCCGACCTCCACTATGCAAAAAATAAATAAAATAAAAATGTTAATGTTAGACATCTGAAATAGGAACTGAAAACGTGCTGCAGTCGATTTTCGTGTTTTTTATCTAGCGCATAATGGAACCTGAAAGTGCCAAACACGAAGATTAAATTGGAAGGTAGTGTGCATATTTTTGGGAGAAGAATATGCCATAGTTTCTTCTACAGGGCTGGTAAGAAGAACCTGGCATCATGTATTTAATCAAATATGACTGTGATGGCCAAATTGGGGACATTAGAGGTTATACAGATTCCCTCTGCCTTCAAAAGCACTGTTCCACACAAATGTTTCGGAAATCTCCAGATCTTTCTGTAGTATTCTCTCTGTGTGAAACAAGGCACAGAGTGAGGGAGTGTTGGTAACGAAGAAAGTGGGCATAGTAAGTAGACGGTCAGGGGCAAGAGCAAATATGGTTATACCAGAGAGAGACAGGCACAGGCAGAGAGAGGGAGGGAAGGAGGGAGAGAGAGAGAGAGAGAGAGAGATACTGATGCAGCGAGTTTAGTGCGCACACACTGTTTAGGGACAAGGTGATGTTCATGCAAGTGTGTTCAACATTGTAATTGAGAAATTAACAAAACTAGTAAAGGTGCCTACGTGAATGAGATATACAAAATGTGGGCACATGACTTAATCTGCAACAGTAATTGCAAAGTCTGAGTGGAGGGAGTGGGAACAGTGATGTTTGTAGCCTGTAGTGCCAGTATACTTGTGCTGGAGGGCAATGCTGAGAAACACACGTGGTAGTTCTTTCTGGAAGAATAGTGCTGACTGCCCTACTGCAAGCTGGGAATTTCAAATTGGCCAGCCTGGAGAAGTTTTGATGTGCAGACAAACATTTCTGCTGGGTATAAAAGAGTGGAGCAGTAGTGCATACAGAACCTTGCAAGTAAACAGTTGAAGACACTGATAGCTGGACAGAAGGAGAAACAGACCTGCTGAAAATTTTGCAAAACATTTCAGCCAAAGCTGTGATCAGGAGAATAAGTTAATTTATAAACCAGGCAGCAACAGGCAGATGAGATGATTAAGTATTGAGGTCAAATTCTGTAATAAAAGGTTAGTGTTTGGAGGTAGCACAAAAGCACTGTAACTACAGGCAAGCTGTGATTTTAGCATTTGAAAGTGAATGTCAAAAACCCATGAAGTATGCTGAAATGGAGAAAGAATGGTCTGGTTCATTCCAAAGAACATAATATTGTATAGTACAGGATGAAATAGTCAGAATGTGTGTTGGAAGAACAGCTGCTCAGCAAATCATATTTTTTTTAAAAATCCTTTTTGCATAAGAGATAATAATCAGTAAAAAGTTTTATGGTACTCAGAAAAAGAAATAAAAACTCATGCCATGTGTATAGAAGTATACTGGCAGTTTTAATTGAGGTGTTCTTTTTCCTAGTTTGTTGAAGAGCCATTGGGGATCTCTTTCTCTACTGAATTTATCAAGGAAGATCCTGAACAAAATTTGGAAGCAGATGGAACTCAGAATATTGTAAGCTTTAACATTTCTGATTTATTGCATGCAGAGTAAGGAAAATTTTCATAGGTTAATTGTTTAATGTGAAACATACATTGCAGTGGAATTAGTGGCACTAATAATTTCTCAGTATCATTATAAAGTTTCAAATGACTTGGATTATCATAGATTATTTGCTGACTGCTCTAAATACAATTTGAACAAGAATTGTCACAATGTGTGTAATCCTATCTTCAGTGACCCTATTTGATATCAGTTTCTCATTGGCTTTTCACCTGTTGGCATGGTGTCTATATTTCTGGATTTTCCTTGATCCTGATGGAGTTTTGCTAGGCACCAACTACAGACCTGTTTTACTGCAATTGCAATTGTCCACTTTTTGGCTATTTCTTCACTTATATTTTTTATACAGTGACTCTTCAAATTATTTGCTACTCAGATTTTTCAGCAGTCACATTAATTTTTCCACAAGTTCTTTTACAAGGTTAAAAAACTGGAATGTTTGCTGACAACAGGCATACCAATTAAGTAGCCATTCACAACCTTATGGCACAGATCAGAAGATGGCTAATCAGTCCTACAACTGATTCACAACTAACAGCATATATCCTGATGATAAAATCTTCTCGAGTTGAAAGCCGAGTCAATGTGTTGTTCTCCAGCAACGTTTCAGCAATTTTCATACTTGCCATTTTCAGGCAGCATGTCAGGTTCACGTCTCGTCCAGATCTTTATAGTTGCTGCACCACGGGCTTCTCTGCCTCACCCGGTCTGAACTCGACAAAACTGGACATGCTTTACTTGCATGCCACCTGAAACTGGCTTCGACACTCTCACCTTTATGGTCAGCTTTGACGTTACATCCCTCTTCATGAGGGTAGTGTTAGAGGACACCTTGAAACTATTGGAGACTCATTTCGATGAAGACACAATGGAATTATTCCGCCATGCGCTCATGACCACGTATTCCCAGTGTGGGGGCAAGTTTTACCAACAGGTACATGGGGCCACCATGTATTGCTAATCTGTACATGGAATACTTCAAGGCTATTGCCCTGGAAACAGCACACCTTAAACCCAAGGTCTTTTATTGGTACCTGGACGATACTTTTGCAGTCTGTCCGCATGACGAGGACACTCTAATGGAATTTCTCAACCATCTGGACAGCATACATGAGAACATAAAATTCAGAATGGAATTGGAAGTGAATGGGTACCTACCTTTCCTCAATATCCCAATAGAGAAGAAAACGGGACGGCACACTGCGACACTCGGTCTACCGAAACGAAACACACACAGAGCTGTACCTAAATGCCAACAGCTGCCATCACCCAGCACAATGGAAATCTGAGCTCCCTACTCTTGTCCGCAGAGCTCATGACATGCAACAGGGACAGTTTATCTACTGAGATTCAGCACCTGAAGAAAACCTTCCAGAAGAATGGATACACTGAAATGCAGATTAGACACACTCTCAAGATAAGGAAGAGGAAGAAGAAGAAGAAGAAGAACCTTCAGGAAGAAGAGAACAACAAAGGTTTGGCATTCTCCCGTACGCAGTGCCTCCCTTGGCCAAGATTGCTAGGATACTGGAGGGGAACAAGATAAAAACCATCTTCCAGCAAAAATCAGAAATATGCTGGGCTCAGTGAAGGACAACTTGGATCTAAGAACACAAGGTGTCTACAGTATTTCCTGTGAATGTGGGAAACAATATATCAGACAGACGCAGTGTTGCATAACACAATGCATCTCCGAACATGTGTGCCTCGGACAAGAAGAAAAATCCGCGGTAGTGGATCACAGCCTCAGTGAAGAACACAGGTTTCAATTTGAAGCAACCAAGAGACTGTGTAGAGCGAAAGGTTTCTGGGACTCTATTATTAAAGAGACAGTGGACATACGGGTCAGTGATAACCTGGTCGATCAGGATAGTTGCTTCCAACTCAACAGCATGTGGAACACAACATTATCAGGAACGAGACAAAAGCGCACCGATGGAGGCAGGTTAGTGGCAGCGGACGGAATAAACAGGCTGTACAAAGTCGAGACGCTAGGACCCAGAACCAATGGCTGCCCCCCCCCCCACCCCCCCCCACCCTCCCACCTCCCACCTCCCTCCTGCACCACCACGTGCTGCCGCACCAATTCCGCGCCTGATTGGCCCAACCAACACCGTGGATGCACAGAAGTCCGTGGTCCAGCAGCTATAAAGATCTGAACAAGATGTAAACCCGACACTTTGCCTGAAGATGGCAAGTAAGAAACTTGCTGAAACATTACTGGAGAACAACACATTGACTCGGCTGTCAACTTGAGAAGATTTTATCATCGAGATTCGCCAAGAGAGCCTGCATTCTCATATAGCATGTATCTTAATACCACGAGGACTCGCACAATAAAATTTCATAGGAACGAAAATAGTTAGTGGTACCACTATAAGTAGACATTATTCATCATATACTAAATGGAACATAGTATGTAAACTTCCTAGGCATCCATGTAGATATTTTAACTTTTATGTGTTTGAGCCTAATAGACTGCACGCTGCTACAATTGTCCTCCTCCAAAGTCTTCTGTCCATTGCTGCCATCCTACATCCATCCACGTAGGTGGTTGATTGTTACACGTCTTCAGAGGCCATCGCTCCACCTCTTCCTAGCTCTTCCTGCAAGTCTGCCTGCAGGTATGATATCCAGGAACTTCTGTGTCCAGCTGTTGTCTTGTCAAAGCCACATGTCCAGCCAAATTGCTTCTGATGATTCCTGCTATATTGGCTTCTTGGCACAGGTCATCCAGCTCATTGTTGCATGATGTTCCATTCACCTGTGTTTGCAGTTGAAACTAGACAAAATATCTTCTGCATCACTTTTTCTCAAAAATGAGAAAATTCAGTCCTGCTTTTGTATACCCCACATCTCAGAGCTATATATCACCGCAGGTGCAATGAATGTTTTATGTGGCCAAACCTTCAACTGCCTTGAGACATACTGGCATTGATTGTGATTGCATGTGAAGAGTTGTCCATGAAATGTGCTCACAGATATTTACATTCAGGTTCCCCTGTAGGACCAGTCTCCCAGACAGACATCAAAGTAAAATGGGAGTCAATGATATAGGCATATGCTGATCAGTCAGAACATTATGACCACCTAACCTAATAAACAGTATGTCCACCTTTATCATGGATAACAGTGGTGAAGCACCTTGGCATGGAAGCAGTGAGGACTTTTTAGGTTGCTGGAGGGAGTTGGCACCACATCTGGACACACAAGTTACCTAATTCCGTAAATTCCAGGGAGGGCAGCCGATAAGATCTGGTGCCATGTTCAATCATGTCCTAGATGGATTAGATCTGGTGAGATAGGGAGCCAGCACATCAATTGGAACTCGCCATTGTGTTCCTCAAACTGCTCAACACCCTTCTGGCATTGGGACATGGCACATTAGATTGTTGAAAAATGCGACTGCTGTTGGGAAACATGATTGTCATGAAGGGGTGTATGTTACCCCTTAGCTGTCATGGTGCCTTGCATGAGCGCCACTGGACCCATAGATGCCCACGTTAATGTTCAAAGAGCATAATGGAGCCACTTACCAGCTTGTCTACGTCACACGGTACAGGTGTCAAGGAGCTGTTCACCTGGAAGATGACGGATTTGCAACCTTCATTGGCATTGGGATTCATAAGACCATGCAATTCCCTACCAACGTCCAGTGCCTATGGCCATGTGCTCATTTCAGTCATAGTTGTGGATGCTGTGGTTAACATTGGCGCATGCATGGATCATTGGCAGCAGAGGAGTGTTTGGTGCTCTGTGTGTTCACACACACTTGTATTCTAATCCTGAACAAAGTCTGATGTTACTTCTGCCACAGTTCGCTGCCCTGTTTCACCAGTCTGCCTGGCCTACAGTGTCGGACGTCTGTAATGAGGAGGGAGCCACCCAGCCCCAAGATATATGGACATGGTTTCACCTTGGTTTTGCCGCATGTTAAAGACACTCGAGACAGCACTCCTCAAACACCAGACCAGTTGTGCAGTTTCCAAAATGCTTGCACTGATCCTCCAGGCTGTCACAATCTGCCCCCGGTCAGACTCTGATTGCTCACGTTCCCCAGTCTGCACACAGACAGCACGCTCAGTGGTACTACATACATCGTGCATGTGTGTGACTAGCAGCCATTCCTTGCCAGGTGATGCTGCTATCACCTGGGCAGGTTAACATTGATAGTAGTCGGTTGTCATGTTCTGGCTGAACAGTGTATAAGGAGTGGCCTAAAAGTTCCCACTCAGAAGTTTGGAATCAGTACGCCAATTAGGCTAGATCGCTGTGAGCATTGACTCAGTTGTTTCGCCAGTGCACCAGTTTAAAGATACCTATTTGTTAAAACAACATGACCTGCTGCATTTCCTCAATATCCCAATAGAGAAGAAAATGGGACGGCACACTGCGACACTCGGTCTACCGAAACGAAACACACACAGACCTGTACCTAAATGCCAACAGCTGCCATCACCCAGCACAACGGAAATCTGAGCTCCCTACTCTTGTCCGCAGAGCTCATGACGTGCAACAGGGACAGTTTATCTACTGAGATTCAGCACCTGAAGAAAACCTTCCAGAAGAATGGATACACCGAAATGCAGATTAGACACACTCTCAAGATGAGGAAGAGGAAGAAGAAGAAGAAGAAAATTCCTATCCAATCCACTGATGTGCAGCATGCAGTTATGGACTACTTCATGCAGTGATGTCAGGATTTCCCAAACTCTTATTTCACATGACCCAGATGTTGAAACAAAGAGGAGGACATAATTATATTGTCTTTGCCTAGCAAGGATTGTCTTATTCAGGTAAGATCTTAATATTATTTAATCAAATCAAAATCAAAATGAATCCAGCAATGGAAAAACCATGTTGGAATATCAGTAACATCATGAAAAAGATAGGTAGCTACTCACCATGAATATGAGATGTTGAGTTGCAGACAGGTGCGAAAAAGATAATTGTTACCCACTGAGCTTTTGGCCAAAGTCTTCTTCAGGAAAGAACACACACACACACACACACACACACACACACACACACACACACACACACACAATGACGCAAAGAGAGATATGTCACACACATAACCACTATCTCCATTCCCTCCACTGGGAATTTGTGAGGTGTGCTTGCGTGTGTGAACGTGTGTTTGTCTTCTTTTCTGAAGAAAGTGTTGGCCAAAAGCTCTATGTGCAACTTTTTGTTGTGCCAGTCTGCAATCCAGCATGCCATCTTTATGGCAAAAGTGACTCTACTTTACGTATCATCAGGCAGTGCAGCTGTATGCTTTCAGTCACGTAACATGCAATTCAGAATAATAGTCATGACCAATAACACATTACATTTTTGCTGCAGTGCACAAAATTTTGAACTGAAATGACCATTACAATGTAATGGACTACTGAAACTACTGATAGCACCGGCCGGCGAGGTGTGCGGTGCCGTCAATCAACTTGAAGGAGCAAGTGAACTTTAACTATGTAAACATAAACATATTATTTTTTTGTTACAAAACTGTTAATATGAGGAAAATCATGAGGTATAATGCCACAGAACTATATTATAAACACTTTTCATTTTCCCGGTGGGGTCAGGGATTTTCTCTGCCTCGTGATGGCTGGGTGTTGTGTGCTGTCCTTAGGTTAGTTAGGTTTAAGTAGTTCTAAGTTCTAAGGGACTGATGACCATAGATGTTAAGTCTCATAGTGCTCAGAGCCATTTGAACCATTTGAACTTTTCATTTTTCATACTATGGTTTTCATGTATGTATATGTGTGATGTGTAAAATATCGATGTACAACCAAGGTTGGCAGTAGTGCACAGTTTGTAAGCTCTGTGAAACAGGAGCTGGTGGTTGGCGGGTGTAGAGGCAATGGGCAGTTGGTGTTGAGACGTCTTGTAATACGCTTGCTTTGAGAAGGTCAAGGATAGAGGGAACGAAATGATGTATTGGAAAAGCTGTCACATTGAAAATTATTGAGTATCATCACAATCAGCATTTATAAAATAAAAGTTGGAAGTTTAAATATGTGTCAGTTCTTACGCAGCAGAATACGCACCCTGGACCCCAAATTGATTTAACAAACAGCGGATTGTGAGATTCATCATTGGACCACGAGCATGCAACAACGACCAATAAAGGTAAGAAAGTTATATTACTCTAAATTCAAATTGTGATGATACCTTTCTTTCTCCATGTCTTCAACCCTGTATGTACTCTGTTGTTAGAGTGAACAGCGTGATGGGGACTTGTGGTCGACTAGCCACACCAGGGAGACCACACAGGTTTAAAATGATAATTTGTAGCTTACTATTTTACTACTGACAGTAATTAATATTTGCCCCCCAGAGAAAGAGGTGCATTACACCATCACTTTCTTACTTCAACAAATTGATCATTTGTTTGTTATGTATCAGAATATCTTGAAGAAACAGGACTTCTGTATTGACTGTACTCACCACAAAGTCTTGCATTCATTGCTTAACATACTAGTTTTCAGTAGTTTGCGTTTTTAATGATTTCCTCAGTAGTAATCATATTGGGACAAGGAAAACAAAATTAAAATAGATAAACAAAAAGAAGTTCACTGTTTATGTATAGGAAAGAAATTACTATTGTGTTTAGTTTGCAGTGTTTGGCAAAAGATGAACTGAGTTCCCAAAATGGCTTATCTTTCCTCAAACTGAAGAAATATCATCTTGTAATAAATTATATAGGCAAAGATGTTTTTTGCAAAATTAAGTAAAAGAACCACTTTTAAATACTGAAATCATTGTTTAAACTCTACTGCCTGAATATGTCTTAATTATTTATAATACTATGGAAAGGATAGATTTCTACTCACTATAAAGAGGAGATGCTGAGCTGCAAACAGGCACAATCAAAATACCACTAAACATCTAAGCATTCAGCATAAATGCCTTCTTAGAAAACAGAAAGCACGCAAGGGCAACTCGCACACAATCATTGTCACTGGCTGCTGTGGCCAGATTGTAGGCTACAACTGCCTCTGACTTAAGCAGCACTCCAAGGTGGGTGGTGGGGTGAGAAGGCACGGAGTAGGGAGGGGACGGATAGTGGGGCAGTGGTTGGGGAAGGTGGTGTGTTGGCTGTGAGAGCGTACAGGCGTGTGGTGGGGGGAGGGTAATGCCGCTGTCACAGAGTCATGATGCTTGCTGGCAGGGTGGCAGGGGCAGGATAGGGAGAAGGTAGAGGAGAGAAGTAGCTAGTGGGTGTGTCACCAGAATGGAAGGTGTGTGAATTGCTGTAGTGATGAAGTGGGAGCAGGAAAGTGATAGATAGGTGGAAGACAGGGACTAATGAAGGCAGAGGCCAGGTGGGTTACAGGAACAAGAGATATGTTGTGAGGAGAATTCCCCCCTGTGCAGTTCAGAAAAGATGCTGCTGGTAGGAAAAATCTAGATGTCACAGGCTGTGAAGTAGTCAATGAAATGAAGCTCATCGTGATGTCCATTTTGAACACTGCAGGCCACCAGTTATTTTATATATGCAGCTAGTATCAAAGTTTTGTAAATTTAAACACCAAAACTTAAACAGAGCAATCGGTCCCTCATTTATGGTCTAAAAGAACATAATATTCGCTATTGTAAGAATAGGATTTTTTTTTGTCGTTGTGGTAGGTTACTTCCATTGACTATGTACTTCTTCAGTAAGTCAGTTCTGATGTAATTAAATATTCAGAAAAAGCATTGGAGGACTTGTGGGAAAGTCCATCAGCTGCATAAAGAAGATGACATCCTCAGAATAATGTGGACCACAAATCTCAGTACACTGAGTTTGCCACAATTACCAAAGTTAGTATTAATTCAGAGGAATCTTAGCAATTAGTCACATTTGTTATTACAACTCTTGTCATCTAAATTAGAAAGTAGAAGCTAAATTCAAATCTGAAATCACCTCTTCTAATTGAAAGCTAGAGTACAACACAAGTCACTGAGAAAGAAATCGATAACACTAAATCAAACATTATTGCCTGCAATAAAGCACTTCAGGTCTCTGTCAATCAAATAATAGACGACTGCAGAAGACAATTACGAGGAAAAGTCATGGTTCACATTGCATTATTGCCTGGAACACTTTAAAGAGCTAGACAAGAGCTGTGCTGCATGGACCACTCATGTTGGGAATGAACTGTTATAGCAAATCCACTGAGGAATGAGACGCCATAGTGAGGTGTGATTTACATATATCTGTCAGACTGTTGTAAATATATTACCAAAATTTAACATAACAAATATAAGAAACTGTCATTTTTCAACAATCATCAAATACAAATAATTTAACAACAATCAAGAGGTTACAAATGTAACCCAGACACCATTCTGGCCAAACACCTAACCTACATTCACTCGGTGTATCAGCTGGTGATAACGCTAAACCTGAAGGTAACTTAAAGCTCAAATGATTTCATATGTTTACACAGAATGGGAAAATTTTTGCCAAAGGCAAATCTGAAAGCACACAAATTAGAGTATACAGTGAATTTTATACATCCAGAATAGTATACTGATTGTTTGGAAATTATGTAAAGCAGTGACACTGTCCAGCTATTTGAAATGATATTTTTAATAAATGTTGGCCATTTGATGTTTAACACATCTATTTACCAAGTCTGAAATTAAATGGCTTGCAGATTATTTTACAGCCTTGTGAAATAGGAACAAAAGTTTATAGAATCCAGCTCAGCATGATTTCATAGCGTGTGCCATTGCTAAACTACCAACCAGTGTACAACTATAGTTATTAGGGAGTCCGAGAGATTCAGAAGGAAAGATTTTGGGGGCACTATGATCAATGAGGTGCTATATATTATGGACTTTCAGGAAATAATTCCAAATGATTACCATGGTTGTGATGCAGGCAAAAAATAAAAGTTAAACTAATCAAAACTCACAGCAAAGTCCATCTATGAATTTTAAAAATCAAAGTCACTGGTAATAAAAATGAACACAATCCAGATTTTGACCATCAATATATATACAATAGTGGTAAAAATTACAATAATAAATATAACCCAAATTTGAAATGCAATAATCAAACTACCAATGTAGCCAGAATGTTAATTTGGTACAATCCAATGACACACAGGCCAATAAATGCCATTGACCAAATTTCAATTGCAATTGTTCTTGTGAGCACCAATGTCATTGTACTAATGAATGTATAAATCATAGGAGACAGTGGGAGTCTATAATGGTTACTCATGATGGTATTTCATGACTCCCAAAATGATATGATCATGTATGTACGGATGTCATGTTACAAGAAGTTTATAGTGATACAGGAAGACAATTCTGAGAATCATCCCATCAACAATACCATTTAAAAACTAACTACTTCTCATGCAAGAACATCAGGTGTGGGCAACAATTCCTACAATAATTGTATTAAGACAACAAATTTCAGTCATTCTGTCTTCACACTGAGTAAAAACGATTCAAAATTACACAGGGATAAATCAGAACTTTTTGATGATGTGATAGAGGAGCTATTCAAAGGACACATTCTGCTGTAAATTCAACAATTAATTCTATTGTTGCTGCAGAAATTTATGACACAGCAGAGCCATTTCTCATTTACACAGATGGTGATCTGTAACTGGTTAGTAATTCAATTTATCTACCACTAAATACAATTTATGATGAAGAGATTTTCCACATAAGTTTGGCCCAATGGACAAAATGATTTGATTACAATTTAGGTTAGATGGTGCACACAACGAACATGCTTTCTATGTTATATCAGGACTAGTCGTAGATGCAGTCTGGGGAACAATTCTTTATGTGAGAGTCTACAATAAATTATGCTAATGTTTACTTATCTTTTGTGTGCTCTGATGTTAGAAGTAAGATTTCATTTGAAGAAGCTTCATCCGCCACTATGGGAAACATCCTTCACAGTAAGGTCTGTTTTGTCCAAAAGCCTCCATGTCTCATAGCTGGTTATACTATCAGGTGGTAATAACATTAACGATAACGCTGCAGAAGAGACAATGTCTCATGTTGTTATTAATGGGCTAACTGCAGTCAACTCTTCCCACAAAATGTCCATCATTCCTGTAATTCCCCTGCCCTCAGCCTTCACTAGTCCCTGTGCTCCATGTACCTACCCCTTGCGTGCTCACACTCCAGCACTGCACACACCTTACATTCTGCCAAGGTACCCACTGTTTCTTTCCCCTTCTTTGCTTCTATCTTCCCTCCTCTCCCTTTTCTGCTTCTTCCCCTCCCACTCGACCTCCAGCAAGCACCCCAATTCTGTAACAGCAGTCCTATCCTGTCCCCTCCACATCCCTGCACACCCTCACAGGCAGCACATCACCTTCGCCCACACCTACCATGCAGCCCACAGTCTGGTCACAGTGGCTCGTGACTGGCCATACGTGTGTGTGTGTGTGTGTGTGTGTGTGTGTGTGTGTGTGTGTGTGTGAGAAAGAGAGAGAGAGAGAGAGAGAGATAGAGAGAGAGAGAGAGAGACCTTCAAACACTTAAGTATTCAGTAGTCCTTTGTGCCTGTCTGCAACCCCATTCTTTTCATAATTCATTGTTCTTCTATCTTAGACTTTCCATTGTGTGATTTTGTCTTGATTATTTATTATTCTTAGTATTAGGAATAATTGAAATTGACATCCTCTTAAAATGGTGGCTATTTGTGACAATTCCTTTTCAATGATACATTATCAGGAAATAACAAAATGATTTTAAAAGGTTAATGATAAATACATCTTAAACAATGTTCCACTTGTGACTGTGCCTATTCTGTACATATACGAAGATATCGTGTTCTTGAAAAATAAACTGCACAGCTATGATGAACAAAAATGTACGTAATTGCAGTGTTATGTGTAAAGAAAAATGCTGCATGTATGCAAATAGACTTATGTAAAAAAGACCATGAAGTAGCTGAAAGTATGTTTCTTAAACTTGTAATCAGTATGAAAAACACTGTCAGCTGTCAAACAAAAGTTATGATGTATCCAGTCTCATTTTGATGTTACACTGAAAAGAAGTTCCTAGGTGTAAGTACAGCAATTCTTAAGAGATTTTTATGCAGGTTCTCTGTAAATAATCTAAAGACATTGTGCTGGCCAGTGTATCTGCATACAACTATGTATGTTTTTCTTAACTCTGTGTGATACTACAGTGTTTGGGTATGTTTGTAATCTTAGTTGTATGGTGTAAACTCTAAATCTATTTTTCAAATGCCTGAAAATTAGTACATATCTATGTTTTTTATGTATCTATGAAATAATTTGTAACAAATCCATGTATAATCTGATGTATCCAATATCACTATCGAAAGTGATCAAAGAATGAATAAATAAATACATACATATTTAATACGCTGATGATTTGATAACGGTTTTTCAGAACAGACATAAAACCTGAGTTGACATCAGCTTCCAAGAGAGAGAGAGAGAGAGAGAGAGAGAGAGAGAGAGAGAGAGAGAGAGAAGGCAGTACATGACATGGACATGGAAGGAGTTGTGTGGACCGGAGAGAAGGGTAGAGGTAATGTGAAGCAGTGGGAAACATGTTAGTGCAGTTTAGGGCAGGGGATTGGGAGAGCTCTTGGTATGCTGGAGAGAGAATTCCCAACTGTGTAGTTCAGAGAAACTTGTGCTGGAAGAGAGGTCCAAATGGTCCATTTAGTGAAGCAGCTGTTGAAGCTACTAGTGATGTGGCGCACATGTTCAGCAACTGGATGATCAAGTCTGTGGTTTGCCACCATCTGTTAGTGGCCATTCAGGCGAGTAAATAGCTGGTTACTCGTCATGACCATGTATAATAATGTACAGTAACCCCAGCTTAGCTCATATACACTGAGGTGATGCAAATCATGAGATACTTCCTAACATCATGTCCATATGATGTAGTGCAGCAACTCAGTGTGGCACAGATGCAATAAGTCGTTGGAAGTCGTCTGGAGAATTATTGAGCCATGCTGTCTCTATAACCAGCCATAGTTGCAAAAGTCTTGCCACTCCAGAATTCTGTGCACAGACTTACTTCTCAATTATGTTCCATTCATGTTAGATGGGATTCACTTAGTGTCCAGAACATTCTTCAAAACAATTGTGGCCCAGTGGCATGGCACACTGTTATTTGTAAAATTTCCATTATTGTTTGGAAGCATGAAGTCTGTGAAAGGCTGCAAATGATCTCATAATAGTTAAGCATAAACATTTCCAGCCAATGAGTGTTTCAATTGGACAAGAAGACTCAGTCCATTCCACGTTAACATAGCCCACACCATTATGGAGCCACCAACAGATTGCACAGCGCCTTTTCACAATTTGGATCCATGGCTCCGTGGGGTCTGTACCACACTCTAATCCTGCTGTCACCTCTTACCAATCGAAATCAGAACATAGTTGACCAGGCCATCATTTTCTAGATGTCAAAGATCCAATCAGAAATAGGTCACGAGCCCAGGAGAGGCACTGCCGGCGAAGTCAGTCTCTGAGCAAAGACACTTGTGTCAGTTGTCTGCTGCCACAGCCTGTAATGCCAAACTTTGCTCCACTATCCTAACAGATACATTTGTTGCATGCCCCACACTGATCTGCGTAGTTGTTTTGTGCATTGCTACTTGTCTGTTGCCACTGACAACTCTATGCAAACGCTGCTGCTCTCACTCATTAAGTGAAGGCCATTGTCCACAGCATTGTCCATGGAAAGAGGTAATGTCTGAAATGAGGTATTCTAGTTCCACTCTTGACACTGTGGATCTCAGAATATTTAATTCTTTAATGATTTCTGAAATGGATGTCCCCTGCCTTTAGTTCTAACTACCACACCACGTTCAAAGTATGCTGGTTCCTGTAGTGTGGCTATAACTGTGTCGGAAAGCTATCCACATGATGCACTTGAGTACTGATTATAGCTCTGTCAATGTGCTGCCCTCTTATACGTTGTGTACACGATACTGCTGCTATCTGTATATGTGCATATAGCTATCCCATGATATTTGTCTCCTCAGTGTACAACATGGCTGCTTTCACACGTGGGTCTGCCTTTTATTGGGTAGCAGATGCCTGCAACTGGACTGTGGTAGGAGATGATGGGTGTCACACCTGGGTCACCTGTGTAGGGGCAGACAAGATTATTCTGTAGGTCAGGTGGGCAGTGGAACACCTTTTTGCGGATCTGTGTAGGATATTGAGTAGGATATTTCTCATCTCAGGGCTTGACAACAGCTCTGAGGAAGGACGTGGTTGAGCTTTTCGAGGCAATGGTGACACTGAGTGATCAGTAGAGTTCTGGTCGGTGGTTGGTTAACAGATTTACTGGTGTAGAAGGCACGGGAGATCTGTTTATTGCTGAACTTTGTAGCATACTGTCTCTCAATACAGGCTCCAATAAGGCTGTGAGTATATTTCGACAACTGCTTTGCACTGCTGATGTGGTATCCACAGATGGTGAGGCTGTAAGGAACAGACTTTTTGTCAGAAAGGGGATGATAGCAGTGGAAACGGAGGTACTTTCGGTGGCTTGTGCACTTGATATGAACTGACTTATTGATGGAGCTGTCTGAGAAGTGGAGATCAGCATCTACAGAGGTGGCTTGTTGAGTTGAGAATGACCCGGTTAAACAGATTTGGAAGATGATGTCAAGGTTATGGAGGAAAGAAAAGTGGTTATCCCTGCTGTGAGTCCAGATAATAAAAATGTTGTCAGTGAATCTAAACCAGACAAGACTTTTTAGGTGTTGACTGCATAGGAAGGATTCCTCCAGGTTCCCCATATATAAGTTGACACGTCAAATATCTCTGGCAGAACCACAGATTTCTTTATAGATTTTTTTCCTTTGAAAGTGAAATAATTGTGGGCAGAATGTGATTGATTAGGAGGTTAAGGAAAAATTTAGCGTGTTTGGTATCAGGAGTTTGTCTGAGAAGGTAGTATTCCATGCCTATGGGGGATGTTGGTGTATAAGAATGCCACATCCACAGTGACCAACAAGGAGTGTGATGGTAACAGGGCAGGTACTGTAGAAAGGTGGTGAAGGAAGTGAGTGGAGTCATGAAAGTGGGATGGCAGGTTACAGCCAGTAGTTAGGAGATGTTGGTCAACAAGCCCAATATCATGAATGTGATAATAAAGGCACTAAGTAAATAAATAAACAAAGGCAGAGTTTTAATATGTAGAAGCACTGTACCCAGCTACAATGGGGCAGCTGGTGGGGAAGCTTGTTGGGTTGGGCTTGTTTTGAGAGAAGTAAGAAAAGGTAGGAGAGTGCAGGGGGAGATCCTGTCGAACTGGGACTGGAACACGGTTGAAAGGTTTGTTTGCGGAGGTGTTGGAAACTTGATAGTGACCCTCAGAGGACTTTCATGCTGCATCCCACTTTCTGATGCCTCACTGCGGGCACATTGCAAATTGCTGTTACCCAGTAGCATTGTGGCAATCACTCTGCAACCTCACAGCTCTCTGCCTGCTGGAAGTCATTATCCTGCAGCTGTTCATGTATTGAACAGAGTGCTAGCAGAGTAAAATGCAGCGTGCTGGAGTCATCTCGAAGTAGCCAATCGCAGCGCAAGTTTCAGGACATAAGGTGACGATTGCATCACAAAACACAAACTGACCCAACATTGTTACCTGACGAGGATCATAGTGACAAGCGGCACGAGCAGCGACGGTCGCCGTTAAATGGACCCGTAGACACAGATGGTTTTATTCGTCATCACCGTGCCGTGCTGGCGAGCAGTGAGGTGCCAGCATAAACACACCCTTAGCAACATAGTCACTATGATTTGTGACCACTGTAGTGCAGCCTTAGTGTGTCAGAACAATGATAAGGTCTTGGTTCCTGCTCCCAGTCATGCAACCCATGTGTCATTTCCTTGATTAGATTAGATTAGATTTACTTTCATTCCAATTGATCCGTAGTGAGGAGGTCCTCCAGGATGTAGAACATGTCAGAAAAACAACAATACATGACAAATATTTACAACTCAAACAAATAAGCTAATGTACCATTCCACAGGTCCCAAGTGGAATGATTGTAATTTTTTAACTAACACTATATGAAAGAATCATTTTACAAATGCTAATGCACTGAATTTAAAATATCAAAAGCTCTTTTTATATCTAAAAACAAAGATGATGGGACTTACCAAACAAAAGTGCTGGCAGGTCGATAGACACACAAACACACACACAAAATTCAAGCTTTCGGAACCGATGGTTGCTTTATCAGGAAAGAGGGAAGAAGAGGGAAAGACGAAAGGATGTGGGTTTTAAGGGAGAGGGTAAGGAGTCATTCCAATCCCGGGAGCAGAAAGACTTACCTAAGGGGGAAAAAAGGACAGGTATACACTCACATACACACACATATCCATCCGCACATACACAGACACAATCAGACATTTGTAAAGGCCAGTTCTTTTAAAGTTTTTTTTAAATTTATTTATAAGGTAATAAATGTGTAATACAACGACTAAAATACTTACAATGAACACATTACTACACTGAAATTGTGCAGAAGTGTCCTTTTTTTCCCCCCTAAGGTAAGTCTTTCCGCTCCCGGGATTGGAATGACTCCTTACCCTCTCCCTTAAAACCCACATCCTTTCGTCTTTCCCTCTCCTTCACTCTTTCCTGATGAAGCAACCGTTGGTTGTGAAAGCTTGAATTTTGTGTGTATGTTTGTGTGTCTATCAACCTGCAAGCACTTTCGTTTGGTAAGTCACATCATCTTTGTTTTTAGATACATTTTTCCCACGTGGAATGTTTCCCTCTATAAACTGGTTCTACTGAGAAATTCATCAGTGGAGTAAAAGGAGTTGGCCACCAATAAATGCTTTAGGCTTCTCTTAAACTGATTGTTAAGCTTTTTATGGCTGCTGACAAGTTATTGAAAATGTGTGTTCCTGAATAATGCACACCTTTTTGTACAAGACTAAGTGACTTTAAATCCTTGTGAAGATTATTCCTATTTCTAGTATTTATTCCATGAATTGAGCTGTTTGTTTGAAAAAGTGATATATTTTTAATGACAAATTTCATTAAAGAATAAATATATTGGGAAGCAGTAGTTAGTATCCCTAGTTCCCTAAACAGGTTTCTGCAGGATGTTCTTGAGCTCACACCACATATAACTCTTACTGCACATTTTTGTGCCTGGAAAACTTTAGCTTGACTTGGTGGATTACCCCAAAAAATAATCCCATATGACATTATGGAATGAAAGTAAGCATAGTATGCCAGCTTTTTCATATTTATGTCCCCTATGTCTGACACAATTCGCACTGCAAATAGAGATTTGTTAAAATGCTTCAGCAGTTCTGTAGTGTGTTTTTCCCAGTTGAATTTATTATCAAGCTGTAATCCCAAGAATTTAACACTGTCCACTACTTCTATCTGCTTGTCATCGTATGTTAGGCATATACTCGTGGAACACCCCTTACAAGTTCTGAACTGCACGTAGTGTGTTTTTTCAAAATTTAGTGACAAGGAATTGGCTAGGAACCAGTGATTAATGTCCACAAATATTTTATTAGCTGATCTTTCTAAGACTACACTTGATTTGCGATTTATTGCAATGTTTGTATCATCGGCAAACAAAATGAACATGGCATCTGGTAATGCTACTGATTAAAGGACATTGATATACACAAGAAAAAGTAAGGGCCCTAAAATGGAACCTTGTGGGACCCCACATGTAATTAGTTCCCAGTTGGATGATGCCTGATAACTTGATACATGTCTCTTTCCTAATAACACCCTTTGTTTCCTACCAGAGATATAAGATTTGAACCATTTTGCAGCATTTCCTGTTACACTATAATATTCTAATATTCTAATTTACTTAAAAGGATATTGTGATTTACACAGTCAAATGCCTTTGACAGATCATAAAATATACCATTTGCCTGCAATTTTTTATCTAATGAAATAAGCAAATTTTCACTGTGAGTGTAGATAGCCTTCTCAATATCAGAACCCTTTAGAAATCCGAACTGCGACTTTGACAGTATGTTATTTGAGATAAGATGGTTACAAAGCCGATTGTACATTACTTTTTCTAAAAATTTTGAGAATGCAGGCAAAAGTGAAATTGGATGGAAATTTGATGCTATTTCTTTATCTCCCTTCTTAAACAGTGGCTTAACTTCAGCATATTTTAACCATTCAGGATATATTCCACTGATAAACGACTAGTTACACAGATAGCTTAATATGTTACTTAACTCAGAATCACATTCTTTAATTAGCTTTGTTGGTATTTCATCTTACCCACTTGATGTTTTTTATTTTAAAGATTTTATGATGCTCAGATATATTACCACAATGATTATATTACAATGACCACAACAATACTTATAATAAGGTTGGATGTATTACTGCGATGATCATTTTACAATATCCATAACAATGTGTGTATTAAGGTGGGGTAGGTATTTTATCATTCACCATTAGCTGTCTTAATTTACTGATATAACAGAGTCCTTGTGGACAAACAGAAAATAGTGCCTCCCTCCCATCTAAAAGCTTTTTTTTTCTTTTTCTTGTCGAATTCACGATGAAGAACAAGTATAGAACACAAAAATCAGATACAGATGTGCAAGTGCATAATATTAAATTAACAAATACTTGAGGAGGCATTTCCTGAAATAGTCAGTTGGCTGGTACAGTAGTAGTGGGCTAATGATAAGCAACGGGAAATGCTCTCAACATTTCAAACACCTCAGCCCTATTGAAAGCATAGAGTATGACCTAAACTTCTTGCATTATTTCAGGATTACAAACAGATGTATAGAAAAGTCCATATCAAAGGCAGTGCTGACAATATAAGCAGGTAAGTGAAATACAACGTAGTATCCCTCTGTGCTATTAGGCAACAGGGCACATCACTGCCTTCACAAATGATATTTAAACTAAACAGCACAAATTAAGACCAAAATACAAGTGCATAAACAAAGTACACATATAGAATTTGATGGACACAAGGACTCATATGAGAAATGTTCATTTCCATTGGACATACACATACCAGATAACAGTATGGCATAATCTCAGACATGGAGGCTCATAACAAAAAACTAAGACAGCTGAACACAAAAACCAGAAAAAAATTAAACAAAACACTCTATGGACTTCTTGAATGAGTCAGTTTTGAGTACAGCACTGATACCAGAAGATGCTGCCATTTTGCAGCATGCATCCATAATGAATTGGCGGTATGGTGTAGAGGTGCATTACCGACCAACTGGTTTCCGGCTTGCCGGCTACAGTTAGACAGCAGTGTATTCTTTACTTCCGTATCACATACCAGGCAAAGTAATTTCTTGTAGGTAATACTGTACCATGGCAACCAAATTTTATTGACAAATAACAAATGAAATGAAATGTGTTGGATTCTGTTCTGAATGAAGAGCAAGGAGAAAGTTCCTCACGGATGAGCCGATGTTTCAGGACTCTGCAGTTTTAACTCATAATCTGTAATACTTCTTTGCAGTTTTTTCGACTATTGTGTAACAAACTGAACTGACACAAACAACATGGATCTTTCCACTAGATGTATTTTCTTCAATACAACAACTGATTACACAGCTAAACATATTATGTATTTTATCATAAACCATTGAGACACAAATGCTATTTCCATTATTACTAACAAGTTTCTCACAGCATTTTTCATGTTTTTTGAGCATCCCTTTCAGTTCACTTTGACCTTGAATGACTGTTTAGGTCTACAGGATGATGTAGAAAGCTACACACGGCAGAGTGTGAACTGCATCTAGAAAATTACAAGGAGTATTAAACTGCCCAACTAGACGTATAATAGCAATGTTATTTGCAGTGTACAACAGTGAATGTTACTGTTAAAGACAGTATTAGGAAAGGGGTTGGGTGTCATAACATTTGTAAGTCACAATATACAGGGTGGTCCATTGATAGTACCCAGGCCAAATATCTCATGAAATAAGCATCTAACAAAAAAACTACAAAGAACAAAACTCATCTAGCTTGAAAGGGGAAACTGGATGGCACTGTGGTTGGTCCGCTAGATGGTGCTGTCATAGGTCAAACGGAGATCAACTGATAGATGGCATTGTAATAGTCACAAACATATAAGTACGTGGTATCACACAACGTTCCGCCAATGCTGACGGTATTTGCTTCGTGATACATTACCCGTGTTAAAATGGACCATTTACCAATTGCGGAAAAAATCTATATTGTGTTGATGTATGACTATCGTGATCAAAATGCCCAACAGGCGTGTGCTATGTACACTGCTCGGTATCCTGGATGACATCATCCAAGTGTCCGGACCATTTGCCGGATAGTTACGTTATTTAAGGAAACAGGAAGTGTTCAGCCAAATGTGTAATGTCAACCACGATCTGCAACAAATGATGATGCCCAAGTAGGTGTTTTAGCTGCTGTCATGGCAAATCCACACATCAGTAGCAGACAAATTGCGTGAGAATCGGGAATCTCAAAAACGTTGGTGTTGAGAATGCTACATCAACATCAATTGCACCCGTTCCATATTTCTATGCACCAGGAATTGCATGGCACCAACTTCAAATGTTGTGTATAGTTCCGCCACTGGACACGAGAAATTACAGGACGATGACAGATTTTTTGCACACATTGTATTTAGCAACGAAGCGTCATTCACCAACAGCGGTAACATAAACCAATGTAATATGCACTATTGGGCAATGGAAAATCCAGGATAGCTGACAAGTGGAACATCAGCGACCTTGGCGGGTTAATGTATGGTGCAGCATTATGGGAGGAAGGACAATTGGACCCCATTTTATTGATGGCAATCTAAATGGTGCAATGTATGCCGGTTTCCTACGTAATGTTCTACCGATGTTACTACAAGATGTTTCACTGCAGGACAGAATGGTGATGTACTTCCAACATGATGGATGTCCGGCACATAGCTCGCGTGTGGTTGAAGTGTTATTGAATAGCATATTTCATGACAGGTGGATTGGTCGTCGAAGTACCATACCATGGTCCGCACGTTCACTGGATCTGACATCCCCGGATTTCTTTCTGTGGGGAAGTTGAAGGATATTTGCTATCGTGATCCACCAACAACACCTGACAACATGCGTCAGCACATTGTCAATGCATGTGCCAACATTACAGAAGGCAAACTTCTCGCTGTTGAGAGAAATGTTTTTACACATATTGCCAAATGCATTGAGGTTGATGGACATCATTTTGAGCATTTATTGCATTAACGTGGTATTTACAGGTAATCACACTGTAACAGCATGGGTTCTCAGAAATGATAAGTTCACAAAGGTACATGTATCACATTCGAACAACTGAAATGAAATGTTCAAACATACCTACGTTCTGTATTTTAATTTAAAAAACCTACCTGTTACCATCTGTTCGTCAAAAATTGAGAGCCATATGTTTGTGACTATTACAGCGCCATCTATCACAAAGCAAAAATAGTGGTCGAACTAAAACATTCATATTTCTTTACGTACTAAATGAATATGTAATAAAAATAAGGGTTCCTATTTAAAAAAACGCAGTTGATATCCGTTTGACCTATGGCAGCACCATCTAGCGGGCCAACCATAGTGCCATCTGGTTTCCTCCTTCAAGCTAGATGAGTTTCGTTCTTTGTAGTTTTTTCGTTTGATGCTTATTTCATGAGATATTTGGCCCAGTCACAATCAATGGACCACCCTGTATAGTACTGTGTAAAGACAGGACATTGTTATTGAACAATCTTTATATAATACTGTCACAGTGGTTTGCACAGACATGCACTACACATTTTATTTAAATACAAATGGTATATGATACACAAAGGATAATGTTGTTAGCAAAAGTCCCGAAGAGTTCGTAATCAATTTACTTCAAGTTTTTATGTACTCCAATAAACAGTCAGGTATAGACTAAATATTTCTTTAAACAACAGTGTACAGTTTCTTTGTCACAATGGCCTGAAAGAGAGAAAATGTTATACTGTACTGTGAATGGGGTGTGTGTGGTTTAGTTTTCTTTCTCACAGTCTGTTTCAGCTAAGATAGCAGGGTATTTAGACTACTAAACAAATTGTTTCTCACATACATATTTTATACTCATACATACATACATTTTAAACAAAAATTGAATACCGTACCATACACACATAGTGCTGTTTTCCTTTGTTCCTCCCAGTCAATTTTAACATAAAACACAGAAGTTGTGTTTATGACTTGTTCAAATGGTTCAAATGGCTCTGAGCACTATGGGACTTAACGTCTGAGGTCATCAGTCCCCTAGAGCTTAGAACTACTTAAACCTAACTAACCTAAGGACATCACTCACATCCATGCCCAAGACAGGATTCGAACCTGCGACCGTAGCGGTCGCGCAGTTCCAGACTGAGGCACCTAGAACCGCTCAGCTACAGTGGCTGGCGTGACTTATTCTGTTATGATTAGAATACTACTAAGGAATTTGAATGGTCCAAAACTTTTTAATCTTACCCATTCACAAATTACTGAAGCTTCTATCCTCACAGACTCAGCAAGCTGGGAGGTTTCTCTCATACCCAGCATAGCAATGATCCCAACTGATTTACCCATTCATTCAAGTGACTTCTGTTTCCAAACAAGGTTTTGTTTGAAATAGCAATAAACACAGTTCAAGATCAGACAGAAGCAGTTGTGGCTGGGAGGGGCTGGGGGAGTGGAGGGAGCAAGCAGTTGTGCAGGGAGGAAGGAAGGAAATGGATGTAGAGACGGGGAAGTAGGCAGAGGAAATGGACAGAGGGAATGAGATCAGGACATGTATCAATTCCAGTACATATTTAGTCATTTTAGAGGGAGCAGTCATTTCCTGCAATGGAAATGGCAACTGTTGACATTAAACTTTCCAGGACAGGCACAAGTTGTGAAGCAAGGCGAGGTTCGCTGCTCCCATAAAATCTCACAAAACATCTCACCTTTCTTCACACGAGAATGATTTAAGGGAGCAGTGTAACCTAATAGCAACTCACTGGCATTACAACACAAGCATAGAGCCACACATAGTGTATTCCTTTATTATAATTCTTGGCTGTTTTAAGAGAAGCCATTCACCAGGACAAATTACTGTGGATAAATAATATTGTTGATATATGCAACCTCTACGGCTAACAACCGTAGTTGTAACTCGGAGCTTGCTCCATACAAGGTTGACTACCTTTGAAAGTCAAACATGGAAGGAAATCTTTCAAGGAATAATCCACCGCTTGGCAATAACCAAGGAAGACTGCACTCGGATACGGTGGGCAGTCACCTGAAAGATAACTTGGATGAGTCGGAGCATCTGAAAATACCCAAAACGGACAGACGACCAAAACTCAAGACAGGACAAATAAACTACATTGCGACACACAATATAAATTCCCTCATACAACCAGGCAAACTCAAAATTCTGACAGATGAAATGGATCGCAAGGGGATTCTCATAACCGGACTTCAAGAAATGAGAAATACTGATCAGGAGCCGATAGAATCACAAGGATATAGGATTTATAAGGGAATACCAGGGAAAAGAGTCATGAAACAGTGTCCACAATTTGGAACAGGATTCGTGGTGAGTCTGAAAATAATAGAGTCCATAATAGAATTTAAAGCACAATCTCCCAGGCTCTCAACATTAACTCTAAAAGCAGCAAATAAAATGTACACAATAATAAATGCCCATGCCCCGACAAATGATAAAAATAATAAAAAAGAACACAGAGAAGAGGTAGAAAAATTTTGGGAGCTCTTAGATCAAACGACGAATAACATTAATAAAAATCACATCAAAATTTTAATTGGAGACTTCAATGCCCAGTTAGGAAGGGAAAAGAGATATAGAGACATAATAGGGAAATGGACAGCACAAAGAAGAACAAACAAAAATGGCATAAGACTAGTGGAATTTTGCAGAAACCATGACATGATCTCAAAGTCGACGTATTTTAAGAGAAGACCAAGTAAACTAAAAACTTGGAAACATCCAGACTGGAAAAAAGGAGAATGGCAACTGGACCATGTCTGCATGGATAAGAATTACCACAAGGAAATTTACAACGTGAAAGTACTGAGAGGGACAGATACCGGATCAGATCATTACATGATAAAAATTAAAATTAAATTAACCCCATTAGCAAAGAAAAAATCCCACCAGAAGAAGAAGAGAACCTATGACCCTCATAAACTGATACAAAATGAGGATTATGAAGCACAAACCAGGGATATAAAAATAACAGATGATCTGGAAGAAATAATTCCCAAATTGAAACAAATAGCTGAACAAGTTGCCCCTATAAATCCAAGGAAAAAACACCAGTGGTGGAACGATGAATGTGATGAAGCAGTGTTGGATCGACACCAAGCCTGGTTAAGGCATCAAAATGAAAAAACAGAAAAATCATATTTGGAACTCACAAAACAAAAGAAGACAACACAAAAAATAATAAGGAGAGTTAAACGTCAGTACCAAAAAGATATACTTCTAATGATAGAAACAAATAGTGAAAAAACAAACTCAAGAGAATATTACAAAATATTTGGCAGACAGTTACAAAGATATGATCTTCCAACATTAATGTTAAAAGATAAAGATAATGACCTAGCCCATAGCAATAGTAAAAATACAGAAATTCTAGCAGAAACATTTAACAAGTTACTAAATTGTGAAGATCCCCCAGAACTTCTTCAGATAAACACAGAAACCCCAATTAAAACACCAGCAGAAAATATAAATCCACCTACAATAAATGAGGTCTACAGAGCTTTGAAAGAACTCAAAAACTACAAAGCAAGTGGAGAAGATCAAACGTTTGCTGAACTTTGGAAATATGCAGCAGAACCAGTAAAGATAGCATTACACCAATGCATAGTAAAAATCTGGAATGAAGAGAAATTACCAGAAAATTGGACTACTGCTATAATACATCCATTACATAAGAAAGGAGAAAAATCAAATCCAGACAACTATAGAGGAATTTCCCTTTTGGACTGCACATATAAGATCATGTCAAGAATACTATACAACCGCTGTAAAGATCAATTAGAACTGGAACTGGGAGAATATCAAGGAGGATTTAGATCCTGGAGAAGCTGCCCAGAACAGATAATCACCTTGAAGTTAGTTATGGATGTCTACAAAAGAAGGCAAAAACAACTAGTCATAACCTTTGTAGATTTCAAAAAGGCGTATGATTGCATCCATAGATCTTCAATGATGAAAATATTAAGGAATTTTGGACTTCATCCTAAATTAATAAAAATGATACAGTTAACCTTAACGAACACCAAATCCAAAGTAAAATTTAGAGGAGAAATATCTGAACCATTTACGATTAAAACAGGGTTGAGACAGGGAGATTGTTTATCACCATTGCTATTCAATTGTGCTCTTGAATATGTAATGAGAGAATGGTACAAGGAAAATCCTATGAATATTAAAATTGGAACTAAGAAAGATAATATAAACCTAAATTGCTTGGGATTTGCTGATGACCTAGCATTACTAGCTAATAATATTCAGGAAGCCACAAAACAAATAACAAGCTTACAAAATATAGCACAAAAATTAGGACTCCAGATATCATTTGAAAAGACTGAAATAATGGTAACGGATCCACTTGTAATAGATCACATCACAGTGAACAATAGGGAAATTAAAATAGTGAAACAATTTAAATACCTGGGTGAAATTATAACACATAAATTGGACGAGAAACCTGCATGGCGAGCAAGAACTAATAAAATGATAAAAGCTCAAAAACTAACATGGTCTACGTACAATAAAAAATGTCTATCAATTAAAGCAAAATTAAAACATTACAAGCTGGTGGTTCAACCAGAGGTTACATACGGAAGTGAAACTCTTTTTAAAGTCACCCATAAAAACAGAATTGACAAAATTTTAAAAGTAGAGAGAAGAATTGCTAGAACATGCATAAATAAGAAATATCAAAAAGCTGGGCAATGGCGGATAGTTCCAAATGAAGTGGTATACAGAGAACTGGAGCCCATCACTGATACTATACGAAAGAAAAGGATCTCTTTTTGTGGTCACATTCTGAGGACACCAGAAACCAGATTATCAAGGAAAATTATTGAGAAACTCTGGAATTTGAAACAACAAGGAGGATGGCTTAAGGAAATAAGAGAGGATATGGAAGAACTGGAAATAACTCTGGATGATTTGCAGAACAAAACGCCAAATTTAAAGAAGTTGACGGACACAGAAATAAGATTTAAACCAAAAATTGACAAACGACATACAATGAAAAGGGTATTTACAGATAAGGAACGACGAAAAGCATCGGAACGAATGAAGAGATACTGGACCACACGGAAGGGGAAAATACCAAAGAAGAGGACCAGAAATGATTGACTGAAGTGGTCCAATGAGGCCGTAAAAGCAGAAGAAGAAGAAGCAACCATTGTTATCCTGTACAACCATCTTCATCTCTGAATAATTACTGCATCCTACATCTTCCTGAATCTGTTTCCTGTATTCACCCTTAATCTTCCTCTATGATTTTTACCCTCTACACTTCCCTCCAACATTAAATATGTGATGCCTGGATGGCTCAGAATGTGCACTATTGACTGATCCCTTCTCTTAATCAAGTTGTGAAACAAATTTCTTTTCTCCCAAATTCTACTCAGTGCCTCCTCATTAGTTACATGATCTACACATCACATCCTCTGCATTCTTCTGTAGCACCACATTTCGAAGGCTTCTATCTCCTTCTTATCTACGGTGCTTATCATCCATCTTTCACTTCCAAACATGGCTACACCCCAGACAAATACCTTCAGAAAAAACTTCATAGCCCTTAAAACTATATTCCATCTTAACACATTTCTCTTCTTCAGAAATGCTTTTCTTCCAATTGCAAGTCTACATTTTATATTATCCCTACTTTGATCAGCATCAGATATTTTGCTTCCCAAATAGCACAACTCATCTAGTACTTTAACTGTCTCATTTCCTAATCTCATTACCTCAGCATCACCTGATGTAATTTGATTATATTCCATTATCCTCAGTTTGATTTTGTTGATGCTCATCTTATATCCTCCTTTCAAGACACTGTCCATTCTGTTCAACTGTTTTTCCAGGTCCTTTGCTTCATCTGAAAGAATTACTATGTCATTTGCAAACCACAAAGTTTTCATTTCTTCTCCAAGTAATTCAATTACTACTCAAAATTTTTCTTTTATTTCCTTTACTGCTTGCTTGTTGTACAGATTGAATTATACTCTGGATATTCTACTAGCCTGTCTCACTCCCTTCTTAACCACAGCTTCCCTTCCAAGCCCCTCGACTCTTAAAAGTGCTGTCTAGTTTCTCTACAAGTTGTAAATAGGCTTTCACTCCCTGTATTTTACCCCCAATAACTTCAGAACCCTCCCCCTCCCGCCCCCCCCCCCCCCCTCCATGACCAGTGGACCTTGTCATTGGTAGGGAGGCTTGCATACCTTAGTGATACAGATAGCCATAGCACAAGTGCAATATCAAGAGATCTGTTGAGAGGCAGCAGAATTTTCAGTAGTTGCAGGTATATCAGTCTGGATGATTGACTGATCTGGCCTTGTAACATCAATCAAAATGGCCTTGCTGTGCTGGTAAGGAATGAAGGAGGAAGCCACGTGGTAGAATTTTGCACAGAGCATAACTTCATCATAGCTAACACTTGATATAAGAATCATGAAGAAGGTTGTATTTGTGGAAAAGGCCCAGAGACACTGGAAGGTTTCAGATAGATTATATAATGGTAAGACACAGATTTAGGTCTAAAATTGTAAGATATTTCTAGTGGGAAATGTGAATTCTGACCACAGTTTATTGGTTATGACCTGTACATTAAAATTGAAGAAACTGCAAAAAGGTAGGAGTTTAAGGAGATAGGACCTGGATAAACTGAAAGAACCAGAGGTTGTAGAGAGTTTTCGAGAGAGCATTAGTGAACAATTGACAAGAACAGGGGAAATAAATGCATTAGAAGAAGAATGGATAGCTTTGAGAGATGAAATAGTGAAGGCAACAGAGGATCAGCTAAGCAAACGTTTAAGAGGTAGTAGAAATCCTTGGGTATCAGAAGAGATATTGAATTTAATTGTTGAAAGGAGAAAATATAAAAATACAGTAAATGAAGCTGATGAAAAAGAATACAAATGTCTCAAAAATGAGACCAATAGGACACTCAACAACCGAGCTAGGTTAATAATTGGCTCCTTTTACCGACCTCCTGACTCAGCAGCATTAGTGGCAGAACAACTGAGAGAAAATTTGGAATACATTCCACATAAATTTTCTCAGCATGTTATAGTCTTAGGTGGAGATTTCAATTTACCAGATATAGACTGGGACACTCAGATGTTTAGGACGGGTGGTAGGGACAGAGCGAGTGACATTATACTGAGTGCACTATCCAAAAATTACCTCAAGCAATTAAACAGAGAACCGACTCGTGGAGATAACATCTTGGACCTACTGATAACAAACAGACCCGAACTTTTCGACTCTGTATGTGCAGAACAAGGAATCAGTGATCATAAGGCCGTTGCAGCATCCCTGAATATGGAAGTTAATGGGAATATAAAAAGAGGGAGGAAGGTTTATCTGTTTAGCAAGAGTAATAGAAGGCAGATTTCAGACTACCTAACAGATCAAAACAAAAATTTCTGTTCCGACACTGACAATGTTGAGAGTTTATGGAAAAAGTTCAAGGCAATCGTAAAATGCGTTTTAGACAGGTACGTGCCGAGTAAAACTGTGAGGGACGGGAAAAACCCACCGTGGTACAACAACAAAATTAGGAAACTACTGCGAAAGCAAAGAGAGCTTCACTCCAAGTTTAAATGCAGCCAAAACCTCTCACACAAACAGAAGCTAATCGAAGTCAAAGTTAACGTAAGGAGGGCAATGCGTGAAGCATTCAGTGAATTCGAAAGTAAAATTCTATGTACCGACTTGACAGAAAATCCTAGGAAGTTCTGGTCTTACGTTAAATCAGTAAGTGGCTCGAAACAGCATATCCAGACACTCCGGGAAGATGATGGCATTGAAACAGAGGATGACACGCGTAAAGCTGAAATACTAAACACCTCTTTCCAAAGCTGTTTCACAGAGGAAGACCACACTGCAGTTCCTTCTCTAAATCCTTGCACAAACGAAAAAATGGCTGACATCGAAATAAGTGTCCAAGGAATAGAAAAGCAACTGAAATCACTCAACAGAGGAAAGTCCACCCTCAGACTTCAAGAAGAATATAATAATTCCAGTATCAAAGAAAGCAGGTGTTGACAGATGTGAAAATTACCAAACTATCAGTTTAATAAGTCACAGCTGCAAAATACTATGGAAAAACTGGTAGAATCTGACCTCGGGAAAGATCCGTTTGGATTTCGTAGAAATGTTGGTACACGTGAGGCAATACTGACACTACGACTTATCTTAGAAGAAAGATTAAGTAAAGGCAAACCTACGTTTCTAGCATTTCTAGACTTAGAGAAAGCTTTTAACAATGTTTATTGGAATACCCTCTTTCAAATTCTGAAGGTGGCAGGGGTAAAATACAGTGAGCAAAAGGCTATTTATAATTTGTACAGAATGCAGATGGCAGTTATAATAGTCGAGGGGTATGAAAGGGAAGCAGTGGTTGGGAAGAGAGTGAGACACGGTTGTAGCCTCTCCCCGATGCTATTCAATCGGTATATTGAGCAAGCAGTAAAGAAAACAAAAGAAAAATTTGGATTCGGTATTAAAATGCATAGAGAAAAAAATAAAAACTTTGAGGTTCGCCGATGACATTGTAATTCTGTCAGAAACAGCAAAGGACTTGGAAGAGTAGTTGAACAGAATGGACAGTGTCTTGAACGGAGGGTATAAGATGAACATCAACAAAAGCAAAACGAGGATAATGGAATGTAGTTGAATTAAGTTGGGTGATGCTGAGGGAATTAGATTAGGAAATGAGACACTTAAAGTAGTAAAGGAGTTTCGCTATTTGGGAGCAAAATAACTGATGATCGTCGAAATAGAGAGGATATAAAATGTAGACTGGCAATGGCAAGGAAAGTGTTTCTGAAGAAGAAAAATTTGTTAACATCGAGTATAGATTTAAATGTCAGGAAGTCATTTCTGAAAGTATTTGTATGGACTGTAGTCATGTATGGAAGTGAAACGTGGGTGATAAATAGTTGAGACAAGAAGAGAATAGAAGCTTTCGAAATGTGGTGCTTCAGAATGATTCTGAAGATTAGATGGGTAGATCACATAACTAATGAGGAAGTATTGAATAGAATTGGGGAGAAGAGGAGCTTGTGGCACAACTTGACTAGAAGAAGGGATCGGTTGGTAGGACATGTTCTGAGACATTGAGGGATCACCAATTTAGTACTGGAGGGCAGTGTGGAGGGTAAAAATTGTAGAGGGAGACCAAGAGATGAATACACTAAGCAGTTTCAGAAGGATGTAGGCTGCAGTAGGCACTGGGAGATGAAGAAGCTTGCATAGGATAGAGTAGCATGGAGAGCTACATCAAACCAGTCTCAGGACTGAAGATCACAACAACAACTACATGTATGTATGTATATGTATACTATATATAAAAACAAAGATGAGGTGACTTACCGAACAAAAGTGCTGGCAGGTCGATAGACACACAAACAAACACAAACATACACACAAAATTCAAGCTTTCGCAACAAACTGTTGCCTCATCAGGAAAGAGGGAAGGAGAGGGGAAGACGAAAGGAAGTGGGTTTTAAAGGAGAGGGTAAGGAGTCATTCCAATCCCGGGAGCGGAAAGACTTACCTTAGGGGAAAAAAAGGACAGGTATACACTCGCACACACGCACATATCCATCCACACATACAGACACAAGCAGACATATTTAAAGTCTTTAAATATAGTCTTTAAATATGTCTGCTTGTGTCTGTATGTGTGGATGGATATGTGCGTGTGTGCGAGTGTATACCTGTCCTTTTTTCCCCCTAAGGTAAGTCTTTCCGCTCCCGGGATTGGAATGACTCCTTACCCTCTCCTTTAAAACCCACTTCCTTTCGTCTTCCCCTCTCCTTCCCTCTTTCCTGATGAGGCAACAGTTTGTTGCGAAAGCTTGAATTTTGTGTGTATGTTTGTGTTTGTTTGCGTGTCTATCGACCTGCCAGCGCTTTTGTTCGGTAAGTCACCTCACCTTTGTTTTTATATATAATTTTTCCCACGTGGAATGTTTCCTTCCATTATAGTGTATATGTATACTGCAAGATGAATTTCACAGAGCCCTGAAAGGCGTAAGTCAAAACAAGGTCCTGGGAGCAGAGACATTCTGGCGAACTAATGGCCTCTGAAGAGCCAACCAAGAGGAAATTATTACATTAAGTGTGCAAGATGTATGAGATAAGTGAAATATTCTTAGACTTCAAGAAGAATATGATAAATAGAATTACAAAGAATGCAGGTGTTGATGTGTGAATATTATAGAACTATTAGGAACTACTAAGTCATGGCTACCAAATTCTAATACAGATTCTTTTGAGAAGAATGGATAAAATTGTGGGAGCAGATCTCAGGGAAGATCTGTTTGGATTCCAGAGAAATATAAGAAAATGCCAAGCAATATTGGCCCTATAATAAATTATAAGATAGGATAAGGAAAGACAGACCTACATTTATGGCATTTGTAGAGTTAGAGAAACCTTTTGTTAATGTTAACTGAAGTAATCTCTTTGAAACTGTGAAGTTGTTGCTGTTGTGGTCTTCACTCCAGCTCTCCATGCTACACTATCCTGTACAAACCTCTTCACCTCTGAGCAACTACTGCAACCAACATCCTTCTGGATCTACTAAGTATATTCATCTCTTGGTCTATCGCTGCGATTTTTACCCCCCATGCTTCCCTCCAATACTAAACTGGTGCTCCCTTGATGCCTCAGAATGTGTCATACCAACTTTTCTCTTCTTCTAGTCAAGTTGTGTCATAAATTCCTTTTCTCCCCATTTATATTCAGTATCTTGTCATTAGTTACGTAAACAACCATCCAATCTTGAGCTTTCTTCTGTAGCACCACATTTTGAAAGCTTCTATTCTCTTTTTGTCTAAAATGTTTATCATCCATCTTTCACTTCCATACATGGCTACACTCCAGACAAATACCCTCGGAAAAAGCTTAGTAGCCCTTAAATCTATGTTCCAGGTTAACAAATTTCTCTTCTACATGAAATGCTTTTCTTTCCATTGCCAGTCTATATTTTATGTCCTCCCTTCTTTGATCATCATTAGTTACTTTTCTTCCCAAATGGCAAAATTCATCTACTACTTTAACTGCCTGATTACCTAATCTAATTTCCTCAGCATTACCTGATTTAATTCGAGTACATTCCATTATCCTCATTTTGCTTTTGTTGATGTTCATCTTATATCCTCCTTTCAAGACACTGTCCATTCTGTTCAACTACTCTTCCAGGTCCTTTGCTTGCTCTGACAGAATTACAATGTCACTGGTGAACCTCAAAGTTTGTATCTCTTATCCGTGGATTTTAATTCCTACTCCAGATTTTTCTTTTGTTTCCTGTATTGCTTGCTCAGTATATGGATGGAATATCATTGGGGATAGGCTAAAACCTGCCTCACTCCCTTCTCAATCAGTGCTTCCCTTTAGTGCCCCTCAACTCTTATTACTGCAATCTGGTTTCTGTACAAATTGTAAAAAGCTCTTTGCTCCCTGAATTTTACCCCTGCCTCCTTCAGAATTTGAAAGAGAGTGTCCTAGTCTTCACTGTCAAAAGCTTTATCTAAGTCTACAAGTACTATATATGTAGTTTTGCCTTTCCTTAACCTGGCTTCTAAGATAAGCTGCCTCACATATCCCAACATTTCTACAGAATCCAAACTGATCTTCCCCGAGGTCGGCTTCTAACAGCTTTTCCATTTGCCTGAAAAGAATTCGTGTTAGTTTTTTGCAACTTTGATGTATTAAACTGATAGTTTGGTAATATTCTCACCAGTCAACACCTGCTTACTTTGGGATTAGAATTATTATATTCTTCTTGAAGTCTGAGGGTATTTTGCTTATCTCATACATCTTGCTCACCAGGGGGAAAAGTTTTGTCATGGGTGGCTCTCCCAAGGCTATCAGTAGTTCTAATGGAGTGTTGTCTATGCCTGGAGCCTTATTCCAACTTAAGTCTTTCAGCGTTCTGTCAAATTCTTTGTTCAGTATCATGTGTCCTATTTCATCTTCATCTACATCCTCTTCCATTTCCATAACATTGCCCCCAAGTACACCACCCTTATATAAACCTTCTGTATACTCCTTCCACCTTTCTGCTTCCCCTTCTTTGCTTAGGACTAGTTTCCCATCTGAACTCTTGATATTCATATAGGAAAGTTCTCTTTTCTCCAAAGGCCCCCTTAATTTTCCTGTATTCAGTATCTATCTTACACCTAGTGATATATGCTTCTACATTCTTACATTTGTTCTCTAGCCATTCCTGCTTAGCCATTTTGCACTTCTACATCTACATCTACATTTATACTCCACAAACCACTCAACGGCTCAACGGTGCGTGGTGGAGGGCACGTTACGTGCCACTGTCATTACCTCCCTTTCCTGTTCCAGTCGCGTATGGTTCGCGGGAAGAACGACTGTCTGAAAGCCTCCGTGCGCGCTCTAATCTCTCTAATTTTACATTCATGATCTCCTTGAGAGGTATAAGTGGGGGGAAGCAATATATTCGATACCTCATCCAGAAACGCACCCTCTCGAAACCTGGCGAGCAAGCTACACCGCAATGCAGAGCACCTGTCTTGCAGAGTCTGCCACTTGAGTTTATTAAACATCTCCGTAACGCTATCACGGTTACCAAATAACCCTGTGACGAAACGCGCCGCTCTTCTTTGGATCTTCTCTATCTCCTCCGTCAACCCAATCTGGTACGGATCCCACACTGATGAGCAATACTCAAGTATAGGTCGAACGAGTGTTTTGTAAGACACCTTCTTTGTTGATGGACTACATTTTCTAAGCACTCTCCCAATGAATCTCAGCCTGGTACCCACCTTACCAACAATTAATTTTATATGATCATTCCACTTCAAATCGATCCGCATGCATACTCCCAGATATTTTACAGAAGTAACTGCTACCAGTGTTTGTTCCGCTATCATATAATTATACAATAAAGGATCCTTCTTTCTATGTATTCGCAATACATTACATTTGTCTATGTTAAGGGACAGTTGCCACTCCCTGCACCAAGCGCCTATCTGCTGCAGATCTTCCTGCATTTCGCTACAATTTTCTAACGCTGCAACTTCTCTGTATACTACAGCATCATCTGCGAAAAGCCACATGGAAATTCCGACACTATCTACTAGGTCATTTATATATATTGTGAAAAGCAATGGTCCCATAACACTTCCCTGTGGCACGCCAGAGGTTACTTTAACGTCTGTAGACGTCTCTCCATTGATAACAACATGTGTTCTGTTTGCTAAAAACTCTTCAATCCAGCCACACAGCTGGTCTGATATTCCGTAGGCTCTTACTTTGTTTATCAGGCGACAGTGCGGAGCTGTATCGAATGCCTTCCGGAAGTCAAGAAAAATAGCATCTACCTGGGAGCCTGTATCTAATATTTTCTGGGTCTCATGAACAAATAAAGCGAGTTGGGTCTCACACGATCGCTGTTTCCTACATAGTAGATTCTGGGTTTCCAAAAACGACATGATACTCGAGCAAAAAACATGTTCTAAAATTCTACAACAGATCGACGTCAGAGATATAGGTCCATAGTTTTGCACATCTGCTCGACGACCCTTCTTGTAGACTGGGACTACCTGTGCTCCTTTCCAATCATTTGGAACCTTCCATCCCTCTAGAGACTTGCGGCACACGGCTGTTAGAAGGGGGGCAAGTTCTTTCGCGTACTCTGTGTAGAATCGAATTGGTATCCTTAATCTTTCTTCTAAGAAAAGTTGTAGCGTCAGTATTACCTCACGTGTACCAACATTTCTACGGAATCCAAACGGATCTTTCCCGAGGTCGGCTTCTACCAGTTTTTCCATTCATCTGTAAATAATTAACGTTAGTATTTTGCAGCTGTGACTTATTAAACTGATAGTTTGGTAATTTTCACATCTGTCAACACCTGCTTTCTTTGATATTGGAATTATTATATTCTTCTTGAAGTCTGAGGGTGGACGTTCCTCTGTTGAGTGATTTCAGTTGCTTTTCTATTCCTTGGACACTTATTTCGGTGTCAGCCATTTTTTCATTTGTGCGAGGATTTAGAGAAGGAACTGCAGTGTGGTCTTCCTCTGTGAAACAGCTTTGGAAAAAGGTGTTTAGTATTTCAGCTTTACGCGTGTCATCCTCTGTTTCAATGCCATCACCATCCCGGAGTGTCTGGATATGCTGTTTCGAGCCACTTACTGATTTAACGTAAGACCAGAACTTCCTAGGATTTTCTGTCAAGTCGGTACATAGAATTTTACTTTTGAATTCACTGAACGCTTCACGCATAGCCCTCCTTCCGCTAACTTTGACATCGATTAGCTTCTGTTTGTCTGAGAGGTTTTGGCTGCGTTTAAACTTGGAGTGAAGCTCTCTTTGCTTTCGCAGTATTTCACCTGTCTCATGCATCCTGCTCACTAGATGGTAGAGTTTTGTCAGGACTGGCTCTCCCAAGGCCGTCAGTAGCTCTAATGGAATCTTGTCTACTCCCGGGCCTTGTTTTGACTTAGGTCTTTCAGTGCTCTGTCAAACTCTTCATGCAGTATTGTATCTCCCACTTCACATTCATCTACATCCTCTTCCATTTCCATAATATTGTCCTCAACAACATCGCCCTTGCATAAACCCTCTATATACTCCTTCCACCTTTCTGCTTTCTGTCCTTTGCTTAGAACTGGGTTTCCATCAAAGCTCTTGATATTCATGTCAGTTGTTCTCCTTTCTCCAAAGGTTTCTTTAATTTTCTTGTAGGCAGTATCTATCTTACCCCTAGTGAGATAAGCCTCTACATCCTTACATTTGTCCTCTAGCCATCCCTGCTTAGCCATTTTGCACTTCCTGTCGATATCATTTTTGAGACGTTCGTATTCCTTTTTGCCTGCTTCATCTACTGCATTTTTATATTTTCTCCTTTCATCGATTAAATTCAATATTTCTTCTGTTACCCAAGGGTTTCTACTGGCCCCCGTCATTTTACCTACTTGGTCCTCTGCTGCCTTCACTATTTCATCCCTCAAAACTACCTATTCGTCTTCTACTGTATTCCTTTCTCCCATTCCTGTCAATTGTTCCCTTATGCTCTCCCTGAAACTCCGTGCAACCTCCGGTTCTTTCATACATACAAACATTAATTCTTGTTCTATAGATCATGAATACAACATTTCATAATGATGTGGAACATGTCACCTTAACATAAGTTTTCTTCACACAAAATAATTAAATTTATTATATTTTTATTTTATTTTATTATTTATTTATTTACTTTACAATTACTACTTCATATCTAAGTATTCGCCTATTGAATAGGTGGAGTTGTCATTCAGAAATGCTTTTAATTTGCTTTTAAATGTTGGTTGGCTATCTGTCAGACTTTTAATGCCATTTGGTAAATGATCAAAGATTTTTGTGGCAGCATAATTCACTCCTTTCTGTGCCACAGTGAGATTTAATCCAGTGAAGATCATCCTTTCTTCTGGTGTTGTAGCTATGTATTTCGCTGTTATTTTTGAATTGGGATGGATTATTAAAGACAAATTTCATAAGAGAATATATGTATTGCAAAGGTACTGTGAATATCCCGAGTTCCTTAAATAAATGTCCGCAGGGTGATCTTGGGTGGGCTCCAGCTATTATTCTGATTACATGCTTTTGTGCAATGAATACTTTCTCTCTTAATGATGAATTGCCCCAAAATATGATGCCATATGAAAGCAGTGAATGCAAATAGGCATAGTAGGCTAATATGCTGATATGTTTATCACAAAAATAATCCTAACATCATCAGTAGCTGAAGCTAACCGTTTCAGCAGATCATCGATGTGTTTCTTCCAATTCGATTTCTCATCAATGCACACACCCAGAAATTTTGAGTGTCCTACCTTAGCAACAGACTTCTGTCCATAGTCTATATTTATCAACGGCGTTATGACATTTACATTACAGAATTGTATAAACTGCGTTTACTCAAAATTTAGTGAGAGTCCATTTGCAGAGAACCACTTAATAATTTTATGAAAGATGTTATTTACAATTTTCTCAGCTGATTCTTGCTTGTTGGGTGTGATTACTATACTTGTATCATCCGCAAAAACAACTAGCTTTGCATCTTCATGAATATAGAATGGCAAGTCATTAATATATATTAAGAACATTAAGGGACCCAAGACTGAACCCTGTGGGACACCATTCTTGATACCTCCCCAGTTAGAGGACTCTGCTGATTTTTACAGACTATCTGTACTGTTAATTTCAACCTTCTGCAATTTTCCAGTTAAGTATGAATTAAACCATTTGTGCACTGTCCCACTCATACTACAATACTTAAGGTTATCTATAAGGATTTCATGATTCACACAATCAAAAGCCTTTGAGATATCACAAAATATCCCAATGGGTGATGTTTGGTTGTTCAATGCTTTTAACATTTGATCAGTGAAAGCATATATAGCATTTTCTGCAGAAAAGCCTTTCTGAAAACCAAACTGATATTTTGTTAGTAGTTCATTTTTACAAATATATGATGCTACTCTTGACGGCATCACTTTTTCAAGAATTTTGGATAAATGTCTCAGAAGTGAGATTGAGCAGTAGTTGTTAGCATCAGTTTTATGCAATGGTTTAATAATACCACATTTCAGTCTATCTGAAAAAGTGCCCTGTTTCAGTGAGCTGCTACATATGTGGCTGAAAATCCTATTTATTTGTTGGGAACAAGCTTTTAGTACTCTGTCAGAAATGCCATCAATTCCATGTGAGCTTTTACTTTTAAGTGAATTTATTATTTTCCTACTTTGAGTAGCAGAGATGGGTTGAATTTCAATGTTATCAAATTGTATAGGTACTGCCTCTTCCATATACTGCCTTGCATTTTCTAATGAATAGCTAGATGCTATTTTCTCTGCAACACTTAAAAATGATTATTACAAATGTTTTCTATGTCAGACATCTTGTTAACAAACTTTTCATTGTGTTTGATTGAAATGCAGTCTTCCTCTGCTCTCGGTTGCCCTCTTTCCCTTTTAACAATATTCCAAATTGTTTTAATTTTATTATCAGATGTGCTAATCTCAGACATAATGCATATACTTCTGGACATTTAAATAACTTTTTTTCATACATAGCAATAGTTTTTATAATGTTTCACTGTTTCAGGATCATTATTCCTCATAACCATAAGATACATATCCCTTTTCTGTTTACAAGATATTTTTATCCCTTTAGGAAGCCATGGCTTTTTACATAGTTTCTTACAATTATATGTCACTGCTTTCTTAGGGAAACTGTTTTCAAATATACTCACAAAGGTATCATGAAATAGGTTAAATTTTAAATTAGCATCATGTTCCCTGTACACCTCATGCCAGTCTAACTGTTGCAAGCTTCTCCTAAAATTTTGAATTGTAAAATTGTTAACTGAACGCACTAATTTGGAGGACTGTTTTGCATTACTGTGTGGAGCTATATCATATACTGTAACTAGCTTATGACCAGACAGACCATTCTTAATGGAAAAGTTTTTATTTGATTAAATTTATCTTGGTCTATAAAAACGTTATCTATCAGTGTGCTGCTTTCCTGTACCACCCATGTAGGAAAATCAGTAACTGATGTCAAATTGAAAGAACCAAGTAATACTTCAAGGTCAAGCTTCCTATCGGACTCTTTCAGAAAATCTACACTGAAATCCCCACAAACAATAATTTGCTTTCCTCTGTCTGGCTGATAGCATCGAGGAATCCAAGTTTTTCAAAAATAGTTGAAAATTTCCCAATGGGGACTTATACGCAGCAACAATTATAAAATTTCCATTATTTAGTTTAAGCTCACATGCACATGGTTCTATATGTTGTTCTAAACAAGATTTTTTAGTTTCCAAATTTTTCACACTATGACAGATTTTAACAAATATGGCAACTCCTCCTCTTTCCATAGTGTCTCTACTTACATGTGCTGAAAGCTTATATCCACCTACATTTACTATTTCCATGCCTGTGACTACATGATGTTCAGACAGGCATAGTACATCTATTCCACCCTCAGTTGCTAAATCTTCTGAATGAACAAGAAGATCATATACTTTGTTTTTAATCCCCTGATATTCTAATGCAATATACTAACATTATTTTTCACTGTGCTTTTATGCGAATCTTGTTACATACTAACATTATTTTTCACTGTACTGTTATGAGAATCTTGAGATATTTCAACATGTCTAGTACCTGCCTGTCTGAACCTCTCATTAAGCTTAATTTCAGTCAATGTGTGATGACTGGATACGATCTAGCCTCAAAAAGTACTCCCATGAGTTTCAGTGCCCCCCACCCCTATTAAAGACCCCAACCAGTTTACTCTTCCCTTTCATATTGAGATGCAGGCCATGTCTTTTGAAGTCCCACCTACCAATCCCATCAACAGGAATCAGACCTATGTCTGACAAAGTAGCCGCCCGAAACAGCTGATCTAGCTCCTTATTGACCCTCCTGACAGAGCTATTCAATTGGGGCTGATCATATCGCATGAAAGCAGGAACCATCCAACATTTGTGTGTTACTCATGGTTGTTTACAATATTTTTACAAAATTTATCTAGGTAATAACAGTAATATTCAATTAACTACAGATCACAAGTCAGCAAAGTTATGTGGAACACTAATATATGTGTATAAAATTAATATAGTAATGTAATGCAGTTAAACTAACATTAAAAGTCAAAACTTGTATACCCAAAAAATTAGGCCTACGATTGTGTATGCACGATACGGACTTCATGCATTTTGAAAGGAAATAAAAGATAGAACTTAAAACCTTTAATTCCCTGAGTAGATATATATAAATAGATGTATAATGAAATCAACCTAAATTCTTCAATTGTTGTTTGTTGTTGTGGTCTTCAGTCCAGAGACTGGTTTGATGCAGCTCTCCATGCTACTCTATCCTGTGCAAGCTTCTTCATCTCTCAGTTCCTACTGCAATGAACATCCTTCTGAATCTGCTTAGAGTATTCATCCCTTGGTCTCCCTCTACAATTTTTACCCTCCACATTGCCCTACAATACTAAATTGGTGATCCCTTGAAGCCTCAGAACATGTCCTACCAACCGATCCCATCTTCTAGTCAAAATGTGCCACAAATTTCTCTTCTCCCTAGTTCTGTTCAATACCTCCTCATTAGTTACGTGATCTACCCATCTAATCTTCAGCATTCTTCTGAAGCACCACATTTCAAAAGCTTCTATTCTCTTCTTGTCCAAACTATTTATGGCCCACGTTTCAGTCCATACATGGCCACATTCCATACAAATACTTTCAGAGACAACTTCCTGACACTTAAATGTATACTCGATGTTAACAAATTTCTGTTCTTCAGAAACGCTTTTCTTCTCATTGCCAGTCTACATTTTATATCCTCTCTACTTTGACCATCATCAGTTACTTTGCTCCCCAAATAGCAAAACTCCTTTACTACTTTAAGTGTCCCATTTCCTAATCTAATTCCCTCAGCATCACCCGACTTAATTCAACTGCATTCCATTATCCTCGTTTTGCTTTTGTTGATGTTCATCTACTTTTCAAGACCATGTCCATTCCGTTCAGCTGCTCTTCCAAGTCCTTTGCTGTCTCTGACAGAATTACAATGTCATCGGCAAACCTCAAAGTTTTTGTTTCTTCTCCATGAAATTTAATTCCTACTCCGAACTTTTCTTTTGTTTCCTATACTGCTTGCTCAATATACAGATTGAATAACAACGGGGATATGCTACAACCCTGTTTCACTCCCTTCCCAACCACTACTTCCCTTTCATGCCCCTCTACTCTTATAACTGCCATCTGGTTTCTGTACAAATTGTAAGTAGCCTTTCGCTCCCTATATTTTACCCCTGCCACCTTCAGAATTTGAAAGAGATTATTCCAGTCAACAATGTCAAAAGCTTTCTCTAAGTCTACAAATGTTAGAAACATAGGTTTGCCTTTCCTTAATCTATTGTCTAAGATAAGTTGAAGGGTCAGTACTGCCTCACGTTTTCCAACATTTGTTCGGAATCCTAACGGATCTTCCCCGAGGTCGGCTTCTACCAGTTTTTCCATTTGCCTGCAAAGAATTTGTTTTAGTATTTTGCAGCTGGCTTATTAAACTGGTAGTTCGGTAATTTTCACATCTGTCAACACCTGCTTTCTTTGGGATTGGAATTATTATTCTTCTTGAAGTCAGGGTATTTCGCCTGTCTCATACATCTTGCTCACTAGATGGTAAAGTTTTGTCAGGGCTGGCTCTCCCAAGGCTATCAGTAGTTCTAATGGGATGTTGTTTACTCCCGGGGCCTTGTTTCAGCTTAGGTCTTTGAGTGCTCTGTCAAACTCTTCATGCAGTATCATATCTCCCATTTCATCTTCATCTACATCCTCTTCCATTTCCATAATATTGTCCTCAAGTACATCACTGTTGTACAGACTCTCTAGATACTCATTCCACCTTTCTGCTTTCTGTCCTTTGCTTAGAACTGGGTTTCCTTTTCTCTAAAAGTCTCTGTAATTTCCCTGTAGGCAGTATCTACCTTACCCCTAATGAGATATGCCTCTATATCCTTACATTTGTCCTACATATTTTCTGTTACCCAAGGATTTCTACTATCTCTCGTCTTTTTACCTAATTGATGCTCTCCTGCCTTCACCATTTCATCCCTCAAAGCTACCCATTCTTCTTCTACTGTATTTTTTTGCCCCATTCCTGTCAACCGTTCCCTGATGCTCTCCCTGAAACTCTCTGCAACCTCTGGTTCTGTCAGTTTATCCAGTTTTGCAGTTTCTTCAGTTTTAATCCACAGTTCATAACCAAAAGATTGTTGTCAGAGTCCACATCTGCCCCTGGAAATGTCTTACAATTTAAAACCTGGTTGCTAAATCTCTGTCTTACCATTAAATAATCTGTCTGAAACCTTCCAGTATCTCCAGGGTTCTTCCATGTACACAACCTTCTTTTATGATTCTTGAACCAAGTCTTAGCTATGATAAAGTTATGCTCTATGCACAATTCTACCAGATGGCTTCCTCTTTCATTTCTTACCCCCATTCCATATTCACCTACTAAGTTTCCTTCTCTCTCTTTTCCTACTATCGAATTCCAGTCACCCATGACTATTAAATATTTGTCTCCGTTCACTATCTGAATAATTTCTTTTATCTCATCATACATTTCATCAATCTCTTCATTATCTGCGGATATAGTTGGCATATAAACTTGTACTACTGTGGTAGGCGTGGGCTTCGTGTCTATCTTGGCCACAATAATGTGTTCACTATACTGTTTGTAATAGTTTACCCGCACTCCTATTTTTTTTATTCATTATTAAACCTACTCTTGCATTACTCCTATTTGATTTTGTATTTATAACCCTGTATTCACCTGACCAGAAGTTTTGCTCCTCCTGCCACCGAACTTCACTAGTTCGCACTATACCTAACTTTAACCTATCCATTTACCTTTTTAAATTTTCTAACCTACTTGCACGATTAAGGGATCCGACATTCCATGCTCCGATCCGTAGAACATCAGTTTTCTTTCTTCTGATAACAATGTCCTCCTGAGTAGTCCCCACCTGTGGACTCGAATGGGGGACTATTTTACCTCCGGCATATTTTACCCAAGAGGACGCCATCATCATTTAATCATACAGTAAAGCTGCATGCCCTCGGGAAAAATTACGGTTGTAGATTCCCCTTGCTTTAACCCATTCACAGTACCAGCACAGCAAGGCCATTTTGGTTAGTGTTACGAGGCCAGATCAATGAATCATCGAGACTGTTGCCCCTGCAACTACTGAAAAGGCTGCTGCCCCTGTCAGGAACCACACGTTTGTCTGGCCTCTAAACAGATACCACTCTGTTGTGGTTGCACCTACGGTATGGCAGTCTGTATCGCTGACACACGCAAGCCTCCCCACCAATGACAAGGTCCATGGTTCTTCAATTAATACTTTAAAAAATGTCTTAAATTTATATGTAAACATATGTTTATAGTATGCAGAAACCAGCCGTTAGATTTTTTTTTTTAGTAATAGTTTGAAACGAGTGAAACCTTCAATAGATAATATAAAACAGACTAATTAACTTCATTACAGTGTAATATTAACTTAATTGACAGTTATTATAGAATTAATTACTTATCTTCATGAGCTTAATATTCAATCGTGTGCAATATGTGGCAGTGCCCTCTCCCATCTCACCATCTATGTTCTCTTCCCCTTCTGTAACATTACCTTCAAGCTATACTTCTCCCACTTTACCCTTCTTTGATACGACAGGTTTTCCATCTGAGCTCTTGGAATTCATACAGCTGCTTCTCTAGTCTCCTATGCCCCTGTAAGCGAAATCTGCCTTTCCCCATCTGATATATGGATCTAAAGCCTTATATTACCTTTCTAGTCATATTTTAACATAAAGGTAAGAGAACTTTCATCTTTTGCAATAACTATCAGACATGTTTCGCCTATAGAATACAATACTTAATCGAACATTATATATGATACTAGTATGTAACACTTCTGCTGTGAATTTTGCATGGTGAACTACAATAATGATATGATTAATACATACCACACGTCATGAATTACATGACACAAGTATGAATAATATGGATCTTAAAAAGTGTGAACTTTCGTTGCCCTATAGTAACTCCATTAATGGTCTAAAAATACAAACTTGTAAAGATGCATCATACTTCACCAGCCATTCAACAAAACTACAAAATGTTAAATAAAATTAATTGTCCTTTAAGATTTCTTTGAACAGCTAGCTGTGCCATACAGCTGTTGTATGACATTGCCAACAGGTGGCACTCTGCACACCCATGCAGAGTGTGGTGAGGGAGAGACAGACAGAGAGAGAGAGAGAGAGAGAGAGAGAGAGAGAGAGTAGTCATACGACTTGCAGTGCTGTTGGAAATCGTTTTTAACACTCCGAACTCTTCCTATCATATTCAAGGGCTATCCACAAAGTACATTATGTTTTGGAATTAAAAATAAATAAAGTATTGTAAATTTTTTTATTATATACAGATGAAAGCCACACTTAAATACTACTTTTGTACATAGTTGCCATTTGACCAGTTCACCGCTTGGTGCAACCAGTGGTTGCTCAAGGTCAATCCCTGCAAAACCCAGGCGATCATTGTAGGCAAAACCACCCTTTCCTTCCACCTCCTTAATTTCTATCTCACCATCTATCACTCTCACCCCCACCCTCAAGTACCTTGGCGTCACCCTCGACCGTCGCCTCTCCAGGACCTCCCATCTCCGGACAATCCGAATCAAGGCACGCTCCCAACTCTGTCTCCTCGAGCTCCTTTCCAGCCGTATGTGGGGTCTGGACCCCTCCAGCATACTCCACACCTATAAATCCCTCATCCGCCCTATCCTTTGTTACGCCCATTCGGCCTGGATCTCTGACCCCCCCCCCCCCAAATCCCTTCAAATCCTCGAACGCCATGCTCTCCGCCTCATCTATCGCACCCATCTCCCCTCCCCCACGCGAATCCTGTACGATCTCATTCCGTTCCCCCACCTCCTCATTTTCCTTGAAAGGATACGGATTCTGTACACCTCCCGCTTGTCTCGCCCATCCTCTCCCACGTCCCACCCGGTCTCCATCTTTCCACCCTCGTTACCCTCTCCCGAGGCGGCTTCCGCCAGCTCCCCCTCCCTGATGATTTCCTCCTCCCCTCCATCTACCCCTCCTATCAACTTTGATCCTCCCCCCCTCCCCTGTGTCCTTTCCTTTAGGCACCCTCCCTCCCTTCCCCTCCCTTCTCTTTCCTTTACCCCCCATCACCCGTCCTCCACCCCTCTTCCCCCGGGCTTCCCCTCCCCCTTCCTCCCTTTCTTCCTCCACCTATCTCCCCTGCCTGTGGCATCTCTGCTCTCCCCTCTCCCTCTCCCACCCCTGCCCCTCCTCCTCTCTTGACAGTTCCCTGGACTCGCACACGCTCAGTGAACATTCACGCGCCGGAGTTCATCGCCATCAGTGTCTCGTGTGTGTGCCTTCGTTTTGTGTTTAGTGTTCTTTCACCATCACACCACCACTGTTCACGTGTGGCGTCGCCGTCATCCATGTTATGTGCGCGTGTCAACTAGTGTTAGTGCTTTTTCTCATCCAGCATGAATGGCTCCATGTTTATTGTTTTTTGTCTCTACAGCTTTTGCCCGCCGTTTTTATTGTATTATCTGTGCCACCTTTATGTAATACTTATTGTACCACTCAAGGCTGAAGAGCGGCGTGATATGCTGCTGACAGCCCGCCTTTGTATAAGGTGATCAAAATAACAATAAAGAAAAAAAAATAGTTGCCATTTAAATTAATGCACTTATCGTAGCGATGGACGAGCTTGGAAATTCCTTCGTCGTAAAATTCGGCCGCCTGCGCCTTCAACCACGTGGTTACCTCTTCTTGAAGCTGTGCGTCGTCATCAAAACGCTGCATGGCCAACCACTTCTTCATTGCTGGGAATAAGTGGAAGTCGGTCGGTGCCAGGTCGGGACTGTACGGCGGATGAAGAAACAATTCCCACTTAAAAGATTCGAGAACTTCACGAGTGGCATTTGCCGTGTGTGCCCGGGCGTTGTCATGAATCGGCAAGATCTTTGAGCCCGACTTTCCCCTGCGCTTGTTTTGTATTGCTCTTCTGAGGTTGTGCAGAGTTTGGCAATACCTTTGAGAGTTTATTGTAGTGTCTCTTTCCAGGAAATCCACAAAAATCACATCTTTTCTGTCCCAAAAGACAGTCGCCATCACCTTCCTTGCCGACATTGTCTGCATGCATTTCTTGGGTTTTTGGGGGGAATTTGTGTGCCCCCACTGCATTGACTGCAATTTTGTCTCACAGTTCACATGCTTAACCCATGTTTCGACACCAGCAATGATGCGATCGAGTAAAGAGTCGCCATCTTTCTCGTAAGCGTCCAAAAACGTTAACGCTGCAGCCATTCACTGATTTTTGTGAATCTCAGTCAAGATTTTTGGTATCCATCTTGCACAAAACTTGTGGTAACCAAGCTTTTCGGTAATGATTTCATGCAACAAACTTTGTGAAATTTGTGGAAAACTCGTAGAGAGTTTTCACGGACCGCGGCATCGAGTTTTTCGACAAGGTCAGCAGTCACTATGCTGGGTCTTCCACTTCGCTCTTCATCGTGAACGTTAGTTTGACCATTTTTAAATTTTATGACCCTTTGACGCACTACACCTTCAGTGATGAAAATGAAATGGAAATGAGCGTTTGGCGTCATTGGCCGGGAGGCCCCTCGCGGGGCAGGTCCGGCCGCCACATCGCAGGTCTTATTACAGTCGGCGCCACATTGGGCGACCTGCACGCCGGATGGGGATGAAATGATGATGATCACAACACAACATCCAGTCCCTGAGCGGAGAAAATCTCCGACCCAGCCGGGAATCGAACCCGGGCCCAGAGGACGGCAATCCGTCACGCTGACCACTCAGCTACTGGGGCAGACACCTTCAGTGATTATGTTGTCCCCATACACTTCACAAAGCTGCCGACAGATTTCTATCGGTGTACAGTTTTTTGCAGTCAGAAACCTTGTTACAGCATGCACTTTACATTTCGCGGCATTTTTTATTAACGCTGACATTTCAAACTGTCACTGTAACTCAACAGAGTACAGCACAAATCTCTCACTAGCATGGCAGGATGCCGACTGAGCAGCGGAATGCCATGACACCAAGATGGTCGCGCTAGCCCTGCCCCTAACGGACACAAACGAAAACGTAATGTACTTCATGGATAGCCCTTGTAATTATTTGGAGAGAGAGAGAGAGAGAGAGAGAGAGAGAGAGAGAGAGAGAGAGAGAGAGAGAGAGTACAGTCATACGACTGGCGGTGCTGTTGAAAAAGGGTTTTACGACTCCGAACTCTTACTATCGTATAATTATTTGCAAGTACAAATACGGTAAACTGTGGTACACTTCAGCATGCCCTATATTGGGTCAGAGAACACAATTTGAAATGGATACAAAGCTACATATATAAGCTCTTACATGGATTGACTTGTTAATGGAACATTGGATACAATAAGCTACTAAGCCTAAATATGTTTAACTTGTATGCAGTCTCTGTTTCTGTAAAAACCCTCAAATAGATGTGCGTTACTTGCAATTGCCACATGATCGTAACACACACACAAACTACTGTTAAAGACAACATACAGAACACCTGTTACAACTGTCACATTTACCTATTGTGGCAGATGACACACAGCTTAGTAATCTTAAGATTCTAGTCACTGTCAGTGTATGTAGACCTCTATGATCATATTTGGCTCTACTAGTAAACAGTAATCGGCTATTCAGTTGCCTCTGTGTGATATGAATCTGTTTTAACATCAATGCAATTGCAATTCCTAGCATGGTTTTTATAAATTTAGGACATAATTTGGGTTAATGGAAGAGTCTGATACCATCACTCTGGTTTGATTCGTGCTGTAATGGTGTTGTGGTGTGTGACAACACTACAGTGTGATGTTTTTGAGTTGGTTGCTATGGTAGATGTTGTGCTGTTGCATTTGATGGTGCCCTCTGGTGGTAGATGTGGACATGATGAGTTTAATACAAGATATTGGATTCATTTGAGTTTTGGTTGTCATCATGCTAACATGGTCATAAGTTCAGGTAGTTGTTGCAGTAATGTGGTTAGTAGAAGTGTTTTTACTGAATTACTAAGGTTTGTTTCTGGTTCTGTGTATGGAGATTTTGTTAGGATTGATTAGTTTGGTACTTGTTGTGCAGAAAGAAGTCTAATTCTGTTATTGATTTTTAGTTCGGTATGGATATTACAGTGAAATGCACAAATGGGTATTTAGATTAAAGTTCAGTCTTGATCACGTTATGTCTGTTTTAATGAGTAACCGGTTTCGGTTTTTTCTATAAAACCATCATCAGACCCATTGGCTCCCTTGGGTTGGTAGGTGGAGCTCTCCTTGCTGCTGTGCAGTGAGTTGACTGCACAGCAGCAAGGAGAGCTCCACCTACCAACCCAAGGGAGCCAATGGGTCTGATGATGGTTTTATAGAAAAAACCGAAACCGGTTACTCATTAAAACAGACATAACGTGATCAAGACTGAACTTTAATCTAAATGTAACAATTAATTGATCACTGTATTCCAAAAATGTTTACCAAAATTGCACAAATGGGTGTTTAAGGAGATTTTTTTGTTTTTGATGTGTGTGTGTGTGTGTGTGTGTGTGTGTGTGTGTGTGTGTGTGTGAGAGAGAGAGAGAGAGAGAGAGAGAGAGAGAGAGAGAGAGAGAGGGAAAGAGAGTGTATTTGTGTGGGAGCATGGGTGTGTGTGGTGGGTAACGTAGGTGGTATTGCCAGAGACTTTTGTTGGTAAGTAATTTTTGTTTTGATTGTATTATACAGTTATTGTGATGCTTCATCTGTTCGTATTTGTGGCAGGTCGATTGTGTTTTATTTCATGTAGTGATTATGGGGTAACTGGCTTTCTGTGTTGTTGGGGTTTTGGTTCCACTTTTAGGAGTTGCAGGTGTCGGTTTTTCGGTATCAGTAGTTGAATCGGAGCTATATAATTCAACAGAAATGTCCGATTCCATGCTTTGGAGATGTAGGTGTTATGGTTTTTTGGTATTGATAGCTGACATTAAGCTATATAGGTCAAGGGAAATGCCTGATTCCTGTGGTTTTGTTGGCATAGGAGAGTGTTGTAATTTAATTTTTGTTTTAGGATGATTTGGTGCTTTTTATTGTTGTATATTTAGCTTGTCCTAGCCCTAAAACCCCAATTTTACACAATTGTCCTGTTAGCTTCAGTTTGTTTTTGGAGTGTGACATTATTGTGTAAATTCCTCCCCCCCCCCCTCCCCCTAACCCCCCCCCCTCCCTCCTCTCCCTTCCGGGTTCGTTGGCATGTGAATGTAGTGATGTCATTGTCACCATATTGTATTTGTTGGATCTAGCCACTTGCACCAAACTGATGACATCATGGTTCAAAGCAGACATGTGGAATCGGATGCTTTTGTGATGCCCATTTATTCAACATTGAATGATTCATTGCATATGTGTAAATACAGGTTACAATTCTTGATGCATAGTGCAATAATACATCTTCTGAATATGTCATTGATTAACAAAATGATGAAATTACAAATAAAATGGTTTGCTTAACACTATTTACATATTTTTTTGAAGCACTTCTTATTCTGCATGTAAGTACGCTATTCTTCTAATGTATAAAAGGGATATGTAACAGGAATTTCTTTAGCTGAAGTTTAAGCTTCATTGTGGGTAGGGTCATACCTGTACTTGGAAATGCATTGGCTAACTTTAAACCTGATTATTGTTTGCTCTTTCCATAGAGTGCTGTTCTGTGGGACATTATAAGCAATTAGTTTACGCAAAAGTATTTTATGGTTGCCCTGGTGAAAGGCCTTCAGTAGGTCAAGGGACTACCCACTACCTTCCAACTGCAGTCAAGGTTGTCAAATGAGTGATATGTGTCTGCAATTAAGAGGTGGTTACGTTTATCTCCAGTTTCGGAGTGGGCATTACTACAGCATATTTTAGCCTGATAGAAAATATCCTTCGAGTCATTGATTGACTACAAGAATAGCTTCATACCAGTTCCGTTGTCAGCAAAAGATTTTAATATCTTGAGGTAAACACAGTCATAGGAAGCAAAATTGCTATTTTTTATTGACCCAATGAGTTTTGAAATCTCCTTTGGGGTTGAATTTTTGAAACTAATTTATGTTGGTGTTGCATGCAGTGTCTGCACAACCATCTGTATTCCATTGTTTGTTACTGGGTGCAGCCACTGTGGGGAAGTAATCTTTTAATTTGGTTGCAAACGATTTGAAAGTGACGCCACTTCTGCTGGAACTACTTTCTGGTGGCTCAGTTTCACTTGAATTACTAGTTTTGTTTGTTTCTTGTTTAATGATGTTCCGAATAGTTATTGCCTTCTTTTTGGAGTATTTTATTTTTTTAGGATAATGCACTAGTTTTTATTTTTTAATGTCAGAGTGGAGAATTCGACAATAATGATGGTAATGTAGTTTGAAACCCAGACTACTGCTCTGTTCTGTGAATTACGTAGAGCTCTCACTGTGTAGCACAACATACATTAATCCCAGAAGTAATCCACCCTTTATCCTGCATCTCTTCAGTTTAATTCTTTATTTTTTGTATGCAAAAACAAGACCCAAAATGTTGAATTTAACTGAATTTTATTTGATCCTGTAGGATTACATGGTATAGAGTGTACGTTCATGTAATATAGGACATGACAAAAACACAAAAAATTTCATTGTCACATACTTCATAACTATTGTAATACCATTGATTATAATTAACAGTATTTAAAGTTTATGTGACCAGAAATTTAATGTTGCAGGGATATGCCTAAGAAAGAGATAAATTTTTCATCAACACTGTCTGTTTTATAAATTTTTTCCTGCTGTTCTATTGTAGTTTCTTTTGAACCATGATGATCAAGTCATCGTTTATGATTTTGCAATATAATACATGCTATGAACTGTACCTAATGGTTTAACAAATTTTGTTATAAAGGTGTTCAGTTAAACCCTTGACTATTGGTTTTATAGCTAAATCCATGAAAATTGTGGGTCCAAAATCAAATTGTCAGTTACTGTGGCTGTCCATGTTCAAAGTGCCAACACAAAGTTATTTCAAATCTGTCTTAGGCATCCTAGTATCAAATTATACAGTGCCTTATCAGGTACCATTAAACACATACAGAAGATTGGTCACTTCAAATCTAAATTGAAGTCATACTTTATTGATCACTGCTTGTACACAGTAAATGAATAGCTACAAAAATTAATTTTTCTATTTTAACCCAGTGTAGTTTCATACATAAGAACATTTGTATATTATCTCTCTGTATATAGCGTAAGATCATTTATTTAAGTGTTCATCATTAAATGGTATATTAATGTGTGTTATTATGTACAAATCTATAATTATAAATAAAATTGTTAATATTAACATAAAAATACAAATATCTCTTGCACACTGTGCAGCTGCAGATGAAAATGGATCAATAAATCAAAGTAATAAGCTCTTCAATCCTTGTAGAGAATTTTATTGTACACTCAATGTGGAATAGTTTTAATTATGTGCAGCGGCCCTACTTAGAAAACCTTAATATGACTACCTGGTATTAAAAATGTGGTTTTCCTTTCAGTTTTTCTATTAAGAGCGTAGAAAATTTACATTGCAAACACTGACAAGTCTATGAACAAATATTGGTACTACAAAATATTATTCAGTACATTCAATTGGATTGAAATTTAGCCTGCAAAAACTTGTTTGAAAATTTCATATGAATGTTAACATTGCAGACCGGACATCAATAAAACACAACCTTTGTAGCTGTTTTAAATTATGTTCTCTGAACCACCATAGGGCATGGTGAAGTGAACCACAGTTCACTGAATTTGTACTTGCAAATAATTTACACAATGCATAGAGACATTCCTGCATCAGTCAAGTACAGGAATACAACACTAGATATAAAAATGGTGACATATCAGTTCTGACACTACATATAGACACAAACTTGATCTAAGGGGGATTACTAGAGACTGGGATACGACCTGTCTGGTCTGACCAGTGACATCATCACCATGCTGAAGAATCCTAATTCAAGTGTATCCAACATAATGACCGAAACATTGATTGTAATCCAGAAAAATACAAACACTATGTGAACCAATATACTGAATGAAACCAATGAAATTTTGGGAAAACCACAGGAAAAAATGGTGTTTTTGGTAGGGATGAACTAAAAATTCAATAAAATAGTTAAGTGTTGGCATGTTGATAGACACACAAACAAACACAAACACACACACAAAATTCAAGCTTTCACAACCACAGTATATCCTCTCTTCCCGTTACCCACCAGGCCTCAACCTCCGCTAATTTCAAGTTGCCACCGCTCATATCTCACCTGTCATTCAACAACATCTTTGCCCCTGTACTTCTGCATCGACTGACATCTCTGCCCAAACTCTTTGCCTTTACAAATGTCGGCTTGTGTTTGTATATGTGCGGATGGATATGTGTGTGTGTGTGTGTGCGAGTGTATACCTGTCCTTTTTTCCCCCTAAGGTAAGTCTTTCCGCTCCCGGGATTGGAATGACTCCTTACCCACTCCCTTAAAACCCACATCCTTTCATCTTTCCCTCTCCTTCCCTCTTTCCTGATGAAGCAACCGTTGGTTGTGAAAGCTTGAATTTTGTGTGTGTGTTTGTGTTTGTTTGTGTGTCTATCAACATGCCAACGCTTGGTAAGTTACATCATCTTTGTTTTTAGATATATTTTTCCTACGTGGAATGTTTCCCTCTATTATATTCATACCAATAAAAACAGTTAAATTCATGCAAAATACACAATAGGATCACAGTATCTAAATCTCAACCTTAGCCGAGGATATCAAGAACCATGCTCCAGCCCTCCACAACTCCAAAAGGCAGTATCCCAATCTCCAGTTCACGTATATTGCTCAACCCCAGCCAGGATTCCAATAATCACCCCTTGTACCTCTCCAAAAGACAGTATCCCAATTTCCAGTTCACCTATACAACTCAATTGCAGAGTAAAAATGCAGAGTTAGCAGTGTTAGCGGCCTTACTGTTGCATGCTGCAGTTGGTAACTGTACGCACTGTGAGTTATTGGAGGTGAACAGCACAAGTGATGAGTCAGATGGTGCAATACAGCAGAACCCGTGAGAAAATAGAAAATGTCATAAGCAGATCAAAGTTTTTTAACGGAATTGTGGCAGAAAGTAGGTGAATCAGTGTTCCTTAATGAAATCAAGGGAGAAGATAAGTTGATCAATGTTTTTAGTTAAATCTCGGGAGAAGGTCAGTGGATCAATGTTTATTAATAATATAACTGCACACTGGATATATTAATAAACATTGATTCACCTGCTGTTTCCCATGATTTAATTAAAACATTCATCAACTTACTCAGTGGTTACATGGATATCTAAGAGTACCGTTTAAATTTTATAACATATTCTGTTTTATATGACAAGATTCTGCACAACACATAATTTTGGACACTGCACATCATGATGACTGTAGTACACTAAAAAAAACCCTCAGACACATCACCACCACTTAATTAAACAGTTAAGGGTATGCCACCTCCTCATATACCATGCCCTCTACATCAACATTTCACTTCCACTCCAAAACAAATACATCACTTCTCAATGGCATCACACAACATATCAAGGCACAGCACAGCTATATCATGGGTCAAAGCAAGCAATGGTCTCCTACAACTTATTTAAGATTATAATATTTAGACTGCTAATTTTTCAGACAGGTATTATTTTACATACCTACCATATTAAAAAAACTGTGGTTATAATGCATGTGGTGTTACTTTTTAGGCAAATTTTATTTTATGTGATTTTCATTCAAGCAGTTTTCTACACTATAATAGGTGTTACTCTTCAACTATTTTTCCAGGTCTCCTTCACTGTTTTTCAAATTTGAGTTACACTTCTCTTTCCAGATTATGTTTATAAATTTCATACTTATATAACATGGAGTTTCTTCATGTAGTTTTAGTCTGTGGATATGTAATATGTAACTTGCTCTCCTTCTTGTCTCAAATGAGTCTTATGTTTGTAATGTTGTTTCATTTTAACTCCCACCATGACTCAATTTTTTTCCCCTGGTCTAAAGACTTTAAGTAGATTGGTCTTATAAACCCCGGGAAAATTACACTATAACTAAGGATGGAAACATAATATGGATAGTATGCAGTTTCTTTCAGGGCTAAATCAGCAGTATTATATACTACAATTATGACACATCTGTGACTGTTCTGTTGGCTCAGTAGGCTGTGCACATGATAACTACACAACATATTTTTATTCACTAGTACACAACCAAATTTGACATAGTTTGCATGTCTAATTTTTTGTCCTTATAGCTTATTTTGCTAAGACATTGTGCTGAATGTTTCGTGGTGAAATGGGACAGTTTCTGTTATTGCAAAGTTTGATCTAGGATATTATTTTTGACTGATATCTCTGCTTCCCCAAGAGTCTGCTCAATATAGCAAATTAAGTCTCTGTTAGTTTGACAGCAAACTATCACTGTTGAGTTATCAGGAAAGTTTATGGCATCAGACTGAACCTGACTTGCCATATCAGTACAATATAAAAAATAGTAGTGTCCCTAATATTGAACCTTATTGAAGGCCATATAGTGTGTGTTTCCATTAAGGAATTTCTTCCCATTACTATTAACAATTACTTCTTGCTTTCTGTTTGCCAAATACGATGACACCCATTGAAGAGATTTTCAGTGAAAACCATAGCTGGTCAGTTTTTGGGGATGGTTATGATTTCCATATTGAAAGCTTTGGTAGGATCAAAAAACGTGCCTGATACACACATTCTATTATTGTGACATTTGTTAATTTTCATGGCCAATCACTTATTGTGTGGTTGTACTGCATCCTTTCCTGAAACCATACTGATTGCATAAAATAATGCTTGTGACAAATTGAAGCTCACATGCAGAAATTTTTTAAAAAAATTGGTAACTATGAGATAGTTCCATAGTTCCCCATTTCACCTCTTTTTGCAGTTTTATGAATTGGCAAAACTTCAGCATTTTTAATCAATCTGGATAATGTAACTCATGAAAAACTGGTTGATTTTGAGAACAGTGGATTTGCAGTACTATGACAGACCTTTTTTATTATCAGAAACTCATCACAACCAATTGACTTAAAGTTTTAATAGGGGCATTATGAATTTCATAGTGTCTGCCAAGGGAAACTTCCATTGCCCCTCCGCCCCCCATTCCTCTCATTGACAGACATAGCAGTAAGTTGACCCAGTGGATAGCCTGCCAAAAACTGGACACAGATCAAGCATGAAGACAGGAAGTTGGTGTACTGAACTGTGAAAGAAAAAAGCAGCATATATACAGTGAATGGTCCAAGCTCCAGATATGGAACATCAGGCCAATATCAGTAACAACAGTGTTGTGGTAATGCGGTTACAGTGTTGGAGTGCAATGGGGGAAACCAATGTTCAAATCAATCCCCCTCATGCCCCACATTTTTTTTTCCCCACCACAAAAGATGGACTGTACATCCAGTCACTGACATGTCTGTTCACTGTATTGAAATTTGTGTCTGTGTCACGGTGTAACGTCCGTTTGTAGCAGTGAGGTGTAAGGAAGCAGCCTCCAGACATACGTACTTCCAATTTGTTCTACACAGGTACCGCATGTTATGACTCTTGTGTCCATTTTACAAGTTTTGACTCTTTCATTCCTTTGTTCCAACATATTTCACAGCTGTTTATTTGTTGTTTTCATTTGTGTGAGTGATCTGTGCAGCATCTAGCCTGCTCCCACTACTGATCACATTTACTTGTGACAGCAATATATTCTTCTCACATAACTCATATTCTTTAACCATGAAAATTGCCAAGAATACAGAAGGAGAAAAAACACATAAACAAACAAACAGGAAGTTCATAATTTTGTGGAAAAGAAAAGGAAGACTGGGGTACGAAGTACACTTGAACATGGATCTCCCACTTTGCAGTCCAACATCATGACCACACAACCACAATGCCATAGTTCTTGCAATTCGCTTGATGTTGCACATCTTGAGCTTGTTACTATTCTGCTTCACTATTTATATTTTTCTTCTTTTTTCACAGTTCAGCACACCTTCTTACAGTTCTCATGCTTAATCTGCATTCAGTTTTTGAAGGGCTATCAACTGAGTCATTTTACCACTAACTCTTGGGGGTGGGGAGGGTGGGGGAGGTACAATGCGGAGTTTCCCTTGTGGGCTTGATACTTGGGAAAACTTAAAACCTGAGCTATTTCTCTGGCATACTGGGATTCATATTTGTTAGTGAGGAGTTACAGATTTTATTGCAATATATGAATAAGTCTTTGCAGTATTCAAATACGACACTAGAACCTGCAGCAGCTCTGCCATTTATCATTAATTTAGAGGGGCACCTTCTCTCCATTTCAGTGGCAACAGCATCACTTATAACAGACCAAACAGCTTTTGATTTGTTTTTAGCATTTGAAATGAATCTGTTGTTTGCGATACACTTTGCCAGTTTAACTACTTTGTCAAGTGTTTTTTGTATGCGATTATGTAGTTAAGAAATTCATGACTTTGACTAGCTTTTGCCAGCGTATGCAGCTTCCTCATCTTAGTGTAAGGCTGCCTAATTCCTATTTTAACCCATGATCTACTTTTATGAGACTCAGTAAACACTGTTACAGAAGGGACCATTCACTGAATACATCCACAAATTTGGTTGTAGTTGTCCTTTGTTGAATTGTGTTTGTTGACCTACCACATGGTGTTGGCTTAATTTTTTAATTAACACCTCTACATTTCCTTGATTGAACTTTCTGCATCATTTTGTTGTACAGCCTGCATTTAATTTTGATAGTGATATTGATAGTGTTGCATGGTCTTGATACTCCTAAATCTAGAATTTTTTCTTTTATGTGTAATTATAACTACTTATAATATTGTCAAGACATGTAGAAGCAGTTGCTCTAACTCTTTGTATATTGGTTGAAATTTAGATTTAACCCATATGAGTCTGACCAGTTGTTCAAAGTGATGCAAATTTGTCATCAGTTGTTGTATCTATGTTGAAGTCAACACATATGACTAGCTTCTCAAATAGTTTTTTAGTTTTTAATTTATATAACAATGTTTCATATTATCTAAGAATACCAAACTTACATGGTACCCAGAGATATTATATATACTGATGGTTAATATGTTATACACTTGAGTTCTATACAACTACTTTTAAATGCAAGTTCTACAATTAGTGGCCAAAATTCTGTCTGATTTTATAGACTACCAAGTGTTGAACTGGTATGCAAGAGCCACCATACTCGTTACCTGTTTAACAGTTGGAAGCCAGTTTGTAGCATGTAAGTTTATTAAGAAGACATATTTTCTATTTTAAACCATTGTTCATTTAAACATACTACATTTGTTAATTGTTTCATACTATCTAATACAATTTGCATATTATTACGCTTGTTGATCATTCCTTCTGACTGACCTCCAATGTTTCATACTATCTAATACTATTTGCATATTATTACGCTTGTTGATCATTCCTTCTGACTGACCTCCAATGTTCAAATGTATAATGAAATTACTACTGTTTACATTATCAGACAGAGTGTCTTTAAAAACAGTTTTTTTAACAACTGTTTTCACACATTATTTCTTGATGGGCTTTGTTTGCATACTCTTACCACATCAATTTTGGCGTTGTCTGTGCATGGGAAACATGCATTCTCATACCTCTTGTCATCAAGAAAGTTTATGTTTTTAAACTTCAGACAGTAGCATTTTAATTTGTGATTTGTTTGTTGAATTTCACTAATCATGCAAGACCAGTCTACCAAATCAAATCTCATAGGTGGATTCATACTACTAACATTTGTATTCAACAGTGACTGCAAGATAACTACCAATTTCTCGTGTAAATAATGCCATAAGGCCATGAAACACCATAGATGTAAGACGCGGAGCTGATTGCAAAAAGAAATGGTTGAATAATGTCATACGTTACAAGGAAATGCACCTCATTTCCAAGAACTATGACAGTTCACATGTTGTAATGTTAAAGATATTACACGAAGAGGAAACTATTATAAGAAAATGTAAAATGATTGGTACGTATATAAACTACTGGCCATTAAAATTGCCACACCAAGAAGAAATGCAGATAACAAATGGGTATTCATTGGACAAATATATTATACTACAACTGACATGTGATTACATTTTCATGCAATTTGGGTGGATAGATCCTGAGAAATCAGTACCCAGAACAACCACCTCTGGCCGTAATAATGGCCTTGATATGCCTGAGCATTGAGTCAAACAAAGCGTGGATGGCATGTACAGGTACAGCTGCCCATGCAGCTTCAACACGATACCACAGTTCATCAAGAGTAATGACTGACGTATTGTGACGAGCCAGTTGCTCGGCCACCACTGACTAGACGTTTTCAATTGGTGAGAGATCTGGAGAATGTGCTGGCCAGGGCAGCAGTCGAACATTTTCTGTATCCAGAAAGGCCCGTACAGGACCTGCAACATGAGGTTGTACATTATCCTGCTGAAATATAGGGTTTCACAGGGATCGAATGAAGGGTAGAGCCATGGGTCGTAACACATCTTAAATGTAACATCCACTGATCAAAGTGCCGTCAATGCGAACAAGAGGTGACACAGACGTCTAACCGATGCCACCCCATACCATCACACCGGGTGATATGCCAGTATGGTGATGACGAATACACGCTTCCAATGTGTGTTCACAGCGATGTCGCCAAAAACGGATGCAACCATCATGATGCTGTAAACAGAACCTGGATTCATCTGAAAAAATGACGTTTTGCCATTTGTGCACTCAGGTTTGTCGTGTGTTCCCCAGGGAAGTGTCCTGGGACCTCTGCTGTTCCCGATCTATATAAATGACCTGGGTGACAATCTGAGCAGTTCTCTTAGGTTGTTCACAGATGATGCTGTAATTTACCGTCTAGTAAGATCATCCGAAGACCAGTATCAGTTGCAAAGCGATTTAGAAAAGATTGCTGTATCGTGTGACAGGTGGCAGTTGACGCTAAATAATGAAAAGTGTGAGGTGGTCCACATGAGTTCCAAAAGAAATCCGTTGGAATTCGATTACTCGATAAACAGTACAATTCTCAAGGCTGTCAATTCAACCAAGTACCTGGGTGTTAAAATTACAAACAACTTCAGTTGGAAAGACCACATAGATAATATTGTGGGGAAGGTGAGCCAAAGGTTGCATTTCATTGGCAGGACACTTAGAAGATGCAACAAGTCCACTAAAGAGACAGCTTGCACTACACTTGTTCGTCCTCTGATAGAATATTGCTGCGCAGTGTGGGATCGACGGAGGACATCGAAAGGGTGTAAAAAAGGGCAGCTCAATTTGTATTATCTCGTAATAGGGGAGAGAGTGTGGCAGATATGATACGCGAGTTGGGATGGAAGTCATTAAAGCAAAGACGTTTTTCGTCGAGGCGAGATCTATTTATGAAATTTCAGTCACCAACTTTCTCTTCCGAATGTAAAACTATTTTGTTGAGCACAATCTACATAGGTAGGAATGATCATCAAAATAAAATAAGAAAAATCAGATCTCAAACAGAAAGATTTAGGTGTTCGTTTTTCCTGCTCGCTGTTTGGGAGTGGAATGGTAGAGAGATTGTATGATTGTGGTTCTATGAACCCTCTGCCAAGCACTTAAATGTGAATTGCAGGGTAGTCAAGTGATGTAGATGTAGATGAGTACACCATCGCAGATGCTCCTGTCTGTGATGCAGCGTCAAGGGTAACCGCAGCTGTGGTCTCCGAGCTGATAGTCAATGCTGCTGCAAACGTCGTCAAACTGTTCGTGCAGATGGTTGTTGTCTTGCAAAGGGGATCGAGACGTGGCTGCACGATCCATTACAGCCAAATGGATAAGATACCTGTCATCTCGACTGCTAGTGATACGAGGCCATTGAGATCCAGCACGGCGTTCCGTATTAGCCACCTGAACCCACCGATTCCATATCCTACTAACTGTCATTGGATCTCGGCTAACACAAGCAGCAATGTCACAATACGAAAAATCGAAATCGCAATAGCGTACAATCTGACCTATATCAAAGTCGGTAGGCATTTCTCCTCCATACACGAGGTATCACAACAATGTTTTCTCAGGCAACACCGCTCAACTGCTGTTTGTGTATGAGAAATCAGTTGGAAACTTTCCTCTTGTCAGCATGTTGTAGGTGTCGCCACCTGGGCCAGTCTTGTGTGAATGCTCTGAAAAGCTAATCATTTGCATATCACAGCATCTTCTTCCTGTCGGTTAAATTTCGCGTCTGTAGCACATCATCTTCGTGGTGTAGCAATTTTAATGGCCAGTATTGTATGAAGGAAATACTTCAATATTAAAACTAAGAGGAGAAGAAAGTTTTGGGAATACTTCGAGGGTGAAGATTAACAGAAATTTCCTCATGGTGTGTGAAGTTTGGTGAATAGGGATACAAAGCATGCAAAAGTGCTTAAAACTGATTTTATGAGGGAATAGCCAAGCCCTTAAACACGCAGTGGGCACTGATACAGGACTGTGTACTTGTTAATGGTTCAAATGGTTCAAATGGCTCTGAGCACTATGGGACTCAACTGCTGTGGTCATCAGTCCCCTAGAACTTAGAACTAATTAAACCTAACTAACCTAAGGACATCACACACATCCATGCCCGAGGCAGGTTTCGAACCTGCGACCGTAGCGGTCTTGCGGTTCCAGACTGCAGCGCCTTTAACCGCACGGCCACTTCGGCCGGCACTTGTTAATGCTACCGAGGCATGCAACCTTCAAGGAAGCGGAAACGGACAAACATAAGTCTTGAAACAACTGTGTACCACCCTCTGCACGGCAACAGCATGTGGGCACATATACCAGGACAAGCTAGAATAAAAATCTTGAGGTCGTAGGATCACATACACGTGGTCTGAATATGCAGTGCAATCATCTTGAAGAGAAATGATGGTGTGGGGTCTGGGAGGTGGCACATTAAGTGCACATCACTGGTATCTATTTATACTAGGCACTGTAATGAACCAAGAGCCACTCTGAGTAGTTTTGAAGCTGAGTTGGCTGCAGTCAGTCAGTTGTCTTGTCACAATTCTTCAGTAGCAAACAATGTGGAGGAGACATTGCTGTGCCATGGAGGATGAGCAGTGCTAGTAGCAATTCAGTATAGTGCCTCAGGTGGACTTTTTGTAACAGTACATCTCTCTATGGACATTAATTCCATCCCTTACCTGTAACCTGCCGAGTTCATTAACCGAGAAAAACTTAACAGTATTTTGCTTATTGTATTCCTCTTTCAGGCATTTCAGCATCTGCTGAAGGGGCCATGAGCTCTCCACATAGTTCTGCAGTCACAGGTAATTGTCCTGTTTTCAGTTCCACCTCCAGGACGTGACATTTCTTGATTATACATGAGCTAGATGTTTTGAAACAGTTATTTTTATCCACTTTTAAACTATTTTGCGATTGTGCTCTAAAGCAGCATATTTAATCTGTAATGCTTCAGTATCACCCTCCAACACCTGAATTATTGAATCCTTGTTTCTAATAATGATAATACCGGGTGATCAAAAAGTCAGTATCAATTTGAAAACTGAATAAATCACTGAATATTGTAGATAGAGAGGTACAAATTGACACACATGCTTTGAGGGACATGGGGTTTTTATTAGAACCAAAGAAATACAAAAGTTCAAAAAATTTCCGACAGATGGCGCTTCATCTGATCAGAATAGCAATTATTAGGATAACAAAGTAAGCCAAAGCAAAGATGATGTTCTTTACAGGAAATGCTCAATATGTCCACCATCATTCCTCAACAATAGCTGTAATAAAGGAATAATGTTGTGAACAGCACTGTAAAGCATGTCCAGAGTTATGGTGAGGCATTGGCGTCGGATGTTGTCTTTCAGCATCCTTAGAGATGTCAGTTGATCACAATACACTTGCAACTTCAGGTAACCCCAAAGCCAATAATCACATGGACTGAGGTCTGGGGACCTGGGAGGCCAAGCATGACAAAAGTGGTGGCTGAGCACATGATCATCACCAAATGACGCATGCAAGAGAACTTTCACGTGTCTAGCAATATGGGGTGGAGCGCCATCCTGCATAAACATCGTACGTTCCAGCAGGTGTTTATCAGCAAAGCTGGGGATGATGCGATTCTGTAACATATCTGTGTACCTCTCACCTGTCACGGTAGCAGTTACAAAATCAGAATCACACATTTCCTCAAAGAAAAAAGGCCCGATAACGGTAAATGTGGTAAATCCAGTGCATACCCTGACTTTCTCGTCGTGCAGTGGAGTTTCCACGACAGTTCTAGGATTTTCGGTAAACCAAATTCTGTTGTTGTGGGTGTTGACAGACCCTCGGAGTGTGAAATGGGCTTCGCCGGTCCACAACACGTTACTCAACCAATCATCATCTTCCGCCATCTTTTGAAATGCCCATGCCGCAAATGCCCTCTGCTTCACTAAATCGCCAGGTAACAGTTCATGATGCCGATGAATCTTGTACGGATAGCATCGAAGGGTACACCTAAGTGCCAACCAAACAGTAGTGTATGGAATGCCGTGCGGCATGCGACTGCATGAGTGCTGACTTCCCCGTGCACAGTCGAACCCGGTACAGTCTCCATTTCTTCCTGAACTGTCTCAGCAGCATTACGCCTTGTGCTCGGTCAGCCACTATGGGGTCTATCGTCTAAACAACCCGTGGCTTCGAACTTCAAAATCATCCTCGCCACAGCTGCATTTGTCAATGGACCTTTACCCATTTGAATCCCCTTCCTATCGCAATAGGATCGTAATGCTGAACTAGCACATTCCCCATTCTGATAATACAGCTTCACTAATAGCGCCTTTTCAGGTAACGTCAACATGCTGCGACTGCTGGTGCATCTGATTCTCTCTCTCATTACAGCTCCTTTTATACACGATTGTCATGCACACTCACTGACGTTTTGCTGTCCAGCGCCATCTGTCGGAATTTTGTGATTTTTTTTTTTTTTTTTTTTTTTTTTTTTAATCTAATAAAACCCCATGTCATTCCAAGCATGTGCGTAAATTTTTACCTCTCTATCTACATTATTCCATGGTTTTTTAAGTTTTCAAATTTATACTGACTTTTTGATCACCCAGTATACTATCTTCTCATGTTTTTGTTACACAAGCATCACACAATCATGAGTAGTACAGAGTTACCAATTTTATGTTTATTTTTGAACAGTTTTTGTGAAACCACCATTTACAACATTTCCATTGGATACCTTTCGTTACATTGTATATTACAATTACTACTACATTTTGCTTTGCTTATATTGGAGCAATTTACAACATTTCCATCAGTGCCATCACGAAAAAGCCAACTAGTGAGATAAAGTATTAGGGCATTAATGGCATCACTCTTGCACGGATGCAGTCTTACCTCCATAACAGCAAGCAGAGGGTCTTGCTACAGACTGTACCACAGGCACGAAAGCAGAATGGAGGAATTTAACACGCAAAGTGTCACATGGATCATTATAAGACCCACACTTCTTTTTAACCTCTTCCGATGACTTTAAAGGGCTGTTTGAAATTGTAATGTTTGCTGATAACACAAGAATGCTAATCAGGGGTCCAAACTCAACACTGGCAAACACAATGCAGGACCTTATCATGCATATAAGTTATTTGCAGCTAACAGTTTATATCTTAATTTCACAAAGCCACACATTATGAAATTTCAAACAAACAACAAATACTTTTTAGCACCTCAAGTACATATTAAAGGTCATACAGTGAATGAAGTACAAAACATAAAATTCCATGTGGTCCAGAAGGCTGAAAGTCCAACTGGAGTCAACACATGAATAAACTAATGAAGAAGCTCAGTTCAGTACATTATGCACTTACAAGCATCTCCCATTGTATTGACGTAAAGACGAGAGTGTTGGTTTGATTTGTATGTTTTGCCTTCCTGCTGCCTTATAAAATTATCTTCTGGGGCAGTGCACCTAAAGTACATAAGATCAAACAATGGGAACTCCAGGTAGGAATATCAACAATGTAGTGGTGTTCTATCACCCAACTTCCACAGCTTCTTGGTCCATCTGTATGCCACTCCTAATCCCAACACGTTGCCACAAGGATCCTATCTCTGTGCAAGACCCAGGTGCAAGATCTGCCCAATACATCCACACACTACTTCCTGTTGCAGTCTTGTCACAGGTTTATCCTATGCCATCAGGGAATGGGTGACCTGAGAAAGCAGCCACGTTATATATCAGCTCTGCTGCAGTCATTGCACAGGTTTTTATTATGCTGTGACTACCAACCAGCTGTTCATCATGATGAACAGCCACTGCCAAACTGGGGCACAACATGCAGCTGAACATAACATCTCAATTTCAGTGGCTGCTTCAGTACGTCAGCCATCTGAATCCTCTTTCCCACCACCACCTTATCTAAACTGTGCAGGTAGAAGTAATCCTTGCAACACATTCTTCGCTCCCATAGTTATACCGGCCGCAGCCTACAGTAATGTACTGTCCCCACACCCTCCAACCAACAGTCTCCACCCCTTCTGTCCTATCACCTCCTCCCCATTCTTGTCTCCCACCCTCTTTGTGGGCTCTCTGCTAACAAACCTGCCCATCTTTCCCCCCTCCCTCCTTTCCCTTTTTGCTGCGTTGCCTCACCTCCCCATTTCCATGCCCCACAGCCTTCCAACACTGTGCCCGCTGGCGTTCTAGTCCCTGCACACACTGGTAGACAGCGTTCCTGTCTCCCCCCACACATACACTGCTATCCCTTCACCTTCCCTGCCCCCTCCAGACTGCTGCCCCATCCCACATGATATTTGCATTCAGACCTGAGCAACCAGAGATGGCAGTCATGTGTGCATGTGTGTCTGTGTATATAACAGTCTGGTCATCTCTCCTTTAAATAGTGTGAGAAAGAGCACTGCGGCTGCTTGCACAGAGGATGAACTGGAGGATGTGCTTATTTTTTTAAATTTGGAATCCCTACTCCTGTGCCCATCACATCAGGTTTATCCTATAGTCAGGCAATAATAACGAGCGTATGGCATCGGTGGCCGGGAGACCCCTCGCGAGGCGGGTCGGCTGCCGCTCCACAAGTACTTTAATGCCACTACGGCAACTTCTGAGTGAATGATGATGAAAGACATACAACACCCAGTCATCTCGAGGCAGAAAAAATCCCTGACTCTGCCGAAAATCGAACCCGGTACCCCGTGCGCGGGAAGCGAGAACGCTACCGCAAGACCACGAGCCACGGACTATAGTTGGGTAAAAACACATTACCATTGATTAAAAAACCTTAATAAAAACATCTATTATTTGTAAAGTGATTTTAACAGTGTTTTTAACAAATGGTAAGCCGGCTGGTGTGGCCGAGCAGTTCTAGGCACTACAGTCTGGAACCGTGCAATCGCTACTGTCGCAGGTTCGAATCCTGCCTCGGGCATGGATGTGTGTGATGTCCTTAGGTTAGTTAGGTTTAAGTAGTTCTAAGTTCTAGGTGAAATATGCTGACTATTTTTATATACTTGAATTTAGCGTATTTCGTGACAGTACTTACTTTTTCGTGAAATGTTTATACGATGATCTTTGACTTCTTTTTTGTGTTGGCTTCAGTCGTTTAGTGAAAGTATGATTCCATAATGCTGTTTTGTTGGCTGTGGAAATGTCCTGGTTCAATGCGTTTGCCTCATTTTTGGTGCTTCAAATACCATTTCTCCGAATGTGCTTTCTTTTTGATGTTTATATAAAAAAGTAGTAGAAGAACTCATTTTTGCTGGTCACTTGCAAATTATTATAATGGGGACCTGTACATTGTTCCACCATCACACACTGAGAGTTCACTGCTGACTGACTACTGTCAAAGACGACTCCAGCGTCAAAGACATTTCACACAACACACAAGCCAGTCTGTTTGATATTCTTCGTCACATCTACTAATATTAATCAATATGCTGTCACTCTTGAACATATAAGCAAATTAGCATAAAATAAGGCAAATTACAATTCACAAAAAATATTCTGACAAAAATGTAAGGAAACATTTACAACCTCCCTCATTGGATTTGGTATCGAGAAATCCGGTAGAAAATAACACATCTCCCAGATCCATTACAGAGGGGACTGATGACCTCAGAAGGTAAGTCCCATAGTGCTCAAAGCCATTTGAACCTTTTGAACAAATGGTAAAAACACTATTTTAAACATTCCAACCCTGAGTAGTATTCAGACAGACAGATGGAGATATGCAAACAAAAAGGCTCCATGGAAACAGTATTAACTCTTTTGATGGTTTCTTAAAAAAATTGAGCTTTTATGGATATATTGCATACATTAAATGTCATTGAACCTTTATTTACTTCAGAGCTGAAAGATAACATTGTCTGTACCTTCTTCTGAACCACTTCGTCATATAGCTTTTCATTATAAGAATGTGTATGTTCACTAAAAGAATTCTTCTCAGCAACCTTCAGCTTAGCTTCCTTCCACAAATGGTGAGCTTCTTGCTTGCACTTGTGCTTAACATACGTGATGTAAAAGTTCTGATACAATTTCCAAGTTGATCACAATAACATTGGCTTCATATGCATTGTAGAATATCATGACTAACCCACTGACACACTGTGATTTCAACCAGCATGGCAGGGAACTCCTCAAATGAAATCAGACACTTGTGAGGCACTTGGTTAAAATCAGGGAACCCCAGGCATGCACACACATAAAGCATTCAGTTCAGTTCAAAAAGGCCATAAAAACCAACAGGCACTTTAATATTGTCTGTGCTTAGGATTTTATAAAACAAAATGTTATCCATTCTAATAATGTGTATTCCTAGAATTAAAAAGTTGATGTGAGATTTTTGCTGTCACGCCATTCTATATTTTGAACTCTCATAATTAATGGATGATACCGTATGTACTTTCAGCAATATAGTAATAGATATGTTGCTACTTCCCATAAAGATGACATGTCAAGATGGATGCAAACAGGCACAGTTAAGAAGACACTTACACATAAGCTTTCAGCTACAGCCTTCATCAGAGGAAGAAAAAACACACCATTCAATTACTCATGCAAGCACACATCGTGCCCACATGACTACCAACTCCATCAGGTCCGCAGCTCGTGGTCGTGCGGTTGCATTCTCACTTCCCACGCCCGGGTTCCCGGGTTCCATTCCCGGCGGGGTCAGGGATTTTCTCTGCCTCGTGATGACTGGGTGTTGTGTGATGTCCTTAGGTTAGTTAGGTTTAAGTAGTTCTAAGTTCTAGGGGACTGATGACCATAGCTGTTAAGTCCCACAGTGCTCAGAGCCAACTCTATCAGCTTAGGCTGGAGTTGGCAGTCATGCATGCATGAGGTGCACTTGCTTGTGTGAATGATTAGTGTGTGTTTCTCTTTCTTTTTCTGATGAAGGCTGTGTCTGAAAGCTTATGTGTCAGTGCCTTTTAAATGTGCCTGTCTGCAACATTCCCAGCTAGAGGTTGTATCTAGAGTCTTCAGAGGTGAAAAGTTTCAGCTGCAGTCATGCAGCATGAAGGAGTGCTATGAAAAATTTGGGAACATGTGCACTATGTTAAATGTTCAAAACAACAAGACAATAGAGAACATAAAATGTTCTTAGATTTGTCTGCTAATGATGTGGTATGTAATGGCAAAACATTTAAATCATGGCACAGTGTGTTTGTCAGACATAAACACGAAATTTGTGGTATTTTTCATGAACTAGGATTGTTGACGGAGCGCTAAGTTCCAAGAAATACTAGGGTAACTCTATTCCCATTGATGGCACACAGCCACAACTTTCGTGTTTGTATATCTACTCTTATGTGTAACTGTTTCTGCACTTGAGGAAGAAAAGTATAGAAAGGTAGTAATGTAGCTCTAACGTATTCTGAACCAGAAGTGGGTAGCAATGGTAGTAACATAGTTATAGTCAATGAAAACCCAGCAACTACGAGGGTTATTCCAAAAGTAAGGTCCGATCGGTCGCGAAATGGAAATGACTATGAAAATCCGATAAAGCTTTGCACAGATATGTTGGGTAGTGTCTCTAGTATAACCCCAGTTAGCATCATGTCGCTCTTCTCATTTCTGAGCTCGCAGTGAGTGCATAAAGATGTCTAGAAAATAGTGTCTGCCGCCAAGTACGAGGGCCTGGTGAGAAATTTCGCCTGAAGCTATGCAGCCAACATTACATAACTGTCGTGCTGTTTCGTCTTCACGACAATTCTCAGCCGCATTCTGCAGGGGCAATGAAGATGCTCCTGCATCGTTTTCAAATGGAAATGTTAGATTACCCACAATACAGTCCGCAATTGTCTCCCCCTGAGTTTCATCTCTGGTCACATGAACCGCTGTCTTTGAAGACAACATTTTGACACAGACAACGAGGTGTAGGCCAGCGTGGAGAATTGGCGGAAAGCACTGGCGGCTGCCTTCTATGATGAGGCTATTGAAAAGTTGGTACAACGCTATGACAAAAGTCTAAGTCAGAACGGCGACTACGTAGAGATGTAGCTGAAAGGTGTAGCTAATTGTTACAAGTAAAACATTTCTGATGTTCACTGTGGTTTCAATTTGGCAATCAATCGGACCTTACTTTTGGAATAACCCTTGTACATGCACAGTTCTTGAGTCAACAGATGTTGAAACGTCTACTCCAAGGCTCTCCACAATGAAGAAAGTGAAACGGAATGATGAATCTTGATCTGCAGTTCAGTTAATCACAAATACACTACACGAATATAATGATAATGATGATGAAATAAACATATATTTAACTCCAACATTGTGTTCTGTACACACAGATACATCTTTCAACATGCAAAGTGCTTTATTCTACACATTGTATCTGCAACCTGATTGTGGGGACATCATTCCTGAAAAGGATCTCCTCCTGCAATAATATCCTTTCAATAGTGATCATCTTCACATACCACCTATAAAATCCATTATGCACTATGTGCCATGTTTTGCTTTTCATAGCTCAAGTTTGGCAGCTGTGGGTAAATGTATCTTGTTTCCATAACATGAAGTATAATGAGTATGCGATGCATGTATACCAAGAAGGCATTATGAGGAATGAGCAAATGAACTGTGTGACTTCTCATTTGATTAAATAAAAGAATACCTATCACAAGATGTTTAAGAGCTAAGGTTGTTTTGTGACAGTTGCATTGGGAAAATAATAATCCCTGTATAATTTGAATGTGTGCATCTTTGAAGGGCACAGAAACATTTTTAAAAAGTGGAACAGTTTTTTTCCTATTTGTGGGAATTTATATACTGTATGCAACATGAAATTTTCCATGGTGAAACAGGTAACCAGGAGAGTTGACAGTATGAATACAGTGAAAGAATATTGAGAGATAGTTGCCAATGCTTCCAGAAATCGTAAGTTCACTGTAAATCCAATGGAAACTGAAGCCATCTACAACTTCCCTAAGTGGTGGCCAACATATTTCTGCAAAAGGGGGGACTGCCAAATGAATCACAAGGTAGACATATTTCAGAAAGTCAAGTTTCAATCATGTTGCTTTATGCATCTTCAGCATAGTCAGTTACAGTCAGGTTCTTATGAATACATAGGTGGTTTACAGAAGCATACATTCAGTCTTTCATTTTCTGGGAGTGTCTGCTGTTTTTAATTTTGAAAAGGCTGTTAAGAGAAACAACATTTGACGTTTACACAATTATATTCCACATGAATATAGATATTTCTATGATTTGATGAAATGGTCAGTATGTAACACTGGTGCTGCTGGTGATGATGTTCAACGTCACCAATGAAACCATTTTGTGTATACATTGATTAGATGTACAAAGAGAGAGATGGGGAAACTTAGCAATGGCAATAACAGCAAAATACCATTTAAAATATAAGTATTTCTACGATGACTTGACAAAATGGCCTGTATGTAACAATGCTGCTGCGGATGATGATAATGATAAACATTATCATGAATGAAACTGTTTTGTGTGTACTTTGGTTAGATTTACACTACTGTGAAAAGTATGAGTAAAAAAAGGTAATGTACTCTGACACCTGAAAACCAACTGCCCCCCTACTGACACTACTCTGAATTGTTTGGTTTCTTAACAATAAAAGTTCTTTGAAAGTATTGTTCGGCAGAGCTACATTAATAACAAATGTGATTTTTAAAATTCAAATTGTAAATTTAGTATCAAAATTCTGCTTGTGAAATGTGACTAACAATACTTGATACAAAATAATTAATGTCAAGTTAATTAAAAAGGAAACTTTGATGCTAACATATTTTTTTTGAGTATTGTACATAATGCAAAAACAGATTGTGAGTTTCAAATTTTACATAATAATCTTGATTTGACCAAATGATCAAAATAATAGTTTGCTTGTGACAGGAAGTTCCAGAACTCATCATTACGGAATTAATTGCAATGAATTTGATTTGATTTTTATAGAAATATACTCTCCTAAGCGTAACTGCAATTTTCAGTGGATCGGAATGAGATTTTCACTCTGCAGCAGAGTCTGCGCTGATATGAAACTTCCTGGCAGATTAAAACAGTGTGCCGAACCGAGACTCGAACTTGGGACCTTTGCCTTTCGCGGGCAAGTGCTCTACCAACTGGGCTACCCAAGCACGACTCACGCCCAGTCCTCACAGCTTTACTTCTGCCAGTACCTCGTCTCCTACCTTCCAAACTTTACAGAAGCTCTTCTGCGAAACTTGCCGAACTAGCACTCCTGAAAGAAAGGATATTGCGGAGACCACAGCCTGGGGGATGTTCCCAGAATGAGATTTTCACTCTGCAGTGGAGTGTGCGCTGATATGAAACTTAAAGTTTGGAAGGTAGGAGACAAGGTACTGACAGAAGTAAAGCTGTGAGGACAGGCCGTGAGTCGTGCTTGGGTAGCTCAGTTGGTAGAGCACTTGCCCGCAAAAGGCAAAGGTCCCAAGTTCGAGTCTCGGTTCGGCACACTGTTTTAATCTGCCAGGAAGTTTCTTTCAGTGAATCAGTTAGCCAGAAATTTACCAAAAGCACAAATTTTCACGTGTTATGAAATAATTTAATTTTGACAACTTATTTCCCATTTAATGACTGAACTAATTTTAACACTAACACTTCTACATGATTATTGTCTGATAGTTAGGGAAATGAAATAATTAGGTTTCCTGTAAATTTCGTAAAATCTATGATTGAAATAGGATACATGTGCACTAATTAAAGATTCCTCTTATTGTATTTAAATAAAACTGTAGATGGCTAAATGGGTCTGTCACATTTTATATATATTGCGTACAATGCTATTTTATACAATGCAGAGCATCAAAAGTCATATTTTAACAATTGCAATACTGTGAAATTTACATAGTATAATAAGTAACAGGGTGCTACCGAATACTTCATATAAGGATCCCTATACTGCTTACCACAGAGTGCATAGTTTTTTTTTTTTTTCATCAGTCTACTGACTGGTTTGATGTGGCCCGCCACGAATTCCTGTCCTGTGCTAACCTCTTCATCTCAGAGTAGCACTTGCAACCTACGTCCTCAATTATTTGCTTGACGTATTCCAATCTCTGTCTTCCTCTACAGTTTCTGCCCTCTACAGCTCCCTCTAGGACCATGGAAGTCATTCCCTCATGTCTTAGCAGATGTCCTATCATCCTGCCCCTTCTCCTTATCAGTGTTTTCCACATATTCCTTTCCTCTCCGATTCTGCGTAGAACCTCCTCATTCCTTACCTTATCAGTCCACCTAATTTTCAACATTCGTCTATAGCACCACATCTCAAATGCTTCGATTCTCTTCTGTTCCGGTTTTCCCACAGTCCATGTTTCACTACCATACAATGCTGTAATCCAGACGTACATCCTCAGAAATTTCTTCCTCAAATTAAGGCCGGTATTTGATATTAGTAGACTTCTCTTGGCCAGAAATGCCTTTTTTGCCATAGCAAGTCTGCTTTTGATGTCCTCCTTGCTCCGTCCATCATTGGTTATTTTACTGCCTAGGTAGCAGAATTCCTTAACTTCATTGACTTCGTGACCATCAATCCTGATGTTAAGTTTCTCGCTGTTCTCATTTCTACTACTTCTCATTACCTTCGTCTTTCTCCGATTTACTCTCAAACCATACTGTGTACTCATTAGACTGTTCATTCCATTCAGCAGATCATTTAATTCTTCTTCACTTTCACTCAGGATAGCAATGTCATCAGCGAATCGTATCATTGATATCCTTCCACCTTGTATTTTAATTCCACTCCTGAACCTTTCTTTTATTTTCATCATTGCTTCCTCGATGTACAGATTGAAGAGTAGGGGCGAAAGGCTACAGCCTTGTCTTACACCCTTCTTAATACGAACACTTCATTCCTGATCGTCCACTCTTATTATTCCCTCTTGGTTGTTGTACATATTGTATATGACCCGTCTCTCCCTATAGCTTACCCCTACTTTCTTCAGAATCTCGAACAGCTTGCACCATTTTATATTGCCGAACGCTTTTTCCAGGTCGACAAATCCTATGAAAGTGTCTTGATTTTTCTTTAGCCTTGCTTCCATTATTAGCCGTAACGTCAGAATTGCCTCTCTCGTCCCTTTACTTTTCCTAAAGCCAAACTGATCTTCACCTAGCGCATTCTCAATTTTCTTTTCCATTCTTCTGTATATTATTCTTGTAAGCAGCTTCGATGCATGAGCTGTTAAGCTGACTGTGCGATAATTCTCGCACTTGTCAGCTCTTGCCGTCTTCGGAATTGTGTGGATGATGCTTTTCCGAAAGCCAGATGGTATGTCACCAGACTCATATATTCCACACACCAACGTGAATAGTCATTTTGTTGCCACTTCCCCCAATGATTTTAGAAATTCTGATGGAATGTTATCTATCCCTTCTGCCTTATTTGACCGTAAGTCCTCCAAAGCTCTTTTAAATTCCGATTCTAGTACTGGATCCCCTATCTCTTCTAAATCGACTCCTGTTTCTTCTTCTATCACATCAGACAAATCTTCACCCTCATAGAGGCTTTCAATGTATTCTTTCCACCTATCTGCTCTCTCCTCTGCATTTAACAGTGGAATTCCCGTTGCACTCTTAATGTTACCACCGTTGCTTTTAATGTCACCAAAGGTTGTTTTGACTTTCCTGTATGCTGAGTCTGTTCTTCCAACAATCATATCTTTTTCGATGTCTTCACATTTTTCCTGCAGCCATTTCGTCTTTCCTATTTATTTCATTCCTCAGTGCATAGTACACTGGGTCAAACTTTTTGTCATTTAAGGTTCATTAGGCAGCAATGAGCCCAGCGAGCACACACGTTTAAGTACCCTATCTGGTGGACAAGTGTGTCAGCACTACCGACAGAGATGTCTAGTTGAGCAGCAAGGTGTTTGATTGTGATTCACCAATAACCTCAAATGAGAGTGTTGCACGTTCCAATATTGCAGAAGTCTCAGCTGCGTGTGTCTTGCCGGCCAGCATGCAGGAGATCGGACAGGTTTGCCCGACCTTGTTGCAGTGACAACAGATGCCTCTCCTAATGACTCACTGTGCTTCTGTTCTATGTAGACATTCTGCAAGTGCCTACAAATATCTGTGATGCTGCAGTTTTCCACCAACAGAAACTCGGTGAAAGCTCTCTGCTTGGAACATACCTCCATTGCAGACACCATTTTGAAGGCAATGTAGAGCACCACTACACATTGGAACTTCATGAAACTATACGGGCAGAAGCAGGGATTATTCCACAATGCCCCACAGCAAATTCCACTTTTTTTTCAGTTGAAGCTGGCCAAGAAAAAAAAAGTGTTGCATTACTTATTGAATGCCCCTCAAATAAATATTTGAAAATATCACTCACTATGTGAAGACAGTGTAGTGTGTAACTTTGACAGAAATATGACCTTAGCTTTGCAATCATTTAAATAAGAAGATTACTACACATCTTTGATAATATGTCAAACTGTGGCCACTTTTTCTTAACTGTTACGTTCACATTCCCTATCACCTTGTTGTTGTGTGCCAGTGAGTAAGCCTATTGATGCATATTTATTTCACCATTTTGCAGTTCCATAATCCTTGCCATGTAACTGGTTTAGTTTAATTTCTCTTTACTCTTTCATCACCTTCTTTATAACCTCAAGCTTGTGTGCAGCATTTGTTTCATCACATTCCACTTTATTCCTTCTCACTGATCATGCATCATATGACATCCATTTCCTTAATTTTCTTGCCTTCAATTTCTGGGTCCTGTTCTTCAGTATTGCTGAACTTGAAGCTTCATTCAGTGATGTAGTCATGTCCTGTCAGAATCTGGAAATTATAATTATAATGTTAGAGGTAGCAGTTTATTCTTGTATGTGTTGTATTTACTAAGACTGACTACATGAAGGTGACAATTTATCAAATACCAGAAGCGTAGAGTTGTCAACAGACGCATGGGGAAGAATGAAAGTTTTGCTTGCTTGTGGATAAAGTTATCACAAGGCAAGGATTATCCTGGACTGTCCTCATTTTAGTTCTGTCCAGAGATTGCAAAAATGTGTAGAGTTTGAGAATTTTATGACTAGTGAGGATTTCTTTTAAAATTTTGGCCTGTATGTCTGTCACTGCATTTTTAACCATAATCTTATGGCCATGCCTTCCTCAGCCATTTTTAGGGAGATGTGGCTACTGGTTCTGCCCCAGATTTTTACTTAGCTATTTGACAACACAATAGAGCAATGTGTTTATGCAGTTTTCATACGCCAAGCAAATTGTCTACATATTTTTGATCATTTTATATCTCTTCCTTTTCTGTTTGGTTACTTACCAATAGGCAAAATAAAGTCTTGTGTTTAATGTTTACCTGCAAATGGGATACAAATTTTTGAAACTGTGTAGTGACAGTAACAATGACAATTTTTATTGTGCACTGTATACTCAACAGTTTTCAGTCACTCATAAAAGAACGAGTGGTATTACAGATCTCATGAAAACAGTTAAATGTAGGAATACTATCAAAGTGACTGCTTCACCAAACTGAAGATATTTTTCTAAAGCCAAAGACAGAAATAGTAGTGATGTGTAATGTGCTGCTAAAGAGGCTACATTTTCATACCATGCTGCTAGACATCAACTCAGTTTCAGAACATCACACTGCATGTCTAAACTTGTTAACCTAAAATTTTCATTAGCTAGGACAAAAACTGAGAGAAGTAATGTTATGTCTAATGAGAAATTCAACTGAATAAATGAGGTGTTCACAGTTAAGACTTAAGTAATATGCCCCGGGTTGGACCCAAAATATTTGGCATAGCTACTTTTGCACAAATACTTTAAAGAGGGTAGAACACATACATAAGCACATGTGCATTGACAATGTAGCTGCACAGGTTTGTGTGTTTGTGATACACATCAAACAGAAGGGCTTATAGATGTGCTGTGTCTTCTGGTAAAACTGCAGGATTGTAGACACAAAAGTAGAATAGATTACAGTAGATGATTGGAGTAGAATTCAGATATGCAGAGTGTTCAGAAATTACCTGTTAAAGACTTCTAGGACTTACAGAGGGGAGTGGGTAGATAATATTTTGAATAGGAACCCATGTCCAAAAACATACTGTTTCCATGCCACAGCTATTTGAAAACGTGTTTGGTAGATAAGTATGGAACAGTGTAGTCATCGTGGGAGGGTGGTTATGTCAGATCGCCATATGACATATGATGTCCATACAACATCCCGGATGTGTTTTGAGCCTCGTTTATGTGTCTGTGAGTGTCAGAGCAACATGACTGAGCATACATTTGCAGCATACAACAACACGATATACTCCAGAATGGTAAAGCTCTCAGTGATGGAAGAGGTGCTCGTCGCCTTTACCAAGATTATTGTCTACATCTGACTCCACTATATATCCTTTTTGTACAAGTACCTAATGGCTTCACGAAAGGGTACCTTCACCATCAGTAGGCATGTCGGTGTTTCTTCAAGCAGGTGCCAGACACTCGAAATGGAAGAGGCAGTACTGCATCACATTAAAAACAACCCGTCAACAGCTGCAAGACTGGGTCATGCTTAATCAAATGGCTCTGAGCACTATGGGACTTAACATCTGAGGTCATCAGCCCCCTAGAACTAAGAACTACACTACTGGCCATTAAAATTGCTACACCATGAAGACGAGATGCTACAGATGCAAAATTTAACAGACAGGAAGAAGATGCTGTGATATGCAAATGATTAGCTTTACAGAGCATTCACACAAGGTTGGCGCCGGTGGCGACACCTTCAACATGCTGACATGAAGAAAGTTTCCGACCGATTTTTCATACACAAACAGCATTTGACTGGCATTGCATGGCGAAACGTTGTTGTGATGCCTCATGTAAGGAGGATAAATGCGTACCATCACATTTCTGACTTTGATAAAGGTCGGATTGTAGCCTATCGCAATTGCAGTTTATCGTATCGCGACATTTCTGCTCGTGTTGGTCGGCATCCAATGACTGTTAGCAGAATATGGAATAGGTGGGTTCAGGAGGGTAATGGGGAACGCCGTGCTGGATCCCAATGGCCTGGTATCACTAGCACTCGAGATGACAGGCATCTCATCCGCGTGGCTGTAACGGATCGTGCAGCCACGTCTCGAGCCCTGAGTCAACAGGTGGGGACGTTTGCAAGAGAACAACCATCTGCATGAACAGTTCGACGACATTTGCAGCAGCATGGACTATCAGCTCTGAGACCATGGCTGCGGTTACCTTTGGCGCTGCATCACAGACAGGAGCGCCTGCGATGGTGTACTTGACGACGAACCTGGGTGAACGAATGGCAAAACTTCATTTTTTCGGATGAATACAGGTTCTGTTTACAGCATCACGATGGTTACATCAGTGTTTGGTGACATCATGCTGAACGCACAGTAGGAACATGTATTCAGCATCGCCATGCTGGCGTATCACCCGGCGTGATGGTATGGGGTGCCATCGGTTACACGTCTCGATCACCTCTTGTTCACATTGACGGCACTTTGAACAGTGGGCATTACATTTCAAATGTGTTACGACCCGTGGCTCTACCCTTCATTCGATCCCTGTGAAACCCTACATTTCAGCAGGATAATGCACAACTGCATGTTGCAGGTCCTGTACAGGCCTTTCTGCATACAGAAAATGTTCGACTGCTGCCCTGGCCAGCACATTCTCCAGATCTCTCACCAATTGAAAACGTCTGATCAATGGTGGCCGAGCAACTGGCTCGGCACAATACGACGTTCACTACTCTTGATGATGTTGAAGCTGAATGGGCAGCTTTACCTGTACACGCCATCCAAGCTCTGTTTGACTCAATGCCCAGGCGTATCAAGGCTGTTATTACGACCAGAGGTGGTTGTTCTGGGTACTGATTTCTTAGGATATATGCACCCAAATTGTGTGAAAATGTCATCACATGTCAGTTCTAGTATGATATAATTGTCCAATGAATACCCATTTATCATCTGCGTTTCTTCTTGGTGTAGCAATTTTAATGGCCAGTAGTATACTTAAACCTAACTAACCTAAGGACATCACACACATCCATGCCCAAGGCAGGATTCGAACCTGCGACTGTAGCGGTCATGCGGTTCCAGACTGAAGTGCCTAGAACCACTCAGCCCATGCCTAATCAATTACTTGTAAATGTGGTTGCATTACCAACATGTTTTCAAATGGTTGTAGCATGGAAGTGTTAAATTTCTGGATATGAGTTAAAATTCAAAATATTATCTACTCACTACCCTCTGCAAGTGCTAGAAGTTTGTAACATCCTGTTTATAGATCAGGACTGGTGATGTTTTCACAATACTCTATGAAGCTCTCAATTGCTAGTAGAATCTCCTTACTGAATAAATTAAAATCCAAGATTAAAGCTTAGGTCTTTTAAGTGGGGAGGAGGTGGATGTACAGAGAAAGGTCATGTGATCTAATGCTAGTATTCTTAAACTTGGCAACTATATGTGTGTAAAATCTTTTCCACTCCATTGGCTGGCGGGTACAGCAATCATTACAACTTAATTCAAAAAGAAAACAGTCTCGTTTGCAAAATAATTATTATTTAATAACGCATTTCACCCTTTTTTGGGCCTCATCAAATTATGTAGTATTCTCCAAACAAGCATTCATCCAAAAGTGTGTGGACCTTTAGCACACCAGCATCTGCAGACATCTGAGGATGCTGTTGTATTCAATGCCCACCCCTGGCTCATACACTTTTTGACAAATGCTAATTTTCAGAATACTACATAACCTGACAATGCCCCAAAAGGGTGAAACATAGTGTTAAATAATCATTATTTTGCAACCAAGACCATTTTCTTTTTGAAATATCTGTTTCTTGTCTACATGTCAAAGTCTGTGTGCTTGTTGCACATACAAGAAGTAGATTCTCAATAAAACTGCACAATGAAAGCATTTCACACAGTAGCTGCTGTGGAGACCAAGATTAGCTTACACATAAATAAACTATATATACATAAGCAGCAACATTTATAACATCAATGGGATACAAGTGAAGTGCAGGAGGTTTTAAAAGGAATTGGGCAATATAACTAAAACAACTAGACCATTTATGAAATCATAGTATAGGATGATGTACTTCATAAAAAGCATATATCATGATTCTAATTTCAGTCCAGCACTATAGCAGATAAAAGTTCAGGTAAAATTTCAGCCACCTCATCACTACACTTTTCACTATCTCCTTGCATCCACATAATCCTGCTACCATGGCACAGTCCCAACTATCTGAAAGTAATTTTTGACATTATCCTTGACTGCCATAATATTTATAGCTGGATTACTTTCATGTTGCTGTAGAATGGCTTTCATACCATCTGTTAATGAACTGTTGCTCATGTGTATTTGAAAACACCACTGAGGATTTTGTTCCAAAATAAAATTATGCAGAACACAGCACTCAACAATGTCCACACCTGGAACAAAATTTACTGGGTTGAACAGAACGCCAAGCTTACTTGCCATCATGCCGAGAGCATTTGTGGGGCCTGTTTGTGCCCTCCTAAGACGACAGACCTGCAGTGGAGCCCAAAACCTTGGTTAGATTGGATGGTGACTGTTTCAGGATTGACAATGCCAATGAATGTGAACATCTGAAATTTAGGTCACAGTGACACACTGAGCATATCGTTATGTTGTTTTGTGCAATATAAACCAGGTGTTTGCCTCATAACTTACCATTTCAAGCTAAGCATGTGGATGGCTTCCCGCAAAGTTTTAACTAATGCGACTAAAGATGCATGGAAAGAAGCTCAGGGTGAACACGTATTGTACTCGTTTAACAGGATTGCTGCTGAAAAGGCCTATCGAGTCTTATGGTAACTGCAGCAATGTAGTTAGAAAATCTGTTAGCAGCAAACATAAGGAGATCCAGCAGCAAATCCTGTGATTATTGGAGTTAGGTGAGGCACTTGCTTAAGGTCAAATTCAGATGCATTAATAAGTGAAACTGACTGATATTCCCAGTTAATCTTATAAGAATAGAGCAAAAAGGAGAAATTAATTTGCTTCATTGGAATATGGGGGATAAAAGACAGGATAAGTGAGATGCTAATTTGATCTGGAACACTTAGTAGTTGGAAGGAAATTGAGGCCATACATCTATCTGAATAATCACAATGGTAGAAAATCTTTATGTAAGTTGTTATTTATTATATGTGTATTCACGTAGAGAAAATATGGATAGAGGAGGAGTTGAGGCATTCGTAAAAAAATGTAAATAATAAAATGTAGAAATAAGTAACTTATGTTTAGATCAGGATGTAGAAGCATATGCTTGTGAGTTTGTATTGGGAACTGTTATAGTTGTTATCATCACATTATACTGGTTCCCACAGGGAGATTGGAAAATAATGCATGAATTATTTTGATTGCACTGTCTGTCTAACATAAACAGAGATTAACTATTTATTGTAATTTTATTATAAATTTCTTTAAGGAATCTGACAAAAGTGATAAAGCATTGTTAGCCACTTGTAATTTAGTATCAGTCATAAGTTTCCTTGTCCAAGTTGCATACAGAGAATTTATTCATACAGGTGGAAGTTATAGAAACACATGCTTATCCCTTGGTAAAATGATTGTCAGAACATGATGCACAGTCATATTACATAACCTGCCTCCATGTGCAGTTCAGAAATATTCAAAGGAAACAATGAGGCTGATTAAAGATGGGGAATTTTAAAGAAAGCTTAAAAATTCCAAGGTTACAAATAGCTCTAAACACAGCACATCTAGTTTGTATTCATGTTTAAAGAAATTTTCAGGAAAAATTAGGGAGTCATCAAACAAACCTTCCATCTTCACAGGTTATCAGAGGATCTTAGCAACAAGAAAGGGTCATGTAAGAAATATGCATTTGTAAAGAAAGCCAGGAGCATGCACATTTTTCTGAAATTGATGTCAGACAAAAAATCAAATCAAAGGGTAATATTGTAAAAAAAAAATACACAGAGTAACTATGGGAACATTGTAAAAGACTGTGCATAAGCAGTAGACTTTTTAGTTATCAGTCGTAACAAAAAAAAAAAAAAAAAAAAAAAAAAAAAATAAATTGAGAAAATAATTGAAAATAAAGCAATAAAGCAAAACACTACCACAAAGAAGTGATATAAAGGACATTTAGTGAGATAGTAAGTAATCTCACATCCCCATCTAAAATAAGGAAGGTCATTAGGCCTCCATAATGTAAAAATTTGTATAGGAATGATGATATCTCAAATAGTACAGTAAAATGTTTGGCTCCTGTCATATCCAGTGTTCTAGGTCATGTGCATTACGCATCATTTATACATCATTTTTTTCTCAGCCAGATTAACATACACCTTTGTTGGACCTCTCTATAAAAAGGGTAACTCCAAAGATCTCAATAACTACCATGCAGTGACATTCATAATATAACACTCTAAAAAAATTTGAGAAGGTAATGTATTCCAGGGTTGGCACCAACCTGTTGGGTAATGGTATACTTCGCCAATCACAGTTGGGATTTACAAGGGACAGTCTACTGAGACATTTACTGAGCACATGATAAAATCTAAATGATAAAATAATGCCAGATAGGATCTTCCATGACTTATTGAAGGCATTTAATTCATGCAGTCATAATGTTCTGGTTGAAAAGTTAAGCTGCCATGGAGTACATACGTCATCACATGCTTTCTTTAGATCTTTTTTTAAGAAACAGAATGCAGGAACTATGCAAGACTCCCCAAGTAATGCAAAGAGGTATGCCACATCATCTGCATGGTGTAAAATTGCAGTGGAATCCCCACAATGTTTTATCACTCATCCACCACCGTTTTTGTTCTGTGTTAATGATCTACCAGTTTATTTTAATCAAAAGGCAGAGTCAGTCCTGATTTCCTATAACACATGGGCTGATATGAAAACAAGCAAAGAAGTATCAACCGACAAAAGAGTAAATGTTTTTTGAAAGTTGCCTACTGGTATTGCAGAAATGGGCTAGCTTTAAACATAGAAAACATTGCCCATCTTGTCTTATATTGCCAAAAGTATCCCAACTCCTATTAACCTGGAAGACCAATGAGAAATAATAAAGAGGGTAGACAGTTTCATATTCTTAGGTGTGCATATTGATGAAACAAGCTGGAAAAACACTACAGTAAACCTGCTAAAATGTTTAGCTTAATCCACTTTTGCCATAAGAATAATAGCCAACATTGGAGCCATAATAATCAGTAAGTAAATGCATTTTCATTCATTGTGTCTCACAGGACAACATGAAGATCTTATTTGAGCAAAAAGTATTTACTGTACAAAATAAAGTAATTCCAATATGTGGGGTTCACATACATACATCTTGTGGAAATCTCATTATGCAGCTGTGATTATTAGCCACAGTCTCACAGTACCCTAATTTATTCACTTGTGATAATTGTTATCAACATTCAGTGTTTGAGGGTAATAGAGATGTACACAAGCACTACACTAGAAGAACAAATTATCTTGATTACCCAGCACTGAATCTGTTACACAGAATGGAGTGAAGTGTGTAGCTATTAAACTCTGACAATCTACCTGTGGAAATAAAATGCCTGGCAGATAGCAAAACTGTTTCCAAAGACAGTTTAAAGATGTTTCTCCATAACAACTCCTCTTCGACACAGAGGAATTCTTATATAAAAATAGCCATTTAAACTGAGAGATACCTATAATGGCAAGCATGAAGCCACTATATTACTTCTTATTTTATTTTTTAAATATATGTTCAATTTTTGTTCAGTTCACATTTTCCACATTATAATGTTTATTGTGAATTTGATCAATGGAACACAAAACTAACATACTTTACCTTTGTAGCAGCTAGCCTCATAAGCTAATGTCCATTATTTTATTATTTAGATATTACAATGCTCTGTCACATTCTTCTTGCAATTTCATACCTCCAGTTACATCTTCATCTAGTCACTCTTTTCTTTGAGTAATTTTGTCTTCAAGTTCTTACCTCTTATAGAGTTGCTCTATGCACTCATTCCACCAATCAGCTTCCCATTCTTTGCTTAGTACTGGCTTCTTATCAGAGTCCTCGATTCTCAGTTTTAGTCATGTGTTCTTTTAGTTCCTTGCATTTTTCATCTCGCCAGTCCTGCTTAGCCATTTTGCTCTTGCTGCCGGTCTCATATCTGACTATCTGTATTCATTTCCTGCCTTTTGTATGCCACCAAATCTACTGTGGCAGCATGCAGATGAATTGTGCACAGTACAGGGGCAGTGACAAAGACTCTAGTGGCTACACTACCATAGAAGTGCAAGATCCACTCTGAACCATCATCTCTATAGTAAAGTGCAGGATCTTCCATAGTATCTTCTTCAGAAGGTGTTTTCCAGGTTTTGATAAACAGTGACAATGAACATAAATATGGCTAATTAGGCAAGAAGTTTTTATCAAAAAGCAACCAAAATAACCATCAGTTTTGAGATGCAAAATAAGTTGTTTCACACTAAAGAACTCACTAAATGAAAACTGAAAATTAGTTGTAACTCATGTCACAGGTAAAATTGGCATGTGGTAGCAACAGTTATGACTATTTAGTTACTCACAATTTTCCACTGCCTTCTCAACAGACAATGGACAGGTGACTCCAGAATTTCAATTTTGGTTATGGGATTTTGCATGAGGTATTAGATCTGATGAAGAGTGAAGTAAAATCAACACTTGAAAATATAATGTAACAGAATTGATAAAAAGAATGTCGCACCAAGCAATGGCAGGAGAACACACACATAGAGTCATAGAAATCTGCCACCTTTCAGAGCCAATGGCTCCTTCTGGCAGAAGAGTTGAAGATGAAGGAAGAGGGATAAAGGTAAAGGACTGGTGAGGTTTATGAAAAGGGGAGAATTTAGAAAAGTCACCCAGAACCCAAGTCAGGGGAGACTTACCAGATGGGATGAGAAGGAAAGACTGATTGTTGGGCACTGCATGGGACAAAATTTGAAAATCTGAGAGATTAAAAGTGAAAGCTGGGGCATATGCAATACAGAGATTACTGACAAAATATCATGCACAAGTCAATAACAGCAGAAAGCTAAGTACATTGTATGTGATACTGGTGAGAATGGGTAAAAATACAAGGGTCAGAAAATAAAACATATAGAAAAGTAAAATGGAGTACAGAAAGAAATAGGGAGACTGTAAAAATTACCATAAATTAAGGCCAGATTAGTGGTGAGAACCAAGGCATGTTGCAACCCCAGTGGCCACCTGAGGATGCTGAGAAACTGGTGTCTGTGGCAAGAATACAAAGGGCACGTGTGATGAAACAGGCACTGAAGTCACAACTATCACATTGCACAGTTTGTTCTGCAACAGGATACTGTGTGCTGACAGTACACACCCTCTGTCTATACCATTCATCCTAACTGATGACTTGGTGGTACTCATACTAATGTAAAAGGCTGAACAGTGTTTACCTACCAGCTGGTACATGTGTCATGTCCCAGGTGGCTCTCCCTTTGATAGTATATGTTTTGCCAATTGCAGGGCTGTTATAGGTGGTGGTAGGAGGGTGCTTACGGTAAGTCCCTGCTGGAATGGTCATTGTTCATTGGTGTGGGAGTCATAGAGTAGAGAAATGGGTCAGAAGGAGCATAGTGCCTAGCCTCAATGCTGCACAGATGACCTCATCTCAGTGTGCATGATTTTAGGATATCATAGCCTTGTTGAAGTAGTTGATTAATACATTCCAGACCAAGATAATACTGAGTGACTAGAAGTGTACTCCTGAATCGTCGCTGCCCCCCCCCTTTTTTTTGGGGGGGGGGGGGGGAGGGGGGAAGGATTCCCATCGGAACAGATCCTTTCTATGCAAACCTTTTCATGGGTCACTTGCATGGGGCTTTCCTGGGATCCATAAGCCTTCAGCCCCTGGTTTGATTTAGATATATTGATGAAAACTCTACATGAGGACTCATGATGAGGCTACCTGTTAAAATTTTTGGAATCTCTAAATACATCTCCCAATTAAGTTACAGATGACCCTGTTCTGATCACATGCTGATTTCCTTGATATTGATCTCACCGTCAGCAAAGGTCATTTACATTCACATCAACCCTACTAACAAGGAATAGTACTTACATTTTGTTATTTGCAATCCTTTCCGTATCAAACATTCCCTCCCATACAGTCTTGGCATTTGAGGTAAACATGAACCGTGAACCTTGTCGTTGGTATTGCATGCCTTAACGATACATGCAGCCATACCATACATGCAACCACAACAGTGGGGTATCTGTTGAGAGGCCAGGCAAACATGTGGTCCCTGCTTTGGGATAGCAGCCTTTTCAGTAGTTTCAGGGGCAACAATCTGGATGATTCACTGATCTGGGCTTGCAACATCAACCAAAACAGCCATACTCTACAGGTAGTGTGAATGGCTGGGAACAAGAGGAAACTACAGCCATAATTTTTCCCAAGTGCATGAAGCTCTACTGTATTGATAAATGGTGATGGCATCCACTTGGGTAAAATATTCCTGAGATAAAAAAGACCCCCCGTTCAGACCTCTGACATGGGACTACTCAGGAGAAACAAAAGTGGTGCTCTATGAATTGGCGCATGGTATGTCAGATCTCTTAATCAGGCAGGTAGGTTAGAAAATTTAAAAGGGAAATAGATAGGTTAAAGTTAATTATAGTGGGAATTAGTGAAGTTGAGTCATGGGAGGGAGAGGATTTGTGGCCAGTCGATAATAGGGTTATAAACACAAAATCAAATCAAGGTAATGCAGGAGTATATTTAATAATGAATAAAAAAATAGGAACATCAGTAAGCTGCTATGTACAGCATAGTACATGCATTTTTGTAGCCGAGATAGACACAAGGTCCACACCCTTCACATTAGGACAAGTTTATATGCCAAATAGCTCTGCAGAGGAGGAGACAGAGAAAATGTATGATGAAATAAAATAACTTATGCAGATATTTAAGGGAGATGAATATTTAATAATCCTGGGTGACTGGAATTTGATAGTAAGAAAAGGTAGCAAAAGAAAGGTAGTAGGTGAATTTCGACTGGGAGAAAGGAACAAAAGAGGAAGCTGCCTGGTAGAATTTTGCACAGAGCACAACTTAATCATAGCTAACACATGGTCTAAAAAAAAAAGTTGTGTACATGGAAGAGACCTGGAGACACCAGAAGGTTTCAGGTTGATTGTATAATGGTAAGACAGACTGTGGAACCAGGGTTTAAATTGTAAGACATTTCCAGGGACAGATGTGGACGTTGTTTGTAGGTTATGAACTGCAGATTAAAACTGACAAAACTGCAAAAAGGCAGGAGATTAGGGGGATGGGATCTGGATAAAAATAAGCAACCAGAGGTTGCAGGAAGTTTCAGAGGCAGCATTAGGTCATGATTGACAAGAACAGATGAAAGGAATACAGTGGAAGAAGAATGGGTAGCTTTGAGAGACAAAATAGTGAAGGTAGCAGAGATCAAGTAGGTAAAAACAAGGGCTAGCAGAAATCCTTGGGTGACACAAGAGATATCAAATTTAATTGATGAAAGGAGAAAATATAAAAATGCAGTAAATGAAGCTGCTGAAAAGGAATACAAATGTCTCAAAAATGAGACTGACAGGAAGTGCAAAACAGCTAAGCAGGGATGGCTAGAGAACAAATGTAAGAATGTAGAGGCGTATGCCACTAGGGGTAAGATAGATACTGCCTACAGGAAAATTAAAGAGGCCTTTGGAGAAAAGAGAACTTTCCTATATGAATATCAAGAGTTCAGATGGGAAACTAGTCTTAAGCAAAGAAGGGAAAGCGGAAAGGTGGAAGTAGTATACAGAAGGAGAAAAGAGAACTTTCCTATAAGAATATCAAGAGCTCAGATGGGAAGCCAGTCCTAAGCAAAGAAGGAAAAGCAGAAAGGTGGAAGGAGTGTATAGAGGGTCTATACAAGGGAGATGTACTTGATGGCAATATTGTGGAAATGGAAAAGGAGGTAGATGAAGATGAGAAAGGAGATATGATACTGTGTGAAGCATTTGACAAAGCACTGAAAGACTTAAGTCAAAACCAGGGCCCGGGATTAGACAAAATTCCGTTAGAGCTATTGACAGCCTTGGGAGAGCCAGCCATGACAACACACTTCCATCTGGTGAGCAATATGTATGAGACAGGCAGAGTACCCTCAGATTTCAAGAGGCTAGGACCTGAAACCATGTCTCCTGGTTACTAGCAGATGTGTTATCCGCTACACCACCCTGGCTTTCTGGATAACACTGCTCCACAGACTACCCTAGTCCAATGCCCTCCATAACACAAAATTCAATTCACAACTCAGTCCATCTTGATTTTCTCCTTCTTAAATTGCTACTGTTGAAAAAGGGTTGAGGTGTGATTTGAAGTTTGTGTTAGGGAGGGTATTGCACTAGTATAGTCCATGCAGCAGAGTTATCCACAATGGCAGTGTGGTGTAGTGGATATTCCTGTTTGATTATAGGTAGTTTGAAAACCTTGGTGTGAATTCATACTGGGTTTCATCCTTCATCCATTTGTTCTATTCGTCACTCGTATACACTTTTAATGGTTTATTCTGCGAGGCATGAAGAGTTTGCAATTGTGAGGTAAGTCCTCCTGGAATAACAGCAAGCTCTGTATTTCTCTGTCACAATTTCTCTTTCACGTGATTTCTCAAACAACTACTAAACTGATCTAGCACAAGAAGAGAACTCTTCTTCACTAAAGCACCTTTCCTTCTCAAATGGTTCAAATGGCTGTGAGCACTATGGGACTTAACATCTATAGTCATCAGTCCCCTAGAACTTAGAACTACTTAAACCTAACTAACCTAAGGATATCACACACATCCATGCCCGAGGCAGGATTCGAACCTGCGACCGTAGCAGTCGCGCGGCTCCGGACTGAGCGCCTAGAACCGCGAGACCACCGCGGCCGGCTTTCCTTCTCCCCACAGTTTATTAATAATTTCATACCAGCCTTGTCCAACCAACTCTTGTCATGCCTGTGAACAACAATACCTGGCAGTATTTTAGAAGGTTTGGACATTGTTTTGCACTAGAAAATGATCATTGGATTACATTTTTTCATATCCACTTGTTTTTATAGTTGCAGCTTTAGCACATTTCATGGCAACATTTCTGTTACTCAGCACATCAAATGTCAGAGGAGTTTCATCCATATTTGCTATTTGGCTTTATTCCACACTGGTTTTGTTTTGATTTTGGATAAGAAAGCAATGAAAGCTAAATTTTTTTTTTCTCTCTCTTCATACTCTTGGGGCATTTTCTGAGATATTTTGGTTTTAGTTTACATGCCCAGCCTCTGATCCTTCATAAACCTCTAGCACCAACCAACTACATCCTTAAAATCTGTTAAGTTCCAGTGTAGCACTGGCTTAGAAGCGTGTTTTTGAATCATTTTTGTATTAATTCGAATGCCATTTTTATGGTGCCCTTGAATCCATTCCAATATGTCATCTAGTTTTTCCCACTTTGCATTCAGTCCTCTGTTTGCACATTCAGCCTTCCTCATTTTTTTCAGTTCTTCTTTACTAGCCCACCAATCATGAATGGTTTTTTTTCTGTTGATGGAGGGGTGAAATGCTGTTCAGCTGCTCTGTTTCCAGGTTCTCCGACATATGCTGTTGCTTCCAGTTTATAGCCTGCATCAAACAAAAGCCTTTCATTTTTTCCATTACAAAACTAGCTCGTAATGGAAATATTGTACTGACAGGGCTTCCACATGTTCTGGAGACCAGGGAATGTCAGAGAATTTCAAACATGTCAGGGAAATCAGGGAAGTATCAGGTAAATGTGAAAAAAAATTGAAAAAATTTCGATTTTGTCTCAGTAGATGAAATCGTTTGTTTATGAATATGTCATGCATCGTTGCTGGCTGGGTGCAACTGAGTATGTGCGCCATTTCCCTACTCCCTCACTCCCACTGCTTCTCCCCTTTCTAACACTCCTCGCTGCTTGCAGTCACCTGTGCCACCACTTCTTGCCACTAGCCTAGCAGCTGCTGACGAGAGGCAGGGAGGCGTGAGGAGTGGTTTGCTTGGATTTTGTTTCCAAAGATTGTTGATGCTGTGGCTGGAGACTGCAGTCAAGTGTGTATGAATTGCGTCCGAGTGACTGTGTAAATATCTGTGCACTCTTATTTTCTGACAAAGGTTGTGGCCGAAAATTTAATTGTGAGTGTATGACTGCCTTTTCTACATGCCTGTCTGTGGCACAGCGATCATCTTTACTGTGCCCAGAATGAGATTTTCACCCTGCAGCGGAGTGTGCACTGATATGAAACTTCCTGGCAGGTTAAAACTGTGTGCCCGACCGAGACTCGAACTCAGGACTTTTGCCTTTTGCGGGCCAGTGCTCCACCAACTGAGCTACCCAAGCACGACTCACGCCCCATCCTCACAGCTTTACTTCTGCCAGTACCTCGTCTCCTACCTTCCAAACTTTACAGAAGCTCTCTTGCAGCCCTTGCAGAACTAGCACTCATGAAAGAAAGGATATTGCAGAGACAAGGCTTAGCCACAGCCTGGGGGATGTTTCCAGAATGAGATTTTCACTCTGCAGCGGAGTGAGGGCTGATATGAAACTTCTTGGCAGATTAAAACTGTGTGCCAGACCGAGACTCAAACTCAGGACTTTTGCCTTTCGCGGGCAAGTGCTTTACCACTTGCCCGCGATAGGCAAAGGTCCCGAATTCGAGTCTCAGTCGGGCACACTGTTTTAATCTGCCAGGAAGTTTCATCTTTACTGTGGTTTGGTCCCTATCCTCTTTAGTATTGATACTCAGAGTACTTGCACAAGTTATTTGTTGCATAGATTGATCAATATGGTAACATTTCATGAACATGGTGTCTGTGACATGTGAATATCTGGCCACATGAGTAGACATCCATGATGGACCAAAACCACAGTCTGTTTCTGTGGGTATCTCTAATGGATCAAGCCTGCCAATCTGAAGCCTATGTTTCCCACTAATTGCAGGCCCTCCCATTGGATCTAGTCCCACTGATCCGCCTGCAGGTCTGTTTTTGTGTGGCATAATGAGGTGGGTATTCACGGTTTATTCATGGACCCAGGACTGTGGGGCTCCTCAGAAGGCCAGAGGCCATGGGTGATGGATTTCAGGAATTGTGACTGTCTCAAGGCAAGTACATTGAACAGTGCGATGTTTTATAAACATTTTATTTACTCTAGCATATTTTGGTGATACGAAAACAATGTATGTCATAGAAAGTATGGACGATAAGAAGAAGAAAATTGTGGCAGTCGCTGGTACTCATATATTTCTCGAAAGAAAAATCAAACAATACCTGTAACATAATCGACATAACACAATGGGTAAGAACCGACAATAATCATCATAGTAGAACCAACTTTTTATTGGTGCTAACCTATAGTGTTGGCTTACACAACTCTTCCATGCCTTGTACACTTCTTTCGAGAGGCCTACATTTTTCCGGTGTTATTTCTTAAATCAGTGTAGGTTGTTTAAATCTGTCTTGCCACTCCAAGGAAAGGTGTATTTTTATCATCAAATCTGTTTCATTTCATTGGAACAAAATAACAACAGTGGTCTTAATGAAGCACGCATACCATTTGGCTTGTTTTCTCCATCTAAAAAATAGTTCCTTACAAAAGATATTGATGTTAGTACTTCAGATTTTTGTTCTCATGTCAGAGAAATACGGAAGTTTTTTGTCGACTTATGTCTTTAAGTACCCTTGAGATCTCAAAATTTGTCATGGAAAAATGCTAAAACTTGTATGAAAATCAGGGAAATATCATGACATTTCACTTGGGGAAACTTGTGGCAATCCAGACTGTTACTGATAACACAAATCACTTTCAGTTCTGGTTAACTGGCACTACAGACTGCAATGACACATCATAGGCTAGACAGTGTTCTGGGTTTGCAATGGTGGAGCAGGAGAGTGACAGTGTTGGCAAGCTTGTGGTTTCCTGAAACTCATGTTCGTCACATTGGTGCACTGCTGCTGCCAGTTGAATCCAATGTTGCCAGATAGAGAGAGGTTCTCTGCAGCATTGAATATATGGCCATTTTTATGACTGGCAGGAGTACTGAATCAAACAGTGGGCATTTTTATATTAATTTCGAGTATAAGATTCACCTGAATTTTGGATGTAATATTTGGAAGAAAAAAGTGTGTATTAATGTCCATAAAATACAGTAGAGGGGGCCAAAACTTTCACTCAAAGTGTTCATTTACAGGACTATTTCTGTTCATTTATTTATTTATTTGTTATTCAAAGCGTATACAAATTTCTTCTGGCAAAACGACTTACGCAAGGCTGACTTGAAAACTTGTTTTCTTGCATTAGAAGTCTCCAGAAGGTACTTAAGCATTACAATTTAAAAATAACCCTATGGTAATTTGTGTGGCTCAGTATTTGGTAAGCATATCTCAATCCACTTATGAGAATAGTGAAGGATTCTACCTAACTAGTTCCATTTAGAAATTTCGGATAAGTAATACTCCAGCAGTGTGCATGAATAATGCACATTCAAACTTCTGAATTGTTGGAATGAGCAAAACAGTACATCAGTCAGTCAGCTAAGAAGTGTGGAGAAATGTGGACTCTTCGTTATTAGTGGGTATGTTGGAAGGAGAGTCACAAAATACGACAAAAATAAAGTTAATCAACAGTCTAACATTCCAAGCTGTAAATTTTTAAAATAAACAGTTTGTTTTGCATTTGCTTCCCTTTTGGTGGACACAACAAACCATGAAAGAAAAATAGTTATAATGCAAAGAACAAAAAGCCACAGCAAATATTAACACATTGTATAGAATTTCCTGGTTCTAATTTGGGACCTACCTACAATTGAAATTCTAAATGTTCTCTGAAGCAATATAAGCGGGACAAAGATAGTGATCGTTTGCTTCCAACAACTGCTATGAGTTTCTTGTATAAATGGGAATGCTGTTTTGACAATTTGCCCCTATGCTAAAACGCAGTGAATATTCCAGTTGCTCTCCACACCTAAGAAATAAAATGGTTGATTATGGTGTCTTAAAGCAAGTGAATTTTCTAAGCTGAGATGATTTAAAATTTAAATTAATGAGGAGAGTGCCAGATTTTGTCTGAAAATATATGTTTTGGAATTTTAAAAATGAACTTGCAAACTGTAAAATGTGGACATATGATGGCAAGCAAAACCTCTGCTATGTAAGCTTTATCCAAGAAAATTATATAAATCTATGCTAAATTTGTTTATAAAATGTTTAAAATGTATTTTAGTGTGCTTAAATTCCTTTCTGAATTTTGTATAATTGTTCTGTAGTATGCTATTCATTATGCAATATATTGACATTGGGTAAGGAAAAAAGTGAGCAGAGACATCTTAGCATGTAAGGGACCTAACCTAACAGCTCCACATGACTTATCACATTACTTCACTTTAAATGTAGACAAAATTAGTATGGTGCGATGAAGTGCATACATCTGATGAATGCACAGAATAGTGATATACGTATTACTCATTTATGCCAATGTTCTGAAAGTAGTGAAAATTGACAAACCTGAATTTTCTGTTTGATACACATGAGGTGTTTCAGCCTATCGAGATCGATATTGTAACACATCATGTTACAAACCCTTCCAAGAATGCCAAGTGCAGTGAAGAGCACATGGGCAGCCGTGCAAGACCAGAGACAAAAGATGAGTCAAGAAGTAATTAAAGAATAAGAAATCAGGTGGCAGGTTTGGGACATTCTGATGATGAACAACCCACTGCTCTATCCATAATTTGCATATCAGTTTTATTTCAAAGTAGCCAAGGATTCAACTGTGAATTCAAGAACCTGAGCAATTACAGAAACGAAAGAAACACTGTAATACTAACAATTACCTACATACAGAGGAACAGAGATTATGGCTGGCATCGTTTTGAGCAAAAGTAATACATAGTTTAATATGGTGGCAGCCGTTAAAAAGAATCAAGTTTAAGTGGAGTGACTTCTTGGTCTTGAGCTGTGTCCACTGACCAAGGCTGCGCCATGTTTGGAAACTTCTGGGGCAAAAAGGAAGCTGCCAAGTCTGTGTCCCAGCAGATGACAGTAACCACTTGAACAGCCACTAAGTTGGCACTGGGACCACTTTTTTCAGCTGTAGGCGCACTACTGTGAGTCTCCAACCAGCTAACAAAACCTCTGAGCATCGCCATCCCAGGCTTTTTGCGACGTCATCTTGGAAGGTCCAACTGCTGTCTCAGCTGCAAATGCCTCTTGTTTATAGATTGATATTTATCCCACTCAATAGCTGGGTCAAGCTCTTCTTACTCAGGTTCCCTGGGATGCAAAAAAAAAATAAAATAAAATAAAATAAAATAAAATAAATTAAAAAAAATAAAGTGGCAGTCAGCTTAGGCACGGTAACTGTGGCAGTCAGTTTAAGTGCGTGGGAGGGGTGGGGGGGTGCTGGGGCGGGGGGGGAGGCAAGGCATTTCCGCTCAAAGTGTCCTTGATTTTATATTATTTATTTGCTTTTTATTAAGAATGCATTCAAATTACTTATGACAAAGAAAACTACTTAAAAAATTTGTTTTCTTATATTAGAAGTTTATTATTTATTTACTTATTTACACATCAAGTTTTGCAGGACCAAGCTGAGGAGCAAATATCCAAGGTCATGGAACATGTCAGTATCTGAAGTTACAACATAAAAGTAATAAAACATAAAAGTAAAATGTTTTTTGTACCCAAAAAAGTCAAGCCATAAGTCTCAGTAAACACAGTCAGCAATATAACATTAATATACAATGTTTCAGCAAGAACCCACAGTTGATACAATTAAAATATGTAGGGTTCAAATGGTAATCAGTGTCAGTCAGTCCGCAATGAAACTGAAGATAATTAGATGTTTTAAAAATGTAACCCAGAAAAATACAAATGATTCATACAATGATAAGACCTTTTTTTTTATTGAAACCTAGTATAACAGCTCACGTATTGTGAGGATACAGAAGAATTTAACTTAAATAATTTTAAACATAACTATAACTTAACACAAAAACTGTGACTTATGGTCACTGCCCACAGCACTTTTTGATGAATTTAATCTATATATTCATCGTTATCACTGCTGTACTCTGCAGGATTCTAGATTTCTTTTGATTTTGAGGATGACACATTAGTGCTTTGGTTTATTGAAGGTAATCATCAGTAAAATGAAAGATAATGTGGAGGAATATATTGCGAAAGTTCCAACAAATGCTTTTTTTTTTTCAGCTCTTTAACAGCTGAAAGATCTGGATACTGGGGAGCTCGAACAATGTTGATAAAATGAGGTTGCCTTCCTTTTGAATTTGATGTAGTGTTGAGCTCATAAAATGCAATATCTTCCAGATATGTTTCTTTGTAGAAAATAGAATTTTCTTGGTATTTGCAGTATCTTAGCCATTTCATTTTCAACCAGTTTACTGTACCCCCTTCAGAATTGGTTTTCCTATTGGAAATTGAAGCTTTCAACTGTTCAGTTGAAAGAAACTCTTCTCGCTTCATCTCTGTTGCCAGAAATGGATTTTTGCATTTGGCAGTTCTTGCCAAATAAATTCAATCTCTTTATTTAAACCAACAAAAATTCTTTCTTTTTTGCTTTGGATTTGATAACGCCAAAATCTGCACCATTTGGGAGGTAACTGTATCCCGATACCATATATTTGTGGTCAATGTAATCAGCTGCCACCCCTGGATCATGCAAAAGTTTTTGCAATGATAAGCTTAGTATGATATTCCTGTTTTGACCTGTGCAAGAATCTGAATACATGATAATATGGCAATGAGATGAGGCATGTTGTTTAAGATGTTTAACAAGACATGCTCCAATTTACTTTGATCCTCAAGATCCTTCTGTCTCATCCCACATGTACATGTAATCTCGAGTCATTAAAACTGTGCACACCTAGGTTATGTACACAGATATCTAGTTTTCAATAGGCAACAGATGTTATAATTGTCTGATTGCAAGCGTAAATTAGAGGACCAGTGCTTGTTGTGTTTCCTCACACCAAAACTGAGGACCTTCATTGAGGCGGACTGACTTTTCCCAAGTAGTTTGTACCTCTATGATTGTTTCTTGTATAAACTGCCCATGGTTATCCCCATTGTGCTGATGTTCAAAATTTCTGTCCCAGTCACTATTCTGACCCTGATAGAAGTTACCACTATCTCTGTTTCTGTAGTTATTACCATTGTGATCTCTATCATTCCGATTGTTCTACTGCTCTAGCCAGCCTGTCAACATATTATAAAAGTTGTTCAAGAGACTTGTCACATCCATGTACTAAATCCCACTGCAACCTTTATGGTAATCTCCTTTTAAATGCATCTATCAATGTCATTTCATCAAATGGTTTGTCAATGTGTTAATTTCTTAAGTTGGTTCTTACAAAACTCTTTCAGAGTACCATTCCTGTCCCTATAGTTAGGGGCAACGAAAAATCTGCCTATAATTCTTCCTCATTCAGCTTCTGACCAAAATTTATTTAATAAAATTTTCCCAAAACTTTGATATGTTTCCCACTGATTTAAATTTAAATTTACCCAAGACAGAGCTTCGCCTTCAAAACATCTTTTAACAAATTTAATTTTGTAACTGTCACTCATGTCTGACACAAAACTATCTCTACAGTGGTGCAGAAAATCCACTGGATGTAAATTGTCTGATGGAAAACTTTTGAGCGGACTGTTGGACCATCCAGTACCATTGTTTGAATGCAGATTTTTGTGAATGCAAATTTCTGGAACTGATAAAAATTTTTGATCTTATACATTTACATTAGTTTGCATATTATTTTCAACATTTGAAACTTTTTGATCTAAACTACTAAAGTTCTGTTCCCTTTTATCTAATACAAACTTCTGTTCAACTCAAACGTCATTAACATTCCTCGTCTGTCTTTCAGGTTTGGTAATAAACTCATATTCAAACACAATAAATTTACTTTATAAGACATCAGCTTTTTCATTCACACTTTTTAACCCCTCTGACAACCCATTTTTTAGCTCTGAAACCTGATTACTAATTTGGTCCCTTTGGTCTTGCACCCTATTCAATTTACTATTGTTGTCTGTCTCCATTTCCTCTATTTTTGCCAAACTCAACTGCAAACCATCAGTTTTTACAGTTTCTTTGCTGATTATGCTTTCTCTCAGCTCAAACATGTCCTGGCTGGGTCCTACAGCTTTCACTTCGACATCACTACTACCCTAGTCGATATTCATTTTGTTAACAATCACATGAGTCCACAAACAAATTAATTTCACATATAGTTTGTACTTACCTTTCCTATTTTGATGTCCCTTGTCATAGTTGTAAAGTCCCCTTTCAACTGATCTGATCTGCTCTGTCGTTGTTGCTAGTACCTTGTCACTGTTGATACGACTTTGTTGGGCAATTCTTAGTCTTCTTTCTTTGAGTGGTTTGAAAATTCATTTATGTATAAACCACAAATGACACAAATTGTTGTCCCTTCTTCTGCAACAGACAAAACTTCATTATCAGTCAACTGATCCTGGAAGATGCCACCAATTGTAATCTCACCCTCCCTCACATCGCCTGTTGATTTTCACTCATTTCAGAATTAAAGTCTTTTAATGAGCTTCAAGAGGAGTGAGATTTCCAAATAAATTTTTACTTATCTTCTTTTCCCATGGTTGGCTCCAGTTCTTCATGTCTAGGGGTTGATTCTTGATGCTGAAATTTTTGAGATTTTAAGTTGTAAATGACATATAACTATTGAAGAATTGCCTGTTTTTATCTTGAATTTTATTTTTTCACATTTTTCATCTCATACTGTCTTAACAATTTCCACTTCATTATAAGATACTACACTGTTCTTGCCAAATGTAAAAACACGTCTGATCACATCAGAGGAATGCCCACTACTAACTCATTCTGCTGTACTAACAATATTCCAAAGAGTTTACAAAACTTGTTGACAAAAGAAGAATCTTCACCTAGTTATATCAATATTTTATAAATGAATCAAGACATAAATTTAATAAATATTATCATATTACACAATTAAAAATATGAATTTTAAGTGTGCCAGATATTTTGTAATTTCAAATGTTTCTAAGAGAAAAGTAGTTTTAACTGTACATACAGAGCTAGTACATATCGATTGTAACAAGTAAAATAAATGAATTTCTTTTTATGCATTTTAGCCTGAAATATACCATTCCATGTACAAAATCATATGAAATTCTTTTAGAAAAACAGCTGAGATAATATTAACTTGTTTAAAAGGTAGATAATATTTTTGGTATCAAAACTTCTGTTCAAGAAAGGTAACGTTAGAGGAGGGTGTCCCTTCACATAGTAATATTGGAATATATATGAATTTTGCAGTGAAGACATAGTGTGTTGTGGGGCGATCACTCTGTTGTAGAAATAATTCAAAAGCCCAGATCGCTTAAACACTGTTTACTAGATGACTAGTTTCAACACACTATTGGTAATTTTTTCTCTTTTTTTCTCTTTTTGTGAGGCGTGGAGAGTAAGCGTATGCGAAAGTGTTCTTTGCATGGGTATTTGATTAGCAATAATAGTAAAGTTGTATTGTAGTAGTAATGAGTGGTTATACCGTGGGTCGGTGTGTGCACTGCAGGGACAGCACTGTCAAGTGGCTGGTTGTGAACCATTAGACTCGCAGCAGGCAAACCGGCATAGACAGTGTAATGCCGACTGCTGTTAGTCGAGTTGCGGTCATGTGTCAAATAGTTTTATCAAATGGCTCCGAGCACTATGGGACTTAACTTCTGAGGTCGTCAGTCATATAGTTTTATCTTCTTACTTCTGTTGTATATATCTGATGGCATAGAATGACCATGAGAGCAGTTGTTTTTTAATTTTTATTTCTGTGACAATGATTTTATATCAGTTGGTCTGCCTCATGTATCGTTTTATCCAAATGATTTGTAGATGTTAAGCTACATTCAGGTATGTGGTACTGTACTGATAGTAATGTATATAGTGTAACTCATGTAAGCCCTCCCTCAAACCTGTCACGTTATATCTTCACAGATCCGATGAAGGCATCTTTAGTGTGTTGAAACCGATCATCTAGTAAACAGTGTTTAAGTGAGCTTGGCTTTTGAATTATTTATGCATTAATTTATTACATAGTATTTCATAGATACATAAAAAACATAGATATGTTCTAATTTTCAGGCATTTTTAAAGAGATTTAGAGCTTACATAACTAAGATTACAAACATACTCACACACACTAGTATCAGACAGAGTTAAGAAACAAGATACACAGTTGTAAATAGACACAGTGGCGAGCACAATGTCTATAGGTTATTTACGTGAAATCTGTATAATAGTCTCTTACTTAAGAATTGTTATACCTGCATCTAGGAACTCCTTTACAGTGTAACAGGCTGAGACTAGATGATGTGTTAACATTTTATTGACAGCTGACAGTGTTTTTAAGTTGTTCATGTTGTATCCACGGACCCAACCAAACAACTCACGCACACGCACCCTGACCATGTCATCGCTGGCCACAGTTCCTGTTGCAGCCGTTGGCGTCTCAGGGCATTACCACCAATGGAAGAGGTCGCGCCACGGCTGAGCTTGGGTCCGCAGCGCCCTCTGCCTTTTGCATATAAAGAGGAGCGCTGGCCCCGAGACGGATAGTCTATTGTCGATTGTCTATTGCTAGCCTTTCGTGGAGTTTACAGCGGAGCCATTGCAGTGTGATATTTGCTATTGTATTTAACCAGGCTCAGTACACGGATTACTCTTGGATATTTCTTGGACTTGTATTGCTGGTGCACATTTCATCAGAAATAAAGATAAGTTATCTCTTCATTCTAGCTGGCGCAATTCTTGTCATTAATTATTTTTTGGCTGACACACATAGCTACATCCTGGTCACTAGCCACGCTTTATACAATTTGTGGTGGTTGCCCCAAAGGTACTGCCGAGGACCTTGGGTTTGGGAACCGTCACAAAAGTTCATAACATTTGTAAGTTTGTTATGAAATATAAATTCAGCTATTTTAAGTTCTTTGTTACTTAACATAAGTCTGTTTGTATACATTCGGCAGTTTTCTTTACACATAGTGCTGCAATTATGTACATTTTTTTTCATCATAGCTGTGCAGTTTATTTTTAAGAACATGATTCTTTATGTACATACAGAACAGGCACAGACTCAAGTGGAACATTATTTAAGATGTATTTATCATTGACATTTTGAAATCGGTTTATTATTTCATGTTAATGTATCATTGAATACGAATTGCCACAAATAGTCATCATTTTAAGAGGTTGGTAATTTCCATTATTCCTGATACTATGAATAATAATCAAGACAAAATCAAACAATGGAAAGTCCAAGATATAAGAACAATGATATTATGATAAGAATGCTTTTATACTCACTACATGGAGAAGGTGTTGAGTTGCAGACAGGCACAATCAAAAGACTACTAAATGCTCAAGCTTTTCGCTTAAAGGCCTAATTTTTAAATAGAAAGTTTTCCCGCGTCCACACTACACAAAACTCACACATGTATGGCATGTCATCGCCATTGTGGCCAGAGTGCAGGCTGCAAGTGCGACTGACATGAGCAGCAAACTGAGCTGCATGGAGGGGGTAGGTGTAAGCATGGAGTGGGGAGAGGGAGGGATAGCAGGGTAGGTGTGGCCGAAGGTGATGTGCTGCCTGTGAGAGTGTGCAGGGATGTGGAGGGGACAGGATAGGACTGCTGTTACAGAATTGGGGTGCTTGCTGGAGGTCGAGTGGGAGGGGAAGAAGCAGAAAAGGGAGAAGAGGGAAGATAGAAGCAAAGAAGGGGAAAGAAACAGTGGGTGCCTTGGTAGAATGTAAGGTGTCTGTAGTGCTGGAGTGTGAGCAGGGAAGGGGGTAGGTGCATGGAGGATGGGGACTAGTGAAGGCTGAGGCCAGGGGGATTAAAGGAATGAGTTGGGTTGGGGTTGTTTGTGGCGGGGGGGTGGGGCGGGGGGGGGGCGTGGAGGGGGGGGAAGAGACCAAATAGCGAGGGCATCAGTCTCATCAGTTTAGGGAAGGATGGGGAAGGAAGTCGGCCGTGCCCTTTCAAAGGAACCATCCCAGCACTTGCCTGGAGCGATTTAGGGAAATCACGGAAATCCTAAATCAGGATGGCTGGACGCGGGATTGAACCGTCGTCCTCCCAAATGTGAGTTCAGTGTGCTAACCACTGCGCCACCTAAAGGAATGATGGACATTTTGTGAGAAGACTTGACTGCAGTTAGCCCATTAATAACAACATGAGACATTGTCTCTTCTGTAGCCTTATCATTAATGCTATTACCACCTAGTAGTATTTCATCACCAGTCGTGAGACATGGACGCTTTTGGACAAAACAGTCCTTACTGTGAAGAATGTTTCCCATAGTGGCGGATGAATCTTCTTCAAATCATACTCGTAACATCAGAGTACACGAAAGGTAAGTCAACATCAGCATAATTTATTGTAGACTCTCACACGACCAATCATTCCCTAGCCTGCATCTATGACTAGACCCGATATAACATAGAAAGCATATTCATTGTGTGCTTCATCTAACCTAAATTGTAAATAAATCAGTTAGACCATTAGCAAAAATTTATATGGAAAATCTTCTCTTTGTATGTCATAGTTAGCGATAGATAAAGTGAATTACTAACCAGTGACAGATCACCATCTGTGTAGATGAGAACTGGCCCTGCTGTGTCATAAATTTCTGCAGAAACAGTAGGAATTAATCCCTGAATATAAGACACAATCTGTCCTTTGAATAGCTCTTCTATCACATCATCAAAAAGATCTGGCTTATCCCTGTCTAGTTTTGAATTGTTTTTATTCAATATGTAGACAGAATGACTGAAATTTGTTGTCTTAATATAATTATTATAGGCATTATTGCCCACACCTGATGTTCTTGCATGAGAAGTAGTTAGTTTTTAAATGGTATTGTTGATGGGATGATCCTCGGAATTGTTTATCTGTAACAGGACATTCAGATATACCTGATCATATTATTCTGGGTGTCATGAAATACCATTGTGAGTAACCATTGTAGAGCCCCATTGTCTCCTGTGATTTATACACATGTTAGTACAATGACATTATTGCTTGTATGAACAATTGCAATTTAGTCCATGGGATTTATTGGTCTTTGTGTCACTGGATTGTACCAAATTAACATTCTGGCTACATAGGTAGTTTGATTATTGCTTTTCAAATTAGTGTTTGGGTTATAGCAGTTATTGTAAATTTTACCAATGTTGTTTACATATTGATGGTTAAAAAATGGATCTTGTTGTTTGTTTTTATTACCAGTGATATTTTGACATTGATTTTTAAAATTAATAGATGGACTTTGCTGTGAGTCTTGATTTGGTTTATACTATGTTTATAGCATTTGCAGACTTAGAGAAAGCTTTTGACAATGGTGACTAGAATATTCTCTTTCAAATTCTTAAGGCAGCAGGAGTAAAATACAGGGAGCAAAATGCTATTTACAAATTGTAAAGAAACCAGATTGCAGTTATAAGAGTCAAGGGACATGAAAGGGAAACAGTGCTTGAGACTGGGTTGTAGACTATCCTCAATCTTATTCAAACTGTATATTGAGCAAGCAATAAAGGAAACAAAGGGAAAATTTCCAGTAGGAATGAACATCCATGGAAAAAAGATAAAAACTTTGAAGTTTTGCTAATGACACTGTAATTCTGTCAGAGGCAGCAAAGGACCTGGAAGAGCAGTTGAACAGAATGGGCAGTGTCCTGAAAGGAGGATATAAGAGGAATATCAACAAAAGCAAAACAAGAATAATGGAGTATAGTCGAATTAAACCAGAGGATGATAAGGGAATTAGATTAGGGAATGAGACACTTAAAGTAGCAGATGAGTTTTGCTGTTTGGGTGCAGAATAATTGATGATGGTCAAAGTAGAGAGGATATAAAACGTAGACTGACTATGGCAAGGAAAGCATTCCTGAAGAACAGAAATTTTTATACATAGAGTATAGATTCTAGTGTCGGGAAGCCCTTTCCGGAAGTATTTCTATGGGCTGTAGCCAAGTATGAGAGTGAAACATGGACGATAAACAGTTTACACAAGAAGAGAATAGAAACTTTCCAAATGTAAGGCTACAGAAGAATGCCAAAGATTCGATGGGTAATCACTTAACTAATGAGGAGATACTGAATAGAATTGGGGAAAAAAGAAATTTGTGGCAGACCTTGGCTAGAAGAAAAGATATGTTGGTAGGACACATTCTGAGGCATCTAGGGAGCACTGGTTTAGTATGGGAGGGAAGCGTGGAGAGTAAAAATCATAGAGGGAGACCAAGAGAGGAATACCATAGGCAGATTCAGAAGGATGTGGGTTGCAGTAGTTACTCAGAATGGAGAGTCTTGTACAGGACAGAGTAGCATAGGTAGCTGCGTCAAACCAGTCTCTGGACTGAAGACCAAAACAACAACATCAGAATTTCAAAGAGAATACTCCAGTTAACACTGGCAAAAGAATCCTCTAACTCTACAAGTCCTATAAATGTTGATCTGCCTTTCCTTAACCTATCAAATAATTTATTATAGGGTCAATATTGCTTGGCATGTTCCTATATTTCTCTGGAATCCCTGACGTCGGCTCCCACTAGTTTCCCTATTCTTCTGAAAAGAATTTGTGCTAGTATTTTGTAGCCATGACTTATTAATTACTCATAGTTCTGTAATATTCACACCTGTCAGCACCTGCCTTCTTTTGAGTTGTATTTACCATATTTTTCATTAAGTCTCAGGGTATTTCCCCTACCTCATACATCTTGCATACCTAACGCAATAATTTCATCATGGCTGGCTCTCCAGAGGCTGTCAGACTAAACTGATGGGATGACTCTACTCCTGGGGCCTTGTTTCGACTTAGGCCTTTCAGTGCTCCGTCAAATTCTTCTCGCAGCATCATCTCTCCCGTGTCATTATCTATGTCCTCTTCAGCTTCTGTAACAATGGCTTCAAGCTATGCTCCTCCCACTTTACCCTTCTTTGATAGGTTTTCCATCTGAACTCTTGGTGTACATACAACAAGAGTATTGGATGGGTCACAGGTGACAGATAGTGAATATTCCATCAGATATGGTGGACAGCTGCAAATACAAAATAAGCAGTCCCGGACTAAGGCAAAACAAAACAAAACCAAATCCACTTTGTGTCTGTGTTGCAGCAAGCGGCAAAGTGGTCAGCGTCTATTCACCAGTGGTGCGGCTGAAATTCATATTCTGGTACTGCAGTAGTTACTCAGAATGAAGAGTCTTGTACTGGATAGAGTAGCATGGGTAGCTGCATCAGTCTTAACATTCTGAGTTCACTCAATGAGTTTACTCAATCCCACCTGATTCCATCATGGAGCATTTTGATAGTCACAATATTATCCCAGGTGGACAATCTACTGCCAGTATTACTGGTGTGACTGGTCTTTCGGATTCTGGGGCAGCCAGCTTAAAATGCAATGTGTTTCAGCAGAGAAAGTCAAAATCCTCTGACCAACTTAAAACTAAAACAAATACATTTTTTGCAACACTTAACATACAAACACTTTTGCAACCAGGTAAAATTCATTAGTTGGAAGATACATTAAAAGAACAGAAGGTCCAAATTTTTGCACTTTAAGAAACACAAATGATGGACAATAACACCATGGATTTTGGCAATTATCGTCTTTTTAAAAGTAAAACTGATAAAAGAATACCTAATGATACACCACATCTGGGAGTTGCTTTTGCAGTCTCCAAAAATATTTTAAACTCGATAACAGAGGTATAATCCATTAATAATAGACTAATGACAATTTCTCTTAAATGCACAAATAAAGCATACACTTTAATTATTCCTCATATGTCAGTTAATGAGGATAACCATAAAAAACATGATGAGGTTAATGAAGCTTGGGAGACATTAGAAAGCATCATCTTGAAAATTCCCTAAAACTGTGCTAAAATTTTAATGGGTGATTTTAATGCTCAATTGGGTAAAGAGAAGAAAAATGTAAGAAAACGGTGGGTGGATTTCCTGCGCATAAATGGACAAACCAAAGTGACCAAAGACTTGTTGAAACATGCAAAAATTTTAACCTTAAAATCATGTAAACACATTTTAAAAAGAACCCTTCTAAACAGAAAACCTGGCAGGCATCCAATACATTTATTGGGGAGTTTCAAATTGATCGTGTAGCAATTTCATACCCTAACTACAAAGAAATTTTAAATGTCCAAGTTAGGAAAGTGGCTAATATTGATTCTGACCATTATTTAATATGAATAAAAGTAAAACTTCAACCTCAAAAACTCTCCATAACAAATAATGTTATCCCACAAGTTGACACTGCTAAAATAACCCCAAGTCTAACAAATGAACTTGACAAAAAACAATCCAACAATTGGCAAAGCCGAAAAGAAAAGTTCATCATAACAGCACAAAATTTAATACCGCTTCGAAAGAAACAAAAACATCTTTAGAGAATCGCGGGTTGTGAAACACAAGTTAAGTCTAGGAATGAGGCATTCAAAAATTGGAATAGTAACAACACCAAAAAAAGCACGATACCTTTCTAACTGTGAGAAAAGAAACATCTAAATTAATCTGACAGACTAAGAGAAACTACAAAAATGTGCAACTTTTGGAAATCAAAAAAGATTTCCAAAAGAATAATACAAGAAACGTTTATAAAACATTCAAAAGAATACCAACCAGTTACCAAACTCAAAGTCTTTGATTCAAAAATAAAAATGGCAGTTTGCCTCTTAACAACCAGGAAAATTGTAAGGTACTTGCTAATTATTTTGAAAAACTACTGAACTCTCCAGAACCAGCGAATAAATTCCAACCACAACAAACTAATAACACCAACCATATCTCTAAAGCACCTGGCAAAATCGAAATAACTAAACAAATTAAGAGACTTAAAAACAATAAAGCATCTGGAGAAGATGGTACAATCACAGAATTATTAAAATTAGCTGGCCCTAACACTATAAAAGACCTCACTCAACTAATAGGACATATCTGGCAAACTGAGAAAATACCTGAGGACAGGAAAACTGCCCTAATCCATCCATTTCATAAAAATCGGGATAGAACCAATGTTAATAATTACCGAGGGATCTCTCTTCTCCCAGTCACATACAAAATTCTCTCACAGTGTTTACTTGATCAAGCCCAAGAACAGCTAGAACCTAAAATTGGTGAATACCAAGCAGGATTTAGACCAAACATTTCCTGTATGGAACAAATTCTTACTTTAAAACTAATCCTCAGACACCAAAGGATTTCTAATAACAATATTGTATGTACATTTGTGGATTTTAAAAAGGCTTACAACTCAGTTGATCATGAATCTCTTTTCCAAATGTTAAAGGAACAAGGGTTAGATAATAAAACACTAACACTGATTAAGGAAACATTAACTGACACTAGATCTAAAGTTAAATTCATGGGAGAGACTTCTGAACCATTTGAAGTAAAGACTGGTGTTAGGCAGAGAAATAGACTCTCTCCATTACTTTTTAACTGTGTTTTGGAAAAGGTAATTACATAATGGTGAGAGCAAAAATTGATTCAAAATATAGACCAATCAGTCAAGTTAGGTAGAAGTGATAGAGTAGATTGCCTCGCCTTTGCAGATGATCTGGCAATTTTAACTAGGGATGTTACCACTGCTCAAAAACAAATTGAAATTCTTACATAAGTCTTGGAAAAGGAAGGACTACAAATATCATCCAAAAAAATGGAATACATGACAAGCAACAAACAAGCACCAAAGTTTTTGAACACAAAATATGGAAAAATAAAAAGAGTATCTCAGTTTAAATCCTTGGGGGAAATCAGACAAGAAAACAGTCTCATAAAAGCTGCAAATGAAGTTAGCTATCACAAGATGGCAACTGCATTCCAATTAACACAAAATATTTATAATAAAAAATTACTTTCTAAAGTCAGTAAACTTGGACATTACAGCACTATAATCAAACCTGAATGTCTTTATGGAGCAGAAACTTTAATTTTAAATAGGAAGAGGGATACTGAAGAAATTGAAAAGAAAAAGAAGAAAGTTTATTAGGAAAATATTGTTGTTGTTGTTGTTGTGGTCTTCAGTCCTGAGACTGGTTTGATGCAGCTCTCCATGCTACTCTATCCTGTGCAAGCTTTTTCATCTCCCAGTACCTACTGCAACCTACATCCTTCTGAATCTGCTTAGTGTATTCATCTCTTGGTCTCCCTCTACGATTTTTATCCTCCACGCTGCCCTCCAATACTAAATTGGTGATCCCTTGATGCCTCAGAACATGTCCTACCAACCGATCCCTTCTTCTGGTCAAGTTGTGCCACAAACTTCTCTTCTCCCCAATCCTATTCAATACTTCCTCATTAGTTATGTGATCTACCCATCTAATCTTCAGCATTCTTCTGTAGCACCACATTTTGAAAGCTTCTATTCTCTTCTTGTCCAAACTATTTATCGTCCATGTTTCACTTCCATACATGGCTACACTCCATACGAATACTTTCAGAAATGACTTCCTGACACTTAAATCAATACTGGATGTTAACAAATTTCTCTTCTTCAGAAACGCTTTCCTTGCCATTGCCAGCCTACATTTTATATCCTCTCTACTTCGACCATCATCAGTTATTTTGGCCCCAAAATTACTTATGGAGAAACTTCTAGGCTGAGAAGTAATGAGGAAATAGAAGAATACACAGACATATATGGTGACATGAGAAAATGAAGACTTAAATTTTATGGGCACGTTAAAAAATAATGGCACCCACTAGGTTGACAAAACAAATAGTAGAATTCTACGAAAACAGAAAGAAGGCCAAAATTGAGCCAATGAAATGGATTGCTGCGATTAAGGAGGATCTTAAAGCAGCTGGTATAACTCCGGCAAACCTTACAGATAGGAAAACATTCAGACAAAAGATATTTGATTGGAAAGTTGGTCAGAGGGGAATTAGAAAACGGACTGGAACACCACGGTCTGATGAAAGAAAGAGACTTTATTCTGGTAAGATGAAACAAATTTGGGCAGAAAGAAAGGCCATCCATCAAACGTAACATTGATGGATTGTACACCGCATGGTCCTACTAGGCCCATACCTGAATTATAACAACTGTTTTTCTTTTCTCCAAAGTGGCTGTAAGTGGAATCTGTCTTTCCCCACATGGTATATGCATCTAAAGCCTTACATTACCTATCTAGTCATTTATAAACATTACAATAAAAGGACTCTGATTTACTGCAGCAGCAACTGGACATGTTTCAGCCATAAGAGTAATACATTCAACAACACACTAACGCAAATCGCACATAATACTGCTATTGCACACATATAAGGTGCGGAGAGCTTATACGCAATCCGCACCTGTCAAAAATTACTTTCATAATAGTCATTTAATGCGAGGCTTACATCTTCCTGGCGAAGTAAATACAAGGCACTGTGAATTACACGAAACATGTATAAACAATACGGATCATAAAAAGTATGAACCCACATTCGCTTACAGCAATTCCATTAATGGTGTAGAAATAGAACCTTGTGGAAATGCATCATACTTCACCTGCCGTTCCATAAAACTGCAAAATGTGAAATAAAATTAACAGTCCCTTAAGACTCCTTTGAACGGTGTGGCTGTGACATACAGCTGTTGCATGACATCGCCAACAGATGGCACTGTTCACACCCACCAGTGAGAGAGAGAGAGAGAGAGAGAGAGAGAGAGAGAGAGAGAGAGCTTGCCATTCAGGAGACAATGGTAACTGTACAGTCTAATGACTTGCAGTGCTGCGGAAAATCGATTTTTAACACTCCAAACGCTTACTGTGGTATAATTATTTGCAAAAACGAAATACGGTAAACCATGGTACACTTCTGCATGTCCTTTGTTGATTCAGAAGACACTATTTAAAATCCAGTATGAAGGTCATGTTTTATTGCAAGTGAGGTCTGCAGTGATAACTTCCGAATTAAATTTTCACACAAATTTTCATTCAAGAGGATGTACTGAATAATACTCTGTAGTATCAATGGCTGTCAGTGTTTGCAATGCAAATTTTGTTTGCTCTTAATAGAATAACAGAAAGAAATGCTGCATTTTTATCACCAGATAGTCATATTATAGTTTTCGTAGCAGGGCCTATGCACATAATTAAAAGTATTCCACACTGAGTGTACAATAAAATTCTGTAAGAGGGTTGAAGTGCATGGTGCAACAGCAATTGACAATTTGATTGTTGGCCCACAATTTTCAGTGATTTACCTGTAAAGCCAGTAGCCACGGGTTTCATTGATCATGTTAATAACAAAATTTGCTAACCCATTAGGTACAGGTCATAGCAAGTATTATATTGCAAAATTGTAAATGAAGACTTGATTTTTGTGTTTTGAAAGAAATTACAGTAGAACGGTGGGAAAAATTCGTAAAGCAGACAGTGTTGATGGAAAATTTATCTCTTTCTTAGACATATTCTTGCAACATTAAATTTTTGCTCACATTGCATTTGTAAATACTGTTAACTATAATCAATGATGTTACAATAGTTTGTCATGCACTATATTACATGTATCTTTACTGTACACTATGTAATCTTACAGGATCAAATGAAATGTATATTCAATTCAACATTTTGAGTCTTGTTTTTGTGGACAACAAATGAAGAATAAAACTGAACAGAAGCAGAATATAGGCTGGACTTCTTCTGGGATTAAAGTATGTTGTGCTGGGCTGTGAGAGCTCTATGTAATTCAGAGAACAGAGCAGTAGACGAAGTTTCAAACTACATTACCATCATTATTGTCGAATCCTCCGCTCTGTCATTAAAAAATAAAAACTCGTGTATTATCCAGAAAAAAAAAAAAAAAAAAACACTCCAAGAACAATACAACAAATCATTCAGAACATCATTAAGCAAGAAACAAACAAAATTAGTAATTCAAATGAAACTGAGTCACCAGAAAGTAGTTCCGACAGAAATGACAACACTTTCAAATCGTTGGCAACCAAATTCAAAGATAACTTACAGTGGGTGCACCCAGTAACAAACAATGGAATACAGATGGTTGTACAGACACCGCATGCAAGCCAAGCGTACATTAGTTTCAAAAATACAAGCCCAAAAGAGATTACAGAACTCACTAGGTCAATGAAAAGCAGAATTCTGCTGGTTTTGACTGTGTTTTCAGCAGGATATAAAAATGTTCTGCTGACAATAGAATTGGCCATAAGCTATTCCTGTAATCAATCAATGACTCAAGGTATCTTTTCTATCATACTCAAATATGCTGTAGTAAAGCCCACATCAAAACTGCAGATAAGCATAACCACCTCTTAATTGTAGACATATATCACTCATCCCAGTCTTTTCAAAAGTGTTTGACAACCTTGACTCCAGTTGGAAGGTAGTGGGTCACTGCCTTGACCTATCGAAGGCTTTTCATTAGGTCACCCATAAAATACTTTTGCATAAACTGTTTGCTTTTGATGTCCCTGGGTGGATATTAAGACCCGTCTGTTTCTTTCTGCAAAATAGAACTCAGTGCCCTGAAATTTACTTTAATGATAGTAAGAGGTGTGTGATCCGGTAACCACACTGTATATTCAGGAAAGCCATATTACTTGATAAAAGACTGCAGCCCAACATTTTTTTCTGATTGGTATCAGTACAATACAATGAATAAAGAAAAATTTTACACCAGCAGCCACAGAACAGCACTCTATGAAAGGGGCCAACAATTATGCAGGTTCAAAGGTATCTAATGCACTTTGCAGTAAAGGTATGACACTACGCACAATGAAGCTTAAATTTCACCTACAGAAATTCCTGTTACAAATCCCTTTTACACATTAGAAGAAAAAATATCATGTTATTTGTAATCTAATCATTTTGTTAGTCACTGACGTATTCAGAAGAATGTACTATTGTGCTATGCACCAAGAATGATAATCTTTATTTATATGTATGCAATTAATCAGTCAGTGTTGAATAAATGAAATTACGGAAGTACAGTATCTGATTCCACCTGTCTGCTTTGACACAAGATACCATCAGTATGGCAGAAACGGCTAGTTCCAGAAAATAAAATATGGTGACAATGATGTCACTACATACACGTGCCAACAAATGCAAACAAAAATAAAAATGACCCAATAGCATCTTGTTCCATAAATAAAATGAAACTAATGGGACAACTGTGGGTAACTGGAGGTAAAGGGCGGGCACGAACTACATATACAACAATAAAAACAACAACACATCATCCCAAAACAAATAATACCGCCAAAAAAATTAAATTACAACATTCTGCTGCACCAACAAAACCACAGGAATGCACTTGACCTATAAAACCAACTGCAACTACCGACACCAAAAAATGCATGCAACCCCAAAAAGTGGAATCGGACATTTCTGTTGACCTACATAGCTCAGCCACAGCTATCGATACCAAAAACCAACACCAGCAAGAAAAATTACTTACCCACGAAAGCCTCTGGCAATATCACCTATGCTAGCCACCACACACACACACACATACACACACGCACACACACACACACACACACACACACACCAAAAACAAAAAACTCTCCTAAACCACCCACTCTTTAACTTCACTGTAATATGCATACCTAACTAAAATGCAATAAAAAAATTAGTCTTCTTTCCACACAATGAACACCAAGCTAATCAGACCTAATAAAAACTCCAAAAACATAAACAACAACAAACCTTAGTAACTCACTGAAAACACTTCTACAACCCACATTATTGCACCAACCACCTAAACTTGTAACTATGTTAACATGATGATGACCAAAACTCAAATGAATCCAATACCACCCGTTAAACTCAGCATGTTCACATCTACCACCAGAGGGCACCACTAAATACAACACCACGACATCTACAAAAACAGACAACTCAAAACCACCAAACTGTAGTGACGTCACACACCACAACACCATTACAAAACTGAGGGATAGTGTCAGACTCTTCCAATGACCCAAATTACACTACTGGCCATTAAAATTGCTACCCCAAGAAGAAATGCAGATGATAAACAGGTATTTATTGGACAAATATATTATACTAGAAGTGGCATGAGATTACATTTTCACGCAATTTGGGTGTATAGATCCTGAGAAATCGGTACCCAGAAAAACAATCTCTGGCCGTAATAATGGCCTTGATATGCCTGGGCATTGAGTCAAACAGAGCTCGGATGGCGTGTACAGGTACAGCTGCCCATGCAGCTTCGACCTGATACCACAGTTCATCAAGAGTAGTGACTGGCGTATTGTGACAAGCCAGTTGCTCGGCCACCATTGACCAGACGGTTTCAATTGGTGAGAGATCTGGAGAATAAGCTGGCCAGGGCAGCAGTCGAACATTTTCTGTATCCAGAAAGGCCCGTAGATGACCTGCAACATGCAGTCGTGCATTATCCTGCTGATATGTAGGGTTTCGCAGGGATCAAATCAAGGGTAGATCCACAGGTTGTAACACATGTGAAATGTAATGTCCACTGTTCAATGTGCCATCAAAGCGAACAAGAGGTGACCGAGATGGGTAACCAATGTCACCCCATACCACCACGCCGGGTGATATGCCAGTATGGCGATGATGAATACACACTTCCAATGTGAGTTAACCATGATGTCGCCAAACATGGATGTGACCATCATGATGCTGTAAACAGAACCTGGATTCATCCAAAAAAGTGATGTTTTGCCATTCGTGCACCCAGGTTCGTCACTTAGTACACCATCGCAAGCGCTCCTGTCTGTGACGCAGCGTCAAGGGTAACCGCAGCCACAGTCTCCGAACTGATAGTCCATGATGCTGCAAACGTTGTCGATCTGTTCGTGCAGATGGTTGTTGTCTTGCAAACGTCCCCATCTGTTGACTCAGGGATCGAGACGTGGCTGCACAATCCGTTACAGCCATGCGGATAAGATGCCTGTCATCTCGACTGCTAGTGATACGAGGCCATTGGGATCCAGCACGGCATTCTGTATTACCCTCCTGAACCGACAGATTCCATATTCTGCTAACAGTCATTGGATGTCGACCAACGCGAGCAACAATGTCACGATACATTAAACCACAATTGCGATAGGCTACAATATGGCCTTTATCAAGTCGTAAATGTGATGGTACACATTTCTCCTCCTTACACGAGGCATCACAACAACATTTCACCAGGCAATGGTGGTCAACTGCTGTTTGTGTATGAAAAACTGGTTGGAAACTTTCCTCATGTCAGCACGTTGTAGGTGTTGCCACCAGCACCAACCTTGTGTGAATGCTCTGAAAAGCTAATCATTTGCATATCACAGCATCTTCTTCCTGTCAATTAAATTTTGCGTCTGAAGTATGTCATCTTTGTGGTGTAGCAATTTTAATGGCCAGTAGTGTGTCACATCAATTGATTAAAACAATGCTAGGGATTGTACACATAGATGTTAAAACTGTAATTGATGTTAACACTTGTGAACAGTTCATATCACTTAGAGGCAACTAAATAACTGATCACTGTTTACTTGTAGAGTCAAAGATGAACATAGAGGTCTAAATACACTGACAGTGACTAGAATCTTAAGATTACCAAGCTGAGTGTCATCTGCTACAATAAGTAGAAGTGACAGTTTTAACAGGTGTTCTGTATGTTGTATTTAATAGCAAGTTGTGTGTGGTGATGCAGCCACATACAGTCACAATCATATGTATATAGCTTCCATTGTGCAGTAACTTTAATGGGACTGGCTGTACAGATAAGTACAACGTACACCTAGCCAAACTGTTAAAATGTATGCAGTATTGTGGATGTAACGCACTTAGTTTAATGGCCAGATAGTTACATCAGAATCTCACATAACAAACTGAAGTAGCAAGTAATGCACGACCAATTGAGGATTTTTACATCAACAGGGACTGCATACAAGTTAAACGTAGTTAGGCTTAGAAGCATATTGTGTACAATGTTCCACTGACAAGTCAGTCTACACAAGAGCTTATATATGTTGTAATATGAACAATTAGTGAACTTCATACAGACCTTCCTGCAACAGTCAAGTACAGGAATACAAAACTGGACATAAGAATGGTTGTTGAAAATAAGAAGAAATTTTACCCATACTGTAACCAGCCCAATCTCATGTAATGAAGCACCAAGATACTTGAAAGATTTTGAAGGTTCAAAATTTAAAACCAAACTGAAGAAGGATAATATTAAAATGTCCCTATTGGCTTGATGACCTCTAATTGTAAGTATTGCTATTAGTTTTTATTTCATACCATTCATGTTCTAATTGTTGGAAATCAAATGTTTATCATCTCATAATTTGTCTCAAATAATCAAAGATTGTGCCATAGGTGACTTGTCAATTCTGACACTACATACAGGCTAATAAATTGGATCTAACTGGGATTACTAGAGACTGGGATACCAGTGACATCATCACCATGCTGAAAAGCCCTATTTCGAGTGTATGCAACAGAACAGCCGAAACATTGGTTGTAACCCGCAAAAATACAAATACAATGTAAACCAACACACTGACTGAACCCAATAAAATTAATGGGAAAGCCACAGGAAAAAAATGGGGATTTGGGTGGGGACAAATTAAAATTTCAGTAGTAAAAACAGTCCAGCAAATTCATGCAAAACACACTATAATATCACAGTATCCAAATCACTAGTTAACCTATACAGCTCAACCGTAGACAAGGGTAACAATAACCATGCTCCAGCCCTCCACAATGGCAAGAGGCAGTATCCCAATCTCCAGTTCCCCTATATAGCTAAACCCTAGACCGGATTACAATAATGCAGTATCCCAAAGTCCAATTCACCTACGCAACTCAATCCTAGAGTAAAAGTGCTGTTACTGGTGTTGGTGGCCTTACTGTTGCATGTTACAGTTAGTAACTGTATGCACAGTGAGTTATTGGAAGTGAACGGCACAAATCGTGAGTCAGATCGAAGAAGAGAGCAGAACCCATGACAAAATAGAAAATGTCATAAGTAGATCAATATTTATTAATGGAATCATTGGAGAAAGTAGGTGACTCAGTGTTTGTTAATGAAATCATGGGAGAAGATAGGTTGATCAATGGTTCTAGTTAAATCTCAGGAGAAGGTTAGTGGATCAATGTTTATTAATAATAGGATTCCACATTTGATATATTTTTAAAACTGATTCACCAGCCTCCTCCCATGATCTAATTAAAAATATTGGTCAACTTACTCAGTGGTTACATGGACACCTAAGAGTACAGTTTAATTTTTATGACATATTCTGTTTTATGTTACAAGAATCTGCACAACACATAATTTTGGACACTGCACATCGTGATGACTGTAGCACACCAAATGACACAATACCATACCTCCAAAACACATCACCACCACATAAATGAACAGCCACCTCTTCATTCACCATACCCTCTACAACAACATTTCACTTCCACTTCAAAATAAATCCATCACAGCTCAATGACATCACATAGCATATCAAGTCACAATGCAATTATGTCATGGGTCAAAGCAGATGGGTGGTCTCCTACAACCTAGTGTACCTATCTAAGGTTATAATATATACACGTAGGTTACAGAATGGCAGGATATGAGCTGAAGCTTCATATGAATAACAGTCAACTGCTATATCAGCCACATTCAAAGTACCTGGGGGTCACTCTAGATAGGACATTATCCTTCAAAAGACATGTGGAAAATGTATCCAATAAAATAAGCTCTCGGAACAGCCTCATGCAGAGGCTCTGCAGCACTAACTGGGGAGCAGCAGCAGACACATTACGAATCTCTGTACTCGCCTTAGTGTACTCTGCAGCCAAGTACTGTGCACCAGCGTGGTTAACCTGCAAGCGTATAAACGAGGTGGACAACCAGCTCAATGCTGCTATGAGAACCATGACTGGATGCATAATGAATACCCACTATATTGCCTTCCAACACAGTCATATAGCTCCACCCTCCCTGCGAAGACAGGAAGCTCTGATGAAGGAATACACAAAAATAATGAATAACCCCCTACTTCCTATCCATGAAGATGTCCCAACTTTGGAAAGAATACAACTCCGCTCCAGAAATCCCCCTTTAAGACTGGCCCAGCAACTGTCAGCTGCCAACTTCAGCATGGATACTAAATGGCACGAGAGCTGGAGTGATAGTGTCTCCCCTGACAACCGTGAACTTATCTGTCCATCAGAGAAACCTAAGGGCTTTGAACTTCCACAACAACTATGGAAAAGCCTAAACAGAATCCGAACAGGGCATGGACTATATGCACACAATCTACACAAGTAGGAAAAGCTTCCCAGCCCTAGCTGTGACTGTGGGGCACCTAATCAAACAATACAGCACATCGCCCAGGACTGTGAATTAAGAGCCTACCAGGTAGTCGGGCTGACTTCTCCAATGCCACACCGCCCTGCCTCGAATGGATCGCCAATTTGGACGTCAGAATTTCAAGACTTGTGTAACGCAAAATACCTGCTGTGATGTTACTTTTTATTGTGTTTATGTATTATATTTTATCTGAATAGGTATCCTTCACTTATGTATTTTATAGTGTATTTTATCATACAATTTCATAATGTAATAAGTGTAAACCATGTGTGTAGCACCATATGCTAAATAAATAAATAAATAATCAAATAAATAAATATATACACGGTTAGTTCTTCAGACAAGTATTATTTTGCATACTCACCATGTCAAAAAATAATCTATGATTATAATACATGTGGTGTTACTTTTTAGGCAGGTATTATTTTATGTGATTTTTATTCAAGAAATTTTCTACACTACAATAGCTGTTACTCTTCAGCTATTTTTCCAGGTCTCCTTCACTATGTTTTAGTTTTAAGTCACACTTCTCTTTCCAGATTATGTTTATAAATTTGATGCTCATATAGCATGGAGCTCTGCTTATAGTTTTAATCTGTGTCTTGTCTCAAATCAGTCTTATGTTTGCAGTGTTGTTTCTTTTTAGCTCCCACCACAGTTCATATTTTTGCCCCCCAAGCTAAAAGCTTTAAGTAGACTGGTCTTCTCAACTCTGAGAAAATGAAACTGTACCTAACGACCGAAACATAATAGGCATAGTATACAGTTTCCTTTACAACTAAATCAGTCGTATTAAATATGACAATTATGACACATCTGTGATTGTTCTGTCAGCTCAGTATGCTACCCACATGATAACTCCACACATGTTTTTATTCACTAATACACCACCAAGATTGATACAGTTTGTGGTGTCAAAATTTTTGTCCTTATAGCTTATTTTGCTAATACATTGTGCAGATTCCTTCATGGTGAAATGGGACAGTTTCTGTGTGAATGTAGTGCAATCATTCCTGAAACTGTACTGATTGCATAAAATAATGCTTGGGATGAATTGAAGCTCACATGCACACTTTTTTAAAGTTTTTTAAAAAATGGGTGACTATGAGATAGGTCCATAGTTCCCCATTTCACCTTTTTTCCAGTTTGATGAATTGGCCAAACTTCAGTATATTTTAATTGATCTGGAAAATGTAGCTCATTGAAAGACTGGTTGATTATGAAAACAGTGGATGTGCAATACTATGACAGACCATTTTTATTATCAGTAAATCATCCCAACCCATTGAGTTAAAATTTTTATAGGTACACTATGATTTACATAATGGATAGCCTGCCGAAAACTGGACACAGATCAAGCATGAAAACACGATGAAGGTGTATTGAACTGTGAAAAATTAAGCAAAATATATACTGTGAACGGTCTATGGTCCAGGTGTGCAACATTGTGCCAATGTAAGCAACCACAGTGTCATGGTAATGTGGTAACAGTGTTGGAAGGCCAAGGAGGAAACCCGTGTTCAAATCTGCCTCATACACCACATTTTCTTTCCTATTTTGTCACAAAATTATGGATTGTCCATACAGTCATTGATCTGTCTGTTCACTGTGTTCTGATTTGTGCCTGTGTCATGGTGTAAAGTCCATTTGCAGCAATGAGGCATAAGGTAGCAGACTCCAGACATATGTGCCTCCTATTTGTTCTACGCAAGCATCACATGTTATGGCTCTTGTATTCGATTTTGAAATTTTCACTTTTGCATTTCTTTGTTGCAACCTAGTTCACACCTGTTTATTTCTATATGTGAAGACAGTAACTATTCTCGAAAGAACAGAATACTGTTGATGACCGTGCAGCTTTTTCCTGGAATAAGTGATGACGAACTGAAACCCTCAGCTGCCGACAGGTGTTGTTGATATACCTCGATGTGGACAGTTGAAAATGTGTGCCCCGACCGGGACTCGAACCCGGGATCTCCTGCTTACATGGCAGATGCTCTATCCATTCTGTTCTTTCGAGAATAGTTACTGTCTTCACATATATAGTTAAAGACTACCCAGCCATTGACCTTCATCTGTGCGAATGCACACAGGTTGCCCAGACTCTTATGGGAATCGCCAAAGTGTGCGCGAGTAATGAGTGGATGGGCAAATGTCTATAACGTACAATACATATGTAGAATTGTGGACAGTTGGGAATGTGAGTCTCACGGGAAGCATGCAAAGGATAAGTCCGTGCAGTCGCGCTATTCATCTGTGTCCTCAGCGGCTCAGATGGATAGAGCATCTCCTTTTCAATGGCAACATCATCACTTATAACAGACCAAACAGCTTTTGGTTTGTTTTTCGCATTTGAAATGAATCTGTTGTTTGTGGTACACTTTGCCAGTTTGACTACTTTGTCAGGTGTTTTTTGTATGAGATTATGTAGTCAAGAAATTCATTCCTATGATTAGTTTTTGCCTGCATATGCAGTTTTCTCATTTTAATGCTAGACAGACTAATTCCTATTTTAACCCATGACCTACTTTTATGAGACTCAGTCAATACTATTACAAACAGGAAGCATTCATTGAATACATCCACAAATTTGGTTATAGTTGTTCTTTGTTGAAGTGTGTTCATTGACCAACCACATGGTGTGGCTTAATTTTTTATTTAATTTTCTTTACTGAACTTTCTAAATTTTGATAGTGATACAATCTGATACTACTAATTATAGAATTTTTTTCCTTTACACTGTAATTATAACTACTTACAATATTATCAAGACATGTAGAAGCAATAGCTCTATCTCTTTGTAATTTTGTGGAAATTTAGATTTAACCCATATGTGTCGTCCGTCCGGTTGTTCAAACTGAAGCAAATTTGTCACCATTTGTTGCATTTATGTTGAAGTCAGCATATATCACTAGCTTCTCACACAGATTTTAGTTTTTAATTTATGTAACAATGTTTCAAATTATCTAAAAATACCAAACTCACATGGTACCCAGGGATGTTACATACAGGGTGGTCCATTGATAACGACCGGGCCAAATATCTCACGAAATAAGCGTTAAACGAAAAAACTACAAATAATGAAACTCATCTAGCTTGAAGGGGGAAACCAGATAGTACCATGGTAGGCCTGCTAGATGGCACTGCCATAGGTCAAACGGATATCAACTGCATTTTTTTAAAATAGGAACCCCCATTTTTTATTACATATTCATGTAGTACGTAAAGAAATATGAATGTTTTAGTTGGACTACTTTTTTTGCTTTGTAGTAGATGGCGCTATAATAGTCACAAATGTATAAGCATGTGGTATCACGTAACATTCTGCCAGTGCAGACGGTATTTGCTTTGTGATACATTACCTGTATTAAAATGGACTGTTTACCAATAGCGGAAAAGGTCGATATCGTGTTGATGTATGGCTATTGTGATCAAAATGCCCAACGGACGTGTGCTATGTATGCTGCTCGGTATCCTGGACATCATCCAAGTGTCTGGACCATTCGCAGGTTAGTTACGTTATTTAAGGAAACAGGAAGTGTTCAGCCGCATGTGAAACGTCAACCACGACCTGCAACAAATGATGATGCCCAAGTAGGTATTTTAGCTGCTGTCATGGCTAATCCGCTCATCAGTGCAGACAAATTGCGCGAGAATCGGGAATCTCAAAAACGTCAGTGTTGAGAATGCTGCATCAACATCAATTGCACCCGTACCATATTTCTATGCACCAGGAAGTGCATGGCAATGACTTTGAACGCCGTGTACAGTTCTGCCGCTGGGCACAAGAGAAATTATGGGATGATCACAGATTTTTTGCATGCGTCCTATATAGCAACGAAGTGTCATTCACCAACAGCGGTAACGTAAACCGGCGTAATATGCACTATTGGGCAATGGAAAATCCACGATGGCTGTGACAAGTGGAACATCAGCAGCCTTGGCGGGTTAATGTACGGTGCGGCATTATGGAAGGAAGGATAATTGTCCCCCATTTTATCACTGGCAGTCTAAATGGTGCAATGTATGCTGATTTCCTATGCAATGTTCTACCGATGTTACTACAGGATGTTTCACTGCATGACAGAATGGCGATGTACTTCCAACATGATGGATGTCCGGTACATAGCTCGCATGTGGTTGAAGTGGTATTGAATAGCATATTTCACAACAGGTGGATTGGTCATCAAAGCACCATACTATGGCCCGCAAGTTCACCGGATCTGACGTCCCTGGATTTCTTTCTGTGGGGAAAGTTGAAGAATATTTGCTATTGTGATCCACCGACAATGCCTGACAACATGCATCAGCGCATTGTCAATGCATGTGCGAACATTACGGAAGGCAAACTACTCATTGTTGAGAGGAACGTCGTTACACGTAATGCGAAATACATTGAGTTTGATGGACATCATTTTGAGCATTTATTGCATTAATATGGTATTTACAGGTAATCGCACTGTAAAAGCTTGTGTTCTCAGAAATGATAAGTTCACAAAGGTACATGTATCACATTGGAACAACCGAAATAAAATGTTCAAACGTACCTACGATCTGTATTTTAATTTAAGAAACCTACCTGTTACCAACTGTTTCTCTAAAATTGTGAGCCATATGTTTGTGACTATTACAGCACCATCTCTGACAAAGCGATAAAATTGGTCCAACAAAAATATTAGTATTTCTTTACATACTACACGAATATGTAATAAAAAATGGGGGATCCTTTTTACAAAAATGCTGTTGATATCCATTTGACCTATGGCAGCACCATCTAGTGGGCCAACCATAGCTCCACCTGGTTTCCCCCTTCAAACTAGACAAGTTTTGTTCTTTGCAGTTTTTTTGTTTGACGCTTATTTGGTGAGATATTTGGCCTGGTCACAATCAATGGACCACCCAGTATACCGATGATTAATATGTTATACACTTAAGATCTATACTACTATTGCCAAATGCAAGTTCTACACTTAGATGGCCAAAATTCTGTCTGATTTCATAGTCTACTAAGGGCTGAAATGGTATGCAAGAGTATCCATATCCATTAGCTCTATAGTAACTGATAGCCAGTTTGCAGCCTGTGTATTTATTAAGGAGATTGATATTTTAAATTTTAAACCATTGTTCATTTAAACATATTACATTTAGCAATTGTTTCATACTGTCTAACACAATTTGCATATTGTTAGGCTTGCTGATCGTTCCTTCTGACCAACCTCCAATGTTCAAATGCATAAGGAAATTAGTACTGTTTTCACACATTATTTCATGAAGAGCTTTGCTTTTATCTGCTGAAAATCTCATCTTACCAGATCAATTCAGGTGTTGACTGTGCATGGCAAAATAGCGTTCTCATAACCTCTGTCATCAAGAAGGTTTACATTTTTAAGTTTTGAACAGAAGTATTTTAATCTGTGATTTGTTTGTTGAATTTCACTAAGCATGCAAGACCAGTTCACCAAATCAAGTCTCATAGGTGGATTCACTGTTATCATATTTGTATTCAACAGTGGCTACAAGATAACTACCAATTTCTTTTAGAGACTGACTGGCCTCATTGCAGTAAAAATTATTAGAGCCCACAGTGAAAATAACACATTAACTTTTAGATGAATTGGCACATTGTTTTTCCATGCTGTTCATCACATCGTTTAACTTTGCCCCAGGCTTAACAGCAGTTGGGATACTCAACATCTGTTTTGCAGACTTTGATACAAAATTTTAAACACTGTGTGCATGGCTCTCATTCAATTTGTGACCTTGGTCCCATCATATATTCATTTTTCTGCCACTGCAGAATTTTTGTTTGCAGATTTTGTGTTTATTTTTGATGGACCATTGCTTTTAGTTACATTTTAGATATGTGTAGAGCTTTATTCTTCACCTACACAATTTTTATTTCTAAATTGTCATTTCCTATTTTTTTAGGTGTATCACATAGTCATGGATAGGGAACCAGAGCGAGCAAAAACTCTTAAAAGAAATTTTATGTGGAATAGCCAAGCACTCAAGCAAGCAGCGGGCACCGAGGCACGGCCGTGTACTCGCTGGTGCCACTGGGGCAGGCGGACTTCAAGGAAGCAGGTACAGAAAAACACGAGTCTTGTAGCACCTCATACGACTCTCTGGACGGCAACAGCTCCCAGGTACAAATGCCAGGTGAAGTGAGATTGCAATTCACAAGGACACAGCAGCAAAATATTTTCAAAGAATAATGAGGGTGTCGGCTGTAGGGGGTGACACAGGAAGTGCACATCACAGGAAAGTATTTATACTCATTGTAGTGAGCCTGGGGTCAGTCAGAGTCATTCAAAGCTGCAGTCAGTAGCAATCCGTAAAACATCTCATCACGATTCTTCGGTAACAAAGACTGTGAAAGAGACATTGTTGTGTGATGGAGTAGGAATAGTTGGTAGTAGAAATTTGTTAGAGAGCCTCAGATGGTATTTTTTAAAAGCACTCCACCTCTCTAAGAACTTTACTTGCATCCCTTGCCTGTAACCTATCAAGTTGCTTAATTGACAAATATCTATCAGTATTTGCTTATTATCTTCCTCATTCAGGCATTTAGCAGCTGCTGATGGACCTACGAGCTTTCCACATGGCTCTGCGGGGTTGCAGGTAATTGTCTCGTTCCCACCTCCCTCTCTAGGACATAACATAGGGGCAACCAGATTTTTGATGCCAGGTGTGCAGTAGTTGAGGCAGTTACTTAAGTATCCACATTGTAGGAAATTGCCTAGGTTAATGGGGTAGGCGAAAGAGGGAATTTTCATAAAAACTCGGCCTGAATTCAGGCAGAGACTAATGATTTTGAGACTTGTAGCCAGGAGCTAATTTTCCCAATCAGCAGTGCAGACCTTTGCAAAACGCAGTGCAGATCTCTGCCAGGGCTTGTGTATGGCATTTGTCGAGAATTATCAAAGTAGATGAGCAGCTGATTTAATGTGCTTGCAACATGTTTGCTAGTCAGCAGGGAAAATCAGAAATGACAATTTAATGGGGTTCCCGGCTTAACAAACTATGGTTCCAATTCAGGGACGTTACTCGAAGAGTACTAAAGGCTTCCAATTTACAGGGAAGTGACACGTTAATCGAGAAGCTGTCTCGAGCTCTGTTCACACAGGGGTAGTATGATGAGTGCATAAAAACTGTAGTTAGGGTGAGGGAAGAGGAAATCATGTTATCTGAGATGATATATATCGCATCTGCAGAATAAAGTGCCATTACCTCCCACAAGGAAAAACCAGTTCGAAAAAGTAACTTTCAGTCTCTCCCTAAACACACTAGTAGTACACAGTACCATGACAAATCTAGGAATACATCAGTGAAATGTTTTAATAGTGTAATTCCAGACCACATGTCAAGGGAGTGCAAGAATGCATGGGTGGTACGCACAGTAGAAGCAAATCTAGGAATGGAAAGCAAACAGAACCCAAGCCCAGTAGATACAAAATTGTATAAGGCCACTCCACTACTAGTACCAGCAAAATGTACAACGTGCTACTTACCAGAACATTCTGCACCTCCCACTGAATACAGAGACATCATATGCTTTAAATGTAATCAATGGGGACACTCTGCTTGAATGTGTTCGGTGAGCCCCTGGTTATCTCTCAGAAAACAACAGCCGAGAGGAAACTAACAACAGGCACAACAAAGCAGCAGTGACACGGTGAATTTATAAACACATATATGAAAAGATTTCTGGGTAAAAAATATATTTCAAGGAGTGGGCAATGACATGGATATTATATTCATGGGGCTAACTGGTCAATACTTTATGCAAAACACAGAGTCATAGGGGATTATGCAAAGCAAAAGATGTAAATTTGTAGCAAATGGATTGCACTCTGGACAGGAAAACTGTTACCTGATGAAAGACAGGAACAGTTACAGCCTGCATTTAAATAAACTTCCCACTTTACCATCTTCAATTTTGATGAAATTTTTACAGGACCTTTATACAGGGCTTAAATGAAGTGCTACTAGAATGCAGCTCCATAAGTAGTGTGGTTGATTTTTGAGCTTGTTATTGTTGTGGTCTTCAGTCCTGAGACTGGTTTGATGCAGCTCTCCATGCTACTCTATCCTGTGCAAGCTTCTTCATCTCCCAGTACCTACTGCAGCCTACATCCTTCTGAATCTGCTTGGTGTATTCATCTCTTGGTCTCCCTCTACGATTTTTACCCTCCATGCTGCCATGCTGCCCTCCAATACTAAATTGGTGATCCCTTGATGCCTCAGAACATGTCCTACCAACCGATTCCTTCTTCTAGTCAAGTTGTGCCACAAATTTCTCTATTCCCCAATCCTTTCCAACACCTCCTCATTAGTTATGTGATCTACCCATCTAATCTTCAGCATTCTTCTGTAGCACCACATTTTGAAAGCTTCTATTCTCTTCTTGTCTAAACTATTTATCGTCCATGTTTCACTTCCATACATGGCTACACTCCATACAAATACTTTGATAAACGACTTTCTGACATTTAAATCTATACTCGATGTTAACAAATTTCTCTTCTTCAGAAACACTTTCCTTGCCATTGCCAGTCTACATTTTATATCCTCTCTACTTCGACCATCATCAGTTATTATGCTCCCCAAATAGCAAAACTCCCTTACTACTTTAAGTGTCTCATTTCCTAATCTGATACCCTCAGCATCACCCGACTTAATTCGACTACATTCCATTATCCTTGTTTTGCTTTTGTTAATAGGATTTGTAATTCTATTGGTGTGTGTAAACTGACTAAGACATTATTTTCTTCATCTGAAACTTCAGAGACATTACTAATCCACCATTTTCCATAATAAATATCGGCAATATATCAGCTTGTTTGTAAGGCTGCAACAGTTCTGTGAGAAATGTTTCTTTAACTCTGGCCAACATTTGCCATACAACATCTGTATCATTGGAACTTACTTTTCACTGATCCTCTCTTGTTCCTGATGCTGCGCAGCCATTTTTGAACCTTTCTTGCTGCTCAGTGATCAATGCTTCAATTTCTTCTTTTGAAGCAAAAATGAATTGGATTCCACTGATATTCTTTGTGCAATATTTAAATAAATCAGTTGCTATCAAAATCCGGTCCTCTTTTTCCCGAGCAGATTTCATACCAATGAATCATGCAGTCTTTAGATTCCAGATCACACACTGTTTTACCAACCAAGCTCTTGTAATTTTCTTTAATTGCACTGTTTGCAAATATCAGTTTTACATTTTGTGTGTAAAGTGCAAACACACACTGAATGGCATCCTTTAGCACCTACCAGGTGTACCGGTATGAAATGAGCGTTTTTTTTTTTTTTTTGTGAAAATGAAACACTAATTTTGAACTGAAAAGTAAAAACATTTTATTCAATGTACTGACCATTGCTTTCTATACATTTTGACCACCTTTCTGGCAATTTGTGGCCACCACACCAACAGAAATATTCGTCTTTTGAAGCAAACCAATCAGACATCCAATTTTCGACTTCTTCATACGAATCGAAGTGTTCCTCAGCCAATGCGTGTCCCATTGATGAAAAAAAATTGTTGTCGGAAGGGGCCAGGTCTAGTGAATATGGCGGGTGGGGTAGCAACTCCCAGCCAAGTGTTTTTATTGTATCCTGAACCAGTTTTGCTTTGTGGGCAGGTGCATTGTTGTGTAAAAAAATTACTTTGCCATGTCTTCTGGCCCATTCTGGTCTTATTTCGATCAATGTGTAGTTCAAATTGATCATTTGTTGTCTGTAGCGATTTGTATTCACAGTTTCACTGGGTTTTAGAAGCTCATGATACACCACACCTTTCTGATTCCACCAAACACAGAGCATTGTCTTCTTGCCGAATCGATCTGGTTTCGCAGTCAATTTTGATGGTTGTCCCGGATCAACCCATGATATTTCCCATTTAGGATTTTTAAAATAAATCCATTTTTCATTGCCAGTAACAATTCGATGCAAAATTGATTTTCTTTCGTGTCTTTGAAGCAAAATTTGACAAATGGTTTTTCGGTTTTCCATCTGTCTTTCATTCAATTCATGTGGCACCCATTTTCCACACTTTTGGATCTTTCTCATAGCTTTCAAACTGTCAGAAATCGTTTGTTGTGCAACATTTAGCATTGCTGCCATTTGCTTCTGACTCAAAGTATCATCTTCATCCAATATTGCTTGCAATTCAGCGTCTTCAAACTTTTTTGGTGGTCTTCCACGTTCTCCATTTCTTACATCAAAATCATTATGTCTGAACTGTTGAAACCATCTTTTGCATGTTGCTTCTGATAGAGCATTATCACCATATGCCTCGACAAGCATTCAGTGTGGCTCTGCAGCACTTTTTTTCAAATGAAAAAAAAAAAATAATGCTTTCCGCAAATCATCACTTTCTGGTACAAAATTCTACATTGTTAACACGATGAAAACATATGATGTTGTTTGTTCCATGACTTGACGTATACTAAATATCTTTGACAGATGTCATACCAACCAAACAAAAAAAAAATTAAGGCTCACTCACAACAAATGTTCCCTATCGACAGAATTGTATCTTAACGCTCATTTCATACCAGTACACCTGGTATAGTGATGCACCATTTTGGCCTCAATTCACAAAATTTGGAAAATCCAATTTCAGTCCCATGTTGATGTTGATATGCTGCAAACTTTTTTTTTTTTTTTCAAATTATTGAGAAGTAGGTATTTTTGCTTCAAAACTTTCTTTCCATCTATTCTACTTAATACACAGTCCTTTTTACCTTGGCAAATTTGGCTAAAATCTTCATTTTCAAAAAAATTTACCACTCCTTCTTTAACAGCACCCAGAATCTCCTTGCACCTCCTGTTTGTTGGCAGCACAAATACACCATTTTCTGTCTTTAACTTCCTAACTGCTTTTACCATCCTTTCTGAAATTCCAGATTCTCACGTTGTCTCTTTTATAGTTACAACTTTGAGGTACTAATCTCAAATTCTGAAATTTTTTAGGCCGCCTTGACAATTGCAACTTTTCTCAGACTTCTTTAAACAGTTGTTTATAATCTGCTTGTACAAGGTGTTTGAAAATCTTTTGGGTCAAAGCGTCCAGCAGCAGCAATGTTATTCACAATTGCCTCTTCAGTTTTACTTATTTTTCATTTCGTGTATCCATTGACATCCCTTGTTGATACTCTCTGGAATTTTTGAGGGGGAATCTCCATAAACTGTTAGGCTTGTATCTAATGATTCTGCTGGATGTAACTCTGCTTCATCTTCTGACTGGGACGAAGATGACAGATTTTTCTGGTTTTCTTGCTGGAAATTCTTTTCTACAAGTTGGACAGACTTATGACCAGATTTCGCATTGCCATTTGTCACAGCTTTCAATTGCTTTGCTGTTTCTATGTTAAAACCCATAAACCCCTTTTTTAAAGAATGGTTCTTTGCACCAAGAGGGTTACAACATGATCTCTGTAGAAATTCATACTTGTCCAAAAGTACTGCTTTTTGATGAAGTCATATTTGTGCCTTTCCATTATGAGATATTTCACTTCCTTGGCATATTAGTTCTTGTTGTTCTACTGAAAATCCTTTGATATATTTGAAGCCTTGTTGATGTATATATATTTTCAGATGACACACATAATTATCTGCAAGGCCAGTGCTACATGGAACTGGAATGTCTCTGATAGCCATTAAATTGCAACTGAATTTTTACTTCCTATTGCCATTGTTTTCACTATTTGATAATGTAAAAGTTACATATATTTCTAACTGGAAAAAATTAAACAGTCATAGATAACAAAAACTTTCACAGGGAGTTTGAGAAAACAAAACAAATTAAATCATCAGATAAACTTCTTAAAAAAGTAAGACACCTTGAAATAATTTGCACTTACAGAAAAACATATTTATGTAGAAATAGCAAACGAGTTTACAACATTTAAAACAGCAAACTTTAATTCTGAACTTTCTTCACTACACAAAAGTGTGCTTCAGAATCATTTCTGAGACATGTTTTTACACTCCACTGTTGCCACTAAATTTGTCTGTTGTTTTTATTTTTACAACTTCTTCTGATCAAACAAAGCGAGCTGTTTTCAATGGTGCCTGTAAAAATTAGATTTGAGCAATCCCTTTTGAGATATGACCTATGAAAATTAGCCAAAATCGAGTAATTAAATTTTTGAGTAGACTTTGAACCTAGATAACTCGGATATTATTTGAGAATTCTAGTTGCCACTTGCAGAGTTTTTTGACAGGCTGCAGGTGAGTAAAGATACAGCTTCAGGAAGTTATTCTTTCAGCAGATACAAGCCCATGGAATGTAGTCAAAATTTATTGGCAAGGATTATGAGCCACTTTGATAGCACATAATGATGAATTTACCATAACTTGATCTTTCGTTCTAAAACTAAGCTATTGTACCCAAAAAGTTTCAGCATGACAGGTCTGTAGATCCTGAGAAATGATAAAACAAAGTTGATGATTTATTCCTTTATGCTGCAATGTCAAAAAACTAGCCTTTACAGAAAGATGGCTAGTGGCCCAACCGTACTACTTATGGAACTGGAATTTTGCAATGCTTCATGTAAGCTCTGAGTGTATATTCTGCAAACATTTCATCAATATTGAAGACAGCCAAGTGGGGACCTTTAGGCCACTTGACATGTAATGACTGGTCGGTGCCACAAAGCCAAAAAATAATTGTGCACAGGCTGTGGGAGCCGTATGCACATGAGACAGAGGTACAAACACAATAGAGGCCTGTCCAACTGAAAATGGAACTTGGATGCCACAAGCGGCGAAATCGAAAGGAGCCCATGGTGCCAGTCACTGCACAACGAGGTCAGTACGTGACCCACCATGGGGAAGACAGCTGATGCCACTGGACACAATAAAGTGGTTTCACCCGAGGGCATAGAAACTAGACTGAAGAAAAGTTCCTCACAATGACAGAACCAACCCGACAGCCATAAACTCACGCACAATTGGAGCTGTGGAGCCGAGAAAGTTAAAAAAGCCATGATAGAAACTAGCTTAGTGGCTGTTGGTGCTACATATCACAAGAAGAAAGAATTGGACGTGGTTGGCACAACAATAGGGGAAAGTACTGAAAGAAGAAGACTGCAAAATGGGAGTTATAAATGTCAATGTACTGTAACAGAGGTAGGGCAATGAGAAGAAAAATTTGCCAAATGACTGACACAGTTAGGCAATTAATGCAAGCAAAGGTATGCTGGCAAGAAATACAGACATGAGGGTATGTCCCACAGGCATTGGTGTGAGTGGAAAATGGACAGAGTATCAGGGGAAATATGGTAAACGGTTATTAGTGGGTGAATGGTTAACTGGAAAGTGATTTGCAAATAGAAACTGGGGGAAAGTAGCCAGTGTGGAATTTTGCATTCTACTGCAAATTCTGTGTGCCACAAATTTTTGCTGGTTTGTCATCCAGTTTAATTAAAATTAGAAAAATTTGTTATAAGAAAAGGAACTGAGAATTAATCACTGAATTGCTAAGCATTACCAATGTGTTAATATTATTAAAAAGTTCTAAGTGAATAGATGGAATGAGCATATAGGAACACTTTGAGTACACGTGATTAATTCAGAGCAAGCACAAGTTTAAGCCTCAACAAAAAAAAAAAATAATCTACTCAGACAAGAGTCTGGAAACATAAAACCTACCAGTTGCACTCCAAAAACACCACATTGGATGTATTAAAATAATCTTACAATAAGGTAGGTGTTTGTTTGAGAACAGTCATTATAGTTCAACAAAGTTCACTGAAATAAAATACAATATTAAAAATTCACAAAGTAATTTAAAGCATGATATGATGTTGCCTGTTGTTCAATTATTTAATTCATTTATACTATTATACTAAGTCCTAAGGTATACTGCAGTGATAAATACAAAACAAAACCTTAGGCGTGCAAGGGAATTTCATGTGGGAAGTTCACATAAACATACTACGTGATTCACACACACAAGAATAGAGATAAAAAGAATTTTGCACGTAACAATAAGTCAATGGCTCAGAAATTCATCGTCATCACTGTGACTGAATTGTTTTGAATACAAATATTACAGAACACTTCCCAACAAAAAAAATTTCTCTGCACCATCTTCCCCACGAAACTAAGCTGCACTTCTGTGAAACAACCCCAAATGCTGTGAATATTCAACAGAGGAAAATTAAGTAGGCTAAGGAAAACTTCAAGAACATAAACTATGTAAATGATATAGACACAAAGAGCAGTAAAACATCACATGGAATTAAGAATAAAACTTATACAAGATGGTACTGAAGTTAAACACAGTGAAATTACCGCCATAATGTACAAACAAAGCTACACAATTGGAAAACTGAAGTGAAATGAAAATCAGACAAAATAAAATACATGCACATGAGAAAAGTTCACCACATGTTCTGCTTACACAAAGCAAGGAGTGGAAAAATGTAGAGGTAGGGGTGTAAATGTGGAAACCCAGTTTGTTATTGCTGTATAAAAGAAACATTTACTTCTCTTTCAGCTTCAAAAATTAGCCAAAGCTAATTCATAATGTTTTAGGAATGAATGCAATATATGAAACACAAAAACTAAATATGTTAAAATTAAAAAACATTTTCTGCTTGCACAACAACTCCCTAATTTTTCAAGAAGTGTGGGTAATGTGGAAACGCCTTAAAATTGTGGGAAACTGACTACTTCAAATGAAAACTATTGAAAATGTTAGAAACCATTTTATTTTATATCAAATTTAAATTATACAAAAATATTTTTAAATGCAACTGTATTAGAAAACTGCTTCATAGGCGAAGTTCACTTGCAAAAATTGCATATGTAAATATCTCCTTGATTTCTGGCACACAAAGAGTGACTCCACTCCTCACACACTACACTCTTAATCCACAATTTTCCCCGAATGTCTTCGGAAAATGCACCTTCACAAAAAATACAAATTGCATCTTCTTCAGTAGGTTTTCATCCCCAACTGCGAGATCCAAATGTTACTCGCCTGAAGAGACAGTTGGTGCATTGGGCTCATCATCTGAATCCTCAGATAACTTAAGCCGTTTTTTTTTTTTTTTTTGCACGTTTTTCTAGGAAGAGCTTCACAGTTTTTCTTGCTTTTGGAAGGTGCCTTAGGAAGCTTCTGCTTACCCTTCAGTAAGGAGTCTTCAAGGCGTGTTTTAAAAGGCAAAGATGTCAAAACAGCTGACGAAGCTGGCTTACGACCCCTGTTGGAAACCGTCCTCTTTAGAGGAGGGACTGGCATGATATCTTGTGGAGACACACACACGTATTTGATGAGGTATTTGACAACGATGTTGACCTTCTGTTTTATCCATTTCAATGAGATACTGCACCAATTGTTTCTCAATAGCATCAGGTAGTACAAGCTTATGTCCAAGTCTCAAAGAAACACATTCTTCAGGTGACACATCACTATGCACAAAGCTTTGAAGTGTCGTCTGAAAGCTTTTACTGCTCTTCTTAACCCCACCTGCTTTCCCTTGAAGCTATTATAGTCTTAATCATGTTTTCAGCATCCCACTTCTTCACAATAGCTCTTGGTTTCCAATCAGTTAGCTTTCATGGCATCTAGAAACAGACGCAAAATGTATTAGAAGTAACGTATTTGATGTTGGTACTGTGGAAACGTTTTCACAATGCCATCATGTATGCTTTCACATTACCTACACAATGGCCATTTTACATTTCGGTAGATTACATTAAGCAACTATCCATTTAAGGTTGAAAAAGGACAGCTAAAACCTTATAAGCTATCAGACATAAAGAAAGATAACTACAAAGTATATAGATAAATATAATAGCACAACTTACCTCAAAAAAGGTTTAGAAAATGCACGAACGTAAATTGCATCACTGTCACAGCATCTGTTGCTCAACTGACTTCTAGCCCTCTACCGTGACAAATAGGAACTACTGCAACAATTTCTGGCTGCCCCACTACAGTGCAGCACTCTGCAGGCCAGATACTAGACGTTTCTACATTACCCACACACTTCCACATTTACATCCCTACCTCTACTAAATACAGAAAATATACTCATGACTAAGATCAGAAAAATGTAAGAATATGACTGCAGCCACGGAAAAATATAGATCCATTTAATATAACTGCTTGGGCTGTTCCATTTCCTCCAAGTATATTCTCGAGGCTAATAATATGTTTGTAGACAGGCATGCGGTGGTGGCGTTGACGATACACACGTCGACGAGGCATAGTGCTTCAATGCTGTTGCAGGTAGAGCTCACAGCAGAATGGTTCTGCTGGCATGCACTGCCCGCTTATATAGGATACGAGTGGCCTCGATTACGTAAGGCGCTGATAACGGACTTAGACTCTGCGCGCGCGGACATGCAGGAGTTATCTCGTACGCGTGCTGTAGTAACACACGCAGCACGCGTACCCTGGTGCGCCGACCTGGCACCGAGCCAAGTCGTGAGGGTTGCATCACCGACTCGCTAGGCACTCAGCGGGCAGAGCGGCACTACGTTTTCAAATTTTTTCAAACTGTTGCATCCTTCAGCCCCCGGTTTGCGCCGTATGCTCCCTGGTTGCTAAAGTCAGCGATAACACTTTATTAATAATTATAGTACAAAGTAATAGCTCCAGTAATGGTTACATTTTCAGCATGCACACCAAGTCCTTTCATCCACGCCACCACCGCATGCCTGTCTACAAACATATTATTAGCCTCGAGAATAAACTTGGAGGAAAAGGAACAGCCCAAACAGTTACATTAAATGGATCTATATTTTTCCATGGCTGCAGGGTTAATTTTACTCTGGACGTCGCTACTGAAAATTCTGGTAGTGGTCAGTTTACCCTATCCATCGTTGGTTGTGAAAATGCCTCCCTTCCTGAACTCGAATCTTTCACTGATCGAGATGCCATCGCCTACATGACGTGGCATTGTGGTATTGATCCGAAGACCCAAAGTAGACCTAGCTGTGTTTATAGTAACATGCCATTTACATTGTGTACCCGCTCCTATAGAAAATTTAGCAATGATGAATAATGCGATAGTTCGAAAAAATTCGAAAACATAGTGCCGCACTGCCCGCTGAGCACCCAGCGAGTCGGTGATTGAGTCCTCATGACTTGCCTCAGCGCCAGGTCGGCACACCAGGGTATGCGTGCTGCGAGTGTTACTATGGCACATGTATGGGATAACTCTACAAGCAAATCAAAGGCATGCATGAGCTAGAATAGCTACACACCATCACACATTAACACACTAACACACTCACCAGTGCCAAGTCCCTACTAAGTCTTACTCAGCAATGGTTCAGTCCCGAGCATCGAGAGCACACTCAACCTGCAACAAACTTTCCCCAAATAGCCAGAAGAGCCCAGAGGATCCTTTCCACCAACTTAGATACTGTCAAATGACTACCAAAACAGTAGAATCTCTTTGATTTGACTGAGAAAGCTACATCGACTGCTCAGCTACTACCAGTCAGATAGCCAGATGTTGTGCTGCTACCGTATTACAGACAAATTAATCACACACACTCACTCACTCAAGCATACAGAGGATAAAGAGAGAAATGAATTTTGGAAGCACAAAATGTAGGTGATATACATAGGATTGGGTGCTTACTGGAGAAATCTATATTTTAATGTAGCCCTATACCACTGAATGGAGAAAATAGTGGCCATCCATTGATGCCGAGTTGGATCCAGTAGTGAGTGACAGCGATGAGCCAGTCAATTCGGAATTATCATTTACTTTGTACACTGACATGTTCCACAACCTTCCAGGAGAAGAAGAAATTGATGATGAAGATGTTACTAAGTGGATGAATCAGGAAAACTGTGATACAGTCCAAACTTTAACAGATGAAAAAATAATCAAAAGTGCACAAGAAAGTAATGATGAAAGTGATGAAGAAGAGGACACAGGAGGAGGGAGCATGAAGATTTCTCACACTGCTAGTGCTGAAGCTGCCGCAGTCTTCCTGGAGTACATTATGTGGCAACCAGATACATGCAGTACCTATGTAACGCTTGTAAATGGGTTGCGTGATAAAGCATGATGCTGTCGCGTATCATCATTGTGACAGTTAAAAATTTGGGACATGTTTCATTGTGAGTGATACGACTGTATAATTATGTACAGTACACTGCACACTCAAGGACTAAGTATTCTTTGAAAATTAATGTATTTTTGGAGTTAATAATGTATATACACTATTTTTTTTTAAATTGTGTCCTTCGATTTAATAAAGTGCAGCACACTATATCCCCTATGTTTTCAAAATAAATAAAATCCAAATAAATGAATAAAATAAATTTCAGATACTCAGGCACCCACATGTGCTAGGAATGGCTGGATTAGTGAGAGTCTAGTGTATCAGAAACAGCAACTGGTCCCATCTGCAAAACAAATGTTTATTCTTTTATCAGCTTCTAGGCAATTAGATCTTTAGGTAGCCCTTTTCCATTTTTCAGTACTGTACTGTAAGATCATCTTGAAAATAAATACAAAGCATTTAGTAGACTACAATCAATGCATTTTTCACTACATGTGACTTCGTGAGGTGTGGTGTGTGCCAATAAGGAGAACGTAAACACTGCAAAACAAGTGACATGCTCTCCTGCCAATACGAATGACAGGTGCTACCATCCATTTTTTTGATGATAGTACAGGCATCGTAAAGTACCTTTATACACCTGACAGACATAACACAAACTTTGGAATACATTAATAGAGCTGAGAAACGGCTGACACTGATCGTAAGTTACTTGTATTTTTCCAGTGAAATCCATGCAACGTAGGTGCTAGATCGCTCTTCTCCAAAGTTTTAAAGATATTGGTGTGTTCCTCACCCACTGACAATGTGCATCAGGTGCCCGTTATAGGTCAGGCTGGGGTTCACCTCGACTAATAAATGTTGCTGACATGTTTACAGGACACTTTTCCCCCATTTTGACTGGCACTGCCCCCTGTAAGAAGATAGGAATACTTTCCCCAATCACCCTGTGCACAAATGCGATGGGCCAGTTCAGCCCAGGAGTGGGGGGCATCATCTGCCGAGAGGGGAGCCCGGAGGTTGCACTGGGTTTTAATCGGGGCGGCAGTACCTGTGGCGGGCTGTGCCCTCCACACAGCTCAAGATCGGTCGGGCTACTGGCTATTCACATTTCAGGAGACCTACTTCGGATTCGCCCTCTGCGTGCACAGCCCATTGTGCTATACCAGAAGCAACTGTTTATGAGGTGCCCGAATCTAATCCTTTTGACAGGTCTGTCCAGCACCAGCACTTTCAAGTCGGTCAAAGCCACAGCTCCATTTTAGGTGGAGTTCACTGTTTCCATTCCTCCACTATTTTGTGGAAGCCATTCCTCGATTTTGTAATTCGAATATCTACTTCCACATCTATAGGTGCAGATACATCTGCATGCTGCTAATCACTATGAAGTGCACAGCAATGAGTATTGGTCAGGTCCCATACAACAGAGCAATATTCAGACTGCATTTACTGATTATCTTATGGGTAAACCGAAGTCTGGGATGTACTTTATCTACAACTGAACCTCCGTGACCATCCCATTTGATAAGCCGACAAATTGTTACTCCTAGGCATGTGTACAAGTTAACTGGCTCAAATCATGACTTGCTGATATCATAGTTCCTGCTTACTATGTTTTTGCAATTTATGAAGTGCACAATTTTACTTTTCTGAACATTCAAAGGAAGTTACATCATTGCCCTGCTTTGAAACCTTATCAAGATATGACTCAATACTTCAGCTGTTGTTTTTGGATGGATAACAGTATCACCTGCAACAAGTGTGAGATTGCTATTAATATTGTCTGCAAAGTCATTAGTTATATTACACATGCAGTAAGAGTCCTAAACCACTTCATTTGGGGTGCACCCAAAGTTACTTCTATATCTGTCAGTGACTCTATATCTGCACTATTGTGCTCCATCCTCCACTACTGAAGACATCCTCAATGCAGCCCACTAATGATTACACAGAACATTATTTACAGATTTAATCTATTAGGTTATCTTTAGTACTATCCACTAGAGACTCGACTGTTCACACACCATTCTGTAAGTTTCTGGGCAGACTTCTCATTAACTAGGTACATGATTTCCTTTTCCTAGGTTCATCAGTACATAAGGTAAGTTTCTTAACCGGTTCTTTATCAACTGAAATGCCTATGAAGGAAAATTTTGTCATTTTCAAGAATGGGCGTTTTAAATTGCAAGGACTGTAAATTCACGATGAGCTTCTCTTATATCCCTGTGAATAAATTTGTATCACTGGTGGAAGGTTCCAAAATTGCCCATTTCATTGCCACATCTGTTACATGAGGTCCAAGGGGAAAACAACATACCACTAGTTCTACAAGTCGAAAACATGATGCTGAGGTACAACTTTTCTAAGGTTGGAGATTGAGCATGCAAAAGCCTTGCCAAGCAGAGCTGTCACCCCCCTCCCCCCCCCCCCCCCCTGCCACACAGTATAAAATGAAGAACTGCATATGTCCTTCACCCTTCAGTGCAGGGTTTTGTAATTGACACTCAACATAAACAAATGTAATGTACTGGATCTAAACACAGGGAAGACCCATTATTGTATGATTGCTCAGTTACAGAACAATCACTGGCAGCAGTAACATCCATGAAATTTGAGTATGGTACAAAGATATTTAAAGTGGCAGAACTATAAAAAAAACTAATTGCAGGTTAGGCATATGCAAGAGAGATTCATTGGACAAACCTTCAGGAAGCACAGTTCACCCAGAAATGAGGTGACATACAAAATGTTCAGTCGACCAATACTTTGATGTTGCTGATGTGTCTGGGACCCTTATGAAGTAGGATTGATGCAGTAAATGGAGAAGATGCAAAGAAAACCCTTCTTATATTACAGATGTTCAACACAGTCATGTAGTAGATGCTGCAAGAGAGGTGTTGAGCATCACAGCAATGTTTACAATTAAAAGTTCACGTGTGCACTACACATCAGAGGCTGCAACTTAAGCAGCTGTCTGTGTGTGGGGTGCGCACAAGTGGTTCTTAGATCAGGTGATTCTCCGCCCAGTCCACATAATGATAGATTTAGGAAACCCAGAATTATCAGTGTAAGAAGTGCCTCCCACAGGTGAGAAAATTAAAATCCTAATGGTGAACTGCCGAAGCACTTGCAACAAAGTGTCAGAGTTTTTGAAGCACCCATGAAAAGCAGTGAAGCTTGCATAATACTAGGCACAGAAAACTATTTGAAACCTGAAATTTATAGCAGTGAGATTTTTGGGGAAAATTTAAATATATATCGAAAGGATAGGCAAATGGGAAATAGAGGTGGTGTATTTGTCGCAGTAGACAAGAAACTCCAATCCCCCGAGACAGAAATTGAAGCTGCATGTGAGATTGCTGGGGCAAGACTCAATATCGGGGATGGGCATAAAACGATAACTGGATCCTTTTTATCGCCCACGAGACTCATCTCCTAACGTAACTGATAACTTTAGAGAAAACCTCACTTCATTTGTTTAAATGATCCCCAATCATACTGTAATCACCCCACTACTAATTGAGAAAATTTCAGTTTTGCTCATGGTGGGTGTGATAAGACATCCTGTGAAACTTTACTAAATGTCTTCTCTGAAAGCTACCTGGAGCAGACAGTTGGGAACCCCACACATCATGGAAATATACTGGATCTAACAGCAACATCTTTTAGGATGTCCAATTCGAAACTGGTACAGAATGACCAAGATACAGTTTTGGCAAAAATGATTACCAAAGTACAAAGGAGAATGAAACAAGCAAAAAGATATATATGTTCAGTAAACTAGAAAAAAAAAATCAGAGGTGTCATATCTTGATGAGGAACTCGAAACTTTCAGTACAGGGCACGGGCATGTAGAAGAATTCAGGCTCAAGTTTAAAAGAATAGTTGACCACACACTAGATACATATGTGCCCAGTAGAACAGTTCATAATCAGAAGGAACGTCCATGGCATAGTCACTGTAAAGAAACTGCTAAAGAAACAGAGCTTACTGCATAATAGGTGTAAAACGAAGCGTAGGGCTACAGATAGAGAGACGCTGAATGCAACATATTAAGCTGTCAAGAGAGCATCTCGTGATGCCTTCAATGAATACTTTAGCAGAATATTATCAAGTGCTCTTTCACAGAACACAAAAAATTCTGGTTATATGTAAAGGCTGTTAGTGACACCAAAGTTAATGTCCAGTCCCTAGCAAATCAGATGGGAAGTGAAATTTAGGGTAGCAAAGTAAAAACTGAAATGCTCTGTTTCATTTTCTAATGTTCCTTCACAGAGGAAAACCCAGGAGATCTACCCCAATTTAATCCTTGTACCACTGAAAAGATGAATGAAATAAGTATTAGTGTCAATGGTGTTGAGCAACAGCTGAAATCGTTAAAACTGAGCAGAGCTCCAGAGCCCAATGGAATCCCCGTCAGATTCTGCACTGAACTTGTGGTCAAGTTAGCCCCTCTTTAACTATAATCTATTGTAGATCCCTCGAACAAAAAACTGTGCCCAGTTCTTGGAAGAAAGCACAAGTCACACCTGTCTATAAGAAGGGTGGTAGAAGTGATCCACAAAACTACCGTCCAATATCCTTGACATTGATTTGTTGCAGAATCTTAGAATGTATTTTGAGCTCAAACATAATGAGGTATCTTGAACAGAATGACCTCCACACTGCCAACCAGCATGGATTTCAGAAACATAGATCAACTCACTTTTTTCTCTCGTGACATACTGAAAGCTTTGGTTCATCGCACCTACACTTAATGTCAAAAGTACCATTATATGGTGTATCAAATGAAATTTGTGACTGGATTGAGAATTTTTTGGTATGGAGGACACAGCATGTTATTTTGGATGGAGAATCATCATCGGATGCAGAAGTAACTTCGCATGTGCCCCAGGGAAGTGTGTTGGGACCCTTGCTGCCCATGTTGTATATTAATGACCTCGCAGACAATAATAACAGTAAAATCAGTTTTTTTGCATATAATGCAGTACCATCTGAAAGATCCTGCATAAATATTCTGTCAGATCTGGATAACATTTCAATGTGGTGCAAAGATTGGCAACTTGCTCTAAATGTTCAGAAATGTAAAATTTTGCACTTCACTTCACAAAATGATAAAACATAGTATCCTATGACAATAACATCAATGAGTCACTGTTGGAATTGACCAACTCATACAAATAGCTGTGTGTAACACTTTGTACAGATATGAAATGGAATGGTCACATAGGTTATATGGTGTTAAATGTTGTGGGTAAAGCAGGTGGTAGACTTTGGTTTACTGGGAGAATACTAGGAAAGTGCAATCATTATACTAGAGAGACTGCTTACAAACCACTCTTGCGACACATCCTAGAATATTGCTGAAGTGTGTGGGTCCCATGCCAGATAGGACTAACAGGGTGTATCGAATGTATACAGAGAAGAGCAGCACGAATGCCGACAGGTTTGTTTAATCCGTGGAAGAGTGTCACAGAGATACTATAGAAATTGAACTGACAGACTCCTGAAGACAGACACAAACTGTCCTGAGATAGTCTATCAGCAAAGTTTCAAGAACCAGCTTTAAATTTTTACTCTAGGAGTATACTACAACCCCATACATATTGCTCACATAGGGTTTATGAAGATAAGATTAGAATAATTACTGTACACGCAGAGGCATTCAAACAATCATTCTTCTTGCACTCCATTTGTGAATGGAACAGTAAGAAACCCTAATAATTGTTACAATGGGATGTACCCTCTGCCATCAACCTCATTGTGATTTGCACAGTATACACGTAGATGTAGAAAGTTTTGAGGTTCATGTTTCTCATTCTGTCAATAAATGCTACACAAGACAGTCTTGTCCAAGTTGTACAATTTAATAATATTTATTTGTTTTTGGGTGGAGTATTATGTAGCTCTAAGCTCTGCATGAAAAATTATTTAAAGAAAAACTCATTTCACAACATAATTAACCAAGTCGTTTTTCAGATTCCTACCTGGTGCTGTGCTATAAGACAGTGGTGCCCCTCTCCACTCTGAGAAGTTACAATACATTTATTTCAATTTCTCATGGGTTAAGGAAATGGATATTGATGGGTTCAATTAAGAACAGTAATTGTTAGCAAATCACCAACAGTACTGTGTGTTATTGCAATTATTAATCATTTCAAACATTTTTCAAGACACTCAGTTTTAGCACTATTCCGCATGCCATCATACAACATTGATTGTTTCACACTGAAACCTTAAAGCACATGAAATATGGTGTGAAAAATTATAACAAAAGCAAATTAGCAAATACATCCGAGTAAGCCCATCGTCTGGACTCAACTCAACTGCAGATTCTACTCAACTCATCCCAATTCACTGTCACATGACTAACACACCGTGAATCCTTTCTTCCAAAAGTGCACACTTCTCACACAAACACATCTAACAATCACATCCGACCTAAGCTGGCAAGTGTGTTGCCTCAACCCAACTTCTATGCTCAGACTAGCTGTTCTACCATGCCAAGTACTCAGCAACAACAATCACACACACACCATGAATTGATTATTCTGGAATTCTTACCTTGGCTAAACCACAGGTACCTGCAATACACACTCTGTGATTAAGCAGATCAATAAATTGATGTTACAAACAATGCCAAATACCTTGACATATGAGAATAGAAGACCCTCAACATCCACCTCACCAAAGCCCACATCCAAACCTAGTCCCCATAAAACCAAATGACAAGTAAGAACACCTACACTTGAAAGGTTGTCACCACATCAGCATCAAGTGCTCCCTCTCTAACTGCCTGGGCATCTACGCCAAACTTATCTTCTCCTCCACAGAATCCTTTAAATACCTGTACTGGCACACTCTCCCACAATTACTCCCACAGGTATTATTCACAAACTAATGTCCTCCTGTCAGAAGCACCCCCCCCCCCTCACCCAGTAGTACCTCATACACCTCACACCTTTACTCCACCAAGCGTACTATGCACTCCCAGATTGAGCCCTGAAATTGGATCCTCTCCCTCTTGTGTCCAATCCACTCTACCCACTGTTGCGATCCATTGTCCTGTACCATTCCAGTCAGTCTGCACAACAATGTTGAAAAATTGTCCCCACCCTGAGGTTGCTATCCCTGCAATTGTCCCAGCTGCAAAATCTGCCCCTGCACCCACCCGCTGCCACCCCTCCTCAGCCCCACAAACTGATTAAACCTAAAGCACTGAAGGCAGAACAACTCGCAAAACAATGCTTGTAACTTTATCGACCGAGGTGTTTCTATTCCACAGTGTTCCTTAAAGACATACAGCCCCCCCCCCCACTCCCAACCAGGCTGAGCAAAAAAATGCACACAGAAGAACTATGGTGGCATATCGTAGCCAGTGGACATAACTTTTGAGGGTGCAGATTTGCTTGATTAAATTCTGGATTTTCACATAAATATTATAGGTACAAAGTGTTCTGTATCCAATCATTTATAAATGAATGAGAGTGTTTATAAATAATACTATCATAACAGGCATGATACTACTACTACTGCTACTACTACTACTATGTGATCAGGCCCAGTGGACCACATGCATCTACAAGTTTCCTCCCCCACTGTGTTCTGCCCATTGCTGCTATCCATTATCCGTTCACATCTATTGGCACTTGGTTTAAATCTTCATGGAGTCCATCCCTCCAATGATTCTTGGGTCTCCGTGGCGGCCTCTTTCCTGTAGGTGTGAAATCCAGGAGCTTCCGAGGCCATCTGTGATCCTCCATCCGGGCAACATGGCCGGCCCACTGCATTCGTTTGGCTTTGACAGTTCCTGCTATGTTGGGCTGCTGGTGTAGTTCCTCAAGCTCTCAGTTGTATCTGATCCTCCATTCCCCTGTATCTGCATCCAGAACTGAACCGAAGATTTTCCGAAGCACTTTTCTCTCAGAAACGAGGAGCTTATGGATGTCCTGTTTCCGGATACTCCATGTCTCACAGCCATATAGAACAATAGGCTGGATCAGGGTTTTGTACAGTTGAATCTTGAGCTGTCTGGAGAGATATCTGGACCGAAGCAGTTGTGCTAGGCTGTGGTAAGATCAGTTTCCTGCTTGTATTCTGGCATTGATCTCTGCTTCACATGACGAGTTCTCAGTGAAAAGGGCCCCTAGGTATTTCAATGTTTGCACTCTCTTGTAGGACTGGTCCCCAACCTGCAGTGATTGTAGATGATCAGCAGTCTGACAATGACTACGTGTCATAACGAGGTACTCTGTCTTGGCTTTGTTTATGTTTAGCCCAAATTTGCTGGCAGCCTCCTTTAGTGCTTTGGTCATTTTCTCCAGCTCCTCTTCCAACCTAGAGAGTAAACAGATGTCGTCTGCATAGGCTAAGTATGCCGGTCTCTTTCCTTCAATTTCAATCCCTTTGTTCTCTTGGAAGGTTCCGCGTATGATCTTCTCGAGGGCAAAGTCGAACAGGATAGGGGACAGCCCTTCTCCTTGCCTGAGTCCTGTCACAATTTCAAATTCCTCAGTTACGCAATTTCCCATCTTCACCTTTGCACGTGTTTCGTTCAGACAGATCTTTATCAGATTGATGAGTTTCTCTGCTATGCCAAACTCCCTTAAACAGTTGAGCAGGCTCTTGCGATGTATGCAATCATAGGCCTTCTTAAAATCAACGAATAAAATATGCAAATCTTTACCATATTCGCCAAGTTTCTCAGTGAGCTGCCGGAGACTGAAGATGTGATCTACTGTTGACTGTCCTGGCCAGAAACCTCCCTGGTACTCCTCAATCACCGATTCTGCCACTGGCTGAATTCTATGTATGAGGCAATTGGACAGGATCTTATAGCAGACGTTAAGTAGGGCGATTCCTCGATAGTTGTCACATTTCAGTTTGTCACCTTTCTTACGCATTGGACAAATCAGAGCTGTTTTCTATTCTCCTGGTAGTTCTTCTTTGGTTCATATTGCCTGTATCTGTCGGTGTATTTTCTGTGCAAGTTTCTCTCCTCCTGCCAGGATCATTTCAGTCTGTATTCCATCTTCACCCACGCCCGGGTTCCCGGGTTCGATTCCCAGTGGGGTCAGGGATTTTCTCTGCCTCGTGATGACTGGGTGTTGTGTGATGTCCTTAGGTTAGTTAGGTTTAAGTAGTTCTAAGTTCTAGGGGACTGATGACCATAGACGTTAAGTCCCATAGTGCTCAGAGCCATCCATCTTCACCTGGACTCTTATTCTGTTTAAGGTGTCTGATTCTGGTCTTTATCTCATCCAGGGTAGGTGGGGGATAGTCTGCTTCAGCTGTAATAGGGTACTGTAAATCAAACTGCAGTTTGGGTTCATCACAATTTAGCAGCTATCGAAAGTACTCTTTCCATCTGTCAGCTATGTCCCTATCATTCGTCAGGATTTTATCCTGAGAATCTTTGACAAATTTCTGCTTGGCCTGGTGACCTTTGCAGAGGTACTTCACCTTCCAAAACATTTCCCTAGTCTTTTGTCCTCTGACATCTGTTCCTGCTTCAATGATGATATCCCTTATGTATTTCCTCTTTGCTCTTCTCAGAATTGCTTGCGTAGTCTCTCGAACCTCCTCAAATTGTGCTTTGCCCTGTGCCAGATTTGTCCCCTTCAGCCACATACTCCTGGCTTCCTTTCTCCTTTCCAGTGCATCTGCACATTCCTTTCCAAACCAGATCTTCCTGCCCACTGGGTTTCCCATGAGTGTTTCCTTTGCTGTATCCCTAACTGAGCTCTGGATGTTTCCTCACATTAGTTCAAGGTCCTGACTCGTGTCCATTTCACTGAGTGCTTCAAAGCGGTTACAAAGTTGCAACTGGTATCCGGTCTTTGTTGCCTCATCTTTTAGTTTCTCCACATGGTACCTTTCCACTCTTTTTAACTTACGACCCGTTCTTCCTTTACACTGTATGTTTAAAAGGCCTCTGACCAGGAAATCATCACTCCCACCTTCGGCACCGCACGCTGTCTTAACATCTGACACCCATCTCTTGGCTCTGAGATCAATGGCTACATGGTCTATTTGATTTACAGTTCTCCCATCTGGTGACACTCAGGTTCCTTTATGTATGTTTTTCCGCTGGAAGTTTGTGCTGAAGGTGAACAACCCTAATGATGTAGGACCCCATTCTCATTGCTGAGGTTGTGTAGACTGTGGCTTCCTGTTGTGTCTTGGAATATTTGTTCTTTCCCAACCTTGGCATTCATATCACCAAGGAGGATCCTCAGGTGTCCATTTGGTATAGTGTCCATCACTGCCTCTAGCTGTGCATAGAGCTCGTCTTTCACTTCACTTTCGCTCTCCTCCGTGGGAGCATGACAGTTCACAAAAGTCACCTTAATATGCTTTACGTCCAGTGTTAGAACAGATATTCTTGGGTTGACTGAAACGAATTCTGAAACATTTGTGGCCAAAGTCTTGGTGACGCAGAAACCAGTGCCTAACAGATGACCTCGTTCACAGGCTCCATACAGAATAGTACAGTTTTCAACATCAATGCTGCCAGCATCGTCCCACCGGATTTCTTGCAGTGCAACTAGGTCTAGTTCACACCTCTGAATTTCTTTGACCACACTGATTGCAGCTCCTGTCTTGTACAGACTCCTTACATTCCACGTTCCAAATCGTATACCGTTTCTTTGCCACTGACGTTGTTTATTTTTGTCAGTAATGTTCCGAGGCTCACTTGTAGTCCTGAAAGCATGTTTAATTTTTTATGAAGAGAGGGTGCTGGCATCCCGTCCAACCTGCAGTGTTACCCTCACAGCTTAGAGAACTGCTGGCTTTTATTAAGGGGTGGGCTCCCCTCAGGAGTTGGGTTGGAAGTAGGATTAAGAAAATTGGAAAGACACCCTCGGGCCTCAAAACCTAATACCGTTGGGGTCGAAAAATCAAGAGTTGGCCAAGGGAGGCCGACAGGGAAGGAGAAAGAAGGGGTCTGACACAATTAAGTGGAAGCAATGTCAGACTCAGCTCGGGTCCCCGCAGTCGCCACCCGCGTACTTCTAGCTGAAGTACCCCAGGGGACTTCAGCTAACAGTTACGATGCTTAAAAAATTGCAGATGCGTAATTTTTATGAATATGATATTAGGTGTTGTATTTGTATTTCAACAATGGAAAACCCATCATGAAAACGATAGCTGCTACTCGCCATATAGTGGAGATGGTGAATTGCAGATAGGCACAACAAAAAGACTCTCAGTAGTGAGCTTTCGGCTACCAAGGACTTCGTCATACATCTCCCCTTCCTTTGCTGCCTCCCCTCATACTTACAACAGGTGACTCCCCCCTCCCCTTCCCTCTTTTCTCTCACTGGGCTCCGAGTGGCATGTCCTTCTTTTCAGATCTTCCCCTACCTACCTGCTCTCTTTACAAATGTTATGATTAACACTTCTGAAAGCTAGGACAGTTGTCGTAATTTCCTATCTACCAACAGTACTGAGAATTTTGCTTCCTTGAACTGAGCACTAACAAGCCACTTGTCGTGCAATGACAAATATCCTCCACCCATCCTTACCACATTTGTTTCAGTACCCAATCAACCTACACAATATCCTTGTCCGTCCCTAATAGACCCCTGCTCTCCTGACCCCTTGCCCCCAACGATCCACTTCCCAATGACTAGACCTAGAAGCACAACCTGTCCCACACATCCTCCCTCTACCATCTGCTCCAGTCCTGTCACAGGCATTTCTCACTCCATCAAAGGCAGGGCCACCTGTGAAGGCAGCCATGTGTTCTACCAACTTACAAGCAGAGGTCCCCAGTGGTGAAATCAACTTTTTGAAACCATCAAATACAGTATCACACAGCTTGCAGCCATTCATCCTGGTGGGCCCTCGTTTGTGAGTAATTGATGGGGAGGGGGAGAGGGGGAGGGAATATTTTACATGACAATCAATGGCATAAACAAAGTAGTATTTTATAGACTGCTTATCTTGTGTAATGGATAGAGTAAGGAGTTCACATGCAGAAGGTTGTGGGTTCAAATCTTGTTAAGTGCTTTAAATTCTTTCATTTTTAAATCTTTATCGAAATGACTTTGATCATTACTTTTATCAAATTAATTGGTCTAAATGTGATTTTTTTTATTTCTTTTCCTTCATCATATTTTAATCGTCATATGATTTTTTTGATTTGCTCTCATTTTTTCTTTATATCATTTTTTTCCACTCAGAATTTTTGTGAATTTCAGTTTAATTATACAGTGGAACTTCGTTTAACAAGCACCTCCCACAATACGCAATTCACATAATGAGCAAAACAAACTGCAAAAAAAAAGACTCGCTTAACGAGCAATGTTTTGCATAACGAGTGATGACGATTTAGTGTGATGTCACCAGCTGTTCAAGTGCAGAGGGATAAGCATTCAACAATATGAACACCTTTCATTGTCAGCAGTGGCACATGAATACTGTCTTTAGTATGTACTGCAGTATGGATTTAGTGCTCTTCCTGCTACCATCTTAGTCCACCTTGTGATCACACATATTCCTAAACCTGTGTTCACACAGTGTTTTTTTGTGTGCAAATTTTAATAACCTTTGTGAAAATGACCCCAAAGATAAAGCTGCAGCAAAATGACCATAAGAGAAAGAAAATGACGTTAGAAATGAAACAAAAAAATCATTGAAAAATGCAAACGTGGTGTGTGGATTCCTGATTTATCATGCACATACGATCACTCTATGTCAACTATTTGCACTATCCTCAGGAACAAGGACAAGATTAAGATGATAGATGCTTCAAAGGGAGTGACATGAGTATCTGAACAATTGTTTCATATTATGTACAATGTTGAAAGGTTGCTCCTTATATGGATAAATGAAAAGCAATTGCAAGGCGACACTATTAACAATAACATCATTTCTGAGAAGGTGAGAATGATTTTTGCCGACCTTGTTAAAAAGACGCCAAGATCATCAGCGGCCAAAGAAGTGTTTAAGGGAAGCCATGGGTGGTTCAAGAAGTTTAAGAGAAGAACCGGCATCCACAGCATTGTGAGGCATGGTGAAGTAGCCTGCTCCGACACAAAGGCAACAGAGAACTTCAGCAGCAACTTCAAGATGCTTGTAGTCTGAGGGTTACTGCTGCAACAGGTTCTTAATTGTGATGAGACAGGTCTATTCTGGAAAAAGGTGCTGAAGTGTACCTTTATAAAAGTAGAAGACAATTCACTGCCCTGTCACAAACTAATGAAAGACTGTCTCACACTGCTATTCTGTGCCAATGCAAGCAGCAATTTGAAAATTAAACTGCTGCTTGTATACCATTCAGAAATTTCACGAGTCTTCCAGAAGTGGAAAATCCAGAAGAGCAGGTTAAATGTGATGTGGAGGTCGAACAACAAGGCTTGGGTGACTCGTGATCTTTTTTATGATTTGATCAGTGAAGTGTCTGGTCCTTCGGTGAAATAATATTTGCTTAAGATTTATCTGCCACTACATCTCTTACTTGATATAGACAAAGCTCCTGTCCATTCTCCAGGCCTCCAAGTCCACCTCCTTGAAGAATTTCAATTCATCAAGATCCAATGTCTGCCTCCCAACACCACTCCATTACTCCAGCCTATGGAACAGCACATTATTTCTAATTTTAAGAAGCCCTACACTAAGCACTCAGAGCATAGCTTTGAGTTGACTGAAGCTACCAATCTCACTCCCAGAAAGTTTTGGAAATATCGCTTCAACACCATTGCTTGCATCAAGATGATCAAAAAGATGTGGGAAGGTGTTACCAAGAGAACTATCACTTCTGCTTGGAAGAAGCTTTGCCCAGAGTCCATTGTCGAATATAACTCTGAGGCATTTAAGTCAGTACCTGTGGAGCCTGTAGTCAACAACATTGTGTCTTTGGCTAAGTAAGAGCATGGGACTACATGTGATATCAATGAGCTTGTGGAAGATCACATCCAAGAAATCACCAACGAAGAGCTTATTGAGTTGCAGTGTGTTTCACAACAAGAAGTTGTGGAGAGGAGTTCTTTGGAGGAGGAGGAGGAGGAGGAAGAGGCAGTAACAGCAAAGCAGCAATCTTCTGGCGCAACAGAGAAATGCTGAAAGCATGGTAATCTGTTGCATCATAATCGAAAATCATCACCTCAACAAAGCAGCGGCTACGTCTGCTACAAAAATTTTGTTGATGATACTGGTGTGTCACAGTTACGCCAAGTGTTAATGCATCAGCAGAAACAAATGACTACAGATAGCGTCCTAGTAAAAAAAAGAATTAGTTATGTATCGTCACTAATATAGTACATAATACTGTATGTATAATTTTTTTTTAATAAATGGCACAAATAAGATACTTTTTCTGCACAGAATGCATCATCGTATTTTACATTGATTTATATGGGATAAATTTTTTCGCTTAAAAAGTGTTATGCACTGTGATTAAGTTTCTGGAATGAATTACCTTCGCTATGGGAGTTTCCCCTGAATTTATCTATTACAACATTTAAATATTTGAAAGTGCTGATCTGTTGGTTAAAACAGGTAAGACGAAATAACCTATTTATACTGACTGTCTAATCATGTCAAAAAACTATTTTTCATTCTAAGATGTGTATTTTTTTTAAGGGTTATCATCATACAAATGTAGCCTAAAAAACAAAATAACAAAGATGATGGTCTAAACAAAAGGAGGACTTATAAGTAAAATGAAATTCAAGAAAAATGAGAAATATAAATAATGAATGCAACGATATGGACAAAATAATTAATACAAACCACATGAACAAAGATTTCAAAAAAAAAAAACAAAAAAAAAAAAAAAAAAAAAAAAAAGATTGATAGGAAGAAAAATGAGAGCAAATGAAGAAGTTGATATGATAATTAAAATGATATGGCAAAGGAATAGAAACGAAAAAAAACTTAAACCAATTAATTGAGTAAAACTTATGATCAATGTATTGTTGTTAAAAATTTAAAAATAATAAAATTAAAGTACCTGACAAGATTCGAATCAATGATCTTCTGCACGTGAAGAACTTACCCTATCCATTACATGATGCAACCACTCAGTGCTGCAGTGGTTTCTTAATCCTAATGGGAGTCACACAAAATTACAATTTTTTTTTTTTTTTTTTTTTTTTTTTTTTTTTTTTTTTTTTTTTTTTTTTTCCCACGAGTCACTTGCAAATGAGGGCCCACCAAGGTAAATGGCTGCAAGGTGTGATACCTGGGATCTTAACCTACATTACCGTATAGATGATTTCAAAAAGTCGATTCAACTGCTGGGGACCTCTGCTTGTTAGCTACAAACAATGTGCCACATTCTATATGGCCAGCTGCACAAACAGCCACCACCAAACTGTTGCTGAGATGCAGCTGGACCACCCACTTGAGCGTACTGTCTGACACTATGTAGTGGACTTTTACAACTGCTGCACAGCCTATGCCATCTGGGTCCTTCTTATCGACACCAACTTTTCTGAACTGAGCAGTTGGGAACTTCCCCTTCAATGTATTCTGTGATCCAATAAACCCCTTGCTTCAACCTGCTTATCCCCTTCTCTGCTTGAACTACAGCCTTACATGTGGCTCATATCCCACCAGCACACCTTCTTTGCTGCAATGAACTCTGGCACCTGCATATGTTAATGTTAAGGTTGGAGCTGACAGTTAGAGCAGAACAAACTATTTGCATAAATATAACAGAACAAATATATACAGACTATTAACTTCAGCACTTAGTCAAACTGAATGGTCTCAGTAATATTACTACTAATATTCACTATAGAATCATAAATTGGACATTGGTTCAGTATAACTTTTCAAACATTTTCCTATCTGACAAAAAATTGTAAATGTAGTTCACTGCAAAATTATGAACTGGGCATAGGTTAAGTCACTCTCAGCTAAATATGTTTCCATTTAGAATCAAAGTTAAATGTTTCACTAACAAACACTTTCTCACTGACCTTTGAATAAAAGAAGTTACTGTTTTCATAGATAGTGGTCTTTCTATTAATCGTTATTTAGCTTGAGCACAATAGACAAACTTTGGGTCCTGTTACACTATTAATAAGCACTTTCAATACACAAGAGGAACCCAATACTGTACAGAACTTGACAGGAATAGCAGGAGTAATTGAAACTTTCTATAATTAAGTAATGTTGTGCATTTGGATTACTTTCAATTGGGAGGGGGGGGGGGGGGGGCGCTTAATCTTGACCACTGTAGTAGAGCAAACTAAATGCACTTTCATTACATTGGTGAAACAAGCACTTAGCAAGCAAGAACATGTAACTCTCAACATTTGCAGTTCTGAACTTTTGCTGCAGTGAAACACAAAATTGAGATATTTGTAAGATCCTTTCATCAAACAATATTAATTTTAGCACACTCTTTTGCCACATTAACTTTAACCCTTTCAGATCCTCTGGCTACAATTGTGTACATTAAATTTCACTGTCTTTTAGTTCCAACAGAAATATTTTTCCACAGTGAAACCTCATGTACACATCTGTGAATGCTCCATTTTTTATTTTGTACAAGTGCTGCCAACTGTTGGGCATTAAAAAATATATACAAGTCAACATAGCAGAGCGCAGCAGCTCATGACTGCCAGAATGCATGGAAGTGGTTGGTTAGTTATATTCCACTGAATAAATGAGCATTATTATTATTACTGTCATTTTGCATGCTAATTATTGATTATTTATTACATCACTCAACAGTTCAAAATCATTTATTTTAGTCCATGAAAAGAAGCCAAGTGTAAAAAGCATATTTTGAAACCTGATACACATGTTTGTATAAATATTGCATCTAAAAATCATTAAAAAATCACCTAAGAGCATTACACCACAAAGAAAAATTTTCCTTCCTCCAGAAAAAATTCAGGTCTGAAAGGCTTAATACACTTTCAATAAAGGACACTCGGTAAGCACTTTAGCATGGGAGGGACGCTGTGGATATGTGACTGAGGATAAATCATAGTACATACAAGAATTCAGGTATAATTTACCTTCTATTTGAGCACACTATAACATCCAATGAACTGATCCTTCACTGTACATTACTATAGTTCTTCTGTTCTATTACAGTGATTGCACAATGTGGTGGCAAGTGCATATTGGTAGGTGGATTTGCAGGTAGAATTGCTGGACTCTGTCACTTCTTGGTGGCAATGATAAATATCAATTCCAGCTAGTTACTGGATCCATCCGAGGCTTTGGCACATTGGAAAACAGCACAAAAAACCCTCTCGGCACCAGCACAATTCACAAGCTTTTCGTGAGCTGTTGGTGGTTCAGTAGCTCATCCCTGACTGACTCTTTGTTCCACATTTCTATCCATGCCAACCATTTTTTGCAAGCGTTACACAGTTACATTCCCAAGGGGAATCGCATCACCTTTTACATACAAAATAGCTAAGAACATTAAGTGAGGATCAGCAATTACATAACAACCACCACACATATTAAATAGATTAGGTGTTACACATATTGGTATTCCTACAAAAAATTATTTAAATAAAACTATCCAATTTTAAAGATAACCAAAGAGATTATATGGAAAGACAGAATGTATCATTTGCTCATATTGTACATATTACAGAGATTATGCTTCCTACAATCTAAAAGACATCAAAGTTTTCAACTGAGAAAAGATTATACACATTTCATACAGTATTGAATTAATAATAATAACAAAAGCTCAACAATATAATCTTGAATAAAGAGAAAATAAAAAATAAATCAGTAAACAGTTAATAGGGTATGAGTTGTTGTGTTACATACTGTTGCAAACATTGAATGCTGTGGTTGTTTGGTGGGGATAGATCTCCTGATACAACCTTGCTGCCCAATCCCAATAGCCATTTGCCATTCCATAAGTAAACACCATGTTGGCAAGCTCCCGATTTGAATACGGAACCATTATCTACAATGTTGTATCACATCCAGTACAAAGTGAGTCAGCAAGAGAAATGAATTGGAAACAACGTTTACCAATTACTATGGCAGGAGAGGGCGCTAGGGCATAACTTATGAGAAACAGTACCACCCTCTGGGAGGAAACCACGCGTACTGTAACTGTAGCTGCATGGTACAACATGTATTAGATCACAGTCTCTGTAACAATGTATGATTGAATAAATGGTCTCTAGCATGGAAACCATGCATTTCTGTACATAAGTTCATTACATGTTTTTATTCTGTAACCTCTCATTGTTCAATTCCTAGAGTTTGTACTCAGTGGAAAAAATTACCCTGTATATGTCGTTCTAAGCATCAGCAAATAGTGGATCTCCCAAAAACCCGTCATTAATTGTATGATTTGTTGTAATAAAATGATGGGAAACATCTGTTGGTGATTAAAGAATTACTGTAACTAGCATATTATGAAAGTATACTGTTTCAAGGCAACAGCACACTGAGGATTCATTAGAAACATAATTTTCTTGATACAATTTGTTAAAATTAAATGTCAGTTAATAACATATTTATGTTTAATGCTTTCAAGAGACATTAAATGCAAATTAAGGTCATGTAACACTCATGACTGGCGTAGCACAATGAGTAGTGTCACTGAATTCTAAGGTGTAGCTCAATGTGCTGCTGGTTCCATCTCCCTGAATCCAAAAATTTTTTTACTGGCCGTTCCATTTCCTAGTAGGTTCTGATACTTTCTTTCTAGTTCAACAAAAGTATATTCTATAACATTCCATGTCATGTAAATATATGGGCACACCCCAATGAGAAAGAAAAAATCCCACCCAAAAAAGAAGAGAACCTATGACCCTCATAAATTGTCAGATAACATGTAATATGAAGAACAAACTAGGAACATAAAAATAACAGATGAGCTGGATGAAATAATTCCCCAATTGAAACAAATAGCTGAACAAGTAGCCCCAATAAATCTTAGGAAAAAACAGCAGTGGTGGAATGACGAATGTGATAAAACAGTGGAAGATAGACACCATGTCTGATTAAGGTATCAGAGTCAAAAAATAGAAGAATCTTACTTGGAACTCACAAAACAAAGAAAGATGACTCAAAAAACATTAAGGAGTGTTAAACGTCAATATCAGAAAGATCTGCTTTCTCTGATAGAAACAAATAGTAAGAAAACAAACTCACGAGATTACTACAAAACATTTAACAGACAACTCCAAAGATATGATCCCCCAACACTAATGCTAAAATATAAAAATAAGATGGCCCATAGTTATAAAAGAAATTCAGAAATTTTAGCAGAAACATTTAACAAACTACTAAATTGCGAGCATCCTCCTGAGCTTCTTGAAACAAACACAGAAACTCCAATAAAAACCCCACCAGAAAATATAAACAATTTAGGAAGTCTACAAAAATTTGAGCATGCTCAAGAACTACAGAGCAAGTGGATAAGGTCAAACATTTGCAGAACTCAGGAAATATGCAGCAGAACCCATGAAGATATCATAATACTTGATGAGAGAATGTTACAACATTAATCCTAAAAACATAACAATAGGAACCAAGAAAGATGATATAAACCTAAATTTTTTGGGATTCGCAGATGACTTGGCATTACTAGCTTATAATGTACAAGAAGTTGGAAATCAAATAATGAGCCTGCAAAATATAGCGCAAAAAGTTGGACCCCAGACATCTTTCGAAAAGACTGAGATGATGGTAACAGACCTACTAGTAATAGACCACATAACAGCAGACAACAGAAAAATTTAAATTGTGAAGTAATTTAAATATCTTGGAGAGATTATAACACACAACTTGGATGAAAAAACTGCTTGGCAATAAAGAACCAATAAAATGATAAACGCTCAAAAAGCAAAACGAGGATAATGGAATGTAGTCGAATTAAGTTAGGTGATGCTGCGGGGATTAGATTAGGAAATGAGACACTTAAAGTAGTAAAGGAGTTTTGCTATTTGGGGATCAAAATAACTGATGATGGTCGAAGTAGGGAGGATACAAAATGTACACTGACAATGGGAAGGAAAGCGTTTCTGAAGAAGAGAAATTTGTTAACATCGAGTATTGATTTAAGAGTCAGTAAGTCATTTCTGAAAGTATTTGTATGGAGTGTAGCCATGTATGGAAGTGAAACGTGGATGATAAATAGTTTAGACAAGAAGAGAATGGAAGCTTTTGAAATGTGGTGCTACAGAAGAATGCTAAAGATTAGATGGGTAGATCACATAACTAATGAGGAGGTACTGAGTAGAATTGGGGAGAAGAGGAGTTTGTAGCACAACTTGACTAGAAGAAAGGATTGGTTGGTAGGACATGTTCTGAGGCATCAAGGAATCACCAATTTAGTACTGGAGGGCAGCTTGGAGGGTAAAAATCGTAGAGGGAGACCAAGAGATGAATGCACTAAGCAGATTCACAAGGATGTAGGCTGCAGTACGTACTGGGAGATGAGGAAGCTTGTGCAGGATAGAGTAGCATGGAGAGCTGCATCAAACCAGTCTCAGAACTGAAGACCACAACAACAACATACAATAAGAAATGTCTATCAATTCAAACAAAATTAAAACACAACGAGACGTTGGTTCAACCAGAGGTAACATATGGAAGCGAGACTTTTTAAAGTTACTCAAAGAAACAGGTTGACAAAATACTTGAAGTAGAGAGAAGAATAGCTAGAACATGCATAAATAAAAATATCAGAAGGAATGACAATGGCAGATAGTGCCGAATGAAGTAGTGTACAGGCAACTGGAGCCCATCACAGATACTATACGTGAAAAGAGGATTTCTTTCTTTGGCCACACAATGAGGACACCAGAAAGCAGATTAGCATGAAAAATTATGCAGAAACTGTGGAATCTGAAGCAACAAGCGGGATGGATTGAGGAAATTGAAGAGGATGTGGGAGAACTAGATATAACCTTGAATGATCAGCAAAACAAGACAGAAAATCTCAAGGAACTAAGATAAGAAAATAGGATTTAAACCAAGAGCAGACAAATGACACACAATGAAAAGGGTATTTACAGATGAGGAAAGACAGGAAAGATAAGAACAAATGAAAAGATACTGGGCAGTTAAAAAAGAACAAAACACGCGCTTACTGAAGAAGAAAACCAGGAAATGATCGACTAAAGTGGTCCAATGAGGCTGTGAAAGCAAATAATAATAATAATAATAATAATAATGGCACACTTTCTGAAGAGTCAGTTTGTTTGATTGGTTTTATCTACAAGACATCTTGTACTACTTGCACTTCCTTGTTTTAAGTTTATTCACATGTTGAAGATTCTGATGCTGAATAAACAGTGTTAAAGTAAGAATTACCTTAGGATTTTACTAAAAAGTGAGATTAAGAAAATACTTTTCATCTTATGTGGTGAACTATTGCAAATTTGTATTGTGCTATTTGTAATGCAACTTTTATAAGCCTATGTTCTTACTGACTGGACATTTTACACTCATTTTTGCCTTATAACATGTCCATGGATATTAAAGTTTTTATTTATGTACACTACAGACAAAACAACAAGACTAGCCTATGAACAAGGGAGAAAATGTGGGTTTTAACATAGCTAACATAGGCATTTTACACCCGTCCATTTCATAAACAAAGTGATGTGCAAGCCAAAAATGTCAAAAGTGGGTGAATTTCTAAGGGACCAAACTGCTGAGGTCATTGGTCCCTAGACTTACACACTCCTTAAACTAACTTATGCTAAGAACAACACACACACACACATGCCTGAAGGAGGAGTCGAACCTCCAACGGGAGTGGCCGCGGAGAATAAGAAAATAACCGCGCGTCCACTTCGTGTGGTGATGGGCAAGCCATACTCAGTCAACAACAGCCACTGTAGCATGCTGCAATCACAATACCATGTTGAGGTACACGTGTCACACTGCACACTGAGCTCAGAACAGCAGGCCGGAGTGGCCGAGTGGTTCTAGGCGCTACAGTTTGGAACTGCGCGACCGCTACGGTCGCAGGTTCGAATACTGCCTCAGGCATGGATGTGTGTGATGTCCTTAGGTTAGTTAGGTTTAAGTAGTTCTAAGTTCTAGGGGATTGATGACCTCAGATGTTAAGTCCCATAGTGCTCAGAGCCATTTGAACCATTTTTTTGAGCTCAGATCGCTCAACATTGATGTTCAAAAGCGCGGTCCATGGGCCAACGGCTTCAACACTATCCAACTAGTCTGTGTGGGAAAATAATGATCCCAACTAGTTATCTCCATAAAGAGAAATAAAAAGCTAATATTTCCACAAAGTATATTATTGTCAACCAGAACACTCTATTCTACACTATTCTACGAGTGACTAACAAATAAAAATATTAGATCTTAATTGCTCTTGGACACCTTGTCAGCTCAGGCACTTCTCTTGGAAGCAGTTTATTGTTCATATCAACGTCTGTAAGAAAATGTTCACATAAGGAGACAGAGGTCAGTAATCTTAATTACAGTTTTTGTTACTGAATGAATGTGAGGCAAGATATACAACTGACTGACACGTGTAAGTATGCACCTCTCCTCCTCCATCACAAATGGACAGTTCAGCAGCCAGGGGAGTTACTTGATTTGGCACTAACAGTATATACAGGAACAACGTAATGGTACTTGCTTAGAATATTCTAAACGGTAAATAAAAAATTACAAAATTTAAAAAATCATAACTAAAATGACTCCAGTGGTCCTAATCTCACCTTGAAATAAAAAATAGTACTATTTATTGCACCAGTTTTAAGAAATTAATGAGTGGAGACAATATGGTAGGAAGAGACAGTAACAATTCCAAAATTGGACTATGATGTACCGGGTGATCAAAAAGTCTGTATAAATTTGAAAACTGAATAAATCATGGAATAATTTAGATAGAGAGGTACAAATTGACACACATGCTTGGAATGACATGGGGTTTTATTAGAACCAAAAAAATACAAACGTTCAAAAAATGTCCGGCAGATGGCACTTCATCTGATCAGAATAGCAATAATTAGCATAACAAAGTAAGACAAAGCAAAGGTGATGTTCTTAACAGGAAATGCTCAATATGTCCACCATCATTCCTCAACAATAGCTGTAGTCGAGGAATAATGTTGTGAACAGCACTGTAAAGCATGTCCGGAGTTACGGTGAGGCATTGGCGTCGGATGTTGTCTTTCAGCATTCCTAGAGATGTGTGTCGATCACGATACACTTACGACTTCAGGTAACCCCAAAGGCAATAATTGCACGGGCTGAGGTCTGGGGACCTGGGAGGCCAAGCATGACGAAAGTGGCGGTTGAGTAGACGATCATCACCAAACGATGCGCGCTAGAGATCTTTCACGTATCTAGCAATAATTTTTTTTTTTTTTTTTTTAAGTCAAACCCCATGTCACTTCAAGCATTTTTGCCTCTCTATCTACATTATTCCATGGTTTATTAAGTTTTCAAATTTATACAGACTTTTTGATTACCCGGTACACTGACTTATTTAACTGCCTCTTGGTATGACTTTCACAAACAGCTCTCCACAGGGAAATCAATACAAGGCCTCACAAATGAATAGCTGGCAGAACTAAACAAGAAAAATTAGCTAGTTGGTATATACTGTGCAACTCACAAAGCCTTACATCATGGGTCCGGTTGGGGGGAGAGGAGGGGGAAATTTAATGGGGTATAGCTGAACAAAGGATTTCTTCTGAAAGGTGGAAAGTTTTCCTTCATTTCTGGCAAATCTGTCAATGACTCAATGCTTCTGCTTTTCAGTGACTGATCTCCCTTACTCCTAAAGAGATAAAATATTGTTAACATCTGCAGCCATTTCTCCTCAGTTGCTACTTCAATTATGCTTCATCATATATACATAAAAATCAGTCTTTTACAACTGAATGTCTTATTTGTGTGTACTACATGTTTTGCTTATTCATGCTTTATCATATGAGTAAGAGCACATACAGTGTCCCACAGTATAGGTTATGGTCAGTGGAGTGTTTAAATGAAACCTAAAAAACTGGAAGAAATCTATTTTATGAACAAGAATGCATGGGTACATGACAAGGACATATAGGGGAATACCACTGAAGATGCCTAGCATGAATAGGCAAAACATGTTTGGTACATCCAAATAAAACTTTCAGCTGTAAAAGACTGGTTTTTTCTGGTCTATGTGATAAAGCATAAGGAAATAAAATTTGCCAAACCCTGAAAAAGTGCACCCTGCATTAGGCAGGATAAATACCACAGATTTGTGATTGGCCTCAGCTTAATGCCGCTGTTAGGAGCGTTAACATGGGGCTGGGGAGGGTGCTGATGGCAGAGGGCATGGGTCACATCTCAGTGGTGCCAGTTGGGTCTATAAGTAGATCAGGTTTCACTAGGCATGGCCTGCACCTCGATAGGTATGGGAAGGGGAGGCTGGTTATGTTAATAGGTGACAGTGTATTGGGTGGTTGTGGTGGAGTCACTCATGGAAAAATTCCTGATGTTGCTCAAACATAATTTGAATCGCGCGCCAAAACCAAAACAACCAATCAGAGACTGTGCTCAACATCTATTGAGCATCCCAGAGTGCCCCAGAGAGCATCCCAGAGTGCCCCAGGGAGCTAAAACACCAAGAAGAATCGCTTCTCGGCTTTTGGCAAGATCAATGTGTAGTATTGGTGGCCCTTAAAAGGGCCGATTTGAGAACTGCTTTCAATGATTATACAAAGTACAATCACCAACAATGCGACAATCTTCCAAAGAAGCAGGACCACTAGCCTTCACCTGTAAGTGAACACTGGAATTGGAATTTATCTTACAACGTCTACGACAAGACAAAGACAAACTCCCATGCGGTAAAAGGTAGGAACCCTCATCAGAAATAATAACCTCAGAGACAGGTATAGTACGGTATGCTAGAATTTCCCCCTTACTTCATTCTTTTTACCCTTCGCAGAAGATGTCGAAGCACCAAGAGTGCCGTCCACATTAACAAGTGATTTGTAAACCAGCATTCGCCGGCGACGACGAAAACAACGTTTACGCATCGTTGTAAAAAGCAGTGCCTCAGTGGCTATTCACTCAAACCGAGTGAATGCGCTAGACAGAACAGTGTGCTATTTATAGCATCAGTCCTGGCGCACGCAGCGGATGTGGACTCTTATCAGCATTGCGCAATCAACCGGAAGTGAGTTTTCCAGCAACACGGGTCTAGTAATACTAGGGACCGTGTTGCTCAAACATAATTTGAATCGCGCGCCAAAACCAAAACAACCAATCAGAGACTGTGCTCGACATCTATTGAGCATCCCAGAGTGCCCCAGGGTGCCCCAGAGAGCATCCCAGAGTGCCCCAGGGAGCTAAAACACCAAGAAGAATCGCTTCTCGGCTTTTGGCAAGATCAATGTGTAGTATTGGTGGCCCTTAAAAGGGCCGATTTGAGAACTGCTTTCAATGATTATATAAAGTACAATCACCAACTATGCGACAATCTTCCAAAGAAGAAGGACCACTAGCTTCTTACTTCATTCTTTTTACCCTTCGCAGAAGATGTTGAAGCATCAAGAGTGCCGTCCACATTAACAAGTGATTTGTAAACCAGCATTCGCCGGCGCCGACGAAAATAACGTTTACGCATCATTGGTTGTTTTGATTTTGGCGCACGATTCAAATTATGTTTGAGCAACACGGTCCCTAGTATTACTAGGCCCGTGTTGCTGGAAAACTCACTTCCGGTTGATTGCGCAATGCTGATAAGAGTCCACATCCGCTGCGTGCGCCAGGACTGATGCTATAAATAGCACACTGTTCTGTCTAGCGCATTCACTCGGTTTGAGTGAATAGCCACTGAGGCACTGCTTTTTACAATGATACTGTTATCCAGCAGTTATCCATCCGTTACCCAAACTGGAAGAAGAAGAAACTTTCATTAAAGAAAAATTTAACTTCGCACCAATAAATAAACTAAGTCCATTAAGAAGAACAAATTGAGTAGTTTTACCTACTCCCCTTACTTCGTTCTTTTTACCCTTCGCAGAAGATGTCGAAGCACCAAGAGTCCCGTCCACATTGAGAAGTGATTTGTAAACCAGCATTCGCATTGTCGGTGATTGTACTTTTTATTATCATTGAAAGCAGTTCTCAAAATCGGCCCTTTTAAGGGCCACAAATACTACACATTGATCTTGCCAAAAGCCGAGAAGCGATTCTTCTTGGTGTTTTAGCTCCCTGGGGCACTCTGGGATGCTCTCTGGGGCACTCTGCGATGCTCAATAGATGTTGAGCACAGTCTCTGATTGGTTGTTTTGGTTTTGGCGCGCAATTCAAATTATATTTGAGCCACTGAGGCACTGCTTTTTACAATAATGCGTAAACGTTGTTTTCGTTGTCGCCAGCGAATGCTGGTTTACAAATCACTTGTTAATGTGGACGGCACTCTTGGTGCTTCGACATCTTCTGCAAAGGGTAAAAAGAATGAAGTAAGAGGAGTAGGTAAAACTTCTCAATTTGTTCTTCTTAATGGACCTAGTTTATTTTGCGGTGCGAAGTTAAATTTTTCTTTAATGAAAGTTTCTTCTTCTTCCAGTTTGGGTAACAGATGGATAACAGTAGCTTTCGTTGCTTGTAACAATGCAGGAAGAGCAGGTTTGGAATCCTTTGAGACTAGGGAAATTCTAGCATACCATACTATACCTGTCTCTGAGGTTATTATTTCTCGTGAGGGTTCCTACCTTTTACCGCACGGGAGTTTGTCTTTGTCTTGTCGTAGACGTTGTAAGATAAATTCCGATTCTAGTGTTCACTTATGGGTGAAGGCTAGTGGTCCTGCTTCTTTGGAAGATTGTCGCATTGTTGGTGATTGTACTTTGTATAATCATTGAAAGCAGTTCTCAAATCGGCCCTTTTAAGGGCCACCAATACTATACATTGATCTTGCCAAAAGCCGAGAAGCGATTCTTCTTGGTGTTTTAGCTCCCTGGGGCACTCTGGGATGCTCTCTGGGGCACCCTGGGGCACTCTGGGATGCTCAATAGATGTCAAGCATAGTCTCTGATTGGTTGTTTTGGTTTTGGCGCGCGATTCAAATTATGTTTTCAAAGAAAATGCTTAAAGGAAGTCCCTCTAAATAAGGGCTCACCTTCCGAGGATGTAATGTTTCCAAGTGGAGAAGGAATTAGCATATTTCATCAAAATATACAAGGTATTAGAGATAAAGTTAGTGAATTGCTTATAGATGTTGACTCTGAAATTATTGGTATATCAGAGCACCACTTAAATAATTTGACAATTCAGAGCCTTCCTTTACCAGAATACAGATTAGCTGGCTGTTTCTCAAGGAGTTCCTTGCGGGGTGGGGGAGTGGCTACGTACGTAAAAAATAGTATTCCGTTTGAGTCCATAGACATATCACAACACTGCACAGAACAGATATTTGAATGTTGTGCAGTGGCAGTTAATTTAGTGAAAATAACTTCTAATTGTTGTTGTTTATAGGTCCCCTAACTGACTTCAGAGCATTTCTGATCAAGCTACAGGGGGTTCTTGATTCACTTTGTAGGAAGTACCAGAAACTAGTTATATGTGGTGACTTCAATATTAATTTTGTTTGTTGTAGTGGCCATTTTCACAGTAACTGTATATAAGTTGCAGTTTTTTCAAAGAAAATGCCTTTTGCATGCTGCACATAAAATTTTTATTTTTATTTATGCACCCAGATGCGTTTCGCCTTTTTTACAAGGCATCTTCAGTGGGTGTCCTGAAATATTACATGATTTGTCCTTTTTACACATAGTTTATGGTTTCACATTTAGGTTATAGATTTCAAAACAGTTCCTTAACATTATTTTACAAAATGCAAAGGTACTTACAGATAACTTTTAATTCACTGCATCTAAGCAAACTGCTTGTTTTTTCTCATCTGGCAACCAGGTGGACATCTTACAGTTCACTTTCAGTTCACTGTTTTCATTACACATCACTGTACCTGTCATCTTTTTAATACAGAGATTCATTTGTTTTTCTAAGTGTTATTTTTAAGTGTTACCAACCATTTTGTGAATGTGTGTGTGTGTGTGTGTGTGTGTGTGTGTGTGTGTGTGTGTGTGTGTGTGTGTTTGTGATACAGAGGGAGAGAGAGACTTATTTTTATATTTATTTTATTTTTTAAAAATAATAATAATGATTATTATTATTATTATTATTATTATTATTATTATATTTGCCTGTATATACTTATGAGAGGAATCAGATGTGTAATCATTTGTTGGGATTTCTGTCTATTATATGATCAATCAGTGTAAACAGTGAGTTGATCATATTTACTTGGTCGTTTAGTAGTTGTTTCTTTTCAGTCTTTGTTTTGTATATACGATAATTTTCCTGTAATGTTAGGAGACGTCTTTCATTATTTATTCTAATTATTTTCAAATCATTTTCTCTTGTAGTAGGTTTGTGGTTGTTTTCTCTCAAATGTTCTGCAAAACTTGAGTGGCTCGTTCCATATTTCCATGCTCTGATGTTTTCTATGTACCAGGTGGCAAATGTTCTGTTGGTTTGTCCTATATACATTCCATCACATGTGTTGCACTGTAGTTGGTATATTCCTGCATTTTGGTAGATATCTGTGTTTTTTGTTATTTTTGGAATGTGCCTTTGGATTGAATTGTCTGTTTTGAATGCTATGTTTATCCCTTGTCTTTTGAAAATGTTTGCTATTTTGTGTGTGAGTTTGTGCTTGTATGTCATTGTGTACCATCTTCAATCTTGTTTTTTGTTTTCCTGTATTCTTTGTGTTGTTATTGTTCTGTCACTGTTTGTGTCTGTTTGTGTAGTGTTTTGTTGTACTGTTGTTTGTTGGTGTTTATGTACTGTGTTCACTGACTGTATTTGTTTTTTAATTTTTTTGTTTAATTTGGTGACTAGTTCCCTATTGTACCCGTTATTTGTTGCTATTTGTGTGATGATGTCTAGTTCTTTCTGGTAATTTTCTGTGCTTAGTGGTACTGTGTTGAGTCTACGAAGCACGTATCTGTGTGCTGATTGTTTCTGTGAGTGTGGGTGATTAGAAGTCTGATGTAGAATTGTGTCAGTTGTTGTAGGTTTATGGTAGACTTCAAAGCTATGCTGACTGTTTTCTTTTGTAATGGTTATATCTAAAAAGTTTATTTGGTTGTTCTGTTCTTTTTCCATTGTGAATCTTATCTTTCTGTGTATTGTGTTTATATCTGTATGCAACTGTTCAATTTTTGCCTGAGGTTCGTCTATTAAACAAAGGATGTCATCCATGTATTTGGCCCAATAAAGTATGTTGTAATTCTTTTTGATAACATTTTTGAAAATTAAGTTTTCTACTTGGTTTATGAAAATGTTTGCTAGGGCACCTGATACTGGGGATCCCATTGGTAACCCATCTTCCTGTAAATAGTATTCATTATTGAAATGAAAGTAGTTCTGTTCAGTTATCAGTTCCAGCAACTTGTGTATTTCTTTGATGTGTTCATCTGGTAGTTGGCTGTTGTCCTTCACGTTTTGTTCTATGATATTTATTGTTTCTGCTATTGGGATGTTAGAGTGCATGTTTTCTATTTCAAAAGAGATTAGAGTACCTGTGTCTGGGATTTTTACTTCTTTTATAAGTTGTATTAACTGTGACGTGTTCCTTATAGTTCTGTCATCTTCTATTTTATAAGGTTCTGTTAGTAATTTCAACATGTGTCCTGCAAGTTTTTAAGAGGGACTTTTTTTGAAGTTTACAATGGGTCTTACTGTGATATTTGGTTTATGGATTTTTGGTTGGCATCGGACGATGGGTGCTGTAGGATTGTTCAGTATTAATTTACCTTTTTCTCTTTCATCCAGTGTGTAGTCTATATTTTTTAACATATTCTTTACCTTGGTGTGAAATCTGTTTGTTTGGTCTGATTTCAATTTTTTAATATTATTTTGTGAAAAGAACTCCTGTGTTCTGTCAATGTATTGCTATTTGGGCATAAGAACTACTGTATTTCCTTTGTCTGCTTTAGTAATAATGATGTTTTCATTTTGGAGTTTGTTTCTGAGTTTTCTGAGTGTTTTGGATTCTGTGTTTTTACTGTTTCTGTCAGTCTGCTTTTTTTGTATCTGTAATAATTTTGTCTATTTCTTTTTTGTCAATTTCCTTGTTAGCCCAATGTTTACATTGCTGTTTTCACTATTCTCCTCTCGCTTTAGAATGGCTTCTGACTGTATTATGAGGTTTTCTATGTATTCTTCGTCCACTTTTGTATTCACATTATATTTCAGTCCTTTTTCGCAGAGCTCTTTTTCTTCATTGTTTAATTGTGTGTCTGTGAGATTTATTGACCATGGATAAAATTGGTGTGTGTGTTTTGGTTGTTTATTGTTTATGTTTCTTTGTTGTGTTTGTTGTCTCATGAGCTGTGTTATCTTTTTCTTATGTTTTTCTTCAATTTCTTTCAAAAAAAGTATCTGTGTAACTTCCAACCTTTTTGACCAGACCAGAAAAAACAGCAGGATTGTTAATGTTATTTGCAAGTTGTACATGTGTTTTAAATAGTTTTCGAGATAAAGCTTGTTTTTTCGAGTGTAGAGCTTTGATTTTGTATTTTAGCCAAACTTTCTGAACTGTTTCTTTCACAGTTGTAGCACTGAAAGTGAACTGTAAGATGTCCACCTGGTTGCCAGATGAGAAAAAACAAGCAGTTTGTTTAGATGCAGTGAATTAAAAGTTACCTGTAAGTACCTTCACATTTCGTAAAAAAACATTAAGGAACTGTTTTTAAATCTATAACCTAAATGTGAAACCATAACCTATATGTAAAAAGGACACATCATGTAATATTTCAGGACACCCCCTTGTTAAAAATGCGAAACGTGTCTGGATGAATAAATTAAAATACAAATTTTATGTGCAGCATGCAAAAGGCATTTTCTTTGAAAAAACTGCAAATTAATTTTGTATATGATGGTGCAAGAAAAAGGATGTTGGTAAATCTCCTAAATTCATGTAATCTGATGCAGATTGTGTTTTTTCCAACTAGGGTGCAGGGCAACAGTAGCACAGCCATAGACAATATTTTTATTCATTCTTCATTACTAGATGGGCATTCTGTTAGTAAAAGCGTGAATGGACTTTCAGACCATGGTGCACAAATTTTAACACTAAAAGGCTTTTGTACTCAAACAAATGTCATATTTAATTACAAACTAAGTAGGAAAGTTAATCCAACAGCAATAGAGAGTTTTTTAAACCTTGTCAAGGAACAAAAGTGGCAGGATGTTTATAGTGCCGATAACATAGATGATAAATACAATGCTTTCCTTAACAAATTTCTCATGCTCTTTGAGAGTTGCTTTCCATTAGAACGTTTTAAATGGGGTACTAGCAATAACAGGCATCCCAGGTGCCAACTTGTGGGATAAGGATATCTTATAGTACAAAGCGGGAATGATACCAAAATGTTAGAAGTAGTCACAATTGAGCTACAGTAGCCCATTACAAACAGTATTGTAAGGTGCTTACAAATGTTATTAGGAAGGTAAAAAGTATGTGGTATGCAAATAGATTAGCTAATTCACAGGATAAAATTAAAACTATATGGTCAGTTGTGAAGGAAGTGTCTGGTCAGCAGCACAAGGTCGATGATATATTATTTATTTATTTATGCATTTATTTTACCTGGCAAGATTAAGGCCTTCAAGCCCTCTCTTACACCTAACCAGGCATACCCTGATTGAACGAATTTCAGTTTGTACAGAACATTATGGACATACCACGTGTTATACAGTATTAATGTTAAAGAAAAAATAGAGATTATAACAGTAGTACAAGGATAATTATAACAATCAAAAAAATAATTATAACAATCAAGAATAATAATAATAATAATAATAATAATAATAATAATATGATACCACAAATGACTGAAGTGATAATTTTACAACATGAAGTCACCCGAGCAATTAATTCTATGCACAATTGGAAACCCCCTGGAAAAGATAAAATAGCAAATTTCTGGATAAAGAAGTTCACCTCAACACATTAACATCTAACTTAATTATTTAACAGTTACATTGCAGACCCATAACACCATCCCTGATACACTTACACATGGAATAACTTATCTGAAACCTAAAGATCAAACAGACACAGCAAACCCAGCAAAATATCGCCCCATAACATGCCTACCAACAATATACAAAATATTAACTTCAGTCATTACACAGAAATTAATAACACATACAACACAGAACAAAATTATAAATGAGGAAGAAAAAGGCTGTTGCAAAGGAGCACGAGGATGTAAAGAAAAACTGATAATAGACGCAGAGGTGACATATCAAGCTAAAACTAAACAAAGGTCGCTACACTACACATACATTGATTACCAAAAAGCTTTTGATAGTGTACCCCACTCATGGTTACTACAAATATTGGAAATATACAAAGTAGATCCTAAATTGATACAGTTCCTAAACATAGTAATGAACAATTGGAAAAACACACTTAATATCCAAATGAATTCAAACAATATCACATCACAGCCAATACAGATTAAGCGTGAAATATACCAAGGAGACTCATTAAGTCCTTTCTGGTTCTGCCTTGCTCTGAACCCACTATCCAACATGCTAAACAATACAAATTATGGATACAATATTACTGGAACATACTAACACAAAATCACACATTTGCTATACCTGGATGATCTAAAACTACTGGCAGCAACAAATCAACAACTCAATCAATTACTCAAGATAACAGAAGTATTCAGCAATGATATAAATATGGCTTTTGGAACAGACAAATGTAAGAAAAATAGCATAGTCAAGGGGAAACACACTAAACAAGAAGATTACATATTGGATAACCACAGCGACTGCATAGAAGCAATGAAAAAAACAGATGCCTATAAATATCTAGGATACAGACAAAAAATAGGAATAGATAATACAAATATTAAGAAGAACTAAAAGAAAAATATAGACAAAGACTAACAAAAATACTGAAAACAGAATTGACAGCAAGAAACAAGACAGAAGCTATAAATACTTATGCTATACCAATATTGACCTACTCATTTGGAGTAGTGAAATGGAGTAATACAGACCTAGAAGCACTCAATACACTTACACGATCACAATGCCACAAATATAGAAATACATCACATACATTCAGCAACAGAAAGATACACATTAAGCAGAAAGGAAGGAGGAAGGGGATTTATCGACATAAAAAACCTACATTATGGACAGGTAGACAATTTAAGAAAATTTTTTATAGAACGAGCAGAAACTAGCAAAATACAAAGCAATCACTCATTTAAATACATCGGCTACACCATTGCAATTTCATAACCACTTCTACAACCCTTTAGATCACATAACATCAACAGATATGAAGAAAGTAAATTGGAAAAAGAAAACACTACATGGCAAGCATCCATATCATCTAACACAGCTACACATCGATCAAGACGCATCCAACACATGGCTAAGAAAAGGCAATATATACAGTGAGATGGAAGGATTCATGATTGCAATACAGGATCAAACAATGAACACTGGATATTACAGCAAGCATATTATTAAAGATCCCAATACCACAACAGATAAATGCAGACTTTGCAAACAACAAATAGAAACAGTAGACCACATCACAAGCAGATGTACAATACTAGCAAAGACAGAATACCCCAGAAGACATGACAATGTAGCAAAAATAATACATCAACAACTTGCCATACAACGTAAACTAATAAAACAACACATTCCCACATACAAGTATGCACCACAAAATGTACTCGAGCATGATGAATACAAATTATACTGGAACAGAACCACTATAACAGATAAAACAACACCACATAACAAACCTGACATCATACTCACCAATAAAAAGAAGAAATTAACACAACTAATCGAAATATCCATACCCAATACAACAAATATACAAAAGAAAACAGGAGAAAAAATTGAAAAATACATCCAACTGGCTGAGGAAGTCAAGGACATGTGGCATTAGGATAAAGTTGACATTATACCAATTATACTATCAACTACAGGAGTCATACCGCACAATATCCACCAGTACATCAACGCAATACAGCTACAGAAATCTGTAATTATTGATACATGTTCAATTACCCAAAAGTTCTTAAATGCAATGTAACATATACCGCACAGTTAAAAGGAAGTCACGCTTGATCAAGGTCCGCATCACTTTCCATTTTTTAACCAGTCATAACGTCTGAGACAGGAAAGAGAAATAATAATAATAACAATAGTAATAGTAATGACTATGTATACGAAAGTAAACACATTTTTCTTTTATGAGTGTCAGTCCCATTGCTAGTTGGGAATTTTCTCGCTATGTTCTTGCAGCTTGTGAGCTATTCACATCGAGCAGAGACATAAGACGATAGAATGGGATGAGAGAGATATAGAAGAGGTGAGTTAGAGGAAGAGAAATGGAATGGTAAAATTCGAAGCTATGATGGAGAGGAGAAAGAAAGAGACACAAGGGGCACAACAATGGTGGCTATACCACCCCTAATATGTAAGTTTTGAGTTCCCTCTTGAATGTTGAGTGGTTCTGGATAAGACGCAGATCACGGGGGAGAACATTCCATAGTCGTATGGCTGAGATGGAGAATGACATGGGGAAAGATTTCGTGTTATGTAAAGGTACAGCCAAGATGCTAGAGGTATCCGATCTGGTATTGCAGTTGTGGAATGATGATAGGTGTTTAATGTGAGAAGATAAGTATTGGGGGCACCAGTGACTAAGAAATGGATGAAGTAAGCACGTCATGTGGAGATCACGTATCTTATGTGAGTGTATCCAACCTAGCTGGGAGTATGAAGGACTGATATGATCATACAACCGTGTATTGCATACGTATCTAACGCAAGCATTCATCACTGGCTCGAGGCATCTCGAATTTCGCTGTTTGAACCATGCTGAACTACATCACAGTAGTAAAGATTAGGCAAGACCAGTGTTTGGATTGCATGTAGGGAGGAGAGCGATTTCCGGCAAGCTGTGACTGTTTGTTCTTTCCAGTTTAGGTGTTCATCCAAGATTATTCCAAGGTCTTTTACTGTTTTTTGGTATGGTAGTTGGGTACTATTGAGGAATATTTGAGGGACTGTTTCGTGGAAGTACCACCTGATTAACGTTGGATGAGATATAAGAATGACCTGGGATTTCTTGGGGTTTAGTTTCAGACCTAGGTTCTGTGCCCATCGAAAAACAGAGCAGAGATTTGCATTCATACTCGCTACTGCGTCAGCAATGTTCTTGGGGCTTGCACTTGTGTACAGTTGTATGTCGTCGGCATATAGATGGTAGTTGTAGGAGTAAATCACTGAAGAAATATCGTTAATGTACAGTGAGAAGAGTAATGGACCAAGGATGGAGTCTTAGGGAACTCCAGAGCACACGTTTTTCCATTATGACTTCTCCGACCCACAAATGACTTGTTGACTTCTGTTTTGAGGTAGCTGTCGAACCAGTGTATTGCGCTGTTTGAGAAATTCAGCTGTTTCATTTTAATTAGTCATATATCAAAGTCAACTGTATCAAAAGCCTTGCTTAAGTCGAGCAGTTAGGATGGTAGCTTCACGTCTGTCCATGGCAAGTTTAATGTCATCAGTTACTTTGATTAATGCAGTTGCTGTACTATGGTGCTTTCGGAAGCCTGACTGATATTTTTCATGGGTGTTATGAGTTTTGAGGTAATCCGTCAGCTGTTCATGGACGATTTATTCTAGGGCTTTAGACATTGCAGGTAGTATGCTGATCGGCCTGTAGTCGCCTGGCGACTTTGGGTTGTCAGTCTTGGGTATAGGTTGAATTAAACTTTGCTTACACTCAGTAGGATATGTACTACTGACTGACAAGAGACAGGTTGAAGATGTTGGTGATAACTGGAATAGTAGTGTGCAGTAGAAATCAGATATATGTACAGTACTTAACTATCATTTTCTGAACTTGCTGGTGAATTAAATAAAAATTTAGTTTCTACAGGGAATCATATAACTCTCTTGGAAAATGCCTTTCCGAGACTGACGTCTGAAATAGTGACAAGGAGGAAACTGAGTCAATAATTAAATCACTGAAGAGTAAGGACTGTCATGGTTATGATGGAGTGCCTAGCAGACTATTAAAGTACTGTGCTGCACATGTTAGCCCTGTATTTAGCCATATATGTAATTTTTCCTATAGGAATGGTCAGTTTCCTGCATGATTGAAGTACTCAGTAGTAAAGCTGCTTTATAAAAAGGGAGTAAGGGATAATGTAGATAATTTTAGACATATTTCTGTGCCATTAATGTTTGCTATCAAATGTACAGTTCGGCTTTAGAAGTCGTTTAACAAGTGGAAATACTATATTCTCTTTTCTCTATGAAGTACTGGATGGGTTAAACAAAAGGTTTTGAATGCTTGGCACATTTTTTTGATTTAACTAAGGCATTTGATTGTGTTGATCACAAAATATTGCTCCAGAAGTTGGACCATTACGGAATACAGGGAGTAGCTCACAATTGCTTCACCTCTTACTTTAGCAACAGGCAGCAAAAGGTCATTATTCACAATGTTGATAACGGCTGTGAGGTGTGGTCTGAGTGGGGTACTGTCAAGTGGGGGGTGCCCCAGGAATCAGTTTTGGGGCCGCTCCTGTTCCTTATTTATATAAATGGATGTCCTCTAGCATTACAAGGACCGATGGCCCTAGTAGTATGGTCCCTTCAATCCCACAAACCAACCATCTAGTATTACAAGTAACTCAAATATTTCTGTTTGCTGATGACACTAGCTTGGTAGTAAAGGATGTCGTGTGGAACATTGGCTCGGTTTCAAATAGTGCCGTACATGACCTAAGTTCATGGCTTTCAGAAAATAGACTAATGCTAAGTCACAGTAAGACTCAGTTTTTACAGTTTCTAACACACAATTCAACAAAACCTGACATTTTAATTTCACAGAATGGGCATGGGATTAGTGAAACTGAATAGTCCAAATTTCTAGGTGTTCAGATAGATAGTAAGCTGTCATGGAAAGCCCACATTCAGGATCTTGTTGAAAGACTTAATACTGCCATTTTTACTATTTGAACAGTATCAGAAGTGAGTGATCATTTGACAGGAAAATTAGTCTACTTTGCTTATTTTCATTTGCTTGTGTTGTGATGATGATGATGATGATGATGATGATGATGAGTGATGAGTCCCATACTTCTTTGCAGAGCGTAGGGGAGCGACACGGGAGACCTGCGCCGCCTTACTAGGCAAGGTCCTGGCGGAGGTGGTTTGCCATTGTCTTCCTCCGACCGTACTGGGGATGAATGATGATGATGAGTATGACACAACAACACCCAGCCATCTTGAGGCAGGAAAAATCCCCCTGACCCCGCCAGGAATCAAACCCGGAACCCCATGCTCGGGAAGCGAGAACGCTACCGCAAGCTTATGTCGTATGGTATTATATTTTGGGGTAGGTCTTCCCACTCTAAAAGGATATTTTTGGCTCAGAAACTGGTGGTTCGGACAATAAGTGGCGTAAGTTCACGAACTTCTTGGCAACCCCTGTTCACGAGTCTGGGTATTTTGGCATTGGCCTCTCAATATATATATTCCTTACTGTCGTTTCTTGTTAACAATATTAGCTTATTCCCAAGAATAAGCAGCTTTCACTCAGTTAACACTCGACAGAAATCAACCCTGCATTTGGATCGGACTTTCTTAACTCTTGTACAGAAAGGTGTGCAGTATACTGCTGCATCCATTTTCAATAAACTACCACTCGAATTCAAAAATCTTAGCAGTAATCCACACGCTTTCAAATCTAAACTGAAGAGTTTCCTCATGGGTCACACCTTCTATTCTGTTTTAGGAGTTCATTGAAAAATTAAGCTGATTCTTATTGTATTGTTCATTGTGTTTACTTAAACTTATGGACTGACTTTTTTCGGGTTCATAAACATTTATTTTTATCTGTTATTACTTTTATGTTGTAATTTCATGTACTGACTCGTTCCATAACCTTGGAGATTTGCTCCTCAATTTGGTCCTACAGAACTTGACGTGTAAATAAATAAATAAATAAAAGAAAAAAGAACAGAGATAAACTAATCAAGAAGCTCAGTTCACTGTGTTTTGTCATTAGCAGCAGCTCTCATTCTGTGGATCTGAAGACCAGAGTGTTGTCTTATTTTTACACTGTCATTACATGTTGTCTTGTGGAGTTATTATTTATTCTGGCGAGTGCACCTACAGCAATTAAGCAAAATGTTCATACAGGAGCAGCAAGCAGTAAGAATACTGAATAAATAAGATAACTGTACATCTTACAGAGGCCTTTTTAAGGACCTTCGAATTCTTTCACTCGATTCCCAATACATTTACTCCCTAATTGTTTCTGTTGTTGATAATAAAAAATCAGATTTAGCTGAAATGTTTCTTACACAGTCACAGTAAAGACACAACAACCTGTTCTGACATAGACTTTGCCTGCTTGTGTACTCTGATGGGAAGATATTCAACAAGTTCCCATCTAACATAAAGCAAGAAATTGGAACTCCATACCAATTCAAAGGAAAATTGATAAGACACCCCATTAACGACTCTTTCTACAAACTGTCTGAATATCTACGTTGAGTGATTCATACAGTCTGTTAGCCACATAGCAAGTATCAGTGTTTGTGATGAAGATTTATGACGAGTGGTAATATACTGTAAATAGCACTCAGTGTTTATAAGTGAAAAAAAATTTTCTTTGAAAAATACAACTGTAATCAAATGAATAGTATGCTGCTGATAGCTGATAAACAGAAATTACAAGTACATAGTAAAACAGAGAAGGCAGCAGCTTCTTTCAAAATAACAGCTTTCTTTCCAATTTCTCGAATTAAATTCAGATGGTGTTAATGTGAGTAGCCTTAAGTAGGTTAGGAGTATTTTACCATTGCCAGAGTATACAGATTAAGTTTCTTCAAGTCACCTGCATTTTCCTAATGTACCGGTATGCTTCAACACATTTGTCAATCCTGAAGCTTCTCCTTCTCAACGAGACCTCCAGAATGTGAACTAATGCAAACTTTTCATTTTGGACACAACAGAAGCCCTTCAACTATTGTTAACTACAAATGATGAGGACAAAAACAATGGCTTCATTTTAAATTTGGGTCAATGGAAGTGTCCAATTCCACCTGTCTGCTTTGATCCATGATGTATGGGAGTTTTTGTGTGTGATGCCATTACAGCCTGGAGTTTATGAGCTGGCTGTGTTTGTAGATGTTGTCTTGTGTTTGATGGTGCTCTCTGCTGGCATGTGTGAATGTACTGAGTGTAATATGTTGTACTGGGTTCATTTGAGCCTTGGTGTTGGATGTGTGAAATCGTTGGCAGTGTTTGTAATTAAGGACATAAGGTTCGGACACTTTTCCAGTGAGTTATCAATTTTTTTTTTATGTGTTTGGCGTTACTGGTTTGCTGCTTGTGGTGCGGTAAGACACTTCATTTATTGTGTGGCTTCTGCTGTTAGGTATTGATAGGATGATGAAATATAATCTGATAGACAAAATAAACTGGTATCATTATTTGATACGCCCCCCCCTCCCTCCCCCATGAACAATGGACCTTGCCGTTCATGGGGAGGCTGCTTGCCTCAGCAATACAGATAGCCATACTGTGGGTGCAACCACAATGGTGCAACCACAATGGAGGGGTATCTGTTGAAAGGCCAGGCAAATGCATGGTTCCTGAAGAGGGGCAGCAGCCTTTTCAGTAGTTGCAGGGGCAACAGTCTGGATGGTTGACTGATCTGGCCTTGTAACATCAACCAAAGTGGCTTTGCTGTGCTGGTACTGTGAACGGCTGAAAGCAAGGGGAATCTACAGCCGTAATTTTTGCCGAGGGCATGCAAGTTTTACTGTATGGTTAAATGATGATGGCGTCCTCTTGGGGAAAATATTCTGGAGTTAAGATAGCCTCAACTTGGATCTCTGGGCAGGGACTTCTCAGGAGCACGTCGTTATCAGGAGAAAGAAAACTGGCATTCTACGGATCGGAGCATGGAATGTCAGATCCCTTAATAGAACAGGTAGGTTAGAAAATTTAAAAAGGGAAATGGATAGGTTAAAGTTAGATACAGTGAGAACTAGTGAAGTTCAGTGGCACAAGGAACAAGACTTCTGGTCAGGTGAATACAAGTTTATAAATACAAAATCAAATAATGGTCATGCAGGAGTACGTTTAATAATGAATAAAAAACAGGAATGAGCATAAGCTACTACTAACAGCATAACGAACGCATTATTGTAGCCAAGATAGACACAAATCCCAGGTCTACCAATGTAGTACCAGTTTATATGCCAACTAGTTCCGCAGATTATGAAGATATTGAAGAAATGTATGACACGATAAAAGAAATTATTCAGATAGTTAAGGGACATGAAAATTTAATAGTTATGGGGGGACTGGAATTAGACTGTAGGAAAATGAAGAAAAGGAAAAGTAGTAGGTGAATATGGACTCGGAATAAGGAATGAAGGGAGAAGCCACCTTGTAGAATTTTGCACAGAGCATAACTTAATCATAGCTAACACTTGGTTTAAGAATCATGAAAGATGGCTGTATACACAGAAGAGGCCTGGAGACATTGGAAGGGTTTCAGATAGATTATATAATAGTAAGACAGAGATTTATGAACCAGATTTTAAATTGTAAGACATTTCCAGTGGCAGATGTGGTCTCTGACCACAATTTATTGGTTATGAACTGTAGATTAAAACTGAAGAAACTGCAAAAAGGTGAGAATTTTTCGGAGATGGGACCTAGATAAACTGAAAGAACCAGAGGTTGTAGAGTGTTTCAGACAGAGCAGTATGGAATGATTGACAAGAATGGCAGAAAAAAATACAGTAGAAGAAGACTGGGTAGCTTTGAGAGATGAAATAGTGAAGGCAGCAGAGGATCAAGTAGGTCAATAAATGAGGGCTAGTAGAAATCCTTGGGTAACAGAAGAGATACTGAATTTAATTGATGAAAGGATGAAATATAAAAATGCAGTAAATGAAACAGGTGAAAAGGAATACGAATGTCTCAAAAATGAGATTGACACGAAGTGCAAAATGGCTAAGCACGGATGACTACAGGACAAATGTAAGGCTGTAGAAGCATGTGTCACTAGGGGTAAGATAGATACTGCCTACAGGAAAATTAAAGAGACTGTTGGAGAAAAGAGAACCACCTGTATGAATATCAAGAGCTCAGGTGGAAAACCCATCATAAGCAAAGAAGGGAAAACAGAAAGGTGGAAGTAGTATATAGAGGATCATACAAGGGCAATGTACTTGAGGGCAATATTGTGGAAATAGTAGAGGACGTAAATGAAGATGAGATGGGAGATATGATACTGCGCGAAGAATTTGACAGAGCACTGAAAGACCCAAGTCAAAATAAGGCCCCGGGAGTAGACAACATTCCATTAGAACTACTGATAGCCTTGGGAGAGCCATCTATGACAAGACTCTTCCATCTGGTGAGCAAGATGTTAGAGACAGGCAAAATACACTCAGACTTCAAGAAGAATATAATAATTCCAATCCTGAAGAGAGCTGGTGTCGACAGATGTGAAAATTACTGAACTATCTGTTTAATAAGTCGCAATTGCAAAATACTAACTCAAATTCTTTACAGAAGAATGGAAAAACTGGTAGAAGCCGATGTCGGGGAAGATCAGATTGGATTCTGTAGAAATGTTGGAATATGCGAGGCAATATTGACCCTACGACTTATCTTAGAAGATGTCTGCCCCCAGAAGCTGAATGGTCAGCATGACGGATTGTCAATCCTCTGGGTCCGGGTTCGATTCCCGGCTGGGTCAGGGAATTTTGTCCCCCAGGGACTGGGTGTTGTGCTGTCCTCATCAACTGCAGGTCACCGAAGTGGTGTCAAATTGAAAGACCAGCAAGATCTCATATGGTGCTAATGGAATTTCAAACAGAATACCGGAAAGTTGTTTTAACTTAATAAGCAACGTTGATAGCAATATATGTAACATATCACTGGCACAGTGCATTTCTCCAAACAGATTAAAATATGCACTTGTTTCACCTCTTTACAAGAAAAAGTGACAAGGAAGACTTACATAATTATTGTTGAGCTTGCTAAGAGTAGGCTTACACTGAAGTAGAAACAGTTTACTTAGCGCATCACGGTTTGCGTTTCAAAAGGGTTCTATTTATAAATTCCTTCAGTAAATATAACAAGCCTTAACTAATTAAAATATTGCCAGCTGGTTTTTTATCTTTCCAGGGAGTTTCATGGAGTAGATCATGCTATTTTCCCAGAAAAAACTTAAAATTCTACAGAATTAATGTTTTTGCACACAACCAGTTTGAATCATATTGAACAAACAGGCGTATTGAGAAAACACACTATATTCAGTTCTGTACAACAAACAAGAGTCATACCGGTAAGTGATATAGTACGTGAACATGAATCAGTAATGACGCAAATTTTTGGGTGTACAGATTTATGAAAACTTGAAGAAGCATATTACTGAAGTTATCAAAGAATTAAGCTCAGCTACTTTTGCTGTTGCTATAATTGCTAGTCTTGGAAAGAAATGAATCATTCTCCTGACATATTTTGCGTATTTCCATTAAATGTCATATGGAATAATGTTCTGTAGTAACTCATCACTTAGAAGGAAATAACTGATTGCACAACAGGGAGTAGTTAGGAATTTTAACTATACCATCACAGTACATATACCGCGCAATGAAATTCATGACAAACGATCCATCATAATTCGAGAATAATAGGATCCACACCTACAACACTAGAGAAAAAAATTACCATCACTACCCATTATTGAAGCTGTCGGTGGCTCAGAAAGTAGTTCAATATATGGCAACCAAAATTTTTGATTGGAGAGGTACTAACATAAAATGTCTAACAATTTTTAAATATAATGTAAAATCATTTCTCCTGGGAAATTCCTTCAGTTCCATTTATTTTTATTTACAAGGGTGACTCAGGAACTCCTTGTCCCTCACATCTACGTCCCCATGATTACTCTGCAATTCACTATTAAGTGCATGACAGAGGGTCTGTTGAACAACATTAAAGTTATTTCTCTACCACTGCATCCTCAAATGGCGTGCGGAGAAAACAAATATAATTAAATCTTTCTGAGTGAGCTCTAATTTGTCTTATTTTATCATGATTATCTTTCCTCCCTATGTAGGTGAGCACCAAAGGATATTTTTGCAATTGGATGAGAGATTGGTGACTGAAATTTTATGAGAAGATTGCTCAGCAACGAAAAACATCTTTGTTTTTAATGATGTCTGCTCCAACTCATTTATTGTGTCCATGGCGCTCTCTCCCCTATTTCGTGGCAATACAAAAAAATGAGCTGCCTTTCAATCTTTTTCGAAGTCCTCCATCAGTCCCATCAGATTTAGATCCCACACTGCACAGCAATAGCCCCGGAAGACGGCGGACAAACATGATGCAAGCAGTCCTTTTACTAGACCTGCTGCACTTCCTAAGTCTTCTGCCAATAAATCAGTCTTTGGTTTGCCTTACCCACAATATTATCTAATGTGATCATTACAGTTTTAGTCATTCATAATTGCAATCCCTAAGTATTTAGATGAATTTACAGCCTTTCGAAATTTTTTTAGCTAAATTACAGCTGTAAATCAAAGCCAGCATATCCATTCCCAGCTGCAGACCTCTCTTGGACTGCCCCAGCCTTATCTGCTGTCAGTTGCCGAAGATGGCAGTTATACATCACATTTCCAACTGGGACATCCCTGCCTACAATTTCGTATGATCATTTCATTTTTATGGTGTACAAGCAAGGAAGTGCGATACGTTTTCTGTGGAGTAACGGACGGATCCCCATCAAAATCCACAGGAAAATGCAACCCACATATGGGGAAATGTGTCTCACTTTGAAAAGTGCGAGATGGCAGTGCAGTGGATTAGCAAAAGGCCACGAAGACTTGCTGGTAATGAGCATTCAGGGAGGCCACGATCATCACTGACTGTTGACATTTCCCGTGTGGATGCAACGGTGAAAGCAGCAACCACGAATGCTGACAGTTATTGTTCCACGCTATTATACCAGCAGACAGCCATCAAAGAAGCACTGAGAGAAGCTCAATGTGGACAGTGGAGTTACCCTCCTCGACAATGCGAGGCCTCGTGTGGCAGTCAGAACTGCTGATAAGCTCTGATTGTTTCACTGGGAGAGTCTGGACCACCTGCCATACAGTCCAGACCTCACTCGTAGTGATTTTCATGTTTTCAGTCTGCTAAAGGAATTCCTGCCAGGATGGTAGTTCTCATGCTATCATGAAGCCAACACAGAGCCAAGACAGCAGTCCGACAGTGGTTCCACAGTCAGCCAAACAAATTCCACCACAGGAAGTTCTCAGATTTAATGCTGCATTGGGCAAATATCTGTGTGCAAAAATAGTGTAAGGTATGTAGAGTAGTATGTATATTTCTAATTACCTGTGTGTACCTTATTTAGGCAGGTGGCTGGCAAAAAAAGAAAAAAAATATTTTTTTAAATGTAGTTACACAAGTAGCATTAAAAATACTGTGGTCATTAACATTACCTCTCAAAAGCAAAGGCTCAAGTTTGAGTCTCATTCTAGCACACTGTCTTAATATCCCAGGAACTCTCATATCAGCACACATTCTATTGCAGAGTGAACATTTCATTCTGATAAAGCCCCCTCCCCCTGCCCCCAAGCTGTGACTAAGCCACGTCTCCGCAATATTCTCCTTCCAGGAGTGCAAGTCTCGTTAAGTTTCACAGGAGAGCTTCTGTGAAGTTTAGGAGATGGGAAGGAAAGTACTGGCTGAAGTGAAGCAGTGGGGACAGATCGTGAGTTGTGCTTGGGTAGCCCAGTTGGCAGAGTACTTGTCCACGAAATGAAAAGGTTCTGAGCTCGAATCTCAGTCTGGCACACAGTTTTAATGTGCCAGGAAGTTTCAATGTTCACAGTAACCATGCACACATATCCTGTAAATTGATTAGTTTATTTAGACAAAAGAATTGTTCAAATTATCTACAGAACATGTAACTGACTCGTGAGTGGCAACATACACACAGTAAAACAAAGGAAAATTACAAAAAAACGCCCAAGTTAGGACAAGATACTGCAAATCCCAACACTGGGTAAACAAATATAACTGGGAAGAAGAAATAGTAGTAGTAGTAGTAGTAGTAGTAGTAGTAGTGGTAGTATAGTAGTAGCATTATTCATCTGTAGATCTCTTTTTACAAGGATATAGGACATGTCAAAGTATTTACAAACTTAAACCAATTTAAAATAAGCTAATTTGTATACACATAAAATCATTAGATTTATTCCTAGCATACAATACCTTTTTTTACAAATACCTTATTGAATAATGTAATGCCACATTGTTCACTCATATCTCACTATCAGTCACCGCACACACTATACACACATTGTTTCATAACACAAACACACACACACACACACACACACACACACACTGGTGATCTCTGGGCCATTTTCTGCACCGCAACTTCCCAATTGCTATCCTGAAAAACTGAATCAGCATCCCTCCATAATGAGTGAGATGTTGAGCTCAGAAAGAGGAAGACATGTTAGTATTGGGCTATGCATAGCTTTGGAGTAAGTATTTCTAGAAAGGAAAAAAAGAAGAGAAAAAAACATAAAGTGAAGCTCTTATGTGGAATGTTGGATATTTTATAATCATTATTATTATTATTTATTTGTATAGCATTTTTTATCAAACCCCTACTCTGTTTTAGCTAAGTAATCCTTCAATGTGTAAAATGTATTGCATAACAAGTACTTAGCTACCTTTTTAAATATGTGTATTTTGGCAATTTCTTTAATCTCTTTTGGTAATTTATTGTACAGTTTTATTCCTTGGTAGAAAATGCTGTTTTGAGTTTTATGTTTATTTTTTTCTTGGTAAATGTAAGTTGAGTCTATCTCTTGTTGCATGGTCATGGACAGAGCTGTTTGTGCAGTATTTACCAATGCTATTTTTGATGTGTACAACTGACTGGTAAATGTATTCACATGGAGCAGTTAAAATCCCCAGTGTTCTGAACAGATCTTTACAATGAATTCGACTAGTATTTTTGGTTATTATTCTTATGGCTCTTTTCTGGAGTTTGAAAATTGTGTTCATATTTTGTGCATTTGTTCCCCAGAAAAGAATTCCATAGCTAAGAATTGAGTGCACATATCAATAATATGTAACTAAAAGACAGTGCATGTTACACACTGATGGTAGGATTCTAAGGGCATAATTTGCTGATGACATTATGTTTGCAAGTACCTTTGTGCGTTCACACCACTTCAGCTGAGAATCAATATTCATTCCTAGAAATTTTTCATTTGTTAAATAGTCTATAGAGGTGCCATCTACATTTAATTTCACATTGTCATTTTTCCTCTTCAAACTGAAATTGATGGCATTAGTTTTCTTTATGTTCAATGTCACTTTTTTACTTATTCCTTGAGAGTTTCATTTGCTTTCACGGCAAGGAGTTCTCTCGTTTTCTCAGTGACACTGACTGTCACCTTCCCTCTTCGATGTGAGTATCTCATCTGCTGTAACTGTGTAAAATGCAAAAGTTTACCTGGGTGAAGATTCTTCATAAGACAGCAATAGAGACACACTTCATTTTGATAAGAGGAACAGCAAATAGGCAAATAAGTAGATGTTATTGCATTTCTTATTGTGGAAAACTGTCTCCAAAAACTAAAACACACAAAATTAGTTGCATTGCTTACATATTAGAAAACCAGACTGCAATAACAAAAGTTGAAGGAGGTGAAAGAGAAGCAGCATATGAAAAGGGCATAGGACAAGATCGTAGCCTCTCCCTAACGTTGTCTGTACATTGGGCAAACTGTATGGGAAATGTAGTGTTCCTCAATAAAAAATAAAATGTAAGATGCTTTGTATTATTATTGTTTAGATAGATGTGAGTTAATTAATTAAAATGGAATGTTAATGGATTTTGTCTCTGCTAGTAAATATGTCTTTTAGAAAGTACTGAATAATTGGTAAGTACTGGCTGAGAGCACTACATGAATATTTCTTGCTTTGCTGGAGGCAATTCTATTGAAATGATAAAACATGTCAAGAAAAATTTTACTCCCTTTTCTAATTAAGCTGTATAAGCAGTTCAGAATAAAGTGTTTATGTTGGCTAACCTACCCAGTAAACAAAACTTTAATTACCATTTATGTTTATTTCAAAACATGCAGAAGTACGTAAATAATTCTGAGGTTTCGATGTCATCATTCTAAATGGTGCACAAGTATTGTGTGCCACGCTGCAGAGGAAATTATGAAAATATGCCACGAGTAGTGGTGTTTTCCTTTTCTAAAAGCACAGAACTCCAGCAGAAAAGAATAGCTGCAATACTCCGTGAAAAGTTCCAGGTTACACAGAATTCGAAGCTGTGCTCAGCGTCTGTACAACTCAAGTTAGCCTGTCTCAGGTTATGTGGGCTTTAATATAGAGAGCATGAGCAACTCATCATGTATTTAAGTTAGCATAACGTCAAGTTGATCAGTAACAATGTGATTTTGGTTGACCTGATGCCTTTCTATAAAAGACCAAGTTTGCCATATAAACAACTGAATCACTGGCAGACTGTGATTTACTTGTGGAGGAATACCTTTAGCTCTACAACTTAAAATACCGAATCAGTACTGATTGATTTGTTCTCAAAGTAACTGACTTATTATATGTAGCTGATAAAAATTTTTCTTATTACTTTAATGTCTGTGAGATCCACTTCATCGAGGACCTCATTCTGAGCCATCGTGAATATTTTGACAGTTCGACAGGGAAAAAATATTCTGTGCCTCTTCTGAAACCTTGCCTTAAACCAGGAGCCATACCATTGAGCCTGCCGAACTGTCCAAAGTACCTTTCGTCAGCTTCTTGTTTGAGGTAAAGTGGAGATGAGAGACAGGATCATCTGAAAAACAGAAAATTAGAACTAGCAACTCATGCCCAGTATGAACAGAAAAGATATTTTGTGAAATTTAATGGCTTTCTCAAGTGCTTAGAGGGGATCCAGATGCCCAAAGATTAGCATATTACAAAGTCAGACAGTGCCATTAGTTTTGTTGTAATAGAAACAACAGATATTCCTACACTTGCATGTTCTGTTGTTGTCAATACTCACTGGGCTATGGAGTTGCAGTTGGTAAAAGTGTAATCACGAAACTTCGTACAAGAATGTTCCCATTAACTATAAACCATGTAAATTACTTAATTGGTGTTACTGACAACTTGGAAAACTTTACCCGAAAGAACAATGATAGTTGAGTAACAGACAACTTGCTATTTGCAACCAACTATTTTAAAAATATGGCATACTTTTTTGGTGAGGCTGAATTTTTTATACGAACAAATGAATTAAATGGGGGGCCGGAAGAACCATTACAGTTACTTGTTGGTCTGTATTACATTTTGTTGTATTTTACTTTCAGTATCACAACATGCTTATGGGTTTATAAGAAGCACCTACTATCTTACACCACCCCATCCTGATACACTGCATAAGATTTTTTCACATTTTCAAACATACGCAGCAGCTGAGCAGTTTGGTGGCAATTTTCCGTTGTATACAAAACAGAAGTTCCAATTTATTTGTAATTCAGACCATGTTGTTTCACTAATGGTTGATTTGTCCGCCCCCGGTAGCTGAATGGTCAGCATCACGGATTGTCAATCCTGTGGGCCCGGGTTCGATTCCCGGCTGGGTCGGGGAATTTTCTCCGCCCAGAGACTGGGTGTTATGCTGTCCTCATCATCATCCTATCATCCTCATCGGCTGCAGGTCACCGAAGTGGCGTCAAATTGAAAGACTGGCACCCAGCGAATGGCCTGCTCGACGGGGGGCCCTAGCCATACGATTAAAAAAAAATTAATGGTTGATGAAATTCACCTGAAGCCTTATTTGGATTTCATGGGAGTAACATTTTGTGTGCAGCATTCAATTCTAAAAGTTTGGCAACTAGTGCTCAGGTTTCTACGATGCAGGGTTTGCTTTCCTTATATAAAGATGTAGTTCACACCCTTCCCGCGAGAAACGTAAATGGTGAATAACTCTCCACTCCAAGTAAGAAAATAGTTTCTAGATTACTTGCAACAGATTTTAAGGTAGTCTGTATTGTTAGTGACAACATTTCAATAAACAGACAGGTAATGTCATTCTTTGCTTCCCCTCTTCAACTAACAATTGTTTACAAACAGCCCTTGTGATAATTGTGTGTATTGAGCTGGTAACCTAGAAAAGACGGAAAGGCTTCATCCTGCCATAGCCCTCAGTGGTTCACAACCCCACAACAGGCCACAGCAGTCCACCCACCCCACCACTGTCCCACACTGAACCCAGGGTTGTTGTGCGGTTCGGCCCCTAGTGGACCACCTCCCCCCCCCCCACCCCCCCCCACCCCACACACACACAATTTCGTCGAAGTGATTAAACTTACAATCACCAGAACAATTATGTCATCCTGTCTGCTAATTTTTGCTGTATCTCTATCACAGTACCTCTATTAGTGTAAATAACAGGCTGTGGTGTAGTAGGTTTCTGTCACAATGTCTTTCTTAACAAGAAGTAAAATTTTGCATATGATCTCAAAAACAACAGAAGGAAATCACAGGGTATTGTAACCTGCATGAGATGCATTTTGTGCTACAGCATACAGGAACAGCACTATTTGTTTGTAAACGATAAAGGGTGGCACAGTTTCTTCGTAAATGAGACACAGATTGTTAGTCGAGAAGCAAGTCGTGTGATTCTGTTACGCTTTCACGAAAGAAGTACACGCTCTTGGGCTGATGCTGGTTTGCAGCGACGGCCTAGCGGCGATCACATCACAGTAGTGCCGTGAGGCCCGTGTATCAGAATATGGTGGTTCAACCCCTGCAGTCTTCTGCAGGCCTGACTGTCCAGAGCTGAACGTGAGGTCGGACTGCCTGGTTACATCATTCCAGTCTCGCCCTCCTCAATCGAACATTACTTTCTTTTTTAATGGCCTGACATTCTTCATCCATCAAAATATGATTCAATACCAAACATGCTCTGCTCCAGTTATACAGTGTGGTCCATTGATCGTGACTGGCCCAAATATGTCACGAAATAAGCATCAAACGAAAAAACTACAAACAACGAAACTTGTCTAGCTTGAAGGAGGAAACCACATGGCGCTATGGTTGGCCCACTAGATGGCGCTGCCATAGGTCAAACGGATATCAACTGCATTTTTTAAAGTAAGAACCCCCATTTTTTATTACATATTCATGTAGTACATAAAGAAATGTGAATGTTTTAGTTGGACCACTTTTTTCGCTTTGTGAGAGATGGCGCTGTAATAGTCACAAACGTATAACTACATAGTATCATATAACATTCCACCAGTGGGGTCAGTATTTGCTTCGTGATACTTTACCCATGTTAAAAGTTTTTTTTTTTTTGGAAATTCGGTTGTGGATTGTTTTGGTTATTTTGAATTAATTTGTTCTGATTTGGAAAAATTACATATATGGCTAAATACTGGGATAACATGTGCAGCACAGTACTTTTATATTCTGCTAGACACTCCATCATAACCATGAGACTCCTTAGTCTTCAGTGATTTAATTATTGACTCAATCACCCTCTTGTCTGTGTCACAGAGGAGTATTTCAGACACCATTTTCAGAAAGGCATTTGCCAAGAAGGTTATATGATTTCCTGTAGAAATTAAATTTTTATTTAATTCACCAACTTTATGTTGATTGTCTCACACAGTTCCAAAGTTCTGATTGAGATGTGAGATTATCTTCAATAATTACTCTGCTTCCTTCTTTCTGTAAGGCAAAGGGGAAGAAGTCAGTTTGGAACCAGTCATCAAACACACACTGTTCTACCACCCACTCTGGCGTGTTCATTTGCATTCCAAGAGGCGAATCATAAATCCAGTAAGTCCATTTTTACCTTTAACAGTAAAATGAGGGAGAAGGAATTCTCCTGCTGCATTCCCAAACAACATTGGCTTGGATTGTCTGGAGATGGGGGGTCCAGGAGGGGCGACGGTCGAGGGTGATGCCACGGTACTTAAGGGTGGGGGTGAGGGTGATAGGACGGCCATAGATGGTGACATAGAAGTCGAGGAGGCGGAAGGAAGAGGTGGTTTTACCTACAATGATCGCCTGGGTTTTGGAAGGATTGACCTTGAGCAACCACTGGTTGCACCAAGTGGTGAACCGGTGAAGATGGGATTGGAGAAGGTGTTGGGAATGCTGCAGGGTGGGGTCGAGGGCAAGGAAGGCGGTGTCATCAGTGTACTGGACAAGGTGGATGGGGGGTGAAGGTGGCGGTATGTCTGGGGAGAGGGGAGAGGACGGAACCTTGGGGCACACCGGCGGAGGGGAAAAAGGTGTAGGAATCCGTGTTATGGATGGTGACATAGGAAGGACATTGGGAAAGAAAGGATCTGATCAGAAGACGTAGTTAATAGGAAGGGCGAAGGTTTGGAGCTTGAAGAGGAGACTGGAATGCCACACACGGTCATAGGCGCATTCCAGGTCGAGGGAGAGGAAGATAGCAGAGTGACGGGAATTGAGCTGTTCGGAGAGGCGATGAGTGAGGCGAAGGAGAAAGTCATCGGTAGAGAAGGACAGCCGAGAGCCACACTGGGTAATGGAAGGAGGCGGTGCTGGAGGAGATGCTGGTGGATGCGTCAGGTAAGGATGGATTAGAGAACCTTGCTGAAGACTGAGGTAAGGTTGATGTGGCGGTAAGAGGAGACAGCGGATGGCGGTTCGTTGGGTTTAAGGAACATCTGGATACGGGACACTTTCCTCAGGTCGGGGTAGTAGCCGGTGCAGAGGACTATATTGTAGAGCCTGGCCAGGGTGGAGAGGAAGGAGGCAGGAGCTTCACGAAGGTGGCAATAGGCGACACAGTGAAGACCGGGAGCAGTGTTGCATTTTGTGTGGAGTGTAGCGATGATATCCTGAGTAGTGATGGGGGCATTGAGTTCAGTGTGTGCAATGTTGTCCAAGTACTGGAAACCAGGAGCAAGGGGAGGGACAGAGGTGTCAGTTCGATTGTGGACATCCGGGAAGAGCGAGTAATCGAACTGGGGATCATCTGGGATGGTAAAGACATCAGAGAGGTAGGAGGCAAAGTGATTGGCCTTACTATGTTTGTCAGGGAAGGGTTGATTATCATGAAGGAGAGGGTAGTAGGGAGGGGGTTTAGATCCAGTAAGGCAGCGGAAGGCTGACCAGCAGTTGGACAAGTTGATAGGAAGTGTAGCATTAAGACGGGTGCATGTCTGTCGCCAGTCCTGGCGTTTCTTAGCCGCAGGCAAGTTTCTGATCTGTCGTTGAAGTTGCCAGTGGTGTCGTTGTGTGTCCGGGTCATACATGTGAAGGAAGGCATGGTAGAGATGGTGGGATTCATGGAGAAGGAGGACGGCCAGTGGCGGTAAAGTAGGATGGTGGGGTTGAATGGTGACGGAAGGGACGTGTGCCTCCATGGCCTCAGACAAGGTCTGCTGGAGAAAGGAGGCGGCATGAGTAATATAATCAAGGTGGTGGTAGGTCAAGGGGTGGCTGTCGAGCTGGTAGAGAGGGTATCGTGGTAGGCATTCTAGTCGGCATGGGAATAATCATGGACGTATTTCGGGGTAGGTTCATTATGAGGGTCGGGACGGGGGCGATGACCGTCTGAAGCGATGAGGAGGACAGGGAGATGGTCACTACCAATGGGGTACAGGACATCCACCGCTATGCGGGCAAGGAGGTTAGGGGAGGAGAGGATGACGTCGGGAGTGGAGTTGGATTCAGGGTGGGTGTACTGGGGAATGGGGATGAGGTCGCCTTGGAGGGAGGAGAGGAACTGATGCCACCGCCGTAACTGGGTGGCGGAACGACTATGGATGTTGAGGTCGGCAGCGATCACGTAGGAGGAGAAGGTAAGGTCAATGTGGGAGAGGAAGTCAAAAGGAATAGGGGCATTGGGGTGGACATAGATGGTGGCGCAGGTGATGGTAAGGCCAGGGAAGAAGAGACTAAGGATCAGGTGTTCTGTGGGGTCAGGAAGGAGAGGTTGGAGCCGAACAGGGATCTGGCGGTGGTGAACAATGGCTACTCCGCCACGATCGGGAGGGGATTATCGGAGCAGTGAAGGAGGTAGGGCGAGGTGTGTACGGTGTGTTGGGGCTGAAGAAAGGTTTCATTGAGGAGGAAGGCATCCATGCAGTGGGTTGCGAGGGTGTGCAGGAAGAGGTTCTTGTTGATGGGAAGGGAACGGATGTTACTTAACAAGATACGGTGCTGTCGCACCATGACAGGGATTTAGACGAGGGTGTCGAGATGGGAGAAGGTGAAATGCGCCTGATTATGGGAGTAGGTGGCATACATGTTGAGGTGAAAGATGGATCGGGCAGCGACGGATATCTGCTGGAGGGTGTGGGGGCGCTGGAAGGGGTGGACATTTTGGAGGATGATGGTTAGGAACCTGATGATGTCCTCAGCGGTGGGGGGGCGGGGGGGCGAAGGAAATTGCCAGGAGGGGTGGGGGCGTCCAGAGGGTGGACAGGGATGGTGAGTTCAGGAGTGGTGGGGGTCGGGCCTTACACTTCTGGGAATAAGTGGGATGTGGAAGGTTACAGGTGTTGCAGGAGGGTGCGGACTGTAGGTTGGGGCACTGCCGGAGGAAGTGTGCCTGTTTACAGTGCGGGCAGACAGGGGCCTCGCGGCACTCAGATATAGGATGTGCATTACAGCGCAGCAGAGGGATTGAGGAGGGGAATGGGAGGGGTTGACCTTGTAACGTTGGTGGAAGAGGAGGGCAACCTTCCTTGAGGAGACGGTCGATGGGTGGGGCAATCTCTGAAAACACCCACATAAGGCGGGTGGGGCCAGCAGGGTTGAAGATGCAGCGGACTGCTCGTATTTCCAAGGATGGGTGCGACTTGAGCTCTGCCAACACCTCCTCCTCCGTGATCGTCAGACTAAGCCGAGTGATCATGGTGGTGAGGGTCGGCGGGCGACATGGGGGTTGGGTTTGGCGGGAGGTGGACGGGGAAGGTGCAGGGGTGAGGGATGCATTGGGACCAAATCGGGTGACAGGGATGCAGGAGAGGATGTCTGTGTGAAGGGTGGGGCTGGGGGAGGAGATGAGAACAGAGTCTCGGCGAGGAGTGAGGAGGGAGATGGGGGCTCTGGGAAAGTGTTGGCAGAGGAGAAGAGTGAGGTTCTGGGCCTCGAGGAGGGAGGGATCAGGACAGGAGAGGAGGTATTTGTAGGAGGAGGGGGAGGGGGAGGAGGTGGAGGTAGCAGGGCCAGGTGGGGAGACATCCATCGCATCCTGGGGGAGAGGGGGGAGGAGAACAGGGTTTGGCCTTTTTGGAAGCAGAGGAGGCAGGGGTGCAACTGGGGCATTTGACGGCAACGGAAGGGTGAGAGGAGGCATGTGGGACAGGAGCAACTGGCAGGTGGTGGGAAGTGGCAGGTCCCAGTGTGGATGCTGGAGCTGGCGCCAGAGATGGGGATGGTGAAGGTGAAGGCGATGGCGATGGTGAAGATGACGGTGATGGTAAAGGCGAGGGCGAGAGCGGGGCATGGACTGTGGTCCTCCGGGCCACCACCCTACCAGGGGGAGGGGAGGGAAGGGATCAGAGGAGGAGGCGCGGGAGGAAGGAGCCGGGGATGGGGCGACAACGAGCGAAGGAGAAGGGAGAGTGAGAAGTGGGGGGATGGAATGAGAGGGGGGGGGCGATTGGGCACACCACATAATGGTGGTGGTGGCGGCGGAGGGAGAGGTGTATACTATGGCGGTAGTGTTGGTAGTGGTAGTGGCGGTGGAGGTTGCCATGACAACAAGGAGGAAAGGAACAGGGCAGGACAAGAACTGCAAAAGAAAACAAGGGAGTGACGAAGACGGACGAAGACAGATGAAGACCGTCGAAACGCCGACGCGGCCAAAGCCCCAGACCGCTACCGCTGGCGGGAGGCTACTGCAGAGGCAGGAACGCTGGCAGGAATGCTGGCTGGGCAGCAGGAACAATGCAGCTGCTGCTGCTGCTGCTGCTGCTGCTGGCTGGCTGGCTGGCCAGCCCTGCAAAAACCCTAACACTTCGGCCAGAGGCAAATGCCGCTATCGAAGGGCAGGACTCATTGATAGTTACCGCCGGAGATGTCGTGGACTGGTGAGGCTTCCGCTTTTAAAAGCAGTGGACGGCTTTTCATTGGCTGGATGACATCACGGTGAAAATGACGGGTACAGAGGTGGTGGCCTCCGTGTCCATAGATTTTGTTTGCCCACTTTATCCAGCATTGCACCTCTGTACCCGTCGTTTTGACCATGACGTCATCCAGCCAATGAGAAGCCGTGAACTGCTTATAAAAGCGGAAGCCTCACCAGTCCACGACAGTTTTACTCCTGACGAAGATGACGAAGGTAGTCATCGAAAGCTTGGGATTTTATCCAAATTTGACACAACAAGTAAACCAAGAACGTTTTATGTAACAAAATTTCTGAGTTAAATAATTAAGTCACTGCAACTATATTGGCAAGTAGTATGTAATGAGCAATGAAATTCAACGGCACTAAGCTTATTTGTGAATCTGAAATTACTGTGCACTCATTGGTTTCTGGGCACACTATCATATTGCCATTATTATAGTTTAGGAAAAATTTTATATTTTGGGGGGCCGAAAAACATAGTAGACGAGCCTGCAAACTCAATTTGCTACATCTCAAGTGACATCAAAAGTTGTGCAATTGTCTACCAGAAGTTTCTTTGATAACTAGGCTTTACATTTTCGAATTTGTACATGCATAAATACTAGTATTGGTGAGATCCATCATCAAAATAAGGTAATTCATGCTGTAGCAAGTCATTATCTCAATTTTAATGTTATAGTATCTTGATTTATTAGTGCAGTTTTAATTTAGTAAATATTATACTACGATCCTGGTAAGTGTGTACCTGTACCATGGTACTCTTAAAATGAGTATGAATCTAGCTGTCACCGTGGTTATGTCGTCACAGTAAAGAATAGTTTCTAATAACATTATATCACTGAAAACTGAAAGAATTTTTTAACTGCTTAAAAATGAAATACCACTAAGGAGATCATTACCTTGAAATCATTACCTGTATTGCTCTCTTCACAACCAACGCGGTAACACTCGTTTCACACTACTTCCTGCAAACGTGACGTCATTTTGAGGTCAGACGCAAAAATCGACGACCGCATATCGACTATTGAATTTTGTTAGCGTTCGATACGGACCTCTCACAGGACTTGATGCGCGCTTGCGGGATATTAACAAAAACACGCCATTCTTGGGATGATTTATTATTGCTATAACAAAAGTCACATAATCATTTATCGACGGTTAATGCCTTCATATAAGAGTGCTCTCTCAGGAGTGAGTTGTTATCATCAGTAATTCACTAATTAAACATGAAACATACTTGTTTTACACTGAGGAGCCAATGAAACTGATACACATGCCTAGCCCCTGCGAGCACGCAGAAGTGCGAAACATTACATGGCATGGACTCGACTAATGTCTGAAGTAGTGCTGGAGGGAACTGACTGACACCATGAATGCTGCAGGGCTGTCCATCAATCCATAAGAGTATGAGGGGGGGGGGGGGGGGTGGAGATCTCTTCTGAACAGCACATTGCAAGGTGTCCCAGATATACTCATTAATTTTCATGTCTGGGGACTTTGGTGGCCAGTGTAACTGTTAAAACTCAGAAGAGTGTTTCTGGAGTCACTCTGTAGCAATGCTGGGCGTGTGGGGTGTCGCATTGTCCTGCTGTAATTGCCCAAGTCCGTCGGAATGCGCAATGGACATGACTGGATGCAGCCGATCAGACAGGATGGTTACGTACATTTAACATGACAGAGCATCAGGGGTCCCATATCACTCCAACTGCACACATTCCACACCATTACAGAGCCTCCATCAGCTTGAACAGTCCCCTGCTGACATGTAGGATCCATGGATTCATGAGGATTTCTCCATACCGATACACATCTGTAAACAATATGAAACGAGACTCGTCCAACTAGGCAACATGATTCGAGTCATCAACAGTTGGTACTGACAGGGCCAGGTGAGGCGTAAAAGTCTTGTTTCGTGCAGTCATCAAAGGTACAAGAGTGGACCTTCAGCTCCGAAAGCCCATATCGATGATGTTTCGTTGAATGGTTCGCACGCTGACACTTGTTGATGGCCCAGCATTGAAATCTGCAACAATTTGCAGAAGGGTTGCACTTTTGTCACGTTGAACGATTCTCATGAGTCATCGTTGGTCCCGTACTAGCAGGATCCTTTTCCGGCCACATCGATGCCGGAGACTTGATGTTTTAGCGGATTCCTGATATTCACGGTACACTCATGAACTGGTCGTACGGAAAAATACCTCATCACTACCTCGGAGATGCTGTGTCCCATCGCTCGTGCGCCGACTATAACACTACATTCAAACTCACTTAAATCTTGATAACCCGTCACTGTAGCAGCAATAACCGATCTAACATCTGCGCCAGACACTTGTTGTCTTACACAAGCGTTGCCGATCCCAGTGCCGTATTCTGCCTGTTTACATATCTCTGCATTTTAATACACACTTATTAATACCACTTTCTTTGATGCATCAGTGTACGAAGTCGAAATACAAACTAGAAATAGGAGATATGCTAAAACTATTACTTTTAGTACAAAATAATGCCATGAAGCAGGCAAAAAGTAATACAAACGTCTCATAAATGACATCGACAGGAAGTGCAAAATGGCTAAGCAGGAATGGCTAGAGGACAAATGTAAGGATGTAGAGGCGTATTCTAGGGGTAAGATAGATACTGCCTAAAGGAAAATTAAAGAGACCTTTGGAGAAAAAAGAACCACTTGCATGAATATCAAGAGCTCAGATGGAAACCCAGTTCTAAGCAAAGAAGGGAAAGCAGAAAGGTGGAAGAAGTTTATAGAGGGTCTATACAGGGACAATGTTCTTGAGGAAAATATTATAGATATGGAAGAGGAGGTAGATGAAGATGAAATGGGAGATATGATACTACGTGAAGAGTCTGACAGAGCACTGAAAGACCTAAGTCGAAACAAGGTCCCGGGATTAGACAACATTCCATTAGAACTATTGACAGCCTTCGGAGAGTCAGTCCTGACAAAACTCTAGCATCTGGTGAGCAAGATGTATGAGACAGGCGAAATACCCTCAGACTTCAAGAAGAATATAATAATCCCAACCCCAAAGAAAGCAGGTGTTGACAGATGTGAAAATTACCGAACTATCAGTTTAATAAGTCACAACTTCAAAATACTAACGCGAATTCTTTACAGACGAATGGGAAAACTGGTAGAAACTGACCTCAGTTTGGATTCCGTAGAAATGTTGGAACACGTGAGGCAATACTGACCCTACGACTTATCTTAGAAAATCGATTAAGGAAAGGCAAACCTACGTTTCTAGCATTTGTAGACTTAGAGAAAGCTTTTGACAATGTTGACTGGAATACTCTCTTTCAAATTCTGAAGGTGGCAGGGGTAAAATACAGGGAGCGAAACGCTATTTACAATTTGTACAGAAACCAGATGGGAGTTATAAGAGTCGAGGGACATCAAAGGGAAGCAGTGGTTGGGAAGGGAGTGAGACAGGGTTGTAGTCTCTCCCCAATGTTATTCAATCTCTATATTGAGCAAGCAGTGAAGGAAACAAAAGAAAAATTCGGAGTAGGAATTAAAATCCATGGAGAAGAAATAAAAACTTTGAGGTTCGACGATGACATTGTAAGCCTGTCAGAGACAGCAAAGGACTTGGAAGAGCAGTTGAACGGAATGGACATTGTCTTGAAAGGAGGATATAACATCAACAAAAGCAAAAAGAGGATAATGGAATGTAGTCGAATTAAGTCGAGTGATGCTGAGGGAATTAGATTAGGAAACGAGACACTTAAAGTAGTAGAGTTTTGCTATTTGGGGAGCAAAATAACTGATGATGGTCAACGTAGAGAGGATATAAAATATAGACTGGCAATGGCAAGGAAAGCGTTTCTGAAGAAGAGAAATTTGTTAACATCGAGTATAGATTTAAGTGTCAGGAAGTCGTTCCTGAAAGTATTTGTATGGAGTGTAGCCATGTATGGAAGTGAAACATGGACGATAAATAGTTTGGACTAGAAGAGAATAGAAGCTTTCGAAATGTGACGCTACAGAAGAATGCTGAAGATTACATGGGTAGATCACATAACTAATGAGGAGATATTGAATAGGATTGGGGAGAAGAGAAGTTTGTGGCACAACTTGACTATAAGAAGGGATTGGTTGGTAGGGCATATTCTGAGGCATCAAGGGATCACCAATTTAGCATTGTAGGGCAGCGTGGAGAGTAAAAATCGTAGAGGGAGACCAAGAGATGAATACACTAAGCAGATTCAGAAGGATGTAGGTTGCAGAAGGTACTGGGAGATGAAGAAGCTTGCACAGGATAGAGCAGCATGGAGAGTTGCAACAAACCAGTCTCAGGACTGAAGACCACAGCAACAACAGGTAGTAACTGGTAAAAGATACCATGACCAGTAAAAAGTTACCCTGATTGTTTGTACCCTTATCCCAATGCCTCCAGTTATTCCACATACTGTTATTATGAACGATGAGGTGTAGGTAAGCTACTGTACCTGCGCCTGCTCAGGTAAGCGTAGCTCGTAATACTCTACATACAGTAGCTACACATTATAGAACATGTACATTATGCAACAGATTTAATAATATTTTATCAAGGTTTATGTTTGTAAGATGGCAAGAACTATGCCCCTTACATGAAGTCATTAAAGATCACCGGACTCACATTGAGTGAACAGTACGGCTGAACAAAAATGACTGACAAGGCACAATGCATCTTGTAGAGGGTATAGTATGGACGTATTGGAATAATTAATGTTGGGTGATGGTTTTAAAGTAATTCATGCGACATGAAAACTTTGTGGAAACACGTCGATTTACTGGAGGCTAGTTTATCCCAGGGAAGTACTCAGAGCTGACCGCAGCCGGGTGGTGGCGCGTGGCTGGGGCGCGGCGAAGGGAAGCGACAATAGGCAGCTTAGGGCGGCTCAAACTCTGAGAAAGCTGTAACGGGGCGTGGTCTCCAGCTGCCTTAAGATAAGTGACAGTGAGGGGGTGGTTGACCCCATTCTGGTGTACCGGGAAGCAGACGGAGAATTTGTATGCCTGTTGATAAATGTCTGTCGTCCTGTTTTCTGTGAAACATGCGAGAAAGCCGCGCAAAGCTACGCTGGAGCGGTCAACAGAGGCCAAAATATGCGTGTTAGTGATGATAGCAACTTCACGCTGAATTCTCAGTCCACAGAGTCTGAAGTAAATCAGGTGAAGAGCGACAGAATGAAATACGCCGGCCTCCGATGGGAATGTAGGACCTAGGAATTTGAAGTACTCACCTGGGAGTCAGAATTTCGGAAAAATTGTTGTTTTATGCAGATGTTAACCTTGATGGCTGGCCTGGAAGGATCTAAATAGCAGAAGCTGAGAGGAAGGGAAATTTTGTGGGAATTTGTTCACTTCCCACAGCATGCATTGGTCACCACTAGGAAGCGATGCATAATCAACGAGACTTGCGCTGCAATTGGCGTAAGTGATTTTGCTGGAGGGGAAACCGAGGTGAAGAGCAGACTGGCAGAAGTCTCTGTAGAAATCTTCCGTTCCCAGCTTGCCTAGAGTGTGGACGTGGTGTTCTTTACTCAGCTTGCCTGAGAGAGAGTGAGCATCTCTGAAGTTAATAATTTAGCATGTTCAATGATGTAAAAAAAGGATGTTCCATACTCTATTGCGCCCTTTAAGGGGTCAATTTTTTTAAAACTTTTTAAAGTAGCCCGTGTTCTCCTCCAGGTTTCAAGCTATATGCATAACAAATTTCATCGACATGTTCAGCATTTTTGCGGTAAAAAGTTAAATTATCTTCGCATTTATAATGTTGGTTTGGAAGTATGGATTACGAAGCTTTATTGAGTGAGTCAGGAGTAGTGAATGATGTCGCTTCTGATTAACATACTGAACAAATCATTTTTTTCGGAAAAAATTAATTTCGCATTTTAGTAGAGTAGTATGGATTACGAACCTTTATTGAGTGATTCAGATGTTGTGAACGAAGCTGGCCCGCTGCTTGCCCCCACGGCGCTCACGTGCAAACCAGATTTTGCGACCCCTCTTCCATTTTTTTCACACTCCTATTAAAGATTTGTCCTTGGAATTTTCGTGAAATAAAATTTCTTTAATAATAATTTCTACAAAAACAAAATCCATTTACATACTAATTCACTAGCTATTACATATAAATGAGAATCTCTGTTGGAAAATCTAGGAATACTTAAATTCTAGCTTGTCTGCTGACTTTGAAAGTTTCTTTGAAGCATACATATACTCACACAAAATGAACTTTTCTTTCTTTCATAATTGCGAAACCTTCTACGCTACTGGCCATTGAAATTGCTGCATCACGAGAATGACGTGCTACAGACTCGAAATTTAACCGACAGGAAGAAGATGCTGTGATACGCAAATCATTAGCTTTTCAGAGCATTCACACAAGGTTGGCGCCGGTGGCGACGCCTACAACATGCTGACATGAGGAAAGTTTCCAACCGATTTCTCATAACAGCAGTTCACCGGCGTTGCCTGGTGAAACGTTGTTGCGATGCTTCGTGTAAGGAGGAGAAATGCGTACCATCACGTTTACGACTTTGATAAAGGTCGGAGTGTAGCCTATAGCGATTGCGGTTTATCGTATCGGCACATTGCTGACGTGTCGGTCGAGATCCAATGACTGTTAGCAGAATATGGAATCGGTGGGTTCAGGAGGGTAATACGGAACGCCGTGCTGGGTCCCAACGGCCTCGTATCACTAACAGTCGAGATGACAGGCATCTTATCCGCACGGCTGTAACGGATCGTGCAGCCACGTCTCGATCCCTGAGTCAGCAGGTGGGGACGTTTGCAAGACAACAACCATCTGCACGAACAGCTCGACGACGTTTGCAGCAGCACGGACTATCAGCTGCGGTTACCCTTGACACTGCATCACAGACAGGAGAGCCTGCGATGGTGTACTCGACGACGAACCTCGCTGCACGAATGGCAAAAAGTCATTTTTTCGGATGAACCCAGGTTCTGTTTACAGCATCACAATGGTCGCATCCGTGTTTGGCGACATCGCGGTGAACGCACATTGGAAGCGTGTATTCGTCATCCCCATACTGGCGTATCACCCGGCATGATGGTATGGGGTGCCATCGGTTACATGTCTCGGTCACCTCTTGTTCGCATTGACGGCACTTTGAACAGTGGACGTTACATTTCAGATGTGTTACGACCCATGGCTCTACCCTTCATTCGATCCCTGCGAAACCCTACATTTCAGCAGGATAATGCACGACCGCATGTTGCAGGTCCTGTACGGGCCTTTCTGGATACTGAAAATGTTCGACTGCTGCCCTGGCCAACACATTCTCCAGACGTCTCACCAATTGAAAACGTCTGGTCAATGGTGGCCGAGCAACTGGCTCGTCACAATATGCCAGTCACTACTCTTGGTGCACAGTGGTATCGTGTTGAAGCTGCATGGGCAGCTGTACCTGTAGACGCCATCCAGGCTCTGTTTGACTCAATGCCCAGGCGTATCAAGGCCGTTATTACGGCCAGAGGTGGTTGTTCAGGGTACTGATTTCTCTGGATCCATGCACCCAAATTGCGTGAAAATGTAATCACATGTCAGTTCTAGTATAATATATTTGTCCAATGAATAGGCCTTTATCATCTGCATTTCTTCTTGGTGTAGTAATTTTAATGGCCAGTAGTGTAGCTAATGGCTGCTAATCATGTGCTACTGTGCTACAGCACATTGTGAGTATCGTACGAAAATTATACCTTTTATCTTAGAATGCAAGCCATAAATCGCTGTAAAATTACATCATCTCTCCTCGATTGTGAGCCGGAAATGGCACTAAAATTACGTCAGTTCTTTTCCAACGCTTGTTGGTATGTAAACGGAGAAAAACTCGTTTCGGATATTAATTCTAACATTGATGACGTAGGCTAATGACATCAAAAACTCGTACGTGTCAGACAGTGTTATATGTGAAAGTAGCAAGTCATGTATCAATGACACAACGAATGTAATTTATATAATATATGCAGGTGTACAGGGTGGGGCCATTGAAATTATCCTACAGGTCGGCACAATTCGCCCAGACAACTGAGCTTATAGCCTATACGAACCTATTTATGATAGGTTAGAAAGCTAGAAATTATTATTATATTACCGACAACATTTCAGAAAGTCAGATTACCACAAGAACAAATGCGTATTGGCACAAAATTACGTCCTCCTTCCGTATTGGCACAAAATTAGGTCCTCCTTCCTTAAAAGGAGATGTAGATGCCTATATTATTTTGAGAATGAACTGTGCTATTGTTGTTTGAAAGTCCTTCGTTCATACAGTAACTTACTGCGTTTAATAAAAATATCACTCCGGAAAGGCAGTAGGAAAGGAAATTACAGTAAAATTAGTCTAACTGATCGGTGCACAAATGTTATAAACTTCAGCGAAAATTAATTTCTAATGTCGAAGGTGAATTGCGGTCACTGTGGGAGAACGTTACGTCCGACCAAGGGTTTAAAGCTTTGTATAGAAACTGCTGTCAGCAATTAACGTGTTAAAACAGCGACTTATAAAACAGGGAATATTTAGTATTAGAAATTAGTACAACTAAAATAGAAAACCGTACTCACCATATGGACGCTTCATTCTCCGCCTATATTTTATAAAACTAAAATGAATATGCACTTATAGCACTTTTTAAGTTGCAGCAAACAATCAACGGACAATGTGCGGTTTTGTGTATCCCGCTAACGGCTCGGAAGAAGTGAAAGGAGAGCGGAGTTCCGACAGTCAAATCTATCCGCCGAGAGGCCACGGAGATTCCCTCTGCGGGAACCGGCATCTGGTAAGCTCAAGCCTACTTACATTGGGGATGTTTCTTCCCAAGCCATTTTGTTAATGTAGTTCCAACATACAGACTTTTCGTATTTTAATTCGAAAAGACAGATATACATTGCATTATTAGGAAGGAATTAGATAATTTTGTTATGCAGATATGGTAGTGGTGGGCAGGCAATCGCGTATCTGTTAGAAATCACAGTGATTGAGAAGTCACAGATATCACGATAACAACTTTACAGAATCTAATTGCGATTTCAGTCACAGTTAGCAGTCGCAAGTAGCATTTCACATTCAACGCCGTGAGCCATCTGTTGGCCGAATTTCGTACTGCTTTCGGCGATTTCACTGACAAGTCACTGCTAGAAGTCTCAAGTAGCAACTAAAAAGCACAGTTAACAGTGCCATCTGTTGGCCAAAGTTCGTACTAGGCTATTTTCTATCGAGTCAAACTGCGATTTCTGTGACAAATCGCAACAAGAAGTAGCAAGAGCAACTAAAAACCGCAGTTAACATTCTTTTCCTAGTGCCATCTGTTGACCGACGTACGTACTTCGTTATGAGGACCTAGTGCTGTGTGTGCAAATGGCTTATTTCAATAGTGGTACAAGTCCATTTTTGAGATACAGAGTCCTAAAGTTAAATGAGCGCTGAAAAGTCTGCAATTTAGATGCCAGAAATATTCAAACTTACGGATTCTTGCTAGAGATGAACCTTTCTTTCTGTTTGTTTGGATCGTTAACTTCAGAAGCTTTATAGACAGAAAAGTGGAGGTAATGGACTTGTAGTACTATTGAAATAAGCCCTTCATATTATATGACGACGTGCACATTATATTAATAAGAAGTAACGTTGCCTTTTTCTACTGAAAATATCAAGTAACCTAAAAAATGTGTTTGACTCTGCTTCCAATATGACAGTTTTGGTTAATACTCCCCATGCTTACAGGACTTAAATGAAAACAGTATTATTGAGTCATACGAATGCCTTACTTTTGTGCCGACACAGTTCAAGATTCTGGAGAAAAGTTTTACACCTGGTGTTCTACATGGCAACTGCACCCACAAGAGCTTTTTGCCGACACTACAACCACCTACATGAGTAAGTTTTCCTGGGTTACCTTCAAGTACTACACTTAAACTATTCCTGATTTAATTGGAAGATCTATACTTCCACTTTCATATCAACAGCCTCAAAATACATACTCTAAATGGTTCAAATGGCTCTGACCACTATGGGACTTAACATCTGAGGTCATCAGTCTCCTAGAACTGAGAACTACTTAAACCTAACTAACCTAAGGACATCACACACATCCATGCCCGAGGCAGGATTCGAACCTGTGACCATAGCAGTCACGCGGTTCCAAACTGAAGCGCCTAGAACCGCTCGGACACATCGGTCGGCTACATACTCTATAGACCTCGGGCTATGTTACAGGTCAGTGTCACACCAAGTTTGTGGGGAAAAGGGGGGGGGGGGGGGTGACACGTCACTCTCCAACAAGTGTTTACCAATAATTAAATGGTGGAAAATTTACGGGAATAGGACGGCTTAAAATGTGGAAAATGAGATTTTAATTATTAACTCACTGTATTTGACATTTATCATTCCTTTAAAATCGCAGTCACTCATTCTGCACACTTATTTCATAATTATGGCACTTTTAAACTGCAAATCCTCTAAGAGCTGTCTTGAATATTCACAAGTCTCTCTCAACAGCCTTGATGTGGGTAGATACGTACAGCAACCAGGAATCAAAGTCGGAACTGCGTCTGCAAAATCACAAGGATTATTAAACAATTTTTGTTGTCACTAATTACATGCAATGTAACTGACAGAGTAGATTGCTAATATTTGCTGTAATGAAAGCCACTCTAATTCACATTTGCTAGAACGATCTCGCTTAAGTAATTAAGTTCATCAGAACACTTAGAAACTAACCTCTCGTCTGACGAAGACAGTCTAAAGACGCAGTGGCAATTTCTCCAGATCTGTTGACAATGATATTTTGAGTTATCACTTTACTGAGTGACTGAAATTTAGGTCAGGTACCTGTGAACATAATAATATGTTAGAATTCATTTTCTAAACACGCACAAATATGGTACTGTATGGCTACTTACATATTAATTACACTACTAATATTTTCACAGTTGTTTCTTTAATACAAAATTAAAGCCAACGGAAGAACAAACGTAAAACAGTTTTGTTGAGATGAAATTTTCTGTGTGGACAAATGTAACTTTTCATACGGTGGTTTAAGTCGCAGAAATCGCAGAGGTAGAGTGCTGAGGGATACACGACCTGGATTCCTTAACTGCGACAAATCACACCTGAGTATAACAGATACTGAAAAGTAGCGTTCACAGAAATCACTGATATCCGAAAATCGCAGTTTAGCCCGTCATTAAGATATGGAAACTGTAATACGAATTTCAACGATGCAGTCTCTAAACCAGCCACTAGCCACTACTCAGTACGCACATTGCAAGTTAAGGAAACTTAGTTATTAGAGGCCTGAAAATGTTAGACTTCTATTTGCATTCACCATTTCGAATGCTTTTTTTTTTTTTCCTAGAGGGGGACAGGCTGGCAGCAGCTTAGTACGCTGCTCTACAGCCAACAGACTTATTTTTAAAAAAACGGAAGAAGAAAAGAAACAAGAAAAACAGGTGATAAAACGGTGACGTAAAGTGTAAAATGGTGGAAAGTTAAAACGGAGTTGCCAATGTTAATAAAAGACACAGGAATCAGACAAGGAACATAGTACACACACAATTAAAAAACATGGCGACAGTCTGGTTTCTGTTCGCAAGAGATAAAAAGCACACCCAGCGACAGTATTATGGCCGTTCGCAACACTCCCCAAAATCAAAGCACTAGTGGTGGGCAGGAAATCGCGTATCTGTTAGAAATCACAGTGACTGAGAAGTCACAGATATCACAATAACAACTTTACAAAATCTAACTGTGATTTCAGCCACAGTTAGCAGTCGCAAGTAGCATTTCACATTCAACGCCGTGAGCCTCCTGTTGGCCGAATTCCGTACTGCTTTCTGCGATTTCAGTGACAAGTCGCAATTAAGAGTCGCAAGTAGCAACTAAAAAGCGCAGGTAACAGTGCCATCTGTTGGCCAAAGTTCGTACTACGCTCATCTCTGTGACACGCTATCGAGTCCAACTGCGATTTCCGTGACAAGTCGCAACTAAGAGTCGCAAGTAGCAACTAAAAAGCGCAGTTAACAGTGCCATCTGTTGGCCAAAGTTCGTACTACACTCATCTCTGCGACACGAGTCCAACTGCGATTTCCGTGACAAGTCGCAACTAAGAGTCGCAAGTAGCAACTAAAAAGCGCAATTAACAGTGCCATCTCTGCGACACGAGTCCAACTGCGATTTCCGTGACAAGTCGCAATTAAGAGTAGCAACTAAAAAGCGCAATTAACAGTGCCATCTGTTGGCCAAAGTTCGTACTACACTCATCTCTGCGACACGCTATCGAGTCGAACTGCTATTTCCGTGACAAGTCGCAACTAAGAGTCGCAAGTAGCAACTACAAAGCGCAGTAAGCAGTGCCATCTGTTGTGCAAAGTTCATACTACGCTATTCGCTACCGAGTCAAACTGCGATTTCTGTGACAAGTCGCAACTAAGAGTCGCAAGTAGCAACTAAAAAGCGCAGTTAACATACTTTTCCTAGTGTCATCTGTTGACCGACGTACGTACTTCGTTATGAGAGCCTTGTGCCTCACGAGATCGGTGTGCTGTGTGTGCATATGAAGGACTTATTTCATTAGTGGTACAAGTCCATTTTGAGATACAGAGTCGTAAAGTTACGTGCAGTTACAACTCAACTGTTCACATGTGCCGTCGCAGTTCTCCGTGTTTTGTGCGCCGTGTCAACCAGTGTTAGTGTTTTTATCGTCCAACATGAACGGCTTCTTGTTTTTTGTTTTTTTGTAACTACTTTCTTTGCCCGCCATTTTTTGTATTTTCTGTGTCAACTATCTCATATTATTGTACCCCATAAGGCTGAAGAGCGGCGTATTAAGCTGCTGCCAGCCCGCCTTGTATGAGGTGCTGAAAATTACAATAAAGGAAAAAAAAAAATCGTAAAGTTAGATGCGCGCTGAAAAATCTGCAGTTGAGATACCAGAAATATTCAAGCTTTTTGCTAGAGATGAACCTTTATTTATGTTTGTTTGGATCATTAATTTCGGAAGCATTATAGACAGAAAAGTGGAGGTAATGGACTTGTACCACTATTGAAATAAGCCCTTCATATTATATGACGACATGCACATTCAGCATCAGTTATGGTTGGTCAAATACTGCTGTGACTCTGAATGTATTATATTAATAAGAAGCAACGTTGCTTTTTTCTCTTGAATATATCAAGTAACGTAACAAATGTGTTTGATTCTGCTTCCAATACAACAGTTTTGGTTAATACTCCACGTGCCTACAGGACTTTGCAATGTTAACACAGCAGAACTCAGTCATCTGTATAAGTGTAGTGAAATGAAAACAGTCATATGAATGCCTCACTTTTGTTCCGACACAGTTCAAGACTCGGGAGAAAAGTTTTACAACTGGTGTTCTCACTGGCAACTTCACACACAGGAACTTTTTGCCGACGCTACTACCACCTACATGAGTAAGCTTTTCCTTTGTTACTTTCAAGTAATGCACTTAAGCTATTCCTGATTTAACTGGAAGATCAGTATTTCCCACTTTCAGATCAACAGCCTCAAAACGCATATTGTAGACTTTGGGATATGTTACAGGTCAGTGTCACACCAAGATTGTGGAGAAAGGTGGGGAGGGGGGCGGCATGTCACTCTCCAACAAGTTTTTACCAATAAATAAGTGGCGGAAAATTTACGGGTATAGGACGGCTTAACATGTGGAAAATGAGATTTTTATTATTCACTCACTGTATTTAACATTTATTATCCCTTTAAAATCGCACAACAACTTCAATAAAACACAGTTTAATCATTCACACACTTATTTCACAATTATTTCACTTTTAAACTGCAAATCCTCTAAGAGCTGTCTTGAATCTTCACGAGTCTCTCTCAACAGCCTTGATGTGGATAGATACGTACAGCAACCAGTAGTCAGAGTCAGAACTGCGTCTGCAAAAATACAAGAATTATTAAACAATTTTTGCTGTCACTAATTACTAGCAATATAATTTACAGAGTAGATTGCTAATATTTGCTATACTGAATATCACATTTGCAAGAACGATCTCACCGAAGTAATTAAGTCCATCAAAACGCTTAGAAACTAACCTCTCGTCTGACGAAAACGGTCTAAAGACTGGCAATTTCTTCAGATCTGTTGACAATGATATTTTGAATTATCTCTTTACTGAGTGACTGAAATGTAGTTCAGGTACCTATGAACATAACAATATGTTAGAATTCATTTTCTAAACACGAACTATTACGGTACTGTACGGCTACTTACATATAAATTATACTATTAATATTTTCACAGTTGTTTCTTTAATACAAAATTAAACCCAACGGAAGAAAAAACGTAAAATATACTTGCCAATGACAGGTTTGTTAAGATGCAATTTTCTGTGTTGACAGATGTAACTTTTTCATACGGTGGTAAGTCGCAGAAATCGCAGGAGTCACAGAAATCGCAGAAGTCACAGAAATCGCAGAAGTAGCAGAAATCGCAGTAGCGGAGGGATACACGACCTATGTTCCTTAACTGCGACAAATCACAGTGAAGAATAACGGATACTGAATCGTAGCATTCACAGAAATCGTAAAATCGCAGTTTAGCCCATCACTTCACAGCACGGAACACTCACTCACCGTAAAGCACTGCACTAAAATGGAGGCACAAAAACAAAGCTCCCGAGCTAAAGGCAAACGAGGGATATGTGTGCTGCTGCTCTCATCTGTTGCTTTCCCCTCTTTGGGGAAGTGTGAGGGGGAGTCTGTAGCCTTTCGGCTTTTACTCCCCTGGGAACGTGTGTGTGTGATTTTTCTATAGTTTTTGGTGTCTGTGATTTGTGATGATTGTTGTGAGTGTGTCTGGTACTTGCCTGAGGTAGGCGAGAAGTTTGGTGTTATATGGGAGCAGGATGATGGATTGGGTGTTGGGATTTTCTCTTCGACTTAGTCGTCGAAGATCGTCCTACGGCGCTTGTGCTTATCGCGGGACATGTCGTACCGACCTAGGGGGTGGATGAGTGCGTTTCCGGATCTGGAAGAGCCCTCATAGAAGGCCCTTGCCAGATCCTGGAAGCGCTCTCTCAGGAGTGGGATTTCGGCTGCGGCGTGCAAGTCGTCTGTAGGGAATCCAAGAGGTGGGTGCAGCGCCCTTCTGAGAGCGCGGTTCTGCAGCCTCTGGAGTTTGTCCAGGTGCTGCTTTGCCGCGTATCCCCAGGCAGGGCACGCATACACCATTACTAGCCGGATCGCGGCCTGGTACGCATTTATTGCTACGGTGCAGGGAAGGGAGCTGTCTGAAATATATGCGTTGCATGTGGCCGAAACTTATATAGCATTTGCCACAAACTCTAAGAACGAGTGTTAAACATTTTCTCAATCATTATTGCAAATCCTCGCTCACTTATATTCAGGTCATTAAAAAACAAAGAATATGCAGTTGTTGAGATGAGCTATTTCAAGTACTATTCAATAAAATGTCAAAATGTTAAATAAACATGACTACCAATGACCAGCTGCTACTGGACGGCGAGCCACACAGCTCTTGCCTAGCGTCGCCAACAGATGGCAGCGCGGTAGTCAGTCGTATGCTCACTGCAATACGGGTCCGTTAGCCACGTAACCGTTATAACACATTTGCAAGAATGTTGGCTTTTATGAGTGAATTAGTGTCTGTCAGTAGTACCAAAAGCATACCTCCTCCTCTTCGCATTTTCATTCTCTATTGTACCCTTTTAAGCGGTTGTTTTTTTTGTTTTTTGTTTTTGTTTTTTGATTTTGTAAGGAAGTTTTTCCTCAGGTTTCAAGCTTTCTCGAAACAAAATTTCATCGCAATTATTATATTATAGAATAGATTTAACATGTTGTGGATTTTATAAGCGTTGTATTCATTGTCTTGAATCGTATTGTGTGAGGGCCGATGATTGCATCAACATCGAGTCATACCAATGTTGGGTTTGAGCTCTTCTGTCAGGAGAGTTAATTTGGAGTTGGAACGGCTACTTGGATCTGGTGCAGGGTCACACATTGGTGTGGTTCCTGTTGATTCACTCTGTAGGTGGGACAATACTAGACATGGCCTACACCTCAACAAGAAAAGGAAGGGTAAACTGGCTGGGCTGATAGCAGGATATTTAAAGGGGAGAGGAACTACATCTCATGGTGGAAACTCTTTTGTAGTGTAAGATCAGTGTCCAGTGGGAAACTCAGCCAGGCAAAGATGTTAAAAAAGTTCAAGATACAAAAGTAAAGTGAAAAATAATGTTAGTATATTTCATCAAAATATTGGGGGATTGAAGAATAAAATTGATGAGCTTCTACTTTGTTTAGAAGATATAGAAACTGAGAATGTAATAGATGTACTATGTCTGTATGAGCATCACATTGTCACTGATATGCAAAAGGTTAGCATCAATGGGTACAAATTAGCTGCACATGTAAGTAGAGATAATATGATGAGAGGAAGAGTTGTCATATGTGTCAAAAGCTTCCACAGTGCAAAAAAAGTAGAAACTAAAAAATTTTGTGTAGAGCAACATATGGAAGCATGTGCCACTGAACTTAAACTAAATGATGGCACTTTCATAATTGTAACAGTGTATAGGTCCCCCTCAGGGAACTTCCAGCTATTTCTAGAAAACTTGGATGCTTTGTTGTGCTATCTGTAAGACAGGGGGAAGCAAATTATCATTTGTGGGGATTTCAATGTTGATTCCCTGAAAGAGTGTAATAGGAAGAATGACCTTGTAGTAGTACTCAATTCTTTCAATTTGAGCTCCGTCATTGATTTTCCTACTCGGATAACAAAGAACAGCAGTACATTAATAGATAACTTTTTAATAGATCAAGATAAGTTTAAGGACATAAATGCTTATCCTGTTGAGAATGGTCTTTCAGATCATGGTGCACAGCTAGTTACAGTACATGACATAGCTCCATGCATTATATCAAATCAGACTTTCAAAGCAGTGCGTTCAATTAACAATGTAAATATTGCAAACTTTAGGGAAAGCCTACAGCAACTAGACTGGGATGAAGAGTATGAGGAACCTGATGCAAACTTGAAATACACTCCTGGAAATGGAAAAAAGAACACATTGACACCGGTGTGTCAGACCCACCATACTTGCTCCGGACACTGCGAGAGGGCTGTACAAGCAATGATCACACGCACGGTACAGCGGACACACCAGGAACCGCAGTGTTGGCCGTCGAATGGCGCTAGCTGCGCAGCGTTTGTGCACCGCCGCCGTCAGTGTCAGCCAGTTTGCCGTGGCATACGGAGCTCCATCGCAGTCTTTAATACTGGTAGCATGCCGCGACAGCGTGGACGTGAACCGTATGTGCAGTTGACGGACTTTGAGCGAGGGCGTATAGTGGGCATGCGGGAGGCCGGGTGGACGTACCGCCGAATTGCTCAACACGTGGGGCGTGAGGTCTCCACAGTACATCGATGTTGTCGCCAGTGGTCGGCGGAAGGTGCACGTGCCCGTCGACCTGGGACCGGACCGCAGCGACGCACGGATGCACGCCAAGACCGTAGGATCCTACGCAGTGCCGTAGGGGACCGCACCGCCACTTCCCAGCAAATTAGGGACACTGTTGCTCCTGGGGTATCGGCGAGGACCATTCGCAACCGTCTCCATGAAGCTGGGCTACGGTCCCGCACACCGTTAGGCCGTCTTCCGCTCACGCCCCAACATCGTGCAGCCCGCCTCCAGTGGTGTCGCGACAGGCGTGAATGGAGGGACGAATGGAGACGTATCGTCTTCAGCGATGAGAGTCGCATCTGCCTTGGTGCCAATGATGGTCGTATGCGTGTTTGGCGTCGTGCAGGTGAGCGCCACAATCAGGACTGCATACGACCGAGGCACACAGGGCCAACACCCGGCATCATGGTGTGGGGAGCGATCTCCTACACTGGCCGTACACCACTGGTGATCGTCGAGGGGACACTGAATAGTGCACGGTACATCAAAACCGTCATCGAACCCATCGTTCTACCATTCCTAGACCGGCAAGGGAACTTGCTGTTCCAACAGGACAATGCACGTCCGCATGTATCCCGTGCCATCCAACGTGCTCTAGAAGGTGTAAGTCAACTACCCTGGCCAGCAAGATCTCCGGATCTGTCCCCCATTGAGCATGTTTGGGACTGGATGAAGCGTCGTCTCACGCGGTCTGCGCGTACAGCACGAACGCTGGTCCAACTGAGGCGCCAGGTGGAAATGGCATGGCAAGCCGTTCCACAGGACTACATCCAGCATCTCTACGATCGTCTCCATGGGAGAATAGCAGCCTGCATTGCTGCGAAAGGTGGATGTACACTGTACTAGTGCCGACATTGTGCATGCTCTGTTGCCTGTGTCTATGTGCCTGTGGTTCTGTCAGTGTGATCATGTGATGTATCTGACCCCAGGAATGTGTCAATAAAGTTTCCCCTTCCTGGGACAATGAATTCACGGTGTTCTTATTTCAATTTCCGGGAGTGTATTACTTATTTCACGATACATTTTTAAGGGTATTTGAAAATTGTTTTCCCAGGAAAATAGTTAAACATAATTCCAAGAAAACATATAAAAAACCATGGATAACTAAAGGAATAAGAATATGTTGCAACCATAAAAGAGGACTGTATCTTACAGCAAGAGGGAGTACCGACTCCGAAATTGTTCAATATTATAAAAACTGTTGTGCGGTACTAAGAAAAGTTATTAAAAAGTCCAGAAGCATGTGTATCATGTCTGAGATCAGTAACTCTGATAATAAAATTAAAGCAATTTGGAATATTATTGAAAGGGACACAGGGCAACCAAGAGGACAGGAAGACTTTAGTGCCATAAAACTGAATGTCAAGTGCACTAACAAACAATCAGAAATTGAAAATATTTTCAATAATCATTTTTTAAATGTTGTGGAGAAAATAGGATCTAGATCTTCACTAGAAGAGGCAAGCCTACTAATAGAAGAGGCCATACCTGTGCAGTTTGAAACAGCTGTATTTCCACCAACCGCTCCCTCTGAAATCAGTAAAATAATAAACTTACTGAAAAGTAAAAGCTCTTACAGAATTGATGGCATTTCCAGCAAGGTACTTAAAGCTTGTTCCCCACAGATAAGTAGGATTCTCAGCCACGTATGTAATAGCTCTTTGGGGCAGGGTGTTTTCCCCGATAGACTGAAATATGCCATTGTAAAACCATTGCATAAAAAGGGGGATACGTCGGATGTCAACAACTACCGCCCAATCTCTCTTCTGACACCTCTATCAAAAATTTTTGAGAAAATAATGTATTCAAGAGTAGCCTCCCATATTTGTAAAAATAAAGTACTAACAAAATGTCAGTTCGGTTTTCAGAAAGGCTTTTCAACAGAAAATACGATGTACGCTTTCACAGATCAAATATTAAATGCTCTGAATAACCGGACATCACCTATTGGTATTTTTTGCGATCTCTCAAAGGCCTTTGATTGTGTAAATCATGGAATTCTTTTAGATAAGCTAAATCATTATGGTTTGGGGGGGGGGGGCAGTGCACAAATGGTTTGATTCATACTTAACTGTAAGAATGCAGAAAGTTTAAATAAGTGGTTCATGTAATGTTAAAACAACAGCTGATTCCTCAAACTGGGGGGCTATCAAGTACGGGGTCCCACAGGGTTCGGTCTTAGGTCCTTTACTGTTCTTGATGTACATTAATGACTTACCATTCCACATTGATGAAGATGCAAAGTTAGTTCTTTTTGCTGATGATACAAGTATAGTAATAACATCCAAAAACCAAGAACTAAGTGATGTAATTGTAAATGATGTTTTTCACAAAATTAGTCAGTGGTTCTCAGCGAACGGACTCTCTTTAAATTTTGATAAAACACAGTATATACAGTTCCGTACAGTAAATGGCACAACTCCAGTAATAAATGTAGACTTTGAACAGAAGTCTGTAGCTAAGGTAGAATTTTCAAAATTTTTAGGTGTGTCCATTGATGAGAGGTTAAACTGGAAGCAACACATTGATGGTCTGCTGAAACGTCTGAGTTCAGCTAGGTATGCTATTAGGGTTATTGCAAATTTTGGTGATAAGAATCTCAGTAAATTAGCTTACTATGCCTACTTTCATTCACTGCTTTCGTATGGCATGATATTCTGTGGTAATTCATCGTTGAGTAGAAAAGTATTCATTGCTCAAAAACGTGTAATCAGAATAATTGCTGGAGCCCACCCACGGTCATCCTGCAGACATCTATTTAAGGATCTAGGGATCCTCACAGTAACCTCACAGTATATATATTCACTTATGAAATTTGTTGTTAATAATCCAACCCATTTCAAAAGTAATAGCAGTGTGCATAGCTATAACACCAGGAGAAAGGATGATCTTCACTATGCAGGGTTAAATCTGACTTTGGCACAGAAAGGGCTAAATTATGCTGACACAAAAGTCTTTGGTCACCTACCAAACAGCATCAAAAGCCTGACAGATAGTCAACCAGCATTTAAAAATAAATTAAAAGAATTTCTAGATAACAACTCCTTCTACTCACTGGCTGAATTTTTAGATATAAATTAAGGGAGAGGAAAAAAAACTAACTTAAACATTAGTGTCATGCAATATTTTGTGTAATGTAATATCTTGTACAGATATCTTTTATTAACCGACGCGTTCCACATCATTACGAAGTGTCGTGTTCATGATCTATGGAACAAGTACTAATCTAATCTAGTCTAATCTACCCAGCGAGGCCCTTCCCCCCCCTTTTTTTTTAAACGAACCGTATTATGTGGGACATAGAAACTAATAAAAGCATTTTCAGAAAACTGAGTCGACCGTTTCCAAAGTCCGTTATTTCCGTGTAACAAACAGGGTGTATACGTGGACAAGGAAGAAACATTCCCGGATTTTTCCTGGATTCCCCGTTTAAAAATACACTTTCTCCAGGGTGAAAACACGCTTTTTCCGTGTTAAGTGACAGTATATTTTCCCTTATCAATCCTTTGAATGGTTAAGGTTTTATACACGGGCGTAGAATTTTCCGGCACTTTAGAATACGAAACTCAGAGAAAAAGACGCGTTTTGGAAAGATCTTTTATGTGCAGCAACATGTACGTTGCGTATTTTCGTATTACGAAAGTATGCAGTGGAATTCCACCAAACACCGCATGCTACTTTCCGAATCACTGAACTCGAGACTGCGATGCGTTTCTGTAAGCCAGTGATCTCGGCGGCCGATGACAGCGGATATTCAGAGCACAGGACACGTGATGTAGTCATCAAACAGCAACATCACTGTTAAGTAGCACCAACACACAAACAGGGAAAGTTAATAGTTTAAATTAATATACATAGCGTTGCTACAAGAAAAGAAAAGCTTTCACATATAATCTTGGTATCTAAGGTTAATAAGCTGCAAGAGAAGCTATGATTTCGCATATAATGTTGATCTTTTTTGCGCGTGTTACATTTTAAGAATCACACAAATGTGCCAGTAAAATTTTTTAATAATGACGAATGTCTGATCTTCAGGGTTCGAAATTCTTCAAAATGGCTCGTCATCAAAGAGCTGTTTTTTAAATGAGAGTCAAACGCTCTGTGATTTAAGAAATTTATGGTACATTCTCGCACATAGTTCAACTTACGTAAAAGGATATTTTCGTTGAAAGTAACGCTTTTCAAACCTCCATTCACAATATTTTCCCGCGACCTGTTAGAAACAGGTTCGTTTCAGCAGTTGCCAGAGAGCGCAGATAACACGCGACACCGCGCTTGCGCAGCTACCATGACGCAGGAAGCCCGAATGTGTGTACGTGTAAAACATTGAAAGATCATACGTTATGTCCTGAAAGAAACAAGACATCAGAGGATACTCCAAGAGCATCGTAATTTCGTGCACCGCAACTAAAATGTGCACATTTAAAGTGCATACTTAAAGTGCACATTCGTATGTCCAGACTCCCAATCAAGTAGATCTCGACCTGATATTAAGCTTTTCAGTGTGGTTTTTGTGATGTAAATTTTCTTGGAGCACCGGTACTAACCTAAGGACACCACACACATCCATGCCCGAGGCAGGATTCGAACCTGCGACCGTAGCGGTAGCTCGGTTCCAGACTGTAGCGCCTAGAACCGCACGGCCACTCCGGCCGGCTTCGTTATTATGGCATAACGCCATACGTGCTAGAAGATGAAAACGTGCACTTGAAATGCAGCGAACAGTTGAAACTAGACAGTACTGTGGAAGCTAACACTTCGTTTCAAATACACTGACTGTCTCTGCGGAAAAGGTTAATAAAAGTCAAATTTCTTTAGCAAACAGACGAAAGTAACTTCAGTGTTCTGCAAGGCGATTAATGCTTGACTGTCACAAAGGTGGAAATAAAATAAAATCTGAAACTAATGACGTATTTTAGCCTTCCCTAATTATGTGAATGTATTTTAATTCACTTGATAGTTCCCGGCCACAGATATCTGTTTTGTTTTCATTTGACGTGAGAGTAAACGAAAGGGAAACAGCAAAATCGCTAAATGTAAACACGGGTCACGTGAAAACTACCCACTATAATTCAGACTGCTCTGCGCATCAACCTCGGATCTACGGTATTTGGGAACCGGGTCAGTACTAAAAAAAAAACGAATTTTCAAAAATATCTTTCTGAAAAGTCTGAAACGTAAAACATATGTTTTCGAGGAAATGTAGGACAAGTTATTTCGTCTTAAGTGTGCCGAAGTGCAGTGCCACGCCTCTTCATAAAGCATACTTCTATCGCACGTCACTGTATTTCGCTCTGTGGAGTTGAAACGTGTATATTTTGTACTGGATGCCATCACACTGAACAGTGGAAGTTGAAATGTCCTGTGGTGCCTATGTTGCTCCCAGTCGGCCGGTTTGACGGCTTGCCTCACTTTAAAAAAAATCTCGCAATTAATAGCGGATGGAATTATTTGTAATCGGCAGAACAAGAACTCTTCAGGAAATTTGCACTCTTTATTGCCTATTGGCAATAATGTTGGAACACGTGAGGCAATACTGACCTTACGACTTATCTTAGAAGAAAGATTAAGAAAAGGCAAACCTACGTTTCTAGCATTTGTTGACTTAGAGAAAGCTTTTGACAATGTTAACTGGAATACTCTGTTTCAAATTCTAAAGGTGGCAGGGGTAAAATACAGGGAGCGAAAGGCTATTTACAATTTGTACAGAAACCAGATGGCAGTTATAAGAGTCGAGGGACATGAAAGGGAAGCAGTGGTTGGGAAGGGAGTGAGACAGGGCTGTAGCCTCTCCCCGATGTTATTCAATCTGTATATTGAGCAAGCAGTAAAGGAAACAAAAGAAAAATTCGGAGTAGGTATTAAAATTCATGGAGAAGAAGTAAAAACTTTGAGGTTCGCCGATGACATTGTAATTCTGTCAGAGACAGCAAAGGACTTGGAAGAGCAGTTGAACGGAATGGACGGTGCCTTGAAAGGAGGATGGAGGATATAAGATGAACATCAGCAAAAGCAAAACGAGGATAATAGAATGTAGTCGAATTAAGTCGGGTGATGCTGAGGGAATTAGATTAGGAAATGAGACACTTAAAGTAGTAAAGGAGTTTTGCTATTTAGGGAGTAAAATAACTGATGATGGTCGAAGTAGAGAGGATATAAAATTTAGACTGGCAATGCCAAGGAAAGCGTTTCTGAAGAAGAGAAATTTGTTAACATCGAGTATAGATTTAAGTGTCAGGAAGTCGTTTCTGAAAGTATTTGTATGGAGTGTAGCCATGTATGGAAGTGAAACATGGACGATAACTAGTTTGGACAAGAAGAGAATAGAAGCTTTCGAAATGTGGTGCTACAGAAGAATGCTGAAGATAAGGTGGGTAGATCACGTAACTAATGAGAAGGTATTGAATAGGATTGGGGAGAAGAGAAGTTTGTGGCACAACTTGACTAGAAGAAGGGATCGGTTGGTAGGACATGTTTTGAGGCATCAAGGGATCACAAATTTAGCATTGGAGGGCACCGTGGAGGGTAAAAATCGTAGAAGGAGACCAAGAGATGAATACACTAAGCAGATTCAGAAGGATGTAGGTTGCAGTAGGTACTGGGAGATGAAGAAGCTTGCACAGGATAGATTAACATGGAGAGCTGCATCCAACCAGTCTCAGGACTGAAGACCACAACAACAACATTGCCTATTAGCTAATAACGTGCTGTTTTGTGTGACATAAAATTAAGTATATAGGATACATAAAACCAATACAGAAAAGAGACAAGCAACAAAGTACACATTTCTTTAATCCTTAGCTCCTAGCATTCTTTTCCTCTCTAATCATGCTACAGCTTTACATGGCATGCTTTCCTTTCTGCGGAAGAATCTATTACCTGATCAAGTTCGTCAAACGATTCACTACACGAAAAATCGAAATGTCGTTGTCTAATGCTGAAAAAGCTGTTAACACAAATAATACCCAAGACTAGTGTGGTTTCTCGATCTGATTACGTCTATTTTGTCACTGTCTGCTAGATAAAAGAAAAGAAGCCTTTCTAATATTGGAGCAATTTTATAACACACACCAAATAAAAGAGACTGTTTTGGCAAAAATGGCCATTTTTATAACACGACAGAATATAATTCACCAAGTGCCAATATCAAATCCCTATTAGGCCTACTACAAGCAAAAAGCTCTATGTCAAGAAATAGTTTCACATTTCATTCATACGCACCAGCCGGCCGAGGTGGCCGAGCGGTTCTAGGCGCTACAGTCTGGAACTGCGCGACCGCTACGGTTGCAGGTTCGAATCCTGCCTCGGGCATGGATCTGTGTGACGTCCTTAGGTTAGTTAGGTGTAAGTAGTTCTAAGTTCTAAGGGACTGATGATCTCAGAAGTTAAGTCCCATAGTGCTCGCAAGGGAACCTCCCCATCGCACCCCCCTCAGATTTAGTTATAAGTTGGCACAGTGGATAGGCCTTGAAAAACTGAACACAGGTCAGTCGAGAAAACAGGAAGAAGTTGTGTGGAACTATGGAAAAAATAAGCAAAATATACAAACTGAGTAGTCCACGCGCAAGATAGGCAAAATCAAGGATCCCGTGGTTAGCGTGAGCAACTGCGGACCGAGAGGTCATTGGCTCAAGTTTTCCCTTGACTGAAAAGTTTACTTTTTTTATTCTCTCAAAGTTATGATCTGTCCGTTCGTTCATTGACGTCTCTGTTCACTGTAATAAGTTTAGTGTCTGTGTTTTGCGACCGCACCGCAAAACCGTGCTATTAGTAGACGAAAGGACGTGCCTCTCCAATGGGAGCCGAAAACATTTGATCGCAAGGTCATAGGTCAACCGATTCCTCCACAGGAAAACACGTGTGATATATTCTATACGACACTGGTGACGGCATGTGCGTCACATGACAGGAATATGTTGTCGACCCACCTAACTTGTACACTTGGCGAATGGGTAAAAAGATTCTTCGATTTAGGTCTTTTGTGGACGTGATAATCACTCCCAAAAAAGTGATGAAAACATAAGAGTTTGTCACATAAACTGCAACAAATGAATGCAACAGTTTCACAGTCGCACAGTTTTCTCTGTGCTCTGTCAAAACATATGTTTTTAACGTTTTCAAATTGTTCCGTTTAGGTGTAGCGTCCCCATACTACGGCGTAGTTACCTCGCATCTGACAGATAATAATTGTCTGAAAATAAATAATTGAAACTTTTCACACGAGGGAAGACTTCAACCAAGGTCGTCTCGTTCCGCAGCTGCTCACGCTAAGCACGGGACGACGGCGCTCCTACGCTCACATTGTCCTTGATGTTGCCTGTCTTTCGCATGGACTACTCAGTTTGTATATTTTGCTTATTTTTTCATAGTTCCACACAACTTCTTCCTGTTTTCTCGACTGATCTGTGTTCAGTTTTTCAAGGCCTATCCACTGTGCCAATTTATTACTAAATCTGAGGGGAGTGCGATGGGGAGGTTCCCTTGTCAGAGCCATTTAAACCATACGCGCCAGCTTCTCAAGCATGAGATCGAAAAGTAGTATTACGAAATTTTTATATAAAATTGGAATCGTCTTAAATGATTTGTGTGATGTCCCCGTTTCTCCTCCTTCCTCGTTCTAACAAACAATCTTGTCATCAGCAATTCTGCAGCTACTCCTACCATTGTCAAAATTTGTTCGCCGATTAATTTCACTAATCCTGCCAGAATCACAGGTTTAGTTATCCCGCGATTATTTTCCGGTTAGGCGTTGTTACGTGTTCGTACAACAAGTTTTCCGCGTTACTTCCGGAACAGAACTTAAGGGGCTGCTAGCCAGGGACTGTATTGCTGGTCCTTACTAGTGTTGCGACCAGCCAAAAATTTTCTGTCAGAATATCATTTTCTTGGGTACACCGAGAAGATAGTTCGTAATCTTCCTCACCTGTTGTTCCTGTCTGTCGTTTATTACCATTCTGGTAGTCTGAATCTATGGATTTCGCTAGCAATTATAACAACGCTGATCATTCGCAAAACCAATCAACCACATAATCAGAGCCGGCCGGTGTGACCGAGCGGTTCTAGGCGCTTCAGTCTGGAACCGCGCGACCGCTACGGTCGCAGGTTCGAATCCTGCCTCGGGCATGGCTGTGTGTGATGTCCTTAGGTTAGTTAGGTTTGAGTAGTTCTAAGTTCTAGGGGACTGATGATCTCAGATGTTAAGTTCCATAGTGCTCAGAGCTATTTTTGAACATAATCAGACAGCGATTGGTATTCATCCGTTCGGCTTTACTCCGCACAGCTCGGATAGCCCCGACCCCTTTCGTCTGCGGAAAGTTTATTTCTAGAGGTGACGAGGATTCTCCTGACAGAGATATCACGTACACTATATACGCTTTCAAAAATCAACTTATGATTCATTCAGAAATCATCTCAAAATGTGTTCAAAAACCAACAGGGAAGCAATTGAAAGTAATCGATAGAGAAACGTGCGCTGGATGCTTGGCGCTTTGTGAAACAAGCTTTTTCTCCCTCCAGAATATGAATTTGGCGCCCCCCACATTCCTGAAGCCTGAAGCGGGAGAATCTACTGCTCAAACGCGCCTCAACTGCGCATGCGCACGAGCCCGCTAGTAACAGTTTTGACTTCACGCTCATCGGAGGCAACTCGTTGTTATGAAGCACTGCATGGTCTTCCTAAAGCCTTTGACACATCTTGCTGCTGGCAGACGCTTGCATGAGCACTGTGTGTCGTTGTTGTATATGGCACATTTCCTTTGCAATTTAAGTATTTTCGTTTTTTCTCTTGCGGTTATGTTTTACTGTTGAAGTATTATTCTGCAGTAGCGGGATACAGTAATTTCCTTTGTTGGAGTATCGGTTCTTACCAGTCAAACTTACAAAAATTTAACTGAAAACTAAAACAATGAAAAATTCCCGGAATCCTAAAAAATTCCCGGGTTTTTCCCGGATCTCCCGGTTGTCCCGGGTCGTATACACCCTGAACAAAGGTTTCAGAAACGAGAAAAAACGGTCACTCAGTTGATATTTCGTTTTTATTGTTATTCTGTATTTGTTACAATTCCCTTTTATATTCTGGATAAATCACACCACAATTTTTTTATTTAAAACAAATATTTTACTTTGAACATAGCGACTCTTGGAGCTATAATCTGGACATAACGATTTCTGGAAATGTTTGCTTTTAAAATGATTGGTACAAATGAAAAATAACAGACATTTCATAATAATTGTTCGTGGTAGAGAACTATTAGCGGCCACTAGAAAGAATAACAGAGTACATACCTACCAACGAATCTTTTCGAAAAATGGCCGTCAACTTTATATTAAAACAGTACATCGTTACGAGATCACTGTTTTGTTTACATCAATTACTGTTCTGCTCTTCAACCTCATCAGATATCAGATTCTTCATCCAATTCAGCTCCAGACTGGTATTTAAAGATATTTTTGTAGAATATAAGATCGTTAATGTCCATTCAGCCTGGTCCATAGTGGTTCTGTAAAAGAACTGCTACATCTTAGATTTTTTTATGATGTTACCATTACACCTTCATGTATCTCTGCTGGTTTTAATCCCGTACAGGAGACGCCCGCTAAATCACGCAGGGCTAACACGTAATTAGGACTGTGGAAAGCGCCAAGGGAGTTGCAGTTGGATTCATTTCACAATTGTAATTATCATTTAGTTCACAAATACACTTTTGAAAGAATTAAATTTCCTTCGCGGCTGAAGGCCTCCACACAGATGCTTTAGAATAAGTTCAATTTTGTGAAGACATGACAGTTAAATTTACGAATAAGATTAATGGTATACATATGTGAGATCAGCATGCGGAGCGGCTGAAGGCCGCCTGATTAAATCTTCAAAAGTCCAAATATACTATGATGATTACTGAACGCAGAAGGTCACAATGTTTTAAGCTGCTAACAGGGCTGATAGCCCGCAAGGTGCACAGAAAGAGATAAACAAACGCAATAAGATGGCTGAAAGCCGCAAAGTTAAATTCTGCAAATTAAGGAAATATGCATTACAACAATCTGTAACACAATAAATTACGTTTACAAATTTCCCTTTTTCAACACCAACGGCGATAGGCCTACAACAACTTGTAAAATCTTTCAGAGGAAATTACACTACTGGCCAATAAAATTGCTACACGACGAAGAAATGCTGATGATAAGTGGCTATTCATTGGACAAGTATATTATACTAGAACTGACATGTGATTACATTTTCACGCAATTTGGGTGCATAGATCCTGAGAAATCAGTACCCAGAACAACCACCTCTGGCCGTAATACGCCTGGGCATTGAGTCAAACAGAGCTCGGATGGCGAGTACAGGTACAGCTTCAACACGATACCACAGTTCATCAAGAGTAGTGACTGGCGTATTGTGACGAGCCAGTTGCTCGTCCACCATTGACCAGACGTTTTCAATTGGTGAGAGATCTGGAGAATGTGCTGGCCAGGGCAGCAGTCGAACATTTTCTGTATGCAGAAAAGCCCGTACAGGAGCTGCAACACGTGGTCGTGCATTATCCGGCTGAATTGTAGGGCTTCGCAGGGATCGAATGAAGGGTAGAGCCACGGGTCGTAACACATCTGAAATGTAACGTCCACTGTTCAAAGCGCCGTCAATGCGAATAAGAGGTGACCGAGACGTGTAACCAATGGCACCCCATACCATCACGCCGGGTGATAACGACAGTATGGCGATGACGAATACATGCTTCCAATGTGCGTTTACCGCGGTGTCGCCAAACACGGATACGACCATCGTGATGCTGTAAACAGAACCTGGATTCATCCTAAAAAATTACGTTTTGGCATTCGTGAACCCAGGTTCGTCGTCGAGTACACCATCGCAGGCGCTCCTGTCTGTGATGCAGCGTCAAGGGTAACCGCAGCCACGGTCTCCGAGCTGATAGTCCGTGCTGCTGCAAACGTCGTCGAACTGTTCGTGCAGATGGTTGTTGTCTTGCAAACGTCCCCACCTGTTGACTCAGGGATCGAGACGTGGCTGCAAGATCCGTTACAGACGTGCGGATAAGATGCCTGTCATCTCGACTGCTAGTGATACGAGGCCGTTGGGATCCAGTACGGCGTTTCATATTACCCTCCAGAACCCGCCGATTCCATATTCTGCTAACAGTCACTGGATCTCGACCAACGCGAGCAGCAATGTCGCGATACGATAAACCGCAATTGCGATAGGCTACAATCCGATCTTTATCAAAGTCAGAAACATGGTGGTACGCATTTCTCCTCCTTACACGAGGCATCACAACAACGTTTCACCAGGCAACGCCGGTCAACTGCTGTTTGTGTATGAGAAATCGGTTGGAATGTGTGAATGCTCTGAAAAGCTAACTAACGCTTTGCATATCACAGCTTCTTCTTCTTGACGGTTAAATTTCGCGTCTGTAGCACGCCATCTTCGTGGTGTAGCAATTTTAATGGTCAGTAGTGTACAATAACCTTTCAAGAGCAGAAGGCGATAATGTTTGGACTGGAAGGAAATTCTGAGAACATGTTTCCAGGGCTGAAGACCCACAACTAACCTTGCCAAATTAAAAATATATACAATATAGTTAAGTTACAACAACATTAACACTGCCAAAAGGATAATTAAGAGAACACCACTCAGGAATCTCCAGTGGATCGGTCTGCCCTCGTTCACTTTGGCGAGACAGGTGGTGAGTCCAGCTACACTTAATTCGTGCGAACCCAACCAAGGGACAGACCGACCGAGCAACCTATTGCTTGCAACGGCGGAGTACACGAGAATTCAAGGCCCCAAAAAACTTACAAGTATCACTATCCCCAAACAAACGCGTATGTGAAGTGAGCTGCCAAAACTACACCCCATGTTGGGCAGCAACAAAGGCGAGGAAAAGACACTGCCTGAATTTACGTTAGCGGCCACGGCAGGCAACCAGAACACTAATGGCCACAAGGGAGAAGATTCCACTTGTGCACTTGACTATGGATAAATTAATTTGATCACTTCCACCTGACAGCTTTTTCCAAAGCTGTTTCACAGAGGAAGACTGCACTGTAGTTCCTTCTCTAGATTGTAGCACAGATGACAAAATGGTAGATATCGAAATAGACGACAGAGGGATAGAGAAACAAAATCGCTCAAAAGAGGAAAGGCCTCTGGACCTGATGGGATACCAGTTCGATTTTACACAGAGTACGCGAAGGAACTTGCCCCCCTTCTTGCAGCTCTGTCCCGTAGGTCTCTACAAGAGCGTAGCGTTCCAAAGGATTGGAAAAGGGCACAGGTCATCCCCGTTTTCAAGAAGGGACGTCGAACAGATGTGCAGAACTATAGACCTATATTTCTAACGTCGATCAGTTGTAGAATTTTGGAACACGTATTATGTTCGAGTATAATGACTTTTCTGGAGACTAGAAATCTACTCTGTGGAAATCAGCATGGGTTTCGGAAAAGACGATCGTGTGAAACCCAGCTCGTGCTATTCGTCCGCGAGACTCAGAGAGCCATAGACACGGGTTCACAGGTAAATACCGTGTTTCTTGACTTTCGCAAGGCGTTCGATACAGTTCCCCACAGTCGTTTAATGAACAAAGTTAGAGCATATGGACTATCAGAGCAATTGTGTGATTGGATTGAGGAGTTCCTAGATAACAGAACGCAGCATGTTATTCTCAATGGAGTGAAGTCTTCCGGAAGTAAGAGTGATTTCAGGTGTGCCGCAGGGGAGTGTCGTGGGACCGTTGCTATTCACAATATACATAAATGACCTTGTGGATAACATCAGAAGTTCACTGAGGCTTTTTGCGGATGATGCTGTGGTATATCGAGAGGTTGTAACAATGGAAAATTGTACTGAAATGCAGGAAGATCTGCAACGAATTGACGCATGGTGCAGGGAATGGTAATTGAATCTTAATGCAGGCAAGTGTAATGTGTTGCGAATACACAGAAAGAAAGATCCTTTATCATTTAGCTACAGTATAGCAGGTCAGCAGCTGGAAGCAGTTAATTCCATTAATTATCTGGGAGTACGCATTAGGAGTGATTGAAAATGGAATGATCATATAAAGTTGATCGTCCGTAAAGCAGATGCCAGACTGAGATTCATTGGAAGAATCTTAAGGAAATGCAATCCGAAAACAAAGGAAGTAGGTTACAGTACGCTTGTTCGCCCACTGCTCGAATACTGCTCAGCAGTGTGGGATCCGTACCAGATAGGGTTGATACAAGACATAGAGAAGATCCAACGGAGAGCAGCGCGCTTCGTTACAGGATCATTTAGCAATCGTGAAAGCGTTACGGAGATGATAGATAAACTCCAGTGGAAGAGAGACGCTCAGTAGCTAGGTACGGGCTTTTGTTGAAGTTCCGAGAACATACCTTCACCGAGGAGGCAAGCAGTATATTGCTCCCTGCCACGTATATCTCGCAAAGAGACCATGAGGACAAAATCATAGAGATTAGAGCCCACACAGAGGCATATCGACAATCCTTCTTTCCACGAAAAATACGAGACTGGAATAGAAGGGAGAACCGATAGAGGTACTCAAGGTACCCTCCGCCACACACCGTCAGGTGGCTTGCGGAGTATGGATGTAGATGTAGATGTAGATCTCGAACACTTCACTCGTTGTCGCTCACATTGAAACCTCCACAACAGCAATGCCGGATACAACAACGTAATGCTCAAAACCACTCAACCTTCACGTCCCGGTTCGTCGAGCGACGATGCTCGTACCGATCGGACAGCTGCAGACAGACTCCGACACCGCGCACAGACCTCCAGCTGCCCAGTCGACTACCCTACGCGGAGATGTCCCCGGACGAACCGATCGACCAACAATCCACCAAAGGTCAGGCCCGGCTTGAGTGATGCGTGGCGGCAACGGTCGGGCGGGTTTCCCCCCACCTGCTCTGGACTGTGGTATGTCACATTTGCCAACTTTTTAGCGCAGTGTTCCAGTGTTGTTCGTCTTTCTCGTGTTGCGAACAGAAACCATGCTGTCGCCGGGTGTGAATTTTATGTCTTTTGCGAACAGAAACCAGACTGTCGCCGTGTTTTCTTAATTGTCTGTCTATTGTTTTACCTGTCTGCTTCGTATGTATTTTATTAGCATCATCATCCCTCTGTTCTTTGTTTTAAGTTCCACGATTTCTTTTCGCCATGTTGCTCTTTCAGTCTCCGACTTTATCGCCTGTTTTTATCATTTATTCTCTTCACCTTTCTAACAAAGTCTGTAGGCTGAAGAGCGGCATACTAAGCTGCTGCCAGCCCGCCCCCTTCGGGGGGGAACTGAAATTCAATAAAGAGAGAAAAAAAAAAGTCGGGCGGGCGACGTCCACGCAGGGCTCACTGCTGCTGCGAGCCGGCGACTGGCTGGCCCGGGCTGCGCTCCGGACGCGTTGCAACTGTCTGCCAGGGCCCAGCTCACCACCCGAACTGCCGCGCCGCCGTGAACTCTCCCCCTCGCGCGTTCCGACTCACTCCACGACAGATGACAACCGGGAAGTCATAGCAGCCGAGCAAAGATCCCATCAGAGGGGATATATCGATACACGCTACTAGCGCCGATGACGGTCAGCAAAAGCAGCAACTCAGTAACGCCAGTAATTTAAATCAACGTGGTGACATGGAAATACGCTAAATAGGGTGTAAAATACCAGCTAGTGGCAGGGCGAGCCATGCATGGCTCACCCTCCTTGAAATACTTTTGCCACATCCTACATCAGTGTTCTACACTCCTGGAATTGGAAAACAGAACACATTGACACCGGTGTGTCAGACCCACCATACTTGCTCCGGACACTGCGAGAGGGCTGTACAAGCAATGATCACACGCACGGCACAGCGGACACACCAGGAACCGCGGTGTTGGCCGTCGAATGGCGCTAGCTGCGCAGCATTTGTGCACCGCCGCCGTCAGTGTCAGCCAGTTTGCCGTGGCATACGGAGCTCCATCGCAGTCTTTAACACTGGTAGCATGCCGCGACAGCGTCGACGTGAACCGTATGTGCAGTTGACGGACTTTGAGCGAGGGCGTATAGTGGGCATGCGGGAGGCCGGGTGGACGTACCGCCGAATTGCTCAACACGTGGGGCGTGAGGTCTCCACAGTACATCGATGTTGTCGCCAGTGGTCGGCGGAAGGTGCACGTGCCCGTCGACCTGGGACCGGACCGCAGCGACGCACGGATGCACGCCAAGACCGTAGGATCCTACGCAGTGCCGTAGGGGACCGCACCGCCACTTCCCAGCAAATTAGGGACACTGTTGCTCCTGGGGTATCGGCGAGGACCATTCGCAACCGTCTCCATGAAGCTGGGCTACGGTCCCGCACACCGTTAGGCCGTCTTCCGCTCACGCCCCAACATCGTGCAGCCCGCCTCCAGTGGTGTCGCGACAGGCGTGAATGGAGGGACGAATGGAGACGTGTCGTCTTCAGCGATGAGAGTCGCTTCTGCCTTGGTGCCAATGATGGTCGTATGCGTGTTTGGCGCCGTGCAGGTGAGCGCCACAATCGGGACTGCATACGACCGAGGCACACAGGGCCAACACCCGGCATCATGGTGTGGGGAGCGATCTCCTACACTGGCCGTACACCACTGGTGATCGTCGAGGGGACACTGAATAGTGCACGGTACATCCAAACCGTCATCGAACCCATCGTTCTACCATTCCTAGACCGGCAAGGGAACTTGCTATTCCAACAGGACAATGCACGTCCGCATGTATCCCGTGCCACCCAACGTGCTCTAGAAGGTGTAAGTCAACTACCCTGGCCAGCAAGATCTCCAGATCTGTCCCCCATTGAGCATGTTTGGGACTGGATGAAGCGTCGTCTCACGCGGTCTGCACGTCCAGCACGAACGCTGGTCCAACAGAGGCGCCAGGTGGAAATGGCATGGCAAGCCGTTCCACAGGACTACATCCAGCATCTCTACGATCGTCTCCATGGGAGAATAGCAGCCTGCATTGCTGCGAAAGGTGGATATACACTGTACTAGTGCCGACATTGTGCATGCTCTGTTGCCTGTGTCTATGTGCCTGTGGTTCTGTCAGTGTGATCTTGTGATGCATCTGACCCCAGGAATGTGTCAATAAAGTTTCCCCTTCCTGGGACAATGAATTCACGGTGTTCTTATTTCAATTTCCAGGAGTGTAGCTTTGTTCCCCTTGAATAGTAATAGTGCACTGACCTCTTTTTAATTAATATCCTTTTTAAAGGCTCGAACCGAAAGTACCATGGGAGCAAGGTTTCATGGCATCTTTAAGAGATGTCTTCCAGTATCAACCTGTACATCTGATCCAAGTTTGTAGACAGTCCAGAAGTTTGGTAATTAATCATCGCCGCGGGATCTGAGACGCCATGTCACGGTTCGCGGGGCTCCCCCGTCGGAGGTTCCGAGTCCTCCCTCGGGCATGGGTGTGTGTGTAGTCCTTAGCGAAAGAGTTTAAGTTAGATTAAGTAGTCTGTAAGCCTGAGGACCAATGACCTCAGCAGTTCGGTCCCATAGAAATACAGGGTGTTACAAAAAGGCACGGCCAAACTTTCAGGAAACATTCCTCACACACAAATAAAGAAAATATGTTATGTGGACATGTGTCCGGAAACGCTTAATTTCCATGTTACAGCTCATTTCACTTTCGTCAGTATGTACTGTACTTCCTCGATTCACCGCCAGTTCGCCCATTTGAAGGAAGGTAATGTTGACTTCGGTGCTTGTGTTGACATGCGACTCATTGCTCTACAGCACTGGCATCAAGCACATAGGTACGTAGCATCAACAGATTATTGTTCATCACGAACGTGGTTTTGCAGCCAGTGCAATGTTTACAAATGCGGAGTTGGCAGAACCCATTTGATGTATGGATTAGCACGGGGCAATAGCCGTGGCGCGGTACGTTTGTATAGAGACAGATTTCTAGAACGAAGGTGTCCCTACAGGAAGACGTTAGAAGCAATTGATCGGCGTGTATCGATCACGGAACATTCCAGGCTATGACTCGCGACTGGGGAAGACCTAGAACGACGAGGACACCTGCAATGGACGACGCAATTCTTCGTGCAGTTGACGATAACCCTAATGTCAGCATCAGAGAAGTTGCAGCTGTACAAGGTAACGTTGACCACGTCACTGTATGGAGAGTGCTACGGGAGAACCAGTTGTTTCCGTACCATGTACAGCGTGTGCAGGCACTATCAGCAGCTGATTGGCCTCCACGGGAACACTTCTGCGAATGGTTCATCCGACAATGTGTCAATCCTCATTTCAGTGCAAATGTTCTCTTTACGGATGAGGCTTCATTCCAACGTGATCAAATTGTAAATTTCCGCAATCAACATGTGTGGGCTGACGAGAATCCGCACGCAATTGTGCAATCACGTCATCAACACAGATTTTCTGTGAACGTTTGGGCAGGCATTGTTGTTGATGTCTCGATTGGGCCCCATGTTCTTCTACCTACGCTCAGTGGAGCACGTTATCATGATTTCATACGGGATACTCCACCTGTGCTGCTAGAAAATGTCCCTTTACAAGTACGACACAACATGTGGTTCATGCACGATGGAGCTCCTGCACATTTCAGTCGAAGTGTTCGTACGCTTCTCAACAACAGATTCGGTGACCGGTGGATTGGTAGAGGCGGACCAATTCCATGGCCTCCACGCTCTCCTGACCTCAACCCTCTTGACTTTCATTTATGGCGGGATTTGAAAGCTCTTGTCTACGCAACACCGGTACTAAATGTAGAGACTCTTCGTGCTCGTATTGTGGACGGCTGTGATACAATACGCCATTCTCCAGGGCTGCATCAGCGCTTCAGGGATTCCATGCGACGGAGGGTGGATGCATGTATCCTCGCTAACGGAGGACATTTTGAACATTTCCTGTAGCAAAGTGTTTAAAGTCACGCTGGTACGTTCTGTTGCTGTGTGTTTCCATTCCCTGATTAATGTGACTTGAAGAGAAGTAATAAAATGAGCTCTAACATGGAAAGTAAGCGTTTCCGGACACATGTCCACATAACATATTTTCTTTCTTTGTGTGTGAGGAATGTTTGCTGAAAGTTTGGCCGTACCTTTTTGTAACACCCTGTATACAGGGTGGTCCATTGATAGTGACCGGGCCAAATATCTCACGAAATAAGCATCAAACGAAAAAACTACAAAGAACGAAATTCGTCTACCTTGAAGGGCGAAACCAGATGGTACTATGGTTGGCCTGCTAAATGGCACTGCCATAGGCCAAACGGATATCAACTGCATTTTTTTAAATAGGAACCCCCATTTTTTATTACATATTCGTGTAGTACGTAAAGAAATATGAATGTTTTAGTTGGAGCACTTTTTTCGCTTTGTGATATATGGCGCTGTAATAGTCACAAACGTATAAGTACGTGGTATCACGTAACATTCCGCCAGTGAGGACGGTATCTGCTTCGTGATACATTACCCGTGTTAAAATGGACCGTTTACCAATTTCGGAAAAGGGCGATATCGTGTAGATGTATGGCTATTGTGATCAAAATGCCCAACGGGCGTGTGCTATGTATGCTGCTCGGTATGCCGGCCGGAGTGGCCGAGCGGTTCAAGGCGCTTAAGTCTGGAACCGTGCGACCTCCACGGTCGCAGGTTCGAATCCTGCCGCGGGCATGGATGTGCGTGATGTCCTTAGGTTAGTTTGGTTTAAGTAGTTCTACGTTCCAGGGGACTGATGACCTCAGTCCCATAGTGCTCACAGCCATTTAAAATTTGAACTATTTTTTTTTTTTTTTTTTTTTTTTTTTTTTTACAGCTCGGTATCCTGGACGACATCATCCAAGTGTCCTGGCCGTTCGCCGGATAGTTATGTAATTTAAGGAGACAGGAAGTGTTAGCTATATGTGAACGTCAGGTATTTTAGCTGCTGTCGCGGCTAATCCGCACATCAATAGCAGACAAATTGCGCGAGAATCGGGAATCTCAAAAACGTCGGCACGGATTTCTTTCTGTGGGGAAAGTTGAAGGATATTTGCTATTGTGATCCACCGACAATGCCTGACAACACGCGTCAGCGCATTGTCAATGCATGTGCGAACATTACGGAAGGCGAACTACTCGCTGTTGAGAGGAATGCCGTTACACATATTGCCAAATGCATTGAGGCTGACGGACATCATTTTGAGCATTTTTTGCACTAATGTGGTATTTTCAGGCAACCACGCTGTAACAGCATGCGTTCTCAGAAATGATAAGTTCGCAAAGGTACATGTATCACATTGGAACAACCGAAATAAAATGTTCAAACGTACCTACGTTCTGTATTTTAATTTAAAAAAAAAAACCTACCTGCTACCAACTGTTCGTCTAAAATTGTGAGCCATATGTTTGTGACTATTATAGCGCCATCTATCACAAAGCGAAAAAAGTGGTCCAACTAAAAAAAAAAAACGCAGCTGATATCCGTTTTACCTATGGCAGCGCCATCTGGTTTCCCCCTTCAAGCTAGATAAGTTTCGTTCTTTGTAGTTTTTTCGTTTGACGCTTATTTCGTGAGATATTTGACCCCGTCACAATGAATGGACCACCCTGTATAATATAATCACTGGGGTGCAAGATAATGCTTTTTGAACCAATCTGGTTACACAACAAAAACATCCCTGTATTGGACTGGCCTGGACAGAGTCCTGACCTGAACCCTATAGAACACCTTTGGGATGTTTTGGAACGCCGACTTCGTGCCCGGTCTCACCGACCGACATCGATACCTCTCCTCAGTGCACCACTCCCTGAAGAATGCGTTGCCATTCCCCCAAGAAACCTTCCAGCACCTGACTGAACGTACACCTGCGAGAGTGGAAGCTGTCATGAAGGCTAAGGGTGGGTCAACACCATACTGAATTCCAGCATTACCGATGGAGGGCGCCACGAACTTGTAAGTCATTTTCAGCAAGGTGTCCGTATACTTTTGGTCACATAGTGTAGCTGTTAGGAAGTGTTTGTCAATTGCTTTTTAATACTATGCCATAAATTACCCTTGTTGTACTGCAGCTCTGAAAATTCTACAGTTCACTCACCGCGGTTCACATTTGAGAACCTCAATGTTGACCGCCCGTAGGCTCCTCCTCTAACAAAGCCGAATGGAAGAACTAACACAGTGGGAGGTACAATGTTTTGCCACCATACATGAATAATTTTGACGATTCATATTTCATGTTTACTCTGTATGGGATTGCAATTTAGCTGAGGTTATTGCACTATTGATCATATGTTGCTTGATACGAAGTGCTATATTTCACACTAAGTATTCAATCTATACCTCGAAGAAGCAATGAAGGAAATAGAAGAAAAGTTCAACAGTGAGGTTAAAATTCGTGCTGAAAAGATATTAGTGATAGGATATACTGATGAAATTGCTATCGTCAGTTATGGTGACGCAAATTTGCAGAATCTGTTGAATGGAATGAGCAGTCTAATGAGTACGGAATGTGGAATGAGAGTAAGCCAGAAAAATACAAAAGCAACGAGAAGTAGAAGAAATGAGAGTAGCGAGGAAATAAACATAAAAACTTGTGATCACGCTGTAGACGAAGTTAAGAAATCCTGCTAACGTGGAAGCGAAACAACCCACGACGTACGGGGCAACGAGGATATAAAAAGCAGACCAGCACTGGCAAGAAGGACACTCCTGGCCTCGGGAAGTCGACTAAAACGTAGGCCTTAGTTCGAGCAATGAATTTCTAAGAAAGTACGTTTGGAGCACAGCACTGTATGGTGTTGAATCACAGACTGTGAGGAACCCGGAACAGAAGTGAAGCGTTTGCGATGTGGTACTACAGAAGAATGAAACACAGGAAGAGTGATAAGGGATCGTGAGGTTCTGCACAGAAATGGCTAAGAAAGAATATACGAAAAAAAAATTACAAGGAGAAGGGATAGGGCGATGAGACGTGGGTTAAGACGTCAGGGGATAACATCCGTACTACTACAGGGAGCTGGAGAGAGTAAAAATTGTAGGGGAAGACAGAGATTCGAATACATCCAAAAAATAATTGAATACATAGGGTGCAAATACTTCTCTGACCAGGAAAGGTCCCAAGCGGTGCGACCGACATTTTGAAACTACACTACCGGCCATTAAGATTGCTACACCACGGAGATGACGTGTTTCAGACGCGAAATTTAACCGACAGGTAGAAGATGCTGTGATATGCAAATGATCAGCTTTTCAGAGCGTTCACACAAGGCTGGCGCCGGTGGCGACACCTACAACGTGCTGACATGAGGAAAGTTTCCAACCGATTTCTCATACACAAACAGCAGTTGACCGGCGTTGCCTGGTGAAACGTTGTTGTGATGCCTCGTGTAAGCAGGAGAAATGCGTACCTTCACGTTTCCGACTTTGATAAAGGTCGGATTGTAGCCTATCGCGATTGCGGTTTATCGTATCGCGACATTGCTGCTCGCGTTGGTCGAGATCCAATGACTGTTAGCAGAATACGGAATCGGTGGGTTTAGAAGGGTAATACGGAACGCCGTGCTGGATCCCAACGGCCTTGTATCACTAGCAGTTGAGATTACAGGCATTTTATCCGCACGATTGTAACCGATCGTGCAGCCACGTCTCGATCCCTGAGTCAACAGATGGCGACGTTTGCAAGACAACAACCATCTGCACGAACAGTTCGACGACGTTTGCAGCAGCACGGACTATCAGCTCGGAGACTGTGGCTGAGTAAACCCTTGACGCTGCATCACAGACAAGAGCGCCTGCGATGGTGTACTCGACGACGAACTTGGGTGCACGAATGGCTAAACGTCATTTTTTCGGGTGAATCCAGGTTCTGTTTGCAGCACCATGATGGTCGCATCCGTGTCTGGCGACATCGCGGTGAACGCACATTGGAAGCGTGTATTCGTTATCGCCATACTGGCGTATCACCTGGCGTGATGGTAATGGGTGCCATTGGTTACACGTCCCGGTCACCTCTTGTTCGCATTGACGGCACTTTGAACAGTGGACGTTACATTTCAGATGTGTCTCGACCCGTGGCTCTACCCTTCATTCTATGCCTGCGATACCCTATATTTCAGCAGGATAATGCATGACCGCATGTTGCAGGTCCTGTACTGGCCTTTCTGGATACAAAAATTTTCAGCTGCTGCCCTGGCCAGCACATTCTCCAGGTCTCTCACCAACTGGAAACGTCTGGTCAATGGTTGCCGAGCAACTGGTTCGTCACAATACGCCAGTCACTACTCTTGGTGAACTGTGGTATCGTGTTGAAGCTGCATGGGCAGCTGTACCTGCACACGTCATCCGAGCTCTGTTTCACTGAATGCCGAGGACTATCAAGGCCTTTATTACGGCCAGAGGTGATTGTTCTGGGTACTGATTTGTCAGAATCTATGCAACCAAGTTGTGTGAAAATGTAATCACATGTCAGTTCTAGTATAATATATTTGTCCAATGGATACTCGTTTATCATCTGAATTTCTTCTTGGTGCAGCAATTTTAATGGCCAATAGCGTAATAGCACCTGGTGGTTACTGTAAATATACGTGTACAATGTTTTAAGGAAAAAAAATATGTTGTAGAGGAGCCGCGAACGTCGGCGAAAGCGCAGGTGGTGAGCGCGCGAGACTTCAGCGATGCAACAACTCTGCTTCGCTGAATCCAGAGATGCTACCTGAGCGACGGGCAGTAGCCGGCCGCTGTCGTGGAGAACCGACAGCAGCAACGAAGAATTAATTAACTGTCAAAAGTTGGCGTGGCACTGCGTGTTTGTTCGTTTTAAATGGGTCCTATGGTATGACATAAGGAGTTAGTTCCCATGTAGACCGCTCACCGACTAAGTGGATATGACGGGGTGCGTCTAGGTCCGATAGTAGAGCGGCCCATTGCGTGGTGTATTGAGGCAATGCAGCCAGCGGTTAAGGCTTGGGAGACGGAAAGGAGTTTTGATTGGTGGTACCAGTATTTTAATTTGGGTACAGTTCGCGGAGGCAGCGTGTTTAATAGTCTGTTAGGCCCCTGCTCATATACGTGGCTGTGACGGATGTTTCCTCCCAGCGCTGAGCAACGAAATTGGGCGCTAGTAAAGTTAGCTTTGAAAAGCGCGTAGCGTGAAGCAGTCGCCCTCCGTTTTCTGGTAGTGGCGCCTCTGTCGCAGTCGAAGGCTTCGGTGGCTCCCTCTAGCGGGAAAGGGGAAAAGTGGGCTGTTCGCGTGGGTTTAACAAGGAGACGGCACGACCGTGGGGTCGGGTTTTTGTCCGCAATTTTGTGTAGTGAAAGAGGACCCCTAACAGGGTTAAAATATTATGACGCACTACCCGGAAAATACCGGGAAAAATCGATCCAAAGTTTTTTTAAGTGTCTTATGAGTATAAACTGTTAGTCCACTACCGAGCCGCCGTCTGGCATAGGTGTTTAGGGCTCGGATTCTTACGCCACAGGTCTCGCGTTGGATTCCTCCTCTGGCACTTTTTTTTTCTTCTGTTTCATTTTCTTTGGTTATTCCACCAATTATTGAGAAAGTTTCTCCAAACATAAACTGTCTTTAACAAATTAGTTTCAGTGTTGAATAAAAATTATTTTCTTTTTGTCCAACAACACAATTCATGGCGGTGGGTTTTCCATTTTTCATTGTAAAGTATACGAGGGGAAACATTGCCTTTTTACAAAATTGTTAAGGCTTTCGTGGCCACTTGTTGACAAACTGCCTGTTGGCTTCTGTCTCGGGTTCTTCGGCCGACGTTCATCTGATGATTTTTCTGACGTTTCGCCAGCACGAGTGGCCAACTTCTTCATGGAACAATTCGAAACACAGGCACTGGACTCGGCGACTTGCAAACCTAAGGTGTGGTACAGGTACGTCGATGATACTTTCGTGGTGTGGAGCCACGGTGAAGAACAGCTCGGTGACTTCCTAAGACACTTGAACAGCCTCCATGCCAACATAACATTTACCATGGAAGTAGAAAAGGACAAGAAACTGCCATTTCTAGATGTGCTGGTCACAAGGGACGGCGAAAACCTGGGACACAGCGTCAATCGATAACCGACACGCACGCATCGATACCTGCACAGACTGTCAGATCACCACCCGAGCCAGAAAAGAGGCATGATTAGTACGCTCGTAACGAGAGCAGGACGAATATGTGAGCCGCAACACCTCAAACGAGAAATGCAACGCCTGGAAACTGTCCTGAGGAGCAATGGGTACTCCACAAATTACATTAGAAGTGTAACAGAGCCAAACACTCGGCGAAGTAAGGAACCAGAAAAAGAAATGTCGGGTACGGCCTTTCTGCCATACATTCCCAGAGTCACGGACAGAATCGGCCGTATATTGCGCAAACATGGCGTAAAGACGATTTTCAAACCGACAAGGAAGATCAAAGAGTGTCTTAGATCAGCGAAGGGGAAAAGAGACCCACTTGCAATGTCGGGAATATACCGTATACCATGCACATGCGGAAACGTTTATGTCGGAATGACTGGACGATCAATTAACACCAGGATCAAAGAGCATAAGCGACATTGCAGGTTGGGGCAGGTGGAGAAATCGGCCGTGGCAGAGCACGCACTGAATGAGACCGACCACGTAATAAAATTCGCCGACACGGAAGTTCTGGCTGTAGAGAAGCACTACCACACGCGCTTGTTCAGAGAAGCTGTAGGAATACAAAAACACGCGAACAGTTTCAACAAGAAAGAGGAAAGCCTTAAGGTAAACGGATCCTGGCTTCCCGTACTGCAGCGAACGACCGTCGCAGGTAGCGAGAGGAGAACCGCACCGGAAATGACCGCGGAGAAGCCCTCGGACGTTGGCGCGCCAGGTGCATATAGTCTGCGGCCGCGAGCTCTCCTCCAGTTCACCACCGGCAATGGAGGGTGAAGCTTTGACAATGCCAGCCACTCGTGCTGGCGAAACGTCAGGAAAATCATTAGATTAACGTCGGCCGAAGAACCCGAGACAGAAGCCAATAGGCAGTTTGTCATTGCCTTTTTAATCAGAATAACAAAGTCGATTGGAAAACATTCAATTTTTATACATATAATAATTATAAACAAGAACCGCAGTGGTAATTATCGTAAAAACAAACAAAGCAATAATTTTTGCGACTTCTTGCGCAACATATAAAACCGGATTTTTTACAATCACAGGGCGTTTGCAATAAATCTGTACAAAAACAAGGCCCATTAACATTTACGAAAATGTTTCGAGTTTCTGACAATTTTGAGGCAAACCAGGCATATTGAATCATGTCTCGGAATATTGGTGACGATAATTGGTGGTGAGTTATGACATGAATTTTTGTACAATCTTCCCGGGAATTAATTTCACGATTCTCCTGTAACAATGCGCTGGAATTTTGCAAGCAACAGAAGAAAGAAGAAAATTGCCGGAGGAGGAATCGAACCCGAGTCCTTTGGCGTAAGGGTCCGAGCGCTAACCATGTAGGCCAGACGGGGGCTCGGTAGTGGACTAACATTTTACACTTATAAGGCACCTAGGAAACTTTGGATCGATTTTTCTCGGGATTTTCCGAGTAGTGCGTGAGGTGTTAGGGGTCCTGTTTCACCACAAAAAATTGCGGACAAATCCCCGACCCCACGGTCGTGCCGTCTCCTTGTAAGAGGTGGCTGTATGGGCTCTCGTGGAGAGCTGGCAGTCGGGGCATCGAGAAGCGACTTCTCTGCCGGTGCTAGAGGGACAGAACGCAGACCGCGGCATCAGCGTAAGCGAGGCGAGCAGCGGCTCCGTGGTTCAGGGCGTTAACTGCTCGTCGCGAAAGGAATCTTCCTGAGCGTGGGTCCGCGAGGGGCCTAATCTGCAGTTCGGCCGTATGCTGTCGACCGGCGAGGAGGTTCTGAAAATCGGCGCGCCTTCGTTGAAGCGGCTTGCAGCGGGCGGCTCGGCAGAGCATGTGGAGGTGCTGCGTCGTTTCAGTCCTGGGAGTCGTAACGCACCGCAAGTTGAGTATCGATCGTTAACACATTTTATGAAGTTTAACTGAATTCAATTTACTTATTGTTGTTAATCATACCAGCCGTATATTTTGGGGGTTTCCTGCCATTCATTCTCGTCTGCCCACCCGCGGGAAAGTGGTAATATTAGAAAGGGTGGTCCGTTTGTCCCCTTTTGAGGACGAAAGGGGGGGGGGGGGATGTCAGAATAAATCTGTGGTTCGGATTGATTCTTTCCCCTCCAGCTTACCTACTGGTTATTCGACTGTTAGCCCCTGCCATGTCTGTGAAAGTCTAAGGCGCCAATGGCTGTACTTTTTAAAGTGCAAGGCACTAAGACCTGATCCATTCTCTCGCCTGCCATAACTAGCATTACTAGGCTCACGTGTAAAAGGTACTCTAAGAAAGAAGAAAAATTCCTTTTGCCTCGTGGTAAGAATTGCATAACGAATTCCTGCTCATCTGGAAGCTGTAACTTACGTAAATTTGTGTTTATATATATATATATATATATATATATATATATATATATATATATATATATATATATTTGGCTATAATCAAGCAAGGTTGTTAATGTAGGCCGTAGTGGATTTTTTATATCGTTTCTAGTCAGCAAAACTGTTGTGTGTTTTTCCAATTCAGTACCTTTTAAGGCTTTTACTCAACGTGCTTACGTATTTTATACAGGTAGTTGGTTATTTGTGTGTTTTCTTGCCATGCAAAAGTTTGCCATTTCATTATGGGTAGACTTTGTTGCCTTGAAAGGAGAATGTTGTAAAAGTTCGTAAGTCCTACCTTGCGAGCTTGTGTGTTTGCCGTAAGTTAACTGGCAGAAATTTGTTTTTTTATATATTTTTTAAATTTTAATGTTATTAACTGTGAGTGAGTCCCCCCCCCGTGTGCATGGCTCATGCGTTTAGCTTTTTCTATTTTGAGAACTTTTGTAAACAGGATTGTCTTTATACGAGGTTCTAAGGCCTCCGATTTTTTTTCTAATTAACTACTCACCCGAAATCGATGAAACTGGCGTTACTTCTCAACGTAATCCCCCTGCAGACGTACACATTTTTCATAACGCTGACGCCATTATTCCATGGCAGCGGCGAAGGCTTCTTTAGGAGTCTGTTTTGACCACTGGAAAATCGCTGAGGCAATAGCAGCACGGCTGGTGAATGTGCGGCCACGGAGAGTGTCTTTCATTGTTGGAAAAAGCCAAAAGTCACTAGGAGCCAGGTAAGGTGAGTAGGGAGCACGAGGAATCACTTCAAAGTTGTTATCACGAAGAAACTGATGCGTAACGTTAGCTCGATATGCGGGTGTGTTGTCTCGGTGAAACGGCACACGCTCAGCCCTTCCCAGACGTTTTTGTTGCAGTGCAGGAAGGAATTTGTTCTTCAAAAGATTTTCGTAGGATGCACCTGTTACCGTAGTGCCCTTTGGAACGCAATGGGTAAGGATTACGCCCGCGCTGTCCCAGAACATGGACACCATCATTTTTTCAGCACTGGCGATTACCCAAAATTTTTTTGGTGGCGGTGAATCTGTGTGCTTCCATTGAGCTGACTGGCGCTTTGTTTCTGGATTGAAAAATGGCATCCACGTCTCATCCATTGTCACAACTGACGAAAAGGAAGTCCCATTCGTGCTGTCGTTGCGCGTCAACATTGCTCGGCAACATGCCACACGGGCAGCCCTGTGGTAGTCCATCAGCATTTGTGGCACCCACCTGGATGACACTTTCGCATTTTCAGGTCGTCATGCAGGATTGTGTGCACAGAACCCACAGAAATGCCAACTCTGGAGGCGATCTGTTCAACAGTCATTCAGTGATCCCCCAAAACAATTCTCTCCACTTTCTCGATCGTGTCGTCAGACCCGCTTGTGCGAGCCCGAGGTTGTTTCGGTTTGTTGTCACACGATGTTCTGCCTTCATTAAACTGTCGCACCCACGAACGCACTTTCGACACATCCGTAACTCCGTCACCACATGTCTCCTTCAACTGTCGATGAATTTCAATTGGTTTCACACCACGCAAATTCAGAAAACGAATGATTGCACGCTGTTCAAGTAAGGAAAACGTCGCCATTTGAAGTATTTAAAACAGTTCTCATTCTCGCCGCTGGCGGTAAAATTCCATCTGCCGTACAGTGCTGCCATCTCTGGGACGTATTGACAATGAACGCAGCCTCATTTTAAAACAATGCGCATGTTTCTATCTCTTTCCAGTCCGGAGGAAAAAAATCGGAGGCCTTAGAACTTGAATGCACCTCGTATGTTGCAGACAAGTTAGATTCTGCGCCATTTAATGAGCCTGAGTGAGGCTGTTGTGGGCGACCGTAGCCACGGCTGTTCTAACCAAATGGGAAATTTGTCTGCCCAAAAGTGAAGTCATATACATTCAAATTGTATTCATTTATTAATGGAGTGAAATTCACCTGTAAATTAGCTGAGCTTGAAATATTATACAGCGTCGCGTTGTATACGTTAAATTGCTTGCCTGTACTTGTCTTTTGCTGGCGTGAAATTTTTTATAATAATTTAAAAGTCCTTTCCTATCGAAAATTGTGACTTATTCGTTAAACGATTCTTGGTTTTTTTTAAAAATATCGTAAAGTCTTGCACCAAATTTGAATAAAGGGTGTTACTGAAAATTGTGCATAATTTCACCAGTTATTCCTTGGCACCTACTTTCACTTTACATTTTGTGTATTAATTGTGATTAATAGTCTTTGGTGAACTAGTAGTAACTTTACGGTTCGGAAATATACAGTGATTCTGTGGGATTTTCTGAACAGTCGCTGGAGATACACTGATTTTGGCGAATTTAGGTGCACGAGCTATCAATTAATTGTCGTCTTATGGACAGCTTCAGTCGTAAAGTTTGCTGTGGTAAATCTAGCGTGAGCCTGGTTAGAGTGAGAAGTAGATGTGTAGGTGCCGAGTTTTTGCGTATCGGTGGAACCGATACCCTGTCCGTGTTGTACGATTAGTGTGGTTTGGTAGTGGTCGGTGTGTGTGTCGAGAAGGGAAAGCCTCGAACACATGTACGTAGTTGTTGTTTAAATACCACTATCTTACAGCGGACCGAGAATTGGCTCGAATAAATACGATCTGTTTCACTATATTGTGATAGAGTGCACCAGTAGTTGAGTGGATAAGCGACGAGAAAATAAAGGAACCATTTTACAAGCAGCACGCAGCTAAACAAAAACTTGATTAGGTAAAGTGACGAGTGGCCGAATTCAAGTAGAGAACTTAGTGGGCCGCTTATTGTCAACGCCTGAACAGGTTCAGAATTGTTTTAAACTGTCACTTAAGGTTAGATTTAGAGTAGCGGTGGCATTTAGGGTTTTTGTTTAATTTTTTTATTACTGAATTTCCGTGTTGTGGGGTGTAATCTTTGATGGCACTCGCTCACTTACGTGAATGAAATTGTATTGGAATACCTAGAGAAAATAAATTCAAGTTTTCTTAGGTTAACATAAACCTTACGTGTATTTAATTAGTGTCTGGTGTGAGTATATACCGGGTGATCAAAAAGTCAGTATAAATTGGAAAACTTAATAAACCACGGAATAATGTAGATAGAGAGGTAAAAATTGATACACATGATTGGAATGACCTGGGTTTTACTAGAACAAAAAAAAAAATATTTCTAGACGCGTGAAAGATCTGGTGATGATTGTGTGCTCAGCCGCCACTTTCGTCATGCTTGGCCTCCCGGGTCCCCAGACCTCAGTCCGTGCGATTATTGGCTTTGGGATTACCTGGGGTCGTATCGTGATCGACCGACATTTCTAGGGATTCTGATAGACAACATCCGGCGCCAATGCTTCACCATAACTCCGGACATGCTTTACAGTGCTGTTCACAACATTATTCCTCGACTACAGCTATTGAGGAATGATGGTGGACATATTGAGCATTTCCTGTAAAGAACATCATCTTTGCTTTGTCTTGCTTTGTTATGCTAATTATTGCTATTCTGATCAGATGAAGCGCCATATATCGAGCATTTTTTGAACTTTTGTATTTTTTTGGTTCTAATAAAACCCCATGTCATTCCGAGAACGTGTGTCAATTTGTACCTCTCTATCTAGATTATTCCGTGATTTATTCAGTTTTCAAATTTATACCGACTTTTTGATCACCCGGTATGTGTCATACTGCAGGATCACTCTCGTGGTTATCCCACAAACCCTTAATGCAAATTTGTACGTCAGTCTGGTAATTCAAGCTGTTGTGCTGCCATCCGTGCACAACATTCCATGCTGGTGTTTTTCAACAGGATAACGGTCGCCCACGTAATGCTGTTGTAACCCAACACGCCCTCCAGAGCGTCAATGTGTTGGCTTGGCCTGCTCAGTCACCAAACCTGTCTCCAATCGAGGACATATGGAACATCATCCTCGAGCGTCATCCACAACCGGCGTTAACCGTTCCTCCAATGACCGACCTACTGCAACAGGCCTGGACCTCCACCCCTCAAACTGACATTTGGCACACGTATGACAAAATGCATGCACGGTTACATGCTTGCATTCAGTTACTTTTGTACCAACAGTTCACATTTGCAATTGCATATTTTGCACTTACACCAGGGTGCGATTAGTGCTTTTACCAGTGGGGGGGGGGGGGGGATGTCTTAGGGGGTTAGTATAATTACATATGTTACTAGCTTGGACCGTGGCGTTACCCATGGTTAAACAGTTATTTATAAATAGATGTTAATGCCGAAACTCACTATTCACGCGTATGCACTCCCAGAAAAGCCATCCCTTGTTATATCTTTACAAGTACATTATAGGTAAAGCTTATTTACAAAATCATCTACATACAGGTATACAAGGGGAATTTAAAAAGTAGAGGCAGATTTGTGAAAAGCTGTACTTATTCTGATGATAGAAAACTGAAACATATTAATAGTAAGACTTATTAAACACTTTCAGTGTTCGGCTCCACAAATTTAAATTATATGTACAGTTTTACTACAGTGCGTGGGAAATAAACATCCCAGGTTGGGATGCATAAACTAAAACCAGAGGAGGGGATGGTCTGATTCAGAGGGGGGGGGGGGGGGGGGGGAATCCCCTTCGTCCCCCCCTGCAAATCGCACACTGACTTGCACTAACCTGTGATCTTGCGATATTAATCAGTTGAGTATTTTGCCCACACAAATGTGTTCCCGTAATTTCATTACTCTGCATTAATTATATTTTGGTGTTGCAATTTATTTTTCCGTTTTTGTATCAGTGTAGAACTTGATAATGGGTTAATTTTCTCGCAAAACAAGTTGTGTTACATTAATGACAAATTTTTCACGGTTGGGGGGCTATAATTTCCAGACTCATATTGTACTACAGTTTTACGGTGGAATCGCAACAGATAATCATGCTGTTACCAAGGGACAGTAAAAATGCCACCAGAGCCCCAAGTGGCAAGAAAACCACCTGTAGGATAAAAGACATCTAATTGCAAGTTTAAGCACTGAAAGGAAGAAAATATAAACTCAGTACTGCATCCGCAACAACCATATATTTCTGTTGCTGACTGTTCAGTAATTGGCGCTTTCCTTTATATGTAACAATTTTCCACAAAGTATAAAGTTCGGTCTTGGGCACCGCCAGTCGGAGCGTTACAACTTATTTATTTCTATTGAGCACCACACAACATTCCTTTTTTTTTTTTCAGTTACTCACAAACGAGGGCCCACCTTGGTGAATGGCTGCTGTCTGTGTGTGATACCTGGGATCTCAACCTACATCACCGTATAGGTAGTTTCAAAAAGCCGATTGCACTGCTGCGGACCTCGCCTTGGGGGTCCCATCAGACCAGTCAGAAGAGTGATGACGAAAAAGGAACTGGGTAGCCTCATAGTAACAATTCTGTACGGTTGCAGACAGTCGGGTGTCGAGAGGTCATGTATCGTTGGATAGTTTAGATTAGATTAGATTAGATATACTTTCATTCCAATTGATCCATAGTGAGGAGGTCCTCCAGGATGTAGAACATGTCAGACAAAACAACAATACATGACAAATATTTACAACTCAAAGAAATAAGCTAATGTACCATTCCACAGGTCCCAAGTGGAATGATCGTCATGTTGTTGTTGTTGTTGTGGTCTTCAGTCCTGAGACTGGTTTGATGCAGCTCTCCATGCTACTCTATCCTGTGCAAGCTTCTTCAACTCCCAGTACCTACTGCAACCTACATCCTTCTGAATTTGCTTAGTGTATTCATCTCTTGGTCTCCCTCTACGATTTTTACCCTCCACGCTGCCCTCCAATGCTAAATTTGTGATCCCTTGATGCCTCAAAACATGTCCTACCAACCGATCACTTCTCCTAGTCAAGTTGTGCCACAAATTCCTCTTCTCCCCGATCCTATTCAACACCTCCTCATTAGTTACGTGATCTACCCATCTAATCTTCAGCATTCTTCTGTAGCACCACATTTCGAAAGCTTCTATTCTCTTCTTGTCCAAACTATTTGTCGTCCATGTTTCATTTCCATACATGGCTACACTCCATACAAATACTTTCAGAAACGACTTCCTGACACTTAAATCTATACTCGATGTTAACAAATTTCTCTTCTTCAGAAACGATTTCCTTGCCATTGCCAGTCTACATTTTATATCCTCTCTACTTCGACCATCATCAGTTATTTTACTCCCTAAATAGCAAAACTCCTTTACTACTTTAAGTGTCTCATTTCCTAATCTAATCCCCTCAGCATCACCCGATTTAATTTGACTACATTCCATTATCCTCGTTTTGCTTTTGTTGATGTTCATCTTATATCCTCCTTTCAAGACACTGTCCATTCCGTTCAACTGGTCTTCCAAGTCCTTTGCTGTCTCTGACAGAATTACAATGTCATCGGCGAACCTCAAAGTTTTTATTTCTTCTCCATGGATTTTAATACGTACTCCGAATTTTTCTTTTGTTTCTTTTACTGCTTGCTCAATATACAGATTGAATAACACCGGGGAGAGGCTACAACCATGTCTCACTCCTTTCCCAACCACTGTTACCCTTTCATGCCCCTCGACTCTTTTAACTGCCATCTGGATTCTGTACAAATTGTAAATAGCCTTTCGCTCCCTGTATTTTACCCCTGCCACCTTCAGAATTTGAAAGAGAGTATCCCAGTTAACGTTGTCAAAAGTTTTCTCTAAGTCTACAAATGCTAGAAACGTAGGTTTGCCTTTTCTTAATCTTTCTTCTAAGATAAGTCGTAAGGTTAGTATTGCCTCACGTGTTCCAACATATCTACGGAATCCAAACTGATCTTCCCCGAGGTCCGCTTCTACCAGTTTTTCCATTCGTCTGTAAAGAATTCGCGTTAGTATTTTGCAGCTGTGACTTATTAAACTGATAGTTCGGTAATTTTCACATCTGTCAACACCTGCTTTCTTTGGGATTGGAATTATTATATTCTTCTTGAAGTCTGTGGGTATTTCGCCTGTCTCATACATCTTGCTCACCAGATAGTACAGTTTTGTCATGACTGACTCTCCTAAGGCCATGAGTAGTTCTAATGGAATGTTGTCTACTCCCGGGGCCTTGTTTCGACTCAGGTCTTTCAGTGCTCTGTCAAACTCTTCACCCAGTATCTTATCTCCCATTTCATCTTCATCTACATCCTCTTCCATTTCCATAATATTGTCCTCAAGTACATCGCCCTTGTATAAACCCTCTATATACTCCTTCCACCTTTCTGCCTTCCCTTCTTTGCTTAGAACTGGGTTGCCATCTGAGCTCTTGATATTCATAGAAGTGGTTCTCTTCTCTCCAAAGGTCTCTTTAATTTTCCTGTAGGCAGTACCTATCTTACCCCTAGTGAGACAAGCCTCTACATCCTTACATTTGTCCTCTAGCCATCCCTGCTTAGCCATTTTGCACTTCCTGTCGATCTCATTTTTGAGACGTTTGTATTCCTTTTTGCCTGCTTCATTTACTGCATTTTTATATTTTCTCCTTTCATCAATTAAATTCAATATTTCTTCTGTTACCCAAGGATTTCTATTAGCTGTCGTCTTTTTACCTACTTGATCCTCTGCTGCCTTCACTACTTCATCCCTCAGAGCTACCCATTCTTCTTCTACTGTATTTCTTTCCCCCATTCCTGTCAATTGTTCTCTTATGCTCTCCCTGAAACTCTGTACAACCTCTGGTTCTTTCAGTTTATCCAGGTCCCATCTCCTTAAATTCCCGCCTTTTTGCAGTTTCTTCAGTTTCAATCTGCACTTCATAACCAATAGATTGTGGTCAGAATCCACATCTGCCCCTGGAAATGTCTTACAATTTAAAACCTGGTTCCTAAATCTCTGTCTTACCATTATGTAATCTATCTGATACCTTTTAGTATCTCCAGGATTCTTCCAGGTATACAACCTTCTTTCATGATTCTTGAACCAAGTGTTAGCTATGATTAAGTTATGCTCTGTGCAAAATTCTACAAGGCGGCTTCCTCTTTCATTTCTTCCCCCCAATCCATATTCACCTACTATGTTTCCTTCTCTCCCTTTTCCTACTGACGAATTCCAGTCACCCATGACTATTAAATTTTCCTCTCCCTTCACTGCCTGAATAATTTCTTTTATCTCGTCATACATTTCATCAATTTCTTCATCATCTGCAGAGCTAGTTGGCATATAAACTTGTACTACTGTAGTAGGCATGGGCTTTGTGTCTATCTTGGCCACAATAATGCGTTCACTATGCTGTTTGTAGTAGCTAACCCGCACTCCTACATTTTTATTCATTATTAAACCTACTCCTGCATTACCCCTATTTGATTTTGTATTTATAACCCTGTAATCACCCGACCAAAAGTCTTGTTCCTCCTGCCACCGAACTTCACTAATTCCCACTATATCTAACTTTAACCTATCCATTTCCCTTTTTAAATTTTCTAAACCTGCCCGATTAAGGGATCTGACATTCCACGCTCCGATCCGTAGAATGCCAGTTTTCTTTCTCCTGATAACGACGTCCTCTTGAGTAGTCCCCGCCCGGAGATCCGAATGGGGGACTATTTTACCTCCGGAATATTTTACCCAAGAGGACGCCATCATCATTTAATCATACAGTAGAGCTGCATGTCCTCGGGAAAAATTACGGCTGTAGTTTCCCCTTGCTTTCAGCGGTTCGCAGTACCAGCACAGCAAGGGCGTTTTGGTTAATGTTACAAGGCCAGATCAGTCCATAATCCAGACTGTTGCCCCTGCAACTACTGAAAAGGCTGCTGCCCCTCTTCAGGAACCACATGTTTGTCTGGCCTCTCAACAGATACCCCTCCGTTGTGGTTGCACCTACGGTACGGCCATCTGTATAAGGTAATAAATGTGTACACACACACACACATATTTACGATGAACACATTACTGCATTGAACTGGTGCAGAAGTTAGATTGTACTTGCACACACACACACACACACACACACACACACACACACACACTTATTTATAATTAATATATTACTGCACTGAAATTGTACACAAGTTATATTCTACTTATATATATATCGCCCTGCCGACGTACACATTTTTCACAACGCTAAAGCCATGATTCCATGGCAGCGGCGAAGGCTTCTTTAGGAGTCTGTTTTGACCACGGAAAATCGCTGAGGCAATAGCAGCACGGCTGGTGAATGTGCGGCCACGGAGAGTGTCTTTCATTGTTGGAAAAAGCCAAAAGTCACTAGGAGCCAGGTCAGGTGAGTAGGGAGCATGAGGAATCACTTCAAAGTTGTTATCACGAAGAAACTGTTCCGTAACGTTAGCTCGATGTGCGGGTGCGTTTGTAAGTAAGCTGTTTAGGTTTTTATATTGGTAACGCCATGTAGCGCTCTGTATGAAAATCACTGGCTGTGCTGTGTGTAGTCTGTGGCTGGGTGGCATTGTTGTAATATTCGCTATTGTAGTGTTGGGCAGCTGACTGTTAACAGCACGTAGCGTTGCGCAGTTGGAGGTGAGCCGCCAGCAGTGGTGGATGTGGGGAGAGAGATGGCGGAGTTTTGAATTTTGTAAGACTGTCATGAACTGCTATATATAATATGACTATTAAGGTAAATACAGTGTTTGTTCTCTATTATAATCTTTCATTTGCTAACTATGCCTATCAGTAGTTAGTGCCTTCCTTAGTTTGAATCTTTTATTTAGTTGGCAGTAGTGGCGCTCGCTGTATTGCAGTAGTTCGAGTAACGAAGATTTTTGTGAGGTAAGTGATTTGTGAAACGTATAGGTTAATATTAGACAGGGCCATTCTTTTGTAGGGATTATTGAAAGTCAGACTGCGTTGCGCTAAAAAATGTTGTGTGTCAGTTAAAGCACAGTCTTGCATAATTCTTCAAAAAGGGGACGTTTCATGTTGTCTCGGTGAAACAGCATACGCGCAGCCCTTCCCGGACGTTTTTGTTGCAGTGCAGGAAGGAATTTGTTCTTCAAAACATTTTCGTAGGATGCACCTGTTACCGTAGTGCCCTTTGGAACGCAATGGGTAAGGATTACACACTCGCTGTCCCAGAACATGGACACCATCATTTTTTCAGCACTGGCGGTTACCCAAAATTTTTTTGGTGGCGGTGAATCTGTGTGCTTCCATTGAGCTGACTGACGCTTTGTTTCTGGATTGAAAAATGGCATCCACGTCTCATCCATTGTCACAACTGACGAAAAGGAAGTCCCATTCGTGCTGTCGTTGCGCGTCAACATTGCTCGGCAACATGCCACACGGGCAGCCCTGTGGTAGTCCGTCAGCATTCGTGGCACCCACCTGGATGACACATAAATAAGTGAAGAATATAAACCCAGGAATTCTCTACCAACTGCTGTAATGGAAGCCATCAAACCTATATTCAGGGACCTTGCAAATGAAAACTTATTGAAAAAATGTCTTGATGGCGGTACCCAACACCCAAATGAAAGTTTTAACCAATGTGTATTGGAAAGATTGCCAAAAACCATTTCTGTGGGAAAAAATGCACTTGCTATTGGTGTTTATGACGCAGTTTCATGTTTTAATGGTGGTGTGCAAAGCAGGAAATATGTTTTAGAGAAAAGGGGAATTAAGCTCGGAGTGAACTTCATCAAAGCGTTGTATGCGATAGACAGAGACCGTGCAGTGAAAGCAGAAAATTCATTTTTGGAGCTGATAAAATCAAGAAGACGCCATCATAGGAATGTGAAAAGGAAGAAAACTGATTTAGAAAATGAAAAAGAACCTCCTTAGGGTGCTTGGCAGTTCTAAAAGAACACCAAATACAAGCACAAACTTTAACGGCCATTTTCCCCAAAACACAAATTTCCGTATTTAGGTGCATTAATATCGAAAATAAATATGCTATTACTTCAAAATCTGGTATGCTTATTAAACACAAACTGCTTAATGCAAAACTCTAGAATTTTACAAATCTATTAAAAACTGTGGTAAAAATTGAGGGAATCAACTTTTCTAAACATGAAGTTCAAAGTATAACAGCTCATTCATTTTTCCATAAATTAAAAAACCTGTGAAGAGATAGAAAAAATCATGGGGAATACACGAGCAGATAAAGCCTGGAAGGTATTAAAAATAATGAGAACACAGAATAAAGATAAATCATATATAAACCTGATTAGCATGCAGGAATTGGTACAACACTACCAGGGACTACTAACTGAGAACAGAGCGGCATTCACTGAGAATCCACCGGACACTGAAATCAGTAATGATAATATACAACCGATAACCCCGAAGGAAGTCCAAAATGCAGTTAATGCCATAAACAACAGAAAGCCGCCATTTTCAGGATTTATTTATATACACTACTTTTTATTATAATTGCTACACCAACACGAAATGCAGATGGTAAACGGGTATTCATTGGAAACATATATTATACTAGAACTGGCATCTCATTACATTTTCACGCAATTCGGGTGCATAGATCCTGACAAATCAGTACCCAGAACAACCACTTCTGGCCGTAATAAGGGCCTTGATACGCCTGGGCATTGAGTCAAACAGAGCTCGGATGACGTGTACAGGTACAGCTGCCCGCGCAGCTTCAACACGATACCATCAAGAGTAGTGACTGGCGTATAGTGCGAACCAGTTGCTTGGCCACTGTTGACCAGACGTTCTCAATTGGTGAGAGATCTGGAGAATTTACTGGGCAGGGCAGAAGTCGGACATTTTCTGTATCCAGAAAGGCCAGTACAGGACATGAAACATGGGGTCGTGCATTATCCTGCTGAAATGTAGGCTTTCGCAGGGATCGAATGAAGGGTAGAGTCAGGGGTCGTAACACATCTGAAATGTAACGTCCACTGTTCAAAGTGCCGTCAATGTGAACAAGAGGTGACCGAGACGTGTAACCGATGGCACCCCATACCCTCACGCCACCGCGCGGGATTAGCCGAGCGGTCTTAACCGCTGCAGTCATGGACTGTGCGGCTAGTCCCGGCGGAGGTCCGAGTCCTCCCTCGGGTATGGGTGTGTGTGTTTGTCCTTAGGATAATTTAGGTTAAGTCATGTGTAGGCTTAGGGACTGATGACCTTAGCAGATAAGTCCCATAAGATTTCATTCACATTTTTGAACCATCACGCCGGGTGATACGCCAGTATGACGATGACGAATACACGCTTCCAATGTGCGTTCACCGCGATGTCGCCAGACACGGATGCGACCATCATGATGCTGTAAACAGAACCGGCATTCATCCGAAAAAATGACGTTTTGCTATTCGTGCGCCCAGGTTCGTCGTCGAGTACACCATCGCAGGCTCTCCTGTCTGTGATGCAGCGTCAAGGGTAACCGCAGCCACGGTCTCCGAGCTGATAGTCCATGTTGCTGCAAACGTCGTCGAATTGTTTATTGCAGATGGTGGTTGTCTTGCAAACGTCCCCGCTGTTGACTCAGGGATCGAGACGTGGCTGCACGATCCGTTACAGCCGTGCGGATAAGATGCCTGTCATCTCGACTGCTAGTTATACGAGGCCGTTCGGATCCAGTACGGCGCTCCGTATTACCCTCCTGAACCCACCGATTCCATATTCTGCTAACAGTCATTGGATCTCGACCAACGCGAGTATCAATGTCGCGATACGATAAACCGCAATTGCGATAGGCTACAATCCGACATTTATCAAAGTCGGAAACGTGGTGGTACGCATTTATCCTCCTTACACGAGGCATCACAACAACCTTTCACCAGGCAACGCCGGTCAACTGCTGTTTGTGTATGAGAAATCGGTTGGAAGCTTTCCTGTCAGCACGTTGTAGGTGTCGCCACCGGCGCCAACGTTGTGTGAATGCTCTGAAAAGCTAATCATTTGCATATCACAGCATCTTCTTCCTGTCGGTTAAACTTCGCGTCTGTAGCACGTCATCTTGGTGGTGTAGCAATTTTAATGGCCAGTAGTGTACTTAAACCTAGGTAACCTAAGGACATCACACACATTCTTGCCTGAGGCAGAATTCGAACCTGCGACCGTAGCAGCAGCGCGGCTCCGGGCTGAAGCGCCTAGAACCGCTCGGCCACACCGGCCGGCGACAAATTTTTATGAGGTTATTTGAGAAAAGTGTAGACAGTGGAAGTTAAAATGTCCTGTGGTGCCTCTCCTGCTCCAAGTCGGACCGTTTGACGTCCTACACCCCTTAGAGTTCCACTGGTTTCTTCACAGAGCTCTTTGCAACCCGTGCCAGTCAGGGTGGACGCTTTCTGAATTTCGATGCTAATCAGTGACTGAGGGTATCTAAGGTAACGATCAGTTTGGCTTTAGGAAATGTGAAAGCTACCAGAGAGGCAGTTCTGACATTGCGGTTGATAACGGAAGCAAGAGTAAAGAAAAATCAAAACACCTTCATAGGATCTGTGGACCTGGAAAAGCGTTCGACAATGTAATATAATATGGTGCAAGATGTTCGAAATTCTGAGAAAAATAGGGGTAAGCCATAGAGAGAGACGGGCAATAAACAATATGTACAAGGTTTGTGAATTACAGATTGCAGCGATCAGTCGTCCGTTTTAAATTTTATTGTGCAGATCTAGATTTCGGCTAGAAGCTAGCCATTCTCAATGCACTATTATTTTCGCTCGATGCATGTAATGCCGGTAACAGTAGTATTCAACGAACTGTGAATGAAGCCCGACCAACAGGGATTACATGCATTAAGCGAAAATAATAGTGCATTGAGAATGGCTAGCTTCTAGCCGAAATCTAGATCTGCACAATTAAATTTAAAAAGGACGACTGATCGCTGCAATCTATAATTCACAAGTCAATATAACAATCGCTGAGTGCAACAGCTTTTTGAATGGAAGGTAACCTGATGCGTACAAGAGCCAAGAGGGAATAATAAGAGTGGACGACCAAGGACGGAGTGCTCGGATTAATAAAGGGTATAAGACAGTAATGTACTGCAGTCTTTCGCCCCTACTATTCATCTGTACATCGGGAAAGCAAAGCCGAAAATAAAAGAAACGTACAAGAGTGGAATTAAAATTCTAGGTGAAAGCATATCAGTGATACGATTCGCTCATGACGTTGCTATCCTGAGTGAAAGTGAAGAAGAATCACATGATCTGCTGAACGGAATGAACAAGCTAATGAGTACAGAATATGAGAGTAAATTGAAGAAAGACGAAAGTAATGAGAAGTATCAGACATGAGAACAGCGAGAAACTTAACATCAGAATTTTGGTCACGAAGTAGATGAAGTTAAGGAATTCTGCTACCTAGGCAGTAAAATAACAAATGACGGACGGAGCAAGGAGGACGTCAAAAGCAGACTCGCTATGGCAGAAAAGGGTATTACTTGCCAAGAGAAGTAGTACCAAACGTAGGTCTTAACTAGTGGAAGACATTTCTGAGAATGTACGTTTGGAGCACAGCATTGTAAGCTAGTGAAACATGGACTGTGGAAAAACTGTAACACAAGAGAATCGAAGCATTTGACATTGGGTTCTTCAGCCGAATGTTGAAAATTAGGTGGCCTGGTAAGGTAAGGAATGAGTTGGTTCTGCGCAGAATCGGAGAGGAAAGGTGTTGTGGGCTGGCAGGAGAGCCAACCCACTAATGTTAGAGGAAGCCGAAAGGCACGCGTTTAAGCTCACGCAGGCTGGCGTGAGGTCTGGAACAGGACAAGGAAATTAGAACTTAGAAAAACGGACGCAGATGGTGGAATACTTAACTTTAATCCATTAATGTTGAACGTAGCTCTTGTCTGTACATTCTTTACAATATCAATAGCAATTGATAATGGCGCCTTGCTAGGTCGTAGCAAATGACGTAGCAAATGAGAGCGTATTTTGTCAGTGAACCATCGCTAGCAAAGTCGGCTGTACAACTGGGGCGAGTGCTAGGAAGTGTCTCTAGATCTGCCGTGTGGCGGCGCTCGGTCTGCAATCACTGATAGTGGCGACACGCGGGTCCGACGTATACTAACGGACCGCGGCCGATTTAAAGGCTACCACCTAGCAGGTGTGGTGTCTGGCGGTGACACCACAAAAGCAATATGTGCAAAATACTGACAAGAAGGGACAGGATGATAGGACATCTGTTAAGACATCAGGGATTGGTTTCCATGGTACCAGAGGGAGCTGTAGAGGGTAAAAACTGTAGAGGAAGACAGAGATTGGAATACGTCCAGAAAATAATAGAGGACGTAGGTTGCAAGGGCTACTCTCAGTTGACGAGGTTGACGCAGGAGAGGGAATTCGTGGCGGGGGAAAAATCAGTATCAACCATATAGTGCTACCATTGAATAAATGGCAACACGATTTCGATTCAAGTCCTAGATGGTTCAAATGGCTCTGAGCACTATGTGACTTTACTTCTAACGTCATCAGTCCCCTATAACTTAGAACTACTTAAACCTAACTAACCTAAGGACATCACACACATCCATGTCCGAGGCAAGATTCGAACCTGCGACCGTAGCGGTCGCACGGTTCCAGACTGTAGCGCCTAGAACCGCTCGGCCACCTCGGCCGGCCAAGTCCTAGATGTTTCGTCGATTAGTAACTAGGAGTTAATGTTCTAGTCAATACTTGTTCAATTTGCATACTTTTCTTTGAGCATTGCTTTTTACAATAAATATCTTGTCAGAAGCCAGTTCTTCCACGAGGTGTTCAAAAAGTCTCTCCGCAGTGCCGTATGATTATTTGCCTGCCTGGGTTAGTTCCCTTCAAGTGGACTCTGCCACTCAGCCATACAGTAAATATCTCTGGAGTGAGCATTCACATGCGCAGAACGGATTTTGTGTTGTCAACATACATTGCAGACCGGGTCACGTGTTCTCGGGACGTTGTGCGTTTGTCCGTATAGCGCTCTGTATATTTCGAGTGTCACAGATTTTTTTCGTACGTGTCGTGGATTATTTGTATATGTTGCGCAGACATTTTAACAATATCCATTTGATACCCGGAATAAACGAGCTACGTAATTTTTAAGGGCAAGTGATATTGCATTCTGCTTCTTTGCGATAGGGGTCACAGTTCAGATGCACTCGATTTTTGGTAGTTTTCGGTATGATACGGCACTTTATAGTATTACAGAGCCTGACGTACATTTTTGCAGTGATAGCCTTGCAAAAGGACTTGACAGTACGCTAGTACTTTTGCAAGTGTCCGAAAAACACCGAATTTGCCACACATTAGCGATTATATCCCTGGTAATTCGTCCTTTTTTCTGCTATTTCTGCGTATTTATTTTCTCGTTTTTGCGACCTAAAGCACAATTTTTCTTACTGGTGACACTTTGAAGTGTTTATTTAACGCATTTTACGTACTTGGTCCAAGTTTATTGAATAAGTTCAAATGGTTCAAATGGCTCTGAGTACTATGGGACTTAACTTCTAAGGTCATCAGTCCCATAGCACATAGAACTACTTAAACCTAACTAACCTAAGGACATCACAAACATCGATGCCCGAGGCAGGATTCGAACCTGCGACCGTAGCGGTCGCGCGGTTCCAGACTGTAGCGCCATTAAATAAGTAGTAGACTGAGTAAGAAGGGGGGAAAAGGCGATCGGAGAATAAATGTACTGTAAAGCAAATACAGTTGGTCATGTAACAGTCAACCCATATCACCATTAAGGGAAGTGGAAAGTGACACAAATGAAAGAGTTTGGGGACATGTTTACTAATATTTTACGCTTCTTAATCAAATGGTGAAGAAAATAAATTGAAGGCAAAATACACAAAAGAAGATGAATGTGTACTTTGATTAGCTACACTATTGTGTTTTTTATTTGATTTGTGCAGAAAATGTATTTAAGCTGAATGCAGAAACTGGTAGTAGGTGCTGTGGAAAATTAAAAATAGTTTGTATAGCATCTACCTTCAGCCACACACGTCCAAATTTTTCTCTGTCTAAACATTCCTCTTCAAAGTGTTTTGAACATACGTTGGAATATTTTATGGGGACAAAATTACTCCTCCTTATTTTCTGGAGCCACATCTTTTCTCGTTGTTCATCCTTCGGGGAACTAGAATATGAATCACACATAATCATTCTTCATGTCCTAGACACACTTAACATGGTCTCCTACTGTAACTTTATAGCAAACAAAAATGTTTGGACACACATATTATACGAAGACAATTACAGACTATTGAATTTATTTGTCTCCCGTCTTTCAAATCTACAGCGTGTTACAAAAAGGTACTGCCAAACTTTCAGGAAACATTCCTCACACCCAAAGAAAGAAAATATGTTATGTGGACATGTGGCCAGAAACACTTACTTTCCATGTTAGAGCTCATTTTATTACTTCTCTTCAAATCACATTAATCATGGAATGGAAACACACAGAAACAGAACGTACCAGCGTGACTTCAAACACTTTGTTACAGGAAATGTTCAAAATGTCCTCCGTTAGCGAGGATACATGCATCCACCCTCCGTCGCATGGAATCCCTGATGCTGATGCAGCCCTGGAGAATGGCGTATTGTATCACAGCCGTCCACAATACGAGCACGAAGAGTCTCTACATTTGGTACCGGGGTTGCGTAGACAAGAGCTTTCAAATGCCCCCATAAATGAAAGTCAAGAGGGTTGAGGTCAGGAGAGCGTGGAGGCCACGGAATTGGTCCGCCTCTACCAATCCATCGATCACCGAATCTGTTGTTGAGAAGCGTACGAACACTTCGACTGAAATGTGCAGGAGCTCCATCGTGCATGAACCACATGTTGTGTCGTACTTGTATAGGCACATGTTCTAGCAGCACAGGTAGAGTATCCCGTATGAAATCATGATAACGTCCTCCATTGGGCGTAGAGGGAAGAACATGGAGCCCAATCAAGACATCACCAACAGTGCCTGCCCAAACGTTCACAGAAAATCTGTGTTGATGACATGATTGCAGAATTGCGTGCGGATTCTCGTCAGCCCACACATGTTGATTGTGAAAATTTACCGCCAACTGGCGGTGAATCGAGGAAGTACAGTACATACTGACGAAACTAAAATGAGCTCTAACATGGAAATTAAGCGTCTCCGGACACACCTCCACATAACATACACTCCTGGAAATGGAAAAAAGAACACATTGACACCGGTGTGTCAGACCCACCATACTTGCTCCGGACACTGCGAGAGGGCTGTACAAGCAATGATCACACGCACGGCACAGCGGACACACCAGGAACCGCGGTGTTGGCCGTCGAATGGCGCTAGCTGCGCAGCATTTGTGCACCGCCGCCGTCAGTGTCAGCCAGTTTGCCGTGGCATACAGAGCTCCATCGCAGTCTTTAACACTGGTAGCATGCCGCGACAGCGTCGACGTGAACCGTATGCGCAGTTGACGGACTTTGAGCGAGGGCGTATAGTGGGCATGCGGGAGGCCGGGTGGACGTACCGCCGAATTGCTCAACACGTGGGGCGTGAGGTCTCCACAGTACATCGATGTTGTCGCCAGTGGTCGGCGGAAGGTGCACGTGCCCGTCGACCTGGGACCGGACCGCAGCGACGCACGGATGCACGCCAAGACCGTAGGATCCTACGCAGTGCCGTAGGGGACCGCACCGCCACTTCCCAGCAAATTAGGGACACTGTTGCTCCTGGGGTATCGGCGAGGACCATTCGCAACCGTCTCCATGAAGCTGGGCTACGGTCCCGCACACCGTTAGGCCGTCTTCCGCTTACGCCCCAACATCGTGCAGCCCGCCTCCAGTGGTGTCGCGACAGGCGTGAATGGAGGGACGAATGGAGACGTGTCGTCTTCAGCGATGAGAGTCGCTTCTGCCTTGGTGCCAATGATGGTCGTATGCGTGTTTGGCGCCGTGCTGGTGAGCGCCACAATCAGGACTGCATACGACCGAAGCACACAGGGCCAACACCCGGCATCATGGTGTGGGGAGCGATCTCCTACACTGGCCGTACACCACTGATGATCGTCGAGGGGACACTGAATAGTGCACGGTACATCCAAACCGTCATCGAACCCATCGTTCTACCATTCCTAGACCGGCAAGGGAACTTGCTGTTCCAACAGGACAATGCACGTCCGCATGTATCCCGTGCCACCCAACGTGCTCTAGAAGGTGTAAGTCAACTACCCTGGCCAGCAAGATCTCCGGATCTGTCCCCCATTGAGCATGTTTGGGACTGGATGAAGCGTCGTCTCACGCGGTCTGCAGGTCCAGCACGAACGCTGGTCCAACTGAGGCGCCAGGTGGAAATGGCATGGCAAGCCGTTCCACAGGACTACATCCAGCATCTCTACGATCGTCTCCATGGGAGAATAGCAGCCTGCATTGCTGCGAAAGGTGGATATACACTGTACTAGTGCCGACATTGTGCATGCTCTGTTGCCTGTGTCTATGTGCCTGTGGTTCTGTCAGTGTGATCATGTGATGTATCTGACCCCAGGAATGTGTCAATAAAGTTTCTCCTTCCTGGGACAATGAATTCACGGTGTTCTTATTTCAATTTCCAGGAGTGTATTTTCTTTATTTGTGTGTGAGGAATGTTTCCTGAAAGTTTGGCCGTACCTTTTTGTAACACCCTGTATATACATAATCGACAAGCCACTGATAAATGCGCGGAAGATAGTATTTGCTGAAACAGCTAACCATTCCCTTTCCTGTTCCACTACCAAATTTACGAGAGGACGCAATTGTTTTAAGCTTTTGTACGAGCCGTAACATCTATTGTATAGTCATAAGATCGTAGAAAAATAGGTCTATAGAATCAAGCCTCGAAATTTGTAAACATAGTACCCGTGAAAAGTTACTATCCCTCCCTTCACATATTTTTCTTGGCATCCGTAGCAACAACAGTAATTCACCATCGCTATTACACTATCAACAAACGGTGAAAACACAACAAAAACTCTTGATATTCTAAACTTCAAACTCTGCGGAAAGCACACACGCACAGCGAAGTCCCGAAAATACGTGACAATCCTGGTTTAATGTTGACAACATGCGCAGAACGCATTGCTCACTCCATAGATATTTATGATCTCAGCCAGCGTCAGTAGCATCGTTGGTGTGTGTCGTTACGTGTTGACGTGAACGTTTTAGTTCCTTTGTTCGCTGGTTTCGTTCTTGTCACTGTTAATATGCTAACCATTGAAGGACGTGTGTTTTTAATCGAACAAGTGTTCAAAGCTGGCGCTAAATACACAGTTTCAGTTCGCCAAACATTTAATTCAGTTTTCCCGGAGACAACACTCCCACAACGCGATACTGTGCGAGATTTGATTAACAAATTTCGAAGTACGGGGTCAGTGACAGATGCACCGAGAAGTGGACGTCCTAGCGTTTTGTCTGAGGATAAACTAATCGATATTTCCGATAAAATGTCCACGAGTCCGAACAAGTCAGTAAGAAAACTCGCCCAGGAAATCGATGTTAGTGTCAGAACGGCTATAAGAAAAAATTAGAACTTTTCCCATACAAAGTCACAGTCGTGCAAGAACTGAAAAGTACTGATCATGGCAAGAGACTGCATTATTGTCAACGGTTCAAAAATTTCGCTCAACAAAATGGAAGGGATATTCTTAATGAAACGCTTTTCACTGACGAGGCGTCGTTTCATCTATCCGGGTACATGAACTCGCAAAATTCTCGTATGTGGAGTACTGTAAATCCATTGTGCATTCATGAGCAACCACTTCATCCTGCGAAAATAGCAGTTTGGATTGCAATTTCTAGACGTCCGATTGTGGGTCCCATATTTTTCAACGAAACAATACACGCAGAACGATACTGCAGTGATATTCTGCACCCAGAACTTGTGTTAAGTGAAATACTGAACGGTTATTTTCAAGAAGATGGTGCAACCGCGCATATAGCTCGCGTTTCAATGTCACTGCTTGCTGATGTTTCTGGTGATCGCATAATTTCACAGGGACTTTGGCCTCCACGATCGCCTGACATAACAACACCTGACTTTTCCTTCCGGGGTGCAGCGAAAGAAACTGTCTATAAAAACCGTAAAAAATCCATCGATGAATTGAGAACTGCAATATCCACTTTCACTGCTTCTGTTACAGAAGAAATGTTACAGCTTGTGTTTGGAAACATGATTAGGCGAATTGAATTGTGTATTCAACAACAGGGGGGACACTTTCAACATTTAAAGTGAAAATTTGTAGGTTCAAATGGTGAAAATGGCTTTGAGCACTATGGGACTTAACTTCTGAGGTCATCAGTCGCCTAGAACGTAGAACTACTTAAACCTAACTAACCTGAGGACATCACACACATCCATGTCCGAGGCAGGATTCGAACCTGCGACAGTAGCGGTCGCGCGGTTCCAGACTGTAGCGCCTAGAACCGCTCGGCCACAGCGGGTGGTAAAAATGAATATTCAATAAATTAATAACTTGTCTTTCGCTGTGTTTCATTTCGGTATATTCACTGCGGCATACGGCACGCGCGGCTAACAATCATACGGCACTGCGGAGAGACTTTATCAACACCCAGCACTTTTCTCGTGGTTAGATTCCAAATACCGATCCTGGGTAAGTTAGCATAGAGAATTAGCACAACTTGGTGAACTAATCCACATGTTATCCCCAGTTGCAGGTTGTCGATGGCAGGTCTAATTTAACTGACTTTTTAGGTGTAACCACTCCGCCGGCCGCGGTGGTCTTGCGGTTCTAGGCGCTCAGTCCGGAACCGAGGGACTGCTACGGTCGCAGGTTCGAATCCTGCCTCGGGCATGGATGTGTGTGATGTCCTTAGGTTAGTTAGGTTTAGGTAGTTCTAAGTTCTAGGGGACTGATGACCACAGATGTTAAGTCCCATAGTGCTCAGAGCCATTTGAACCATTTTGTAACCACTCCATTGCTAACGCAACGTTGGCCGCGATCACAGGCACAAACGCCTTATGCCACAACTCCCACTGCACACTGGGGTAGCAATGGAATCGGAACAGTGTTTGTTTATTGTAAAATCACTTTGCCCAAACTGTAGACGTATCGTTGTGGTGAGACATGCTTCCAGCAGCACATTTGGAATGACAATAAACAAATCGTTTAAGTAAACAATCTGGTTGATGGTATTGACAGCGGCATTAGAGTGTTTACCAATGATGCTGTAGTCTACAGGAAAGTACAAGGGTAATCCCAAAAGTAAGGTCTCCTATTTTCTTATAAGTACATAGACCTGTTTATTTCTACAATGGTTCAAATGGCTCTGAGCACTATGGTACTTAACTGCTGAGGTCATCAGTGCCCTAGAACGTAGAACTACTTAAACCTAACTGACCTAAGGACATCACACACATCCATGCCCGAGGCAGGATTCGAACCTGCGACAGTAGCGGTCGCGCGGTTCCAGACTGCAGCGCCTAGAACCGCTCGGCTATTTCTACAAGGGTTTACATCAGTTTACAGCTTGAACATTTAGCTATTTTTCGAGATAATCACGATTTCTTCGATGCGTTTTTGTAGACACTGTGGCAGTTTTTGTATGCCCACGTCATACCAGCTCGCCGCCAAGCTGTTCAGAAAGTTATGGACCTCTTCTTTCACCTCGTCGTTGGAGCTGAATCTCTGGCACCACAATTTACGCTGACAGGTACTGTGAGACTCTGAAAAAACTTAAACGGGCAATTCAGAACCGGAGAAGAGGAATGTTGAGCAAGGGCGTACACATTCTCCATGACAACGCTCGCCCACACATCGCTCGGCAAACAGTTGCTCTCCTGCAACAGTTTCAGTGGAACATAGTCACCCACCCACGCTATAGTCCTGACTTGGCGCCCAGTGACTATCACCTGTTCCCTAGGTTAAAAGAACTTTTGGCCGAAAAGCGATTCAGCTCCGACGATGAGGTGAAATAAGAGGTTCATAACTTCTGAACAGCATGGCGGTGAGCTGGTATGACGTGGGCATACAGAAACTGCCACAGCGTCTACAAAAATGCACCGACAGAAATGGTGATTATGTCGAAAAATAGCTAAATGTTCATGCTGTAAAGTGATGTAAACCATTGTAGAAATAAACAGTTCCATGAACTTATAAAAAATAGGAGACCTTACTCTTGGGATTACCCTCGTAGTATCACACGAAAGTTGTGAACAAATCAATGAGGATTTGCAGAAAATACATGCTTGGTGTAATGACTGGCAGTTATCTCTCAATATTAGTAAGTGTAACCTGCTGCGTATAACAAGGCGAAAATCCCCATTAATGTACGAGTACAAAATAAATGCCCAGTCTTTGGAAGAGGTAACATTCGTCAAGTATCTGGGTGCGAGTATTCGAAATGATCTCAAATAGAATGATCAGATTACACAAGTAACGGGTAAGCCGACTGCGGTTATTGGTAGAATCCTGAAGCGATGCAGTCCTTCAACAAAGGAAATAGCTTACAATACTTTAGTTTGTCCAGTCTTATTGTTCGTCTGTATGGGACCCTTACCAGTTGAGTCTGATTCAAGAGATCGAGAAGGTCGAAAGAAGAGCGAGAAGATTCGTGACTGGTACATTTAGCCATCGTGAGAGCGATGCAGATCTCATAGAAAGTTTGAAGTGGGACACACTTGCAGATAGACGACGCGCTCAACGGAAGGGGCTGCTCACTAAATTCCAAAATCCGATCTTCGCCGAGGATGTAGAACATATATTATTATCACCATCTTTCAAATCGCGCAATGATCGCCATTCAAAGATCAGGGAAATTAGAGCTCCTTCTGAGGCGTTCAGACAGTCTTTTTTCCCTCGCGCGATCCGCGAGTGGAATAGAGGGGGAGAAATATGAATTTGGCGCGACTAGTGCCCTCCGCCACACACCGATTTGTGGCTAGTGGAGTATATATGTAGATGTAGACCACTTCTCGTTGAGATTACAGTCCGCGACTGAATTTCAACTGTGATAAATTGTAAGCATGCTCTGATACAGGTTTTGCATAATGTTACACCTGTTTTTTTACAGGTTGAAACGTTTTGAAAAGACTCGATCCCTGTATGATTCCACGAAGAGTCTCTCAGAACGAGATTTTCACTCTGCAGCGTAGTGTGCGCTGATATGAAACTTTGTGGCAGATTAAAACTGTGTGCTTGATTGAGACTCGAACTCGGGACCGTTGCCTTTCGCGGGCAAGTAGGTCTACTCTACCAACTGAGCTACCCAACCACGACTCACGACCCGTCGTCACAGCTTTAATTCGGCTAGTACCTCGTCTCCTACCTTCTAAACTTCACAGATGCTCTTCTGCGAACCTTGCAGAACTAGGACTCCTGAAAGAAAGGATATTGCGGACACATGGCTTAGCCACAGCCTGGGGGATGTTTCCAGAATGAGATTTTCACTCGCAGAAGTGCTTCTGTGAAGTTTGGAAAGTAGGAGACGAGGTACTGGCAGACTTGAAGCTGTGAGGACGAGTCGTGAGTCGTGATTGGGTAGCTTACTTGGTAGAGTACTTGTCCGCGAAAGGCAAAGGTCCCGAGTTCGAGTCTCGGTCCGGTACACAGTTTTAATCTGCCAGGAAGTTTCGATCAACCCTAGTTGTAACGCTGGAGAATGTGGACCAACTGAGAATGTTATGCACTGTAGAGTACACTACACCATCAAGACACACAACACAGAAACTCAGAATGCCATGACGGTCTCTCAAGAGAATAATGATAGAGAACTCGACCTTTTACCTTAATAAATTCAACAATGCTAACATTCCAAGGACAGGAATGTGGCGTGATGATATTCTTTTGCATATGAGACGACTGAGGCCTCTGAAAATGAAATAGTCGGTAAGGATTAGATCTGGTTTAATGATGGGGCACACTTCCACCTCCATAGGTACGGCAAGAAAAAGGACTAGCGCCGTTGGGTTACCATAAACGTTCAAGCTGCTGCTCCACCTCACCCAAAAAAAGTCATCGTTCAGTGCGCCATGAACGCTCAACACATAACTGGGCCCATTTTTAGTGACGGACCTGTCACAGCAGACAAACGGAGGCATTCCCTAGAACACGAATTTATACCCGCTGCACGTTGCTCCGAGTTCTCCAAAACTACTGATTTTCACTCTGCAGCAGAGTGTGCGCTGATGTGAAACTTCATGGCACATAAAAACTGTGTGCCGGACCGAGACTCCAACTCGGGACTTTTGCCTTTCGTGGGCAAGTGTTCTACCTCTGAGCTACCCAACCACGACTCATGACTCTTCCTCATAGCTTTATTTCCGCCAGGTCCCGAGTTCGAGTATCGGTCCGGCACACAGTTCTAATCTGCGAGGAAGTTTCAAGTCACACCATACTGCAGATGTCTTCGGCTTTTGTGGCCTGCGTACTGTAAGACCTTCGGTACACACACCATCAGATTATTTGACCTGTCGCTCTAACGAAGTAGGCGAGTGTCAGCAATATGTCTGGTGGTCTTATCGTGGCGTGTTTATCTTCTGCCATTAGGTCAGACGATAGAAATCCCACTTGCACGCTTAGAGTAGCAGATTGACGGTGACCAACTTTAAACAGAACATGATTAATTTTCACGCACATTTATTAAAATAATAAAAAGCATCGACATTGCGTAACTTGATTCTGGATGCTGTTTACAATTGACAATCTGAAGTTCCTTTAGTCTTGGTACGTTAATCTTATTCTCACATATCTCTGATACTTGACAAAGTGTCTACACATTTCTCTTCATGGCTATGTACAGGAATATGATAATCTTATTAGGCACAGACTGAAACTTGACAATAGACTGGTACAAACTGGTGCAGACAAATGCAGACTAATGCAGACAAATGCAGACTGGTACAAATTAATGCAGACAAATGGAGACTGACTAATCAGAGGTCTGTACACTCGTCATAATACCTAGCGCATTCAGGTATCACTGCGCGAGTGTGATCCGCGAGGAGAAAAGGTTCTATGTTAGCAACAGTCTCATTGGCTGCATTACATATTAATACGTGGATCGGCAGAATCAGAATTTGGTCCGTCTCTAAGGCAGCGCCATCTCGTAGTGTGGAGATGGATGAGCGCTGTGCCTGTGCTGTTGTGCTTAGCGGGGCGCGCCCTAGTGGGGAAGTTGTGTATGTGCTGACTACTCGGAACCATGCACACAACAGTTTTCTTCAGGCGACGTTCACGGAATGGATCGTTACACCTTAGCATCCACTGGAAATTGTGTGCGATGGCTGCCTTATAGTCCCGATCGCAGTCCCTATGATTATTTCTTATCAGTTATCTAAGGCAAAGAATCTTCAAAACCCTGGGATCTTTGTACAGCAGTTTCCAGAAAGATTCGTCCAGTCGAAAATGATGCTCTGCAGAAAGTCATCGCGCAACTCAGTTCAAGACTCTACTCACTCACTGCAAAGAAGAAAAGTACTTTGAAAACATTCTGCATTACATTTCAGGTTGCCTGCTATGGCATAACTTTGATAACAGAAATCTATCACGTCGTATTACATCGCAGCAGGTAGACGTTATCGAACATATACACTGACGGACAAAAAATCGCAACACCAAAAAATAACTGATGTAGAGTAATGGAACTTCGAGAACACATTTGTCTAGGTAGCATATTTCAGTGATTAATGTTACAAGATCACACGTTAATGTAAGTGCAAGATCAACCAATGCTGAGTGTGTGGGTTTTATTTTGTCAAGTTGCGCAATGGATTGATCCAACAAGTACCCTTTGGCTCCTACAAGAAACAATTTCCACCTCACACTACTACAGAAGTCAGACAGACGCTCCCTTACCAACAAGAACTGTTGAAAAACATTCAGCAACAAATATCTTCTGGAGTCGTCCGCTGTAAGGAAAAGACACAAAAATATTCTATATTCTTACGTAACTAGTGGAATACTTCGGTAATGGAGTATTGCTAGTTAGTGTAAGAAAAACGTTAAACGAACGAAAAATATTATTTACTGCAAAAAATTCTGAGAAATCAAATTAAACTTTTTCTTATAAATTAATAAATTTCCGGGTTATTTTTGGAACAGTAGATTGCCTCTTATGGATAGGAATGCTATTATTTTACAAAGTATGGAAAGGTTGAAACTTCGTGGCAGAATAAAACTGTGTGCTGGGCCGAGACTCGAACTCGGGACCTTTGCCTTTCACACGCAAGTGCTCTGCCATCTGAGCTACCCAAGCGCGACTCACGCCCCGTCCTCATAGTTTTACTTCTGCCAGTTACAGAATCTCTCCTGCGAACCTTGCAGAACTAGCACTCCTGAAAGAAAGGATATCCTTTCTTTCAGGAGTGCTATTTCTGCAAGGTTCGCAGGGGAGCTTCTGTAAAGTTTGTAAGGTAGGAGAAGAGGTATTGGCAGAAGTAAAGCTGTGAGGACTGGGCGTGAGTCGTGCTTGCGTAGTCCAGATGGTAGAGCACTTGCGTGTGAAAGGCAAAGGTCCCGAGTTCGAGTCTCGGCCCAGCACACAGTTTTATTCTGCCAAGAAGTTTAATATCAGCGCACACTCCGCTGCACAGTGAAAATCTCATTCTGGAAACATCCCCCAGGCTGCGGCTAAGCCATGTCTGTGCAATATCCTTTCTTTCAGGAGTGCTAGTTCTGCATGGTGTACAGGAGAGCTTCTGTAAAATTTGGAAGGTGTAAGTAGGCTGTTTATGTTTTCTTATTGCCAACGTTACATAGTGTAAGTAGGCTGTTTATGTGTTCTTATTGGCAACGTTACATAGCGCTCTGTGTGAGAATCACTGGCTGTGCTGTGTGCAGTCTGTGGCTAGTTTGCATTGTTGTCTGCCATTGTAGTGTTGGGCAGCGGCAGCTGGATGTGAACAGCGCGTAGCGTTGCGCAGTTGGAGGTGAGCCGCCAGCAGTGGTGGATGTGGGGAGAGAGATGGCGCAGTTTTGTAATTTGTCATAAACTGCTATATATATTATGACTATCAAGGTAAATACATTGTTTGTTCTCTATTAATATCTTTCATTTGCTAACTATCCCTATCAGTAGTTAGTGCCTTCCGTAGTTTGAATCTTTTATTTAGCTGGCAGTAGTGGCGCTCGCTGTACTGCAGTAGTTCGAGTATGAAGATGTTTGTGAGGTAAGTGATTTCTGAAAGGTATAGTTCAATGTTACTCAGGGCCATTCTTTTGCAGGGATTTTTGAAAGTCAGATTGCGTTGCGCTAACAAAATATTGTGTGTCAGGTTAAGCACAGTCATGTACAAATTGTTCTAAGGGGACGTTTCATATGTCGACCCTTAGCCGAGGATACCTCACTGGAATCTTCTGATTTTTTCTTGTAGTTTGTGTAATTAGTGTAGCTATTGTTTATTGCTAGCGCGTAATTGTAGAGAGAATCTCCTTTATAGTTGCAGCCTTTCATTGTTGTACAGTAAAATAGTTGTGGCATGCATGTAGATTTGCACCAAGTATTTCGCTGCTGCGCTTGCAATTAACTACATATTATTTTCAGTGCTATGTTAGTGTGTTCTCTTATTTTTGCTCTTCAAATTGTGCTTTTCTGTGTTATCGTGTGAAATATTGTGACAATAATGGCGTGTGAAAAACGTAACACTAGGCTCCAAAGTAAACTGAGAAATAATAGTGACGACGAGTGTAGCTTACCAGCACCGCTGTGTAATGAATTAACAGACATTCAAAGTAGTAATTTGGTAACTGTGCATAGGGAAATGGAGCGGGCGTCAAATAATGGTGTAGACAGTGAAACAGGTAGTGAACAGGGAAGCATTATCGATCGATCGGTCGGCAACAGCTCGCCTCAGGAATCGGGAATGACAGAACACAATATTGCAAATACTGTAGACTCAGGTTTTGGGTTCTCACCGTTTTCTCAAATGAGTCAAGAAACATTTTCTGCTTGTCAAAATGTGAATGTTGCCGGTGCAACTTCACTGCCGAAAAGCACTGAGGAACATGTTTCAGACACCAGTGCATTGTTATTACAGTTAATGCAACAAATGGGACAAAGGCTACAAAAATTAGACACAATGGAACTCAATCTTCAAAAGTTAGACACAATGGAACAACACCAGAGACAAATACAGCAACAGTTAGACACAATGGAACAAAATCTTAAAAAGTTAGACACGATGGAACAAAATCAGAGACAAACACAGCAGCAGCTTCAAAAGTTAGATTCATTGGAACAAACTCTTGAACAAACACGTGAAGATTTAACTACTGAGTTACATAACATTGAATCGAAATGTCAAAAAGTCTGTAATGACGTAAAAACTCTAATTTGTGACCATTTTCAACCTATTTTTTCGCGGCATGAAAATGCATTACAGAATCACGAAGCAGCCATAAAAGAACTGCAAACTATTGTTCATGAAAATCATGAGACCTTGCAAGCTAAATTTGACTCAGTTGCATCTACCGATTCGGTTACGCAACCTGCAAAAACTCAGGAAAACTTAAAGGACACAGTAGATACTCTGAAACTTGGTTCAGAAAAACACACTGAGGAAATAAGTACGCTATCGGAGAAAGTAGCCGAACTTTCGGATCAATTCACTAATTTATCTATGAAGGTAGATGATAATCTGAATGACACAAAACCGGTAGTCTTTAATGACACAGAAGAGTGCGAACAAATTAGGAAATTCAATCAAAATCAGATCAATATACAGTACAAAAGAGAAATCCGGGAAGTACAAGATCAGTTGGCACAAGTAATACAAAACTTACAAATTTCAGAGGACACTCGCGCCCCAACACGGGAAGAGGGACTTAGAAATACGGAAAAGCCGCAAAATAATAACACAGGGCATTTCGGAAGTTATGAAAGAAATTGGCAATGTGCACTGAATTTTGAGATGGAACGGCCGACACGACCTAACAATGACCGATATGCGACTCGCTGACATGATGATTTTGACTATAAGCTGTTCATTACTACACGTAAATTCAAAACATTTAAGAATTCTTGCAACGACATTCATCCACAAGCATGGCTCCATCAATTCTCTCATTGTTTTCCTCCCAACTGGTCGTTAGAACACAGATTAGAATTTATGTGTGGCTACTTAGAGAATGAACCAGCTGTAAGAATGCGATCGGTCATTCACGATTGTCACAGTGAAGGAGAATTTTACCATGCCTTCCTCTCAGCATATTGGTCTCAAGCCACACAAGACCGAGTAAAACATGGCATTATAATGATGAAACATTTCGAACAATCTGAATTCTCCAGTCTTGTGAAATATTTTCAAGACATGTTGCACAAGAATCAGTACCTGTCAAACCCATACAGCCCCTCAGAACTCATCCGCATTTGCTTAATCAAATTACCTGAACATTTACGACATATTATTTTAGCAGGACGTTGCAAAGAAGACATTGAGGCTTTTCAGGGACTGTTACAAGAACTGGAAATTGACACTGACAATCGGGGAACACGGAAACAGGAGCACAACAATTACAGGTCACATCTGTCACAATTCTGCGATGAAAGACAAGGCTATTCTCACAACACATATCGTGACCAAAACAGACACCACCCGTATGACAACCATTGGCAGAGTAGTAATAATTACAGGGAAAGATCACCTCTCCGCAGTAATGACTATGACAGAGACAATCATAGAAACAGACAATATGGCAACCAGAACTATTATTATCACGGGAGACAGAATAACTTCAGACGCAACGGTCCAGCGCGCAGTTACGATTCAGGGAGAAATTCTCCACCACTTAACCGACAAGAAAGAAACTACAGGAACTACCGACATGACGACAGACGATGTGATCGTAACGACAGACCTGAATTGCATCAGAACTGGTGGGATTCAAACAGAGCAGGGCCCTCTCGAGGAGGTGAATTTGTAGAAGTTAGGTCTCCAAATCCCAATAACGACGCTCGCCAACAAAGAGACAATAGGCAATGACTCATACCGCTGGCAGCCACAAAACGTACTTATGAAACTCACGACGCAACTGCCGTAGCTAGTAATTACGTAAAAATGGAAGACATTAGGGACATCTTATTCCAGGAACACGACATAAAACATAACAACATTGCATATCCTGTGATTCACATTACTGTAAATGACGTAAAATTTACGACAGAACTTGACTCTGGCAGTCCCATTTCAGTAACTAGTGAAACAGCCTTTAGCAAATGCAACAAATCGAACGATTGCCCCACACTTCCGTTACGTAAGATTAAATTACAAGGTGCAATCTTTGGAAAAAGTGTAGATGTACGCCAACAAATCAATTTAGAATTCTTTTGCCAAAGCCACAGCTTCTCTATGAACTTTCTTATTGTTCCATTATTGTCGACGGAAATTATATTGGGAGTAGACTTTTTGAATGAATACAAAGCAATCTTCAACTTTCACGATGCTGAAATAAGTTTAGAGAAGGAAGGTAAGTCAATAGCTTTGAAATTTGAAGATTGGCTCTCAAACCATGACGAAGAAATTAATCGGCTTTACCTTCTGTTGGACAACAGTTCGGAATTTTCTACGGAACTAGACACTAACAATCACTCTGCAAGTACTGACAGGGATGATATCGACGGCATATTTGAAATTAATGAGTTAATTCAGAATAAAATTCAAACAATTGAGAATTGTAATGACACTGATAGGCAGGACCTTTTTGAGATTTTACATGCACATTCCACAGTTTTTACTCACAAAACAGGAACAATCAATGGATTTCAATACTAATTTCGTGTTCGTGAGCATACTAAATTTTGTGTTAGACCATACGTAATTCCAGCACATTATAGGGACCGTGTTAGAACAGAAATACAATCTATGCTTGACGAGGGCATTATTGAGCCTGCAGTAAGCTCATACAACAATCCATTACATGTTGTTGAGAAGAAGAATGGATCGATCAGGCTTGTCTTAGATTCGAGACAAATCAATACTATCATTATTCCTGAAACAGACAAGCCGCAAACGTTGGAAGAACTTCTTCAAAATTTGAATGGTGTAAAAGTGTTGTCTTCCATTGATCTCAGATCCAGCTTTTATCAGATCGAACTTCATCCAGAATGTAGAAAATACACAGCTTTCCTTTGTTTCGGCGTTTGTTATCAGTTTCGGAAACTTCCTTCTGGTTTGAACATTTCGTCGGCAGCATTCATTCGCGGGCTAAATTCCATATTACCTGAGTTCTTAAAACGTCACATCACCTTATATGTGGACGATATTCTAATAGCAGAAGCTTCATGGGAACAACATAATCGCATCCTCAACAGTTTGTTACGTATTTTTGCAGGATCTGGAATTACAGTTAACTTGGAAAAGTCTGAATTCGGTAGGTCAAAGGTGAGGTTTTTGGGACATATTATTTCTTCTGAAGGTATTCAGTCAGATCCTGAAAAGTTAGAAGCAATCAGAGCCATTCCAGTTCCATCCACAAAAAGACAAGTCCGCAGTTTTCTAGGTCTCGTAAATTTTTACCGTCGTTTTCTGAGCATGCAAATTCTTGTTACACCAAAACTTTGTTCTCTCACTGGAAAAAATACTATTTGGAACTGGGACGAACAAGCACAGTTGGAATTCAATTCTTTGAAAGAATCGCTACTTAACGCGCCAATACTAGCTCATCCAAATCTGTCACAAGATTTCTGCCTTAGCACGGATTCTTCTAAAGTCGGTCTTGGTGCCCATTTATTTCAAGAAGCCATAGAAAATGACACTACCGTTCAGAAAACCATTGCTTTTGCTAGCCGAGTGCTAACAAAATCTGAAAAAAATTATTCCGTTACTGAATTAGAAGCTTTAGCAATCGTTTGGGCATTTGACAAATTCCGTTTCTTTCTTTCTGGTAAGCACGTAAAAGTATACAGTGATCATCGTGCATTACAATTTCTTATGTCTTCAAAATTAAATCATGACAGGTTAAAACGTTGGGCATTGTTTCTGCAAGAATTCCGCTTCACAATAGTCTACATTCCCGGCAAGCAGAACATTGTTGCGGACGCACTCTCACGCGCACCGGCTGGGCTTGAGAAAAGTAACACAGAAGGCAACCTCGAGAAAAATTTCAGTATTCTTTACATTCAGAAAGTCGCCTTTGAAAACTTCATCACCACATCTTTAAAGGACATTGCTCATGAACAAGATAAAGATCCGATTTGGAAAGACATTAAGAGCAAATGGCATGAAAAGACACACACTCAGATTCGGCATTATTATCTGGTTAGAAACAACATACTCTTCAAACGCTGCACTGTTGATGACAAGCTATGGGTACTTTGCATTCCTGACGATTTTGTTAATAACCTCATTTGGTACATTCATTTCAGCTATGCACATTTTGGCCCACGAAAATGTTATCATATTCTTCGAACGACTTATTATTTTAACAATATGGAAAAGAGAATTCGAAGAGTCTTGTCTATTTGTAAACTTTGTCAAAAGGCGAAACCATGTACTATCTCCCATCGTGCTCCGCTGTTTCCTATCATTCCTTCTAAATTAAAAGAATTTGCTGCTGTTGATCTCTTGGGACCGCTTGTCAGAACATCTAATGGATTTTCGTATGTTCTAGTCGCTGTTGAACTTACTTCAAAATTTGTTTCTTTCACACCGTTACGTAAAGCCACTGGACGGTCTGTATCCAACGCCTTTGTTAAAAATTTCTTACGTGAAGTTGGACACGTTAACAAAGTCACTTCAGATAGCGGACCTCAATTCAGATCTGCTGTTTGGTCACGCATGCTTCGGAATCATAAAATCAAACCTGTTTTTATTTCATTGTACTCACCACATTGTAACCTGTCTGAACGGATTATGAAAATCAATAAGCTTTGCAGACTTTATTGTCACAGAAAGCATCAGCATTGGGACAGATATTTACACTTATTTCAAAATGTGCTGAATAAAATGCCTCATGTTTCCACTGCTTTACCACCCACTCTTGTACTAAAGAATGAAGAACCACCGAACAGAATCAGAGAGCTTGTACCTTTCCCGAATACACGTAAACTTCGACACAAAGACATAATTGATTTGGCTCTTAAAAACATAAAATCTGCAGCAGACAAAAGAAGAAAACTACACGGTAAAGCAAATGCAAATAAATTGTATATTGGTCAGAAAGTTCTCATTAAAGCTCATTCATTGTCACATAAGAAGAAACACTTGAGTCACAAATTCTTTCTAGTTTACAATGGACCTTATAGAATCCGACGTATACCACACGATAACTGCGTTGAAGTTGAAACTCTGCGTACTGGGAAGAGTAAAGGTTTACACCACATTTCACATGTAAAACCGTTTATTGAAAGATAATCTGCTTTTTAACTTTGTCTTTGCCATATAACTTTTCACTTTACATTGCTAGTATGCTTTGTCAGACTTAGAATCTGTTAACATACAACAATGTTTGAAGTTAAATATCCAATCAAGAACCAAGAGAACTTATTTAAACAGAAATTACGAATGCATTGTTATAGTGAACAGACGACGCAATGTTGTTATTTGTACATTCTTGCTTGTTAGTTGTACGATTACGTAACGACTATAAGGCTTACATACTTAGAACATTTACCAGTACTGCTAATGAGATTTTAATGCGACATTTTGGTTTACTTGAAATTTGGTGTATCATGAGGTAAGTACATTGGCTTCTGCAGAACTTAGCTTTCGGAGGACGATAACTACGACACTTCCACAGAGATTATCTTACAGCAAGATGCACATTTAGCGCTACAGGATACGTATTTGAGTGATTAATTTTGCACTTAAATCATTTATTTTTAAAGATATTTGAAGCACAATGATACAAAGGTTTTCCGTGACACATTTCATTCCATTGCTGTAATCTGTAACTCCTGAGGGTATAATTACATTAATCCTCAGGGGGGTACATGCCTACTTTGTGTACCATGTGTTTGGCAAGCGCAAGGAGCCCTAGCTAATATGGTATTTGCTTATACAACTTTACACATCGGTACCATATTTCTCTAACACAGAATTACACAGCTATCTGATTATTTACCTGAGAGAGACAAACATTTATTTTACTACATCAGTGATAGATGTTTACGTAATTACACCGTTGGATAACTTCACACTTACAAAATTGTATTTTGTTTGTACTTTGTGAGCTGTTCATATTGTTTCAGAACCATTGTGATACTATGAGAGCTTTGAATGATGTATTTGGTATGGGATCATGATTTTTAAAGTACGTTTGAGGCAGATGACAATTTTGACATGAGCAGAGAATTTTTTTTAAATTATTGGAGGAAGCTACGACGATTTTGAGAGTTGACTGAGGTGTTATGATGTTATTATTACGATGACTATGTGTATTATGCTGTTGCGGTATGTTTATGATCAGTAAGCTGATGCTATATGAGTTATTTGATTATGCTACATATCTGTAATGACGAAATATTGAAGAAGTGTCGACGAATAAGGTAAGGAATAATGAGTAGTGGTTAGGGACTCTGGATTGTGAAAAAGGTTGTTGGAAACCAAGAATCGTACTTTAAGAGTTATGAAATGTGTGTATATGCGTGAATGTATCACAATGCTGGCGAAAATTTTTTGGACACTGTTATATTTACAGGATTTTGTTTCTACACATTTGTAACATAAATTTTCGACCTGTGATTTTTTTTCATATGAGACTGTCACTGTAGCGGAAACTGGTGTCGTAAATATTTAGGTAAGAAAGTTAAGTGACCACCTGCACGTAATGCGTCGTGGGCACCCAGCTGGGCGACAGTCACCTTGAAAAAAGCCATTAGCGTGTGCCTTCCAGAGGCACAGGTGAAAAAAAAAAAAAAAGGGGAGGCCATTATCCTCGCTATCGACATTCCTTTGTAGAAAGCATCGCAAATAGGACACGCTCAAACTTGAAAACATGATTACACTGTGGAGCTCTTAATTTATGATATTTACTAAAATGCCTAATGAAATGGAGAAACATTTCATGGCTATTGTCTTGCTAATTGAGAGAAATGCCATATGGCTTGCCTTTATGTATTTATTTACTCATTTTGTTTAATATCTAGTTTCTAGCTGCACTGCAGCATTGGTTAAAATAAAATTTTATAGATGTACTAATATAAATATTTTCTGTCTACAGATCGAGTAAATAATAATTTTAAAAAAAAATGAGGGAGCACAAAGACATTTACCTTCACAGAAACTGCATTCATAATTTTCTTGTCAAGTACTTGGTAACTTTTTTGGTAGAATAACTTCTGGTGGTGCACAACTTTAATTACATAGACATTAAGATGTGAATAGACATTTCCCTTATCTGCATTGTTGTATTTAGTGTAAAATTTTTTCTGTTTGAGCTTTGTCACGTTTAGGTACTAGTTATATCATTTGCTTCTGCTGTTTGCCAGGCATAGTGCTACTGAATTTTAATTTGTGTTACTCTGCTAAGCCAGATTTATTTTTCTTGTTTGCTGCTCATTGCCTCATATTAGTTGTAATGTGAATTGCTTGGTAATTTAGATTTACTGTAGCTTGCTTTGCAAATTTCCATTTTTTTGCGTTAATTGTTTTGTGCTGCTGCATTGCCTCGTTCCTTAGTTTAGCATCTGAGCTCAGTAGATTTAAGTTAGCTTAAGAGGGGGTAGACTATATAAGAAAGTGACTATGGACAATACGGAAAAAATGCATTGAGAAGTTATAAGAAACAGATTTGGCAAAAATGAGTATTGTGCACTGAGAAATAATTATTTTGAAACAAATATGAATCGAATACAGAAAGCAGGTATAGATAGGACTTTTTGGGAATAGTGATGAATGAAGGGAGATCTCCAAGAAGTAAAGAAAGTTTTGTTTGCAAAATACTGCAGTAAAACAAACCCTGTCCTTTCCCCCTGTGTTATTCTGGTATGTGTTTGTGTACTCTTGTATATTTGTGTTTTTCCTGTCTTTATGTGTTTAGCTAATAAGATTTATGTTGTAGAATTTTTCAAATACTATGTTATTTTCTTCGTGAAGATGTTTAGACATTATTTATTCTGTTTTCTTTTAATGATCATGTGTGAAATTAATGTTTCAAGAACTATTCTCATTATTTTATTTATTTACTTATGTCATAATTCCTGTAACACTGATGTATATGTTTATTTCTATTCTTTTGTAAAGCCCCTATTACCGCAAATGTTATTTGTATTGTTATGTTCTTTACTGATGTATTTTGTACCTTTGTTATTGTATTCTTATGTTATAAAATTGTAATTGATACCAGTTCATCATATTATTAACTTGTAAGTTACATTTCAGTGCACATGTTTCTGTTGGTCATAGTATATGGACAATATGTGAGAAGTAGGGACTGTTAGTGTTTGCACGTGTGTTAATAATTCAGAAAGGGACTGGATAACAGCATTGCTGGTTCTAAGGACAGTTCCAAAAAACTTTGTGAGTGCACAAGTGGTGGTTTATGGACTTGCTCTATTCTCCGCAAGACTCTTCGATGGTGATTGTGTACCTGCACAGTCACAACAGATGGCTGCTGGCCATCTCTACAAGGACTACAGTGGGTCTACACCTTTGGTGATCCACCAATACCAATTTCTACAAGAGTTGCAGTGGGTCTGCACCTTTGATGACCCACCAATACCATACTCTCTACTAGGACTACAGTGGGTCTGCTCTGTGATGACCTAATTACCAATATTCTTCAAAACGTCGACTGACTCTGCTGTGGGTTTGCTCTGTTGTGGACCAATACCTGTCTGCATGTCAAGAGTCAGCACTGTCTTTCCATTGGAAGGACAACACTACTTCTTCAAGATTGCATGGAAATCCACTAGTTCCGTGTGCATTTTCTTTTACTGCTCAGACTTTGAGAAAAACACTGATATTTTACTGTGATGAACGGTTAGGACTGTCTTTATGGACTGTGAGAAAGTTTAGCTTTTGACCAACATTGTATCAATAAGTGTGTGCAATTGGTATCTTTGTTATTGTAATTATAAAAAATTTTTATCAAATCATTATTGGCCACTGTCCAAAACAATTTGTAAAATCTTTTGTGGGGAGCATGGGGGCTATCTAAGTAGGCTGTTTATGTTTTCTTATTGGCAACGTTACATAGTGCAAGTAGGCTGTTTATGTTTTCTTATTGGCAATGTTACATAGCGCTCTGTGTGAGAATCACTGGCTGTGCTGTGTGCAGTCTGTGGCTGGTTTGCATTGTTGTCTGCCATTGTAGTGTTAGGCAGCTGGATGTGAACAGCGTGTAGCGTTGCGCAGTTGGAGGTGAGCCGCCAGCAGTGGTGGATGTGGGGAGAGAGATGGCGGAGTTTTGTAATTTCTCATGAACTGCTATATATATTATGACTATCAAGGTAAATACATTGTTTGTTCTCTATTAATATCTTTCATTTGCTAACTATCCCTATCAGTAGTTAGTGCCTTCTGTAGTTTGAATCTTTTATTTAGCTGGCAGTAGTGGTGCTCGCTGTACTGCAGTAGTTCGAGTAATGAAGATTTTTGTGAGGTAAGTGATTTCTGAAAGGTATAGTTTAATGTTTGTCAGGGCCATTCTTTTGCAGGGATTTTTGGAAGTCAGATTGCGTTGCGCTAAAAATATTGTGTTTCAGGTTAAGCACAGTCATGTATAAATTGTTCTAAGGGGACGTTTCAAAGGTAAGAGACGAGGTACTGAAAGAAGTAAAGCTGTGAGGATGGGGCGTGAGTCGTGCTTGGGTAGTTCAGATGGTAGAGCACTTGCGTGCGAAAGACAAAGGTCCCGAGTTCGAGTCGCGGCCCAGCACACAGTTTTAATCTGCCAGGAAGTTTCATATCAGCGCACACTCTGCTGCAGAGTGAAACTCTCATTCTGGAAACATCCCCCAGGCTGTGGCTAAGCCATGTCTCTGCAATATCCTTTCTTTCAGAAGTGGCCCAGCACACAGTTTTAATCTACCAGGAAGTTTCATATCAGCGCACTCTCCGCTGCAGAGTGAAAATCTGATTCTGGAAAGGTTCTTTTCTCCCTTTTCTTTAAGAATGTTATTTACTCGGCAGAATGGCTGAAAGCCAAGCCAACACAACTTGAATAACCTTTCTAGGTAATGGAGTGTACTTTTATGGAGGACAGATGGGGCTCGCATACGCTGTAGCGCACAATAGCGTGAGCTGCAATGACTGCTACCTGCGTCGCTCGCTGCCGACAAATAACACAACTATCTCTTTCTACCTGGACTAACCTCCGCCAATCAAACTCTCCCTACGCCTCGATGAAGTCAAGGACTCCTATCTGCCCCTAGTCTAACTATTGACATGGTAAACCGGTCAGATAACCAGTCCACCGCGATGCCACTCAATATTCACTCGCAGGGAATTAACTAGTACTGTATCCGTGTTCACACCACACAATAAGTGTGGTGTCCAACACAGTGAACAACGCTTAATCGCAAGGACTCAATATAGAGTATCACTCTGATTCGTTAATGACAGAGGTGCTCTCCCAGTGAAGTACTGAGGAGAGACTTTGTTCCTTTCTCTTTGTGTACACGTACGAGTGCACTTGCTCTCGTTATGTGTTCCCGATCCAAGATCGACAATGGAATGGCCCCTTTTTCTGGAAAACTTGCAAGGGTATACCATTCACTGTTTTCCCTCACTCCTCTGGCTCTTTGTGTCAGAAATATTCTGCCAATCAGTGTTGTTCTTTTAAACGGGAGAATGACGTTTCGTTTCAGTCGACCATGGCGGAAATATGTAGCATCTCCGTTAGGTGTATACTGTCCTCCTGTGAAACTCCGAAACTATGCAGTTGGTCCGTGAAAAAATGCGTCTTCTGGGTGCTCCCACACAAAGTAGTGGAATTTGCTTTCAAGTCGAACACGGGGGGCGTTATCCCTTCACTCTGGCAAAAGCTGTCCTCTCTCTGGGTGGTCGCTTCGGCCGAAGTAGGTGTGCACCGACACACCCCTCTGAAGGGACGGACCTCCCATTGGGCCGGCCGCCTCCCTAGAACGAAAATTCCTGTGGCCGCCATGTTATGTACGCCAGCTTCGACTTTTTTAACATTGGTGCACACTTGCAATCTACTTATTAGATTTGCTTATCACTTACATGAATTCATACAAAATTGACTCTACCTTATAGAGTTTGGGTTCGAATGAAGTGTCTTGATTTGCAGAATACGATTGTGAGGATGGAATATGTAGGAAATAAAGGTCAGGATACCACGCCACCTTACAATGCAAATATTAAATAACAATCGGTGTATCTGCCAGAATGTTGAATGCATGCGTGAAATGGGTATGCACTGTGTTGTACAAGTGCCGTCAGTTTGTGAGACAGAATTCAATGCCTGCTGCAATTGATCGCTCAATGCAGGGATGGTTAATGTTGTTTCTGGGTGACACAAGATTTGTTGTGCGATGGTGTCCCATATGTGCTCAGCTGGAGACCGATCTGAAGATCAAGCTAGCCTAGGCAACATGTCGACACTTTGTAGAGCACAGCAGTATGTAGACGAGCGTTATCCTGTTGGAAAACACTCCCAGCAATGCTCTCTAATTTATTGTATGAGCATTACGTGAAGTCATACGAGCAAGGACGTAAATGGCGCAACATACTCCTAAGAATCAGACATAAAGTGAGTTATAATGCGCCTGGTATATCTACCGATATGACTTGTTCCTCTGTCAAAATCACAAGTGTCACTAATGTATCCAAAGTACAGGGTGTACGTAAAGTCCAGGAACACTTTCAATTATTTATTGCACAAGAACTAAACATTGTACAGATGTCATACATATTGCATTTTGAAGAGAAACTCTTGAAAGTTTTTTTTACAAACATTCGATATGCGAACCATGAGTGACCTGGCAGATGTCAATACGATAATCGAATTCTCGCCACACCCGTCCCAGCATGGCATTGTCGACTGTGGCAGTCGCTTCCCGTATTCTCTCCTGGATCTCTGCTGCTTCACGTGGTAGAGGCGGTACACACACCAGATCTTTAATGTGTTCCCACAGAAAAAAGTCACACGGAGTGAGATCTGGTGCTTTTGTTGAACTCCAACACACAGAAATCTCGCTCCGCACCTGACTTTGCCATGTTTGCGACTAGCGCTGACTATCGGCAAACTACAAAATTACACTGTGACGGTATACATGAAAAAAAAACTTTCAGTGTTTCTCTTCAAAATGACATGTGTATGATTTCTGTACAATGTTTGTTTCTTGTGCAATAAATAACTGAAAGTGTTCCCGGACTTTATATACATCCTGTATGATGCTTCAGATGCCTGAAAATGGCCTATGGCTGAAATTGTACAGATGTACAAAAAATACAGAGAATGGCAGCTTGAAAGCATAACGCAATCATTCAAGAAATTCGTCGCAGCTGCAGACCCTAACCCTCTGAAAATTACAGAAATTTTGTCCAAGTCGTCTTGCATCCTCCTACAGTCTCTCAACTTGGACATCTTCCAGTATAACACAGCACCATCAGCGAATAACTGCAGATTGCTTCCCACTCTGTCCAACAGATCATTTACATATACAGAAAACAACAGTGTTTCTATCACACTTAGCAGAGGCACTCCTGACGAAACCCTTCAAAACTGTTTACTTCAGTATTCGTAATTATTATTGTTCTGGTGAAAGACGAACAGAAATGTGTAAAGCTCCATCTTTGACAATGTTAGTATTCTGATTGACGACAAAAATAGGAAAGAAAAGAAATTTATTACTCTTCCTAGAAATCATGAAGAAATCAATTCTCTTGTATCTGACTGCGATTATAAAAATATTTTCTAACGTCTCCTAACAATTAATACGAGAGTCACTTCAAAAGAAATGCACACTACTTTTTTTTAATCCATCCTTTATTCTTCATGTTTGAAAGTTTACAGTGTGTAGATACATCCTTTAAGAACAATATTTTCCTTTCTCCACATAATTTCCATCCCTCTCAACTGCCTTAAGCTATTTTGGAACCAGCGACTGTATACCCACACGGTAAAATTCTGGACCAACCTGTTGGAACCACTGTTTGGCAGCGTGTACAAGGGAGTCACCATCTTGAAACCTTGTTCCACGAAGAGAGTCTCTCAGTTTCCCAAAGAGATGATAGTCACATGGAGCCAGGTCAGGACTGTAAGGCGGGCGTTTCAGTGTTGTCCATCCGAGTTTTGTGATCGCTTCCACGGTTTTTTGACTGACGTGTGGCCGTGCATTGTCGTGCAACAGCAAAACATCCTGCTTTTGGTGATGTGGTCGAACATGACTCAGTCGAGCTCGAAGTTTCTTCAGTATCGTCACATATGCATCAGAATTTATGGTGGTTCCACTTGGCACGATGTCCACAAGCAAGAGTCCTTCCGTAGCCATAACTTTTTCAGCAGAAGGTGTGGTTTTGAATTTTTTTCCTTGGGTGAATTTGCATGATGCCACTCCATTGATTGCCTCTTCGTCTCTCGTCAAAAAAGATGGAGCCATGTTTCATCACCTGTCACAATTCTTCCAAGAAATTCATCTCCACTATTCTCGTATTGTTCCAAAAGTTCGCTGCATACCGTTTTTTTTTTTTTTTTTTTTTTTTTAGCCACTGTCAACATCCTGAACCTGGCACAAACCTTTTTTAACGCCAAAACTTTCAGTATTCTGCAAACACTTCCTTCCCCTATCCCAGCGTAGCGTGACAATTCGTTCACTGTGATGCGTCTGTCAGCAGTCACCAATTCTTTAACTTTCTGCACATTGTCTGGAGTGTGTGCAGTAGGAGGCCTGCCGCTGCGAGGACAATCCTCAATATTGCCGTGCCCGCTTTCGCCACGTAACCTGCTCGCCCACTGACTAACTGTACTGCGATCGACAGCAGCATCTCCGTACAACTTTTTCAGCCTCTTGTGGATGTTTCCCACTGTCTCGTTTTCACAGCACAGGAATTCTATGACAGCACGTTGCTTCTGACGAACGTCAAGTGTAGCAGCCATCTTGAAGACATTCTCTGACAGCGCCACTCACGGGAACAGGTTGAACTAAGTTTGAAAACAAGCAGGAAGGATGTATCTGCGCACTGTAAAACTTTCACACATGCAGAATGAAAACTGTATTTTTACAAAAATAGTGCGCATTTCTTTTGGAGTGACCCTCGTACAATAATGCTCCTGCACGCAACTGACAACTTAAATCCTCTTCCCGCTGCAACTGCCTGAGGATTCTGCATCGTGCAACATGCTAAACTAATTCAAAAGAAATACTGCGATCCATGCCGAGTGCAGTGCATGGTCACAACTGGTGACACAACTACTGCTGCTTTTTTTATATATAAAAATTGAATGATCAGGGGATGTTTGGTCAACAAGCCTTTAGCAGTATAGAAAAAAATGAAAGAAACTAATAAAAACTTGTAATTCAGTATATTCTGATGATGTAAGCACTGACCAACTTTACTTCGACCTTCCATTTTCTTCGCAGATTTATTAGCAACAACTTTAATTATTGCACAATGTTTATAATCAATAATCACGTTCACAACAAAGATACCAATATTACTCTCAATGTATGGATATACAAACCTGACAAAATCCTTCTAGTGTGTAAGCAAGCAAACAGCTAGGTCAACATCTAAATCTACATCTACATGATTACTCTGCAATTCACATTTAAGTGCTTGGCAGAGGGTTCATCGAACCACAATCATACTATCTCTCTACCATTCCACTCTCGAACAGCGCGCGGGAAAAACGAACACCTAAACCTTTCTGTTCGAGCTCTGATTTCTCTTACTTTATTTTGATGATCATTCCTACCTATGTAGGCTGGGCTCAACAAAATATTTTCGCATTCGGAAGAGAAAGTTGGTGACTGAAATTTTGTAAATAGATCTCGCCGTGACGAAAAACGTCTTTGCTTTAATGACTTCCATCCCAACTCGCGTATCATATCTGCCACACTCTCTCCCCTATTACGTGATAATACAAAACGAGGTGCCCTATTTTACACCCTTTCGATGTCCTCCGTCAATCCCACCTGGTAAGGATCCCACACCATGCAGCAATATTCAAACAGAGGACGAACGAGTGTAGTGTAAGCTGTCTCTTTAGTGGACTTGTTGCATCTTCTAAGTGTCCTGCCAATGAAAGGAAACCTTTTGGCTCTCCTTCCCCACAATACTATCTATGTGGTCTTTCCAACTGAAGTTGTTCGCAATTTTAACACCCAGGTACTTAGCTGAATTGGCAGCCTTCAGAATTGTACTATTTATCGAGTAATCGAATTCCAACGGATTTCTCTTGGAACCTTTCGTTATTTAGCGTCAACTGCCACCTGCCACACCATACAGCAATCTTTTCTAATTCGCTTTGGAACTGATACTGGTCTTCGGATGACCTTACTAGACGGTAAATTACAGCATCATCTGCGAACAACCTAAGAGAACTGCTCAGATTGTCACCCAGGTCATTTATATAGATATAACAGCAGAGGTCCCAGGACGCTTCCCTGGGGAACACCTGATATCACTTCAGTTTTACTCGATGATTTGCCGTCTATTACTACGAACTGCGACCTTCCTGACAGGAAATCACAAATCCAGTCGCACAACTGAGACGATACCCCATAGGCCCGCAGCTTGACTAGAAGTCGCTTGTGAGGAACGGTGTCAAAAGCTTTCCGGAAATCTAGAAATACGGAATCAACTTGAGATCCCCTATCGATAGTGGCCATTACTTCGTGCGAATAAAGAGCTAGCTGCGTTGGACAAGAGTGATGTTTTCTGAAACCATGCTGATTACGTATCAATAGATCGTTCCCTTCGAGGTGATTCATAATGTTCGAATACAGTATATGCTCCAAAACCCTACTGCAAACCGACGTCAATGATATAGGTCTGTAGTTCGATGGATTACTCCTACTACCCTTTCTTAAACACCGGTGCGAGCTGCGCAATTTTCCAGTCTGTAGGTACAGATCTATCGGTGAGCGAGCGGTTGTATATGGATGCTAAGTAGGGAGCTATTGTATCAGCGTAATCTGAAAGGAACCTAATCGGTATACAATCTGGACCTGAAGACCTGCCCGTATCAAGCGATTAGAGTTGCTTCGCAACCCCTAAGGTATCTACTTGTAAGAAACTCATGCTAGCAGCTGTTCGTGTTTCAAATTCTGGAATATTCTAGTCGTCTTCCCTGGTGAAGGAATTTCGGAAAACTGCGTTCAATAACTCCGCTTTAGCGGCACAGTCGTCGGTAACAGTACCATCGGCACTGCGCAGCGAAGGTATTGACTGCGTCTTGCCACTTGTGTACTTTACATACGACCAGAATTTCTTCGGATTTTCTACCAAATTTCGAGACAATGTTTCGTTGTGGAACCTATTAAAGGCATCTTGCATTGAAGTCTGTGCCAAATTTCGCGCGTCTGTAAATTTTAGCCAATCTTCGGGATTTTGCGTTCTTCTGAACTTCGCATGCTTTTTCCGTTGCCTCTGCAACAGCGTTCGGATCAGTGCAGCAAAAAGACAAATTACCAAAAATCCTCAAGTGATACCAAAGTGTCCTCAAGTGCCACTAGCACGCAAGGCAGGCTGCGACATCATCTGTCGCACGACTCCTCTCCATCACAGGCTGCTTCCGACTACTCTCAATGACTGTTCGCTCCCTACCACTGGGGGTAATATTATCTCAGAGTCAGAGTTTGAGTATGCACACCACAGCAGAATCAGTGGCCAACTTTCCAAACAAACATGAAAGTCTAACTTTCATAACCCACGTCCTCACTTTTAAGAATTTTTAGGGGTTATTCTTACCTAACATGTTGGCAAGGAGCAAACACAAAATTCTTACATAACAAATGAGAAAAATAGCGTCAGATGTTTTAGAAAAGTGGTAAAATACATTAACATAAGATTACATAAGTTGTGTACATAATAGGAAATTGATAAGCTGTTAATGTAGTCAAGGAAAATAATATACAAGTATCATCTTGCGCATTTAATCATTCATATCGACATGACATTGGTAGAACTTCATTTGATAGGATAAAAAATGTTATTTATGGTTCTACAAGAGTGTAGAAATGTCTTTCAGTTGTGTAGATACAAATATTACATAGAATTGCAAACAATGCAGAGATAGTGAAAATAAATATACAGGTATCACTTTGCAGGTAAGCACTCATATTTACATAGCATTGGTGGTAATTGATCTGACAAGATAACAGAATTACATAGAATTGCAAATAGTGCAAAGATACAGAAAATAAATATACAAGTATCAGTGTGCAGGTAAGTTCTCATATTTGCATGACACTGGCGGTAATTCATTTGACAAGACGACAGAATGCTATATCCAGTTCTTCAAGAGAGTGAAAACCAGCTGGCAATGGAAAACCAGGCAAAGAAACGCATGTTTTATGTCCAGCAGACTCAGGGACAATTCACACTACGTCCACTGACAACCGCACTGAAATGTTAATATCTTCATTTGAGGGCACACGAGTTTGATGTGTAAGCAGACTTAGGGATTAGTTATGTCCACTGGCAGCTACACCAAAATGCTTTGGAGTGTCACTACTTTTTATATTCAGATAAAGAGACTGTACAGAATCGATATTCATTGTATAAGGCACACGTATACCCTCTTGAGTACCAAAAAATTTGTGATAAGATCATAAAGGCATTGAAGTTGCTCCTCTTTGAGGAAAAGCTTCTCGTAATTGACATACAAAATCAAGAGTGTCATACATGTTCATAAAAACATTGATGTTATATCTCTTTGAGTAACCAGGATCTTGTAAAAAGTCTCATATGTAACACAACAACAGAAACGAATTATAGCGACTAAATGAATGAGATAGTAAGTTATATACATTTGAATATAAACGTCAAACTTAAGTGAATAGGCTCATAAATTCAGGATTCAGTAAATGATCCAAAATATATATGACCACACATAATTACGTAAGTGTGGCAAGTTTCTTGAAGTAAAGTTGAAATATGAAGTTTAGGCCAATCACATAGTGGCAAACTTATTGTATATATATTCTATATAAATTCATTTTCTGATGGTACAGTACACAGTTTACCATAAAGTACATGTTTGGATCCAGAACATGCAAAGTGTGTGACATATAACATCACTAATGACATACAGATTTGTGCAAAAGTATTAATAGTGACATATTTAAAAAATGCTACAATTAATTCCAGTGTTGATACATACGTAGTGAAACGTCCCCTTAGATCAATTATACATGACTGTGCTTAAACTGACACACAATATTTTTTAGCGCAATGCAATCTGATTTTCAATAATCCCTACAAAAGAATGGCCCTGACTAACATTAGCCTATACCTTTCACAAATCACTTACCTCACAAAAATCTTCGTTACTCGAACTACTCCAATACAGCGAGCACCACTACTGCCAGCAAAATAAAAGATTCATACTCCGGAGGCACTAACTACTGATAGGCATAGTTAGCAAATGAAAGATTTTAATAGAGAACAAACAATGTATTTACCTTAATAGTCATAATATATATAGCAGTTCATGACATCCAGTCTTACAAATTTCAAAACTCCGCCATCTCTCTCCCCACATCCACCACTGCTGGCGGCTCACCTCCAACTGCGCAACGCTACGCGCTGTTCACATCCAGCTGCCGCTGCCCAACACTACAATGGCAGACAACAATGCAAACTAGCCACAGACTGCACACAGCACAGCCAGTGATTTTCATACAGAGCGCTACGTAACGTTGCCAATAAGAAAACATAAACAGCCTACTTACATAGCCCCAATGCTCCCCACAAAAAATTTTACAAATTGTTTTGGGCAGTGGCCAATAATGATTTGACAAAATTTTTCATAATTATAATAACAAAGAAATCAAATGCACTCACTTATTGATACAATGTTGGTCAAAAGCTAAAATTTTCTCACAGTCCATAAAGACAGTCCTGACCATTCATCACAGTAAAATAGCAGTGGTTTTTTTTTTTTACAAAGTCTGAGAAGTAAAAGAGAATGCACATGGAAGTAGGGGATTTCCATGCAGTCTGGAAGTAGTGTTGTCCTTCCAACGGAAAGACAGTGCTGACTCTTGATATGCAGACAGGTAATGGGCCACAACAGAGCAAACCCACAGCAGATTCAGTCGAAATTTTGAAGAATATTGGTAGGTAGGTCATCACAGAGCAGACCCACTGTAGTCCTGGTAGAGATTATGTTATTGATGGGCTGCCAGAGGTGCAGACCCACTGTAGTCCTTGTACAGACGGCCAGCAACCATCTGCTGCGACTGTGCAAGTCCACAATCACCATCTTAGAGTCTTGCGGACAATATAGCAAGTCCATAAACCACCACTTGTGCACTCACAAAGTTTTTTGGAATTGTCCTTAGAACCAACAATGCCGTTAACCAGTCCCTTGCTGAATTATTAACACACGTGCAAACACTAACAGTTCCTACTTATTGTCCATATACTATGACCAACAGAAACGTGTGCAGGGAAATGTAACTTACAAGTTACTTAGTTTGATGAAATGGCATCAATTACAATTTTATAACATAAGAATACAATAACAAAGGCACAAAATACATCATTAAAGAACATAACAATATAGATAACAATTGTAGTAACACAGGCTTTACAAAAGAATAGAAATAAACATATACATCAGTGTTACAAGAATTATGACATAAGTAAATATATAAAGTAATGAGAATAGTTTTCGAAACATTAATTTCACACATGAGCATTGAAACAGAACAGAATAAATAATGTCTAAACATCTTTACAAAGATAATAACATATTATTTGAAAAATTCTACAACATAAATCTTATTAGCTAAACACTTAAAGACAGGAAAAAGACAATTACACAAGGGAACACAAACACATAGAGGGATAACACAAGGAAAGGACAGGGTTTGCTTTACTGCAGTATTTTGCAAACAAAACTTTCTTTACTTCTCGGAGATCTCCCTTCGTTCTTCATTATTTCCAAAGAGTCCTATCTATACCTGCTTTCTGTATTTTTTTCGTATAACTTCTCAATGCATTTCTTCCAATGCATCGCAACTCATTCTCTTATATAGTCTACCCCCTCTTAAGCTAACTTAAATCTACTGATCTCAGATGCTAAACTAAGGGACAAGGCAATGCAGCAGCATAAAACAATTAATACAAACAGCAATGAAAAAAATGGACATTGTCACAGCAAGCTGCAGTAAATCTAAATTACCAAGCAATGCAACATTACAACTAATATGAGCCAATGTGCAGCAACAAGAAAAATAAATCAGTGGTAAAACTAGCATAACAGAGTAATACAAAGTGAAATTTAGAAGCACTATGCCTGGCAAACAGCCGCAGCAAATGCAATAACTTATATCTAAACACGAGAAAGCTCAAGCAGAAAAAATATTACAGTAAAAATGGCCATGTTTAATACCTATGTCACATCTTAACACTAGAGTGATGCATCACTGTAACTTGCTCTAGCAGACAAGTTACCAAGTCACTGACAAAAATTATGTATGCAATTCCTGTGAACTGGAAATGTCTTTTTGTGCTCCCTCATTTTTTTTTGGAGTACATCCATCATAAAGTTATTTTTTACTGGATCTGTAGGCACAAAATATTTATATTAATACATCTATAAAATTTTATTCTAACCAATGCTGCAGTGCAGCTAGGAATTAGATATTAAACAAAATAGGCAAAGCAAGGTGTGAAACGTCATTCACTAGCCATATGGCATTTCATAATGTAGTAAACAATCTTTCAACTAGCAAGCCAATAGATATGAAATGTTTCTCATCATTTCATTTCAGTAAATTAAGAACTCTACAGTGTAATCATGTTTTCAAGTTTGAGGGTGTCATATTTACAATGCTTTCTACAAAGGAATGTCAATAGCGAGGATAATGGCCTCTTTTTTTTTCTTCTCCACCTGTGCTTCTGAAAGGCACACACTAATGGCTTTTTTCCAGGCGTCTGTCGCGCAGCTGGGTGCCCACAACGCATTACGTGAAGGTGGTCACTTAACTTTCTTACCGAAATATCTACGACAGCAGTTTCCACTACAGTGACAGTCTCATATAAAAATATTTCACAGGTCAAGAATTTGCGTTACAAATCTGTAGAAACAAAATCCTATTGATATAACAGTGTCCAAAAAATTTTCGTCGGCATTGTAATACACTCACGCATTTACATACATTTCATAACTCTTAAAGTACGATTCTTGGTTTCCAATATCCTTTTCCACAAATCAGAATCCCTAAACACTACTCGTTATTCATATACGTATTCGTCGACACTTCTTCAATATTTCATCAAAATAAATACATAGCATTATCAAATTCCTCATTTACAGTAGCATCATCTCATTGATCATACACATTGTCATCGTAATAATAACATCATAAAAACTCAGCCAAATCTCAAAAACGTCGTAGCTTTCAGCTATAATGTCAAAACCTAAAAAAATTCTCTGCTCACTTCAATAGTGTCATCCACCTCAATCGTACTTTAAAAATATATCATTCAAAGCTCTCATAATATCACAATGGTCCAAAAAAATATGAACAGTTCACAAAGTACAGACAAAATACCATTTCGTAAGTGTGAAGTTACCCAACTGTGTAATTGTGTAAACATGTGTCACTGATGTAGTAAAAAAAATGTTTATCTCTCAGTTAAATGATCAGATAGCTGTGTAATTTGTGTGTTAGAGAAATATGGTACCGATGTGTAAAGTTGTATAAGCAAATACCATATTAGCTAGGGCTCCTTGTGCTTGCCAAACACATGGTACACAAAGTAAGTGTGTACCCCCCTGAGGATTAATGTAATTATACCCTCAGGTGTTACAGATTACAGCAATGGAATGAAATGTATCACGGAAAACTTTCTTTGTAATTCAAAAATCTTTAAAATTAAATGGTTTAAGTACAAAATTAATCACTCAAATGCGTGTCCTGTAGTGCTAAATGTGTGTCTTGCTGTAAGATAATTGTGTGGAAGTGTCGTAGTTATCGTTCTCTGTAAGCAAAGTTCTGCTGAAGTCAATGTACTTACCTCATCATAAACGAAAGTGAAATGCTTTGCGTATAGATATCGTAGTTATTACATACCTTACCGTGATCAAGAAAGTACTATAATGTAACGTATTGTTGTGCTACGAAAAAGGCTGTCTCATTGTAGCTATACCACAAAAGTTACTACTAAAACATGTTTTACTTTCCAGAATAATTCAGAAAAACTGTGCAGATATGAAACAGAACCACCACAAAAGCAACAATGTAAATTGTGTCACAAATTAGTAGCATCGTGATATAATCGTGTAGCTGTCAAAGAAACCAAATACTAAGTCATCTTTAATCTCACAAAAACTACTTCAAATAAGGAATGTCTTTTCAAGTAAACCAAAATGTTGCATTAAAATCTCATTAGCAGTATATGTTCTAAGTATGTAAGCCTTATAGTCGTTACGTAATCGTGCAACTAACAAGCAAGAATGTACACACACAGTAACACTGTGTCCTCTGTTCACTATAACAATGCATTCGTAATTTCTGTTTAAATAAGTTCTCTTGGTTCTTGAGTGGATATTTAACTTCAGACATTGTTGCATGTTAACAGATTCTAAGTCTGACAAAGCATACTAGTAATGTAAAGTGAAAAATTTTATAGCAAAGACTAAGTTAAAAAGCAGATTATCTCTCAATAAATGATTTTACATGTGAAATGTGGTGCAAACCTTTACTCTTCCTAGTACGCAGTGTCTCAACTTCGACGCAATTATCATGTGGTATACGTTGGTAAAGAATACTGGAATTTTTCTCAAGGTTAGCGTCTATGTTATTTTTCGCTGCGCCAGCCGGCGCACATGGCTGCCTGCGGTGCGAGTCATTGTCTCTTTCTTTGTTGGCGCGCGTTGTTATTGGGATTTGGAGGTCTAACTTCTACAAATTCTCCTTGCCCAGAGGGCCCAGCCCTGTTTAAATCCCGCCAGCTCTGATACAATTCAGCTCTGTCGTTACGATCATATCGTCTGTCGTGATGTCAGTAGATTCCATAGTTTCTTTCTTGTCAGTCACGTGGTGGAGAATTTCTCCCCGAATCGTAGCTGCGCGCTGGACCGTTGCGTCTACAGTTATTCTGTCTCCCTTGATAATAATAGTTCTGGTTACCATATTGTCTGTTTCTATGATTGTCTCTGTCATATTCATTACTACGGAAATGCGATCTTTCTTTGTAACTATTACTCTGCCAGTGGTTGTCATACGGGTGGTGTCTGTTTTGGTCACGATTTGTGTTGTGAGAATAGCCTTGTCGTGTCCAGTTATTATTCATCGCAGAATTGCGACGGATGTGACCTGTAATTGTTGTGTTCCTGTTTTCGCGTTGCGCGATTGTCAGTGTCAATTTCTAATTCTTGTAAGAGTCCCTGAAAAGCTTCAATGTCGTCTTTGCAACGTCTTGCCAAAATAATATGTCGTAAATGTTGAGGTAATTTGATTAAGCAAATGCGGATGAGTTCTGAGGGGCTGTATGGGTTTGACAGGTACTGATTCTTGTGCAACATGTCTTCAAAATATTTCACAAGACTGGAGAATTCAGATTGTTCGAAACGTTTCATCATTATGACGCTATGTTTTACTCGATCTTGTGTAGCTTGAGACCAATATGCTGAGAGGAAGGCATGATAAAATTCTCCTTCACTGTGACAATCGTGAATGACCAATCGCATTCTTACAGCTGGTTCCTTCTCTAAGTAGCCACACATAAATTCTAATCTGTGTTCTAACGACCGTTTGGGAGGAAAACAATGAGAGAATTGATGGAGCCATGCTTGTGGATGAATGTCGTTGCCAGAATTCTTAAATGTTTTGAATTTACGTGTAGTAATGAACAGCTTATAGTCAAAATCATCATGTCGGTGAGTCGCATGTCGGTCATTGTTACGTCGTTTCGGTGGTTCCATCTCAAAATTTGGTGTGCCTTGCCAATTTCTTTCATAATTTCCGAAGTGCCTTGTGTTATTATTTTGTGGCTGTTCGGTATTTCTATGTCCCTCTTCCCGTATTGGAGCGCGAGTGTCCTCTGAAATACGTAATTCTTGTATTACCTGTATCAGCTGATCTTGTACTTCCCGGATTTCCCTTTGGTGTTGCGTATTAATTTGATTCTGATTTTGTTTGAATTTTCTAATTTGTTCGTATTCTTCTGTGTCCTTAAAAAACTACCGGTTTTGTGTCATTCAGATTATCATCTACCTTCGTAGATAAATTATTTAGCTGATCCGAAAGCTCAACTACTTTCTCTGATAATGAACTAATTTCCTCCATGTGTCTTTCTGAACCAATTTTTAGAGTATCTACTGTGTCCTTTAAGTTTTGCTGAGTTCTTGCAAGTTGCGTGACCGAATCGGTAGATGCAACTGAGTCAATTTTAGCTTGCAAGGTCTCATGATTTTCATGAACAATAGTTTGCAGTTCTTTTATGGCTGCTTCGTGATTCTGTAATGCATTTTCATGCCACGAAAAAATAGGTTGAAAATGCTCACAAATTTGTGTTTTTACGTCATTACAGACTTTTTGACATTTAGATTCAATGTTGTGTAACTCAGTAGTTAAATCTTCACGTGTTTGTTCAAGAGTTTGTTCCAATGAGTCTAACTTTTGAAGCTTTTGCTGGGTTTGTCTCTGATTTTGTTCCATTGTGTCTGTTGCTGTGTTTGTCTCTGGTGTTGTTCCATTGTGTCTAATTTTTGAAGATTTTGTTCCATTGTGTCTAACTTTTGAAGATTTTGTTCCATTGTGTCTAACTTTTGAAGCTTTTGTCCCATTTGTTGCATTAATTGTTATATCAATGCACTGGTGTCTGAAACATGTTCCTCAGTGCTATTCTGCAATGCATTTGAACCGCCAATATTCGCATTTTGAAAAGCAGAAAATGTGTCTTGACTTATTTGAGAAAACGGGGAGGACGCAAAACCTGAATCTACAGTATTTTCAAGATTGTGTCCTGTCATTTCGGATTCTGAGGCAAGCTGTTGCCGACCGATCGATCGATAATGCTTCCCTGTTCACTAATTGTTTCACTGCCTACACCATTATTTGCAGCCCGCTCCATTTCCCTATGTACAATTGCCAAATTACTACTTTGAACATTACTTAATTCATTACACGGTGGCGGTAACAAACTGCTTTCGTCTTCACTGTCATTTCTCAGTTTACTTTGGAGCCTAGTATTACGTTTTTCACACGCCATTATTGTCACAATATTTCAGACGATAACACAGAAAAGCACAATTTGAAGAGCAAAATAAGAAAACACATTAACATAGCACTGAAAATAATATCTAGTTAATTGCAGCTGCAAAATACTTGGTGCAAATCTACATGCATGCCACAACTGCTTTACTGTACAACAATGAAAGACTGCAACTACAAAGGAGATTTTCTCTACAATTACACGCTAGCAATAAACAATAGCTACACTAATTACACAAACTACAAAAAAAAATCAGAACATTCCAGTGAGGTATCCTCGGCTAAGGGTCGACATATGAAACGTCCCCTTAGAACTATTAATACAAGACTGTACTTAAAGTGACACACAATATTTTTTAGCGCAATGCAATCTGACTTTCAATAATCCCTACAAAAGAATGGCACTGACTAACATTAACCTATACCTTTCACAAATCACTTACCTCACAAAAATCTTCGTTACTCGAACTACTGCAATACAGCGAGCGCCACTACTGCCAGCAAAATAAAAGATTCTAACTACTGAAGGCACTAACTACTGATAGGCATAGTTAGCAAATGAAAGATTTTAATAGAGAAAAAACAATGTATTTACCTTAATAGTCATAATATATATAGCAGTTCATGACATCCAGTCTTACAAATTTCAAAACTCCGCCAACTCTCTCCCCATATCCATCACTGCTGGCGGCTCACCTCCAACTGCGCTACGCTATGCGGTGTTAACATCCAGCTGCCCAACACTACAATGGCAGACAACAATGCAAACTAGCCACAGACTGCACACAGCACAGCCAGTGATTTTCATACAGAGCGCTACGTAACGTTGCCAGTAAGAAAACATAAACAGCCTACTTACAGTAGTAATGACGTGATTTAAATTGTGTTACATTGGAAAATTAGCATTGGTCGAAGATTCATCACATGCACAGTAAATAATAGATAAACAACCAAAATATGAAGTTCATAATATCCAATTTCTAAGGTAGGTATGTCAGAAAAAATGTATGTGTGTACACATGCAGTTCTTTCTTATACATTATAAGGCGCTTGAGCTCCAGTCAGCATAAGGTAGTAAAAAATGTCATTTGCTTATTATTGCACACTCTGTTCCGTTTTCATAATTTCTGATACAATCACCATTGATAATCAGCGGATTATTACAAGTACTTCCTTTTTATTACAGTAGAAATATATCATTTCTCATAAAATCATACTAATTTTTACGTGACGATCATAAAATAGAAAGCAGAAAGTAACATTACAAGGTTAATATCGCCAGATGTCAAACGTCAACTTGTCTGTGTGAGGAGCCAGAATTGTATGGCCATCCGCAGTTAACCACAGCAGCAAAGTAAGTACAAGTTTCAAAATAATGACATAACTTACTCTCAGATGCAACACAAACACGATGGGGTCAGGGATTTTCTCTGCCTCGTGATGGCTGGGTGTTGTGTGCTGTCCTTAGGTTAGATAGGTTTAAGTAGTTCTAAGTTCTAGGGGACTGATGACCATAGCTGTTAAGTCCCACAGTGCTCAGAGCCATTTGAACCATTTTTTGAACAAACACGATTTATCCTCGAACTGTTCAGTAGTAGCCGAAACAAATGGTTTATTAACCGAAAATGAAGCAAATAACTTCTCTTGACCTTCCATATAGCTTAACGGCAAGAGAAAAAAATCATCATCTTACAATCATTACCTTAACGTGCTGGAATTGGCATCGCATCACTGCTGCAGCAGAACCTATATCTTCATCAGTATAAGAGAAATTCTTAAATAACTCTTTAGATAGAAAAACATACTGAAGTAACTTATTCTACAAAATTACTTACAACATGCAAAAAATGTAGCAGATTAACTTGCATCAAGGCATAAAAATATCATAAGTTGAAAAGAAAAAGTTGTCAAATTGCATAACATAAACTACTGGCCATTAAAATTGCTAAACCATGAAGATGACGGGCTACAGACGCGAAATTTAACCGACAGGAAGAAGATGCTGTGATACGCAAATGATTAGCTTTTCAGAGCATTCACACAAGGTTGGCGCCGGTGGCGACACTTACAACGGGCTCACATGAGGAAAGTTTCCAACCGATTCCTTATACACAAACAGTAGCTGACCGGCGTTGCCTGGTGAAACGTTGTTGTGATGCCTCGTGTAAGGAGGAGAAATGCGTATCATCACGTTTCGGGCTTCGATAAAGGTCGGATTGTAGCCGATCGCGATTGCGGTTTATCGTATCGCGACACTGCTGCTCGCGTTGGTCGAGATCCAATGACTGTCGGCAGAATATGGAATCGGTGGGTTCAGTAGGGTAATACGGAACGCCGTGCTGGATCCCAACGGCTTCGTATCACTAGCACTCGAGATGACAGGCACCTTATCCGCACGGATGTAACGGATCGTGTAGCCACGTCTCGTTCCCTGAGTCAATAGATGGGGTCGTTTGCAAGACCATCTGCACGAACAGTTCGGCGACGTTTCCAGCAGCACGGACTATCAGTTCGGAGACCATGGTTCCGGTTACCCTTGACGCTGCAACACAGACAGGAGCGCCTGCGATGGTGTAATCGACGACGAACCCGGGTTCACGAATGGCAAAACGGCATTTTTTCGGATGAACCCAGGATCTGTTTACAGCATCGTGATGGTCGTATCCGTGTTTGGCGACATCGCGGTGAACGCACATTGGAAGCGTGTATTCGTCATCGCCATACTGGCGTATCACCCGGCGTTATGGTATGGGGTGCCATTGGTTGTTACACGCCTCGGTCACCCGTTGTTCGCATTGACGGCACTTTGAACAGTGGACGTTACATTTCAGATGTGTTACGACCCGTGGCTCTACCCTTCATTCGATCCCTGCGAAACCCTACATTTCAGCAGGATAATGCACGACCGCATGTTGCAGGTCCTGTACGGGCCTTTCTGGATGCAGAAAATGATGGACTGCTGCCCTCGGCAGCACATTCTCCAGATCTCTCACCAACTGAAAACGTCTGTTCGATGGTGGCCGAGCAACTGGCTCGTCACAATACGCCAGTCACTACTCTTGATGAACAGTGGTATCGTGTTGAAGCTGCATGGGCAGCTGTACCTGTACACGCCAACCAAGCTCTGTTTGACTCAATGCCCAGGCGTATCAAGGTCATTATTACGGCCAGAAGTGGTTTTTCTGGTTAGTCTATTTCTCAGGATCTATGCACCCAAATTGCGTGAAAATGTAATCATATGTCAGTTCTAGTATAATATATTTGCCCAATAAATACCCGTTTATCATCTGCATTTGTTCTTGGTGTAGCAATTTTAATGGCCAGTTGTGTATTTACATACACTCCTGGAAATGGAAAAAAGAACACATTGACACCGGTGTGTCAGACCCACCATACTTGCTCCGGACACTGCGAGAGGGCTGTACAAGCAATGATCACACGCACGGCACAGCGGACACACCAGGAACCGCGGTGTTGGCCATCGAATGGCGCTAGCTGCGCAGCATTTGTGCACCGCCGCCGTCAGTGTCAGCCAGTTTGCCGTGGCATACGGAGCTCCTTCGCAGTCTTTAACACTGGTAGCATGCCGCGACAGCGTGGACGTGAACCGTATGTGCAGTTGACGGACTTTGAGCGAGGGCGTATAGTGGGCATGCGGGAGGCCGGGTGGACGTACCGCCGAATTGCTCAACACGTGGGGCGTGAGGTCTCCACAGTACATCGATGTTGTCGCCAGTGGTCGGCGGAAGGTGCACGTGCCCGTCGACCTGGGACCGGACCGCAGCGACGCACGGATGCACGCCAAGACCGTAGGATCCTACACAGTGCCGTAGGGGACCGCACCGCCACTTCCCAGCAAATTAGGGACACTGTTGCTCCTGGGGTATCGGCGAGGACCATTCGCAACCGTCTCCATGAAGCTGGGCTACGGTCCCGCACACCGTTAGGCCGTCTTCCGCTCACGCCCCAACATCGTGCAGCCCGCCTCCAGTGGTGTCGCGACAAGCGTGAATGGAGGGACGAATGGAGACGTGTCGTCTTCAGCAATGAGAGTCGCTTCTGCCTTGGTGCCAATGATGGTCGTATGCGTGTTTGGTGCCGTGCAGGTGAGCGCCACAATCAGGACTGCATACGACCGAGGCACACAGGGCCAACACCCGGCATCATGGTGTGGGGAGCGATCTCCTACACTGGCCGTACACCACTGGTGATCGTCGAGGGGACACTGAATAGTGCACGGTACATCCAAACCGTCATCGAACCCATCGTTCTACCATTCCTAGGCCGGCAAGGGAACTTGCTGTTCCAACAGGACAATGCACGTCCGCATGTGTCCCGTGCCACCCAACGTGCTCTAGAAGGTGTAAGGCAACTACCCTGGCCAGCAAGATCTCCGGATCCGTCCCCCCTTGAGCATGTTTGGGACTGGATGAAGCGTCGTCTCACGCAGTCTGCATGTCCAGCACGAACGCTGGTCCAACTGAGGCGCCAGGTGGAAATGGCATGGCAAGCCGTTCCACAGGACTACATCCAGCATCTCTACGATCGTCTCCATGGGAGAATAGCAGCCTTCATTGCTGCGAAAGGTGGATATACACTGTACTAGTGCCGACATTGTGCATGCTCTGATGCCTGTGTCTATGTGCCTGTGGTTCTGTCAGTGTGATCATGTGATGTATCTGACCCCAGGAATGTGTCAATAAAGTTTCCCCTTCCTGGGACAAGGAATTCACTGTGTTCTTATTTCAATTTCCAGGAGTGTACATCTCGTCAGTATCAACAAAACTTCAATAGTACTGTCCTCTGATAAATCCTTTCATGGCAAAATAGATCTCTCTTGAAAATATCACTGTGACTCTACCTTCGAACAAAGTGTGCACAGACAGAACTTCCATGTATCTAGCAAGGCTGTAGGTTGCTTCGTTTGAGGAGTGTACATTCCTTACCAAATCTTGTTCCATAAATAGCTGCAAAATAAATGCTTCCTCATTAAATCATATATAATGCCTCGTGTGTCTTCCTGAGAACAACATATTTCCTTAACCTTCAGCATACTGTTCTACGAAATCCATTTCACATAATATACCGTAATTGCACCTTAGGATACCATATTTGCACCATAATAAACCATTATAGCATCACAAACTTCACGTGCCAGCTCTGAAGCAAAATATATCATCATGTTCCATATCCATAGAGCACAGTATTCCATAAATTCATCATGTATGCACATACAACTCTGAAATTATCACATACTTCCTAAATAGCAGAACATTCCTAAATGTTCCTAGTTAAACTACAGACCATCAGAAATACGCTTCTCAGTTCAGAACCACTCACACACAATCTCTTACCCAAAATAAAGTCAGCAGTTATCTACATCTCTAAAATTGATGACCTACTCCACAAAACATGTACCTACAAAAATGTCATTTCTTTCCCTTTCCTCAAAAATAACACAGTATTGTCTGGTAAGGAAAAGTGAAAAGCACATCACAAGTTACCACAGGTCACAATAAACTTCATTATATGTGCAAACCATCTTAACAGTATCACATTTCATCAGATACTTTGAAAGGGTACAGTACCGCCCGACATTGAAAACAGGTACATTCTTCGTTATTCTTGTCAGAACAACATATTTTTTGTAATAATAACTCAATTTCACTTAATAAACCGAAGCTGGATACCAGTGTGGGAAAGAATGACAATTTATTTATTTAATTGATCACATGTGCACTCCCACAAAGTAAACCTACATCCAATTTGGTGAGATCTGTGAAATGAATGAATGTATGGTCGTCTGCTAACCGCAGATAGTGAATGTGCAGTATATGATCATCTTTGAGACGGTACTTGGTCACCTTTGGTGGGACCAAAGAGATGAAATTTACCTGAGCGCCTGAAATGTGGCTGACCAATACGGTAGCATGGTCTTCCCCCATCTCGATGGAGGTGCGAGATGACCTGAAGAATGGCCATGTTTCAGCACTCTGCCGCTGGATCTTGTGCTGTTAAGACCTGTCTTAGGTGTGCTCCGTAAAGAGAAAAGAGTGGAGACATGGTGTTGTTGTTGTTGTGGTCTTCAGTCCTGAGACTGGTTTGATGCAGCTCTCCATGCTACTCTATCCTGTGCAAGCTTTTTCATCTCCCAGTACCTACTGCAACCTACATCCTTCTGAATCTGCTTAGTGTATTCATCTCTTGGTCTCCCCCTACGATTTTTACCCTCCACGCTGCCCTCCAATACTAAATTGGTGATCCCTTGATGCCTCAGAACATGTCCTACCAACCGATCCCTTCTTCTGGTCAAGTTGTGCCACAAACTTCTCTTCTCCCCAATCCTATTCAATACTTCCTCATTAGTTATGTGATCTACCCATCTAATCTTCAGCATTCTTCTGTAGCACCACATTTCGAAAGCTTCTATTCTCTTCTTGTCCAAACTATTTATCGTCCATGTTTCACTTCCATACATGGCTACACTCCATACGAATACTTTCAGAAATGACTTCCTGACACTTAAATCAATACTGGATGTTAACAAATTTCTCTTCTTCAGAAACGCTTTCCTTGCCATTGCCAGCCTACATTTTATATCCTCTCTACTTCGACCATCATCAGTTATTTTGCTCCCCAAATAGCAAAACTCCTTTACTACTTTAAGTGCCTCATTTCCTAATCTAATTCCCTCAGCATCCCCCGACTTAATTAGACTACATTCCATTATCCTTGTTTTGCTTTTGTTGATGTTCATCTTATATCCTCCTTTCAAGACACTGTCCATTCCATTCAACTGCTCTTCCAAGTCCTTTGCTGTCTCTGACAGAATTACAATGTCATCGGCGAACCTCAAAGTTTTTATTTCTTCTCCATGGATTTTAATACCTACTCCGAATTTTTCTTTTGTTTCCTTTACTGCTTGCTCAATATACAGATTGAACAACATCGGGGACAGACTACAACCCTGTCTTACTCCCTTCCCAACCACTGCTTCCCTTTCATGTCCCTCGGCTCTTATAACTGCCATCTGGTTTCTGTACAAATTGTAAATAGCCTTTCGCTCCCTGTATTTTACCCCTGCCACCTTTAGAATTTGAAAGAGAGTATTCCAGTCAACATTGTCAAAAGCTTTCTCTAGGTCTACAAATGCTAGATACGTAGGTTTGCCTTTCCTTAATCTTTCTTCTAAGATAAGTCGTAAGGTCAGTATTGCCTCACGTGTTCCAGTGTTTCTACGGAATCCAAACTGATCTTCCCCGAGGTTGGCTTCTACTAGTTTTTCCATTCGTCTGTAAATAATTCGTGTTAGTATTTTGCAGCTGTGACTTATTAAGCTGATAGTTCGGTAATTTTCACATCTGTCAACACCTGCTTTCTTTGGGATTGGAATTATTATATTCTTCTTGAAGTCTGAGGGTATTTCGCCTGTTTCATACATCTTGCTCACCAGATGGTAGAGTTTTGTCAGGACTGGCTCTCCCACGGCCGTCAGTAGTTCCAATGGAGACATGGTATGCATGTGAAATGCTTAAGAGTAGTTTGTAATAATAGTTTCTCTATTTCAGGAACTTTTGTGGGGAGAATTAAATGTCAGGCAGGTAATATTAAGGGAATCGTAGTAATCCTCGGAAGTGACCTACGGTCACAATGAAACCACGTGTAGCAATAGGTTGAAATACTTCCGAGTGCTAAAGTTAAGCTGAATTACTGGCGTGTGTACTATAAGTTGGAAATATTTAAGAAATGGTGTGTGCAGGACTTGAAATTAGAGACGAGTACTTCCACGTGGTGAATATTGTGTGAGTCTCAATCTATGTGTGAGACAAAGGATAAAGAGAAGTACTCGTCCATGGTATCAGTTGAGGACTCGCGTGTGTGACGAATATGTTCTTAATATTACTTTGCGTGTTATGTTTCCGTGTGACGCTGGATTCAAACTCTAATACTCTGAGAGAGAAGCAAGGTGAGTCAGCCGTCTATCCAGCAACGCCACTTGGCTTGCATTGCACAGGAAGATGTGTAAAGAGGCAGTGGGTTATGCATGTTCCTTTTGTACCACTCGGTCTGGAGGAAATTTTCGATGATGGGTGTGAGAGTCGAAGTGTGAGATATATATAAAAAAAAAGATCCACCATCCTATCCAGAAAGTGCACTGTAGTGTTAGATAATTACGAGACCATAAGATAGAGAATCACCAATGTAAAGCCATGCCCTCTGGACGGAGTTTCTCATGTGTGATTGTTATAGAAAATGTAATGGTGTGTTTAGGTTATAGAATTTATCGGAATAAAAAAAATAGTGAAAAGAAAAAGATTGGTGGCCTTTTCCTTCGAATAGTATGTTGTCGTGATATCCAGAATTTATAATGTGTGCGCCATTCATATTCAGTGCGATGGCCACGTGTTGACCGAAGCCGTTGGGTAAGAAAAAAAATGTGGTATTGCCAGTGCGTAGTGAACAGTCAGAGTTGTGTAAATTACTAATAGTCAGGTGTGTGTTATCCGTTCCGTAATATTTAAACAGGAGAATAATTTGTAACTTAATTGTGAGTACTAGAGCTCATGTTACTTGATAAATAAGAATGAATCCACTCGCATGGCAGACCACTCATCTTGCAGGCCTGGCTGCTTGGTGCCACAGTATGAGCAAGGCATGTGGGTGCCTCTCAACTTCACCAGCAAACTCTGAATAATACCAGTTGAATACAAGTTGTTCATAGAGGGCTTATCATTCCATATTGTCATAGTGCAAATATAGATGAAAAAAATGTCTGCTTCTGCTGTATTATCGGCTTGTCAGACTATGCTTAGCAAATTTAAAATACTTTTCTTCAGACAGCACAAATAATATATCATCATCATTCATTAAAATTCCCTAAAATAGATTGACAGTAAAAGATACATCAACAGATTAGAAGAACAGTATGAAACAGTGCTGAAAGCTAAAGTAAGAAAATCCTCTGCAACAGCTGGGACACCTATGCCCATCCGTTCATGTTTACCAAAGAACAATAAACCCCTAGGGAAATATTCTTTGTATATTTTGATTTTCGATACGTGATGAAGACCTCGTGATTTGTGTGTGTATATGGTTTCAAGCTCCTCAGTATTTGCATGTGTGATTCGCCACATGCGAAAGGGACTTGTAGACACCTGAAAAACTTGCTACTTAAAGACTTTCCTTTATCAGATAAACGATACGACTTAAGTAGCACTTTCCGACCTACCTGTAAACTCTTGGTCTTCACTCGTGGGTTCTGTAGCTTCTTCCTTTTCTCTACGGTTTTCTTGATTTTTTCCAATGCTAGATTTATTACTTCGCGTTGCCTTAAACGTCGTTGTGTAGAGAAGGCTGTTAATTGTTTTAATCAATCTAGTGACCGTTTATTCTTTAATACAAGAAGTGGATGCAAAGTTTTATAAAAATTCTGTAGTTCGTTAGTGACATTTTGTAAAACCGACAAGTGTAAATCCCAGTTTCTGTGTTGACGATGCAATACAATCTGTAAAGTTTACCGAATTCTTTCATAGTGCGTTCTGAAGGTTTACAAGATGGCAAAAAGCGTGATATAAATATTGAACAGTTTTTTTTTCGTCTCAGAGTTTTTAGCCATGTATTAGAAGGAAATTGTGGGCCACCATCGCAATTACTTTGTCAACATGCCCTACTTCTTCCAGAAAATTCTTTACGAATGCTATAGAAACAGATTTTGCAGCCGCTATCCACAAAAGTGTGAATGACATAAATTTAAAGGTAAGCTCAACAGCTACAAAAACAAATGAATGCCCACGTTTATATGTGGTAACTGAACCGAAAATGTCAACAGCAGCTAATTCCCTTAATTTGACAGGAGTGATCGGAAATAATGTTGTTCTGTGTGTAACGGTAGATGGTTTGCCTTTTGGCACAATTTTGATTTGGCCTAGACAGTAAGAATTCCCTTTTCCATATCGTTGAAGTAACAGGTTACTCCATATTTGTGAAAACGCTTCTTAGCATCAAAATGTGGGTAACTGGGATGTGTTTGCCAAATGAGTTTGTTGACGAGTTCACCCAAATAGGACTGTCACTTGACTTATCGTCATTTGCATTCTTGCTTCCAACATAATATTCTTAATTCTGAATAAGAATCTGTAACTTTCGTAAATTCTTTTTAAAGTTTTCTTCATGTTTTAACCGATCTTGTGACACATGCATGTATTTTTGAAGAACATTGTGTAATGACATACAGCGAACGGCCTTGCCGCAATGGCAACACCGCTTCCCGTCAGTTCACCGAAGTTAAGCGCTGTCAGGCTGGGTTAGCACTCAGATGGGTGACCATCCGATCTGCCGAGCGCTGCTGGCAAGCGGGGTCCACTCAGCCGCTGTGAAGCAAACTGAGGAGCTACTTGATTGAGAAGTAACGGCTCCGGTCTCGGAAACTGACATACGGCCGGGAGAGCGGTGTGCTGACCACATGTCCCCCTCCCCCCCCCCCCCCTCCCCCATATCCGCATCAGGTGACGCCTGTGGGCTGAGGATGACACGGCGGTCGGTCGGTACCGTTGGGTCCGCCAGGGCCTGTGGGCGGAGTTTACGTTTTACATTGTAAGACAAAGACATTGTAAAAAAAATATACCTTACACACTGGGACGAAATAAAAACAACGACAATTCTCGAAACAGTTGTCTCTTCCTGTTGCGAGAATCACATACTGTGCAAACATTAGAGATGAGGACAATGTGGCAAGTGTAGGTTCGGAACGGCGCAGATGGTGCACGGATAGCCGAGGCAGTTAAGGCAGCTGTCTACGATAATCGGCAGATGCTGGTTCGAGTCTCGGTCAGCGACAAATTTCCTCATGTTTGCAATAAATAGCACGGCTCATGTCAAACTGAACTCTCGGTTATCGAATCAATTCCGTTACATAAATTTAGGTGTTATTAAACACACACCAGAGAAAGTTTTGCATCACCTCGGTTTCCTGAGAGTTCCGGAACCTGAGCATAAAATTGGAATAGAGACCAACATAAACATAATTTCCGCCCCTTTTATTGCTCATGAAAACCACACATTGCATGTTGTACCACCATACAGCGGGACGTTCAGAAGTGATGGTCCAGATTGCTGTACAAATCGGTACCTATAATACCCAGTAGCGCTGATGACCCCTGCATTCGTAGTGACATACTATCCACAAGTTCATCAAGGCACTGTCGGTCCAGATTGTCCCACTCCTCAATGGCGATTCGGCGTAGATCCCTCAGACGGGTTGGTGGGTCACATCGTCTATAAACAGCCCTATTCAATACATTCCAGGCATGTTCGATAGCGTTCACGTCTGGAAAACATGCTGACCACTCTAGTGGAGCGATGTCGTTATCCTGAAGGAAGTCAGTCACAAGATGCGCATGTCGTCCATGAAGACGAATGCCTCGCCAGTATGCTGCCAATATGGTTGTACCATCGGTCGGAGGATGGCATTCACGTATCGTACAGCCGTTACGGCACCGTCCATGACCACCATCGGCGTACGTCGGCCCCAGATAATGCCACCCCAAAACAGCAGGGAACCTCCACCTTGCTGCACTCGCTGGACAGTGCGTCTAAGACGTTCAGCCTGACCGAATTGCCTCCAAACACGTCTCCGACGATTGTATGGTTGAAGGCATATGGGACACTCATCGGTGAAGATAACGTGATGCCAATCCTGAGTGGTCCATTCGGCGTGTTGTTGGGCCCATCTGTACCGCGCTGCATGGTGTCGTCGTTGCAAAGAAGGACCTCGCCACGGGCGTCTAGAGCGAAGTTGTGCATCATGCAGCCTATTGTGCTCAGTTTGAATCGTAACACGACGTCCTGTGGCTGCACGAAAAGCATTATTCAAGATGGTGGCGTGACTGTCAGGGCTTCTCGAAGCTATAATCCGTTAAGTAGCGGTCATCCACCGCAGTAGTAGCCCTTGGGCGGCCTGAGCGAGGCATACCATCGGCCGTTCCTGTCTCTCTGTATCTCCTCCATATTCGAACAACAGCGCTATGGTTGCCTCCGAGACGCCTGGACACTTCCCTTGTTGAGAGCCCTTCTTGGCACAAAATAACTATGCGGACGCGATCGAACTACAGTTTTGACCGTCTAGGTACGAGTCGTGTTCCTACTTCCTGGTGGAATGACTGGAACTGATCGGCTGTCGGACTCCCTCCGTGTAATAGGCGCTGCTCATGCGTGGTTGTTGACCTCTTTGGGCGGGTTTAGTGACATCTCTGAACAGTCAAAGGCACTGTGTCTGTGAGACAATTTCCACAGTCAAGTCTATCTTCAGGAGTTCTGGGACACGGGTGATGCAAATCTTTTTTGAAGTGTGTATATTTTGAAGGCATTTGTATGAAGAGCAGCCTTGCATGGAAATGAAATGTGGACCATAGAGAGTTCAGACAAGAAGAAAACAGAAGCCTTTGAAACGTGGCGCTCCAGAAGAACGTTGACATAAGACGGGTAAATCACGTAACTGACGAGGGAGCATGTAATGTATATAGACACATTCTGACATATCAACGAATCATCAGTTTTGGAGGAAAATTGAAGGACGGGGAGTTGGGGGGGGGGGGGTGACTGAGGTACGTACTGTACAAGGGGGCCAAGGGAAGAATAGAGAGTGGAAATAGTAGCAGAATTCGACTAAAATAATGTATATAGGACACATTCTGAGATATCAAGGAATCTTCAGTTAGTTTAGGAGTAAAGTAGGGGGTTGTGGGGGAATGAGGTAATTACTGTACAGGGGTGCCAAGGCAAGAATAGAGAGGGGAAATGGTGGCAGAATTCGACTAAAATAATGTATATAGGACGCATTCTGAGATATCAAGGAATCATCAGTTAGTTTTGGAGGAAAGTCGGGGAGTTGGGAGTTGTGGGGGAATGAGGTAACTACTGTACAGGGAGGCCAAGGCAAGAATAGAGAGGGGAAATGGTAGCAGAATTCGACTAAAATAATGTATATAGGACACATTCTGAGATATCAGGGTTTCATGAGTTAGTTTTGGAGAGAAGTCGGGGAGGGATGGGGGGGGGGGGGGGAAGAAAATTGGAAATTTCTGGTAAGTTTTATAAGACCAAACTGCTGAGGTAATCGGTCCTTATCTTACACAATACTTAATCAAACTTAAACTAATATACGCTAAAGATAACACACACACCCAACCCCAATACATAAGAAACACGCGATTTTTTTCTTTTCACAAAAAGATCTGATACCCAACTAAAAAAAAATTATTGCAGTAAAAGTCAACGAAATGAAGCAGACTCACATACACTGACAACATCAAAAGAAATGGCTTAATACACACAAAAAGTGCACTTGAAAATGGGAATCATTATTCGAAACGGGTCGTGCCAAAAGTAAAATAAAGAAAAATCGTGACTGGTAGCAGAAGATCTATTTATTTATAAACAAACTCCTTAATGGTACGGTTATATGCAATGCTGGCCCGTCATCAGCAATAATAAAAAAATAGCAATTTTGTGCAACCTGACTATATGTCCTAACTGACTATAGGAGCCATCACGCAGAGCGTCTATACTCACCAGAGTCTCAGCAGGGAATGCCTCACCGTCTCCCCTCGTCCAGGGACCACACACGGTGGCCGGAAGGGCTCAGACAGTTTGCACAGTGTCTATTTGCGAACCTAACGGGACCTGCTAACGCGCGGGGAACTTACGCCTCTCTGGTCCAGTGCAGTCTCACTCTACTTGATAACTATGATTGGCTAAACTGCATCTCCACATTCAGAGACACCACAGCAGACAGCCCACGCGTACGTCAGCAGACAACCCGCATTCACATTTGAAGACTACAGGGTGGTCCATTGATAGTGACCGCGCCAAACATCTCACGAAATAAGCATCAAACGAAAAAAACTACGAAGAACGAAACTCGTCTAGCTTGAAGGGGGAAACCAGATGGCGCTATAGTTCGCCCGCTAGATGGCGCTGCCATAGGTCAAACGGATATTTTATATAGTACGTAAAGAAATATGAATGTTTTAGTTGGACCATTTTTTTCGCTTTGTGATAGATGGCGCTGTAACAGTCACAAACGTATAAGTACGTGGTATCACGTAACATTCCGCCAGTGCGGACGGTATTTGCTTCGTGATACGTTACCCGTGTTAAAATGGACCGTTTACCTACTGCGGAAACGGTCAATATCGTGTTGATGTATGGCTATTGTGATCAAAATGCCCAACGGGCATGTATGCTGCTCGGTATCCTGGACGACATCATCCAATTGTCCGGACCGTTCACCGGATAGTTATGTTATTTAAGGAAACAGGAAGTGTTCAGCCACATGTGGAACGTCAACCACGACCTACAACAAATGATGATGCCCAAGTAGGAGTTTTAGCTTCTGTTGCGGCTAATCCGCACATCAGTAGCAGACAAATTGCGCGACAATCGGGCATCTCAAAGACGTCGGTGTTGACAATGCTACATCAACATCGTTTCCACCCGTACCATATTTCTATGCACCACGAATTACATGGCGACGACTTTGAACGCCGTGTACAGTTCTGCCGCTGGGCACAAGAGAAATTTCGGGACGATGACAGATTTTTTGCACGCGTTCTATTTAGCGACGAAGCGTCATTCACCAACAGCGGTAACGTAAGCCGGCATAATACGCACTATTGGGCAGCGGAAAATCCACGTGGGCTGCGACAAGTGGAACATCAGCAACCTTGGCGGGTTAATGTATGGTGCGGCATTATCAGAGGAAGGATAATTGGCTCCCATTTTATCGATGGCAATCTAAATGGTGCAATGTATGCTGATTGCCTACGTAATGTTGTGCCGATGTTACTGCTCGATGTTTCACTGCATGAGAGAATGGCGATGTACTTCCAACATGATGGATGTCCGGCACATAGCTCGCGTGCTGTTGAAGCGGTATTGAATAGCATATTTCGTGACCGGTGGATTGGTCGTCGAAGCACGGTTACCGGATCTGACGTCCCCGGATTTCTTTCTGTGGGGAAAGTTGAAGGATATTTGCTATCGTGATCCACCGACAACGCCTGACAACATGCGTCAGCGCATTGTCAATGCATGTGCGAACATTACTGAAGGCAAACTACTCGCTGTTGAGAGGAATGTCGTCGCACGTATTGCCAAATGCATTGAGGTTGACGGACATCATTATGAGCATTTATTGCATTAATGCGGTATTTACAGGTAAATCACGCTGTAACAGCATGCGTTCTCAGAAATGATAAGTTCACAAAGGTACATGTATCACATTGGAACCAAAATAAAATGTTCAAACGTACCTACGTTCTGTATTTTAATTTGAAAAACCTAAATGTTACCAACTGTTCGTCTAATATTGTGAGCCATATGGTTCTGACTATTACAGCGCCATTTATCAAAAAGCGATAAAAGTTGTCGAACTAAGACATTCATATTTCTTTACGTACTACACGAATATGTAATAAAAATGGCGGTTACTGTTTAAATAAACGCAGTTGATATCCGATTCACCTACGGCTTCGTGATCTAGCGGGCCAACCAATAGCGCCATCTGGTTTCCCCCTTCAAGCTAGACGAGTTTCGTTCTTTGTAGTTTTTCCGTTTGATGCTTCTTTCGTGAGATATTTGGCCCGGTCACGATTTATGGACCAACCTGTATACTAAGAGTGATAGTATAACATAATTCCGGATTTAATAACTTCCGTGAGTGTCGCAAGGGCACCCAGGTGTGTTTGGAGCATGTGACTCTTGTGACAAACCATGTAGCGGCTCACATGGAGCCGTTACAGTATGCACACATGCAGATGCCGATAGCACCTTACACACAGCACATAAGAAAAGCAGTCCATTGGTGGAGCTGCGCATTGTCAATGATTCATGCGAAATGGTTTCGGCGGCCGGAGTGGCCGAGCGGTTCCAGGCGGTACAGTCTGGAACCGCGCGACCGCTACGGTCACAGGTTCGCATCCTCCATGGGGCATGGATGTGTGTGATGTCCTTAGCTTAGTTAGGTCTGAGTAGTTCTAAGTTCTAGGGGACTGATGACCTCAGAAGTTATGTCCCAAAGTGCTCAGAGCCATTTGAACCGACGTGTTTATGGCCGCACGACCGGAATTACCGCACTCTAACGTAGAATGCGAGTTGGAGCTAGTCGCAGGATACATTCCATTGTGGAAATCGTTGAAAAATTATTTCGAGATCCACAGTGTCAAGAACGTGCCGAGGATATCACATTTTCAGGCATTCTCTCTCTTCACGAGAAAGCAGTGGCCGAAGGCCTTAACGACTGAGAACAGCGGCGTTTGCATACAGTTGTAAGTGCTAACAGACAAGCAATACTGCGAGAAATACACTACTGGCTATTAAAATTGCAACACCACGAGATGACGTGCTACACACGCGAAATTTAACCGACATGAAGGAGATGCTGTGATATGCAAATGATTAGCTTTTCAGAGCATTCACACAAGGTTGGCGCCCGTGGCGACAGCTACAACTGTTGACATGAGGAAAGTTTCCGATTTCTCATACACAAACAGCAGTTGACCGGCGATGCCTGCTGAAACGTTGTTGTGATGCCTCGTGTAAGGAGGAGGATTGCGTACATTCACGTTTCCGACTTTGATAAAGCTCCGATTGTAGCCTATCGCGATTGCGGCTTATCGTATCGCGACATTGCTGCTCGCGTTGGTCGAGATCCAATGACTGTTAGCAAAGTATGGAATCGGTGGGTTCAGTAGGGTAATACGGAATGCCGTGCTGGGTCCCAACGGCCTCGCATCACTAGCAGTCGAGATGACAGGCATCTTATCCACATGGTTGTAACGGATCGTGCAGCCACGTCTCGATCCCTCAATCAACAGATAGGGACGTTTGCAAGACAACAACCATCTGCACGAACAGTTCCACGACGTTTGCAGCAGCACGGACTATCAGCTCGGAGACCGAGGCTGCGTAAACCCTTGACGCTGCATCACAGACAGGAGCGCCTGCGATGGTGTACTCGACGACGAACTTGGGTGCACGAATGGCTAAACGTTGAAAGGTCTCTGTTGGATTCCTTTCATGTTTAATTTCTTAAATCTCTTGTCATTTATGGAGTAAATTCCTCTCCTAAATTTACTGTGGCGTTTCTGACTATCTGGGAGGAGACTGAGTAGTGGAACGTGTTACTTTTACACGTAAACAAGAACGATCTGTCACACTACTACACTTTAAAACACAGTTTATATGTAATTCATGTCACACAGTCTCATACGGAACCTACATCCGCTTTCTGTTATATACTGTATATGATAAGATATTGTCATCCCCCTTCCCTTCTGTGTGAGAGGATGAATGATTAAATGTGTTTGTAGTTGCATGCTTGAGGGTAGCAGACAAGGCTGTCTGCTAGAGAACAGGAGGACCAACGTCGGAATAGGTAGCTACGCTTTCTTAAAGCAGAGAGGTTTCTATCCTTAGTATGGTTCTGTCCGTCGGTTGTCATGTTGGTGTAGGAAGCTGCCCCTCTGGCCCCTTCCGTTTTGTCTTTGTGAGCCACCCTCAGGATGCACGCTCGGTAGTAGGGCAGTTGCAGTCTGTCCGTGGCGAGCGTCTGAAGTGGTAAGATCTCCGGCTAAGCGCGTGTCTGCTAAGTCCATAGGACAATGGATTTGTTAAGTTCAGCATAACTGAAAATTTAATCATCTTTATTTCGGGTTTAACTCTAAAATATCTAAGGTTATCTTAAATTGCAGCGTAGTGTAATTCTCGTGTGAAGTTCATAGTATTTTCCGGTTGTTGCTTTGTTACTACTTTGTGAGTAAAGTGGAAGCACGTGTTGATCAGTAACTCTAACTAAGATCAATCTTAAATGCGAATGCTTGTGTGATTATAACGTCTCGTCTTGACAATATTTTCAATATAGCAACTTTTCTTTATGTTCAACCCACGTGGGGTGTACTTTGCGAGACCAGTACCACGTGCTTATATAACTGTTTGACCCGTCAGGTTAACAGTAAGACGTTAATAACCAGTTCGAGGTTTTTCTTTTGTAATTTGCTTTTCGATCGAATTTATTTTAATTATCAAAATTACTGTGGAGTTATACGCTTTCTGTAAACCAAGTTGACCACGTGGAGCATGTGGTGTAATCATCAAAGTAGCCTTCAGCTATTCCTTTTGGGAAGATTTTACAAAGAGTTAGTATGAATTTAGTATACCAGTGTGTGGTAATTACATGACGGACAGGATTGTGTTACGAACGTAATTTCTTTGGGTGAAAACTGAATCTGTTGGTTGTGGTTAATTTCTCCTTCCTTATGTTTCAACGTTCTTTGGGTGTTGTTTTGTGAATGCAGGGTTGTATGCAGTCTCCCAATCTTGGCTCCATATTTGATATGTTCCGTAAGATTAAAATCTCACATTTTTACAATCCTTAAACAAGGCACCAGCTCAGTTATAACTCACGTATAATATGCTGAAATTTCAATGAACAATCTTAAAATAAATTTCCAAATATAAACTGATTTCTTTCTTTTTATTTAAATTCTCCTTTTTATATATAGATATATTACCGGTTGTTGTATGACTGTAAAAGATTATAATCAATGTTAGTCTGTTTGGGAATTTGGTAAACTTAGACTAGATACCTGATGAAACAGTTGCTTAGTAATACAAGATTAACCTCCCCAGACAGCTCACAGCTTTTAACCCGCTTTTATTCTACTATTAGCACCCGATTTCGGCATAGCAAATTCATGTACCAATATTACAACGTCATTTTTTCGGATGAATCCAGGTTCTGTTTGCAGCATCAAGATGGTCGCATCCGTGTTTGGCGACATCCCGGTGAACGCACATTGGAAGCGTGTATTCGTCATCGCCATACTGGCGTATCACCCGGCGTGATGGTATGGGGTGCCATCGGTTACACGTCTCGGTCACCTCTTGTTCGCATTGACGGCACTTTGAACAGTGGACGTTACATTTCAGATGTGTTACGACCCGTGGCTCTACCCTTCATTCGATCCCTGCGAAACCCTACATTTCAGCAGGATAATGCACGACCACATGTTGCAGGTTCTGTACGGGCCTTTCTGGATACAGAAAATGTTCGACTGCTGCCCTGGCCAGCACATTCTCCAGATCTCTCACCAATTGAAAACGTCTGGTCAATGGTGGCCGAGCAACTGGCTCGTCACAATACGCCAGTCACTACTCTCGATGAACTGTGGTATCGTGTTGAAGCTGCACGGGCAGCTGTACCTGTACACACCATCCGAGCTCTGTTTGCCTCAATGCCCAGGCGTATCAAGGCCGTTATTACGGCCAGAGGTGGTTGATCTGGGTACTGATTTCTCAGGATCTATGCATCCAAATTGCGTGAAAATGTAATCACATGTCAGTTCTGGTATAGTATGTTTGTCCAATGAATACCCGTTTATCATCTGCATTTCTTCTTGGTGTAGCAATTTTAATGGCCAGAAGTGTAACAGCACAAATCAATGTGAGGCGTACGACGAACGTTTGCCTGGAGACAGTGTGGCGAATTGTGGCGTTAATGGGCCACGGCAGCAGACGACGGACGTTACTGGCTTTGCTAACATCACGACATCGCCACCAGCGCCTTTCCTATGCTCGTGACCGTATGGCTTGGACCTTAGACGATTGGAAAGCCGCAGCCTGATTGAGTCGCAATTTCAGTTGGTAAGAGGTGATTGTAGGGTTCGAGTGTGGCGCAGAACCCACGAAGCGAAAGACCTGCGTTGTCAACAAGCCAGTGTGCGAGTTGGTGGTGGCTCCACAATGGTGCGGGCTGTGTCTACATGGAATGGAGCGTAGCCTCTGGTCCAATGGAATCTCTTGGAGGCCATCTGCAGCCATTCACGAACTTCATGTTACCAAATAACGATGAAGTTTTTGTGGATGACAATGTGCCACGCACCCGGGCCGCAATAGGGTATTTGACTGTTTTCCGGAACTCGTCTTAAATGGTTAATTATGTCATTTTATGCTCGAAACATTGATTTTTCTTCTTGAATTTCAGTACTCTTTTATAAAAACGGGAATGATATTTATCAATTGAAGACATGAAGTCTGTAAATCACTTTGTTTTTGGCCTTTTTTGTTTTCACAAGTCCGTCTTGATCATATAGATTTCTTTGCACTTTATTACCGGTTTCGTCTTACCGCCATCTTCATCTACATCTACATTTATACTCCGCAAGTCAACCAACGGTGTGTGGCGGAGGGCACTTTACGTGCCACTGTCATTACCTCCCTTTCCTGGTCCAGTCGCGTATGGTTCGCGGGAAGAACGACTGCCGGAAAGCCTCCGTGGGCTCGAATCTCTCTAATTTTACATTCGTGATCTCCTCGGGAGGTATAAGTAGGGGGAAGCAATATATTCGATACCTCGTCCAGAAACGCACCCTCTCGAAACCTGGACAGCAAGCTACACCGCGATGCAGAGTCTGCCAATTGAGTTTGCTAAACATCTCCGTAACGCTATCACGTTTACCAACCGCTCTTCTTTGGATCTTCTCTATCTCCTCTTCAAACTTACCTGGTACGGATCCCACACTGATGAGCAATACTCAAGTATAGGTCGAACGAGTGTTTTGTAAGCCACATCCTTTATTTATGGACTACATTTTCTAAGGACTCTCCCAATGAATCTCAACCTGGCACCCGCCTTACCAACAACTAATGTTATATGATCATTCCACTTCAAATCGTTCCGTACGCATACTCCCAGATATTTTACAGAAGTAACTGCTACCAGTGTTTGTTTCGCTATCATAGCCGGCCGCGGTGGTCTAGCGGTTCTAGGCGCTCAGTCTGGAACCGCGCGACTGCTACGGTCCCAGGTTCGAATCCTGCCTCGGGCATGGATGTGAGTGATGTCCTTAGGTTAGTTAGGTTTAAGTAGTTCTAAGTTCTAGGGGACTGATGACCACAGCAGTTAAGTCCCATAGTGCTCAGAGCCATTTGAACCATTTTCGCTATCATACAATCGCACAATCATACAATAAAGGACCCTTCTTTCTATGTATTCGCAATACATCAAATTTGTCTATGTTAAGGGTCAGTTGCCACTCCCTGCACCAAGTGCCTATCCGCTGCAGATCTTCCTGCATTTCGCTGCAATTTTCTAATGCTGCAACTTGTCTCTATACTACAGCATCATCCGCGAAAAGCCGCATGGAACTTCCGACACTATCTACTAGGTCATTTATACATATTGTGAAAAGCAATGGCCCCATAACACTCCCCTGTGGCACACCAGAGGTTACTTTAACGTCTGTAGACGTCTCTCCATTGATAACAACATGCTGTGTTCTGTTTGCTAAAAACTCTTCAATCCAGCCACACAGCTGGTCTGATATTCCGTAGGCTCTTACTTTGTTTATCGGGCGACAAATGGTTCAAATGGCTCTGAGCACTATGGGACTTAACTTCTGAGGTCATCAGTCCCCTACAACTTAGAACTACTTAAACCTAACTAACCTAAGGACATCACACACATCCATGCCCGAGGCAGGATTCGAACCTGCGACCGTAGCGGTCGCGCGGTTCCAGACTGTAGCGCCTAGAACCGCTCGGTCACCCCAACCGGCCGCGGAACTGTATCGAACGGCTTCCGGAACTTAAGGAAAATGGCATCTACCTGGGAACCTGTATCTAACAGTTTCTGGGCCTCATGAACAAATAAAGCGAGTTGTGTTTCACACGATCGCTATTTCCGGAATTCCTACAGAGTAGATTCTGGGTTTCCAGAAACGACATGATACGCGAGCAGAAAACATGTTCTAAAACTCTACAACAGATATTCTAATAAAAATCATCGTCGAGATAATCATGTGAGTACATGGTACGTGCCCACATGTTTAACAGCCCGTTAAAATATTCTAATAAAAATCATCATCAAGTTAAACATGTGAGTACATGGTACGTACTCACATGTTTAAAAATGGTTCAAATGGCTCTGAGCACAATGGGACTTAACATCTATGGTCATCAGTCCCCTAGAACTTAGAACTACACTCCTGGAAATGGAAAAAAGAACACATTGACACCGGTGTGTCAGACCCACCATACTTGCTCCGGACACTGCGAGAGGGCTGTACAAGCAATGATCACACGCACCGCACAGCGGACACACCACGAACCGCGGTGTTGGCCGTCGAATGGCGCTAGCTGCGCAGTATTTGTGCACCGCCGCCGTCAGTGTCAGCCAGTTTGCCGTGGCATACGGAGCTCCATCGCAGTCTTTAACACTGGTAGCATGCCGCGACAGCGTGGACGTGAACCGTATGTGCAGTTGACGGACTTTGAGCGAGGGCGTATAGTGGGCATGCGGGAGGCCGGGTGGACGTACCGCCGAATTGCTCAACACGTGGGGCGTGAGGTCTCCACAGTACATCGATGTTGTCGCCAGTGGTCGGCGGAAGGTGCACGTGCCCGTCGACCTGGGACCGGACCGCACCGACGCACGGATGCACGCCAAGACCGTAGGATCCTACGCAGTGCCGTAGGGGACCGCACCGCCACTTCCCAGCAAATTAGGGACACTGTTGCTCCTGGGGTATCGGCGAGGACCATTCGCAACCGTCTCCATGAAGCTGGGCTACGGTCCCGCACACCGTTAGGCCGTCTTCCGCTCACGCCCCAGCATCGTGCAGCCCGCCTCCAGTGGTGTCGCGACAGGCGTGAATGGAGGGACGAATGGAGACGTGTCGTCTTCAGCGATGAGAGTCGCTTCTGCCTTGGTGCCAATGATGGTCGTATGCGTGTTTGGCGCCGTGCAGGTGAGCGCCACAATCAGGACTGCATACGACCGAGGCACACAGGGCCAACACCCGGCATCATGGTGTGGGGAGCGATCTCCTACACTGGCCGTACACCACTGGTGATCGTCGAGGGGACACTGAATAGTGCACGGTACATCCAAACCGTCATCGAACCCATCGTTCTACCATTCCTAGACCGGCAAGGGAACTTGCTGTTCCAACAGGACAATGCACGTCTGCATGTATCCCGTGCCACCCAACGTGCTTTAGAAGGTGTAAGTCAACTACCCTGGCCAGCAAGATCCCCGGATCTGTCCCCCATTGAGCATGTTTGGGACTGATGAAGCGTCGTCTCACGCGGTCTGCACGTCCAGCACGAACGCTGGTCCAACTGAGGCGCCAGGTGGAAATGGCATGGCAAGCCGTTCCACAGGACTACATCCAGCATCTCTACGATCGTCTCCATGGGAGAATAGCAGCCTGCATTGCTGCGAAAGGTGGATATACACTGTACTAGTGCCGACATTGTGCATGCTCTGTTGCCTGTGTCTATGTGCCTGTGGTTCTGTCAGTGTGATCATGTGATGTATCTGACCCCAGGAATGTGTCAATAAAGTTTCCCCTTCCTGGGACAATGAATTCACGGTGTTCGTATTTCAATTTCCAGGAGTGTACTTACACCTAACTAACCTAAGGACAGCACACAACACCCAGCCATCACGAGGCAGAGAAAATCCCTGACCCCGCCGGGAATCGAACCCGGGAACCCGGGCGTGGGAAGCGAGAACGCTACCGCACGACCACGAGATGCGGGCTCACATGTTTAACTTGACCATGTTTTTTATTAGAATATTTTAACTATCTGAAGATGGTGGTAACCCGAAATCGGTAATAAAGTGTAAAGAAATCCGTGTGATCAAGACGTACTTGTGAAAATAAAAGTGCCGGAAATGAAATTCAAATAGAACGCTCCATTGCTTGTGATGTCACCGGATAACTCGCTGCCCCTCCTGCCATAAAACTAATTCACAGTGATGTACTGTTTTGGAATTTACGTTACTCAAAATGGATTACAAATGGTGTTCAATACCACACTGTAGAAGTACATCCATAAAAACTTTTAGAAAATTGGTTTTTAGTGTTTCAGAGAATGAGGTGTGTAAAACTGTTTTGCACTGTACTGGCAAAATGCCACCACGTCGAAGCCCAAGTGCCGTTATTTAATTCAAAATGTCTTCCACTCTGAAGTTAACATTAATGTACATCCGCGATATGCTTTCCCACTGTTACAGAAAAGGACGAAATTAAACTCTTCGTAAAAATTATCGTAATACCCGTTTCCTTGCACATCTTTGGGAGTTCGATTGGAAGAATGGTCGATTGTCAAATACACTCCTGGAAATGGAAAAAAGAACACATTGACACCGGTGTGTCAGACCCACCATACTTGCTCCGGACACTGCGAGAGGGCTGTACAAGCAATGATCACACGCACCGCACAGCGGACACACCACGAACCGCGGTGTTGGCCGTCGAATGGCGCTAGCTGCGCAGCGTTTGTGCACCGCCGCCGTCAGTGTCAGCCAGTTTGCCGTGGCATACGGAGCTCCATCGCAGCCTTTAACACTGGTAGCATGCCGCGACAGCGTGGACGTGAACCGTATGTGCAGTTGACGGACTTTGAGCGAGGGCGTATAGTGGGCATGCGGGAGGCCGGGTGGACGTTCCGCCGAATTGCTCAACACGTGGGGCGTGAGGTCTCCACAGTACATCGATGTTGTCGCCAGTGGTCGGCGGAAGGTGCACGTGCCCGTCGACCTGGGACCGGACCGCAGCGACGCACGGATGCACGCCAAGACCGTAGGACCCTACGCAGTGCCGTAGGGGACCGCACCGCCACTTCCCAGCAAATTAGGGACACTGTTGCTCCTGGGGTATCGGCGAGGACCATTCGCAACCGTCTCCATGAAGCTGGGCTACGGTCCCGCACACCGTTAGGCCGTCTTCCGCTCACGCCCCAACATCGTGCAGCCCGCCTCCAGTGGTGTCGCGACAGGCGTGAATGGAGGGACGAATGTAGACGTGTCGTCTTCAGCGATGAGAGTCGCTTTTGCCTTGGTGCCAATGATGGTCGTATGCGTGTTTGGCGCCGTGCAGGTGAGCGCCACAATCAGGACTGCATACGACCGAGGCACACAGGGCCAACACCCGGCATCATGGTGTGGGGAGCGATCTCCTACACTGGCCGTACACCACTGGTGATCGTCGAGGGGACACTAAATAGTGCACGGTACATCAAAACCGTCATCGAACCCATCGTTCTACCATTCCTAGACCGGCAAGGGAACTTGCTGTTCCAACAGGACAATGCACGTCCGCATGTATCCCGTGCCACCCAACGTGCTCTAGAAGGTGTAAGTCAACTACCCTGGCCAGCAAGATCTCCGGATCTGTCCCCCATTGAGTATGTTTGGGACTGGATGAAGCGTCGTCTCACGCGGTCTGCACGTCCAGCACGAACGCTGGTCCAACTGAGGCGCCAGGTGGAAATGGCATGGCAAGCCGTTCCACAGGACTACATCCAGCATCTCTACGATCGTCTCCATGGGAGAATAGCAGCCTGCATTGCTGCGAAAGGTGGATATACACTGTACTAGTGCCGACATTGTGCATGCTCTGTTGCCTGTGTCTATGTGCCTGTGGTTCTGTCAGTGTGATCATGTGATGTATCTGACCCCAGGAATGTGTCAATAAAGATTCCCCTTCCTGGGACAATGAATTCACGGTGTTCTTATTTCAATTTCCAGGAGTGTATTAAGTGATGGTATCCGTAAGTCACTGGTTCGAACCTAGCCTGCAATAATATTTTGACTTATTTATAATACAAATCGAATGTCCTTTCATATGAAAATCAAATCACAATTACAAAACTTCACCAAACCGATTAGAAACCGAGTGTAACTGCGATTTTCTTGGCGCTTACATGCACTTACATTTACAATAGCTGTTCACACACGTCACGTTCCAGAATGTTAATGTGAACACACACTTTTTGCTTTATCAGAAACTATTTTTTAATATCCTAAACTGTCCAGCCAGGATCCTTATTGTTTAACCTTTTGAAGTTTCATCTTACATATGATGAAGTTAAGTCTGTTGCAGACACTGTCGTTAGTTTACACTCACAAACAACACAACCCTTACGTTTGTGTTACCTGCACGTTGTACAAGCTTTATACCGCTCTGTATCGCCCTACACTTCCTGTAATGTGGGAGTATGCTGATATCTCCACTAGTAGCAATGCTTTCCAAAGCAAGCCATGCATTTACCTTCAGTTGTCAAAATGGCACTGAGCACTATGGGACTTAACTTCTGAGGTCATCAGTCCCCTAGAACTACTTAAACCTAACTAACCTAAGGACATCACACACATCCATGCCCGAGGCAGGATACGAACCTGCGACCGTAACGGTCGGGCGGTTCCAGACTGTAGCGCCTAGAACCGCTCGGCCACTCCGGCCAGCCCTCTGTTGTCCATTTCGCAGACTAAGATTAATGCGAAATAATACATCCCACCGTCGGAACAACTGCCACAATGAGTTCTAGCTGACACTACTTTCATATTTCGTGTAACAGTTTAAAAAAAAAAAAAATGACCGTTCCAGGTTTCGAACCGGTGTTTATTTTATCTGCTGTCTCATACGCTACCCAAACGCGCCACAGAGCGCGTGCTTATAGCATTACCTCTGTTGAGCATCTTGTATAGCGGATATCAGCACTAAGATTTGCCAGCAATAATTGAAGACATACGCGGAAGAATGGGCTAACCATCAAATGTAAAAACTTAGAGATAGGTGCTGCCATCTCCTGCTGGGTACGAGAACTATCAAAATTGTGTATCTTCAAATACGAGGTGTGGCTAGAAAAAAACCGGACTAGTGCTGGTGAAACAATAAAACGAATGCAATAAGGCTGAAAGTCGCGTGGCCTGTCACGTGACTCTCGCTCCGCCTACTGCTCGAGTTTCATCTGCCTCCTGCACTCAGTCTGCCCGTGGCGTCTGTTTTAAGTAGTTGATGTTTTGTCTGTGCGTCGGAAAATGTTGAGTGTACAGAAAGAACAGCGTGTTAACATCAAATTTTGTTTCAAACTAGGAAAATCTGCAAGTGAAACGTTTGTAATGTTACAACAAGTGTACGGCGATGATTGTTTATCGCGAACACAAGTGTTTGAGTGGTTTAAACGATTTAAAGATGGCCGCGAAGACACCAGTGATGACACTCGCACTGGCAGACCATTGTCAGCAAAAACTGATGCAAACATTGAAAAAATCGGTGAACTTGTTCGACAAGAACGCCGTTTAACAATCAGAGCAGTGTCTGAGTTAACAGGAGTTGACAAGGAAAGTGTTAGGCAGATTCTTCATGAAAGTTTCAACATGAACAAAGTGTGTTCAAAAATGGTTCCAAAGTGTCTCACAATTGAACAGAAGGAACGCCGAAGAATGATTTGTTCTGACATCCTGGAAAACATTGAAAGTGATCCCACCTTCTTACAAAATGTTATTACTTGCGATGAATCGTGGTTTTTTACTTACGATCCCGAAACTAAACGCCAATCGATGCATTGGAAAACTCCTGGTTCTCCACGATAAAAGAAAGCACGAATGTCAAAATCGAAATTCAAGGCAATGATGATTGTTTTTTTTTTTTTTTTTTTGACATCAAAGGGATTGTGCACATTGATTGGGTACCAGAGGGACAAACAGTGAATCAGCATTACTACATAAGCGTCCTGGCTACCCTACGTGAGCGAGTACGGAGAAAACGGAACGATTTGTGGAGAAAAAAGTCATGGATCCTTCACCAAGACAATGCCCCAGCTCACAGTGCGTTGTCAGTGAAGACGTTTTTGGGAAAACACAACATTCCCATCTTAGATCATCCACCCTACTCACCTGATTTGGCCCCCTGTGACTTTTTTCTTTTCCCTAAAGTCAAGTCAGCTTTGAAAGGAACTAGATTTGAGACTGTTGAAGCAGTAAAAGAAAAAGCGACGGAAGTAATGTATGGACTTGCCGAAAATGATCTGCAGCATTGCTATGAACAGTGGAAAATTCGTATGGAGCGGTGTAGAGACCGAGGAGGAGAGTACATTGAAGGAGATAACATGAAATTGTAAATAATTGTAAATAAATGTTTTTTCCTGCATCAGTCCGGTTTTTTTCTAGCCGCACCTCGTATATTGCGCTTTGGGTCGTATTTCATGACCGATAGTCGACAATCTAGGTATAAGATATAGACCCAGTTGCAAAAGTTCCACAATTCCTTATTTTTAGTGGGTTTAATCATGTTGCTGGGAGCAGGGAAAAGAATGCCCGTCCTTGCACATATCGCCGCTCTAAATGCGTGGAGCATAAACGCATCAATTTTCGTAAGGTTTCCACTATCAGAGTTCACGAAACTTCTTTCTATTGTTACTTAAATGTTGTAAATGCGCTTTCCATCACTGACTATCTGAAGTATTTGCAGAAAAAGGTCGTAAAAACCTGGTAACTACAGCTAACATTCCTAGTCTGCGACGTCACCAGAGCTTCAGCCAATAACAGAGCGTTTTCGACCACGTGACCATATCTTGATTATTTACTGATTTTTAAGCTTTAATTAAATCATAATAACATACATTTTGTGAGAATACTGACCGTAAATGCGATTTGAATGTTATAATCACACCGAATAACAACAATACGAACCATATTTTTAACATACGTAAACAGCCCATTGTTTGCGATTGGTTTGAAGAACATTCTGGACAGTTTGAGATAATGGTTTGGCCATCCAGATTGCCCGACATGAATCCCATCGAAAATTTATGGGGCACGATCGAGAGGTCACTTCGTGCCCAAAATCGTGCAGTGTCAACACTTCCGCAGTTATGGACTGCTAGAGAGGGAACATGGCTCAACATTTTTGCAGGGTGCTTTCAACGACTTCTCGAGTCCACGCCACGTCGAGTTGCCGCGCTCTACGCCGGAAAAAAGGAGATCCGACACGATATTAGGAAGTATCCCATGGCTTTTGTTACCTCAGTCTACTGTTGCATTATGAAGAAATGATTTTCTCTATGATACAGGAGTTAAAGCTATTAACCATGCAACACAGTTACGTGTCCCTCTGCCTACTATTATTTGCCGGAATTTTGATCTCTTGAACCGTTCACGGAATAAAAATGGTAATCGAGCTTGTGTTTTGTCGGCGTTTCTGGCGCTAGTGTAATTTGGTTGCGCGATGTTGGCAGCGGCGCTGCCCCCCCACCACAGCACCCCAGACGCCTGGAGCGGCCGCACACGGATCTTTGCTGTCAGTTCTGCGGCGCCGCCATAGCGGTAATGTCTTAGAGGTGCGCGTGACACGCCGTTGCGAGTACGAACGGGATCGGTATTCTTTTGTTTCCCTTCCTTTTTTTTTGTTTTGTTTTACTCGGAAAACACACCCTTTCCGTACGAGCGGCTGGGAGACATTATTTCGAAAATAGCTGGTGACCGTTATTACATTTTTGTTTTGTGTCGAAGAACGCCGTTTCGTCGTGTCTCGTTACCATTACCAGAATGTCGTCGACCTCTCAAAAGAAATAAATAACGAGGTATATAGACAGCTCACCTCCTGAGATCTCGTGGTAACTGCTGAATCTGACGTGCATCAGTGGTGCATAACAGTGCTTTTTGTGAACTGCGGAAGAAAATTTTCTAAAATTCGTTTGAAAAAAGTGCAAATACGTTAGTGCCACCGCTCAATGCGGACAGGAATATACGTGGAGCCAACGTCCACAGGAATTCTCCGTCGTCCCTGCAGCCGCCCAAGGTGAATAAATTGCTCAGTTTCTCCTTCATCTTCTTCATCATCGATAATTAAAATTTTAGCAATTGCTGTGATTGCTGTTCGACAGTCGAAGCTAGTAAACAGCTCGTACATTGGTGCTATGATCATGTCGCAACACTTCTAAAGGCAACAAGCATCTCGTAATATAAAATGTGGCCATATTTTCGTTCAAAGGCGCAGCTTGCGTGAGTTTCACAAACAGTGTGAAGTACGCCTATCTGTCAAGAAATTCTTCGCCTCTTGCTTAAAACGTCAATATGTGCGACCAGTTTGTCATTCATCCGAAATGGGCAAAAAAAAAAAAAAAATATATATATATATATATATATATATATATATATATATATATATATTAAACGATATATGGTCTTGAAGGTATATATTTGGTATTGACGCAGACAAAAAAGAAGTTAAACTTAGACACATACTTTTGTGGGAATGGGATCCATGTTTCAGTGCGGACAAGAGAACAACAAATTTTGGCCGGCAGTAGGGTTTTGTAATATTGTCGATGATGCTACGTTATACTTAAAAGGGACGTTTCGTTTATTTTCCTGCTGTTGTTTCTGTAGAATGATGAGTTTTACATAAATAGGATTTTCCTTCGCAACAAAGAAAACTACCTTTTTTGTTGTTGTGAAGAACACTGTTATTTAGGTCAGTCAGCTTTCCGTTTATGGCGTCCATTGCATTACTCTGATTCGTCTCGACACACGTCCGTTTGTGGACTTTATTATGTGTGTGTGTGTTTAAACGTGTCGCGTTAAACAGTCACTTTCTTACTGGTGCGTATTCGTTTCCTCTCTGCGACTTCGGTTGGAGGGAAAACGAAAAAGATTCGTCAGTGTGAATCATGTCTCCTCTTTCGCTGTCGCCGTCAATCGATTAGTTGTCTGCGCAGGAGACGCGCATCTTGCCTCTTCGCTCCTAGCAGGGGGAATTTTCGTGTTTTGTCCGAGCGGTTCGCGACACAACGCGAACTTCCTCTGCATGTGTCTGCCCGTCTGGGTCCGGTTTTTGTTACTGCTGTCATCGCAAGGAAGACAAATCGCTATCTCAGAGGGTGTGGTAGAGCAAGGGGTTGGCGGTGGTGGGGGTAATGGCGGGTGAAGGGGTAGCGGAGGGGAAATTGCGTGTGCGCAATGCCACGATCCATCTCGCAGTCCTGTAATTTAAACTTGCTAACGTCCACTAGAACACGAATTCGTATATGGTTAAAACGCGTTAATTTAATGTCGTACTGAATATACTCTTACCGTTAGCGTGTGCTGCCTCTTCTGCGTAAAACTTTCCCTCTACATCTACACTTCACAGTGAACAGTGCGTGGTGGAGGCTATTTCGTATCAGTAATATCGATTTCATTTTCTATTCCAGTTTCATTAACCAATAATTACTTTCTTTCTCAAATACTAGCATTAACCAGTGACTCACTGTGGCAGAGGTGAAAGCTGTTGTTGTTATTGTCTTCAGTCCTGAGACTGGTTTGATGCAGCTCTCCATGCTACTCTATCCTGTGCAAGCTTCTTCATCTCCCAGCACCTACTGCAACCTACATGCTTCTGAATCTGCTTAGTGTATTCATCTCTTGGTCTCCCTCTACGATTTTTACCCTCAACGCTGCCCTCCAATGCTAAATTTGTGATCCCTTGATGCCTCAGAACATGTCCTACCAACCGATCCCTTCTTCTTGTCAAGTTGTGCCACAAACTTCTCTTCTCCCCAATCCTATCCAATACTTCCTCAGTAGTTATGTGATCTACCCATCTAATCTTCAGCATTCTTCTGTAGCACCACATTTCGAAAGCTTCTATTCTCTTCTTGTCTTAACTATTTGTCGTCCACGTTTCACTTCCATACATGGCTACACTCCATACAAATACTTTCAGAAACGACTTCCTGACACTTAAATCTATGCTCGATGTTAACAAAGTTCTCTTCTTCAGAAACGCTTTCCTTGCCATTGCCAGTCTACATTTTATATCCTCTCTACTTCGACCATCATCAGTTATTTTGCTCCCCAAATAGTAAAACTCCTTTACTACTTTAAGTGTCTCATTTCCTAATCTAATTCCCTCAGCATCGCCCGACTTAATTCGACTACATTCCATTATCCTCCTTTTGCTTTTGATGATGTTCATCTTATATCCTCCTTTCAACACACTGTCCATTCCGTTCAACTGCTCTTCCAAGTCCTTTGCTGTCTCTGATAGAATTACAATATCATCGGCGAACCTCAAAGTTTTTATTTCTTCTCCATGTATTTTAATACCTACTCCGAATTTTTCTTTTGTTTCCTTTACTATATGCTCAATATACAGATTGAATAACATCGGGGAGAGGCTACAACCCTGTCTCACTCCCTTCCCAACCGCTGCTTCCCTTTCATGCCCCTCGACTCCTATAACTGCCATCTGGTTTCTGTACAAGTTGCAAATAGCCTTTCACTCCCTGTATTTTACCCCTGCCACCTTTAGAATTTGAAAGAGAGTATTCCACTCAACATTGTCAAAAGCTTTCTGTAAGTCTACAAATGCTAGAAATGTAGGTTTGCCTTTCCTTAATCTATTTTCTAAGATAAGTGGTAGGGTCAGTATTGCCTCCCGTGTTCCAATATTTCTGCGGAATCCAAACTTATCTTTGCCGAGGTCGACTTCTACCAGTTTTTCCATTCGTCTGTAAAGTACTCGCGTTAGTGTTTTGCAGCTGTGACTTATTAAAATGCTAGTTCGGTAATTTTCACAACTGTCAATACCTGCTTTCTTTGGGATTGGATGGTGAAAGCTAGTGAAACTAATATATGAGCATCACTGTACCCACATACTCTATCCGCTACACACACGCTTTTTGCTTTGAATAACGTAACTCTTACAGTAAAATTGTGACGTGTACGACACATATGCTTAAATATGGCATGAAAATGACTTCTCCGAATTTTAGCTAGTTTCTGCAATGAATCAGAAATAACTTCGCAACAGATAAACGAATTGATTGACAGCGTAACAAAACATCAATCGCTACTTCACTGCTGTGGGTCCTAGACAATATTGTTTTTCAAATGTGTGTGAAATCTTATGGGATTTAACTGCTAAGGTCATCAGTCCATAAGCTTACCCACTACTTAACTTAAATTATCCTAAGGACAAACACACACACACACACACACACACACACACACTCCCGAGGGCGGACTCGAACCTCCGCTGGGACCAGTCGCACAATCCATGACTGCAGCGCCTCAGACCGCTCGGCTAATGACAATATTATTATTATTATTGTTAATAGCCCCCCCCCCCATGAACCATGGTCCTTGCCGTTGGTGGGGAGGCTTGCATGCCTCAGCGATACAGGTAGCCGTACCGTAGGTGCAACCACAACGGAGGGGTATCTGTTGAGAGGCCAGACAAACGTGTGGTTCCTGAAGAGGGGCAGCAGCCTTTTCAGTAGTTGCAGGGGCAACAGTTTGGATGATTGACTGATCTGGACTTGTAACAATAACCAAAACCGCCTTGCTGTGCTGGTACTGCGAACGGCTGAAAGCAAGGGGAAACTACAGCCGTAATTTTTCCCGAGGGCATGCAGCTTTACTGTATGCCATGGAGACCTGCATCAAACCAGTCTCAGGACTGAAGACCACAACAACAACAACATTGTTAATAGTGGAAGTGGTCGGCCGAAAAACAATGGTATCCAGCAAACTCCCAATTTCTCTCAGTTTTGAAGTAAGAAGTCCAACATTGAAGTGATGGTTGCTGTATTTTAAATGGGGGTGCAGGTTATGGTTGAAAAAGTGTCACCAGAGAGAAGAGACGTGAGCAAACATGTTCAGTAACAAGTGTCTACTCTCAACGTGGATAGTCAGCTTCCTTTTATGGGGAGAAGTTGTAGGTGGCACTCGCGATGCAATGAGAATTGCTTCAACAGTCTGTAAAAAAAGGTTAGAATTGAATAGTACCAGTTGTCTCATTGACTCATTACCTAGTAGTTCCATAAAACACCTACACTGAGCCGGCCGGAGTGGCCACGCGGTTCTAGGCGCTACAGTCTGGAGCCGAGCGACCGCTACGGTAGCAGGTTCGAATCCTGCCTCGGGCATTGATGTGCGTGATGTCCTTAGGTTAGTTAGGTTTAAGTAGTTCTAAGTTCTAGGCGACTGATGACCTCAGAAATTAACTCGCATAGTGCTCAGAGCCATTTGAATCATTTTTGAACCTACACTGAAGAGCCAAAGAAACTGGTACACCTGCCTAATATCGTGTACGTACGGCCCCCGCGAACACACAGAAATGCCCCAACACGACGTGACATGGACTCGACTAATATCTGAAGTAGTGCTCCAGGGAATTCACGCAATAAATCCTGCACGCCTGTCAAATCCGCAAGAGTACGAGGGGGTGGAGAACTCATCCGAACAGCACGTTGCAAGGAATCCCAAGATATGCTCAATAATGTTGATTTCTGAGAAGCTTGGTGGCCAGCGGAAGTGTTTTAAACTCAGAATAGTGTTCCTGGAGCCACTCTGTAGCAATTCTGGACGTGTGGGGTGTCGCATTGTCCTGCTGGAGTTGCCCAGGTCTATCGGAATGTACAATGGACATGAATAGATGCAGGTGATCAGACAGGATGCTTACGTACGTGTAACCTGTTAGTCTAGACGTTTCAGGCGTCCCGTATCACTCTCACTACACACACCACACCATTACAGAGTCTCCACCAGCTTGAACATTCCCATGCTGACATGCAAGGTGCACGGATTCGTAAGGTTGTCTCCATACCCGTACACGTCCACCCGTTTGATACCATTTGAAGCGAAACTCGTCCGACCAGGCAACATGTTTCCAGTCATCAAGAGCCAAATGTCGGTGTCGACGGGTCCAGGCGCGGCGTAAAGCTCTGTGTCGTGCAGTCATCAAGGGTACACGAGTGGGCCTTCGGCTCCGAAAGTCCTTATCGATGATGTTCCGTTGAATGTTTTGTACGCTGACACTTGTTGATAGCCCATCATTGAAGTCTGCAGCAATTTGCGGAAGGTTTGCACTTCTGTCCCGTTGAACGATTCTCTTCAGTCGTCGCTGGTCCCGTTCTTGCAGGATCTTTTTCTGGCCGCAACGATGTCTGAGATTTGATGTTTTGCTGGTTTCCTGATATTCACGGTACACTGGTTAAATAGTCGTACGGGAAAATCCCCACTTCATAGCTATCTCCGAGACGCTGTGTCTCATCGCTCGTGCCCCGACTATAATACCACGTTCAAACTCAATTATTGATAACCCGCCATTGCAGCTGCAGTGACCAATCTAACAACTGGGTCAAGCATGTGTTGTCTTATATAGGCATTGCCGACCACAGCGCCGTATTCTGCTTGTTTCCATATCTCTGTATTTGAATATGTATGTCTATACCAGTTCCTTAGGCGCTTCAGTGTAAATATCATTTATTTTACGTTATTTAAAGAAAAATCTTCAACGAAAATTCTTTTTCAATTCCGAAGTACAGGCCTAGTTAGACACTAAAGTTGATAATGGTGAGGAGAGTAGGTTACTAGTTAAAATATGGTTACACTCAGGTAGAGATGGGCAAACTGAAACACACAACTGTTTCGAAACAAATGAAACAGTACAATGTAATGTTTCGATACGCTGTTTCGAAACAGTGAAACAGTTTGTGTTTTGTAATCTAATAAACCTACACATTTTATCATCTTGAATGTCTACTGTATAAGTATATCCATATAAACACAAATGAGGTGCGACAGCGCTAATCATATCGCAGAAAGTATGAAACTGTCACTTAGGCGTCTTGGCAGTTTCGTATTTCCTGCAGCTAATGCGCTGCTTTCGTGTCGTGTGACTTTCATACTTTTCAATTGGCTGAGGACAGCCATAGCTGAGGACAGAAGAGCCACCGCGAACGGAACTGGAGGTGGGAGCAAACTGCAGAAACAACGGATATGCTACTGGGATTCCCACATTCCGTTTGTATGGGTAATATACCCATCCCGCTAATTTCCATGCACACAAATGGAATCATTGTGGATAATAGGCACAGTGACTATAGACTCACAAATAAGGCCAAATAATTCGAATAAATAACAAAATATAACAGAAAAAATTTTGTCTTTCAAGGTTTTCGAACCGTTCACCAAGGATCCCAGCCCTTCCCGTTCACCATTACACTATCAGTGATATGTCAAACAGATTACTTGCAATTGTACCTACATCAAATTTATGTATATGTCTAATAACTGTCACTATACGCCTTTTTTATTCAAAATGTTGTAGGCTTACTTGCGTTGCTTAATATGATTACTGTACATGAACAGAGAAGCGTGTGTTATAAAAAAAGGGTAATTTAACTGGATGATTTTCACATATTTATTATTTTGAATGTGAATAGTATGCGTTGTTTTATTGTTTGGTTAGTGTTTATAAAGCAGATGTTACGCCATTTCGAAATAGGACAGTCAGCTAGAGACGAAGCTTTATTTTCGGATATCTTAAGCTTCATGCTATTGCTTGCCAAAAAGATTTCGGCGTTCTTGAAAGTGTTTCATGAAGTGGTATGTTGTGTTGCAGTACCTGTGCCGAGCCCGAATCTCGTCCGACACAGAGCGGAATGAAACATCACTGTTTCGATACAAGCACAGGTGGACTGAAACAGCCTTATTTTGAAACAACGATACAGTTTCTGTGTCTGGCTCGAGATCGAATCCGGTCCGGTTATCCGAGACAGGGACGGAATGAAACACCACTGTTTAGAAACAGTGAACCACAGCCGTTCCGAAACACTGAAACAGTTCCACGTATCGATACACCGTATCGAAACATAGAAACAGTGGCCAAGTCTACACTCAGGCGTAATGGCCTCAGAAAGGTTAGGAACCGCTTGTGTAGCTCGTGTTACTCTTCCGGAGAAACTAAATTTTGTAACAATGCAGCCTTTACAAACAGCAGGTTTTGATAATACTGAACCAACAGAATGCAAGGAAGTTGTGCTGGATGTTCAAAAAGCGTTGGAAGGAGAGCAAATTTTAGTGACAGGGAGAAATGACGAAGGGGGTATCACAGGGTTCAATTTTGGGTTCATTCCTATTCCTCATCAAGTTGTTCCGCGAGGAATGGTCAGTACTAAGGGAATGAGCATCCGTAGGAAACAACTGTAATAGAAAATGGGCTAAAATACATACCTTATGAACTATGAACACTTCTTGATCTTCGATACAGTGTAACAAATCTCTTCTTCCACAAGCTCTTTGGCTTCCATATTTTGGGAGGAAGTAGTACGGACCAAAACAAAAAAAAAAAAAAGGCTAAGTAACCAAGCGCTCTAATATGAAGGCCTTATGAACTGTGAGAACTTGTTCAGTACATCTACATGGATACTGTGCAAATCACATTTAGGTGCCTGTTTCATCGAACGACCTTCACAATTCTCTATTTTTCGGATCTCGTATAGCGCGCGGAAAGAACGAACTCCTATATCTTTCCGTACGAGCTCTGATTTCCCTTATTTTTACCGTGGTGCTCGTTTCTCTCTATGTAGGTTGGTGTCAACAAATTTTTCGCATTCGGAGGAGAAAGTTCGTGACTGGCATTTCGTGAGAAGATTCCGCCACAACGAAAACCGCCTTTGTTTTAATTATGTCCAGCCCAAATCCTGTGTCATTTCTGTGACACTCTCTCCCATATTTCGCGATAACACAAAATTTGCCGCCTTTCTTTGAAGTTTTTCGATGTACTCCTTCAGTCCTATCTGGTAAGGATCCCACACCGCGCAGCAGTATTCTAAAAGAGGACGGACAAGCGTAGTGTAGGCAGTCTTCTTAGTAGGTCTGTTACATCTTCTAAGTGTCCTGCCAATAAAACGCAGTCTTTGGTTAGCCTTCCCCACAACATTTTCTATGCGTTCCTTCCAATTTAAGTTGTTCGTAATTGTAATTCCTAGGTACTTAGTTGAATTTACGGCTTTTAGATTCAACTGATGTATCGTGTAACCGAAGTTTTACGCATTCCTTTTCGCACTCACGTCAATGATCTCACAATTTTCGTTATTTAGGGTCAATCGTCAACCATCGCAACATACAGGTATCTTTTCTAAATCGTTTTGCAATTTGTTTTGATCTTCTGGTGACTTTATTAGTCGATAAACGACAGCGTCATCTGCAAACAACCGAAGACGGCTGTTCAGATTGTCTCCCAAGTCATTTATATAGATAAGGAACAGCAAAAAGCCTATAACACTACCTTGGGGAAAGCCAGAAATCAGGTTTATTTTACTCGATGACTTTCCGTCAATTATTACGAACTGTGACCTCTCTGACAGGAAATCACAAACCCAGTCACATAACTGAGACGAGATTCCATAAGCACGCAATTTCACTACAACCACTTGTGTGGTACAGTGTCAAGAGTCTTCGAGAAATGCAGAATCAATCTGAAATCTCTTCTCAGTAGCACTCAACATTTCATGCGAGTAAAGAGCTAGTTGTGTTTCACAAGAACGATGTTTTCCAAATCCGTGTTGACTGTGAAACGAAGGTATGTGAAAGTGAAATAAAGGTTCTCGTCACAGTTTGATTTATTGCTTAATCTGATGCCTTTCTTTGTGCGCCATATTACATGCAGTTTTTGCTACACAAATTAAAACTCCGAGGTAAATTCAGGAAAACTGTATTAGGTAATAAACATGCTCTCGACGAGTATTTTGGTGCATATTTTGTACGTTGTATATAAAAGGCAATGTCCTTACTCGGTGACTCAACATCACCCAGCACAAACCGCGAAGGATAAAACTTGAAAATTGGATAGGATTTTGATCTCATACTGCATGCATCATTTCAGAAGGGATTTTTCGAGATTCCATCCCTAAGAGGGTGAATTAAGGGACAAAGGTATTTTGAAAATGTGTCACTGTTAATGCAGTTTTGGAGCTAGAACTAAGAAAATTGGTATTTGATTTCGCGGTCAGAAATAAAAAATTCATGTTTCGGAATTTTTGGAAATTGATTGCTATGGGGATGAAATAGTTGGTGAAAGTTTTTTCAAATCATATCATTATTTAAGAAGTACCAAAGCATTTCTGAAGCTACCTCTATGAAAACTGGTATTTGACTTTTCATTTAGAAATAAAAAATATGTATTACTGTGTTTTTGGAAATTCAACCCTTAAAGGGGTGAAATACGGCCTGACCGATTCACCAACTCATAATTGATCAGCCCAAACTGCTAAGAATTTGAATTTGAAATTTGGAGAGGGTGTTAATGTTATACTGTAGGCATAGTTTAGTAAGGGGTCGTTCGAAATTTCTCCCCTATGGCGGTGAAGTAGAGGATGAGAGGATATTTGAAAATATGTCGCTGTAAACACAATTTTGAAGCTAGAAGTACGAAAACTGGCATTTGGTTTCTCAGTGAGAAATAAAGTAATACGTGCATAGGATTTTTGGAAATTGAACCACTGATAGGGTAAAATTGTGGGTGAAGTATTGAAGAAGCAGAAATATGAATTTTGCCTACTTTCTTGCTACTGTTTAAGTTGTTTCTTCAGATAAATATTACTCCACGTAAACTATATTGGTGCAGACACTGGAATTTCTTTTTTACTACTATGCCTGCATCAATATACATTACGTTTTTAAAAGAGAAAAAGAACAGTAGATAAGTTCCAGGAAGCTAAAAACTTTTTGGCCAGGGGGGACCTTTACAAAAGCACTTTCCATAACCAATAAACTTAAATACTAAAATGCTTAGATACTAAAGCACACACTTTTTATATTGAACATTTCACTTGAAGAAAACCTTTGTCTTACTGCAATTCACTTTCAAAAGCTATTACTCTCATTATTTACACTAAAACAACTTAAATGGTGTCTCTTTATGATAACCTGGCACTTCATAAGTCTGTAAAATAAGATACTCGAATTAATCAAACGCCAGGAAGGAACCCTTCATAGAGGTATGATTAGGATGAAATAACTGGGTGAACCAGTGTCTTTAAAGTTCAAGAATGATTATTCACTAATAAAACACAGTTTATATTAATGGTTCACGCGGTACAAGAGTAGAATAACAAAAAAAGAAATCTGGTGGCTGTAGGCTCGGATGGGCGAACAGTTAATAGCAGCTACAGTACGGACCGCAAGTATCTTGCTGTGTGGGCTTAATTTCTCTTCTTAGCGTCGTTCAATTTAACATACAATAGCCCGACAAGTCGCAGCTGTACCGTAAGATTGAAAAACGGTAGAAATGGCTCGAAGCACTGGGAGACTCAACATCTGAGGTCATCAGTCACCTAGAACGCAGACCTACTTAAGCCTAACTACCCTAAGGACATCACACCCATCCATGCCCGAGGCAGCATTCAAACCTGCGACCGTTGCAACAGCGCGGTAGCGGACTGAAGCGCCTAGAACCGCTCGGCCACATAGACCGGCCTGCCGTAATCCGTTTGCAGTCTTCATCCGATGCAGCTTTGTGCAAATTTGCACGCCAATCTTCTCCTGCTCCACAAGGGTGTTACCTCATCACTGCTGCCTACAGACTGTGTGATCTACATTACTGGCCATTAAAGTTGCTACACCACGAAGGTGACGTGCTACAGACGCGAAATTTAACCGACAGGAAGAAGATGGCTCTGAGCACTATGCGACTTAACTTCTGAGGTCATCAGTCGCCTAGAACTTACAACTAATTAAACCTAACTAACCTAAGGACATCACACACATCCATGCCCGAGGCAGCATTCGAACCTGCGATCGTAGCGGTCGCGCGGTTCCAGACTGTAGCGTCTAGAACCGCACGGCCACTCGCTCGGCAGGAAAAAGATGCTGTGATATGCAAATGATTAGCTTTTCAGAGCATTCACACAAGGTTGGCGCCGGTGGCGATACCTACAACGTGCTGACATAAGGAAAGTTTCCAACCAATTTCTCATACACAAACAGCAGTTGACCGGCGTTGCCTGGTGAAGCGTTGTTGTGATGCCTCGTATAGGTAGTAGAAATACGTACCATCACGTTTCCGACTTTGATAAAGGTCGGATTGTAGCCTAACACGATTGCGGTTTATCGTATCGCGACATTGCTGCTCGCGTTGGTCGAGATCCAATCACTTTTAGCAGAATATGGAATCGATGGATTCAGGAGGGTAATACGGAACGCCGTGCTGGATCCCAACGGCCTCGGATCACTAGCAGTCGAGATGACAGGCATCTTATCCACATGGCTGTAACGGATCGTGCAGCCATGTCTCGATCCCTGACTCAACAGATGGGGACGTTTGCAATACAACAACCATCTGCACGAACAGTTCGACGACGTTTTCAGCAGCACGGACTATCAGCTCGGAGACCGTGGCTGCAGTTACTCTTGACAGTGCATCACAGACAGGAGTGCCTGCGACGGTGTACTCGACGACGAACCTGGGTGCACGAATGGCAAAACGTCACTTTACAGCATCGTGATGGTCGCATCCGTGTTTGGCGACATCGCGGTGAACGCACATTGGAAGCGTGTATTCGTCATCGCCATACTGGCGTATCACCCGGCGTGATGGTTCAAAAAGGTGGATGAAATCTTATGGGACTTAACCGCTAAGGTCATCAGTCCCTAAGCTTACACACGACTTAACCTAAATTATCCTAAGGACAAACACACACACCCATGGCCGAGGTAGGACTCGGACCTCCGCCGAGACTAGCCGCACAGTCCATGACTGCAGCGCCTAAGACCGCTCGACTAATCCCGCGCGGCGGCGTGATGGTGTGGGGTGCCATCGGTTACACGCCTCGGTCACCTCTTGTTCGCAATTGATGGCACTTTGAACAGTGGACGTTACATTTCAGATGTCTTACGACCCGTCGCTCTACCCTTCATTCGATCCCTGCGAAACCCTACATTTCAGCAGGATAATGCACGACCGCATGTTGCAGGTTCTGTACGGCCTTTCTGGATGCAGAAAATGATCGACTGCTGCCCTGGCCAGCACATTCTCCAGATCTCTCACCAATTGAAAACGTCTGGTCAATGGTGGCCGAGCAACTGGCTCGTCCCAATACGCCAGTCACTACTGTTAATGAACTGTGGTATCGTGTTGAAGCTGCATGGGCAGCTGTACCTGTACACGCTATCCAAGCTCTGTTTGACCGAATGCCCAGGCGTATCAAGTCCCTTATTACGGCGAGAGGTGGTAGTTCTGGGTACTGATTTCTCAGTATCTATGCACCCACATTGCGTGAAAATGTAATCACATGTCATTTCTAGTATAATATATTTGTCCAATGAATATCCGTTTGTCATCTGCATTTCTTCTTGGTGTAGCAATTTTCATGGCCAGTAGTGTATATCCCGCACTTGCTCTAGGTAGCGAGCCAATTCGCCGTTGCCACCTTTTCCACTCCCCACAACCACTTTCGTTTCAAACAAAAGCACAGTGGCTTTTACATAACACCTGTTTCTTACATTGTCCCTAAGTGTGACCATTTCTTACTATTGTCAAATTTATACCAACATGAACAGTTCATGCACACAAGCATTTTTAAATACAAAATGTTATCAGAAAATTATTTAACGTATTAAAAAAATTACGTAGTATTTTATATACATTTCTCACATGCAATGCTAACAAATTCCACCTCCAGCATATGGTTCAAATGGCTCTGAGCACTATGGGACATCTACGATCATCAGTCCCCTAGAACTTAGAACTACTTAAACCTAACTAAACTAAGGACATCACACAACACCCAGTCATCACGAGGCAGAGAAAATCCCTGACCCCGCCGGGAATCGAACCCGGGAACCCGGGCGTGGGAAGCGAGAACGTTACCGCACGACCACGAGCTGCGGACACCTCCAGCATATCACACTTTACTTTACATATACAAAAAATATAGTACCAATTTGCGAAAATTTTAAAGCAAAGGAGTATAAAAATTTAGATGAACTACAAACAAATAGTGTTACAAGCACATCGCTCTCCCGGCCGTATGTCAATTTACGAGACCGCAGCCGCTACTTTTCAGTCAGGTACGTTCTCGGTTGCCCTCACAAGGGCCGAGTGCGCCCCGCTTGCCACCAGCACCCGGAAGACTGGACGGTCACCCATCCAAGTGCTAGTCCAGCCCGACAGCGCTTAACTTCGGTGATGTGACGGGAACCGGTGTTGCCATTGCGGCAAGGCGGTTGGCTTTGAGGTTTCTTGGGGCTTCACAACATTATTTTGCGCTGACGGTCACCTCCCCCAGGCAGAAATTCAACCAAAGTGACGCCATTTCGATCCCAAGACGCTAAGACTGTGATTTTTCTGGGTTTGTGGGGGTTGAAGGGACCAGACTACCACGGCCATCGGGCGATGATTTTTCGCCCCCGAAATTGTGGTTTTGAATTTCTTGGCAGACTGGGAAATTTGTGTTTGTCTCCGGCGTGTAACGCACCGCTCGCGTTTCATGTCCACTCACAGTGGAGCTCAGTAAATCCTCGCCTTCCAGTTCCAGTAGCGCCAGAAATTCGCGGGCGCTATTGTTCCCATTGTTCTCGTGCCGCCCTGTCAGCTGTTTTGGGATTCTCGCCACCAACTCATCAGTCAAAAATGGAAGGTCTTGCACTGCTCTGTACCGCGTGAAAGCTTGTTCTGCCCCCGCTAAACTCTCTACCACGCCACTTTAAACGCACTCGTTCTGTTCATTAACACCTTCGCCGAAAAACGTTTTGATCCGCTGAAAAACTTCCGTAGGTGTTCTCTTTCCGTGATTAGGAAGCGAATCACAGCACGTGGCCCGCACTTGGCGGGATTTCTTAGCGACATCTTCCATGCATTACGACGCGAGTTTACGTACTAACAAGGGAACCTCCCCATCGCACCCCTTTCAGATTTAGTTTTAAGTTGGCACAGTGGATAGGCCTTGAAAAACTGAACACAGATCAATCGAGAAAACAGGAAGAAGTTGTATGGAACCTTGAAAAAAATAAGCAAAATTTACAAACTGAGCAGTCCATGGCCAGATAGGCAACATCAAGGACAAAATTAGATAAGGAGTGCCGTGGTCCCGTGGTTAGCGAGAGCAGCTTCGGAACGAGAGGTCCTTGGTTCAAGTATTCCCTCGAGTGAAAAGTTTAATTTTTTATTTTCAATTTATATATGGCAAACTCTTATGTTTTAATCACTTTTTTTTATCACATCCACAAGAAAACCTAAATCAGGCAAGGTAGGAGAATCTTTTTACCCATTCGCCAAGTGTACAAGTTAGGTGGGTCGACAACATATTCCTGTCATGTGACGCACATGCCGTCACCAGTGTCGTATAGAATATATCAGACGTGTTTTCCTGTGGAGGAATCGGTTGAGTTGTGACCTTGCGATCAAATGTTTTCAGTTCACATTGGAGAGGCACGTCCTTTCCTCTACTAATAGCACGGTTTTGCGGTGCGGTCGCAAAACACAGACACTAATTATAGTGAACAGAGACGTCAATGAACGAACGGACAGATCATAACTTTGCGAAAATAAAAAAAGTAAACTTCTCACTCGAGGGAAGACTTGAACCAAGGACCTCTCATTCCGCAGTTACTCACGCTAACCACGGGACCACGGCGCTCCTGACCTCAAACTATCCTTGACGTTGCCTATCTCGCCATGGACTACTCACTTTGTATATTTTGCTTATTTTTTTCATAGTTCCACACAACTTCTTCCTGTTTTCTCGATTGATCTGTGTCCAGTTTTTCAAGGCCTATCCACTGTGCCAACTTACAACTAAATCTGCGGGCGGGGTGGGGGGGGGGGGGGTGATGTGGAGGTTCCCTTGTTAGTGTTCCTGCGATGCTCGCTCTGGATAGGGGTCACCCCCCTCCCGTCCCCTACCACTCAGTGTTGCCAACCGTAAGAAAAGAAAACCTCACAGCCCGTTATGATCACAGTACACTTACTTTTAAACGTGCCTCGTGCAATACATAAACCGCAAAATAACTCAGTGCATACCTTTAATGTTTGAAACATTTGCTGCGCTACTTGGAACAAGACCAGGGTACCGGGAACACAAGACCACTTACACGCGTTTTGTGAGAAAACGGTTCATGGAACGTTTGGCATTTCCTCTCTCTCTCTCTCTCTCTCTCTCTCTCTCTCACCCTCCCTCCTACTCGTGCAGCTACCAACAGCTCTGATGAAATATGCGGAATGTTTTATGTTTTGCATTTGATACAGAGATCTTGAAAATCTGCTAATTTATGAAAGTGCTTTTTTTTTTCTTTTTGAGTGCTTCGTACCGCTTTATGAAACTGGTGTCGGGTCTCTGACCGTTAAAGCCAGCAGGAGCAATTTCGCAGCCCTCTAACTCACAGCGACGCGTCCGCTACCCTGTGTTGCCAAAGTCTCGCGTTTCTTAACAAGCGCTCCCCAACTTTTTACTTCTTGCACGTAACTTCTATAACAGTTTTCATTACACAACGCGGCCGTTTTCGGAGATCCAGTTTTTTTGCAAGCGTGTACACACACCGAGGAAAAATGTTAGGCGCGTCGGAAGACCCATGAGCATGTACACGGGTGATGCTGTTTTTCCGGCTCGCCAAAATAAAACTGACCTGGAAAATATTTAGAGTTAATTTTTTGTATATGTAATTTGCTAATATTTTGCAGTATGACCGCCATTTTCGATCACGTTGGGTCATCTTCAAATCTAGGCCTAGGAATATAGTTCCGTAAGCAACCTGTCGTGTCTATGTCGGAAGTACACATCAGAATACTGACATGTATCTAGATCTGAAGATGATAGAGCGTGGTCGAAACTAATCATACTGCGAAAAACTTTTTTCGTGTTTTGCCCGTAAAGAGCGCAGTTGGACTAAACTACATGACCGGTTCCCTTTGCTGCCTTCCTTGTTGCCCAAACTTCCCTCATTCGCTCGCAGTGTTTCTGTTTCCGGTCCTCTGTCCATGCTTCTTGTCGACTTCGTGTCTTAGGCTTCATCTTGATTGCCTTTTTGGTTGCCCATATTTCTTTCATCTTCCGGCTGTGATCTTGCTTGCGTTCTTCGGTCCATTTTACACCTGTTCGTTTGTCACAGTGTATCTCATGTAGTCTACTTCTCTTAATGATGTTTCTGAATTTTATTCTGTCGGTTATTGTGTTTGCTGTTGAGTTGGTTCAGGTCGTTTTTTACCTCTGCCACCCATTTGTTGTTTGCAGTGGTTACCCAGTCAAAGATCTGTTTGGTCAGTCTGTGTGATGGCATTCTGTATAGGTGTCCATAGAATTGTAGTCTGCGTTTTCTAATCTTTTCTGTGATTGTCTCCGTATGTTTGTATAGTTCCTCTGTAGTTTTCTTGATCCATATTCCATTGTCGCCAAATATTTTCCTAAGTATTTTCCGTTCTACTTTCTCTAGTTGTCTGATACGTGTGTGCCCTAGGATTAGTGTGGTCTCTGCTGCATATAGTGGCTTTTTGTGTGGTAAACTTCTTGTTGTAATGATTCCACACCTGTATGCCTTGTCCAGTTTAGTTTTTCTTTCTTCGTTTGGGTCTCTATTATGTCCGCTCATTTGTAGTGTTTCGCCGAGGTATTTGAAGTTTGCCGTTTTCTAAATCGTCCCGTACTTTGGGTTCAGAGATGAGCGTTTCTTTGTGCTCATAAACCGTGTCTTTTCGTAAAAGATCTGTAGTCCAGTTTTCGAAGCGATTTCGTGTAGTTTTTCAATACGTCTTTTGTTTCGTTTATACCTTTCGTGACAATCGCCAAATCGTCGGCAAAAGCCAGGCATTTAATCTTTAGGTTTCCTAACGTTATCCCCTGTTGTGATGTTTGCCATTCTTTTAGTACCTTATCTAACAATAGATTGAAAAGGAGAGGTGAGAGGCCATCGCCTTGTCGGACACCTGTGCGAATTTCGAAGGGCTCTGATAGTTCCCCACAGAACTTTACTTTGGGGGTCGTGTTGGTTAAGGTTTGCTCTGTGATAGTCCGTCTTTTGTTGTCTACTTTGTATTCTGGTATAATTTTGAAGAGAGTTTTCCGGTCGATAGAAGCGTACGCCTTTTCGAAGTCGACAAAGGTAATGATCAGGTTCTGTTTGTGTTGCAAAATCATTTTCAGGTTCCAAATTTGTTCCACACAAGACCGCCCTTTACGGAAGCCTGCTTGGTATTCCCCAATCAAGTAGTCGGTCAGGCTTTCTAGTCTGTTCAGTAAAGCTTTAGAGAGGATCTTGTATGTGACCGGTAGTAGGGATATTCCTCTGTAGTTGTTCGGGTCAGTCTTGTCACCTTTTCTGTGTAGTGGGTGTATCAGGGCAGTTTTCCAGTCACCAGGAATTTTCATGGTCATCCAGATATATTCCAAGATCCTGTGGATGTCTTTGGTGGGTTGTGGGTCTTGTAACTTCCAGATTTCCGCGATGATGCCGTCTTCTCCTGGTGCTCTACGATTCTTGAGCGACTTGATTATTTCTTTAACTTCTTCTAGAGTTGGAGGTTCACTATCTGAATTGTACGCGCTCGTTTCTGTCATCATTTCTTCCATAGAGGGGGGGGGGGGGTGTCCACGCTGAGGAGGTTTTCAAAGTACTTTGCCAGAATGTCACAATTGTTTTTGGTATTGGTTTCCAGGGTTCCATCCGGTCTTCTGAAGTCTGAAGCACAAGTTGGGCAGTTGATATTCTAACAACCCTACCACAACAAAGGTCAAAATTTAATAATGATTGTGGCGTTGCTTACGCTGCTAAATACTGCATTTTCGGGCAACAACAAAGTTATATTATGTGGCAGGTGTCATTAGAGCACAGTTAATAAAGTCATTTCATGTAATAATAAATAAACTAGGCACTCATCTTTTCGTGTTTCCCACGCTGGTCTCGTTGTAAAATCATGGCTCAATCGTCGAAAATCTAGGTGGTGATGATTCCAAGCTCGGATGCAAAGAGGCCTAGGTTTTATTATGCGATATTCAAAAGTTTTGTAGATGCGCTTCACAAACCATTCTTGAATATTAAACCTTTGAAAGTTAGCACAATGGTGATGTAAAAAAAAATAATCAGCACTCCGAATTTAAGTTACACTTCCTTTTTATTGCTTTTGTTGCAATATCACGTAACACACAAAACATCACTTCACAATACAAAACGTACTTGAAAACATCTTCCTCACTTTTAAAAGTTCACAGTTTATAAGCTGACTACAATATGCGTCTTTTCAACATGACGTCTAAGACTTGACTTTCTCAAGGTCCGACTCTCTAACAACTAACTGATAACCGCTTACGCGCCCAAAAATCAGAGTTACAAGAACGTCAAAGATCATAGTGGCAAAAGAAAGAATTCACATAAGAATAATATCATTGAAAAATAAACATATCGATGTATCGAAGTGCCTCTACATTAATGAAATCAAATCTGAATGTTGTCTCAGATATATGTGAACTACTTTACAGAAACACAGTAGAATATTGCTGGTATCGAGAGGTTGAGTTGAGGTGCCGTAATGGTTACGTAATTCAAGTACCATTACAATATCCAGTCGTATTTTCTCTTAACGTTCTGTAGAAGTTTCTTGTACTGTTCTTCGTGAAGTCCGATTCGATCTCACTGCGAATGATTTTGCTCGATTGTTCCTGTGTTTTGAGGAAGTTCATCCAATTCTCTTGGGATTTATGGCTACTAAATTTTCTCCATGCGCTGATTCGTTGGTCAATAGCTTGGTCACATGTGTGGTTCCACCAACGGTGTTTCCTTGTGCGTGGTGCTTGTGCTAGTTTCATGGCCTCTCGGATTCTTCCTGAAAGTTGTGTCCAGACTGTCGTTTTCTCCATTTTAATTTTGTCTCATATTTGTGTCTGGTTTAAAGTAAGGTATTCTGGATCTGGTCTAACAATTTTGTTCTTCTGCATCTTTTTCTTGGGCAAAAGACAAGGTCTGAGGTGGTTTGAGTCGAAGTAGCCGTTACGTGTGGCTATGTTCAAAATTTCTTTTTGTGAGTCTTTCTGGACTGTTACGTGGGCGATTCGTAGCTCTTGCTTTCCGCTGGGGAATTTCCATGTGGTATACGAAGCTTGGTACTTTAATAGTGGTTACTATTTATTTACAGCTCGTACAAAATAGATACTTCTTTCAAAGCTTTACTGACCTTCAAAGTACTCACCAGCGTTGTGTATAACCCGTTGCCAGCAATGTGGAAGTCGTAGGATACTCTTAGCAGTGCCAGTTGTGTTGACAGTTCGAGCGACGCGGTCTATTGTCCGACGAATTTGTAGCAGTTGTGAAGCGAATGCCGCGTGAAGTCTTTCCTTCGGTTTAGAAATCGAGTTGAACTCACGAGGGCTTAAGTCAGGGGAGTCCAGTAGGTGGTATAGCACTTAGCAGCCCCATCAGTTAAACAAATCAGTAACAGCTTGCACTGTACTTGCTCGAGCATTGCCCTGCAAAATGATGGTCAGGTCCTGCAGAAAAGGAGTATTACGGTGTGATCATATTTTTCGTCAAGATGTCTGACAACAACAACTTCTTATAATGATCAGCAGTAGCATGTACCACAATTCCTGTGTGAGCACATCTAGAAGAAAACCGATGGAGGGGGGGACCTACCTGGGTGAAGCCGTCGGTTTTACGACACGATAAAAGCATTCAACAATATTGAAATCAGTACCCAGAACAACCACCTCTGGCCGTAATAACGGCCTGTATACGCCTGGGCATTGAGTCAGAGCTGGGATGGCATGTACAGGTACAGCTGCCCATGCAGCTTCAACACGATACTACAGTTCATCAAAAGTAGTGACTGGCGTATTGTGACGAGCCAGTTGCTCGGCCACCATTGACCAGACGTTTTCAATTGCTGAGAGATCTGGAAAATGTGCTGTCCAGGGCAGCAGTCGAACATTTTCTGTATCCAGAAAGGCCTGTACAAGACCTGCAACATGCGGTCGTGCATTATTCTGCTGAAATGTAGGGTTTCGCAGGGATCGAATGTAGGGTAGAGCTACAGGTTGTAACACATCTGAAATGAAGCGTCCACTGTTCAAAGTTCCTTCAATGCGAACAAGAGGTGACCGAGACTTGTAACCGACGGCACCCCATACCATCGCGTCGGGTGATACGCCAGTATGGCGATGACGAATACATGCTTCCAATGTGCGCTCACCGCGATGTCGCCAAACACGGATGCGACCATGACGATGGTGTAAACAGAACCTGCATTCATCCGAAAAAATGACGTTTTGGCATTCGTACACCCAGGTTCGTCGTCGAGTACACCATCGCAGGCGCTCCTGTCTGTGATGCAGCGTCAAGGGTAGCCGCAGCCACGGTCTCCGAGCTGATAGTCCGTGCTGCTGCAAACGTCGTGGAACTGTTCGTGCAGATGGTTGTTGTCTTGCGAACGTCCCCATCTGTTGACTCAGGAATGGAGAAGTGGCTGCACGATCCGTTACAGCCATGCGGATAAGATGCCTGTCATCTCGACTGCTAGTGATATTAGGCCGTTGGGATCCAGCACGGCGTTCCGTATTACCCTGCTGAACCCACCGATTCCATATTCTGCTAACAGTCGGAAACGTGATGGTACACATTTATCCTCCTTACACGAGGCATCACAACAACATTTCACCAGGCAACGCCGGTCAACTGCTGTTTGTGCATGAGAAATCGGTTCGAAACTCTCCTCATGTCAGCAAGTTGTAGGTGTCGCCACCGGCGCCAACTTTGTGTGAATGCTCTGAAAAATTAATCATTTTCATATCACAGCATCTTCTTCCTGTCGGTTAAATATCGCGTGTGTAGCACGTCATCTTGGTGGTGTAGCAATTTTAATGGCCAGTAGTGTAAACATTGTTGTCCGCACCAACACACTTCGGCAACAGGTACGTCGTTTGCCCGCTCTCTGCCGCGACGCATGCGCGAACCTCATGCCCTCCACGCTTCCCTAAGGCCGGTATTACACTATCAAATTTCTTTGTCCAATATCTTTATCCAAAATCTTTGTCAAAGATATTTGATAGTGTAATAGGGACTTTGTCAAATGTCGTCCAATATTTGATCAAATCTAGGGCCTCGCTGTATATTTGATCAAAGAAGTCGCTTGTCTTCTGTTCACTGCAATGTGACATGTTACCACATGGAGCGCTAGCATCGCTGCAGCGTTCTGTCGTCTGTAGTGTTTTTATAACCATTGCCGGTAAATACAATTGGTGTGTGCCGACAACTACAAGATTAATAGAGATGTCTGAAGCTGATGAGGCGCTTTACAACGTGAGGCACCCTGAATACAAAAATAGATTACGAAGATTGGAGACCTAACCTGACCTAACCTAACCTAATCTAACCTAACATAACCCTCTCCCGTAGCAAGGAGTCGGAGTGTTACAGTGAGCCTGTCTTCTGAAGATGTAGCACTTCTGAAGTGAATATTTTGCTTTGTGATATGAGGATACACTTCACAGAGCACATACAGAAATGTATGCTCATCCATTCTTAAGTAATTGATGTAAGACTTGACGTCTTCCACTGTAAGCTCACGTAACAAGTTTTGTTGAATGCTTTTATCGTGTCGTCGTGAAACCCACGGCTTCACCCAGATTAGATTAGTTTTTTCGTTCCATAGATCCGTGCTGAGGAGATCCTCGTGGATGTGGAACATGTCGATTTTTTTTAAGCTGAAATGACAGTACTGATAGTATGAATAAATACAATACATCATTTGTTTCTATTAAAATTTCGCCAGTGGAGTAGAAGGAGTTGGCCAGTAGTAAGTCTTTCAGGCTCCTTTTAAACTGATCTTTATGTTTGCTGGCAAATTATTGAAGGTGAGTGTTCCTGAGTAGTGGACCCCTTTTTGAACTAAAGTAAGTGCCTTTTAAGTCGTTGTGCAGATCATTTTTGTTCCTGGTATTGTATGTATGAACTGAGTTGTTTGTTGGAAAAAGAGATATATTATTTAGGACAAATTTCATTAAGAAGTAAATATACTGAGAGGCAGTAGTTAGTATACCCAGTTCTTTGAAGAGGTTTCTGCAGGAGGTCCGTGAATTTACTCCACAAATAATACGTATTACACGCTTTTGGACCTTGAAAACTTTTGTTTGACTTCAAGATTTACCTCAAAATATTATCCCATATGACATTATGGAATGAAAGTATGCAAGCTTTTTCATTTTTATGTTGCCTATGTCTGCTAACACTCGAATTGCAAATACAGATTTGTTAAGGCCTTTCTGCAGTTCTGTGGTGTGCTCCTCCCAACTGAATTTATTATCAAGTTGTAATCCCAGGACTTTTAAGACTGTCAACCTCGTATGTATGGTTCCATTTTTTCCCCCCACTTCTTTTCCGCATGTGCACACAAAGCAATTGGAGTACGTAGAACTGCTGCGGTTAATAACAAGTTGTCAGCCATCTTGAACTTTGACGAAAAATTTGATGACAGTGTAATACCCCTTGTAGCGCTACGTCAAAGATCTTTGTCAAATATATTGGACGGAATATTGGATCACATCTTTGATCAAACCTTTGACAAAGAAATTTGATAGTGTAATACCGGCCTAAAGCACCGCCTCTATGCTCTATGCACGGAATCACGTGGCAGGGGTTATAATTGTATCTGGCGGGCCGCTTGAATTCGCGCGCGCCAGGGCCAGCTTGGCCAACGTCGACGTTAATTAAATCGGAAACGGTTCAACGCGCCGGGTTTTTTTTTGTCTTTTTTTTGGTTTTTTGGTTTTTTTTTTTAGCAATTATTCCTCAACACAACGTACCCTCCGTGACCTTTACAAGCTTTTCAGAGTGATCCAAAAACCCTGTTTATGTTATTCTGTATCTTTGAGTCTCAGTGCGAACTAGTAATGCTCTTTAGCTTAGCAGTTACTACACTCCTGGAAATGGAAAAAAGAACACATTGACACCGGTGTGTCAGACCCACCATACTTGCTCCGGACACTGCGAGAGGGCTGTACAAGCAATGATCACACGCACGGCACAGCGGACACACCAGGAACCGCGGTGTTGGCCGTCGAATGGCGCTAGCTGCGCAGCATTTGTGCACCGCCGCCGTCAGTGTCAGCCAGTTTGCCGTGGCATACGGAGCTCCATCGCAGTCTTTAACACTGGTAGCATGCCGCGACAGCGTGGACGTGAACCGTATGTGCAGTTGACGGACTTTGAGCGAGGGCGTATAGTGGGCATGCGGGAGGCCGGGTGGACGTACCGCCGAATTGCTCAACACGTGGGGCGTGAGGTCTCCACAGTACATCGATGTTGTCGCCAGTGGTCGGCGGAAGGTGCACGTGCCCGTCGACCTGGGACCGGACCGCAGCGACGCACGGATGCACGCCAAGACCGTAGGATTCTACGCAGTGCCGTAGGGGACCGCACCGCCACTTCCCAGCAAATTAGGGACACTATTGCTCCTGGGGTATCGGCGAGGACCATTCGCAACCGTCTCCATGAAGCTGGGCTACGGTCCCGCACACCGTTAGGCCGTCTTCCGCTCACGCCCCAACATCGTGCAGCCCGCCTCCAGTGGTGTCGCGACAGGCGTGAATGGAGGGACGAATGGAGACGTGTCTTCAGCGATGAGAGTCGCTTCTGCCTTGGTGCCAATGATGGTCGTATGCGTGTTTGGCGCCGTGCAGGTGAGCGCCACAATCAGGACTGCATACGACCGAGGCACACAGGGCCAACACCCGGCATCATGGTGTGGGGAGCGATCTCCTACACTGGCCGTACACCACTGGTGATCGTCGAGGGGACACTGAATAGTGCACGGTACATCCAAACCGTCATCGAACCCATCGTTCTACCATTCCTAGACCGGCAAGGGAACTTGCTGTTCCAACAGGACAATGCACGTCCGCATGCATCCCGTGCCACCCAACGTGCTCTAGAAGGTGTAAGTCAACTACCCTGGCCAGCAAGATCTCCGGATCTGTCCCCCATTGAGCATGTTTGGGACTGGATGAAGCGTCGTCTCACGCGGTCTGCATGTCCAGCACGAACGCTAGTCCAACTGAGACGCCAGGTGGAAATGGCATGGCAAGCCGTTCCACAGGACTACATCCAGCATCTCTACGATCGTCTCCATGGGAGAATAACAGCCTGCATTGCTGCGAAAGGTGGATATACACTGTACTAGTGCCGACATTGTGCATGCTCTGTTGCCTGTGTCTATGTGCCTGTGGTTCTGTCAGTGTGATCTTGTGATGTATCTGACCCCAGGAATGTGTCAATAAAGTTTCCCCTTCCTGGAACAATGAATTCACGGTGTTCTTATTTCAATTTCCAGGAGTGTATTTATTATCCGTCTTGAGCTTACTGCAATTTAATTAAGGAGGATTACAGCAGACGCGTTTCGCTTTTATTCATAAAGCACCTTCTGTGGTTATTCTACAAATTAGATACGTACTTCGTATATTTTGGTTGTTTTAGATTAAAAACAGCGTTTTATTTGTAAAGTTGGCGTGCAAGTTACTTACGGCCTTCCTTTACATATTCTGCTTCTTCCCTCCTCGCGGCTGGCGAGGAGGGAAGACTTCGATTGGCATAGGCACTTGGCAGTTTTTGCCACTCTGCACTGTTTCTTACGCTGCATTATTTACGCTTCACTTTTGCAAACCGGCGCACGCTTGTGGTGTGTGAGTAACTGTAAATTAGTGAAATTGCCTTGTATGTTAGATAGAGATGTGGACCCGCCAATATAAGAGATGTCGGGGATGTATTTTGCTATCAGTAGAGTAGCCGTGATAGTGGTATGGGTCGGTCAGGACGACACAGTGGCTTCGAACGTCTGTGGATATCACCTGAGTAGCAAATCCGTCAGTCATATTGGAATCCGTAGACGGAAGACGACATTCTTTTCGCGGTACATTAGTGAGAAAGTTTAGAGAACCAGCTTTTCTGACAGACTGCGGAATGGTCCTGCTGCCAGGAACATACATCTCGCTTAAGGACAATAGAAGAAGAATCAGGTCTCGTACCGAATCATATACAGGGTGGTCCATTGATAGTGTCCGGGCCAAATATCTCACAAAATAAGCTTCAAACGAAAAAACTGCAAAGAACGAAACTCGTCTAGCTTGAAGGGGGAAACCAGGTGGCGCAAAGGTTGGCTCGCAAGATGGCGCTGCCACAGGTCAAACGGATATCAACTGCGTTTCTTTAAATAGGAATCCCCATTCTTATTACATACTCGTATAGTGCGTAAAGAAATATTAATGTTTTAGTTGACCACTTTTTTCGCTTTGTGATAGATGGCGCTGTAATAATCACAAAGATATGGCTCACAATTTTACACGAACAGTTGGTAACAGGTAGGCTTTTTAAATTAAAATACAGAACGTAGGTACGTTTGAAAATTTTATTTCGGTTGTTCCAGTGTGATACATGTACCTTTCTGAACTTATCATTTCTCAGAATGCATGCTGTTACAGCGTCATTACATGTAAATACCACATTAATGCAATAAATGCCCAAAATAATGACCGTCAACCTCAATGCATTTGGCAATACGTGTAACGACATTCCTCTCCACAGCGAGTAGTTCGCCTTCCGTAATGTTCACACACGCATTGACAATGCGCTGACGCATGTCGTCAGGCGTTGTCGGTGGATCACGATAGCAAATATCCTTCAACTTTGCCCACAGAAAGAAATCCGGCGACGTCAGATCCGGTGAACGTGCGGGCCACGGTATGGTGCTTCGACGATCAATCCACCTGTCACGAAATATGCTATTCAGTACCGCTTCAACCGCACGCGAGCTATGTGCCGGACATCTGTCATGTTGGAAGTACATCGCCATTCTGTCATGCAGTGAAACATCTTGTAGTAACATCGGTAGAACATTACGTAGGAAATCAGCATACATTGCACCATTTAGATTGCCATCGATAAAATGGGGGCCAATTATGCTTCCTCCCATAATGCCGCACCATACTTTAATCCGCCAAGGTCGCTGAGGTTTCACTTGTCGCAGCCATCGTGGATTTACCGTTGCCGGATATTGCATATTATGCCGGCTTACGTTACCGCAGTTGGTGAATGACGCTTCGTCGTTAAATAGAACGCGTGCAAAAAATCTGTCAACGTCCCGTAATTTCTGTTGTGCCCAGTGGCAGAACTGTACACGACGTTCAAAGTCGTCGCCATGCAATTCCTGATGCATAGAAATATGGTGCAGGTGCGATCGATGTTGATGTAGCATTCTCAACCCCTACGTTTTTGAGATTGCCGACTCTCGCGCAAATTGTCTGCTACTGATGTGCGGATTAGCCGCGACAGCAGCTAAAACACCTACTTGGGCATCATCATTTGTTGCAGGTCGTGGTTGACGTTTCACATGTGGCTGAACACTTCCTGTTTCCTTAAATAACGTAACTCTGCGGCGAACGGTCCGCACACTTGGATGATGTCGTCCAGGATACCGAGCAGCATGCATAGCACACGCCCGTTGGGCATTTTGATCACAATAGCCATACATCAACACGATATCGACCTTTTCCACCATTGGTAAACGGTCCATTTTAACACGGGTAATGTATCACGAAGCAGATACCGTCCGCACTGGCGGAATGTTACGTGATACCACGTACTCATACGTTTGTGGCTATTACAGCGCCATCTATCACAAGCGAAAAAAGTGGTCCAACTAAAACATTCATGTTTCTTTACGTACTACACGAATATGTAATAAAAATGGGGGTTCCTAATTTAAAAAAATGCAGTTGATATCCGTTTGGGGCCGGCCGAAGTGGTCGTGCGGTTAAAGGCGCTGCAGTCTGGAACCGCAAGACCGCTACGGTCGCAGGTTCGAATCCTGCCTCGGGCATGGATGTTTGTGATGTCCTTAGGTTAGTTAGGTTTAACTAGTTCTAAGTTCTAGGGGACTAATGACCTCAGCAGTTGAGTACCATAGTGCTCAGAGCCATATCCGTTTGACCTATGGCAGCGCCATGTAGCGGGCCAGCCATAGCGCCATCTGGTTTCCCCCTTCAAGGTAGACGAGTTTCGTTCTTTGCAGTTTTTTCGTTTGGCGCTTATTTCGTGAGATATTTGGCCCGGTCACGATCAGTGGACCAACCTGTACAGGGTGTTCATTTTGAATGAAGACATAAAATTCCGGCTGATTAGTGCAGATGTCCAGACACGTTTGATCAGATAAGAGTAGTTAACGCGGCAGTGCAGTCATTTTCGGTGTTGCTTGCATCCGCTGCGCCTCCCAGCGAGATTTGTGAATCAGCTGGCTCGTTTTCGGAGTGGTGGTAAAGTGGGTAGGCGCTCCCAGGAAGTGGCCGCCTCGCCGGAGCAGCTACAAGGGTAGTAGCGGCGCGGTAAGCGGGCGGGGGACCACTGGTTTTGCAACCCCTGGCGGCACCTCTCACCGCCCCCGAGGGGCTGCGGGGGCGGCGGAAGGTGTGGCTGGGGTGGGGGCGAATCAATACCCGCCAGCGGGCGGGCGGCGGGCCGCGGTTGCCCGCCACCCCCCCTGCCGCCTCCACGGTGAGTCCGCGTTCACGACTGTACTCAGGGCAGCTTTGTTGCTGTCAACGTGGCTGCAATACGCGCCAATATTGCCGGATGCCCTGGCAGTATCGCAGACGGATCAGGCTGCCACACGTCGTTGCTCATGATGTGCACAACCTGTGGAGAATATTTCGTATGGAAGCGACTTTCAATAAGTAATGCATATGATTTGTTTTCTCGGCCAGTTTCGGTTGAAAAAAAAAAATCGGAATTTGTTGTTGGACATAGTGGATTATCCCCGCTGCATGACTTTCTTATACACTACTGGCCATTAAAATTGCTACAGCCGGCCGAAGTGGCCGTGCGGTTAAAGGCACTGCAGTCTGGAACCGCAAGACCGCTACGGTCGCAGGTTCGAATCCTGCCTCGGGCATGGATGTTTGTGATGTCCTTAGGTTAGTTAGGTTTAACTAATTCTAAGTTCTAGGGGACTAATGACCTCAGCAGTTGAGTCCCATAGTGCTCAGAGCCATTTGAACCAAAATTGCTACACCAAGAAGAAATGCAGATGATAAACATTTATTCATTAGACAAATATATTATACTAGAACTGACATGTGATTACATTTTCACGCAGTTTGGGTGCATAGGTCCTGAGAAATCGGTACCCAGAACAACCACTTCTGCCCGTAATAACGGCCTCGATACGCCTGGGCATTGAGTCAAGCAGAGCTTGGATGGCGTGTACAGGCACAGCTGCCCGTGCAGCTTCAACACGATACCACAGTTCATCAAGAGTAGTGACTGGCGTATTGTGACGAGCCAGTTGCTCGGCCACCATTGACCAGACGTTTTCAATTTGGTGAGACATCTCGAGAATGTGCTGACCAGGGCAGCAGTCGAACATTTTCTGTATCCAGAAAGGCCCGTACAGGACCTGCAACATGCAGTCGTGCGTTATCCTGCTGAAATGTAGGGTTTCGCGGGGATCGAATGAAGGGTACAGCCACGGTTCGTAACACATATGAAATGTAACGTCCACTGTTCAAAGTGCCGTCAATGCGAACGAGAAGTGACCGAGACGTGTAACCAATAGCACCCCATACCATCACGCCGGGTGAGACGGCAGTATGGCGATGACGAATATTTATTCATTTATTTATTTAACCTGATCAGATTAGGGCCATCAGGCCGTCTCTTACGTCGGACCAGTGTTTCACACATGCAGCATTTCTCACATCAGAGTTACATCATGACAATACTTTAAATAAGAAAATTGTATTACTCTAGTGACAATATGAATAAAGAGTAATGACTAAGACCTAATAAAGTAAGTGCTGGCAGTATTTTTACAACAGGTGCTATACATACAAATTATGATAAATGCAATAATAGTAACAGTAAAAAAAATCAAATAATAATGATAAACATGAGAAAAATTGGCAATAGTAATGTAGATTTGTGCAGATGTACATTAATATCTTGGTGTGTAAAGTAGATGTTTACTAGTATAGAGAGTTTTGGGTTCAAATGGTTCAAATGGCTCTGAGCACTATGGGACTTAACTTCTAAGGTCATCAGTCCCCTAGAACTTACAACTACTTAAACCTAACTAACATCCATGCCCGAGGCAGGATTCGAACCTGCGACCGTAGCACCGGCCGGAGTGGCCGAGCGGTTCTAGGCGCTACAGTCTGGAACCGCGCGACCGATACGGTCGCAGGTTCGAATCCTGCTTCGGGCATGGATGTGTTTGATGTCCTTAGGTTAGTTAGGTTTAAGTAGTTCTAAGTTCTAGGGGACTGATGACCATAGCAGTTAAGTCCCATGGTGCTCAGAGACATTTTTGAGCGACCGTAGCGTTCGCGCGGTTCCAGACTGTAGCGCCTACAACCGCTCGGCCACTCCGCCGGCCGATTTTTGGGGAAGTGAGATTTAAGGAGGGGGAAAGAGGGAAGTAATGAGGTGAAGTGCATTTATGTACAGAGGAAGACATTACTGTTGCTTAAGTAGATACGTCATTAACGGTTTTTTGTAGCCGGACATGTTTTTAAGTTCTCTAACATAACGAGGGAGGTTATTCCAGAGTTGGGTTCCTGCTACTGTAAAGGACTTGGAGAAGGTGACTGAGCGATGCAGTGGAACAGAGAAGATTTTATTATGATAGGAACGGGTGTTTCTGTCATGTTGTTCCGACACAAGCGTTAAGGACGAGGAGAGATATGAGGGACAGTGTACACGCTTCCAATGTGCGTTCACCGCGATGTCGCCAAACACGGATGCGACCATCGCGATGCTGTAAAAAAGGACGTTTTGCCATTCGTGCGCCCAGGTTCGTCGTCGAGTACACCATCGCAGGCGCTCCTCTCTGTGATGCAGCGTCAAGGGTAACCGCTGCCACGGTCTCCGAGATGATAGTCCACGCTTCTGCAAACGTCGTCGAACTGTTCGTGCAGATGGTTGTTGTCTTGCAAACGTCCCCACCTGTTGACTCAGGGATCGAGACGTCGTACCAGCTCTGACCAAGCGACCAATGACAAGTCAGAACTGAAAGGCCAGTCTCAGAGCGCTATGTTTCAACTGCGTGCATGCAGAGTTACTTTCCAGAGTGGAAACAGCTGTTTTTTGTTGACCACCTAAGGCACTGCTACTTCTTTGAAAATTTGCGTAATTATGTGTGAAATCTGTTTCCTCTGAAAATTATGTGTATTTGCGATAATTGTTTGCGAAAATTATGTGTACTGTCTCCTTCATATTGCTACTTTATACAGTGAAATCAGATAACCTATGCGCATATGAAGTCTGAAGAATAGTTCCTATGGTGTACTTTACGGCGCAGTGGTAAAAATAAGCCCTGTATCGTAAATGCTATGAAATGGGCGCCAAATCAGTTATTTGTAGTGCCGTTATTTTACTCAGAGTGTAAACGCATAGCACTATATGGAAGATTGTTATTGTTGGTAGTAATGTATAATACATTACTCAGACACGGCATATGTATTGGTCGTCGACAAATTTGTTGTATCAAACCATTTTATATTTTGATTGAGATGTTTGGTTGAAAAATTGTTGTTGTTGTGGTCTCCAGTCCCGAGACTGGTTTGATCCAGCTCTCCATGCTAATCTTTCCTGTGCAAGCTCCTTCATCTCCCAGTACCTACTGCAACCTACATCCCTCTGAATCTGCTTAGTGTATTCATCTCTTGGTCTCCCTCTACGATTTTTACCCTCCACGCTGCCCTCCAATGCTAAATTTGTGATCCATTGAGGCCTCAGAACATGTCCTACCAACCGGTCCCTTCTTTTTGCCAAGTTGTGCCACAAACTCCTCTTCTCCCCAATTCTATTCAATACCTCCTCATTAGTTATGTGATCTACCCATCTAATCTTCTGCATTCTTTTGTAGCACCCATTTCGAAAGCTTCTATTCTCTTCTTGTCCAAACTATTTATTGTCCATGTTTCACTTCCATGCATGACTACACTCCATACAAATACTTTCGGAAACGACTTCCTGGCGCTTAAATCAATACTCGATGTTAACAAATTTCTCTCCTTCAGAAACGCTTTCCTTGCCATTCCCAGTCAACATTTTCTATTCTCGCTACTTCGAACATAATCAGTTATTTTGATTCCCAAATATCAAAACTCATTTGCTCAATATACAGATTGGATAACATCGGGGAGAGCCTACAACCCTGTCGCACTCCCTTCCCAACCACTGCTCCCCTTTCATCCTGCCGGCCGCGGTGGTATAGCGGTTCTTGGCGCGCTGTCCGGAACCGCGCGGCTGCTACGATCGCAGGTTCGAATCCTGCCTCGGGCATGGATGTGTGTGATGTCCTTAGGTTAGTTAGGTTTAAGTAGTTCTAAGTTCTAGGGGACTGATGACCACAGATGTTAAGTCCCATAGTGCTCAGAGCCATTTGAACCAGCCCTTTCATCCCCCTCGACTCTGGTTTCTGTACAAATTGTAAATAGCCTTTCGCTTCCTGTATTTTACCCCTGCCACCTTTAGAATTTGAAAGAGAGTGTTCCAGTCAACATTGTCAAAAGCTTTCTCTAAGTCTATAAATGCTAGAAACATAGGTTTGCCTTTCCGTAATCTATTTTCTAAGATAAGTCGTAGGGTCAGTATTGCCTCACGTGTTCCAACATTTCTACGGAATCTAAACTGATCTTCCCCGAGGTCGGCTTCTACCAGTTTTTCCATTCGTCTGTAAATAATTCGTGTTAGTATTTTGCAGCTGTGACTCATTAAACTGGTAGTTCGGTAATTTTCACATCTGTCAACACCTGCTTTCTTCAGGATTGGAATTATTATTATATTCTTCTTGAAGTTTGAGGGTATTTCGCCTGTCTCGTACATCTTGCTCACCAGATGGTAGAGTTTTGTCAGGACTGGCTCTCCCAAGGCCGTCAGTAGTTCTAATGGAATGTTGTCTAGTCCCAGGGCCTTGTTTCGACTCAGGTCTTTCAGTGCTCTGTCAAACTCTTCACGCAGTATCGTATCTCCCATTTCATCTTCATCTACGTCCTCTTCCATTTCGCCGGCCGCAGTAGCCGTGCGGTTCTGGCGCTGCAGTCCGGAACTGCGGGACTGCTACGGTCGCAGGTTCGAATCCTGCCTCGGGCATGGGTGTGTGTGTGATGTCCTTAGGTTGGTTAGGTTTAAGTAGTTCTAAGTTCTAGGGGACTTATGACCTGAGATGTTGAGTCCCATAGTGCTCAGAGCCATTTGAACCTCTTCCATTTCCATAATATTGAAAAATTATCTGCTACAAAATGTAGGCATTAGTCACGTAAACAGGACCTCCTAAAGTTCTTTAAACTGAACCCCTTAGTTTTGTTCGTTTCAAGTCTTCCTGTATTAGTACATACTCTTATTCTCTTGCTGATACCAAGAGTGTAACAGGAAAGATTGTCCGCCCCGATAGCTGAGTGCTCAGGGTGACGGATTGCCGTCCTACGGGTCCGGGTTCGGTTCCCGGCTGGGTCGGGGATTTTCTCCGCTAAGGGACTGGGTGTTGTGCTGTCTTCCTCATCATTTCATCACCATCTGGCCCCGGCCGATGACGCCAAACACTCATTTCTATAGGAAAGATTGATCAAAGAATGTGGAGTCTGTCTGAAATGACTGAAGCTACTGATGTAGTTCAAGAACAGGTGAGCTGGTAGAAGGCCAATCGCCAGTTTAAGTCACCATAAAGTCAGAGGACAGACGCACTCCCTATGTCGACTTTTGATCTACGCTCAGGGGACAGAAGTCGAGGAATACCCATATACGCATATAAAAATGTCTCTGCTGTCGCTTGTACAAGGTATAGGAGGGCAGTGCATTGGCGAAGCAGTCATTTGTGCTCAGATGATTCATGTGAAAAGGTTCTCGGTGTGATTGCGGCCGCACGAGGGGAATTAACAGATCTTGAACGCGGAATAGTAGTTGGAGCTAGACGCATGGTACATTCGATTTCGGAAATCGTTCGAGAATTCAGTATTTCAGGATCCACAGTGTCACGAGAGGCACTACCTCTCATCATAGACGACGCGACGGTTCACTTAACGACCGAGGGCCGCGGCGTTTGCGTAGAGTTGTCAGTGCTGACAGACAAGCAACACTGCGTGAAATAATCACAAAAATCAGTGTGTACACGAACGTATCTATCAGGACAGTCCGAGTGCCTTCGGTAACAGCGCCTCTGCTGGTCTCGTTACCGTATTGGTTTGACCCTAGATGTACGCAGCTCGTGGTCGTGCGGTAGCGTTCTCGCTTCCCACGCCCAGGGTCCCGGGTTCGATTCCCGGCCGGGTCAGGGATTTTCTCTGCCTCGTGATGACTGGGTGTTGTGTGATGTCCTTAGGTTAGTTAGGTTTAAGTAGTTCTAAGTTCTAGGGGACTGATGATCATAGATGTTAAGTCCCATAGTGCTCAGAGCCATTTTTTTGGACCCTAGATGACTGGAAAATAGTGATCAGATGAGTCGCAATTTCAGTAGTTGATGGTAGGGTTCGAATGTAGCGCAGATCCAAGACCGCCGTTGGGTCAAGTTGTCAACAAGGCACGGTGCAAGCTGGTGGTGGCTCCATATCGATGTGAGCTGTATTTATATGGGTTGGACCGGGTCCTCTGGTCCAACAGAACCTTTCATCGACGGACACTGGTTATATTCGGCTACTTGGAGATCATTTGCAAGCATTCATGGACTTAATGTCCCCAAAGAAATGGGTCTGAGCACTATGGGACTTAACACCTGAGGTCATCAGTCCCCTAACATTAGAACTACAGTATATAGAAAGAAGGATCCTTTATTGTATGATTATATGATAGCGGAACAAACACTGGTAGCAGTTACTTCTGTAAAATATCTGGGAGTATGCGTGCGGAACGATTTGAAGTGGAATGATCATATAAAATTAATTGTTGGTAAGGCGGGTACCAGGTTGAGATTCCTTGGGAGAGTGCTTAGAAAATGTAGTCCATCAACAAAGGAGGTGGCTTACAAAACACTCGTTCGACCTATACTTGAGTATTGCTCATCAGTGTGGGATACGTACCAGGTCGGGTTGACATAGGAGATAGAGAAGATCCAAAGAAGAGCGGCGCGTTTCGTCACAAGGTTATTTGGTAACCGTGATAGCGTTACGGAGATGATTAGCAAACTCGAGTGGCAGACTCTGCAAGAGAGGAGCTCTGCGTCGCGGTGTAGCTTGCTGTCCAGGTTTCGAGAGGGTGCGTTTCTGGATGAGGTATCGAATATATTGCTTCCCCCTACTTATACCTCCCGAGGAAATCACGAATGTAAAATTAGAGAGATTAGAGCGCGCACGGAGGCTTTCAGACAGTCGTTCTTCCCGCGAACCATACGCGACTGGAACAGGAAAGGGAGGTAATGACAGTGGCACGTAAAGTGCCCTCCGCCACACACCGTTGGGTGGCTTGCGGAGTATAAATGTAGATGTAGATGTAGATGTAGATGACGTCCGCGCCTCGTGGTCTTGCGGTAGCGTTCTCGCTTCCAGCGCACGGGGTCCACGGTTCGATTCCCGGCCGGGTCAGGGATTTTCTCTGCCTCGAGATGACCTAGCCGGCACGGTAGCTCAGCGTGTTCGGTCAGAGGGTTAGCTGCCCTCTGTAATAAAAAAAAAAAAAAAATGAGTTAATCGATCAACAGCGAACATAAACGGATGTCTTACGACGTCCGCCCCGAGCAAATGCAACAAACAAAAGCGAACAAAATGAGATTTAACAACAAAAAAAATGATCATTCACAGGAACACAGTTACTATGGAGGGGTCTCACAGACCGCATTTTTTTATTTTATACATCAAACCAGAATTTTGTTGAATATTTATAGTTTCTTGACTTCCAGTCATTCATTACACTTCTTAGAGGTAGCTTTTGTAGAAATTTGAATTTTTTTAAACACTGCGGTATTTTAAACACTTTGAAAATTAAAACAAAGCGAAATCTGGAGTATATTTTTATTTTATGAGTTACGAAAATAACAGCAAACAGTTAGCTCTCTACTCACACACAGATTTTCATCAGAGGTATTATATTACAAATTGGCAATATAACTAGGTGTAAAAAACCGACATGACGTACGGTAAATTGTGTGCGAAGTCAGCCTTCAGTTTACGACTCACTTTGTAATGTAGAGCGAATATTTCAGTCCATAAGTCTATGAATGGAGAAACTTTGCCACCATTTTACTTCTAAAATTGCAACTAAAAACTAAATACTTGTTCTCATGTCCCACTGAATCATACTATAGCCCATTTCCACCTGCAAACACTTCAACAAGAAAAGTAGGCTACTTCGCATATTTTCATACGCTTATGTCGTATGGTATTATTTTTTGGGGTAATTCTTCTGATTCAAAAAGGGTATTTTTGGCTCAAAAACGGGCTGTTTGAGCTATATGTGGTGTAAGTTCGAGAACCTCTTGTCGACCCCTATTCAATAGCCTGGGAATTCTGACATTGCCCTCACAGTATATATTTTCTTTAATGTCGTTTGTTGTTAGTAATATTAGCCTATTCCCATGAGTTAGCAGCTTTCAGTCGTTTAATACTAGGCAGAAATCCAATCTGCATGTTGGATGCACTTCCTTGACTCTTGTGCAGAAAGGAGTGCAGTATTCTGCTGCATCCATTTTCAATAAGCTACCACAAGAACTCAAAAATCTTAGCAGTAGCCCAAATTCTTTTAAGTCTAAACTGAAGAGTTTCCTCATGGCTCACTCCTACTGTGTCGAGGAGCTCCTGGAAGAGCTAAAAAATTAAGCAAATTCCAGTGTTACATTGTTGATTTTCTTTATTTAAACTTACGACTTGTCACCTGAATATGTTTTTTTTTATATTTCATTTTATCTGTTTCTAATGTTGTTGTGGTCTTCAGTCCTGAGACTGGTTTGATGCAGCTCTCCATGCTACTCTATCCTGTGCAAGCTCCTTCATCTCCCAGTACCTACTGCAACCTACATCCTGCTGAATCTGCTTAGTGTATTCATCTCTTGGTCTCCCTCTACGATTTTTACCCTCCACGCTGCCCTCCAATACTAAACTGGTCATCACTTGATGCCTCAGAACATGTCCTACTAACCGATCCCTTCTTCTAGTCAAGTTGTGCCACAAACTCCCCTTCTCACCAATCCTATTCAATACCTCCTCATTAGTTACGTGATCTACCCACCTAATCTTCAACATTCTTCTGTAGCACCACATTTCGAAAGCTTCTATTCTCTTCTTGTCCAAACTATTTATTGTCCATGTTTCACTTCCATACGTGGCTACTCTCCATACAAATACTTTTAGAAACGACTTCCTGACACTTAAATCTATACTCGATGTTAACAAATTTCTCTTCTTCAGAAACGCTTTCCTTGCCATTGCGAGTCTACATTTTATATCCTCTCTACTTCGACCATCATCAGTTATTTTGCTCCCCAAATAGTAAAACTCCTTTACTACTTTAAGCGTCTCATTACCTACTCCCTCAGCATCACCCGACTTAATTTGACTACATTCCATTATCCTCCTTTTGCTTTTGTTGTTCATCTTATACCCTCCTTTCATGACACTGTCCATTCCGTTCAACTGCTCTTCCAAGTCCTTTGCTGTCTCTGACAGAATTACAATGTCATCGGCGAACCTCAAAGTCTTTATTTCTTCTCCATGGATTTTAATACCTATTCAGAATTTTTCTTTTGTTTCCTTTACTGCTTGCTCAATATACAGATTGAATAACATCGGGGAGAGGCTACAACCCTGTCTCATTCCCTTCCCAACCACTGCTTCCCTTTCATGTCCCTCGACTCTTATAACTGCCATCTGGTTTTTGTACAAATTGTAAATAGCCTTTCGCTCCCTGTATTTTACCCCTGCGACCTTCAGAATTTGAAAGAGAGTATTCCAGTCAACATTGTCAAAAGCTTTCTCCAAATCTACAAATGCTAGAAACGTAGGTTTGCCTGTTCTTAATCTAGCTTCTAAGATAAGTCGTAGGGTCAGTATTGCCTCACGTGTTCCAACATTTCTACGGAATCTAACATACCTTTAACTGACCCTGTGATTCACTCAGAACCAAATGATATTGCTAAAAATATGGGCATCAAAGACTTCCGTTGTTCTGCTGGTTGGTTGTATCGCTTCCAAAAGAGACATTCAATTTCATCTGTATAAATTTGTGGTGAGGTAAATAAAGTTGAAGAGAGTGCGAGCAGCTGGTTGCATGAATTCAAATCGAGTGAGGGAAAAGTATGCCTCGTGCGATGTGTTTAACATGGATGAAACTGGATTTTTCTATAATCTTTTTCCAAATCACATCCTGGGGATAAAAGGTGATAAGTGTCACGGTGGAACGCGAAGCAAACAACGTGTGATTGTTGCACTGTGCTGTAATGGTGACGGCAGTGAGAAGTTTCGTCCCTGGGCTATCGGTAAATCCGAGAAACCACGTTGTTTTAAAAACATAAATATGAACACTTTACCTCGCATCTACTCTCACCGCAAGAAAGCTTTGATCGATGGCACATCATTTCGCAATTGGCTTCTTCGTTTCAACAGTCGAATGGTTGATGAAAATAGACATGTTCTTCTTACATTGGACAGATGTACTGCCCGTAACGTTCATGATCTGAACCTATCCAACATAAAGGTTCGTTCTTTTCCACCAAACGCCGCAAGCCGCCTTCAGCCTTTGGACCAAGGCATAATGTCTGTCATAAAGAGAGCTTATCGTAAGCGACTTGTAATAGCTGCAATTCGTGCTGCTGAAAACAATAGTGCAACCCCAAATTGGAATCTGCTAGACGCAATAAAAGCCATCGCAGCAACCTGGAACTCAGTATCGCCACATCACATAGGGAAGTGCTTTAACAGAGCTTGGAGACATAGCAACACTGAAGATGACCACGAGTTAGAAGATGCCACTTCACCTGATGAATGGACAGTTCTGCAGGACGTTTCGAACCCTGGGACTAGTTTCGAAGAATTCGTTAGTGTAGACCGCGATGTTGCCGTATGTGCTTCTGTGGAATCGGATGTGCCAAAAGCTGGATTTTTCTACAATCTTTTTCCAAATCACCCCCTGGGGATAAAAGGTGGAGCACGGAGCAAACAACGTGTGACTGTTGCACTGTGCTGTAATGCTGACGGCAGTGAGAAGTTTCGTCCCTGGGCTATCGGTAAATCCGAGAAACCACGTTGTTTTAAAAACATAAATGTTGTGTCTAGACAAGACAGCCTAGACACAATGAGAGGAAGCCGAAAGGCACGCGCTAAGCTAAAGCAGGTGGCGTGAGGTCTGAAACAGGATACTTAATGAATGCTATAAAGAAAAGTACGTAGCTTCTGGAATACTTAACTTTAATCCATCCTTTTGGTACATCTGGAGATTGTGGCGATACAAGTGAGACTCTTTAGATACAAGCTATGTAAGGCTAATGGCGCCTTGCTAGGTCGTAGCCATTGACCTAGCTGAAGGTTATTCTAACTATCTGCTCTGCAAATGAGCGAGGCTTAGTCAGTGTGCATCGCTAGCAAAGTTGTCGTACAACTGGGGCGAGTGCTAGTCCGTATCTCGAGACCTGCCTTGTGGTGGCGCTCGGTCTGCGATCACACAGTGGCGACACGCGGGTCCGACATGTACTAATGGACCGCGGCCGATTTAAAGCTACCACCTAGCAAGTGTGGTGTCTGGCGGTGACACGACAATAAATATGGACACTTTACCAAGAAGGGCCATCAGAAGGAAGTGAAGAGGAAGATAATACAGATACCATTCCACCTACCCGTCAGGAGATGTTTACAGCCTTGGACTGTTTAGAACGGTTCAACATCCGACGTCACAGCTGGGTTTACGGACGCTGTCATTACAACTGGTTGTGAAATTACAAAATACACTCCTGCAAATGGAAAAAAGAACACATTGACACCGGTGTGTCAGACCCACCATACTTGCTCCGGACACTGCGAGAGGGCTGTACAAGCAATGATCACACGCACGGCACAGCGGACACACCAGGAACCGCGGTGTTGGCCGTCGAATGGCGCTAGATGCGCAGCATTTGTGCACCGCCGCCGTCAGTGTCAGCCAGTTTGCCGTGGCATACGGAGCTCCATCGCAGTCTTTAACACTGGTAGCATGCCGCGACAGCGTGGACGTGAACCGTATGTCCAGTTGACGGACTTTGAGCGAGGGCGTATAGTGGGCATGCGGGAGGCCGGGTGGACGTACCGCCGAATTGCTCAACACGTGGGGCGTGAGGTCTCCACAGTACATCGATGTTGTCGCCAGTGGTCGGCGGAAGGTGCACGTGCCCGTCGACCTGGGACCGGACCGCAGCGACGCACGGATGCACGCCAAGACCGTAGGATCCTACGCAGTGCCGTAGGGGACCGCACCGCCACTTCCCAGCAAATTAGGGACACTGTTGCTCCTGGGGCATCGGCGAGGACCATTCGCAACCGTCTCCATGAAGCTGGGCTACGGTCCCGCACACCGTTAGGCCGTCTTCCGCTCACGCCCCAACATCGTGCAGCCCGCCTCCAGTGGTGTCGCGACAGGCGTGAATGGAGGGACGAATGGAGACGTGTCGTCTTCAGCGATGAGAGTCGCTTCTGCCTTGGTGCCAATGATGGTCGTATGCGTGTTTGGCGCCGTGCAGGTGAGCGCCACAATCAGGACTGCATACGACCGAGGCACACAGGGCCAACACCCGGCATCATGGTGTGGGGAGCGATCTCCTACACTGGCCGTACACCACTGGTGATCGTCGAGGGGACACTGAATAGTGCACGGTACATCCAAACCGTCATCGAACCCATCATTCTACCATTCCTAGACCGGCAAGGGAACTTGCTGTTCCAACAGGACAATGCACGTCCGCATGTATCCCGTGCCACCCAACGTGCTCTAGAAGGTGTAAGTCAACTACCCTGGCCAGCAAGATCTCCGGATCTGTCCCCCATTGAGCATGTTTGGGACTGGATGAAGCGTCGTCTCACGCGGTCTGCACGTCCAGCACGAACGCTGGTCCAACTGAGGCGCCATGTGGAAATGGCATGGCAAGCCGTTCCACAGGACTACATCCAGCATCTCTACGATCGTGTCCATGGGAGAATAGCAGCCTGCATTGCTGCGAAAGGTGGATATACACTGTACTAGTGCCGACATTGTGCATGCTCTGTTGCCTGTGTCTATGTGCCTGTGGTTCTGTCAGTGTGATCATGTGATGTATCTGACCCCAGGAATGTGTCAATAAAGTTTCCCCTTCCTGGGACAATGAATTCACGGTGTTCTTATTTCAATTTCCAGGAGTGTATTATCGTTCCCATGAACGTCAGCGAACCATGACCGAATTTGTGAGTACTTGTAATTTTACAGCGACTTTATAGTGTAATAAGTCTACAATAACGTGATTGATAGTGTAGTGTATTACACATTAGTGTACTGCTGTACATGTATATTTATTAAAATCTGTGTTTTTCATTTAACACGAGCTCCTGATTTTTCGGTCCCTTCGGATTCGTGTTAACGAAGTTTTACTGTACTTAAACCTAAGACACATCCATGCCCGAGGAAGGATTCGAACCTGCGACCGTAGCAGCAGCGCGGTTCCGGACTGACGCTGACGCGCCTACAACCGCTCGGCCACAGCGGCCGGCTGTCCCCAAACAACGATGGCATTTTTGCGGGTGGCAAATGCGCCATGCCACCGGGAACAAGCGTTCGCGACTGGTCTGGAGAACATTCTGGACAGTTCGAGCGAATGATCTGCCCACCTGGATCGCTCGATATGAATCCCATCGAACATTTGTGGGACATAATTGGAGGTCAGTTCGCGCACAATGTTCTGCACCGGCAACACTTCTGCTATTGTGGACCGGTATAGAGGCAGCACGTCCGTGGAGCAGACTTGCAACCACTTGTCGAGTCTACGTCGCGTCGAGTTACTGCATCGCGCAGTGACGGTATTCACTCCTTTTTGCCACTGGTGTACTTAACATGCGACCAGAATCTCTTTGCGTTTTCTACCATATTTTGAGACAATGTTTAATGCTTTCCACAATGAAACATTGTCTCAAAAGATGGTAGAAAACCCATAGAGATTCCGGTCGTGTGTGAAGTACACCAGTGGCAAAAAAAGTCAATACCGTCACTACGCGATAGCGATGGAAATGTTACCGATGATGGTGCCACTAAAGCGGAGTTACTAAATACAGTTTTCCGTAATTCCTTCACGAAAGAAGACGAAGTAAATAATTCGAAACCAGAACAGCATGAGAGCCATAAAAGTAGATAGGTGTTGCGAAACAACTCACAAGGGGAGGCCGCCAATTGTGAAATTCAGATTCGATTCATACTGCGCATAATAAAAGCTCATGGCCAGAGGTGTAATGTGGCAAAGCACCAAGATGCACTTCTCAGCCGTTGTCGAGAAAATCGACAGTTAAAAGAAACCGTTGCGGTGGAATACTCTCTACGATTAATAAATTTTCAGAGCGTCGTGGCGCAGCGGTAAGCGCCTGGGTTCGTAATCCGCAGGGCGCCGGATCGAATCTCGCGCCATGCAATTTTTTTTATTATTAGTTTTTTGTAATTCATATATATATATATATATATATATATATATATATATATATATATATATATATTAATGAATTGCTTATGCATGTTGGTGAAGGCGGATCGCTCTCCAATTGTACCGCCTCAATTTTTCCGTTTTTTTAACAGGGTGTACCAAAGCTCTCCCGTCCGCACTGATTTTCGACGATGTTATAAGTTGCGCTAGGGACCGCATCTACCTTCTTTCGAAGTTAGCAGGCAACTACGCTGTTATGCGGCGGCTCGTTTCGGCCCATTCAACATCTGTCCTTCAAGTGTAACGAGCGAGTAACGGAGTTTATATTTCATACCTGCCACAGCGAATTTGTGTTCGTGGGATCTCTATTCTAATTCGAACGTTTGACTTACGCTATACGTATTCGTTTCGGAATATCGTTTCTACGTCTTCCGTTAACTATACGTGGTTAACATTATGAAGACAATTAATAACATTTGTGAAATACAACTTTGTTTGCGGAAAACATAATGATGTTCGAAGTCGCCAGTTTTTCCACGACAAACGACTTTCAACAACTTATTATATGCATAATTGTTGCACCTGATTGCCGAGAATTTATATATATATATATATATATATATATATATATATATATTTGAATTACAAAAAACAAATACTAAAAAAAAAGGTAGCATGGCGCGAGAATCGATCCGGCGACTTTCGGATTACGAATCCGACCGGTTACCGCTGCACCACGACGGTGTAGAAAATTAGTGATCGAGAGAGCATTTCACCGCAACGGTTTCTTTTAACTGTCGATTTTCTCGACAACGGCTGAGAAGTGCATCTTGGTGCTTTGCCACATTACACCTCTGGCCATGAGCTTTTATTATGCGCAGTATGAATCGAATCTGAATTTCACAATTGGCGGCCTCCCCTTGTCAGAGAAGAAAGGCAAGTCTTAGGGTCGAGACGGTATACCAATTAGGTTCCTTTCAGAGTAAGCAGACACAATAGCGCCTTTCTTAGCAATCGTATACAACCGCTCACTTGATGAAAGGTCTGTTCCTAAAGACTGGAAAGTAGCACAGGTCACATGAATATTCAAGAAATAGGAGTGACCCATTGAATTACAGACCCATATCACTGACGACCTCAATTTGCTGTACGATTTTGGAGCATATAATGTACTCCAACATTACGAATCACCTTGAAGAAAATTACTTATTTGTACATAACCGACACAGATTCAGAAAATGTCGTTCTTGTGCAACACAGCTAGCTCTTTATTCCAATGAAGTAATGAGTGCTGTCGACAAGGGATCTCAGATCGATTCCATATTCGTAGATTTCCAGAAGGCTTTTGATATTGTTCCTCACAAGCGACTATTAATTAAATTCCGTGCATATGGAGTATTGTCTCAGTTGTCTGGATTCGTTGTTTCCTCTCAGAGATGTCACAGTTAGTAGTGACGGACGGTAAATCATCGACCAGAACAGAAGTCATATACGGCGTTCCGCAAGGCAGTGTCATAGGCCCACTGCAGTTCTTGATTTACATAAATGATCTAGGTGATAAACTGAGCAGCCCCTTAAATTGTCTGCAGATGACGCTGTAATTGACGGTCTAGTAAAATCATCATACGATCAATTCCAGTTACAAAATGATCTAGAGAGAATTTCTGTATGGTGCAAAAAGTGGCAATTTGCACTTAACGAAGAAAAGTGCGAGGTCATCCACATGGGCACTAAAAGAAATCCGATAAATTTTGGGTATACGATAAATCGCCCAAAACTAAGGGCTGTCAAACACCTAAATACCTAGGAATTACAATTACGAGCAACTTAAATTGGAAAGACCACATAGATAATATTGTGGGGAAGGCGAAACAAAGACTGCGCTTTGTTGGCAGAACACTTAGACGATGCGACAAACCCACTAAAGTCTACATTACACTTGTCCGTCCTCTGCCTGAATACTGCTGTGCGGTATGGGATCCTCACCAGGTAGGATTGACGGAGGACATCGATGAAGTGCAAAGGAGGGCAGCTCGTTTCGTGTTATCGCGCAATAGGGGTGAGAGTGTCACTGATACGATACGCGAGCTGGGGTGCCAGTCAATGAAACAAAGGCGGTTTTCTTTGTGGCGGGATCTATTTACGCCGGCCGCTGTGGCCGAGCGGTTCTAGGCGCTTCAGTCTGGAACCGCGCGACCGCTACGGTCGCAGGTTCGAATCGCGCCTCCGGCATGGATGTGTGTGTGATGTCCTTAGGTTAGTTAGGTTTAGGCAGCTCTAAGTTCTAGCGGACTGATGACCTCAGATGTTAAGTCCCATAGCGCTCAGAGCCAATTGAATCATTTGATCATCATCATCATCATTTAAGACTGATTATGCCTTTCAGCGTTCAGTCTGGAGCATAGCCCCCCTTATACAGTTCCTCCATGATCCCCTATTCAGTGCTAACATTGGTGCCTCTTCTGATGTTAAACCTATTACTTCAAAATCATTCTTAACCGAATCCAGGTACCTTCTCCTCGGTCTGCCCCGACTCCTCCTATCATTTGATCTTTTTACGAAATTTCGGTCACCAACTTTCTCTTCCGAATGCGAAAATATTTTGTTGACACCCACCTACGTAGGAAGAAATCATCATCATAATAAAATCAGAGCTCGAACGGAAAGATTTAGGTGTTCCTTTTTCCAACGCGCTATTCGAGAGAGGAATGGTAGAGAAGTGAAAACGGTTCGATGAGCCCTTTGCCAGGCACTTAAGTGTGAATTGCAGAGTAACCATGCAGATGTAGATGTACGAGGGTCACTGCAAAAGAAATGCACACTATTTTTTTAAATCCGTCTTTTATTCTACATGTTTGAAAGTTTTACAGTGTGTAGACACATCCTTTAGGAACAATATTTTCATTCCTCCACATAATTTCCATCCCTCTCAACTGCCTTACCACTTGGAACCGGCGCCTGAATACCCGCACGGTAAAATTCTGGACCGACCATTTGGAGCCACTGTTTGGCAGCGTGCACAAGGGAGTCATCATCTTCAAACCTTGTTCCACGAAGAGAGTCTTTCAGTTTCCCAAAGAGATGATAGTCACACGGAGCCAGGTCTGGACCTTAAGGCGGCGGGTGTTTCAGTGTTGTCCATCCGAGTTTTGTGATCGCTTCCACGGTTTTTTGACTGACATGTTGCCGTGCATTGTAGTGCAACAACAAAACATCCTGCTTTTGCCGATGTGGTCGAACACGACACAGTCGAGCTCGAAGTTTCTTCAGTGTCGTCACATATGCATCAGAATTTATGGTGGTTCCACTCGGCACGATGTCCAGAAGCAAGAGTCCTTCGGAATCGAAAAACACCATAGCCATAACTTTTCCAGCAGAAGGTGTGGTTTTGAATTTTTTTTTCTTGGGTGAATTTGCATGATGCCACTCCATTGATTTCCTCTTCGTCTCTGGTGAAAAATGATGGAGCCATGTTTCATCACCTGTCACAGTTCTTCCCAGAAATTCATCTCCACTATTCTCGTACTGTTCCAAAAGTTCGCTGCATACCGTTTTTCTTGTTTCTTTGTGAGCCACTGTCAACATCCTGCGAACCCACCTGGCACAAACCTTTTTTAACGCCAACACTTTCAGTATTCTGCAAACACTTCCTTCCCCTATCCCAACGTAGCGTGACAATTCATTCACTGTGATGCGTCTGTCAGCAGTCACCAATTCGTTAACCATCTGCACATTGTCTGGAGTGTGTGCAGTACGAGGCCTGCCGCTGCGAGGACAATCCTCAATATTGCCGTGCCCGCTTTCATCACGTGACCTGCTCGCCCACCGACCAACTGTACTGCGATCGACAGCAGCATCTCTGTACATCTTTTTCAACCTCTTGTGGATGAGTCCCACTGTCTCGTTTTCACAACACAGGAATTCTATGGCAGCACGTTGCTTCTGACGAACGTCAAGTGTAGCAGCCATCTTGAAGACGTGCTGTGACGGCGCCACTCACGGGAACAGATTGAACTAAGTTTGAAAACAAGCGGGAAGGATGTATCTACAGTGCATTTCTTTTAGAGTGACCCTCGTAAATGCAGATGCGCGGGGCAGAATGATGTCCGACCTGACGTTAGGAGGCAGCTGTGATATTCGTAACGTCGGTGTCCGAGAGTGAAGTGGAAGAAGCTATAGTGTGTCGTACAGTGGGAAATGTGCCGTGGCACGCCGGCCGTGGTGGTCTAGCGGTTCTAGGCGCGCAGTCCGGAACCGCGCGACTGCTACGGTCGCAGGTTCGAATCCTGCCTCGGGCAGGGGATGTGTGTGATGTCCTTAGTTTAATTAGGTTTAAGTTCTTCTAAGTTCTAGGGGACTGATGACCTCAGATGTTAAGTCCCATAGCGCTCAGAGCAATTTTTGAGCGATGTGCGGACGCGCGTTCTCATGGAGGGGACCAACTCTCGTTGTCAGCACGTCTGTTTTGTATGGCTCTGTGAAGTTTCTTCAAGATCGCACAGTATCTTCCAGCATTTATTATCCCTCCTATTAGCAAAAAATCAAGGCGCGGAACTCTTTTCCTGTCCCAAAACACTGACACGACGATTTTCCTTGCTATATCCTGGGTTGTGAATTTCTTGGCTATAATATTTCCGTCCATCTCCCTTTACAGACCCTCTATATACTTCTTTTACCTTTCAGCTTTCCCTTCCTTGCTTAGGACTGGTTTTACATCTGAGCTCTTCATATTCATACAGTTGCTTCCCTTTTCTCAAGAAGTATCTTTAAATATACTGTAGGCGGAATCAATTTTTCCCCTAGTGAAACATTCCTACATTTGTCCTCTAGCCGTTCCTGTCAAACTCATTTTGAGAGACGTTTGTATTCCCCTTCGCTTGCTTTATTTACTGCATTTTTATATTTTCTTCTTTCATCAATTGAATTCAATATCTCTACTATGCCTTGTCTTTCGACCTATTTGATACTCTGCTGCCTTCGCTATTTCATCTCTTATAGCTATCCATTTGTCTTCTACTGTATTCCTTTTCCCTGCTCTACTCAATCGCTGCGTAATGCTTCCTCTAAAACTATCAGCAACCTGTAGTTTTTTCAACTTATCCATGTTCCGTCTCCTTAATTTCCTACCTTTTTGCAGTTTCTTCAGGTTTAATTTACAATTCGCTACCAATAAATTGTGGTCAGAGTCCAATCTAACCCTGTAAATGTCTTACAGTTTAAAATGGCTCTGAGCACTATGGGACTCAACTGCTGTGGTCATTAGTCCCCTAGAACTTAGAACTACTTAAACCTAACTAACCTAAGGACATCTCACACATCCATGCCCGAGGCAGGATTCGAACCTGCGACCGTAGCAGTCGCACGGTTCCGGACTGCGCGCCTAGAACCGCGAGACCACCGCGGCCTGCAACAGTTTAAAATCTGGTTCCGAAATCCCTTTGCCGGCCGATATGGCCGAGCGGTTCTAGGCGCTTCAACCCGGAACCGCGCGACTGCTACGGTCGCAGGTTCGAAACCTGCCTCGGACGTGGATGTGTGTGATGTCCTTAGGTTGGTTAGGTTTAAGTAGTTCTAAGTTCTAGGGGACTGATGACCACAGATGTTAAGTCCCATAGTGCTCAGAGCCATTTGAACCATTTTTGGCCCGTGCCACGCACTTTGTACTGGTTTTTCAGAGCACGCACCGTATGTAGACGTAGCGATTGGAGGCCATACGCAGTGCGTGGGCGGTACCAGTTGTTCGCACTCCCTCAGCGTTAGCGTGACTGGGCGGCCTGCGCCAGGGATGTCGAACACCTGCGTTGGGACTTGCCGGGCGGTGAATATTTGAGCCTCCCTGCGGAATTACCACTGTCTGTCTGTCTGGCCCGCTGTTGAGGCGGCTAAGCGTTTGCGAGCCCAGCTCAGTTATGGACTGCTGTCCATTTTATTGCAACCGTGGCATCTCTCAACATACCCTCCTGCTCTCTCTGTGTTGCCAGTCCTGTGTGTGAGGCCTGGTTTTTAAGATTCCGCAAAGGCGGACAGTGAAACACAGGTTTCGGTATACAAGGTTTTATTGTTTCTCATAACACAGGGTGTTGTTGTAACTCCTCAGGCTTTCCCGGCGATCTAATGACATCTTGGGTTGTCGGGTGTTCTGCCGGATATCAGCGTCGTACTTGCACGATATTTCGGTCACGTAGCTCGAGACCTTCATCAGGTGCGACCTGAGACTGCTCCTCGAGTGTTTTTTTTTTTTTTTTTTTTTTTTTTTCCCTTCTCGGATGGAGAAGGGCGGGCTGTTATAGAGCATGCGTTGGACTCTTTTCAGCCATGGGTTTTTGTTATTCTGTTTTGTCACCGTTTATTATTTTTGTTGCTCGGGTGCGGGGAAGGGGGTGGATATCTCCCAATTGGGAATTTATTTGCAGGAGTTTGTGGGGGACAGTTCCGGTATTTACCTTAGCGGCCAAGGAAAACCTGCAAAACCCGGCCAGAACTGCTTGTGTCTTGCCTTCTCTTTATTTTCCGTGATGCCAGTGTTGGCGCTGGCGTTCACGGCGGGCAAGGGCGGCTTCGCGTCTTCTGTCACGCTCCGCCTCTTGCTCCTCTCTCTGTCTTCTGAACTGCTCGTTCAGGGCTTCCTCCTTTCTTCTTCTGAGCTCCCTGCTTTGCAGGAAGCTCATCTGGTGCTCGTCTCGTGGACTGGCGTCGTCCAGGCGTTCGCTGTCCACCAGTTCCGCATGGTGGTTGACGAACTCCTTGGTTTGGACGCTTGAGTCCTGACGTCCAACCGCTTCCCCCTTGCCTTCTAACGAGGCCTGTGCGGCTCGACTAATTGTCATCTTCTTAGGCCAGGCCGTTTGTGTGGCCTGGTCGCGACTGGGCTGTGCTGCTGTTGTTGCCAGCCTGTCGTCTTGGTGCTGCGCTTCCTTCTTGTTGGTGTTGCGGCTAAGGGATTCACTTCATCTACGGTCTGGGGTACCAGGCGTTCCCCCTGCGGTCCGCGCCCGCTCACCACGACCTGTTGGAGCGTTGCCGCTCCGTTTTTCGTCTGCTGCGGCTCTGGATGTTCCCTCTGCGGTCCGCGCCCACCTAGAACCGCAGCGGACGGAAAACGGAGCAGCAACGCTCCAGCAGGTCGCAGGGAATGGGCGCGGACCACAGAGGAAGCGCCTGCAGCCGTTGGGGGAGGGGGAAGGCCATAGGCATAAATACTGGACCAGGTCCACTCGAGGAGCAGTCTCAGGTCGCACCTGATGAAGGTCTCGAGCTACGTGACCGAAATATCGTGCAAGTACGACGCTGATATCCGGCAGAACACCCGACAACCCAAGATGTCACAGGGTGTTGTTGTTTTATTTTTTTTTTCAAGCTTGTCATTTGTTCTATTCCGAGAAATGAAACAAAAAATGTGTATTAGTATTGCTGTATGATCATCCTGGTCTCGCGGTAGCGTTCTCGCTTTCCGAGCGCGCGGGGTCCCGGGTTCGATTCCCGGCGGGGTCAGGGATTTTCACCTGCCTCGACGTGACTGAGTGTTGTTGTGTCGTCATCATCATCATCATTCATCCCCATTGCGGTCGGAGGAAGGCAATGGCAAACCACCTCCACTAGGACCTGGCCTAGTACGTCGGTGCAGGTGTCACGCATCGTTCCCCTACGCTCTGTAAAGGAGTATGGGACTTCATCATCATCAACGCAGGGTGTATCACAGTCAACAGGGAAGACTCACACAGGTGAATGTGTGCGATAGTACAAGCAAAGAGCCAAGGAAGCTGGTATACTTGCCCAATATCTTGTAGGGCTCCAGCGAGCATGATGTGGCATGGACCCCACTAACGTCTAAAGTAGTGCCGAAGGGGATTGACATCATGAATACTGCAGGCCTGTCTTAAATCCGTAAGAGTGCAATGGGTGGAGTTGTCTTCTGAACAGCACATTGCAATGCATCCCAGATATGCTCAATATTGTTTGCATCCAGGCAGTTTGGTGGCCATCAGAAGAGTGTTCCTGTAGCAATTCTGGTCGTGTGGGGTGTCGCATTGTCCTGCTGGAATTGCCCAAGTCCGTCAGAATGCACAACAGTGTTGCTGCCACATGTAGTAAGCGTCGCTTCACGCAGTGGAGAACGGCAAAACAGAGACACGCCGGCGACCGAGGCGTTGTGAAGCAGGCAGGCACAGATAGCCTTGCTGACAGCAGCAGTCTTCCAGCAGGCTGACTCAAGGACGCTGGCAGACCGAGCGCCGAGTGAAGTCTGGAGAGTGCTGAGTAAGGGGAAGTGAGGCAATATACTGCGGGAGTAATAACAGAAAGCTACCTCTGTGGGTAAAACACGTCCTCCTGACGGATATATGAGGGCCGTTCAGAAAGTAACCTCCGGTTGATTTAAAAAAATACACCAAGTTAAATAAAAATATTTTAATATATACATCTTACAACTACATCTTTGCACTATTTTTCTACATAGTCTCCATAGCGATTGAGGCACTTATCGTATCTCTTCACAAGCTTTGAAATTCCTTCTGCATAAAAATCACCCGCTTGTGCCTGGAGCCAGCCTGTGACCGCATCTTTGAGCTCTTCGTCGTCATCAAACCGCTGTGACCCGAGCCATTTCTTCAAATGCATGAAGAGGTGATAATCACTTGGCGCCAGGTCTGGGCTGTAAGGTGGATGGTTGATAACGTCCCACTTGAAGGACTCAAGAAGGGCCGTTGTTCTGCGAGCAGAGTGAGGACGGGCGTTATCGTGCAAAAAAACGATACCGGAAGTCAGCATACCACGGCGTTTGTTCTGTATAGCCCGTCGTAACTTTTTTATTGTTTCACAGTACACGTCTTGATTAATGGTCGTACCACGTTCCATGAATTCAACCAACAACACCCGTTTGGCATCCCAAAACACCGTTGCCATCAGTTTTCTGGCAGAAAAATCTTGCGAGGCTTTTCTCGGTTTGGTAGGCGAATTTGAATGTGCCCACATCTTTGATTGTTCTTTTGTCTCAGGGTTCACGTACTTAATCCAGGTTTCGTCACCGGTCACGATTCTGTTTAACAATGGTTCTCCTTCGTCCTCATAACGTGACAGAAAGTCTAATGCAGAGGCCATTCTTTGAGTTTTGTGGTGGTCGGTAAGAATTCTGGGCACCCATCGTGCACAGAACTTACGGTAACCCAATCTTGCTGTCACTATCTCGTACAAGAGAGTCTTAGAAATCTGTGGAAAACCAGTAGACAACTCCGACATTGAGAAACGTCGATTTTCACGAACTTTTGCATCAACTGTCTGAACGAGTTCGTCAGTCACCAATGATGGTCTACCACTCCTCTCTTCATCACGAACGTTTTCTCGTCCACTTTTAAATAAACGTACCCATTCACGGACAACTCCTTCACTCATAACTCTTGGTCCGTACACGGCACAAAGCTCACGATGAATAGCTGCTGCAGAATATCCTTTGGCTGTAAAAAACCTTATGACAGCACGCACTTCACATTTGGCGGGGTTTTCTATTGCAGCACACATCTCAAACTGCCACAAAAACTAAACTAGCGCAGGTACGACGTTCACTCGACCACGGCTTGATGCCGACTGACCTGTTGAGTGCGTGAACGCACAGATGGCGTCGCTACTCCCCCTACAACCCGCACTGTGACCAATCGGAGGTTACTTTCTGAACCGCCCTCGTAAATAGTGGAGCGCAGGCAGCAACAGACAGGAGCCATTAGGAAGCAGTTCGGATCTGGATGTGGTCCGTGTCCGAATGTTCGATCTTCGTAGGTGACGATTCCGGAAGTCTGTTCCAGCTCACAGGAATCATCCGTTCGCCGCAAGATGACAACTTCAGCTCTGGAGGTCGGCCCGAGTTCGGTCGGCACCGCGGCTGACTAACTACAGCGAGAAATTCCAGCAGGACCGGCCGCAGCGCGGTCACAGGCGCCGCCGGGGACTGACGCCCGGACTTCACGGCAACCCGGCCCCACGGCCCGTGGTCTGTCCATGACGGGACCTCACGGACATCGCGACTGACGGCTTCCCAGCCACCGGTGCAGCAGGCGTCAGCAGCTGACCTCACGGCGACGAGTTCATCTCAACCACAGGGCATCCTGGCTTCAGCGGAGCACTGCTGGCCTGAGGCTCCGAGTGGGATCGGCGTCACGCGTTGCGCGCATTGTCGGAGAATCTACACAGCAGCAGCCAGACGGAGGGACCCACAGGGCTGGGCAGCGACGACGCGGGAGAAATTGTAAAGAAAGTTCAACAAATACACTCCTGGAAATGGAAAAAAGAACACATTGACACCGGTGTGTCAGACCCACCATACTTGCTCCGGACACTGCGAGAGGGCTGTACAAGCAATGATCACACGCACGGCACAGCGGACACACCAGGAACCGCGGTGTTGGCCGTCGAATGGCGCTAGCTGCGCAGCATTTGTGCACCGCCGCCGTCAGTGTCAGCCAGTTTGCCGTGGCATACGGAGCTCCATCGCAGTCTTTAACACTGGTAGCATGCCGCGACAGCGTGGACGTGTACCGTTTGTGCAGTTGACGGACTTTGAGCGAGGGCGTATTGTGGGCATGCGGGAGGCCGGGTGGACGTACCGCCGAATTGCTCAACACGTGGGGCGTGGGGTCTCCACAGTACATCGATGTTGTCGCCAGTGGTCGGCGGAAGGTGCACGTGCCCGTCGACCTGGGACCGGACCGCAGCGACGCACGGATGCACGCCAAGACCGTAGGATCCTACGCAGTGCCGTAGGGGACCGCACCGCCACTTCCCAGCAGATTAGGGACACTGTTGCTCCTGGGGTATCGGCGAGGACCATTCGCAACCGTCTCCATGAAGCTGGGCTGCGGTCCCGCTCACCGTTAGGCCGTTTTCCGCTCACGCCCCAACATCGTGCAGCCCGCCTCCAGTGGTGTCGCGACAGGCGTGAATGGAGGGACGAATGGAGACGTGTCGTCTTCAGCGATGAGAGTCGCTTCTGCCTTGGTGCCAATGATGGTCGTATGCGTGTTTGGCGTCGTGCAGGTGAGCGCCACAATCAGGACTGCATACGACCGAGGCACACAGGGCCAACACCCGGCATCATGGTGTGGGGAGCGATCTCCTACACTGGCCGTACACCACTGGTGATCGTCGAGGGGACACTGAATAGTGCACGGTACATCCAAACCGTCATCGAACCCATCGTTCTACCATTCCTAGACCGGCAAGGGAACTTGCTGTTCCAACAGGACAATGCACGTCCGCATGTATCCCGTGCCACCCAACGTGCTCTAGAAGGTGTAAGTCAACTACCCTGGCCAGCAAGATCTCCGGATCTGTCCCCCATTGAGCATGTTTGGGACTGGATGAAGCGTCGTCTCACGCGGTCTGCACGTCCAGCACGAACGCTGGTCCAACTGAGGCGCCAGGTGGAAATGGCATGGCAAGCCGTTCCACAGGACTACATCCAGCATCTCTACGATCGTCTCCATGGGAGAATAGCAGCCTGCATTGCTGCGAAAGGTGGATATACACTGTACTAGTGCCGACATTGTGCATGCTCTGTTGCCTGTGTCTATGTGCCTGTGGTTCTGTCAGTGTGATCATGTGATGTATCTGACCCCAGGAATGTGTCAATAAAGTTTCCCCTTCCTGGGACAATGAATTCACGGTGTTCTTATTTCAATTTCCAGGAGTGTAATTGTAAAACTCCACGCCGCCTCAGTCTTTGGCGCAGCCACTAACAAGTGGTGCCAAAAGTTCTAACAATAGACATTAATGGATGCAGGTGATCAGACAGGATGCTTACGTACGTGTCACCTGTCAGTCGTGTCTAGACGTATCAGGGATCCCATATCACTCCAGCTGCACACACCCCACTCCATTGCAGAGCCTCCACCAGCTTGAAGAGTCCCCCACTGACATGCCAGATCCATGGATTCAAGAGGCTGTCTCGATAACCTTACATGCCTGTCCTCTCGATACAATTTGAAACGAGACTCGTCCGACCAGGCAACATGCTTCCAGTCATCGACAGTCCAATGTCGGTGCTGACGGTCCAGGCGAGGCGTAAAGCTTTGTGTCGTGCAGTCATGAAGGGTACGTGAGTGGGACTTCGGCTCCGAAAGCCCATGGCGATGATGTTTCATTGAATGGTTCACACGCTGACACGTTTTGATGGCCCAACATTGAAATCTGCAGCAATTTGCAAGGGTTGCACTTCTGTCTCGAACGATTCTCTTCAGTCGTCGTTGGTCCCGTTCTTGCAGGATCTTTTTCCGGCCGCAGCGATGTCGGAGATTTGGTGTTTTACCGGATTCCTAGTATTCACGGTAGCAGCAGTAACCGATGGAACAACTGCGCCAGATACTTGTTGTCTTACATAGACGTTGCCCTTCCGCAGGGGCGTATTCCGCCTGTTTAATTGTCTCTGTGTTTGAATACGCAGTTTCTTTGGCGCTTTTGTTAAGGAGAACCGGACGTCAGGAAGGACCAAAAATTGGAAATCTTTTTTTAGTTAGTAAAATTCCTCATTTTAAAAATATATATTTCATGTATAGCTTTTGACAATGTTGACTGGAATACTCTCTTTCACATTCTGGAGGTGGCAGGGGTAAAATACGGGGAGCGAGAGGCTATTTACAGTTTGTACAGAAACCAGACGGCAGTTACAAGAGTCAAGGGACATGAAAGGGAAGCAGTCGTTGGGAAGGGAGTGAGACAAGGTTGTATGTAGCCTCTCCCCGATGATATTCAATCTGTATATTGAGCAAGCAGTAAAGGAAACAAAAGAAAATTCGGAGTAGGTATTAAAATCCATGGAGAAGAAATAAAAACTTTGTAATTCTGTCAGAGACAGCAAAGGACTTGGAAGAGCAGCTGAACGGAATGGACAGTGTCTTGAAAGGATGCTATAAGATGAACATCAAGAAAAGCAAAACGAGGATAATGGAATGTAGTCGAATTAAGTCGGTTGATACTGAGGGAATTAGATTAGGAAACGAGACATTTAAAGTAGTAAATGAGTTTTGCTATTTTGGGAGCAAAATAACTGATGATGGTCGAAGTAGAGAGGATATAAAATGTAGACTGGCAATTGCAAGGCAAGCGTTTCTGAAGAAGAGATATTTGTTAACATCGAGTATAGATTTAAGTGTTAGGAAGTCGTTTCTGAAAGTATTTGTATGGAGTGTAGCCATGTATGGAAGTGAAACATGGACGATAAATAGTTTGGACTAGAAGAGAATAAAAGCTTTCGAAATGTGATGCTACAGAAGAATGCTGAAGATTAGATGGGTAGATCACATAACTAATGAGCAGGTACTGAATAGAATTGGGGAGAAGAGGAGTTTGTGGCACAACTTGACTAGAAGAAGGGATCGGTTGGTACCATATGTTCTGAGACATCAAGGGATCACCGATTTGGTACTGGAGGGCAGCGTGGAGGGTAAAAATCGTAGAGGGAGACCAAGAGATGAATACACTAAGCAGATTCAGAAGGATGTGGGTTGCAGTAAGTACTGGGAGATGAAGAAGTTTGCACAGGATAGAGTAGCATGGAGAGCTGCATCAAACCAGTCTCAGGACTGAAGACTATAACAACAGCAACAACATAGTACCTCATCATTTCCAAAAGCAGATGCAGCTGTCACATTACTGTCAAACACAAAACCTTGCTTACAGTGTCTCGGTATTTAAATTTGCGCCGCTATTTCCGTAGCATCTCGTTGGTATAATATACTTGAAGAACATACCGACTGTGCTATGAACAGGGTTTCATTACAATCTATCTTTCTGTCGACACAAGTAGAGACTTCAGTTTACGCTTGCCGGAAACATTTTTTTTCCAAGACTGGTATGATGGCCGCCATAATATGTTTTAATGATGGAGTAAGAAGCAGATTAAAAATTAGAATGAAATTTTCACTCTACAGCGGAGTGTGCGCTGATATGAAACTTCCTGGCAGATTAAAACTGTGTGCCGTACCGAGACTCGAACTCGGGACCTTTGCCTTTCGCGGGCATGTGCTCTACCAACTGAACTACCCAAACGCCCCGTCCTCACAGCTTTACTTCTGCCAGTACCTCGTCTCCTACCTTCCAAACTTTACAGAAAGGCAAAGGTCCCGAGTTCGAGTTTCGGTCCGGCACACAGTTTTAATCTGCCAGGAAGTTTAAGATTAAAAATTACGAGCGGCCTACGCATCAAAATTGCGACAACATGAAACAGTGGACACAAGAGGCAAGAATAACAAAGAAAACTAAAGAAGTTGAAAAGGACGCTCAGGATCAACAAGATTATGGAGCTGGAATGTTTTGCCATGTTATTATTGAGAAGAAAACGACATGAAAATCTTTAGTTTCAGTTTTCCGTAGTCAGCGTTTCTGCATACTTAGGTGTCATTATGTCACGCAATATTAAAGCGCCGAAAACCAAATTTTGCATCAGTAATACAATCTAATGTAGTGCTTGCCTTCGTAGTGACCCACGTTCTTCAACAATGTATTAAATATTTTAAGCTGGTACATGTCATATAATCTTAAACTGTTAGCAGAAAAAACTGGCTTCTAAAAAAACATTTTTTTTAAATACACGGAACAACAAATTGGTAAATATTTCTGGTTTACTGTTTCAACAAGTTAATCCAGTAAAAAAGAATAAGTTTGTTGTGACCTTTTATTTTGAATAGTGTGGAAGTACAGTCTTCCCTAAATAAAAATTACATGTAATTCAGTACGGAAGATAAAAACCAATATTCACTCCAGCGTATATTCTACAGTTTGTAGACTTGTTTCCACGTACAGGGAACAATATACTGATTATTTGGTGAAAGTTTCATTCCAGTATCTATTCAAGTTTTTGTGTCATTAAATTTCAAAGTACTAGTAAAAACTTCAGTCCGTGGCGTCCGGGTCAACTTAAGACCCCATTTATTTTTTAAACATAATTTATTGGCCTTTGGCCTCTTCTTCGTAGGAAAGGGTAGAGGTATAGGCTGAAATTTATGTCAAATACTATATCTGCGGAGGTGAATGTAGCCATAAGATACAGCCATTTGTGTCACGTACTTTGATACTCGCAAACTCACTGCCTGCGTACATAATTAAGTTGGTACGGAACACTTACTGCAAGTCCTACCCCAAAGTCCTTCTTTTTTTATCGCGAAAAATAGCTGCCGTATACATAGGATAAGAGCTGCTACATTCATGATTAATTTGCCACTTATCAATATTACGGCCATCTGTGTACACAGTTGCTTTTCCGCCTTGAAACAATAGCATGTATACCTATGCGTTAAAAATCATGGTCCTACTTACTCAGCCAATATCGTCCAGATTTTTTTCAAGCTATCCACATCTTTAAAAACCCGCGATGGCGGTTAGTTAATAAGTTAGTTACATGTTCCACAGGTCATTTGAACGAAACCGAGCCTCGCGGAGTAGCCCTGAGGTCTGAGGCGCCTTGCCACGGTTCGCACGGCTGCCCCTGTCGGAGGTTCGAGTCCTCCCTAGGGCATGTGTGTATGTGTGTTGTTTTTAGCGTAAGTTAGTTTGAATTAGATTAAGTAGTGTGTAAGCCTAGAGGCCGATGAAATCAGCGGTTTGGTCCCATAGGAACTTACCACAAAATTTCTCGAAATCGAAATGGTGTGGAAGAAGTCAGTTTGCAGGATATTTATACATGTTTAGTGTTTACATTAATGAACACGATAGTTTTTAGTTTTCCTCAAGTAGGTGCACTTACAAATTAGCTCTTCTCACAGGCTACCAGTTTTTAAATAGAAATGCGGCCATGGAATAGAAACAATTGTCCAGAAGAAATACTGTTTTCAGTATTATTATTGTTATTACAGGATTAATAAATACAAAGATTAATTAATAACAACATCTTGCTGTATTCCTGATATCCTTCGCCAAGCCTCTTTACCCAGCGCATCTTCCTTGTCGATGCTGCGATGTTCCATTACTCCATTTATCTGGTCTGTCCAAGAACGTCGTGGTCTTTCGCGCTTACGCCTGCCTCGTGGCTTCCACTCATAAACCCTCTTTGGCCGCCGATGAATTGGCATTCTCATCATATGTCCGTACCATTTCAATGATTTTCTTTCAATTCTATCTATCACTGTACCATTTGCTTTCATTCTAGCTCTTACTTAATAATTAGTTTTCCTTTCGATTCTTGATATTCTGGCACTCCTGCGCAAATAATCCATTTCCACTGTTATTAGTCTTCTTTTGAGATCCACATATAAGATCCGTAGTTCTGATCCATAGCATAGCACTGATTCAAGCATTATATTACCTACTCTTTTTTTAAATTGTTGTTGGAAATATTCTTATCCCATCAAAAAGAATTCATACACCCTAACACTTTTCTGCTTACCTGTGTTCTATATTTTACTTCTGTATGGCCCAATCCATTTTTATCCGATGTGCCCCGAGATATTTAAATTTCTCTACCTGTCTCATAATTGCTTTGTCATTGATGTGTACTTCAAATTTGCCATCACTATTCACCACCAGGTACTCTATTTTTGTTAGACACATTTGTAGTCCCCATCTGTTGTACGAGGCGTGTTTTTTAAGTAAGTACCGTTTTGAAATTAAAAACAGACGTGCCAATATATCTCAATAATTTAATTTTACATGAAAGCCTGTACCTTAATCTACTTTTCTACATAATTTCCGTCAATATATAATAATTGTCATAAAATATAATAATATAATAATTGTCATAACGATGTACCAGTTTTTGAATAACCTCCTCATAGAAGTCTGCCGCCTGACTTGTTAACCACTGCATCACCACTGTTTTGACTTCGTCATCGTCTCGGAGATGCTGACCGCCCAGGTGCTGGAACAGATGGTAGTCACTGGGCGCAAGATCGGGGCTGTACGGAGGATGATCTGGAGTTTCCCATCGAAAAGATGTGGTGAGATCTTTGGTCTGATTCGCCACATGCGGACAGGCATTGTCTTGCAGCAAAACGACGCCCCTGCTCAACTTGCCACGTCTTTTGTTCTGAATTGAACGGCAATGTCTTACAGTAAGTTGCTGCATTGATTGTCTCATTACGAGGCAGAAATTCCACAAGCAATACTCCTTTTCTGTCCCACAAAACTGTGCACATGATTTTCCAGGCAAAAATTGTTTGCTTAAACTTCACTTTTCTGTGTGAATCTGATTGCCGCCATTCCGTGGACTGTTGCTTCGATTCTGGTGTGACGTAGGCCACCCATGTTTCATCGTTCTTAACAATTTGGCTTAAGAAATCATCACCGTCGTTGTGGTACCGCTCAGGGAAACTCAATGCACTGTCTAAACGTTTGGTTAGGTTGACATCCGTCAACATTTTCGGTACCCAACGTGCGCACGATTTTCGGTAATTCAAGTGCTCGGTCACAGTAGAGCACTTGCCCGCGAAAGGCAAAAAGTCCCGAGTTCCAGTCTCGGTCCGGCACACAGTTTTAACCTGCCAGGAAGTTTCATACCAGCGCACACTCCGCTGCAGAGTAAAAAATCTCATTTCGTAATTTGTTGTCTGGTAGTTTTACCTGTCCTGTAGTGATTTAGTTGATAACTATTTTTTGTAGAGATTTTTCTTTTGCGTAATCAACATCTTCACATCATCAGACATCCATGGAAGATCCCATTTACCTAGACTCTTACTCTCAGTCCCTAGTACCTATAGAGAAGTGCTTTTTAATATTTTCATATTCTACTCCAACATTGTCATTTTCTGGAATCGCTTTTAGTTCATTTTGTAATCTATGATGAAATAAATCCTTGATGCTGAACTGCTTCAAGGAGAAAGAGGTTATACCTTGTCTGCTCTAATTTCTCATCATTGCTGTGGTCACCCACTTGTCCAGTTGTTGATGGTTATCTCCTAAATGGGCATTCAACTTTGCTGAATCTCAGAAGTGATCACACCCACAGTTGGCTTCTACTATACAGTCTTTAACTACTATTTTTGGCCGTTGCTTGGTAATGATGTAATCAATTATTGATGTCTGCTGTAATGATGGTCTCTCCCATATATATCTGTGAATATCTTTATGTGCCCAGAATTTTCCAGGCAAATTGGTTACAGAATTCTATAAGATTTTCCCCAGAACTATTAATGACATCTTCTCCTTATCTCTCTACTAGTGCATCATTTATTTGTGAGCCAACCCTCGCATTAATCTCCTGCTATTATTACTTCTTGGTGCTTTTTGACTTGATTGAGTAGGTGGCCTAATTTCTGGTAGAAATGGTCTGTGGTTTGCTGCGCCGCATCGTCGTTTGGTGCATACACCCCTATTATAACTGTTTCAGTGCCACATAACTTGATGGTAATAGTGACAATTCTATCGAATATAGATGCTAGTCCTTGATGTAAGCGCTCAGGTCTTTGTTATCTAGGCTAGAACAGAAACGCCTACTTAAGCTCGTTTATGTCAACTCCAAAAACGGATGAAATTTGCAAATTTCTCATTCCCTTGTCCCTTCTTTTTTGTTTCTGAGAGAATAATTATATCCACCTTCAGTCGACTAATTTCATTCTCTATTTCGGCGTGTTTATTTGTCAGGCTTTGAATGGTCCATGTACCAACTCTCAATGTCCTTTTCCTTGCCAATAAGTTCTGCTACAAAAGTTGCTTCTAACCAAAAAAGAAAAACACGACAAAATGTAATTGTTGTGTACATAGTTCCGCGTAGTCAGCGCGTACACAACTTTCCCACTAGAGCGCGCCCCGCTAAGCACAACAGCGCAGGCGCAGCGCTCGTCCGTCTCCGCACTACGAGATGGCGCTCCTTAGAGACGGACCAAATGCTACTTCCGCCGAGCCGCGTATTAATATGTAACGCAACCAATGAGATTGCTGCTAACGTAGGACCTTTTTCTCCTCGTGGATCACACTCGCGCAGTGATACCTGAACGCACGAGGTATTATAACGAGTGTACAGATCTCCGATTAGTCAGTCTGCACCAGTCTGGACCAGTCTGTAACAGTCTGCATTAGTCTGTACCAGTCTATAGTCAAGTTTCAGTCTGCGCCTAATAAGATTATCATATTTCTGTACATAGCCATGAAGATAAATGTATAGACACTTTGTCAAGTATCAGAGATATGTGAGAATAAGATTAACGTACCAAGACCAAAGGAACTTCAGATTGTTAATTGTAAATAGCATCCAGAACCAAGTTAAGTTATTTTTAAGCTTGTTATTATTTTAATAAAAGTGTGTGAAAACTAATCAAGTTCTGTTTAAAGTTGGTCACCGTCAATCTGCTATTCTAAGCGTGCAAGTGGCTTTTCTATCGTCTGACCTAACGGCAGAAGATAAACACGCCATGATAAGACCACGAGACATATTGCGAACACTCGCCTACTTCGTTAGAGCGACAAGTGAAATAATCTGATGGTGTGTGTACCGAAGGTCTTACAGTACGCACACCACAGTAATACAGAATCATATCTACCACATAACACGTTTATTGTGTGTATAAAAAGAAACATCTATTTCTGGCCACTGATGATGCTTCCCAAATAAAAGAAGCGAAACGCGTATGACAATAAGCAGACTGCCTTCATTTAGTTACATAGACAGTACATACCTCTATGGATTTAGAGCAACTCAGGGAAAGACAGAAAAAAATTAAGAGTAAAAATAGTTCGTTGCAAAAGATGTTGATCTTTGTAAGCCATTTTTGTACGTTATTGTTTGTGTAATGTTCATGCGTCAATTTTCACAAAAAAGAGGTATTTCACGGTACAGTTCTATAAGTTTTACAATGTGGTCATTGGTCCATCCCCTTTACTATACAAACATTCATCGGTGGCGAATATCGAGTGTCACCTACATTTCCCCAGTTGCCTTGTTAAAATTTGCTTCTTTCAAAATGGCTCTGAGCACTATGGGACTCAACTGCTGTGGTCATAAGTCCCCTAGAACTTAGAACTACCTAAACCTAACTAACCTAAGGACAGCACACAACACCCAGCCATCACGAGGCAGAGAAAATCCCTGACCCCGCCGGGAATCGAACCCGAGAACCCGGGCGTGGGAAGCGAGAACGCTACCGCACGACCACGAGATGCGGGCTTATCTACCTATCTTGGTAGAAGTTTATTAACTCCTAAAGAAGAGGCATTTTTTGTTTTTGAACTTAAACGAAATTATTATTAATATTATTATTATAAGTTAGTTCTCCACAAATTTCTTGTAAACCAATAAACTTTCGTTTGAACTTAAAGTAGAAGAATAAGTTATCTTACAAACAAAATTTACGAGCTCAAACTGCAATGTCACTACGTTCTTTTTCCCTCCGTAATATGTGCTGAGATTATCGCCTGCTGAAAGCCATCGAAATTACGTCGAATAGTCCTTACAAAACTCTACCATCTGGTGAGCAAGATGTATGAGACAGGCGAAATTCCCTCTGACTTGAAGAAGAATATAATAATTCCAATACCAAAGAAAGCAGGAGTTGACAGATGTAAAAATTACCGAACTATCAGTTTAATAAGTCCCAGCTGCAAAATACTAACGCGAATTCTGTACAGACGATTCGAAAAACTGGTAGAAGCCGACCTCGGGGAAGATCAGTTTAGATTCCGTAGAAATGTTGGAACACGTGAGGCAATACTGACCCTACGACTTATCTTAGAAAATAGATTACGGAAAGGCAAACCTATGTTTCCAGCATCTGTAGACTTAGAGAAAGCTTTTGACAATGTTGACTGGAATACTCTCTTTCAAATTCTGAAGGTGGCAGGAGTAAAATACAGGGACCGAAAGGCTATTTACAATTTGTACAGAAACCAGATGGCAGTTATAAGAGTCGAGGGACATGAAAGGGAAGCAGTGGTTGGGAAGAGTGTGAGACAGGGTTGTAGCCTCTCCCCGATGTTATTCAATCTGTATATTGAGCAAGCAGTAAAGGAAACGAAAGAAAAGTTCTGAGTAGGTATTAAAATCCATGGAGAAGAAATAAAAACAGAGGCTCGCCGATGACATTGTAATTCTGTCAGAGACAGCAAAGGACTTGGAAGATCAGTTGAACGGAATGAAAAGTATCTTGAAAGGAGGGTGTAAGATGAACATCAACAAAAGCAAAACGAGGATAATGGAATGTAGTCGAATTAAGTCGGGTGATGCTGAGGGAATTAGATTAGGACATGAGACACTTAAAGTAGTAAAGGTGTTTTGCTATTTGGGGAGCAAAATAACTGATGATGGTCGAAGTAGAGAGGATACAAAATGTAGACTGCCAATGGCAAGGAAAGCGTTTCAGAAGAAGAGAAATTTGTTAACATCGAGTATAGATTTAAGTGTCAGGAAGTTGTTTCTGAAAGTATTTGTATGGAGTGTAGCCATGTATGGGAGTGAAACGTGAACAATAAATAGTTTGGACAAGAAGAGAATAGAAGTTTTCGAAATTTGGTGCTACAGAAGAATGCTGAAGATTAGATGGGTAGATCACATAACTGATGAGGAGGTATTGAATAGAATTGGGGAGGAGTTTGTGGCGCGACTAGAAGAAGGGATCGGTTGGTAGGACATGTTCTGAGGCATCAAGGGATCACCAATTTAGTACTGGAGGGTAAAAATCGTCGAGGGAGACCAAGAGATGAGTACACTAAGCAGATTCAGAAGGATGTAGGCTGCAGTAGGTACTAGGTATTGAAGAAGCTTGCACAGGATTTAGTAGCATGGAGAGCTGCATCGAACCAGTCTCAGGACTGAAGACTACAACAACAGCACACGTGGAACGACATTTTCCCAGAAGCGACCGAGTATCTGGGGATATTTTCGACTCGTCTGCTGCCGAGCCTTTCTAGGAAATCGTATTGTGGCACTTGCCGGGCTCTCCTCGTGGAATATGGGGAGGGGGCAGGGGGGCCTGATATGAGTGTTTCATTCCAGCTTTACTGCTGGCGCGCGCGCAAGATCTCAGACACGGTGGTCTAGTCTGCCCAAGTAGCGGTCGACCGCCCAGGAGCTGAGTCACAGTGGGGAGGCGAGAGCTTACGGGACTGGTTTCTCGCTGGCATTCCGTTCCGTCCTTCGGCCGTGACCGCCATCGAGTACATCGAGTAGAGCGCGGCCTGCTAACACCCGGCACCGACATTCCCACCAGCTGACGTCACACCGAGGCTGAGCATCTTCCTCTCTGCTATAGTTCAATTCTATCTTGGCGGTTCGCGCATGCCCGCCCAGACGCGGGAGATTGCTGCGTTGCCAGTTGTACGCGCCAAGAGAAGCAGCGCCATAGTATAGTATAGTTCGCAAACTTACGTTTAGGGGGGAGCGCGTAGTTTACGAAGTAAAGCCACCAAGGCCACATTAACCCTTTCGCTGCTACAGAGACGTGCTCCCCGCATTCCGCGATGTGCGCCATTTTATCATCATTGCACTGTTAGCCTGTACAGACACATGGTGTTTCGAGTGATTTGACACACGTATCATTCGATTTCACAAAAACTATTTGGCCTAAAAATTTTATTTTTACACATCTTCTTGATTGATACCTTCCCCCCATAAATGACTTAATTTTGTTTCGAAGTTGAACGCAGTTATTGTGCAGCATTAGATGTAGTAAATCATTGCAGAGTTTGCAGAGGTAAAAGTCCATAGCGTATACTTTCCATATGGTCGATTTTAGTTGCCACTAGAAATTTCAAAAAATTACATTCAAACGAATAAAATTCATGAAGTAAGACACTTCGATATTGTTTTTAAATAAAGAAAATATTAAGCACTGAACAAGGATCGAACTTAGAAACTTTCGCTTGGCAGCCCTATACTATAACCACTACACGAACACAGCTCAACATTCAATTTGCCTGCCAGAGGACTTTAAAATGTCACGCAAAATACCGACAAACACTGTTGGTATGACTATGAATTACTCACGTTTCGTCGAAGTACAATAGGAAATAAACAATTACCGCTGTTCTTTATTGCGAAAAAGCGGTTAGTGCGAATGGTACAAACACCTTTCCTTGCTATCATCTCAATTAGGAGGCTTATTGCTTGTTTGGTTTAATCAATTAATAGAATATGAAGCAATTGGTATAAAGAATGCTTTTTACAAACGTTCTATAAAAGAAAGTCTGCCATCAAGACACTGCTTTTGTTCAATCACTTTATTTATGACTGAAAGTTTCTAAAACTGAAAGCACTCGTCCGTGCTCTGCACTGCAGTCGAACTCTGGCAACGTCGTTCTCTGTTCATTGGCTGACTGTGTTCTGTGACGTCAGATGCGCAGAACGAACCTAAACTCGGCCGCCGTCATAAATGACGCGCACTTTAGCCCAGTCAACGAAGACCGGAAAAGTGACTGCGGGAAAAAAGATAAGATACGTGTAGACGAACTCTTCTGTACAGTGATATAGATCTACATCTACATCTGCACATATACTCCGCAAGCCACTGTGGCAGTTTTTGTGTATCATCAACATCGACAAGTGCAATGAATATGGATGATACGATACTCTATGGCAGGGCTTCTCAACCTGTGGTCCGCGGACCCCTTAGGGGTCCGCCATCTCTTTCTAGGGGGTCCGCGGCCACCTTTCACCAAATCGTGTAAAATAATGAGTAAAATTATTGAATAAAAATGTGAAAATCAAATTCATCACTATTGCTTTTCGTGCGAAAAACATGTGTACTTTTACTTCAGGTCGTATCCCCAAGCAGCCTTTGCGGTTCCTAAGTGAGAACGCATACACAGTTTAGTGCGGGAGAATGCGGCTTCTCTTATCGACTGTTTCGCAGCAATACGGGGGTCGTTTGTGCGCTCGGAACCGCGGGACTGCTACGGTCGCAGGTTCGAATCCTGCCTCGGGCATGGATGTGTGTGATGTCCTTAGGTTAGTTAGGTTTAAGTAGTTCTAAGTTCTAGGGGACTGATGACCTAAGATGTTAAGTCCCATAGTGCTCAGAGCCATTTTTTTTTTATGCGCCGGCTCACGGCGCTAGATGCGCTGAAACCTTTTAGGCATGCGCGGAGCGAGCTTTGTCGACCAATCACAGCGCTCGCTGGCACGTATGCGGCCCCAGGCATCATTAATTAATGTTAAACTTGCTTTGTCAGTGCACAACCTATCTCATAAGTCGATTTTTGACCAGTTTATTAGTTCTAATGTGGATCGGTGGCTGAAGTCAGGATCACTGAAGAAGGGTGCAGTTTCTCCATCGTCTTCACAACAAGGGAAGTTTCCAGTTGAAATGAATAAGGAGGGAGGACGACCAAAGGAAGACTTTACATACATTTGAACATTTTTCTTCGGATTTCACAAAAAATCACACACACACACACACGACTGTTACGAAATATGCATGTTCCTTACACAATAGTAGCCAAATAGTGGAAGTGAACAGACCATGAGAGGCAGCTTGTCAACAGCGAACAGTTTGGACGTGACGTTGATTGCTCATGGAGGAAGACGGCTCCATCGTGTGAAATTTCAATTACCAAGTAATTTTAATCAAGCAATAGTGTGTTGAACAAAGGGAGTAAAGCCACTAGCAAGTGTCTGGATGTGCTCTTGACTGACTAGGGGTCCGCCATGGATTTTCGACTGAAGAAGGGTCCGCCAGCTGAAAAGGTTGGGAAGCCCTGCTCTATAGTATTCTGTGGTTTGAATTCACTCTGGTTTTTTAGTAGTTACATTAATTTGATTTTGTAAATGACAATATTATACACATGTATAATGCATTATTCATACTACAACTTCTCCCGGATAATTAGTTTGTTCAAATTGCACAAGAATTCCACCTGACGTAGTGTAATAATGTTGACTGTAAGTTGTGTTCATATCACTGAAATTACAGATCGTACATCAGAGCTTTTATAATTTTTGTCTTCGATGGATTTAATTATTCTTAGCAAATTGATCATGAAGCGGAACCACAGAATACCACCCGCACACAACACTGACGTATGCTACCAAAAAAATAATTTTCTCCGTGATTCGTCCGTAGTTTAATTTTGGCCTCATACATCAGCAATGAAATCTTGTTCTTAGAAAATGCACTCTGATTCGATTAAATTTTTCTTTTATAGAGTTCAGTACCACCGGTGCACATTTATTTCTAACACATCGGAATATTGAAAGTTTGCTGTTTCAAGTAATTTAAATTTGCCGCTGTAATAAAAGTTAAGATGGCGGCCAACAAAAGATAGAGGATTTCTTTTTTAATTAAGATTTTCCTTTTCCCATTAAATAATTTAAATCATTTAAATTGATGCCACCAATAGAAAAATTTTTAAATTGTTTTGAAAATTAATTTAACACAAACCCATGCTATTTTCAACTAGAAGTACAGGCGAAGTTGCTATATAATCGCAACTGACAATGACTGCGCTTCTTGCAGCTATGATAAAACAATTAATACAAAATTATAATTAAAAGAGGAAGTGAATTTTAAATAATTAATCATAAATAGTTTTAACGAATTTGGCTCTATTTGTTTTACCAGCAAATGAACATAAAAGGACAATAATTTTACATTAAATGTTTTTCATTTAACATGCCTCAAATCGATTCGCGTCTTGTTTCGGCGATGTACATCAGAAGAAGACGACAAAAGTGTACAAAACAAAAGAAAAGATTGACATAGATTAACAAAGAATGAGACACAAATATTGTTTTACATAATTATCATCTTTTTAAGAAATAGTTACATAATTGAATGAATACTATCCACACGTTCATATTCCACTCGTAATAAAAAATTATATATATCGTGGATGTTATACTACCCTACGGTGCGTGGCAGTGGGTGCCCTGCAAAATTACTAGTCATATCCTTTCGTGTTCCACTCGCAAATAGAGCGAGGGAAAAACGACTTTCTATAGGTCTTAAATCTCTTACCTTATTTTGGTGGCCATTACGTGCAATGTATGTTGGTGGTAGAATCGTTCATCAGTCGGTTCTCTAAATTTTCTTAACAGAAAACAACGCCGCCTTCCCTCCATGGATTCCCATTTGAGTTCCCGAAGCATCTACATAAAAATTGTTTGAACCTACCTGTAACAAATCTAGCCCCCCCCCCCCCCCCCCCCCTTGTTTGAATTGCTTCGATGTCTTTCTTCAATCTGAATGGTTGAAATGGCTCTGACAAGGGAACCTCCCCATCGCACCCCCTCAGAATAAGTAATTATAAGTTGGCACAGTGGATAGGCCTTGAAAAACTGAACACAGATCAATCGAGAAAACAGGAAGAAGTTGTGTGGAACTATGAAAAAAATAAGCAAAATATACAAACTGAGTAGTCCATGCGCATGATTGGCAACTTCAAGGAGAGTGTGAGCTCAAGAGCGCCGTGGTCCCGTGGTTAGCGTGAGCAGCTACGGAAAGAGAGGTCCTTGGTTCAAGTATTCCCTCGAGTGAGAAGTTTACTTTTTTTATTTCCGCAAAGTTATGATCTGTCCGTTCGTTCATTGACGTCTCTGTTCACTGTAATAAGTTTAGTGTCTGTGTTTTGCGACCGCACCGCAAAACCGTGCGATTAGTAGACGAAAGGACGTGCCTCTCCAATGGGAACTGAAAACATTTGATCGCAATGTCATAGGTCAACCGATTGCTCCACAGGAAAACACGTCTGATATATTCTATACGACACTGGTGACGGCATGTGCGTCACATGACAGGAATATGTTGTCGACCCACCTAACTTGTACACTTGGCGAATGGGTAAAAAGATTCTTCTACCTTGCCCGATGTAGGTTTTCTTGTGGATGTGATGATCATAATTTAAATTAAATAAATTAAACTTTCCGCTCGAGGGAAGACTTGAACCAAAGACCTCTCGTTCCGCAGCTGCTCACGCTAACCACGGGACCACGGCGCTCCAGAGCTCAAACTATCCTTGATGTTGCCTATCTTGCTCATGGACTACTCAGTTAGTGTATTTTGCTTATTTGTTTCATAGTTCCACACAACTTCTTCCTGTTTTCTCGATTGATCTGTGTACAGTTTTTCAAGGCCTATCCACTATGCCAAGTTATAATTAAATCTGAGGGGGGTGCTATGGGGAGGTTCCCTTGTGAGCACTATGGGACTTAACATATGTGGTCATCAGTCCCCTAGAATTTAGAACTACTTAAACCTAACCAACCTAAGGACACCACATACATCCATTCCCGAGGCAGGATTCGAACCTGCGATCGTAGCGGTCGCGCGGTTCCAGACTGTAGCGCCTAGAAGCGCTCGGCAACTCTGGCCGGCCCTTCAATCTGACCTGGTTCAAAAATGGTTCAAATGGCTCTGAGCACTATGGGACTTAACTTCTGAGGTCATCAGTCCCCTAGAACTTAGAACAACTTAAACCTAACTTACCTAAGCACATCACACACATCCATGCCCGAGGCAGGATTCGAACCTGCGACCGTAGCAGTCGCGCGCTTCCGGACTGAAGCGCCTAGAACCGCTCGGCCAGTGCCACCGGCTAGACGTAAAAAGGTATGAGGAAAGAAACAACATAGCTTTGAACATCACTTAATTATTGAAAAGATTGAAATAATATTCGGGAAAACTCCAGCACAATCGCGCGCTTCTTAGGTGACCAGACGAAAAGTGTAAAATGCTCTCGTTCCCATCGTACATAGTATTCTAATTACAAACAGCAGTGATGAAAATTCCTAACGTAAACAGAGAATAATTTTTCTGTGCGAGCTATCATTGATGCAAAAGCGTACTGCAGGGATTTCACCGTACTGTTGAATACTGAAGACACTTAAGGCATTAATTACAGTCAGTCGTCTGGTAATCTCTTGGCGCTTTCCTCATCCGAATCCGAGAAATACATTTCTGGAACCGTGATCCGCTACGTTGATAACGAGTCGATCAACAACAGAATGCACGAAGCTAAGCTTTCCTTTTGTGCCGAGCCGTTCTACATCCCGCCAGCGTTCGGCAGTGACGTGTGGAAAATCTGCGTGCTTTAGTTCCATTACGTCTAGCACCGTAACACTCTTGTTATTTTGCGATTCAAATCCCTGAACTTGGCTCCAGGTCAGTTCTGTTGGGTCATAATGTACTGGTACAGTGGCAAACGTAAAATTGCGGCATTTGTATGGTGTGTTCGATGCTGTGAAAATGATTGTTTTTCATATCTCTACGACATTTATCTGCATCTGGGATGTAAAACATTGGACGTAATCCAAATAAAGAGTATCTAGTTTTTCATTTTTGCCTTAAAAATTAAATTGTGTTTTGTTAATTTCAGCTACCTTTATTAACAGTCTTTCATAAAATATCGATAAATAAGAATTTATATTTGAAATGAAAATAAGCGTTTCGCGTGCAATATGTAACTGAAAACAAGAATACGTGCATTATTCGTAAAACAGTGATCATGAATTTTTCAATTACCAGATGTACGTATTTCAAGTAGAGCGATAAAAAAAAGTAACTCAGACAGGATTTGATTCACCGAACTACGATCTGTAGGAGATCGACAAGTTACTTTTTTTTTTTTTTTTCCTTTACGCTCGCCAAGTATTGCCTTCTCAGCCCGGGTTCTCCGCCTTTAAAGAATTTGATGATGTGGAAACGCGCTTCTTCTGAACGACACACGAAGTAAGCCCCTTCTGTTGCCTTTGTTTGCGACATGGCTTGAATAAAAATAAATAAGCTACCGATTGTGCTATATATATATATATATATATATATATATATATATATATATATATATATATATTGACAATTAATGTGTTAATTCTATCTATAACACGCCCTCGGAAAACTTCAAAGTCGATTATCTCTGTAAATTTATGAAAAACATTAAGAACAACCTATTTCTCGGCACCTTTAACCGTGTTCCACTACCGAACAAGAAGCAAAGTCAGCCATTTTCATAGTGCGTATTAACAGCGCGACAATCGGAGCACAACAGCGCAGAGTCTGGGACTGCACGATTTTTGAAGTAAATGCTACATAGCTAAATCGTGTTTAAGAAATACGTCGGTGGTTGTCAATACATTTGAATATCTTGCACTTTCATTTAACGTAACTTAGTAATAATCAGGGCCCGGATTTTAATGACAAGTCATATTTTTTTCTGAACTGTAGGGTGAATTTTAGAACAATTTATACACAAATCTAGGCATTTTAGTGTCGAAAAATGAATTTTGATTGTGCATATAAAGTCATATTTCAACAAATTTTAGTAATAGGCCATATTGCGGCTAATTTTTAATACAGTAGCTCATATTTCCGTCAACTTTTGCCAAAAATGCATATACCATTTTTCTCGTATCTTGCGGGACACACGAATAAGACAATGAATATGTTGCTCACGAGACAATATTTAACCTGCTATTATGAAAGATAAACAGACAAATTAGAACACAGCTTTAGTTCTCAGGACTGTAGCAGAAACTTGGAATATATCAACGCCAATTTTTCAGTGATATCAAAAGCCATCAAAACGACTGGACACAGTTGGCACTCAGCTATGTGAGGCCCTGAGTATTGTGCAACATGTGCAGAGTGTGTTGGGTCGAGCTCGTGGTCAGGTGGCTGACAAAGTGAAAACCAAATTGCAAAGTGTTCTCCAACGGAATGCTGGATATTCTACACCATACGAAATTAGTGACAGCCTTTGAGGGAATGCCGCAACATCTGAGGATACTGAAACAAAGCTGACCTCTAGTGACATGGCTGCCTTCAAATACGCTCCAGTGACATCTTGTGAAGTGGAGAGGAGCATTTCCAGTTAGAAAACTATCCTCAGCGTAGATCTTTGACAATGGAAAACCTGAAAATGCACCTTGTGATCCAGTGAAACTTTGCAGATACTAAAGATTGACATGCGGTGTTAAGTAATGTGAAATGCTTTAAATGCTATGTAGAAATAAAAACATTGTTTTCCTGTTTCGATAGGTGATCTTTTCACTGTACTTTGTATTTAGAAAATAAAACATTCAGGAATTCAAAAAAATAGCTCCAAATTAGCCACAAACCGTACACAAAGAAATATTTTGAGAAGTGAATTTTGGATTACTTTATGGTGAATAAAAAATTAAACAAACAAACAAGAATGCTTTAAATAAACTTCTATTAAGTCATATTTTATTTTTTAAGGTTATATTTATGCAAGTTTTAGGTCATAAATGCTTGCATATTTCACTTTTTTTGGAGGTAATTAAAATCTGGGCCCTAGTAGTAATATATCTCATACATCAGTACGAGCTACTTATACACACAGGTATCTGACAAGGAGATGGACTCCCACCAATCCTGTTAAACAGAGTCTTAGACAAAATTCTCAAACAATGGGAAGAACAAGTTAAAGGAATACAGCTAGGAAGAACACGTTAAACAAGAACAATCATAGAATGTCTGGCATTTGTAGATGACATAGCCATACTTAGTAATAACACACAGGAGGCAAAGGAAGCTGGAACACCTACATGAAATAGCTGTCAAAACAGGTCTACAGATATCTTATGAGAAGACTCAGTACATGGAACAACAAACCAACAATGTACACATCATGTAAACAATGTATGGATCCGTAAAAAGAGTCGAAAAATTTAAATATTTAGGGTAATACATACAAATAGGAGGATCAAACAAGGCAATCAACATATAACGAACAGAAAGATTCCAGAAAGCATACAAACTCACATGGTGGTCACATTATAATACGAAAAGCATATCACGACAGGCCAAAATTAGACACTACAAAACAGTTGTATTACCGGAAGCACTATATGCGTCAGAAACGACCACAATTGGAGCATCAGGCATTATAGAGACAGAAAAAAAATTCTCAGGAAAATATTCGGACCAATACACAAAGATGGCATATGGATGAAAAGATCTACCAGTGAGTTATACCAACACACTGACAGACTCACAGACATCATCAGAAAATGCAGACTAAAGTTCTACGGACACATACAGAGAATGGACGACAAAAAAATGCTTCAAATGGCTCTGAGCACTATGGAACTTAGCTACTGAGGTCATCAGTTCCCTAGAACTTAGAACTACTTAAACCTATCCAACCTAAGGACAACACACACATCCATGCCCGAGACAGGATACGAACCTGCTACCATAGCGGTTGCGCGGTTCCAAACTATAGCGTCCAGAACCGGTCGGCCACTCCGGCCGGCAGAATGGACAACACCAGACTTACAAAGAGAATCTTTGATGTAGTAAAACATACAAGCCTTAAAACAAATTGATATCATGAAATAGAGGAAGACATAAGGCAGCTGGGGATCAACAAACAAATGATAAAAGACAGAAGGAATTCAGGAACAAAATTAGGAAAGCAAAATAGATGGTAAATAAGAGGAAGATGGGAGCATTATGGATGGAACAAAGTAAACAATAGCATAGTCAAAGGATGAAGAGATTTTGGGAGAGAAAAGAAAGAAACGAAAGAAGTGAAAATTGTGTCATAATGAGATATTTGAGTTCAAACACTGTCCATAAAGGCAAAAATGATATGAGTGAATGAAGTAGGAGCTACTTCCAGGAGCGTAACACCACCAGTGTACCCGTTGGACCGTGCCAACAAAATATTTTCGCATTCCGAGGAGAAAGTTGGTGACTGGAATTTCGTGAGAAGATTCCGTCGCAACGAAAAACGCCTTTCTTTTAATGATTTCCAGCCCAAATCCTGTGTCATTTCTGTGACACTCTCTCCCATATTTCGCGATAATACAAAATGTGCCGCCTTTCTTTGAAGTTTTTCGATGTACTCCGTCAGTCCTATCTGGTAAGGATCCCACACCGCGCAGCAGTATTCTAAAAGAGGACGGACAAGCGTAGTGTAGGCAGTCTTCTTAGTAGGTCTGTTACATCTTCTAAGTGTCCTGCCAATAAAACGCAGCCTTTGGTTAGCCTTCCCCACAACATTTTCTATGTGTTCCTTCCTATTTACGTTGTTCGTAATTGTAATACCTAGGTATTTAGTTGAATTTACGGCTTTTCAATTAGACTGATTTTTCGTGTAACCCAAGTTTAACGAGTTCCTTTTAGCACTGATGTGGATGACCTCAAACTTTTCGTTATTTAGAGTCAACTGCCAATTTTCGTACCATTCCGATATTTTTTCCAAATGATTTTGCAGTTTGTTTCGATCTTCTGATGACTTTATTAGTCGATAAACGACAGCGTCATCTGCAAACAACCGAAGACGGCTGCTCAGATTGTCTCCCAAATCGTTTATATAGATGAGGAACAGCAAAGGGCCTATAACACTACCTTGGGCAACGCCAGAAATCACTTTTGTTTTACTCGATGACTTTCCGTCAGTTACTACGAAATGTGACCTCTCAGACAGGAAATCGCAAATCAAGTCACATAACTGAACGATATTCCATAAGCACGGAATTTCACTACGAGCCGCTTGTGTGGTACAGTGTCAAAAGTCCTCCGGAAATCCAGGAATACGGAATCGACCTGAAATCCCTTGTCAATAGCACTCAGCACTTCATGTGAATTAAGAGCTAGTTGTGTTTCACAGGAACGATGTTTTCTAAACCCATGTTGACTGTGTGTCAATAGACCGTTTCCTTCGAGGTAGTTCATGATGTCCGAACACAATATATGTTCTAAAATCCCGCTGCATATCGACGTTGATGATATGGGCCTGTAATTTAGTGGATTACTCCGACTACTTTTCTTGAATATTGGTGTGACCTGTGCAACTTTCCAGTCTTTGGGTACAGATCTTTCGACGAAATGGTTCAAATGGCTCTGAGCACTATAGGACTTAACATCTTAGGTCATCAGTCCCCTAGAACTGAGAACTACTTAAACCTAACTAACCTAAGTACATCACGCACATCTATGCCCGAGGCAGGAATCGAACCTGCGACCGTAGCAGTCCCACGGTTCCGGACTGCAGAGCCTAGAACCGCACGGCCACCACGGCCGGCATTTTTCGTCGAGCGAACGGTTGTATATGATTGTTAAGTATGGAGCTAATGTATCAGCATACTCCGAAAGGAGCCTAATTGGTATGCCGGCCGCAGTGGTCTCGCGGTTAAGGCGCTCCGTCCGGAACCGCGCGACTGCTACGGTCGCAGGTTCGAATCGTGCCTCGGGCGTGGATGTGTGTGATGTCCTTAGGTTAGTTAGGTTTAAGTAGTTCTAAGTTCTAGGGGACTGATGACCACAGATGTTAAGTCCCATAGTGCTCAGAGCCATTTGAACCGTTTGAACCTAATTGGTATACAGTCTGGACCAGAAAACTTGCTTTTCATCAAGTTGCTTCACTACTCCGAGTATATTTACTTCTACGTTACTCATGTTGGCAGCTGTTCTAGATTCGAATTCTGGAATATTTACTCCGTCTTGTTTTGTGAATGCATTTCGGAAGGCTGTGTTTAGTAACTCTGCTTTGGCAGCACTGTCTTCGATAGTATCTCCATTGTTATCGCGTAGGGAAGGCATTGATTGTTTCTTGCCGCCAACACATACGACCAGAATCTCTTTGGATTTTCTGCCAGGTTTCGAGACTAAGTTTCGTTGTGGAAACTGTTATAGGCGTCTCGCATTGAACTCCACGCTAAATTTCGAGCTTCTGTAAAAAATCGCCATCTTGGGAATTTTGCGTCTGTTAAAATTTGGCATGTTTGTTTCGTTGTTTTTGCAACAGTGTTCTAACCCGCACCATGAGTTCCGTCGCGGGCCCTGTGGTTTATATCGTAACTCAAATGAGTTTGTGGATAAAATCTTCTGCGCGGGCTGTTAAAAACACCTTTACCAAAAAGTCACCACCGGTTTCGCAACAGTAGAAATAAATGAGCTGATAGGTGACAGGTTTCTTTTAAACAGTCACGGCGCGGGAAAGTGTCTGCTTACAGCCAGGCCCCATTATTCATCGTCAAGATAAAAACAGATAGCATTACGCGACTCGGCTCTACTTTGCTGCGCCTTGACTGTGTAAAAGGACATATTACCTATCACCTGAAGACGCGTTTGTACTGGTGCGGAACCGGTACCGAGTTTGTAATAAAACTGGTTTAACAGCCAGCGCAGAAGATTTTATTCACTATGTGGAATTTTGGCTGCGGCTGCCGGACGTCTGAAATAATATGACCAAACGATTTGATGCGGAGTGACAAACAGGATGATTCACGAAGATATGCAAATATTTTAATATATTATTCTATAAGTAAAACTGAAGAAACAACTTCCGATAAAAATCTCGCAAGTGTTTAGCTGCGGAGTTACGGCTAGTAAAAGATTTTGCCTGATATTTAGCAACTTCGCTTATGTGAAGCCATCACAAAACTGTACGAGGTTAAAGTGAAGAACGGTTTCCATTTGTTGTTGTTCTCTTCGGTCCTCTGACTGGTTTGATGCAGCTCTCCATGCTACTCTGTCCTGTGCAAGCCTCTTCATCTCCCAGTACCTACTGCAGCCTACATCCTTCTGAATCTGCTTAGTGTATTCATCTCTTGGTCTCCCTCTACGATTTTTACCCTCCACGCTGCCTTCCAATATTAAATTGATGAACCGTTTATGCTTCAGAACACGTCCTACCAACCGATCCCCTCTTCTAGTCAACTTGTGCCACAAACTCCTCTTCTCCCCAATCCTATTCAATACCTCCTCATTAGTTATGTGATCTACCCATCTAATCTTCAGCATTCTTCTGTAGCATCACATTTCGAAAGCTTCTATTCTCTTCTTGTCCAAACTATTTATCGTCCATGTTTAACTTCCATATATTGCTACACTCCATACAAATACTTTCAGAAGCGACTTCCTGACACTTAAATCTATACTCGATATTAACAAATTTCTCTTATTCAGAAACGGTTTCCTTGCCATTGCCCGTCTACATTTTATATCCTCTCTACTTCGACCATCATCAGTTATTTTGCTCCCCAAATAGCAAAACTCATTTACTACATGAAGCGTCTCTTTTCCTAATATAATTCCCGCAGCATCACCCGATTTAATTCGACTACATTCCATTATCCTCGTTTTGCTTTTGTTGACGTTCATCTTATATCCTCCTTTCAAGAGACTGTCCATTCCGTTCAGCAGCTCGTCCAGGTCCTTTGCTGTCTCTGACAGAATTACAATGTCATCGGCGAACCTCAAAGTTTGTATTTCTTCTCCATGGATTTTAATTCCAACTCTGAACTTTTCTTTTGTTTCCTTTACTGCTTGCTCAATATACAGATTGAATAACATCGGGGATAGGCTACAACCCTGTATTAGTCTGTCGGAAAAGAACACAAACGCCCCAAAAAGGGCTTGGAATGTTGTGTGATCACTTACCGAAGGAAGGTATCAGTGATCAGTGATCCTGTGACGGCATCTATGACGACGGCTCCTACAAGGAATGTTAAGAAAGGTACGAAGATATATTTGCTCAGCAAGGGTGACAGGATACACATTTCAGAATATCTCAGCAGTCAGCATTAAATATTCGGAGATGAGGACGAAGATGTGCAGAACAGATGGAAAAAATTCAAAGGCATCTTTCAATATACCCTAGACAAGTGTGTTCCGTGTGTAGTGGTTAATAAAAAAGAAAAAAGAGAAGAAAAGAAGAGGTTGAAAATGTGGGAAGAAATGGTGAGTAAAAAGTGGTTTTAAAATCGTTAGTGACCGTGAAAAAGGGACTTGGTATTACAGAAAAGCTATCGGACTTCGTGATTTGGAAAAACTATTGTTGGTTGGTCCTTGTGGCGTTTCTGAGCTAAGGTCAAACCAATTTCCACTACAAAAATTATTTGAAACAGAACAGAGACTAACATAATGTGATTAACAGGGGGAAATGGCGTAGATAAGAGTTCATTCTTTACCATGTTAACATGTCTTCTCTCGTGCGGTGTCCAGGTCTTGTTCTCCAAAAATCTCCTGCTTCATTTCTGCGTGAAAAGTGGTAGTTGCTCAAAAATCTTGCAATAAATTTCACTGCCCAGGTAGTACTAATGTATACAAATTAGAACCATCTTGATATTGAATGCAATGTATTTTACGTTGCTGCTTCCATCCTCCAAATTTCATACAAACTTCCACTGTACGTCTGCACATTAATAAGTTTTTTCGTCTTAATCAGACCAAGACTAGCTAATAAGTAAGTTAAGCTTACCCTCTCAAGAAACAAGAGCGGGTAGAAAATAAAAAGAGTTACAATTTTAGTACCTTCATTTTCTTATGTATTTTCTCTGCCGTCGAGCGCTCATACAGCTGCGACGGTATAATTTATATCTGAGGGAACGAGTGTAACTCGGCGAAATTCAAAGTCCCGCTACACGAGTAAGGTTTTAAGGGATGGGAAATATCCACCAGGATTTAATAGCCGTGTCAGAAAAGCGTTACGTAAACAAAGAGCACTTCATCTCAGATTCAAGAGAAGTAAAAACGTAGCTGACAAACAAAAGCTGAACGAAGCGAAAATGAGCGTAAGGAGAGGAATGAGTGAAGCGTTCAACAGTAAGATGTTGTCAACCGATCTGAATAGAAACCTTCAGAGATTTTGGACGTATGTAAAATCAGTAAGTGGATCAAAACCATCCGTTCATTCTCTGTGCCCACACCGGCACCAAAACGGAAGATAATAAGAGTAAGCCGAAATACTGAATTCGGTCTTGCGAAGTTGTTTCACCGCGGAAGATCTTAACATTGTGCCTTCTTTCAAGCGTCGTACGAACATCGAACTGCCAGATAGTGAGATAACCGACCGCGGAATTGAAAAGCAGCTACAATCGCTTAGAAGTGGAACGGTGTCAGGACCAGAAAATGGTGCAAATCGCTCTGAGCACTATGGGACTTAACAGCTGTGGTCATCAGTCGCCTAGAACTTAGAACTACTTAAACCTAACTAACCTAAGGACATCACACACATCCATGCCCGAGGCAGGATGCGAACCTGCGACCGTAGCGGTCGCTCGGTTCCAGACTGTAGCGCCTAGAACCGCACGGCCACTCCGGCCGGCTACCTATAAGATTCCATAAAGATTATGATAAACAACTTGATCCCCTTCTAGCAGTAATTTATCCTAGATCGCTTGAGCAACGAAAGGTACCCAACGACTGTCAAAATGCGAAGGTCATTCCCGTTTTTACGAAAGGCCGTAAGACAGATCCACACTGTTACAGACCTATATCGTTGACGTCAATGTGTTGTAGAATTTTAAAATATGCTTTACGCTCAACAATTATGACGTTTTGGAAATGTGTGTAAAAATCAACATGGATTACGCAAGCAGAGATCCCTCGAAACTCAGCTCGCTCTGTTCGTCCATGAGACCACCGCGCAGTGGGCAAATGGCTCTGAGCACTATGGGACTCAACAGCTGTGGACATTAGTCCCCTAGAACTTAGAACTACTTAAACCTAACTAACCTAAGGACATCACACACACCCATGCCCGAGGCAGGATTCGAACCTGCGACTGTAGCAGCAGCGCGGCTCCGGACTGGAGCGCCTAGAACCGCACGGCCACCGCGGCCGGCACGCGCAGTGGACGACGGCGCTCAGGTTGATTTCAGTAAGGCATTTGACACCGTCCCGCATTAACGTTTAATGATAAAAATACGAGCTTACGGAGTATCGGAGCAGACCTGCGACTGGATTCAAGACTTTCTTGCAGATAGAACTCAACACGTCGCTCTTAACGGAACAAAAAAGGTAAGATATTAAGTACCACAGGGATGTGTGATAGGACCGTTGCTGTATATATAAATGATCTACAGTAGTAGAAAGTGTCCGATGCACTTAAAAGCTATTCGCAGATGACGCAATTGTCTACGTATATCAAAGTAGCAGCGCAGAAGATAGTAGGAATTTGCAAAGCAACGAACTGCAGGTTCTGGCAGTTGACTCTAAATGTAAATAAATGAAACATACTGCGAATACATAGGAAAAGAAATCCACTACTGTACAGCCATGAGGGGTAGAGCCACGGGTCGAAACACATCTTACATGTAACGTTCATTGTCCAAAGTGCCGTCAGTGGGAACAAGAAGTGACCGAGACGTGTAACCGATGGCTCCCCGTACCATCACGACGGGTGATACGCCAGTATGGCGTTGACGATTACGCGCGTCCAATGTCCGTTCACCGCGATGTCGCCAAACATGGATGCGACCATCATGATGCTGTTAATAGAACCTGGATTCATCCGAAAAAAATGACGTTTCGCCATTCGTGCACCCAGGTTCGTCGTCGAGTGCACCATCGCAGGCGCTCATGTCTGCGATGCAGCGTCAAGGGTAACCGCAGCCACGGTCTCCGAGCTGATAGTCCGTGCTGCTGCAAACGCCGTCGAGCTGTTCGTGCAGATGGTTGTCGTCTTGCAAACGTCCCCATCTGTTGACTCAGGGATCGAGACGTGGCTGCACGATCCGTTACAGCCGTGCGGATAAGATGCCTGTCATCTCGACTGCTAGTGATACGAGACCGTTGGGATCCAGCACGGCGTTCCGTATTACCCTCCTGAATCCATCGATTCCATATTCTGCTAAAAGTGATTGGATCTCGACCAACGCGAGCAGCAATGTCGCGATACGATAATCCGCAATCGCGATAGGCTACAATCCGACCTTTATCAAAGTCGGAAACTTGATGGTACGCATTTCTCCTCCTTACACGAGGCATCACAACAACGTTTCACCAGGCAACGCCGGTCAACTGCTGTTTGTGTATGAGAATTCGCTTGGATACTTTCCTCATGTCAGCACGTTGTAGGTGTCACCACAGGCGCCAACCTTGTGTGAATGCTCTGAAAAGCTAATCATTTGCATATCACAGCATCTTCTTGCTGTCGGTTAAATCTCGCGTCTGTAGCACGTCATCTTCGTGGTGTAGCAATTTTAATGGCCAGTAGTGTACTTGCCTTTTTCGGTGCTCCTGCATCAGCTTTCTGTCGTGTTTTGTGTACCGTGGGGGATCAGTTCCGTCTCTCATTAATTTATTTGGTATGAATTTCTCGAGTGCTGTTGATGCTATTTCTTTGAACTTAAGCCACATATGGTCTTCACTTACATAGTTTAGAAGGATTGGAGACTGTCTCTTAGAAAGACGTCAACCGAATATTTAGTTGCTTTTATAAATAGATATATTTCGCGTTTAGTTTTGGTGTATTTCTCTGTTACGGAATTGAGCCTCGCTACGACTGTGTGTTCACTAATCCCTGTATCCGCCGTGATGCTCAGGATTATTTGTGGCTGAGAGGTCAAGTGTGTCTTCGTAACCATTTACAATTTGAATGGCCTCGTGAACTAATAGTTGAAAATAATTTTTAAAAAAGCATTTATAACAATAACGGAAGTTGTTTTCTGTTGCGTTGGCAGAAGAGCCAACAACGTGTTACTAGGGGAGGCCGAAATGCACGCGTTTTAGTTCACGCAGGCTGGCGTGAGGAGGGAAGGACTATACTGACCTGAGGTCTGGAACATGACAAGGAATTATAATTCAGAAAGCGGACGTAATTAGTTTGATATGTAACTTTAATCCATTAATGATGACCGTCGCTCTTGACGGTACATGAGTATCAATAATGTCTGTTCAGAAGACATAGTAACTGAATATAGCACCTTGCTAGGTCATAGCAAATTACGTAGCTGAAGGCTATGCTAAACTGTCGTCTCTGCAAATGAGAGCGTATGTAGTCAGTGAACCATCGCTAGTAAAGTGGGCTGTACAATTGGGGCGAGTGCTAGGGAGTCTCTCTAGACTAGACCTGCCGTGTGGCGGCGCTCGGTCTGCAATCACTGATAGTGGCGACACGCGGGTCCGACGTATACTAACGGACCGCGGCCGATTTAAAGGCTACCACCTAGCAAGTGTGGTGTCTGGTGGTGACACCACATTTTCTATCTACAACATGGTCTGAAAATGTATTTTTGTCGCCGGACGGTGTGGCCGAGCGGTTCTAGGCGCTACAATCTGGAACCGCGCGACCGCTACGGTCGCAGCTTCGAATCCTGCCTCGGGCATGGATGTGTGTGATGTCCTTAGGTTAGTTAGGTTTAAGTAGTTCTAAGTTCTAGGCGACTGATGACCTCAGATGTTAAGTCCCATAGTGCTCAGAGCCATTTGAACCATTTTTGTCAACATAGGGAAGGTAAATTGAAGTCAGTGCCAACTCTAACTGTGTGAGTAGAGTACCTATTCGTGATGAGACTCAAGTTTTCTTGGAACTGTTCAGCAACTGTTTCATCTGAGACCGGGGGTCGGTAAAAGGAGCCAGTTATTAATTTATTCCGGTTGTCGAATATAAGCTCTGCCTGTACTAAGTCACAGGAACTACCTGTTTCAATGTCGCCTGTGAGCTGGAACACGCGTTACATTGTTTTTCTTTAAGTTGTGCTCCTTGTATCTGTTGTAGTGCAGATCATTACAATTACGGTTTTTCCCTCCAAAACCTAGGATGCTTTCTCTGTGACCCTGTAAATACCAGAGCTAAACAATGTAGAACAACGTACGTTAAAAGCATAGCATTCTGTACTACTTCATTTCCTTATTTCTAACATTTTAAAATTGTATGTCGACTTTAGATGACATGTCAATCACAGACGTTGTTGTCTCTGTTTAGTGAACGTATTTTCAGTCATGTTTTGAACATTGTCGCGCTACACTTTATTAACTAATGTTTCGGCGCAAGGGATATCGCAGTTTAGAGGGTAAATTAATATGGAGTACGTCGTCCTTCTTTTCAAACATTCTCATACCCATTTCTTACTTGGTGTTGCGTGATGTCCTTAGGTTAGTTAGGTTTAAGTAATTCTAAGTTATAGTGCTCAGTGGCATTTGAACCATTTTGAACCCATTTCTTCTTTCCTTGTTGTCTTTTGGGCATGCAATAACTAAAGTAGGCACAAATGCAGTGATCAAAAAGAAATGATTAGCGCACATTCGCATTCTCTTTACATCGTTCCTTTCTTATTGCTCCCATGGCGATCAACTGTTTCTATCGCAATTAGTAAGCGTGAAAGGAAGCTACCGTATACACAGAGGGGTCTATATTTATACTTGGCAGAACTAATTACATACTGACATAATCGTCGGTATTGCTTTCGTTTCCCGAAAGTTATAAATATTTCTATTTCGGAAAAGAAGCTCTGTATTTGGCCAAGCTGTGGAAGAAGAAGGTCCCTTACGTACTGGTTGCATCGAGTAAGATGTGGAGGCGGCGGTTTGAAAGTGGACAGAAGAAGTACGAGGAAGGCCGTCCCTTACCTGAGGGATCGCTACCTGGCGAAGGGGCAAGTTTGGCAAGAATGTCCAGCATTATAGCCTCCAGTCAGCGGCACAAAGAAACGAGATAAACATCGCCCGCACAGGCGGTATCTCCCGGAAGAGGAAACTGGCTGTTTCCTTTGTCCTGCCCAACAACTGTCTTACAGGACGTTCGCTACGAGAGAACCAACGTATCGATCAGCTGGTTCGTCGATTTCAGTTGCAAACAGTTGCACGCTATTTTTCCTTTTTCTCAAGCGATACGCTGCGAACTATGGATGAAGGGCAACAGGAATATTCCATATCTCTACATTCCCGGAAAGCATTTTACACGGCGCCGCATTTGAGGCTGTTAACGAAGGTGCGAGCACGTGGAATAGCTTCCGAGATGTGTGAGTGGCTCGAAGACTTGTTAAGTAACAGAAGCAAGTATGTTGTCCACGACGGCGAATCTTCATCAGACACAAAAATATCGTCAGGAGTGCCCCAGGGAAGTGAGATACGACCACTATTATTTTCTTTCACACTGAAGCGCCAAGGAGACTGGCGTAGGCATGCGTATTCAAGTAGCTCAAATGGCCCTGAGCACTATGGGACTTAACATCTGAAGTCATCAGTCCCCTAGAACTTAGAACTACTTAAAGCTAACTAACCTAAGGACATCACTCACATCCATGCCCGAGGCAGGATTCGAACCTGCGACCGTAGCGGTGGCGCGGTTTCTAGACTGAAGAGCCTAGAGCCGCTCGGCCACACCGGCCGGCCATATGTATTCAAATACAGAGATACGAAACCAAGCAGAATATTTCGCTGCTGTCGGCAACGTATTCAGGGTGGTCCATTGATAGTGACCGGGCCAAATATCTCACGAAATAAGCATGAAACGAAAAAACTATGAAGAACGAAACTCGTCTAGCTTGAAGGGGGAAACTGAATGACATTGCAGCATGTTTACAGATCAGTCATGGGTCAGCACAGCACATTGTGCATGATGTACTCCAGTTTCACAAAGCGTCTGCAAGATGGGTGCCACGGCAGCTGACTCCTGAAATGAGAGAGCGACGTGTTGATGCTTATGAAGAATGAGAAGGTGATGGCTTCCTTGCAAGAATTGTTACTGAGGACGAAACCTGGGTTCACTTCCACCAACCGAAAACGAAGAGAACGAGTAAGGAATGGCGCCATTCCTCATCACCAAAACCAAAGAAGTTTCGAACAGAACCATCAGCAGGGAAGGTTATTCTGACTCTCTTTTGGGACGAGAAAGGCGTCATTTTGGAGCATTACATGTCTAGAGGGACCACTGTCACCAGTGCATCATACACAGATCTCCTAAAAAATCATCTGAGGCCCGCAATCAAATCAAAGCGACGTGGATTGCTGTCAGCAGGTGTCCTTTTGCAACATGACAATGCGAGGCCCCACACTGCCCATACAACTATTGCAACAATCACAGACATGCATTTTGAGTGTCTTCCTCATCCACCATTACCACCAGACCTTGCCCCAAGTGATTTCCGCATGTTTGGACCACTCAAAGACGCAATGGGGAGGAAAGAAGTTCCGTTCTGATGAAGAGGTACGCCACGCGGTGTATCAGTGGTCAGTAATAAAAGAGAGATTTCAAGTGTCATGGATTTCTCTAATCTTTCAATAACTAGGCATCTACTACACGATTATACATGCAGCAACTGTCTGTATCATTTTATATCATTTTGTAACAAACCATATATATATATATATATATATATATATATATATATATATTACATTTCCCTGTTATTAAATTTGTAAATTTCAAAGCATCCGGTCAAAAACTTTCGGAGATTTGCAGTTACAAACATTTACAGTTTCTGTATAAGTACAAGTGTACATGTTCGTTTCTTCAAAATCTCAAATCTCCGAACGTTCTTCATGAATTGATTTGAAATTTTTACACAACATTGCATTCCAATACTGACGTGTTTTTATATGTCTCCTGGAACGCTGTCTGGTATATATATGTAATAAATGGGTAAATGTTATAAAAATGTAAATGTTGGTTTGTTCACAATCGTTAATCTCGGAAAGTTTTTCACTGATTGCTTGGAATTTTTGCACATCGTTGAATTCCAATACCAGCGTGTTTTTAGGTACTTAATTCTTTAATATAGGCCTATGTATATTTTAATACATATAATATATACATGTGTAATATATAAATTGAAAGCATTGTTAGCAAAAATCTCAAAACGTGCCTGTCGGATTTACTTCAGATTTTGGACGTTAGTGTAATAAACGTTTAGACGTATATAGGCAATATATTTTTAATACATAAATATATCTATATACATATATTACATGTACAGTAGTATACTGTATATTAAATTAGCTGACGCGGCGAACTCTGGATGTTGAGTTCAATTTTTTGTTAGGAAATACAAATAAAAAAGTTAAGAATTTAGTGATTCTTTATTCTTTGCTTTTTGGTGCATAGCTTGCACTCTTCAATTAAGTACCTTGTGATACAAGACATTTTTTGTTTTATTATCAGGCGCAAGAACAAACAACGCAGATGGTCTTCCGACCCGTGAACATGCCACATATAACTGATCATGTGCAAAACATGGATATTCCAGATTTATACCACAAACTTTCAAGGATTGGCCTTGTGATTTGTTAATGGTCATGGCGAATGCGAGACGGATCGGAAATTGAAGTCTTTTAAGCGGCATATCGGTTGGGATCATCAGGATCCTCGGAATGAGGACTTCCTCACCTTCAAATTTTCCTTTGAGTATCGTCGCTTAAATAACATTGTTCATCAATTTACTTCCCAGCAAACGCGTACCGTTGCACAGTTTTGGTTGGTTGGCTTATGTTTCGAAGCATGATTACTACGGAGGCAACTTTCAGGCGTAAATTGTGCGGTGGTAAGCCAGGCACATCCTAGGAGTTTAAAAATTCAATTGGTGGTTTCATCTTCATTTGTTACACAGTCAATAGATTTGAATGAATGCATTTTACCAATGACCTCATTCTGAATTATGTAGTTTAGGTCATTACGTCTTTATTCTTAGCCGCTAAAATTGCTCGCTCACTCAACCATTCATTACTTTTGTAGTTAGTAATGATGTTTGGGAATACTGTGGTGATAAGTTCGTCTTTCGATGAGACAAAGTTACAGAAATTATGAGGAACTGAAATCAATCCGCTCGATTCTTCGACAGGTACTCGACCATTACCGATAGTCAGCAATCGCTCAGAGAAATCTTCAGCAGATGTATCATTAAGCAATGCGACTCTCATGTTTGTTGTCAGCTGAAGTTTTTTTCATATAGCGCCATAGATTCGATGATTTGAGACAAGCATTTATTTCGCGTGCAGCCGTTGACCTTGGAAGTGCTGGCAGTGTTTGGCGGAAATCGCCAGACAGTAAAATCATTGCTCCTCCAAAACATCTCGGGTCATTGCGTAGATCTTTCCGTGTTCGCTTAAGTGCCTCTAATGCACGTTTATGCGTCCCAGATGATGATCTTGGATGCTGAGACAACTTTGGGCATTGCTGAGTTTTTTGTAATATTACACGTTGGTTCTTCAATAGCTTGAAGATTTAACGGTAATTTTAATGCTGAATGAGGTGTACGGCATCCTTCTAACAATGTGGCTGCTATTCCAGAAGAAGCAACTGCCACGGCAGTGTTGGATCTCGCATGAACAGTGGCTAAAACTACTGACGTGAGGAATGTCTTGCCAGTTCCACCAGGGGCATCCAGGAAGTATAAACCACCATTTCCATCATCAATTGCCATCTACATCTACATACATACTCCGCAATCCACCATACGGTGCGTGGCGGAGGGTACCTTGTACCACAACTAGCATCTTCTCTCCCTGTTCCACTCCCAAACAGAACGAGGGAAACATGACTGCCTATATGCCTCTGTACGAGCCCTAATCTCTCTTATCTTTGTGGTCTTTCCGCGAAATATAAGTTGGTGGCAGTAAAATTGTACTGCAGTCAGCCTCAAATGCTGGTTCTCTAAATTTCCTCAGTAGCGATTCACGAAAAGATCGCCTCCTTTCCTCTAGAGACTCCCACCCGAGTTCCTGAAGCATTACCGTAACACTCGCGTGATGATCAAACCTACCAGTAACAAATCTAGCAGCCCGCCTCTGAATTGCTTCTATGTCCTCCCTCAATTCGACCTGATAGGGATCCCAAACGCTCGAGCAGTACTCAAAAATAGGTCGTATTAGTGTTTTATAAGCGGTCTCCTTTGCAGATGAACCACATCTTCCCAAAATTCTACCAATGAACCGAAGACGACTATCCGCCTTTCCCACAACTGCCATTACATGCTTGTCCCACTTCACATCGCTCTGCAGTTCAAATGGTTCAAATGGCGCTGAGCACTATGGGACTTACCTGCTGAGGTCATCAGTCCCCTAGAACTTAGAACTACTTAAACCTAACTAAACTAAGGACGTCACACACATCCATGCCCGAGGCAGGATTCGAACCTGCGACCGTAGCGGTCGCGCGGTTCCAGACTGTAGCGCCTAGAACCGCTCGGCCATTCCGGCCGGCCGCTCTGCAGTGTTACGCCCAAATATTTAATCGACGTGACTGTGTCAAGCGCTACACTACTAATGGAGTATTCAAACATTACAGGATTCTTTTTCCTATTCATCTGCATTAATTTACATTTATTATTTCATTAACGTATCATAAACTTCCTTTTGTCGGGGGCTCAACAGGGATACATTCGTTCGAACTACTAAATCTAATTCCTGGTGATCATATTCAAGTTCCCGTTCCAATTCTCGATTTGGCGCTGGCTTTCCTAACCTGACCAATAAACTTCCGCACATGAGGTAACACATGTCTTCGATCAAGAGTAAAGCCCGATTATGTATCTCCTCATTCATTTCAAGATCTTGATTTCTGGAACTGACACGAATTTGATGTAAACTATCTTCTGACATATTATTCATGTATTTGTGCCGCAGGTTAGATGGGTTCGGTGGAAAGCATGTTGAAATGATGACAGCAAATAATGTGCGTATCTGACTTGGAGATGCAGAGATAATGGCTTCACCGATTGTTGTATCCCAGTGGGTATCGTTTTCTAGTATATTGAGTTCTTCACATGTAGCACGATATGTTGGGAATATTATACCGTTGACAGTCTGTAGTGTCTCAAATGACGTTGGCCCATGCTCATTTACCAGCAACAACCACAAATACACTCCTGGAAATTGAAATAAGAACACCGTGAATTCATTGTCCCAGGAAGGGGAAACTTTATTGACACATTCCTGGGGTCAGATACATCACATGATCACACTGACAGAACCACAGGCACATAGACACAGGCAACAGAGCATGCACAATGTCGGCACTAGTACAGTGTATATCCACCTTTCGCAGCAATGCAGGCTGCTATTCTCCCATGGAGACGATCGTAGAGATGCTGGATGTAGTCCTGTGGAACGGCTTGCCATGCCATTTCCACCTGGCGCCTCAGTTGGACCAGCGTTCGTGCTGGACGTGCAGACCGCGTGAGACGACGCTTCATCCAGTCCCAAACATGCTCAATGGGGGACAGATCCGGAGATCTTGCTGGCCAGGGTAGTTGACTTACACCTTCTAGAGCACGTTGGGAGGCACGGGATACATGCGGACGCGCATTGTCCTGTTGGAACAGCAAGTTCCCTTGCCGGTCTAGGAATGGTAGAACGATGGGTTCGATGACGGTTTGGATGTACCGTGCACTATTCAGTGTCCCCTCGACGATCACCAGTGGTGTACGGCCAGTGTAGGAGATCGCTCCCCACACCATGATGCCGGGTGTTGGCCCTGTGTGCCTCGGTCGTATGCAGTCCTGATTGTGGCGCTCACCTGCACGGCGCCAAACACGCATACGACCATCATTGGCACCAAGGCAGAAGCGACTCTCATCGCTGAAGACGACACGTCTCCATTCGTCCCTCCATTCACGCCTGTCGCGACACCACTGGAGGCGGGCTGCACGATGTTGGGGCGTGAGCGGAAGACGGCCTAACGGTGTGCGGGACCGTAGCCCAGCTTCATGGAGACGGTTGCGAATGGTCCTCGCCGATACCCCAGGAGCAACAGTGTCCCTAATTTGCTGGGAAGTGGCGGTGCGGTCCCCTACGGCACTGCGTATGATCCTACGGTCTTGGCGTGCATCCGTGCGTCGCTGCGGTCCGGTCCCAGGTCGACGGGCACGTGCACCTTTCGCCGACCACTGGCGACAACATCGATGTACTGTGGAGACCTCACGCCCCACGTGTTGAGCAATTCGGCGGTAAGTCCACCCGGCCTCCCGCATGCCCACTATACGCCCTCGCTCAAAGTCCGTCAACTGCACATACGGTTCACGTCCACGCTGTCACGGCATGGTACCAGTGTTAAAGACTGCGATGGAGCTCCGTATGCCACGGCAAACTGGCTGACACTGACGGGGCGGTGCACAAATGCTGCGCAGCTAGCGCCATTCGACGGCCAACACCGCGGTTCCTAGTGTGTCCGCTGTGCCGTGCGTGTGATCATTGCTTGTACAGCCCTCTCGCAGTGTCCGGAGCAAGTATGGTGGGTCTGACACACCGGTGTCTATGTGTTCTTTTTTCCATTTCCAGGAGTGTAGAAGCATTCATCATGCTTTGGATGAACTGTCGACATACGACCAAGAACTTAAGTACAACGCACATCTGGATAACCAGCAACGGAATGCTTCATCGAAGAATTTTCAACGACGGAAGCAAGGCCTTGCTTCCGTCGTTGAAAATTCTTCGATGAAGCATTCCAAGTGTAATAACGTGGCATCTCCGAGTAAAGCAGAGTACGTGTAAGCGGATCGCTTTGGCAGATCGTAAAGAAACTGGTCAGTGTTGTCTCTGGAGGTGTTTCAGCACTTTGAACAACATTCGAAGCCGTGAAAAATACTCGTTGACCATTCTCCAGATGCACCGCCAAATGCACAACAGTAGGATGACGTTCGTGAATAGGGAATGCGAATACACGCCAAATCGCCTCATTGCAGTTCACATAACGACCAACTCGATATCGCGCAATTTCATCGTTGGTATTGGAGGATTTGATGCCAAAAACCGCCACATCGCTGCCTTTCGTGACATATTTGCAAATGTATTTTATGGACTTTACTGAATTGCAATACTCAACGTTGCTGTGTGTCTTGTACGTTTTGGAAATAAGTGGCGAATATGGAACAATCCAACTGTTGTCGACAACGAAATCCATTCTTTTCACTTTTGTTGTGATAGTTCGACCGTTATCATCGGGTGATCGACGAGTGGATAACCATCGTTGGCATATACATCTACATCTACATGACTACTCTGCAATTCACATTTAAGTGCTTGGAAGAGGGTTCGTCAAACCACAATCATACTATACCATTCCACTCCCGATCAGCGCGCGGGAAAAACGAACACCTAAACCTTTCTGTTCGAGCTCTGATTTCTCTTATTTTATTTTGATGATCATTCCTACCCATGTAGGTTGGGCTCAACAAAATATTTTCGCATTCGGAAGAGAAAGTTGGTGACTGAAATTTCGTAAATAGATCTCGCCGCGACGAAAAACGTCTTTGCTTTAACGACTTCCATCCCAATTCGCGTATCATATCTGCCACACTCTCTCCCCTATTACGTGATAATACAAAACGAGCTGCCCTTTTTTGCACCCTTTCGATGTCCTCCGCCAATCCCACCTGGTAAGGATCCCACACCCCGCAGCAATATTCTAACAGAGGACGAACGAGTGTAGTGTAAGCTGTCTCTTTAGTGGACTTGTTGCATGTTCTAAGTGTCCTGCTTATGAAACGCAACCTTTGGCTCGCCTTCCCCACAATATTTTCTATGTGGTCTTTCCAACTGAAGTTGTTCGTAATTTTAACACCCAGGTACTTAGTTGAACTGACAGCCTTGAGAATTGTACTATTTATCGAGTAATCGAATTCCAACGGATTTCTTTTGGAACTCGTGTGGATCACCTCACACTTTTCGTTATTTAGCGTCAACTGCCACCTGCCACACCATACAGCAATCTTTTCTAAATCGCTTTGCAACTGATACTGGTCTTCGGATGACCTTACTAGACGGTAAATTACAGCATCGTCTGCGAACAACCTAAGAGAACTGCTCAGATTGTCACCCAGGTCATTTATATAGATCAGGAACAGCAGAGGTCCCAGGACGCTTCCCTGGGGAACACCTGATATCACTTCAGTTTTACTCGATGATTTGCCGTCTATTACTACATTTGGCAGTGACGGTCTCCGCCGTTAATTTCCGTGGATATCGTTTTGAACACTTTCCGTCGACCATGCAAGGTGATTGGGCTCAAAATGGCTCTGAGCACTATGCGACTTAACTTCGGAGGTCATCAGTCGCCTAGAACTTAGAACTAATTAAACCTAACTAACCTAAGGACATCACATACATCCATGCCCGAGGCAGGATTCGAACCTGCGACCGTAGCGGTCGCGCGGTTCCACACTGAAGCCCCTAGAACCGCTCGGCCACACCAGCCTGCAAGGTGATTGGGGATTGATGGCGCCAAACGGTCCATGAATCATATTTGTAATTACAACATCATGTAGGTCTGGATCGGCTTCGTGATCGGGAACTCGGCATTTGGTCTGGTTGAATTCTTTCCACTAACCAAATAAGAATGTGTGCGTGTGGCAGGCGTCGTTTTTGCCGTTCGATTGAATACATCCAGCACTGTGTATCTCCAAAGACGCGTTGTTTAACAATGTAGTTCATGAGAGAGAGCATTTTTTGCCTGAAAACGCGAGCTGTGATGTCGTGTCGATCACTTGATGTTTGTCCGGGAAGCAGCAATTGAACTATTTGTATCCATTTTGGATTACAAAAAAATGGCTCTGAGCACTATGGGACTCAACTGCTGAGGTCATTAGTCCCCTAGAACTTAGAACTAGTTAAACCTAACTAACCTAAGGACATCACAAACATCCATGCCCGAGGCAGGATTCGAACCTGCGACCGTAGCGGTCTTGCGGTTCCAGACTGCAGCGCCTTTAACCGCACGGCCACTTCGGCCGGCTTTTGGATTACAGGTAAAAGTAATTAACAGACCTGGCCGACCGTAATGACTAACAAATGTCATTGCATCTTGCGTATATTCATGCATATGACGTGGACTACCTATGTACGTCGCCGGCAGAATAGTTAATCGACCAATATTAGCTGCATTTCCTTTAGTACCAATTGCATCACGTAAATGGATATAATCCTCAGAACGCAGTTTGGCTTGGTTTAACCTAATGAAAGTTAAACGCTACGTTTCTATTTTGACGTACATGTCGACACAATACTGCTGAAACAATCTACGAAACCGCAGCAAATAGTTGTCAGAATTTTGACGAATCATCAAACGATGTGCGTAATAATTCATCGAGCTAACTTTCTTTGTACTTTCTTCACCTGAAATTAAAACAGTAGATTTATTATTTCGTGTGCAAATTTTTAGCATAATTATCAATGATCGGATTCGGTAGTGCAATTTCGCGAGACTTAGGTACGTGAGCTTAATATGGATATGACTTGTAGTCCCAGAATTTTATTTGCGGTACTTTGGTGCAGAAGCTTAGTATGCACCTACATATGAGTAACTTGTAATCCTGGCATTACATTTAAAAAGTATTAAATTTTGTGTTAATTTTCGAAATTATATTGTTGTTAATCTATAATTTGAACATAATATTTTCATACTGTAAAAAAAATGGACGTTAGACAAAGATCGCGCATAGCCTTCTTATTGACTGTAGGTCAATACAGTGACCAAGTAAACATTATTCCGATGTAGTATATTGTTTAGGTGGCGGGCGGTTTGACTAACTATTACGTCATTATTATTATTACTGTTTTTTGTATGTTTAAATTGTCCACCTTGTAGATCTTCAGGAGTTGTTTTTCTGCCTTTTGGCTCAGGCCGTGCAAAGTTTGTTTTTACTGCATATGGATCACGAAAGTTAGCGATCTGTCGATGAAACAACATACATTTTAGGAAGAGTGGTGCACTTTTCGGACTTCAATGATTAATAGGTCTATTACCTGCTACCTAACAGTTCAAGGCCGATTCTACTGCTAAACAGCAAAGTGGTCATTTAGCCAAAAATAGCATAACTAAAGCTAGTGGTTCATTATTCCAAACCAGTTCTTTAAGGCTAATTCAACTGCTAGACAGCGAGAAATATGATATTCGCTGTAATTTCAGAAGTTATTTCCCTCAACATCTCCGAAGATCCTGGTTTGATATTCATGATTTTTTTAATGAAACTACCCTGAAGGTACATTTGATCCAACAAAAAAGAAGTATTTCAATTGGCCCAGTAGTTTCTGAGTAAACCGTGAACAAATATTTAAAAAAAAAAACTTTTGAATTGAGTAACCTCTTTTTTTTAAGTTGGTTGAAAATTACAACATGTTATTTTAAAAAAGCATTTTCTCGTATGTAAGAGTAAATGTAAAGATTGTCACATCAAAAAAATGTACTGTTGAAAAATAAGATCCTGCGTCTTACCCATATCAAGCATAATGTTTGAGGTCATTCACTCCAAATTGCACCACCTAATCCGATCACTGATAATTATAAAGGGGTGAAGATAAATTATTTGAAATCGGTTGCCAGTCATATGTCCAATTTTATCCACACAAACAACTCCTAATCGTTTCCTGGTAATAAACAGTGAAATTGGTCTTTTATTGTAAAACAAAACCAAACAATGTAAAATGTACGTCATTTTGAACTATGATATTGATACTCACCATTCAATGGATTTATCATTTTGATATTGCAATAATATACATCTTCTCCTTGCCAAAACATCAGCGGATATTGCAACGTGTCATTGTAACGATTTGTTTCAGATATTCGTTGCAGTTGCCCAGTATAGTGACGTGTAAGCACAATATCGCGCGTTTCCAAGTGTTCACCAACAATCAGGATGGCAACTTCATCTATTGTTGGAGCGTTCGTTAAATGTGCGTTCGTGTGTTCCAGATGGTCGTTTATCTGCTCTGATCAGGACTTTGAGGTCATCATTTGGCATGCGCTCTAAAGCACTCTTGAACAGCCTGACCAACGCACGATGTTCATGAAGTGGTTGCTGCAAATCTTGAAGAGTTGCTCTTTTCATTGCTGCATTGATCTCTTGACGTCGATCAAGTTGTTCTTCCATGTTGCCCATCAAGTACATTTGTAAAAATTTACGCTGTGCATCTTCGAGAGGTAGCAATGATCCAATTCGATGGTGAATCTGTCCTTGTATCTACAAAATAAAATAATACTAATTTATAAACACTTTTTTTAGAATTGTTGGTGTTGTTGTGGTCTTCAGTCCTGAGACTGGTTTGAGCAGCTCTCCATGCTACTCTATCCTGTGCAAGCTTCTTCATCTCCCAGTACCTACTGCAACCTACATCCTTCTGAATCTGCTTAGTGTATTCATCTCTTGGTCTCCCTCTACGATTTTTACCCTCCACGCTGCCCTCCAATACTAAACTGGTGATCCCTTGATGCCTCAAAACATGTCCTACCAACCGATCCCTTCTTCTGGTCAAGTTGTGCCACAAACTTCTCTTCTCCCCAATTCTGTTCAATACCTCCTCATTAGTTATGTGATCTACCCATCTAATCTTCAGCATTCTTCTGTAGCACCACATTTCGAAAGCTTCTATTCTCTTCTTGTCTGAACTATTTATCGTCCAAGTTTCACTTCCATTCATGCCTACACTCCATACAAATACTTTCAGAAACGACTTCCTGACACTTAAATCTATACTCGATGTTAACAAATTTCTCTTCTTCAGAAACGCTTTCCTTGCCATTGCCAGTCTACATTTTATATCCTCTCTACTTCGACCATCATCAGTTATTTTGCTCCCCAAATAGCAAAACTCCTTTACTACTTTAAATGTCTCATTTCCTAATCTAATTCCCATAGCATCATCCGACTTAATTCGACTACATTCCATTATCCTCGTTTTGCGGTTGTTGATGTTCATCTTATACCCTCCTTTCAAGACACTGTCCATTCCGTTCAACTGCTCTTCCAAGTCCTTTGCCGTCTCTGACATAATTACAACGTCATCGGCGAACCTCAAAGTTTTTATTTCTTCTCCTTGGATTTTAATACCTACTCCGAACTTTTCTTTTGTTACCGTTAGTGCTTGCTCAATATACAGACTGAATAGCATCGGGGAGAGGCTACAACCCTGTCTCACTCCCTTCCCAACCACTGCTTCCCTTTCATGTCCCTCGACTCTTATAACTGCCATCTGGTTTCTGTACAAATTGTAAATAGCCTTTCGCTCCCTGTGTTTTACCCCTGCCACCTTTAGTATTTGAAAGAGAGTATTCCAGTCAACATTGTCAAAAGCTTTCTCTAAGTCTACAAATGCTAGAAACGTGGGTTTGCCTTTCCTTAATCTTTCTTCTAAGATAAGTCGTAAGGTCAGCATTGCCTCGCGTGTCCCTATATTTCTACGGAATCCAAACTGATCTTCCCCGAGGTCGGCTTCTACTAGTTTTTCCATTCGTCTGTAAAGAATTCGCGTTAGTACTTTGCAGCTGTGGCTTATTAAACTGATTGTTCGGTAATTTTCACATCTGTCATCACCTGCTTTCTTTGGGATTGGAATTATTATATTCTTCTTGAAGTCTGAGGGAATTTCGTTTGTCTCATACATCTTGCTCACAAGATGGTAGAGTTTTGTCAGGACTGGCTCTCCCAAGGCTGTCAGTAGTTCTTAAGGAATGTTGTCTACTCCCAAGGCCTTGTTTCGACTTAGGTTTTTTCAGTGCTCTGTCAAACTGTTCACGCAGTATCATATCTCCCATTTCATCTTCATCTACATCCTCTTCCATTCCCATAATATTGTCCTCCCGAACATCGCCCTTGTATAGACCCTCTATATACTCCTTCCTCCTTTCTGCTTTCCCTTCTTTGCTTAGAACTGGGTTTCCATCAAAGCTCTTGATATTCATACAAGTGGTTCTCTTTTCTCCAAAGGTCTGTTTAATTTTCCTGTAGGCAGTATCTATCTTACCCCTCGTGAGATAAGCCTCTACATCCTTACATTTGTCCTCTAGCTATGCCAGCTTAGCCATTTTGCACTTCCTGTCGACCTCATTTTTGAGACGTTTGTATTCCTTTTTGCCTGCTTCATTTACTGCATTTTTATATTTTTCCCTTTCATCAATTAAATTCAATATTTCTTCTGTTACCCATACCCTAATATCTTAATATTTCCATTTAACTCCACACCCTCTGAATTATCTACTGCCATTCGTACAATATATTCTAGGACTAAATTAAAAAGTAGCAGATTGCGAAGGATGTAGGCTGCAGTAAGTACTGGGAGATGAAGAAGCCTGCACAGGATAGAATAGCATGGAGAGCTGCATCAAACCAGTCTCTGGACTGAAGACCACAACAACACCAACAATCAGCACGGATTCAAAAAATATCGTTCTTGCGGAACACAACTAGCTCTTCATACTCATGAAGTAATTGGTGCTATCGACAGGGGATGTCAAATTGATTCCATATATTTACATTTCCAGAAGGCTTTCGACACCGTTCCTCACAAGCGTCTTCTAACCAAACTGCGTGCCAACGGAGTATCGCCTCAGTTGCGCGACTGGATTCGTGATTTCCTGTCAGAAAGGTCACAGTTCGTAGTAATGGACGGAAAGTGATTGAGTAAAACAGATGTAATATCCGGCGTTCCCCAAGGAAGTGTTGTAGGCCCTCTATTGTTCCTGATCTATTTTAACGACATAGGAGACAACCTGCGCAGCTGTCTTAGAATGTTTTCAGATGACGGTGTCATTTACCCCCTTGTAACGTCATCAGATGACCTAAAAGAATTGCAAAACGATTTAGGTAAGATGTCTGTGTGATGCGAAAAGTGTAAAGTTATTCACATGAGTACTAAAAGAATTGCGCTAAATTTCGATTATGCGGTAAGTCACACAAATCTGAAGGCTGTAAATTCAAGTAAATGGTTCAAATGGCTCTGAGCACCATGCGACTTAACTTCTGAGGTCATCAGTCGCGTTGAACTAATTAAACCTAACTAACCTAAGGACATCAGACACATCCATGCCCGAGGCAGGATTCGAAGCTGCGACCGCAGCGGTCGCTCGGTTCCAGACTGTAGCGCCTAGAAACTCACGGCCACTCCGGGCGGCTTCAACTAAATACCTAGGGATTACAGTTACAAATAACCTAAATTGTAACGATCACATAGACAATATTGTGAGTAGAGCATACCAAAGACTGCGATTCACTGGCAGAACACTTAGAAGGTGCAACAGGTCTACTAAAGAGACTGCTTACACCACGCTTGTCCGCCCTATTCTGGAGTATTGCTGTGCGGTGTGGGATCCGCATCAGGTGGGACTGACGGATGACATCGAAAAAGTACAAAGAAGGGCAGCTCGTTTTGTATTATCGCGAAAGGGGAGGTAGTGTCACAGACATGATACGTAAATGGGAGTGGCAATCATTAAAACAAAGGCGTTTTTCGTTGCGACGGGATCTCATCATCAAATTTCAGTCACCAGTTTTCTCCTCCGATTGCGAAAACATTCTGTTGGCACCCAGCTACATAGAGAGAAGTGATTATCACGATAAAATAAGGTAAATCGGGGTTCGCACAGAAAAATTTAAGTGCTCGTTTTTCCCACGTGCCGTTCGAGATTGGAACGGTAGAGAGACAGCTTGAAGGTGGTTCCTTGAACCCTGTGCCAGGCACTTTATTGTGAATAGCAGAGTAGTTTCGTAGATGTAGACGTGTGCGTAGACATCTGCCGGTGGTGGTGATGACGTTTGGTTTGTTGGGCGCGCAACTGGCACCGTACAAAGTCCCAATTTTTACACAGTCCAATTTTTTATGCAATGCAATCTAGCCACTCTCACGTATGATGATGATGATGATGACACTAACACCAAGTCCCCGGGCAGAGAAAATCTCCAACCCGGCCGGGCATCGAACCCAGGACCCTGTGATCTAGAGGCAGCAAAGCAGCCACTAGACCACGAGCTGCGGACGTACACATCTGGTTCCACGTGCTTTTGCAGTCCTGTCGAGGAATTGCAGAGTCATCGGGAAATATGACATTGGGGAAAAATATTTGTTTTGATGTCCCCTAGAACCTCCCAGGGTTTGTCGGTTTAAATACTCTTCACCCTGTATATTCCTGTATAGATGAACTGTTTGTGTACATAATTAAGTTTGTGTGGAACCGTCAATGCGCGAGCATTACTCACATGTGGCCATTTTTTTTAAAAAAAGAAACTAAGAACTTGTATCTGTGTATGCAGTCTCAGACCATCTTCAATAAAATACTACACTTCCCTATGAAACTATTCTAAGACTTTACCTGTTCGTCATAAGAATAAACCAGATGTAAACATTACGCCACGTATTGTTCCGCGTCTGCAAGAATGTCATTCGATTTCGTTTCACGTGGAGCTGAAGCCAAGCTGTGTCAAGTACAGTCAAGTACGATCATAAGGATACGTTTTATGCTGTGTTACACACACATAGACTGAGCGATAATGCGCGGGACAACAGCTTCACCGGCGCATTAAACTCGGACAGCATTGGACAGCCAGCGGACCAAGTAACCTCCAATGGTGTGAGCATTTCGAGTTCAGAAGTAAAAAGAGACGAGCAAAGAAACAATATGACGCATAAGCGTACTGCAAGGATTTGGCCGTACTGTTACCGAGCGAGGTGGCGCAGTGGTTAGCACACAGGACCCACATTCGGGAGGACGACGGTTCAATCCCGCGTCCGGCCGTCGTGATTTAGGTTTTCCGTGATTTTTCTAAATCGCTCCAGGCAAATGCCGGGATGGTTCCTCTGAAAGGGCACGGCCGACTTCCTTCCCCGTCCTTCGCTGATCCGACGACACCGATGACCTCGCAGTTTGGTCTCTTCCCACAAACAACCCAACCCATAATGTTTTGGCTCATCGGTGTACGAGGTGCGGCTAGAAAAAAACCGGACTGATGCTGGAAAAAACATTTATTTACAATTATTTACAATTTCATGTTATCTCCTTCAATGTACTCTCCTCCTCGGTCTCTACACCGCTCCATACGAATTTTCCACTGTTCATAGCAATGCTGCAGATCATTTTCGGTAAGTCCATACATTACTTCCGTCGCTTTTTCTTTTACTGCTTCAACAGTCTCAAATCTAGTTCCTTTCAAAGCTGACTTGACTTTAGGGAAAAGAAAAAAGTTACAGGGGGCCAAATCAGGTGAGTAGGGTGGATGATCTAAGTTGGGAATGTTCTGTTTTGCCAAAAACGTCTTCACTGACAACGCACTGTGAGCTGGGGCATTGTCTTGGTGAAGGATCCATGACTTTTTTCTCCACAAATCGTTCCGTTTTCTCGGTACTCGCTCACGTAGGGTAGCCAGAACGCTAATGTAGTAATGCTGATTCACTGTTTGTCCCTCTGGTACCCAATCAATGTGCACAATCCCTTTGATGTCAAAAAAAAAACAATCATCACTGCCTTGAATTTCGATTTTGACATTCGTGCCTTCTTTTTGTCGTGGAGAACCAGGAGTTTTCCAATGCATCGATTGGCGTTTAGTTTCGGGATCGTAAGTAAAAAACCACGATTCATCGCAAGTAATAACATTTTGTAAGAAGGTGGGATCACTTTCAATGTTTTCCAGGATGTCAGAACAAATCATTCTTCGGCGTTCCTTCTGTTCAATTGTGAGACACTTTGGAACCATTTTTGAACACACTTTGTTCATGTTGAAACTTTCATGAAGAATCTGCCCAACACTTTCCTTGTCAACTCCTGTTAACTCAGACACTGCTCTGATTGTTAAACGGCGATCTTGTCGAACAAGTTTACCGATTTTTTCAATGTTTGCATCAGTTTTTGCTGACAATGGTCAGCCAGTGCGAGTGTCATCACTGGTGTCTTCGCGGCCATCTTTAAATCGTTTAAACCACTCAAACACTTGTGTTCGCGATAAACAATCATCGCCGTACACTCGTTGTAACATTACAAACGTTTCACTTGCAGATTTTCCTAGTTTGAAACAAAATTTGATGTTAACACGCTGTTCTTTCTGCACACTCAACATTTTCCGACGCACAGACAAAACGTCAACTACTTAAAACAGACGCCACGGGCAGACTGAGTGCAGGAGGCAGATGAAACTCGAGCAGTAGACGGAGCGAGAGTCACGTGACAGGCCACGCGACTTTCAGCCTTATTGCATTCGTTTTTTTGTTTCACCAGTACTAGTCTGGTTTTTTTCTAGCCACACCTCGTACACACTTCGCATGAAGAAAGGGAACGCCAAGCTCTCTTCACTGAGACTCAGTGTTACATTATTCTGGTTGGGTAGGCCCGTAGCGGCCGTGCTGTCAACGCAAACAGAGATAAGGGTGAGGTAGTTTTCTTTCGTGCTTCCCACAGCTCGGTTGCGCTCGCAGATAAGGCGGCTGCTTTTGTCACCGGCCGCCTGTTGTCAAAGCGCTCTCCGCGAGTCAGGGTGATTGAGGAGGCCTAGATAACACAGCCGGTTCCCACGTGCTTTGATGGTGCGTAACTGCTGCCTCCCCAGTTCACTAGATAGCACCGGTGCGTCACTCGGGGGGGGCACGTTAGTGCTTGACGTAACTCCCTTATCTAAATCACTAACAGGGAACACGGGTGCTGTCGTGTCGGACACGGGCATAGGTCTCTAGAAGAGCGTAGCGTTCCAAAGGATTGGAAAAGGGCACAGGTCATCCCCGTTTTCAAGAAGGGACGTCGAACAGATGTGCAGAATTATAGGCCTATAACTCTAACGTCGATCAGTTGCAGAATTTTGGAACACGTATTATGTTCGAGTTTAATGACTTCTCTGGAGACTAGAAATTGTAGGAATCAGCATGTTGGAGCACGTGAGGCAATACTGACCTTACGACTTATCTTAGAAGAAAGATTAAGGAAAGGCAAACCTACGTTTCTACCATTTGTAGATTTAGAGAAAGCTTTTGACAATGACTGGAATACTCTCTTTCAAATTCTAAAGGTGGCAGGGGTAAAATAAAGGGAGCGAAAGGCTATTTACTGTTTGTACAGAAACCAGATGGCAGTTATAAGAGTCGAGGGGCATGAAAGGGAAGCAGTGGTTGGGAAGGGAATGAGACAGGGTTGTAGCCTCTCCCCGATGTTATTCAATCTGTATATTGAGCAAGCAGTAAAGGAAACAAAAGAAAAATTCTGAGTAGGTATTAACGTCCATAGAGAAGAAATAAAAATGTTGAGGTTCGCAGATGACATTGTAATTCTGTCAGAGACAGCAAAGGACTTGGAAGAGCAGTTGAACGGAATGGACAGTGTCTTGAAAGGAGGATATAAGATGAACATCAACAAAAGCAAAACGAGGATAATGGAATGTAGTCGAATTAAGTCGGGTGATGCTGAGGGAATTAGATTAGGAAATGAGACACTTAAAGTAGTAAAGGAGTTTTGCTATTTGCGGAGCAAAATGACTGATGATGGTCGAAGTAGAGAAGATATAAAATGTAGACTGGCAATGGCAAGGAAAGCGTTTCTGAAGAAGAGAAATTTGTTAACATCGAGTATAGATTTAAGTGTCAGGAAGTCGTTTCTGAAAGTATTTGTATGGAGTGTAGCCATGTATGGAAGTGAAATATGGACAATAAATAGTTTGGAGATGAAGAGAATAGAAGCTTTCGAAATGTGGTGCTACAGAAGAATGCTGAACATTAGATGGGTAGATCACATAACTAATGAGGAGGTACTGAATAGGATTGGGGAGGAGTTTGTGGCACAACTTGACGAGAAGAAGGGACCAGTTGGTAGGATATGTTCTGAGGCATCAAGGGATCACGAATTTAGTACTGGAGGGCAGCGTGGAGGGTAAAAATCGTAGAGGGAGACAAAGAGATGAATACACTAAGCAGATTCAGAGGGATGTCGGCTGCAGTAGGTACTGGGAGATGAAGAAGCTTGCACAGTATAGAGTAGCATGGAGACTGAATCAAACCAGTCTCAGGACTGAAGACCACAACAACACAACAACATCGAAAAAGACGATCGTGTGAAACCCAGCTCGCGCTATTCGTCCACGAGACTCAGAGGCCTATAGACAGGGGTTCCCAGGTAGATGCCGTGTTTCTTGACTTCCGCAAGGCGTTCGATACAGTTCCCCACAGCCGTTTAATGAACAAAGTAAGAGCATATGGACTACCAGACCAATTGACTGATTGGATTGAAGAGTTTCTAGATAACAGAATGTCGCTCTCAATGGAGAGAAATCTTCCGAAGTAAGAGTGATTTCAGGTGTGCCGCAGGGGAGTGTCGTAGGACCGTTGCTATTCACAATATACATAAATGACCTTGTGGATGACATCGGAAGTTCACTGAGGCTTTTTGCGGATGATGCTGTGGTATAGCGAGAGGTTGTCACAATAGAAAATTGTACTGAAACGCAGGAGGATCTGCAGCGAATTGACGCATGGTGCAGGGAATGGCAATTGAATCTCAATGTAGACAAGTGTAATGTGCTGCGAATACATAGAAAGAAAGATCTCGTATCATTTAGCAACAATATAGCAGGTCAGCAACTGGAAGCAATTAATTCCATAAGTTATCCCGGAGTACGCATTAGGAGTGATTTAAAATGGAATGATCATATAAAGTTGATCGTCGGTAAAGCAGATGCCAGACTGAGATTCATTGGAAGAATCCTAAGGAAATGCAATCCGAAAACAAAGGAAGTAGGTTACAGTACGCTTGTTCGCCCGCTGCTTGAATACTGCTCAGCAGTGTGGGATCCGTACCAGATAGGGTTGATAGAAGAGATAGAGAAGATCCAACGGAGAGCAGCGCGCTTCTTTACAGGATCATTTAGTAATCGCGAAAGCGTTACAGAGATGATAGATAAACTCCAGTGGAAGACCCTGCAAGAGAGACGCTCAGTACCTCGGTACGGGCTTTTGTTGAAGTTTCGAGAACATACCTTCACCGAGGTGTCAAGCAGTATATTGCTCCCTCCGACGTACATCTCGCGAAGAGACCATGAGGATAAAATCAGAGAGATTAGAGCCCACACAGAGGCATACCGACAATCCTTCTTTCCAGGAACAATACGAGACTGGAATAGAAGGGAGAACCGATAGAGGTACTCAAGGTACCCTCCGCCACACACCGTCAGGTGGCTTGCGGAGTATGGATGTAGATGTAGGCTAGATAACTTCTGCATCTACATACACACTTCGCAAAAGTTACCATACGGGGCAGGGCGGACGGTAGCTTAAACCTACACCAATCTACATCTACATCTACATGATTACTCTGCAATTCACATTTAAGTGCTTGGCAGAGGGTTCATCGAACTACAATCATACTATCTCCCTGCCATTCCACTCCCGAACAGCGCGCGGGAAAAACGAACACCTAAACCTTTCTGTTCGAGCTCTGATTTCTCTTATTTTATTTTGATGATCGTTCCTACCTATGTAGGCTGGGCTCAACAAAATATTTTCGCATTCGGAAGAGAAAGTTGGTGACTGAAATTTCGTAAATTACCTTTCCTGTGAGCGTCATTTACGACGGCGGCCGAGTTTAGGTTCGGTCTGCGCATCTGACGTCACAGAACACAGTCAGCCAATGAACAGAGAACGACGTTGCCAGAGCTCGACTGCAGTGCAGAGCACGGACGAGTGGCTTCAGTTTTAGCAACGTTCAGTCGTAAATAAAGTAATTGAACAAAAGCAGTGTCTTGATAGCAGACTTTCATTAATGAAAGTTTGGAAAAAGCATTCTTTATACCAATTGCTTCGTATTCTATTAATTAATTGAAGCAAACAAGCAAATAAGGCTCCTAATTCAGGCGATAAGAAGGAAATTCATTCTCACTAACCGCTTTTTCGCAATAAAGAGCAGCGGCAATTGTTTATTTCCTACTGTACTTCGACGAACCGTGAGTAATTCATAGTCATACCAACAGTGTTTGTCGGTATTTTGCGTGATTCTTTATAAACTGCTCCAGGATTTCTGTTCGAACTACGAACTGCGGGCACGGTAGCTCAGCGTGCTCGCTCAGAGGGTTAGCCGCTTTCTGTAATAAAAAAAACTGCGTTAATAGATCAACAATGAACCTAAAAGGGTGTCTTACGACGTCCGCTCTGATCAGATGCAACGAACGAAACGAGCAAAATGAAATTGAAAAAAAAAAAACACTGCGTTAGCGTAATAGTTATGTGTTTGGGTGCTAAGCAAAAGGTTCCGAGTTCAAATCTTTTTCGGTGCCTAATATTTTCTTTGTGTCTTACTTCATGAATTTTATTCGTTTGAATGTAATTTTTTGAAATTTCTAAAAAATGCCTCTGAGCACTATGGGACTCAACATCTGAGGTCATCAGTCCCCTAGAACTTAGAACTACTTAAACCTAACTAACCTAAGGACATCACACACATCCATGCCCGAGGCAGGATTCGAACCTGCGATCGTAGCAGTCGCGCGGTTCCGGACTGCGCGCCTAGAACCGCGAGACCACCGCGGCCGGCTTTGAAATTTCTAGTGGCAACTAAAATCGACCATACGGAAAGTGTACGCTGTGGACTTTTACCTCTGCAAACTCTTCAAAAATTTGTGCAATGGTTTACTACATCTAATGCTGCACAATAACTGCGTTGAACTTCGACACAAAATTAAGTCATTTATGGGGGGAAGGTATCAGTCAAGAAGATGTGTAAAAATCAAATTTTTGGGCCAAATAGTTTTTATGAAATCGAATGATAAGTGTGTCAAAGCAGTGGGAACACCGTGTGTCTGCACAGGCGAGCAGTGCAGTGATGACAAAAGTCACGCACAGCGCGGAATGCGGGGAGCACGTCTCTGTAGCAGCGAAAGGGTTAATGCGGTCGTGGTGGCTTTACTTCATAAACTGCGCGCTCCCCCCTAAACTTTAAGTTTGCGAACTATACTGTACTATAGCGCTGCTTTTCTTGGCGCGTGCGTCGTGTGCAACTGGCAACGCAGCAATCTCCCGCGTCTGGGCGGGCATGCGCGAGCCGCCAAGGTAAAACTGAAGACATTGAAATATCTCGAAACTACACAAAATACAAAAACGCTATAATTCCAATTCGTTTGTCTCGGAGAGCGACATCCAACGATACCACACTCGACCCTCGCACCCCATCCCGTGGGTGGGTGCAGGGTGCAACTTTGATATCTTCAATGGGAAACCCCGTCTTTTCATAGCAGATTACGGTTCTACGACAAATTCTACACACGTTTTTTTCTGAACCATTTTCTCCGTTTCGGTAGAGATGGCGCTGTAATTGGAGGTATAGTAATTTACGACATGCTACTCAATGGCCCTCGGCTATCCAATGGCACTGGCGAATCCACTTCCATGCCGCGAAGATAGGCCAGCTCAGTATTTCATAACTTCTAATTGGAAACACCATTACAACTTTTTTTTTATGTGATGTGTAGTTTCCGTGATATTTCACTGCCTTCATTTAAAATGAACACCTTGTATATGCTTGTATATGACTGCCCTCATTTTTCTTATATTGTTCTTAAGCGAGTTGTATGTTCTGCAGTCTGCAGTTCGTGGTCGTGCGGTAGCGTTCTCGTTTCCCACGCCCGGGTTCCCGGGTTCGATTCCCGGCGGGGACAGGGATTTTTTCTGCCTCGTGATGACTGGGTGTTGTGTGATGTCCTTAGGTTAGTTAGGTTTAATTAGTTCTACGTTCTAGGGGACTGATGACCTCAGGTGTTAAGTCCCATAGTGCTCCGAGCCATTTGAACCATTTTATGTTCTACATCTACATCTACGTGATCACTCCGCTATTCACAATTAAGTGCTGGGCAGAGGGTTCAATGAACCACATTTCATACTGTCTCTCTACCATTCCACTCTCGAACGGCACGCGGGAAAACCGAGCACTTAAATTTTTCTGTGCGAGCCCTGATTTCTCTTATTTTATCGTGATGATCATTTCTCCCTATGTAGGTGGATGCCAACAGAATGTTTTCGCAGTCGGAGGAGAAAACTGGTGATTTAAATTTGATGAGAAGATCCTGTCACAACGAAAAACGCCTTTGTTTTGATGATTGCCACTCCAGTTCACGTATCATGTCTGTGGCACTATCTCCCCTATTTCGCGATAATACAAAAGGAGCTGCCCTTCTTTGTACTTTTTCGATGTCATCCGTCAGTCCCACCTGATGTGGATCCCACACCGCACAGCAATACTCCAGAACAGGGCGGACAAGCGTGGTGTAAGCAGTCTCTTTAGTAGACCTGTTGCACCTTCTAAGTGTTCTGCCAATGAATCGCAGTCTTTGGTTTGCTCTACCCACAACACTACCTGCTTGTTCCAGTTTAGCTTATTTGTAATTGTAATCCGTAAGTATTTAGTTGAATTTACAGCCTTCAGATTTGTGTGACTTATCGCGTAATCGAAATTTAGCTGATTTCTTTTAATACTCATGTGAATAACTTCACACTTTTCATTATTCAGGGTCAATTGCCACTTTTCGCAGCATACAGCTATCTTATATAAATCATTCTGCAATTCATTTTGGTCATCTGATGACTTTACAAGACGGTAAATAACAGCATCATCTTCAAACAATCTAAGACGGCTACTCAGATTGTCTCCTATGTCGTTAATATAGATCGGGAACAATAGAGGGCCTATAACACTTCCTTGGGGAACGCCGGATATTACTTCTGTTTTACTCGACGACTTTCCGTCTATTACTACGAACTGTGACCTTTCTGACAGGAAATCACGAATCCAGTCGCACAACTGAGGCGATACTCCGTAGGCACGCAGTTTGGTTAGAAGACACTTGTGAGGAACGGTGTCGAAAGCCTTCTGGAAATCTAAAAATATGGAATCAATTTGACATCCCCTGTCGATAGCACTCATTACTTCATGAGTGTTAAGAGCTAGTTGTGTTTCATAAGACCGATATTTTCTGAAACCGTGCTATGTGTCAATAAATCGTTTTCTTCGAGGTACTTCATAATGTTCCAGAACGCTACTGCAAATCGACGTTAGTGATATAGGCCTGTAATTCAGCGGACTACTCCTACTTCCCTTTCTGGGTATTGGTGTGACTTGAGCAGTTTTCCAGTCTTTAGGTACGGATCTTTCTGTGAGCGAGTGGTTGTATATAATTGCTAAATATGGAGCTATTGTATCAGCATACTCTGAGAGGAACCTGACGGGTATACAATCTGGACTGGAGGCCTTGCCTTTATTAAGTAATTTAAGCTGCTTTGTTACACCGAGGATATCTACTTCTATGTTTCTCATTTTGGCAGCTGTTCTTGATTGGAATTCAGGAATATTTACTTCGTCTTCTTTGGTGAACGGGTTTCGGAACACCGTGTTTAATAACTCTGCGTTAGTGGCACTGGCGTCAGTGTCTTCACCGTTGTAATCGCGCTCGAAGGTATTGATTGCGTCTTGCCACTGGTGTGCTTTATGTATGACCAGAATCTCTTTGGGTTTTCTGCCAGATTTCGAGACAGAATATCGTTGTGGAAATTATTAAATGCATCTGGCATTGAAGTACGCGCTATATTTCGAACTTCTGTAAAACTTTGCCAACCTTGGGGATTTTGCGATCTTTAAAAAAAGAGGTGTGTGAAATCTTAAGGGACTTAACTGCTAAGTCATCAGTCCCTAAGCTTACACATGACTTAACCTAAATCATCCTAAGGACAAACACACACACTCATGCCCGAGGGAGGACTCGAATCTCCGCCGGCACCAGCCGCACAGTCCATGACTGCAGCGCCCTAGACCGCTCGGCTAATCCCGCGCGGCGTGTTCTTTTAAATTTGGCATGCTTTTTTCGTTGCTTCTGCAACAACGGTCTGACCCGTTTTGTGTACCATGGGGTATCAGTATTTAATTTATGTGGTATATATCTGTCAATTGCTGTCGATACTATCTCTTTGAAAAAATTCCACAACTTCTCTACACTTACATGATCAGATCGGAAGGAGTGGAGACTATCTCTTAAAAATGCGTTAAAAGCATTTTTATCAGCTTTTTTAAACACACTACTGGTCATTAAAATTGCTACACCTCGAACATGAAGTGCTACATACGCGAAATTTAACCAACAGGAAGAAGATGCTGTGATATGCAAATGATTAGCTTTTCAGAGCATTCACACAAGGTTAGCGCTGGTGGCGACACCTACAACGTGCTGACATGAGGAAAGTTTCCAGCCGATTTCTCATACACAAACGGCAGTTGACCGGCGTTGCCTGGTGAAACTTTGTTGTGATGCCTCGTGTAAGGAGGATAAATGCGTACCATCACGTTTCCGACTTTGATAAAGGTCGGATTGTAGCCTATCGCGATTGCGGTTTATCGTATCGCGACATTGCTGCTCGCATTGGTCGACATCCAATGACTGTTAGCACAATACGGAATCGGTGGCTTCAGGAGGGTAATACGGAACGCCGTGCTGGATCACAACGGCCTCGTATCACTAGCAGTCGAGATGACAGCCATCTTATCCGCACGGCTGTAACGGATCGTGCAGCCTCGTATCGATCCCTGAGTCAACAGGTGGGGACGTTTGCAAGACAACAACCATCTGCACGAACAGTTCGACGACGTTTGCAGCAGCACGGACTGTCAGCTCTGAGACCGTGGCTGCGGTTACCCTTGACGCTGCATCACAGACAGGAGCGCCTGCGATGGTGTACTCGACGACGAACCTAGGTGCCCGAATGGCAAAACGTCATTTTTCGGATGAATCCAGGTTCTGTTTACAGCACCGTGATGGTCGCATCCGCGTTTGGCGACATCGCGGTGAACGCACACTGGAAGCGTGTATTCTTCTCATACTGGCGTATCACCCGGCGTGATGGTATGCGGTGCCATCGGTTACACGTCTCGGTCACCTCTTGTTCGCACTGACGGCACTTTGAACAGTGGACGTTACATTTCAGATGTGTTACGACCCGTGGCTCTACCCTCCACTCGATCCCTGCGAAACCCTACATTTCAGCAGGATAAAGCACGACCGCATGTTGCAGGTCCTGTACGGGCCTTTCTGGATACAGAAAATGTTCGACTGCTGCCCTGGCCAGCACATTCTCCAGATCCCTCACCAATTGGAAACGTCTGGTCAATGGTGGCCGAGCTACTGGCTGGTCACAATACGCCAGTCACTACTCTTGATGAACTGTGGTATCGTGTTGAAGCTGCATGGGCAGCTGTGCCTGTACACGCCATCCGAGCTCTGTTTGACTCAATGCCCCATCGTATCGAGGCCGTTATTACGGCCTGAGGTGGTTGTTCTGGGTCCTGATATCTCCGGATCTATGCACCCAAATTGCGTGAAAATGTAGTCACCTGTCAGTTCTAGTATAATGTATTTGTCCAATGAATACCCGTTTATCATCTGCATATCTTCTTGGTGTAGCAGTTTTAATGGCCAGTAGTGTAGATATACTTTGCGTTTCATTTTGATGGTCGTAGGCGTTACGGTATTCAGCCTAGCAGCAACTGCCTTGTGCTCGCTAATCCCTGTATTCGTCACAATATTCACTATTTGTCCAATACTATTTATTGCTAAAAGGTCAAGTATGCTTTCGCAACCATTTACGCTTCGAGTGGGCTCATGTACTAGTTGTTCAAAATAATTTTGTGAGAAAGCATTCAGTACAATTTCGGGTGACGTCAAGCACTTCCCGCAAATAACGGGACAGAACGCAGCATGTCATTCTCAATGGAGAGAAGTCTTCCAAAATAATGGTGATTTCAGGTGTGCCGCAGGGGAGCGTCATAGGACCGTTGCTATTCACAATATACATAAATGACCTTGTGGATAACATCGGAAGTTCACTGAGGGATTTTGCGGATGATGCTGTGGTGTATCGAGAGGTTGTAACAATGGAAAATTGTACTGAAATTCAGGAGGATCTGCAGCGAATTGACGCATGGTGCAGGGAATGGCAAGTGAATCTCAATGTAGACAAGTGTAATGTGCTGCGAATACATAGAAAGATAGATCCCTTATCATTTAACTACAAAATAGCAGGTCAGCAACTGGAAGCAGTTAATTCCATAAATTATCTGGGAGTAGGCATTAGGAGTGATTTAAAATGGAATGATCATATAAAGTTGATCGTCGGTAAAGCAGATGCCAGACTGAGATCCATTGGAAGAATCCTAAGGAAATGGAGTCCGAAAACAAAGGAAGTAGGTTACAGTACCCTTGTTCGCCCACTGCTCGAATACTGCTCAGCAGTGTGGGATCCGTACCAGATAGGGTTGGTAGAAGACATAGGGAAGATCCAACGGAGAGCAGCGCGCTTCGTTACAGGATCATTTAGTAATCGCGAAAGCGTTACGGAGATGATAGATAAACTCCAGTGGAAGACTCTGCAAAAGAGACGCTCAGTAGCTCGGTACGGGATTTTGTTAAAGTTTCGAGAACATACCTTCACCGAAGAATCAAGCAGTATATTGCTCCCTCCTACGTATATCCCGCGAAGAGACCGTGAGGATAAAATCAGAGAGATTAGAGCCCACACAGAGGCATACCGACAATCTTTCTTTCCACTAACAGTACGAGACTGGAATAGAAGGGAGAACCGATAGAGGTACTCAAGGTACCCTCCGCCACACACCGTCAGGTGGCTTGCGGAGTATGGATGTAGATGTAGATGTAGACGGTGGTTTACGGGCACGTAGGCGGCGCCCGATGTGTGTTCCAGTGGGTACAGATCAAGCACGTTTGCTGAGTTCACTATAATGCCCCTCAGACCACTGCAGCTCGACTCTGACCTTGCAACGCGGACTGTTATCCTGCTGGAAAATGTCTCCTCCGTGGGTGGTGGCTTGAAGCATGAAGAGCTGTAGGTGATCCGCAGTAGGTTTCGTGAAGTTCGCTGCTTTCTCGGTGCTTTCGACTACCACCACAGATCCCACGGCAGCCCAACTATGTGCCCTGTAGCGTAATTCTGCCCCCATTGGCCCGCATCTGTGGCGCGGGGCATGTTTCTGCTGCCATTCGCCTGGATAATAATTGGCAGCCAATGCTGTACTATCGCAATAAAGTCATGGGCTGTTCAATCGACTCTTTTATTAGAACATGTTACGCGTTTCGGGATTACACCCATCTTCAGACATCTGTTGCAAAAAAGTACAAAATATAAGTGAACACGTCTCAACGTTACAGAAAATGAGATATGGTCATATTAGTTGCACACCACAAACTTCGACTCCTTCCTAACCAACTAGGCGTACAGCCTTGACAACTCAAAGAAAGAAATAAAATTAGAATTATGTTAATACCTTCAGCTGCTTACAGGCGCTGATATACAGGGTGATTCAAAAAGAATACCACATCTTTAGGAATTTAAAACTCTGCAACGACAAAAGGCAGAGCTAAGCACTATCTGTCGGCGAATTAAGGGAGCTATAAAGTTTCATTTAGTTGTACGTTTGTTCGCTTGAGGCGCTGTTGACTATGCGTCAGCGTCAGTTGATGCTAAGATGGCGACCGCTCAATAGAAAGCTTTTTGTGTTATTGAGTACGGCAGAAGTGAATCGACGACAGTTGTTCAGCGTGCATTTCGAACGAAGTATGGTGTTAAACCTCCTGATAGGTGGCACTTATCTGTCCGTAACTACCTGAACGTCAACTACCCGAGGCGATGGATCGACCGCCAGGCAGCCCGTGACAGAGCACTTCATCACTGGCCTCCAAGAAGCCCTGATCTTACCCCCTGCGATTTTTTCTTATGGGGGTATGTTAAGGATATGGTGTTTCGGCCACCTCTCCCAGCCACCATTGATGATTTGAAACGAGAAATAACAGCAGCTATCCAAACTGTTACGCCTGATATGCTACAGAGAGTGTGGAACGAGTTGGAGTATCGGGTTGATATTGCTCGTGTGTCTGGAGGGGGCCATATTGAACATCTCTGAACTTGTTTTTGAGTGAAAAAAAACCTTTTTAAATACTCTTTGTAATTATGTATAACAGAAGGTTATATTATGTTTCTTTCATTAAATACACATTTTTAAAGTTGTGGTATTCTTTTTGAATCACCCTGTATATCAACGGGCACAGGTGAAAATGTGTGCCCCGACCGGGACTCGAACTGGGGATCTCCTGCTTACATGGCAGACGCTCTATCCATCATATTTTTTTTTGTTTTGGTATAGTTCGTTGCGTTCGATCTGGACGGACGTTATAAGACATCCGTTCGAGATGATCGTTGATTCCTTGACAGTTTTTTTATTACAGAGAGCACGTACCCCTTGACCGAACACGCTGAGCTACCGTGCCGGCATCTGAGCCACCCAGGACACAGAGGATAGCGCGACTGCAGGGACTATCTCGCGCACTCCTCCCGCGAGACCCACATTCTCACCTTGTATGTCCACACACTACATTCGTAGTGTCCCACACCAACACACTCATTACTTGTGGAAGACATTATTACTAACAAAGGAACCTCCCCGTCGCACCCCCCTCAGATCTGGTTATAAGTTGGCACAGTGCATAGGCCTTGAAAAACTCAACACAGATCAATTGAGAAAACAGGAAGAAGTTGTGTGGAACTATGGAAAAAATAAGCAAAATATACAAACTGAGTAGTATATGTGCAAGATATGCAACATCAGGGACAATGTGAGCTCAAGAGCGCCGTGGTCTCGTGGTTAGCGTGAGCAGCTGCGGAATGAAAGGTCCTTGGTTCAAGTCTTCCCTATGGTGAAAAGTTTACTTTCTTTATTTTCGCAAAGTTATGATCTGTCCGTTGGTTCATTGACGTCTCTGTTCACTGTAGTAAGTTCAGTGTCTGTGTTTTGCGACCGCACCGCAAAACCGTGCGATTAGTAGACGAAAGGAGGTGCCTCTCCAATGGGAACCGAAAACATTTGATCGCAAGGTCATAGGTCAACCGATTCCTCCACAGGAAAACACGTCTGATATATTCTATACGACACTGGTGACGGCATGTGCGTCACATGACAGGAATATGTTGTCGACCCACCTAACTTGTACACTTGGCGAATGGATAGAAAGATTCTTCTACCTTGCCCGATGTAGGTTTTCTTGTGGATGTGGTAATCATAATTTAAATTAAATAAATTAAACTTTCCGCTCGAGGGAAGACTTGAAACAAAGACTTCTCTTTCCGCAGCTGCTCACGCTAACCACGGGACCACGGCGCTCCTGAGCTCAAACTATCCTTGATGTTGCGTATCTAGCGCATGGACTACTCAGTTTGTATATTTTGCTTATTTGTTTCATAGTTCCACGCAACTTCTTCCTGTTTTCTCGATTGATCCGTGTACAGTTTTTCAAGGCCTGTCCACTGTGCCAAGTTATAATTAAATCTGAGGGGGGTGCAATGGGGAGGTTCCCTTGTGAGCACTATGGGACTTAACATACGTGGTCATCAGTCCCCTAGAACTTAGAACTACTCAAACCTACCTAACCTAACGACATCACACACATCCATGCCCGAGGCAGGATTCGAACCTGCGATCGTAGCGGTCGCTCGGTTCCAGACTGTAGCGCCTAGAACCGCTCGGCCACAAGGCCGGCCAGTAAGGCATCAGAAGGTACAGAGGGGTCGAGAAAAATGTAGACACTGTTTGATAGCATTAATGAAACAAAATGACACACCGTTACAGCTCGTACGCAGGGGGAAAACTGACCCTCACTGGCAGCCAAAAAATAAGGATGCCACTGAACTGATGACCGAAGTAGGCTATCAGTGTTGCGGCGCGGGACAGCTCGATGTTTGATGAACTCTTCTCGGGTTAACAGCCGAGTGGTGGCGTCATCTTGTCGCAACGTTTCAATGACTTTCGTACCCATCATCTGCTGGCTATGTGTCAGGATGCTGTGGTCTGCGTATCTATACAGGGTGGTCAATTGATAGTGACCGGGCCAAATATCTCACGAAATAAGCGTCAAACGAAAAAACTACGAAGAACGAAACTTGTCTAGCTTGAAGGGGGAAACCAGATGGCGCTATGGTTGGCCCGCTAGATGACGCTGCCATATGTCAAACGGATATCAACTGCGTTTTTTTTTTAAATAGGAACCCCCATTTTTATTACATATTCGTGTAGTACGTAAAGAAATAGGAATGTTTTAGTTGGACAACTTTTTTCACTTTATGATAGATGGCGCTGTAATAGTCACAAACATATGGCTCGCAATTTTAGACGAACAGTTGGTAACAGGTAGGTTTTTTAAAAATTAAAATAAAGAAAGTAGGTACGTTTGAGCATTTTATTTCGGTTGTTCCAATGTGATACATGTACCTTTGTCAAATTATAATTTCTCAGAACGCATGCTGTTACAACGTGATTACCTGTAAATACCACATTAATGCAATAAATGCTCAAAATGATGTCCGTCAACCTGAATGCATTTGGCAATACGTGTAACGACATTCCTCTCAACAGCGAGTAGTTCGCCTTCCGTAACGTTCGCACATGTATTGACAATGCGCTGACGCATGCTGTCAGGCGTTGTCGGTGGATCACGATAGCAAATATCCTTCAACTTTCCCTCATAAAGAAATCCGGGGACGTCAGATCCGGTGAACGTGCGGGCCACGGTATGGTGCTTCGACGACCAATCCACCTGTCACGAAATATGCTATTCAATACCGCTTCAACCGCACGCGAGCTATGTGCCGGACATCCATCATGTCGGAAGTAGATCGGCATTCCTTCATGCAGTGAAACATCTTGTAGTAACAATGGTAGAACATTACGTAGGAAATCAACATACATTGCACCATTTAGATTGCCATCGATAAAATGGGGGCCAATTATCCTTCCTCCCATAATGCCGCACCATACATTAACCCGCCAAGGTCGCTGATGTTCCACTTCTCGCAGCATTCGTGGATTTTCCGTTGCCCAGTAGTACAGGTATTATGCCGCTTTACGTTACCGCTGCTGGTGAATGACGATTCGTCGCTAAATAGAACGCGTGCAAAAGATCTCTCATCGTCCCGTAATTTCTGTTGTGCCCAGTGGCAGAACTGTACACGTCGTTCAAAGTCGTCGCCATGCAATTCCTGGTGCATAGAAATATGGATGGTACGGGTGCAGTCGGTGGCCGGCCGGAGTGGCCGAGAGGTTCTAGGCGCTATAGTCTGGAACAGCACGGCTGCTGCGGTCGCAGGTTCGAATCCTGCCTTGGGCATCGATGTGTGTGATGTCCTTAGGTTAGTTAGGTTTACGTAGTTCTGAGTTCTAGGGGACTGATGACCACAGCAGTTAAGTCCCATAGTGCTTAGAGCCAATTGAATTTTGCGATCGGTGTTGATGTAGCATTCTGAAGACCGACGTTTTTGAGATTCCCGATTCTCGCTCAGTTTGTCTGCTACTTACGTGCGGATTAGCGGCGACAGCAGCTAAAACACCTACTTGGGCATCATCATTTGTTGCAGGTCGTGGTTGACGTTTCACATGTGACTGAACAGTTCCTGTTTCCTTGAATAACGTAACTAATTGGCGAACTGTCCGGATACTTGGCTGATGTCGCCCAGGTTACCGAGCAGCATACATAGCACACGCATAGCATGGGCATTTTGATGACAGTAGCCATACATCAACACGATATCGACCTTTTCCGCAATTGGTAAACGGCCCATTTTAACACGGGTAATGTATCACGAAGCAAATACCGTCCTCACTGGCGGAATGTTACGTGATACCACGTACTTATACGTTTGTGACTGTTACAGCGCCATCTATCACAAAGCGAAAAAATTGGTCCAACTAAAACATTTATATTTGTTTACGTACTACACGAATATGTAATAAAAATGTGGGTTCCCATTTAAAAAAAACGCAGTTGATATCCGTTTGACCTATGGCAGCGCCATCTAGCGGGCCAACCATAGCGCCATCTGGATTCCCCCTTCAAGCTAGACAAGTTTCGTTCTTTGTAGTTTTTTCGTTTAATGCTTATTTCGTGAGGTATTTGGCCCGGTCACGATCAATGGACCACCCTGTATAATGTTGCACGCGGATGAAACATAGCGCTTTCCGATTGGCGTCTGACTTTTCATTGGACGCTTGGTTAGAGCTGGGACGATATGGTGGGGATAGTGCAAAACTCAATGACGTTCCGTTCTCACCTTCGGGCACGTGCTCATATACACTGAGTCGCAAAAGTATTCGGACAGCACGTAACGGCGCATAATTTTGCAGTTTGCCGCAAGAACAAATAGAGAAATTGCACTTTGTAATGTATTTGGGACACTTCCATACATGGCTACACTCCATAACAAATAATTTCAGAAACGACTTCCTGACACTTAAATCTATACTCGATGTTAACAAATTTCTCTTCTTCAGAAACGCTTTCCTTGCCATTACCAGTCTACATTTTATATTCTCTATACTTCGACCATCATCAGTTATTTTGTTCCTCAAATATATATTGCTAATAAATATGTTTGGGTTTCATAGTCAGTGTTTCTCGAGTACTCATTGTGAAACTTCCCACTGTCCGAATACTTTTGCGACTGAGTGTATGTTGAGGTATGCATTTCAGAGCCCAAGTTTACCAGATCTTTTTGCTTCGAATGATCGATCCTGCCCTACTCCTGAATAACGACCATTTTCCCCTGGGGCAGCCAGTATAGGCTGCGAAAGACGGCCACTGCAATAAACTTAATCTGACTCGCTTTTTTTTCTGTTCCTTTTCAGGATGCCAGAGTCGGTGAAGAAACGGTGACACTCCGACCTGTAGCGGCAAGACCTGTCAAGGACGCGGCCTCCCCCAACTACTGCGAGCAGGAAACAGGAGGGGGCTAAGAGCGTGCAACAGCGGACGGCTGCAGTCTCGCCCGAACGGCGAGCGGAAGAGAGAACAACGACAAAAAAGCAACGAAGTCTGTGGAGGAGTGCCCCATCCTCGCTTTTAATTTATTCCTGTCTGGGAAGAGAAAGAGACGGATTAAGACGTGCAGACGGGGGAAGGGCCACGAGCTGACAGAGAAGGGAACGAGACAATAATCTCTCGCTGCGCGGGCTGAATGAAATGATTTATCTCCCCCTTGCGTGATATCGCCCCATTCTCAGTGCGGCATATCTTCGGGCACAGGTCCTTAAGCTCTGGAGCAGCGAGAATCCTTTCCTACTTTTTTCCCCCGCTGTCGCGACGGAAGAAGACATTCTTGATTCGACATCGAACGATACGGGTGACGTCTAGTGCCTTCAGAGCGTTTTTTTTTTTTTAATGTTGACAATACTGTCAAATATGAGCAGAGATTCATCTCTTTGACAGTGTGACGAAGAAAAAAAGAAGCAACAGATACGAGCGGCTTGTAATATCTCTGCGTTTTCCACAGAGGTATAAACTCACTCAGAGTATATATTGTGCGGTTTTGTTTTTGTGTGTGTGTTTTTTTTTTTTCTTGTGCGAGAAGTGCTCGATCGCTCCGTCGTTTCGGTTCGTTTCGCGAAGTTTTTCCGCGAAATTCTGCGCTTGCCGGTTTCGTTCGTCGCGCCGCTTTTTCCGAAAAGTTTTTAACCGTTTTGCTGACCGGCAGAGAAGGAAAAAAAATAACAGTTTTCTGTTGCACTCCTTACCGATTTAGAAATAAATGTGAAAATCATAGGTTGTGCACGTAGATTTATTTTATTGTTTTTTACGTTTATTTTTGCTGCCAACAGTGAACGCGTTTGACGGTAAGGACTCTCGTGGAACAGTATCTCAGTTTTGTTTCTTCGTTTCGCGTGTGTCCACTGGTGACGTCACGTCCAGTCTGTTCAGTACCCGCGTTGCAACGAATTGAGGTGGTGGTTGTTGTTCATCGAGCAATCCCTGATCATCGGAGAAAACCGGCAGCTGCCACGAGAAGAAGAGAGTTCCTTGGATGTGGATAGCGATTTTTGCTGCGACCAGGGACGGCAAGAAGAGACACGAGTGTTGTGAGTATACAGACATAATTAATTGTCTTTCTTCTTCTTTTCACAGCAATATAGTGTGTGTGTGTGTGTGTGTGTGTGTGTGTGTGTGGGTGTGGGTGTGTGTGTGTGGGTGTGTGTGTGGGTGGGTGGGTGTATGCTACCAGCACACGACTGTTGTATCACAGACATAATTATAGAATAGAATAGAATCTTTATTTGCCTTTCAATATGTTTTCCATACAATTGGCATCGTCAGTGTGTTCAATACATTTTTTTTTAAATTACAATAATTAATATTGTACATAACTGTACCTGTGCAGGGCAAGCAGATACCATGCTAAAGCAATATTGATAATACCACAATTATTCATTCACAATAGTAATAATAATAATAATAATAATAATAGTAACAATAATAATAATAATAATAATAAATGGAGTAACACAGACCTAGAAGCACTCTATACACTTACACGATCACAATGCCACAAATATAGAATACATCACATACATTCAGCAACAGAAAGATTCACATTAAGCAGAAAGGAAGGAGGAAGGGGATTTATCGATATAAAAAACCTAGATTATGGACAGGTAGAGAATTTAAGAAAATTCTTTCTAGAACGAGCAGAAACTAGCAAAATACACAAAGCAATCACTCATATAAATACATCGGCTACACTACTGCAATTTCATAACCACTTCTACAACCCTTTAGATCACACAACATCAACAGATACGAAGAAAGTAAATTGGAAAAAGAAAACACTACATGGCAAGCACCCGTATCATCTAACAGAGCCACACATCGATCAAGACGCATCCAACACATGGCTAAGAAAAGGCAATATATACAGTGAGACGGAAGGATTCATGATTGCAATACAGGATCAAACAATAAACACCGGATATTACAGCAAGCATATTATTAAAGATCCCAATACCACAACAGATAAATGCAGAATTTGCAAACAACAAATAGAAACAGTAGATCACATCACTAGGGGATGTTCAATACTAGCAAATACAGAATACCCCAGAAGACATGACAATGTAGCAAAAATAATACATCAACAGCTTGCCTTACAACATAAACTTATAAAACAGCACGTTCCCACATACGAGTATGCACCACAAAATGTACTAGAGAATGATGAATACAAATTATACTGGAACAGAACCATTATAACAGATAAAACAACACCACATAACAAACCTGACATCATACTCACCAATAAAAAGAAGAAATTAACACAACTAATCGAAATATCCATACCCAATACAACAAATATACAGAAGAAAACAGGAGAAAAAATTGAAAAATACATCCAACTGGCTGAGGAAGTCAAGGGCATGTGGCATCAGGATAAAGTTGACATTATACCAATTATACTATCAACTACAGGAGTCATACCACACAATATCCACCAGTACATCAATGCAATACAGCTACATCCAAACTTATATATACAACTACAGAAATCCGTAATTATTGATACATGTTTAATTACCCAAAAGTTCGTAAATGCAATATAACATATACCGTACAGTTGAAAGGAAGTCACGCTTCTTGATCAAGGTCCACGTCACTTTCCATTTTTGACCAGACATAACGTCTGAGAAAAGAAACAAATAATAATAATAATAATAATAATAATAATAATAATAACACATCATAACAGTTAAATATACAATAATATCAAGATATATTTATGGTACATCTTACGTATCCATGTAAAAAGTCTTTGCTGGTACATTACTGTCACAAACGTATATGTATAATTCTCATGGCAGTTTTTTGTTTCATGTAGCATGTCTCTTTTGTGTCACTGTTTAGAAACTCATCAAGTGAGTAATATGGCGTACATTTGAGCCACACTTCTATTGTCTGCTTAAAGTTATTCATCGGTAGTTCGCTCACAGCGTTTGGGAGTTTGTTATAAAATTTTAAGCTAAGGTGTTTATGGCTCTTTTGTGTCAATGTCATTCTTGTGTACGGTAGGTGTATGTTACTATTATTTCGAGTATTATGAACATGCACTTCAGATCTTAAGTTAAAGTTCTTTACATTCTGTTTAGCATATATTAAACAATTATAAATGTATATACTAGGTAGTGTCATTATCTTTAGTTCTTGAAAATGGTTTTTGCAACTTTGTCTTGGTGCTAGTCCTAAAATGCACCTGACTGCTTTCTTCTGCCACTTGAAGATGGTACTTGAACCCACTGAATTACCCCAAAGAAGTACCCCATATTGCAGTTGTGAATGGAAAAAAAGCAAAGTGTGTGGAGATTAGCAGATTTTTACTGATAACGTGTCTCAGCTTGTATAATAGAGAGAGAGTTCGAGCAAGTTTGCCACATAGATAATTTGTGTGTCTGTCCCATGTAAGTTTTTGATCTATGTGTAAACCTAGTAACTTGACATTTTTTGTATTCTGTTCAGTTGGTTTCAGGGTGAAGTAAATTTCTTCAGTTTTCAATTTGTTTATTGATAAAAGACTGACTCTGCACCAGTCACTGCTCATTTCAGTTACTGCTTTGTTGTATTCCATGACATCTTGCAGATTTTCTCCATTGTGTGTGTGTGCGTGGGTGGGTGGGTCTACGTTACCAGCGGGTGAAAACTACATTACCTAGCGAGGTGGCGCAGTGGTAGTGTCTGTGAACTCAAGAGCGAGCAGTGCTTTTGGTGGGGGAAGTGGTCTTTCCCGGAAGAACGCTGCTACCGGCCTACAGGGGCACCTAAAATCAGTTTCCCGTTACCTATCTAGTGGTGTAGATCGGCGTGCAGTGATGTACGTCGTTTCCTTGGAACCGATTTTATTTCGGCGTAAACCGGTTTCGTAATAACGCATTAGCATATCCTGCCACGTTTCGTTGTTATACGTCAATTACAGTCCACATTATACCTCCGTGACTAACCGCACTTTAATTATAGACACCCAGTACATTCATGCCTCTGTTGAAGAAGGTTCGTAAAAATTTTGCTGTCACATGTATGGCCCCTTGGCTCGTAAATTTAGTAATTGGTCAGTTAAAAAATTGGACTGTCCTCTCAGATTTGCGTCGTGTGTTTCACTTTTCTTAAAGCTTCACCATTCGTTACGTTCTGCGAATAGCGGTATTCCCGTTGCAGGCGGCTGTCTAAATCTGTATGGTGCGAAAAGTGGCAATTCACCCTGAATAAGTTATTCACATGAGTACTAAAACAAATCGGCTGAATTTCGATTAGGCGGTAAGTCACACAAATATGAAGGCTGTAAATTCAACTAAATACTTAGGGATTGCAATTACAAATAAAATAAATTGGAACGACCACATAAATAATGTTGTGGGTAGAGCAAACCAAAGACTGCGGTTGATTGGCAGAACACTTGGAAGGTGCAACAGGTGTACCAAAGAGACTGCTTGGATCACGCTTGTCCACCCTATTCTGGAGTATTGCTGTGCGGAGTGGGATCCACATCAGGTGGGACTGATGGATGACATCGAAAAAGTAGAGAGAAGGGCAGCTCGTTTTGCATTATCGCGAAATAGGGGAGATGGTGTCACAGACATGATACGTGAATTGGTGTGGCAATCATTAAAACAAAGGCGTTTCTCGGCGCGACGGGATCTTCTCATCAAATTTCAGTCACCAGTTTTCTCCTCCGATTGCGAAAACATTCTGTTGGCACCCACCTACATAGGGAGAAATGATTATCACGATAAAATAAGAGAAATCGGGGTTCGCACAGAAAAATTTAAGTGCTCGTTTTTTCCGTGTGCCGTTCGAGAGTGGAACGGTAGAGAGACAGCATGAAGGTGGTTCATTGAACCCTCTGCCAGGCTCTGTATTGTGAATTGCAGAGTATTGACGTAGATGTAGTTGTAGAGGGTGGGCATATCGGCTATTAGTTGGATGGTCATAATGTTCTGACCGATCAGTGTTCGTACAAACACGTTAAGCGATAGCTATAAAGAACAAAATGGTGCCTATTTATCTTATCCATTATATTCTTTTTTCTTAACACATGAACTGCTGTATTTTTCACCTTCATTAAAGCTGAACTTTTCACTTCAAATGTTATGTAATAGAACTTGTTTCTTCAACTAATGGTCTTATTTACGATGTGCATTCAAGTTCTAAGGCCTCCGATTTTTTTCTCCGGACTGGAAAGAGATAGAAACATGCGCATTGTTTTAAAATGAGGCCGCATTCATTGTCAATACGTCCCAGAGATGGCAGCACCGTACGGCAGATGGAATTTTACCGCCAGCGGCGAGAATGAGAACTGTTTTAAATACTTAAAATGGCGACGTTTTCCTTACTTGAACAGCGTGCAATCATTCGTTTTCTGAATTAGCGGAGAAAGTGGAGAGAATTGTTTTGGGGGATTGCCGAATGAATGTTGAACAGATCGCCTCCAGATTTGGCATTTCTGTAGGTCCTGTGCACACAATCCTGCATGACGACCTGAAAATGCGAAAAGTGTCATCCAGGTGGGTGCCACGAATGCTGACGGACGACCACACGGCTGCCCGTGTGGCACGTTGCCGAGCAATGTTGACGTGCAACGACAGCACGAATGGGACTTCCTTTTCGTCAGTTGTGACAATGGATGAGACCAGGATGGCATTTTTCAACAAGGCGCCAGTCAGCTCAATGGAAGCACACAGATTCACCGCCACCAAAAAAATTTCGGGTAACTGCCAGTGCTGAAAAAAATGATGGTGTCCATGTTCGGGGACAGCGAGGGCGTAATCCTTACCCATTGCGTTCCATAGGGCACTACGGTAACAGGTGCATCCTACGAAAATGTTTTGAAGAACAAATTCCGTCCTGCACTGCAACAAAAACGTCCGGGAAGGGCTGCGCGTTTTCTGTTTCACAAAGACAACAATATCTCCGGATGTAATTAACATTTTACAGTGCAACAAACGGCACTGATTACGTGTTTGTTTATATATTCAGATGTGCTAGCAAAACTAACGTGGTTCCATTTAAGAAACGTAGGTTTGTGTTAAAAAACATATTTCCGTGCATTTTTTTTATGGTTTGTATTATCCAATTACACTAGCCCCTCTCCTCATGTTCGGTCTGTGGAATCGATTCGTCAGTATTTGATGTGGTTTACGAAATATATATCCAGCGGTAATGTTTGGTGACTCACCCTGTATATTTCCAGTTCTGAAGTTTGTTCGCAGGCGTTAGAACCAAGTCCATTACTGCCACGGGAGGAAATTTTCTTTAGTCGTCTGTTCAAATAGAACGTGTCTTTTATTTGTTCGTTGAAATTTAGGTACTGCTTGTTCACGAAAAGAAGAGCCAGGCCTCCCTAGTTCTGAGTCGTTAAAATTCGGTCCATTTCGGTTCAATCGTATTTAGCGTCCGGCCTCTGCCAACCTCGGTGATGTAATACTGAACTGTGCGTAGCCATGCTAAAGTGACTGGTGAGCTTCGCTACGTTCCTTAGTGAAGTTTTACGCTGCATTATGAATGATCAAGAGGTTTCTGGCCCATCGCGGCGCACTACGGAGTCGAGAAAGAAAAATAATTAGTAATGTTGCTAAATGCTGCGAAGAAGAGAGCAAAAATAAAAAATTGCTCCACCCTCTTCCGCAGTCAATAACACGAACAGGTACTTATACAGGGGTGAGCGTCAGATCCGTGAAAAGAATACGTAGATTTTCTGAAGACAAGCTTGGAAAATCACCAGAAACTGCCGGCAAAAAAAGGTAAATTTCAGTTCAAACTTTCCAGTTCGACATTGCTTTGAACCTGCCTTACCGTTTGCCTGAATTACTGCAGTCGTTTTGTTTGTATGGTGTGAAAGAATTTCTTGCCCTCCAATAGGCATATAAAATTGAGTCTAAAGCTGTAAAATAGTCACATCTACGCAATTCGGTTTGCAGCGTAGCGTTTATGGCGCTTGATTGGTGTACCGAAGGTGACGGGCACGGGTCGTGTTACACTGCAATTTTTTTTCTAATATTAATAGCAAGGACTGTTATAATCATTTTCACTCAATTCAGTTAAATGTGACTGCATAGTACGACACCAGGGACCATAACCTACTACACTAACAAACACTACTCTATAAGTGTTTTAAACGAGTAGATTCTTCACCTGGAAACGTCTCCTTGTTACTTCCGACTACACATTCTTACAGTCTGACTCTCTAACCATTTTTTAAAAATTCTCTTTTGTTTAGCCCAAGATCTACTGGAAAAATCCAGTCGGACAATTTCGACAGGACTGTCGTAAAACAAACAGTCGAAGATTTTTATATGGTACAGAAGTTTGCTCCCAGTCTGGGAACACTTCGTCCTGTACTACAAGAAAAGATCGCCTGGACGTGGGGTATTACTTCACTGCGGAATATTTTGTTATCCATGGGATTCACATGGCAAAAATTACAAAATACGCGGTCTTTACTGCTAGAGCGTGGAGACATTGTTGATTGGCGGTCACCTTTAATTGTGCAAATGAAACATCTGAGGGAAGCAGCCACAGAAATATTCTATTTGGATGAAACGTGGATCGACAGCAATATGGCAGTAGGTAAGAGTGATATTGTCGGCGTTGTGGCTTGGGGAACTTCCTCCAAAAGATTATTGGATCAAGAAAGGGATTTGTCAGGGAAGCCGAACTAAAATTTTGGGCTAAATCGACTAAAGGTGACTACCATGGTCAGATGAATTCAGGAAATTTTGAAAGGTGGTTTTCAAGCATGGTGCTCCCGAAACTTCCTCCGAAGTCGGTAATTGTGATGGACGACGCTCCATACCATAACAGACAGGTTGAGAAAACACCCACACGGTTGTGGGAGGATGTTGGAATGGCTTCAAAATAGGCGTGTCGCCTGTAATGAAAGCATGAGAAAGCAGGTTCTGTTCGCTTTAATACAAGAGCATAGACCTGCTAAAAAAACATATGTTATTGACGAAATGGCGAAAGAGAAAGGCCACATGGTTGTACGCTTTCCTCCCTACAATTGTGATTTCAGTGCGGTAGTGCTGGCATGGGCGAAATTAAAACGGTTGTTTAGGGAGCGCAACATTTCAGGGGACATGTCGAAAGCTAACCTTTTTGCGACAGCAAGTTGTAATGGTACTTGAATTACGCAACCATTACGGCACCTCACCTGAACCTCTCGATACCAGTAATATTCTACTGTGTTTCTGCAAAGTAGTTGACATATTTCTGAGACAACATTCAGATTTGATTTCATTTGTGATACATCGATATGTTTGTATTGCAATGATATTATTCCTATGTGTATTCTTTCTTTTGTCACTATGATCTTTGACGTACTTGTAACTCTGATTTTTGGGTGCGTAAGCGATTATTATTTAGTTAGTTGTCGACTTGTTAGAGAGTCGGACCTTGAAAAAAGTGTTGGATGTCATGTTGGAAAGATGCATATTGTAGTTGGCTTATAAATTGTGAGGAAGATGTTTTCAAGTATGTTTTGTATTGTGAAGAGATGTTTTGTGTTTTACGCGATATTGCAACAAAAGCAATAAAAAAGAAGTGTAACTTAAATTCGGAGTGCTGATTACTTTTTTACATCACCATTGTCCAGCACAAGTGTAATTTTCAAGAATGGTTTGTGAAGCGCATCTACAAAACTTTTGAATATAGCGCGATAAAACCTAGGCCTCTTTGCATCCGAGCTTGCAATCATAACCACCTAGAATTTTCAATGATTGAGCCATGACTTTACAACGAGACCAGCGTGGGAAACACGAAAAGATGAGTGCCTAGTTTATTTATTATTACATGAAATGACTTTATTAACTGTGCTCTAATGACACCTGCCACATAATAACTTTGTTGTTGCCCGAAAATGCAGTATTTAGCAGCGTGAGAAACACCACAATCGTTATTAAATTCTGACCTTTGTTGTGGTAGGGTTGTTAGAAAGTGAATCCCTTTTGTCTGTAACTCCCGATGACTGGGAAGGGTACTGCAGGAAGGGCCAACAACTAGAAGAAGAATATTGGAGGCGTGATGGTGTTATTGAACTAGCAATATCATTATTAACACCGCCGAAACGGACAGTAGCACACACAGAAGAGGAGTACAATGAAGGTGATTCTGAGTGATGTATTTGACGATGCAGAGTAGCAATTGTCAATAAATTTTCCAAATTTATCCCTTCTCTTTTTATTGCCACAATGTAAGTTTTTCTACTAGTTCTGTATAATACCAAATTGTCCAAGAGAGTTGTTACGAAATTAGTAGCAATAGGCAGTATCATTCAATATGAAACTTTCGATTTCACTTTCATAACGGCTAACCTTCGAAACTGCAATACTGGGTTTTAGACATAAATAATTTCACGTATCCTGCTATCTTTTATTATGCCGCTGTCCCCTTTCGCGCTAGTATATGCCCAACATTAACAGTTGCTGCTACGGCTAATAGATGGCATTGTCTATACCGCTTGGAGCCCAACTTTTATGTAGACGCCAGAGTGTTACCAGCACTGCGTAACGTTGTTGTTGTGGTCTTCAGTCCTGAGACTGGTTTGATGCAGCTCTCCATGCTACTCTATCCTGTGCAAGCTTCTTCATCTCCCAGTACCTACTGCAACCTACATCCTTGTGAATCTGCTTAGTGTATTCGTCTCTTGGTCTCCCTCTACGATTTTTACCCTCCACGCTGCCCTCCAGTACTAAATTGGTGATCCCTTGATGCCCCAGAACATGTCCTACCAACCGATCCCTTCTTCTAGTCAAGTTGTGCCACAAACTCCTCTTCTCCCCAATTCTATTCAATACCACCTCATTAGTTATGTGATCTACCCATCTAATCTTCAGCATTCTTCTGTAGCACCACATTTCGATAGCTTCTATCCTCTTAAGCTATTTATCGTCCACGTTCCAGTTCCATACATGGCTACACTCCATACAAATACTTTCAGAAACGACTTCCTGACATTTAAATCTATACTCCATGTTAATAAAATTTTCTTCTTCAGAAACGCTTTCCTTGCCATTGCCAGTCTACATTTTATATCCTCTCTACTTCGACCATCGTCAGTTATTTTGCTCCCCAAATAGCAAAACTCCTTTACTACTTTAAGGGTATTATTTCCTAATCTAATTCCCTCAGCATCACCCAACTTAATTCGACTACATTCCATTATCCTCGTTTTGCTTTTGTTGATGTTCATCTTATACCCTCCTTTCAAGACACTGCCCATTCCGTTCACCTGCTCTTCCAGGTCCTTTGCTGTATCTGACAGAATTACATCGTCATCGGCGAACCTGAAAGTTTTAATTTCTTCTTCATGGATTTTAGTACCTACTCCGAACTTTCCTTTCGTTTCCTTTACTGCTTGCTCAATATGCAGATTGAATAACATCGGGGAGAGGCTACAACCCTGTCTCACTCCCTTACCAGCCACTGCTTCCCTTTCGTGTCCCTCGACTCATAACTGCCATCTGGTTTCTGTACAAATTGTAAATAGCCATTCGCTCCCTGTATTTTACCCCTGCCACGTTCAGAAGTTGAAAGAGAGTATTCCAGTCAACATTGTCAAAAGCTTTCTCTAAGCTTACAAATGCTAGAAACGTAGGTTTGCGTTTCCTTAATCTTTCTTCTAAGATAAGTCGTAGGGTCAGTATTGCCTCACGTGTTCCAACATTTCTACGGAATCCAAACTGATCTTCCGCCGGGTCGGCTTCTACCAGTTTTTCCATTCGTCTGTAAAGAATTCGTGTTAGTATTTTGCAGCTGTGACTTATTAAACTGATAGTTCGGTAATTTTCACATCTGTCAACACCTGCTTTCTTTGGGATTGGAATTATTATATTCTTCTTGAAGTCTGAGGGTATTTCGCCTGTCTCATACATCTTGCTCACCAGATGGTAGAGTTTTGTCAGCACTGGTTCTCCCAAGGCTGTCAGTAGTTTTAATAGAATGTTGTCTACTCCTGGGCCCTTGTTTCGACTTAGGTCTTTCAGTGCTCTGTCAAACTCTTCACGCAGTATCATATCTCCCATTTCATCTTCATCTACCTCCTCTTCCATTTCCATAATATTGTCCTCAAGTACATCGCCCTTGTATAAACCCTCTGTATACTCCTTCCACCTTTCTGCCTTCCCTTCCTTGCTTAGAACTGGGTTGCCATCTGAGCTCTTGATATTCATAGAAGTGGTTCTCTTCTCTCCAAAGGTCTCTTTAATTTTCCTGTAGGCAGTATCTATCTTACCCCTAGTGAGATAAGCCTCTACATCCTTACATTTGTCCTCTAGCCATGGGTGCTTAGCCATTTTGCACTTCCTGTCGATCTCATTTTTGAGACGCTTGTATTCCTTTTTGCCTGCTTCACTTACTGCAGTTTTGTATTTTCTCTTTTCATCAATTAAGTTCAGTATCTCTTCTGTTACCCAAGGATTTCTACTAGCCCTCGTCTTTTTACCTACATGATCCTCTGCTGCCTTCACTATTTCATCCCTCAAAGCTACCAATCCTTCTTCTACTGTATTTCTGTCCCCCATTCCTGTCATTTGTTCCCTTATGCTCTCCTTGAAACTCTGTACAACCTCTGGTTCTTTCAGTTTATCCAGGTCCCATCTCCTTAAATTCCCACCTTTTTGCAGTTTCTTTAGTTTTAATGTACAGTTCGTAACCAATAGATTGTGGTCAGAGTCCACATCTGACCCTGGAAATGTCTTGCAATTTAAAATCTGGTTCCTAAATCTCTGTCTTACCATTATACAATCTATCTGAAACCTTAACGTTAGCGCGACATGTTATCCCGCCAATATGCTGTGTGCCGATGGGCGGAGCTTACCTCCTCTATACCCTCCCCCCCCCCCCCCCGCCCCCCCCCCCCCCCCCCCCCAGAATTAGTTCTTCTCTTTGTGAACAAGCAGTACTGTGCCGTACAATGCACTGTTGTACTTCTCAACTTCGTTTCATTATTGTTGGCCTAGTACGGTACTTCTCATACTGTTTGCATTAGGGAGTCACGAAATGAAAGGCAAGCAGAGAAGAATATCGTATGAAGCTGCTTTCACGCGTAAAGTAATTCTTTAAGCTGATTAATACGGCAACAGAAGGGCAGGAAGAAAGTTCAGCGTAGCTGGGAGTAACGTCCGCTTCTGGAAGAAACAGAAATTGGGATTCCTTGCAACTACTGCAATTAGCAAGAAAATGGTTCGCAGGAGAGCTTCTGTAAAGTTTGGAGGGTAGGAGACGAGGTACTGGCGGAAGTAAAGCTGTGAGGACGGGGCGTGAGTCGTGCTTGGGTAGCTCAGTTGGTCAGCCGGCACGGTAGCTCAGCGTGTTCGGCCAGAGAGCCAGTTGACCTCTGCAATAAAAAAAAAACTGAGTGGAAGGATCAACCTCCGAACTTGAACAGGATGTCTTGCGACGTCCGCAACGACCGAACGCAACGATCAAAAATGAACAAAAATGAAAAAAAAAAAAAAAAAAAAAAAAAAGTTGGTAGAGCACTTGCCCGCGAAAGGCAAAGGTCCCGAGTTCGAGTCTCGGTCCGGCACACAGTTTTAATCTGCCAGGAAGTTTCATATCAGCGCACACTCCGCTGCAGAGTGAAAGTCTCGTTCTAGAAAGAAAATCTCTCACAAAGTAAGATATCCTGACGTGGAAGTAAATGTTTTGGAATTCGTCCGAGAAAGTAGGAAGAATGGACAGCCTGTGACCAGTAAATAAAAAAAAGCAAAAGAGGGGGCTGCAACTCTTAATATGCCGAAGCAAGAGTTTAAAGCTAGCAGGGGATGGGTTGATCGTTTTATGAAACGTGCGGGCTTATCTCTGCGACGCAGTACAACAATATGCCAAAAGTTTCCACAGTATTTTGAGAAAAAACTTCAAGAATACCAGTGGTATTTTATCACACTTCGGAAAGAGAAGACTTCTTCAAAGGGGCAAGTAGGCAACGCTGATGTGACTCCAATTTGGTTTGATATGCCACGTAATTACACGATTGACGAGAAGGGTACAAAAGAAGTTACCATCAAAACATCTGGGTGTGAAAAACAGCGGTTAATGGTAATGTTGGCCATCACAGCAGATGCGAACAAACTTCCCCCTTTTATAATGTTCAAGCGAAAAACAAGCCCCGTTGTTGTTGTTGTGGTCTTAAGTCCTGAGACTCGTTTGATGCAGCCCTCCATGCTACTCTATCCTGTGCAAGCTTCTTCATCTCGCAGTACCAACTGCAACCTACATCCTTCTGAATCTGCTTAGTGTATTCATCTCTTGGTCTCCCTCTACGATTTTTACCCTCCACGCTGCCCTCCAATGCTAAATTTGTGATCCCTTGATGCCTCAGAACATGTCCTACCAACCGATCCCTTCTTCTAGTCAAGTTGTGCCACAAACTTCTCTTCTCCCCAATCCTATTCAATACCTCCTCATTAGTTACGTGATCTACCCACCTTATCTTCAGCATTCTTCTGTAGCACCACATTTCGAAAGCTTCTATTCTCTTCTTGTCCAAACTATTTACCGTCCATGTTTCACTTCCATACACGGCTACACTCCATACGAATACTTTCAGAAATGACTTCCTCACACTTAAATCTATACTCGATGTTAACAAATTTCTCTTCTTCAGAAACGCTTTCCTGGCCATTGCCAGTCTACATTTTACATCCTCTCTACTTCGACCATCGTCAGTTATTTTCCTCCCTAAATAGCAAAACTCCTTTACTACTTTAAGTGTCTCATTTCCTAATCTAATTCCCGCAGCATCACCGGATTTAATTTGACTACATTCCATTTTTCTCGTTTTGCTTTTGGTGATGTTCATCTTATATCCTCCTTTCAAGACCATGACCATTGCGTTCAGCTGCTCTTCCAGGTCCTTTGCTGTCTCTGACAGAATTACAATGTCATCGGCGAGCCTCGAAGTTTCTATTTCTTCTCCATGCATTTTAATTCCTACTCCGAATTTTTCTTTTGTTTCTTTTATTGCTTGCTCAATATACAACATTGGGGATAGGCTACAACCGTGTCTCACTCCCTTCCCAACGACTGCTTCCCTTTCAAGTCCCTCGACTCTTATAACTGGTTTCTGTACAAATTGTACAAGCCCCAAGACTCCAAAAAATGAAAAGCTATTCCCCAATGACGTCATTGTTCGGAAGCAAGAGAAGGGATGGATGACTGAAACTTTGGTGCTTGACTGGCTTCAAAACGTGAGGGAACTGCGTCCTGGTGGGCTTTCCAAGAAACCATCAATGATAGCCGTGATGCATTTCGTGTTCATCTCACTGACTATGATCCACAGCCTATCCAGTGACCTTATTATTCCTGGAGGAATGACTTCTGTACTATAACCCTTGGACGTTAGTGTAAATAAACAAATAAACCTTTCAAAGATTACGTTCAGGAACAGTACGAAAAAAGTGTTTTGCAAACCAAATTATGAACTGAGTCCGACAGGAAAAAATAAACGTGCTGGACTCTACAGTATTGCGCACTGGGTTTCGGCTGCCTGAAAACGCATCGAAGCACCAATGATCGTAAAATCATTCAATAAATGCTGTATTTACTCTGGATGGCAGTAAAGATGATGTGCTCCGGAACCACACCGAGGATGGCAGGGAAGGAGGAAATGAATCTATTTCTAATGTAGGCTCTTCCGAGGATTCCAATAATTTTGACGCTTGTGAATAATAATGAGTAACGCCTGTCATTTACAGTATGATTCTTTGTATGTCATGTAGGTAACCAAGTTAGGCGTTCTTTATTAACAATAAAATGTCACTTATTACCGTAATGAGTAACTTATAAATAAATTATTGTTACTTTCTGTAGTTCATGTATTTACTATTGTTTGAAATAAAGTTAGCATTGTAAAATGAATTTCAACAATACAAAAATACCCTACCATCGATGTGCCAAAATTCCTCTTTTTAATTAATTTAGTTGGTAAAATTGAGGTGCGCATTACATTCTGTGGCGCATTAGATTCGCGTAAATACGGTATTTCTGCTCTACGTGCTTGCCTGGTTAGCAGAGGTGTGTGGCAGTAGGCTTGCCTGGTTGCGATTAATTTGTTTATTTATTAAACGTGGTTATGTAATTTTGTTTTTTTTTTCGCTGTGCCTACTTTACTTTAAAATTTATAGTTACTAAGGGACCACAAACCAGTTTGAGCGGTGAAAGTTGAGGTCCGAGTTGCCATTTGTGTTGAGAAGTAATATAAAGTACAACATCCGATTTTGCAGTGTTTAGTTTGTGCCGTAGAATTGATGGGAAGTTCATAACAAAAGATGCACCGGGATCCATGTGGTGGTTTTGAGTTATTTAGAAAACAATTAAGGCCATTATTAAAGTTTGTGATTTCTAAAGAGACTCGTGTACTGTAATACTAAGTGGACATTTTAATTCAAATGTTCAGGACAATTATACAGCTATATACTGAAGTCCCTTGTCTATATAGTAAAGTCCCTTGTCATTTTATATAATCTAGTTCTTCCTCATATTGTTTATAACAAGAGTAACAGCATTCAGCAATGCTGCTGTAGACAACATTTCTGTAGACACATCGAAATTGCAAAACAAATTGTGTATATACCTGTAGTTGAAACTATGAGACTAATGAATGGAAAAGGAACTGAGGACTAATAAAACTGAAACCCAATTCTAAAATAACCTGTTACTGTTATTCTGTGGGCCCCTTATACAATTCAGTTTAGTAATAATGGAACTATACAACTTTATAATAAATATACAACGAATTATTATAATTTATTATTGTATATAGGGTTTTTTACTGTTCTGTCCGTCCAGCAGTTTTTCAGTCTTCCACGTATTTTTTCTTTGTGCTTTTGAAATCACCTTTCCTGTAGCCCTGTTATTGATATTTGTTTATAGGCTGATTTGTGTACTGTGTACTGTTTTGGTGTTTTCTGCTTTTTTTTGGTTATCTACTGTAATTTAGGGTTCTCTTACATTTTCATTAATTTCTGTAATGCATTTAATGTTGTTCCTACTATTCTACAATTTTTCTTTTGTATTGTCGTTCTACATCTGTTAGCCAGTGTTCTGACCACATATCCAAAGAATGAGATGTGTTTCTTCCAGAACTTACTTTGAAATCACCCTTCCTGTAGCCCTTTCATTGATATTTGTTTATAGTCTGATTTGTGTGTCCTGTACTGTTTTGGTGTTTTCTGCTTTTTTTGGTTATCTACTGTAATTTGGAGTTCTCTTACATTTTCCTTAATGTCTGTAATGCATTTAATGTTCTTCTTACTATTCTACAGTTTTTGTTTTGTATTGTCGTTCTACATCTGTTAGCCAGTGTTCCCACCACATATCCAAAGAATGAGATGTGTTTCTCCCAGAACTTGCTTATTATCTATTCTGTTTTCTTGTATTCTGTTTCATTTGAAGTTTTTCTTAATTCCAGTTAAATTAATGTTTTTTATTTACGCCTACGTATGTCCTAATCATTCTTCTTTCTGTCTTGAGTATTGTGTCAATTTCTTCTTAGTTTCTTGTTTTGAAAATGGTTTCAGCTGCGTATATGTTTTTCTTGTTGTATAACTTTTGTAATTTTTAATCTGCGGCTATTGATATGCTTTTCTGTTGTATATGTTTTTGGTAGGCCTAATGTAATAAGCCTTGATCAATTTTTTCATTCTGTTTCCGTCTTCAATTACGGAGTGGAATAGAGTGTGTCCCGACATGTCAGACCAATAGATGTTCAATGTGGTGGCCATCATTTGCTGCACACAATTGCAATCTCTGGCGTAATGAATGTCGTACACGCCGCAGTACATGTGGTGTAATGTCGCCGCAGGCTGCCACAATACGTTGTTTCATATCCTCTGGGGTTGTAGGCACATCACGGTACACATTCTCCTTTAACGTACCCCACAGAAAGAAGTCCAGAGGTGTAAGATCAGGAGAACGGGCTGGCCAATTTATGCATCCTCCACGTCCTATGAAACGCCCGTCGAACGTGTACCTTACCCCTCATGGTAATGTACATGTGCGTCAGTGAAAAAGACCAATAAAAAGGTGTTAGCATGTGGACGTAATGTGCTGTTCCAGTCTCTTCTGTACCTAAGGTCCATCACCGTTCCCTTTGGATCCCTACGTAATTCGGTGCTCTCCGATACACACGATCGAACAGCGGAGGAGTGGTACTCAAGCGTCAACTTTAGGTTACAATATCTCCGGATGTAATTAACATTTTACAATGCAACAAACGGCACTGATTATGTATTTCTTTACATGTTCAGATGTGCTAACAAAACTAACGGGGTTCCATTTAAATAAACGTAGGTTTGTGTTAAAAAACATACTTCCGTGCATTTTTGTGTGATTTGTATTAAACAATTACACTAGCCCCTCTCCTCACGTTCGATCTGTGGAATCGGTTCGTCGGTATTGGATGTCGTTTACGAAATACATCCAGCGGTAATGTTAGGTGACTCACCCTGTATATTCCTTAACGCGCAACACAATCTCCACTTGATCTATGCAGCTAAAATGTATTTTCCGACAGTAGCTTCTATTTATTTACGATGCTTGTTACTTCGTACTGTGTATGTGACCTCCACTAAACTTTTAGATCTGTTTTTACAATGCTAAATTCTTTTTCTTTCGGGAAAATAATTAAACTTTTTGTTCTCAGACCCTTTACAGATTTGCTGCTTAAAAGTACACTGCGTAACGCAGTCTCCACTTCAGCTCTGTAGATAAAGTGTATTTTCCGATTCCAGCGTCGATTTATTTAGGGTAAATATTTTTATTACTTCGTACTGTGTATCGTGGTCTCTGTTACAGCTGTAAAGCAATCTTTGCGATACTCGAGTCACTTTATTTCCGACAGATAGTTAAGCTTCACAGATAGTTGGAGGTACTAGGCAACCTAAAAGCATACTACTCAATAATCTTGAAACTCTACCATTGGTCCGTGTTAGCATGAAAACAACAATAAGGGATTGTGGGTCAGCCTTGATGCAAAACACTTTTGTTATCTAATAAACGAAAATACGACACTTTGGAACAACAAACCCTACACCACTCTATGACACAGGACACAGAACAGAAAAACACCCACAAAACCGCTTCCCCGTCACACACAGAGACATAAATAAGGAACAGAAATCGTTAGAAATCCCGCTACAATATTATCATAACCGTCTCGCAATATGCGATGCATTTCTCGCGACGCACGCGAACCGCAAGATGCCGTAATGTTTTGAATCACGAACAAGGCGCGAAAGTTATGTTTTTCTGTGTCTAAAAGCAGCTGCAAACCGTCCAACGGACGTGAGTACATGACAAACTACGGAACAACCTAATACCCACCAAAACTGCATCCACAACGCTACCGCAGTCTCAACTGTATAACTGTGACATCCGTAACTTCACGTTTTCGTGTTTGTTCACTAACAGCTCCTCATACAGCGGCAGATGACATGATGTATGCCAATGAAAACGGCACCGAAGAAACACAGAGAATATGCGACAACAGTCGTAAAACCATTGCTGTGACGTAAAGTAAATACGGTATTATGAAACCATTCACAGAAAACAACATTTGGAACCAAAAAGTACAAATGCAATAATGATTTACAATGACAAAGAGCACTTCATCTCAGATTCAAGAGAAGTGAAAATCTAGCTGACAAACAAAAGCTGAACGAAGCGTAAGGAGAGCAATGAGAGAAGCGTTCAATGATTTTGAAAGTAAGAGGTTTTCAACCGTCCTGAGTAAAGAACCTAAGAGATTTTGGTCGCATGTAAAAATAGTAAGTGGGTCAAAATCATCTATTCATTCTCTCAGCAACCACACCGGCACCGAAACACCGAAACGGAAGATAACAGAGAGAAGGCTCAAATGGTTCAAATGGTTCTGAGCACTATGGGATTTAACATGTCAGGTCATCCGTCCCCTAGACTTAGAACTACTTAAACCTAACTAACCTAAGGACATCACACACATCCATGCCCGAGGCAGGATTCGAACCTGCGACCGTAGCAGCCGCGCGGTTCCGGACTGTAGCGCCCAGAACAGAAAGAAGGCCCAAATACTGAATTTAACACTGTCCCTCCTTTCAATCGCCGTACCAACATCGAAATGGCAAATAATGAGAGAACCGATCGCAGAATTGAAAAGCAGCTACAGTCGTTTAACAGTGGAAAGGCTTCAGGACCAGATGAGATACCTATAAGATTCTATAAAGATTATGCGAAAGAACTTGCTCCCCTTCTAGCAGTAATTTATCGTAGATCGTTTGAGCAACGAAAGGTACGTAATGACGGGAATAAAGTGCAGGTCATCCCGTTTTTAAGAGCGGCCATAAGACAGATCCATAAAATTATAGACCTAAACCGTTGACGTCTATCTATTGTTGAATTATGGAACATGTTTTATGCTCATGAATTATGGCGTTTTTGAAAAATGAACATCTCCTCTATAAAAATCAACATGGATTTCGCAAACAGAGACCACGCCAACCTGTCTACTACCATGTAGATAAAACGTAGCGCATTATACACTGAAAAGCAAAAGAAACTGAGCACCTGCCTACTATCGTGTGGGGACCCCGGCGAGCACTCAGAAGTGCCGCAACACACGTGGCATGGACTCGACTAATGTCTGAAGTAGTGCTGGAGGGAACTAACACCATGTACCCTGCAGAGCTGTCCATAAATCTGAAAGAGTTCGAGGGGATGGAGATCTCTGAACAGCACGTTGCAAGGCATACCAGATATGCTCAATAATGTTCGTGTCTCGGGAGTTTGGTGGACAACGGAAGTATTTAAACTCAGAAGAGTGTTGCTGGAACCACTCTGTAACAATTCTGGACGCATGGGATGTCGCATTGTCCTGCTGGAATGGGCCAAGTCCGTAGGAATGCACAGTGGTTCAAATGGCTCTGAGCACTATAGGACTCAACTGCTGAGGTCATTAGTCCCCTAGAACTTAGAACTAGTTAAACCTAACTAACCTAAGGACATCACAAACGTCCATGCCCGAGGCAGGATTCGAACCTGCGACCGTAGCGGTCTTGCGGTTCCGGACTGCAGCGCCTTTAACCGCACGGCCACTTCGGCCGGCAATGCACAGTGGCTCTGAGCACTATGGGACTTAACATCTGTGGTCATCAGTCCCCTAGAACTTAGAACTACTTAAACCTAATTAACCTAAGGACATCACACACATCCATGCCCGAGACAGGATTCGAACCTGCGACCGTAGCAGTCGCGCGTTTCCGGACTGAGCGCCTAGAACCGCTAGTCTACCGCGGCCGGCGAATGCACAGTGGACACGATTGGCTGCAGGTGATCAGACAGGATGCATACGTACTTGTCACCCATCAAGAGTCGCATCTACACGTATCAGGGGTCCCATATCACTCCAACTGCACACGCCCCACACCATTACAGAGCCTCCACCAGCTTGAACAGTCCCTTGCTGATATGCTGGGTCCATGGATTGATGAGGTTGTCTTCACACTCGTACAAGTCGATCTGGTCGATACAACTTAAATCGAGACTCGTCCGACCAGGCAACATGTTTTCAGTCAACAACAATCGTCGGTGTTAACGTGTCCAGGCGAGGCATAAAGCTCAGTGTCGTGCAGTCATTAAGGGTACACGAGGGGGCCTTCGACTCCGAAAGCCCGTATCGATGATGTTTCGTTGAATGGTGCACACGCTGACACTTGTTCTGGCCCAGCACTAAAATCTGGAGCAATTTGCGGAAGGGTTGCACTTCTGTCGCGTTGAACTTTCTCTTCAGTCGTCGTTGGTCCCGTTGTTGCAGGCTCTTTCTCCGGCCGCAGCAGTGTCGGAGATTTGAGGCTTTACCGAATCACTCCTATTCACAGTGAGAGGCACCCACATGCCTTGCTCATACTGTGGCATCAAGCAGTCAGGCCTGCAAGATGAGTGGTCTGCCAAGCGAGTGGATTCATTCTTATTTATCGAGTAACATGAACTCTAGTACTCACACTTAAGTTACCAGTTATCCTCCTATATGATTAATACGCAACGGAAACACGCATCTGACTATCAATAATTTACAGAACTCTGACTGTACACTACGCACTCGCAATACCACATTTTCTTTTTTTTGTCTTTTATTTAACGGCTTTTGTCAACACGTGGCCACCGCACACGTTATAAATTCGGGACATTATGACAACATACAATTCGAAGTAAAAGTCCACCAATATTTTTATTTTCACTATCTTATTTATTCCGATAAATTCTCTAACCTAAACACACAAATTCTACAACCTACAACAATAACACATAAGAAATTCCGCCCAGTGGGCATGGCTTTGCAATGGTCTTGTAATTACTTTTAACGCTACAGTGCACTTTCTGGATAGGATGGTGGATCTTTTATTATATCTCACACTTCGACTCTCACAATCATCATCACGAAACTTTCCTCCAGACCGAGCAGTACAAAAGGAACACGCATAACCCACTACCTCTGCAACTACCTAGCTACTCTTCCATGCAAACCACACATACCCAAATTACATGACATACACCAGACTACAACAAGGAATACAACACAATAAATAGTCACAACACTATCACTTTCAGCTTTCCCACTTCAATTAGTATTTATCCCAGTTTCACACGACACTGCCCCACTTCGTAATTCTTCTTTCCTACTATGAACTCTAGAGATATATGCACGTCTTCCTGTGCAATGCAAGCCAAGTGGCGTTGCTGGATAGACGGCCGACTCACCTTGCTTCTCTCTCAGAGTTTGAATCTAGCGTCACACGGAATCATATCACACAATTTAATATTAAGCACACACGCGAGTCCTCAACTGATACCATGGACGAGTACTTCTCTTTATCTTTTGTCTCATACACAGTTTGAGACTCACACAGTACTCACCACGTGGAAGTACTCGTCTCTAATTTCAAGTCCTGCACACGCCATTTCTTAAATATTTCAACTTATGGTACACACGCTATTTCTTAAATATTTCAACTTATTGTACCCACGCTAGTAATTCAGCTTAACTTAAGCACACGGAAGTATTTCAACTTAATGCTACACGTGGTTTCATTTTGACCGTTGTTCACTTCCGAAGATTACTACAATCGCATTAATATTACCTGCCTGGCATTTAATTCTCCCCACAAAAGTTCCTGAAATAGAGAAATTATTATTTCAAACTACTCGTAAATATTCCACATGCATACCATGTCTTCACTCTTTCGTCATTACGGAGCACAACTAAAACAGGTCTTAACAGCACAAGATCCAGCGGCAGAGTGCTGAAACATGGCCGTTCTTTTAGGTTCTCTCACACCTCTGTCGAGGTGGGGGAAGCACCTTGGTATCGTATTGGTCAGCCACATTTCAGGCGCTCAAAGCTCTGGTAAATTTCATCTCTTTGGTCCCACCAAAGGTGGCCAAAGGATCGACTCAAAGATGATCATATATTCACATTCACTATCTGCGGTTAGCAGACGACCATACATTCATTCATTTCACAGATCTCACCAAACTGGATGTAGGGATTTACTTTGTGGGAGTGCACATGTGATCAATTAAATAAATAAATTGTCATTCTCTCCCACACTGGTATCCGGCTTCGCTGTATTAATTGAAATTGAGTTATTTTACAAAAAAAAAGTGTTGTTCTGACAAAAATAATGAAGTATGTTGTACCTATTTTCAATGTCGGGCGGTACTGTACCCTTTCAACAGTACACTCCTGAAATGGTCTTGAGGAAAAATCCCCGCTTCGTCATTACCTCGGGGATGCTGTGTCCCATCGCTCGTGCGCCGACCTACCTGCCAATCGGTGTAACAAATGCGCCAGACACTTGTTATATAGGCGTAGCTGACCACAGCGCCGTATTGTACTGTCTACATTCGAATACACATGTCTATACCAGTTTCTTTGGCACTTCATAGTATGACTAACCTTTATACAGGGTGGTCCATTGATCGTGACCGGGCCAAATATCTCACGAAATAAGCGTCAAACGAAAAAACTACAAAGAACGAAACTTGTCTAGCTTGAAGGGGGAAGCCAGATGGTGCTATGGTTGGCCCGCTAGGCGCCGTCAAACGGATATCAACTGCGCTTTTTAAAAATAGAAACTTCCATTTTTTATTACATATTCGTGTAGTACGTAAACAAATAGACTAAGAATGTTTTAGTTGGACCATTTTTTCGCTTTGTGATAGATGCCGCTGTAATACTCACAAACATATGGCTCACAATTTTAGACGAACAGTTGGTAACAGGTAGGTTCTTTAAATTAAAATACAGAACGTAGGTACGTTTGAACATTTTTTTTTGGTTCCAATGTGATACATGTACCTTTGTGAACTTATCATTTCTGAGAACGCATGCTGTTACAGCGTGATTACCTGTAAATACCACATTAATGCAGAAAATGCTCAAAATGATGTCCGTCAACCTCAGTGCATTTGGCAATACGTGTAACGACGTTCCTCTTAACAGCGAGTAGTTCGCCTTCCGTAATGTTCGCACATGCACTGACAATGCGCTGACGCATGTTGTGAGGCGTGGTCGGTGGATCACGGTAGCAAATATCCTTCAGCTTTCCCCACGGGAAGAATCCGGGGACGTCAGATCCGGTGAACGTGCGGTGCTTCGTCGACCAATCCACCTGTCATGAAATATGCTATTCAGTACCGCTTCAACCGCACGCGAGCTATGTGCCGGACATCCATCATGTTGGAAGTACATCGCCATTCTGTCATGCAGTGAAACATCTTGTAGTAACATCGGTAGAACACTACGTTGGAAATCAACATACATTGCACCACTTAGATTGCCATCGATAAAATGGGGGTCAATTATCCTTCCTCCCATAATGCCGCACCATACATTAACCCGCCAAGGTCGCTGATGTTCCACTTGTCGCAGCCATCGTGGATTTTCCATTGCCCAGTAGTGCATATTATGCCGGTTTACGTTACCGCTGTTGGTGAATGACGCTACGTCGCTAAATAGAAAGCGTGCAAAAAATCTGTCATCGTCCCGTAATTTCTCTTGTGCCCAGTGGCAGAACTGTACACGACGTTCAAAGTCGTCGCCATGCAATTCCTGGTGCATAGAAATATGGTACGGGTGCAATGGATGTTGATGTAGCATTCTCAATACCGACGTTTTTGAGATTCCCGATTCTCGCGCAATTTGTCTGCTGCTGATGTGCGGATTAGCCGCGACAGCAGCTAAAACACCTACTTGGGCATCATCATTTGTTGCAGGTCGTGGTTGACGTTTCATATGTGGCTGAACACTTCCTGTTTCCTTAAATAACGCAACTATCCGGCGAACGGTCCGGACACTTGGATGATGTCGTCCAGGATACCGAGCAGCATACATAGCACACGCCCGTTGGGAATTTTGATCACAATAGCCACACATCAACACGATATCGACCTTTTCCGCAATTGGTAAACGGTCCATTTTAAAACGGGTAATGTATCAAGAAGCAAATACCGTCCGCACTGGCGTAATGTTACGTGATACCACGTACTTATACGTTTGTGACTATTACAGCGCCATCTATCACAAAGCGAAAAAAGTGGTCCAACTAAAACATTCATATTTCTTTACGTACTACACGAATATGTAATAAAAAATGGGGGTTCGTATTTAAAAAAAAACGCAGTTGATATCCGTTTGACCTATGGCAGCGCCTTCTAGAGGGCCAACCATAGCGCCATCTGGTTTCCCCCTTCAAGCTACACAAGTTTCGTTCTTTGTAGTTTTTTCATTTGATGCTTATTTCGTGAGACATTTGGTCCGTCACTATCAATGGACCTCGTTGTATAATATTCTACAGTTTATCTATCAGACAACTTGGTGTGAGGTTCCAACTCAAAATGAACACATTTTGGAACAAAAATTTTGGAACACCTGAAGATGACGGCAAGGTCTGTCGAAACTGGTTGTCTGTAAATGAAGGGATATTTATGCGATCTTGGCGTTAGAAGGTTTTCGCCTAAAAATGAACTGCTTTATGCGGTCAAGACTGGTTTTAATTGGAATTTTTAATGTGTGTAACGGCCTGGCCTGCCATTGTCCCGACCTGGAGGCTGTAGAAAACGTTTCACTCAGACTGCAGCGTCATACATCACTACCCTCCGTGGTTTCAGCCCTTGGGGAAGAATGCGCTGCGATTCCTCTACAGACACCTCTTAGCAACAAATAATCCTGAGTTAACCAGCGTCAAAACCGATATAGGGATTAGTCAAAACAGGGCTGTCGTAGCGAGATTGAATATTGTAAAACCAAAACCCTCGAAAAATGATGGAAAAATATACTTGACGCCTTCCTGAGAGACAATCTCCACTCATTCCAATTTAATAATATAAGTGTAGACCAAATGTGGCTTAAATTCAAAGAAATAGTATCGGCAGCAATTGAGAGGTTTATACCAAATAAACAAACAAACGACGGAGCTGATCCCCCTTGGTACACAAAACGGGTTGCAGAAACAACGAAACAAACATGCCAAATTTAAACAGGTGCAAAATGCCCAAGATTGGCCATCTTTTACAGAAGCTCGATATTTAGCGCGGACTTCATTGCGAGATGCTTATAACAGTTTCCACAACGAAACTTTGTCTCGAAACCTGGCAGAAAATCCAAAGAGATTCTGGTCGTATGTGAAGTATGATAGCGGCAAGAAAGAATCAATGCCTTCTCTGGGCGATAACAATGGAGATACTATCGAAGACAGTGCTGCCAAAGCAGAGTTACTAAACACAGCCTTCCGAAAAACCTACGCAAAAGATGACTTAGTAAATATTCCAGAATTCGAATCGAGAATAGCTGTCTACATCAGAAAGGTAGAAGTAAATACCCTCCGAGGAGTGAAGCAACCTAAATCACTTAATGAAAGCAAGTCTTCTGGTCCAGACTGTGTACCAATTAGGTTTCTTTCGGGGTATGCTGATGCATTAGTTCCATAGCAATCATATACAACCATTCGCCCGAAGAAAGATCCGTACCCAAAGACTGGAAAGATGCACAGGTCACACCAATATTCAAGAAAGGTAGTAGGAGTAATCCAGTAAATTACAGGCCCATGTCGTTAACGTCGGTATGCAGCAGGATTTTAGAATATATATTGTGTTCGGACATCATGAATTACCTCGAAGGAAACGGCCTATTGACACGCAGTCAACATGGGGTTAGAAAACGTAGTTCCTGTGAAACACAATTAGCCCTTTATTCGCATGAAGTGCCGAGTCCTATTGACAAGGGATTTCAGATCGATTCTGTATTCCTAGATTTCCGGAAGGCTTTTGACACTGTATCACACATGCAGGTCGTAGTGAAATTGCGTTATTATAGAATATCGTCATTTGACATTTCCTGTCAGAGAGATCACAGTTCGCAGTAATTGACGGAAAGTCATCGAGTACAACAAAAGTGATTTCTGGCGTTCCCCAAGGTAGTGTTATAGGCCCTTTGCTGTTCCCGATCTATATAAACGATTTGGGAGACAATCTGAGCAGCCGTTTTCGTTGTCGTTTATCGACTAATAAAGTCATCAGAAGATCAAAACAAACTGCAAAACGATTTAGAAAAAATATCTGAATGGCGCGAAAAGTGGCAGTTGACCCTAAATAACGAAAAGTGTCAGGTCATCCACATAGTGCTAAAAGGAACTCGTTAAACTTCGGTTACACGAAAAATCAGTCTAATCTAAAAGCCGTAAATTCAATTAAATGCCTAGGTCTTACAATTACGAGCAACTTAAATTGGAGAGAACCCATAGAAATTGTTGTGGGCTAACCAAAGGCTTTGTTTTACTCGCAGGACACTTGGAAAATGTAACAGATCTACTAAGGAGACTCCCTACACTACGCTTGTCCGCCCTCTTTTAGAATACTGCTGCGTGGTGTGGGATCCTTACCAGATAGGACTGACGGAGTACATCGAAAAAGTTCAATGAAAGGCAGCACGTTCTGTATTATCGCGAAATATGGGAGAGAGTGTCACTGAAATTGTACGGGATTTGGCCTGGACACCCTCAAAACAAAGGCGCGTTTCGTTGCGACGGAATCCTCTCACGAAATCCCAGTAAACCAACTTTCTCCTCCGAATGCGCAAATATTTTGCAGACACCGACCTACATAGCGAGGAACGATCACCACGATAAAATAAGGGAAATCAGAGCTCGTACGGAAAGATATGGGTGTTCATTCTTTCCGCGCGCTATACGAGATTGGAATAATAGAGAATTTTGAAGTTGGTTCGATGAATCTTTTCCCAGGCACTTAAATGTGATTTGCAGAGTATACATGTAGATGTAGATGTAGACATTCAGAAACCGGATTGGAAGTGTCCCCAGCAGACAAGCTGTCATAAAGGCGAAGGGCGGATACAGACCGTATTAAATGCCCACTAGTAGGTGTGCGCATACTTATGATGTGATGATTTATAGTATACGTCATTCCAGTTTGACGCTTGTCGCTTGCCTCATTTGTGGTGTCGCGATGTTAATGGCAAGGAGAGTAGTTTTTTAGTGGAGTAACTAGCGGCCCGACAGAAGCTCTGTTCTGCGTTTCTCAAGTGTTCCGGACTGTTTCTGGTGACCCGCCAGCGACAATCTCGCCGCGTATAAAAGTTCTTACTCCGTTAGGCGCCGAATTAATCGCTCGCACTCCGCCAGTGGAGACATCGCGGATGACCCCATAAAGTTCCACCCCTGGCTTTTGCCAGCCACTGGAGTGTCACTGTTTTTGTGGCTGCTAACAGAACTAAAAGTGTAAGAATATCTACGGAGTCGGCTCTGATATGCAGGGAACAGATTTTTCGTCGCCAACATACTTCGTCTGCGAAGTAACGTGAATGTGATGGATTAGTAGATTTTCCCGTAAGCGCTCTGCAGATTCTGTATGTCACTGTATCGCTAGTACGGGCAGATGCTTTTCAAAAGTACAGCGGATTTTGTACACGCGTTTGATAGGTGTCTCAATAATTTGCATTCTTTATCTGAACTAACTTAGATTAAAGCTTTGAAGGCACTAACACAAGGGCATTTCTCTCGTTTGCTGTTAGTGTCCAAGGTCAGACGTCACAATTTTTTCTAATGTTGAAAGAACGGATATTATCATTTGCCATGTTGCTGTCCAAATAGCAAAACTTATCTTCTGCTTCTGCCTGTCTGATATCCAAATCAAATTCCCTCAGCAACGCCATATTTAATTCGGCTACACACTATCACCCTAGTTTAACTTTTCTTGGTCTTCATTTTATAACCTCTTCTCAAGATACTTCAATCTCCACTGCCGCCTCTGACAGAATTATATTCTCGCCGGCAAATGTCAAAAATTTTATTTCTCCTCGCTGAACTTTAATTCCCGTTCAAAATTTCTCCTTGGTTTCCTTTACAGCTAGCTCAGTGCACAGACTCAGCAACTTGGGGTAGAGACTACACTTCTGTCTCACTCCCTTCTCAACCACTGCTTCCCTTCCACGTCCTCTGACCCTTATAACTTCATTCTGCTTTCTGTACTAGCGTCTTCTGAGCAAACTGCGTACCTACGGAGTATCGCCTCAGTTGTGCGACTGGATTCGTAATTTCCTGTCAGAAAGGTCACAGTTCGTAGTAATAGACGGAAGGTTATCGAGTAAAACAGGAGTAATATCCGGTGTTCCCCAAGGAAGTGTTGTAGGCCCTCTATTGTTCCTGACCTATATTAACGTCATGGGAGACAACCTGAGTAGCCGTCTTAGATAGTTTGCAGATGGTGCTGTCATTTACCTTCTTGTAAAGTCATCAGATGATCAAAACGACTTGCAAAATGATTTAGATATCTGTGTAGTGCGAAAAGTAGCATTTGACCCTGAATAACGAAAAGTGTGAAGTTATTCACATGAGTACTGAAAGAAATCAACTAAATTTCGATTACGCGACTAGTCACGCAAATGTGAAGACTGTAAATTGAGCTAAATAGTTTGGGATTGCAGTTACAAATAACCTAAATTGGAACGATCACATAGATAATGTTGTGTGTAGAACAAACCAAAGACTGCGATTCATTGGCAGAACACTTGGAAGGTGCAACAGGTCTACTAAAGAGACTGCTTACACCACGCTTGTCCGCCCTATTCTGGAGTATTGCTGTGCGGTGTGGGATCCGCATCAGGTGGGACTGACGGATGACATCGAAAAAGTACAAAGAAGGACAGCTCGTTTTGTATTATTGCGAAACAGGGGAGATGGTGCCACAGACATGATATGTGAATTAGGGTGGCAATGCGTTTTTCGTTGTGACAGGATCTTCTCATCAAATTTCAATCACCAGTTTTCTCCTCCGATTGCGAAAACATTCTGTTGGCACCCACCTTCAAGAGGAGAAATGATCACCGCGATAAAATAAGAGAAACCAGGACTTGCACCGAAAAATTTAAGTGCTCGTTTTTCCCGCGTGCCGATCGAGAGTGGTACGGTAGAGAGACAGCTTGAAGGTGGTTCACTGAACCCTCTGCCAGGCACTTTATTGTGAATAGCGGAGTAATCACGTAGATGTAGATGTAAATAACCGTGTGACCGTGTGTTCTATCTGTGCTGCCTTGAGAATTGCAAAGAGTATATTCCAGTCAACAGTATCAAAAACATTCTCTCAATCTAGAAATGTTATAAACGTAGGTTTGCCTGTTTTGAACCTACCTTGTACTATAGGTCGTAGGGTCACTATTGCCTCGCGTTTTCCTTCGTTAGTCAGGGAACCCAAACTGACCATTCCCAGTCCAGATTTTCCGTTCTTCTGTGGCCAACGGCCTTGGCGCAGTGGTAACACTGGTTCCCATCAGATCACCGAATTTAAGCGCTGTCGGGCTGGGCTAGCACTTGGATGGGTGACCATCCGGTCTGCCGAGCGCTGTTGGCAAGCGGGGTGCACTCAGCCCTTGTGAGGCAAACCAAGGAGCTACTTGATTGAGAAGTAGCGGCTCCGGTTTCGGAAACTGACATACGGTCGGGAGAGCGGTGTGCTGACTACATGCCCCTCCATGTCTGCATGCAGTGAAGCCTGTCAACTAAGGAAGACACGGCGGCCGGTCGGTACCGTTGGGTTTTCCAAGAGACCTGTTCGGACGAAGTTTAGATTTTTATTTTTAGTTTTTCCATTCTTCTGTAAATAATACGTGTTTATATTTGGCAACCGTGACTTATTACTGTGATGCTCAGTAGTATTTACACCTGCCAGCAGCTGCCTACGCTTGAGCGACCAAATGCAGTGTTTAGAATCGCTATGAAGTGATCGCATTTGATACATATCCTGATGATTAGTTTCAACAAAATTATATTGCATCTTCAGATCTGTAATTGTTACAAACATAATACACTCTTTGCGGAACATCCGCAACTGTTGCTAAAAATTTTCATGGTGAATAAAAACATTGCATGTTATTATGTACGAGACGCTAGGAACAGCTATATACAGAGTAACCCAATTTGTTTACATCAAGAACAAGCCTACAAAATTATTGCAACATTACATTGTTGTTGTTGTGGTCTTCAGTCCTGAGACTGGTTTGATGCAGCTCTCCATGCTACTCTATCCTGTGCAAGCTTCTTCATCTCCCAGTACCTACTGCAACCTACATCCTTCTGAATCTGCTTAGTGTATTCATCTCTTGGTCTCCCTCTACGATTTTTACCCTCCACGCTGCCCTCCAATGCTAAATTTGTGATCCCCTGATGCCTCAAAACATGTCCTACCAACCGATCCCTTCTTCTAGTCAAGTTGTGCCACAAACTTCTCTTCTCCCCAATCCTATTCAATATCTGCTCATTAGTTACGTGATCTACCCACCTTACATTCAGCATTCTTCTGTAGCACCACATTTCGAAAGCTTCTATTCTCTTCTTGTCCAAACTGGTTATCGCCCATGTTTCACTTCCATACATGGCTACACTCCTCACAAATACTTTCAGAAACGACTTCCTGACACTTAAATCTATACTCGATGTTAACAAATTTCTCTTCTTCAGAAACGATTTCCTTGCCATTGCCAGTCTACATTTTATATCCTCTCTACTTCGACCATCATCAGTTATTTTACTCCCCAAATAGCAAAACTCCTTTACTACTTTAAGTGTCTCATTTCCTAATCTAATCCCCTCAGCATCACCCGATTTAATTTGACTACATTCCATTATCCTCGTTTTGCTTTTGTTGATGTTCATCTTATATCCTCCTTTCAAGACACTGTCCATTCCGTTCAACTGCTCTTCCAAGTCCTTTGCTGTCTCTGACAGAATTACAATGTCATCGGCAAACCTCAAAGTTTTTACTTCTTCTCCATGAATTTTAATACCTACTCCGAATTTTTCTTTTGTTTCCTTTACTGCTTGCTCAATATACAGATTGAATAACATCGGGGAGAGGCTACAACCCTGTCTCACTCCTTTCCCAACCACTGCTTCCCTTTCATGCCCCTCGACTCTTATAACTGCCATCTGGTTTCTGTACAAATTGTAAATAGCCTTTCGGTCCCTGTATTTTACCCCTGCCACCTTCAGAATTTGAAAGAGAGTATTCCAGTTAACGTTGTCAAAACCTTTCTCTAAGTCTACAAATGCTAGAAACGTAGGTTTGCCTTTTCTTAATCTTTCTTCTAAGATAAGTCGTAAGGTTAATATTGCCTCACGTGTTCCAACATTTCTACGGAATCCAAACTGATCCTCCCCGAGGTCCGCTTCTACCAGTTTTTCCATTCGTCTGTAAAGAATTCGCGTTAGTATTTTGCAGCTGTGACTTATTAAACTGATAGTTCGGTAATTTTCACATCTGTCAACACCTGCTTTCTTTGGGATTGGAATTATTATATTCTTCTTGAAGTCTGTGGGTATTTCGCCTGTCTCATACATCTTGCGCACCAGATGGGTGGAGTTTTGTCATGACTGGCTCTCCCAAGGCCATCAGTAGTTCTAATGGAATGTTGTGTACTCCCGGGGCCTTGTTTCGACTCAGGTCTTTCAGTGCTCTGTCAAACTCTTCACGCAGTATCTTATCTCCCATTTCATCTTCATCTACATCCTCTTCCATTTCCATAATATTGTCCTCAAGTACATCGCCCTTGTATAATCCCTCTATATACTCCTTCCACCTTTCTGCCTTCCCTTCTTTGCTTAGAACTGGGTTGCCATCTGAGCTCTTGATATTCATACAAGTGGTTCTCTTCTCTCCAAAGGTCTCTTTAATTTTCCTGTAGGCAGTATCTATCTTACCCCTAGTGAGACAAGCCTCTACATCCTTACATTTGTACTCTAGCCATCCCTGCTTTCCTGTCAATCTCATTTTTGAGACGTTTGTATTCCTTTTTGCCTGCTTCATTTACTGCATGTTTATATTTTCTCCTTTCATCAATTAAATTCAATATTTCTTCTGTTACCCAAGGATTTCTATTAGCCCTCGTCTTTTTACCTACTTGATCCTCTGCTGCCTTCACTACTTCATCCCTCAGAGCTACCCATTCTTCTTCTACTGTATTTCTTTCCCCCATTCCTGTCAATTGTTCCCTTATGCTCTCCCTGAAACTCTCTACAACCTCTGGTTCTTTCAGTTTAGCCAGGTTCATCTCCTTAAATTCCCGCTTTTTTGCATTTTCTTCAGTTTCAATCTGCAGTTCATAACCACTAGATTGTGGTCAGAATCCACATCTGCCCCTGGAAATGTCTTACAATTTAAAACCTGGTTCCTAAATCTCTGTCTTACCATTATGTAATCTATCTGATACCTTTTAGTATCTCCAGGATTCTTCCAGGTATACAACCTTCTTTCATGATTCTTGAACCAAGTGTTAGCTATGATTAAGTTATGCTCTGTGCAAAATTCTACAAGGCGGCTTCCTCTTTCATTTCTTCCCCCCAATCCATATTCACCTACTATATTTCCTTCACTCCCTTTTCCTACTGACGAATTCCAGTCACCCATGACTATTAAATTTTCGTCTCCTTTCACTACCTGAATAATTTCTTTTATCTCGTCATACATTTCATCAATTTCTTTATCATCTGCAGAGCTAGTTGGCATATTAACTTGTACTACTGTAGTAGGCATGGGCCTTGTGTCTATCTTGGCCACAATAATGCGTTCACTATGCTGTTTGTAGTAGCTAACCCGCACTCCTATTTTTTTATTCATTATTAAACCTACTCCTGCATTACTCCTATTTGATTTTGTATTTATAACCCTGTAATCACCTGACCAAAAGCCTTGTTCCTCCTGCCACCGAACTTCACTAATTCCCACTATATCTAACTTTAACCTATCCATTTCCCTTTTTAAATTTTCTAACCTACCTGCCCGATTAAGGGATCTGACATTCCACGCTCCGATCCGTAGAATGCCACTTTTCTTTCTCCTGATAACGACGTCCTCTTGAGTAGTCCCCGACCGGAGATCCGAATGGGGGACTATTTTACCTCCGGAATATTTTACCCAAGAGGACGCCATCATCATTTAATCATACAGTAAAGCTGCATGTCCTCGGGAAAAATTACGGCTGTAGTCTCCCCTTGCTTTCAGCCATTCGCAGTACCAGCACAGCAAGGCCGTTTTGGTTAATGTTACAAGGCCAGATCAGTCAATCATTCAGACTGTTGCCCCTGCAACTACTGAAAAGGCTGCTGCCCCTCTTCAGGAACCACATGTTTGTCTGGCCTCTCAACAGATACCCCTCCGTTGTGGTTGCACCTACGGTACGGCCATCTGTATCGCTGAGGCACGCAAGCCTCCCCACCAACGGCAAGGTCCATGGTTCATGGGGGGCAACATTACATAGACTGCTGTAATTCTTTCCGCTCATACTGATCCAGAAGTATTTAGTGAAAATAATTTACATCTTCGTTATGTTTCAAAAGATGTGCAAGCACCAAGGGAGTATCTTTTGTGTGAGGTAAACATTATTTTAGTCTGTGACGGTGAAGTAACTATAAACGTTTTAGCGCTTTTTTACGTAATATTTTTAATTTCAAAGTTTCCCTCCGTGTTTTCAATGGCCAGCTGGCAATGTGCCACACTTAAGGGCTCTATAATTCACGTATCCGATGGTTTTTCAAATAGAGTTCACGTTTTTTCGGAATTATATGATAATTTTTAACCTTGTAATACATCTGTAACACTTACTGATCTGAAGATGGCAATATAACTTTGCTGAAGCTAGTAATCAGGATATGTATCAACTACGATCTGAACAGTAAAATAATTATTTTAAAATCTTTTTGTACATTAGAGATCGCTCTCCTTACAACAACGTCAGGTAATCACAGACATGGAACGAACGCTGTTAGAATTGTAACAGTTCGCTGTACCCCGCTGTAACACGGGCCTCTGTAAACTTAAATGGAAATCCTAGCCTCGAAGACCATGCAGTCCTCGCAGATTTAGAGAACTTATATTCGAAGATTCTGTTACATTATGCTGGCACTATCACATACGTTGCATGGGGGCGGTAACAGAGAGTGTGCGTGCAAATGCTTACAGATAGTCATTTTGTTCTCGATCAATATACAACTACGATAGGACAGAAAACGGCTAATACTGGCATAAAATACGCTTCGCCACGCACTGTACAATGACATGCGGAGCACTTCTGTAGATGTATGACGTGTGTTCAAAAAATAAAGCGGATTTTTGTTTTATCAGAATGAATTAAATTTAACCCACTACTTCAATGTTATGCCCTCAGAAATAGTTCTCATCAAGTCTTATACAGCTGTGCGTTGATCTGTGTCTCGGACGGAGGGAAACATAACAATTGAGAACCCTATAGGCATATAATATCACTGGAACAGAGCGATGCTTCATAGTGTTACTGTAAAATGACCAGTGGGCTCCACACACCATCCCTTTCTTTAAAGAATCAGACTCTCATGTATAAAACAGCTTTCGAAAGTCTGAATAATTCACAAATGAGTTTATACACTGTTGGCCATTAAAATTGCTACACCGCGAAGATGACGTGCTACAGACGCGAAATTTAACCGACAGGAAGAAGATGCTGTGATATGCAAATGATTAGCTTTTCAGAGCATTCACACAAGGCTGGCGCCAGTGGCGACAGCTAAAACGTGCTGACACGAGGAAAGTTTCCAACCGATTTCTCATACACAAACAGCAGTCGACCGGCGTTGCCTGGTGAAAAGCTGTTCCGATGCCTCGTGTAAGGAGGAGAAATGCGTACCATCACGTTTCCGACTTTGATAAAGGTCGGATTGTAGCCTATCGCGATCGCGGTTTACCGTATCGCGACATTGCTGCTCGCGTTGGTCGAGATCCAATGACTGTTAGCAGAATATGGAATCGGTGGGTTCTGGAGGGTAATACGGAACACCGTGCTGGATCCCAACGGCCTCGTATCACTAGCAGTCGAGATGACAGGCATCTTATCCGCACGGCTGTAATGGATCGTGCAGCCACGTCTCGATCCCTGAGTCAACAGCCGGGGACGTTTGCAAGACAACAACCATCTGCACGAACAGTTCGACGACGTTTGCAGCAGCACGGACTATCAGCTCGGAGACCGTGGCTGCGGTTACCCTTGACGCTGCATCACAGACAGAACTGCCTGCGATGGTGTACTCAAAGACGAACTTGGGTGCACGAATGGCAAAACGTCATGTTTTCGGATGAATCCAGGTTCTGTTGACAGCATCGTGATGGTTGCATCCGTGTTTGGCGACATCGCGGTGAACGCACATTGGAAGCGTGTATTCCTCATCGCCATACTGGCGTATCACCCGACGTAATGGTATGAGGTGCTATTGGTTACACGTCTCGGTCACCTCTCGTTCGCATTGACGGCACTTTGAACAGTGAAGGTTACATTCCAGATTTGTTACGACCCGCGGCTCTACCCTTCATTTCATCCGTACGAAACCCTACATTTCAGCAGGATAATGCACGACCGCATGTTGGAGGTCCTGTTCGGGCCTTTCCTGATACAGGAATTGCTCGACTGCTGCCCTGGCCAGCACATTCTCCAGATCTGTCACCAACTGAAAACGTCTGGTCAATGGTGGCCGAGCAACTGGCTCGTCACAATACGCCAGTCACTACTCTTGATGAACTGTGGTATCGTGTTGAAGCTGCATGGACAGCTGTACCTGTACACGCGATGCCCAGGCGTATCAAGGCCGTTATTACAGCAAGAGGTGGTTGTTCTGGGTACTGATTTCTCAGGATCTATGCACTCAAATTGCGTGAAAATGTAATCACATGCCAGTTGTAGTATAATATATTTGTCCAATGAATACCCGTTTATCATCTGCATTTCTTCTCGGTGTAACAATTTTAATGGCCAGTAGTGTAATTACGTGCTGTAGGAATCTATTGTTTCCCTGCTATTCAACTTATATATTTAATTGCTGGACCATCGACACCAATAAGTGTTTTGCAGAAATATACCGCATTCTCAGAAGTACTTCTACTAGCGTACTCATCATTTAAAGTCGTTAAGATAGTACCTCGAGATTCTATTTAATTGCAATCTTTCATTTGTAAATTTGTATGTTACATTAATAATTTCTCAACTGCCGAGCGGTAGAAACCTTCGACCATTCGATTCATGTGTGTATTCTTATCGTATACTGTCGACTCAGCAGTATTTGGTCCGTAATGTGGCAACTCAGTTTCCCACCTCCTAGACAACGAAACCAGCCAAAACTTTTAAGGGGCTCCGGAAAGGCTCAAAATCATGAAAAGTTCAATTTTTACTTTTTTGCGTTTTCTGAATCTGCAGACTATTACCTTTTAATAGATATATAATTTATTCAATTCCGAAGACTACAACTATTTTTAAATTTTTTTTGAAATGTGTTCTACATGGGCGTGACCCACTGTGGCGCTGTTAAACTGCTGTCAAATGGTGTTATTATTAACGTCCGTGTTCATCAGGTACATTTTAGTGATGTGAGATAAAGTATGTGTTGTGGCTAACCTGTGATGGTTCAATATATATCGCTGGTGTGATTGTCGATTGTTTCATGTTTATTTACTCTGTCGTTATATCGAAAATATTCGTAATTAATTCTGTTTCTTGAGTCTCTGTTTTGTTGAAGTATAATAATGAGTAAAAGAAAAGTTATTAGAAATCCTCTGAAGGCTTTTAAGAAAAGGAGAAATGTTGGAAAGCCAAAGGTATGTGTTATTACTGTAAACAATAAAGACGATAACCAAGTGAGTGAACCTAACCTCTCAAGTACACCTGCCCATAGCAGTCAAAGTGGGAAAGAAAATACTTCACAGAAGAAGCTTGGTTCAATGAGTGAAAACTATGAATGTTTTATGGGCGAATGGGATGTGAATGAAATATTTGATATGTCGGTTCTCAAAGGAATTTTTTCAAACTGTGTAAGATTTATTCATTGTAGTGAAGTTGGTCTGGAACTCAAAGCACGTAGGACTTGCTAGTGAAATACAACTGAAATGTGATAAGTGTTCATACATGACCACCTTTTGGAACAGTGTTGCAGTAACTGCAACTGAAGAAAATGGTAGCAAAATCTACGAACACAACAACGAGCGATGCTTGCTTTAGACAAGGAACGCCTTCGGGCTGCAGACAGGGCTGTAAAGAGTCTAGAAATACAAGCAAGAGTAAACAGGAGGAGGAACAAAAGGAAGCTGGAGCAGGAGTTTGCAGAGGATGAAGATAATCCATCCTATGGACCTGGAATGCACTAAAAAGTTAATCCATTCTTTGTCGCTCGATTCCCAAAACTTTTATTTTCTCATACTAATTACATGTTTTCTAAGGATCTTCCAAACATATTTGTTTCAAACTTTCAGTAAATGTTACACAGTACCTTCTGCATAATTTAACACAGCCTTTTTCCAAAAAGCTGTATATTTTTGAATATATAAATAAAAAATTGCAAAAAAATGTTGTGAATTTTCATTACAATTGAAAAAAAAATCATCTTTAATAACTGAACTAAAATTTTGTAAAATCCCTGTGTTAAGTTGTAGCCCATATTCCAATAAATAATCTGTAAAAAGTTCAACTTCCTACCTCAAATACTTTGTGAGGAAAAATGTAATTTATAAGCGTTATTTTAACATTGCAAGTATAGGGCGTTCCGGAGCCCCTTAATATTGCAGCGTTCAGTCGGAGGGTGGGTAGGTGAGGGTCCCCAACATCATTCCATTTCATTTATTTGATAGCCCGCAAGCTGGACGTCTCTGTTGGTGGTGCTGACACGTGCGTCCAGCAGTTGGAATACTCAAAGGTGTCTGCCCGCTGACCGCCTCACTGCCTAATGGAGGAGCAGAAAGAATAACGAAGACCATCTGTGTGGCATGGCTTGTGCGTCACAAGGCCGATGACGAAAATTTTTTGCGGAACATTGTCACAGGCGGCGAGACATAGGGCATGAGGAGCATAGGGCAAGAGGAGCATAGGGCATGAGGAGCATAGGGCATGAGGAGCATAGGGCAAGAGGAGCAGCGCACGCTCTGGGGGGAAACCGTGCGTTCTGTTATTGTTGCTAGTAGATAGTGTCGGAAGTTCCATGCGGCTTTTCGCGGATGATGCTGTAGTATACAGAGACGTTGCAGCATTAGAAAATTGCAGCGAAATGCAGGAAGATCTGCAGCGGATAGGCACTTGCTGCAGGGAGTGGCAACTGTCCCTTAACATAGACAAATGTAATGTATTGCGAATACATAGAAAGAAGGATCCTTTATTGTATGATTATATGATAGCGGAACAAACACTGGTAGCAGTTATTTCTGTAAAATATCTGGGAGTATGCGTGCGGAACGATTTGAAGTGGAATGATCATATAAAATTAATTGTTGGTAAGGCGGGTACCAGGTTGAGATTCATTGGGAGAGTGCTTAGAAAATGTAGTCCATCAACAAAGGAGGTGGCTTACAAAACACTCGTTCGACCTATACTTGAGTATTGCTCATCAGTGTGGGATCCGTGCCAGATCGGTTTGACGGAGGAGATAGAGAAGATCCAAAGAAGAGCGGCGCGTTTCGTCACAGGGTTATTTGGTAACCGTGATAGCGTTAAGGAGATGTTTAATAAACTCAAGCGGCAGACTCTGCAAGAGAGGCGCTCTGCATCGCGGTGTAGCTTGCTGTCCAGGTTTCGAGAGGGTGCGTTTCTGGATGAGGTATCGAATATATTGCTTCCCCCTACTTATACTTCCCGAGGAGATCACGAATGTAAAATTAGAGAGATTAGAGAGCGCACGGAGGCTTTCAGACAGTCGTTCTTCCCGCGAACCATACACGACTGGAACAGGAAAGGGAGGTAATGACAGTGGCACGTAAAGTGCCCTCCGCCACACACCGTTGGGTGGCTTGCGGAGTATAAATGTAGATGTAGATGTACAGCGAGCAGGGGAGCGAGGGGTAAGTAGTAACAGGCTCTTTTCACTAGGATCTTAAACTTTATCAGCGTATTTCTTTGACTCGATTTGACCTATAAACCGCGCCGCATCATGTTGACATAGCCAGTGTCCCGCCGGCCGGCGCAATGAGCGGAAGTGTGCACGCGCTTCACTTCTGCCAGGTAATATAAAATTGTACTGTCGTAACATTTTGGTCTGCGTTATTATTATCGACTAATTGCAAACTTTCTATATCTTATTTACATTCAAATTTATCTATCTCTGATAATGTGTTACCAGTTTTTCAGATTGCTAAATTGTTTAAATAGTTATCTTGATAAATGTTAAAAATCATACCATGGCGTTAGTTGTAACAAAATCCCGGGGCTTGTTGTAACGTGTTACGACATGCCCCACGCTATGATGTACATACCTACTTTTTTTCCGTTCTTCTACAATGAGGGCGTATAAAAGAAAGTCAGAGCGGGCAACACAACGCCAAGTGTACGAGTTAGCGGCAGAAAAAAATGCAGTATTCGGAAACCTAGTCAGACTTTCGCATTATGTCATGTCTCTCTTTATACATACATTAAGAAAAAGAACAATAATGAACTTTTAAGAGCTGGTTATGTTAAGCCTGGACAAGTATTTACTGCAGAAGAAGAGGGCAAGACGGCTTCCTACCTACTCAAGTCCGCCGAAATATATTTTGGACTACTTCCTATAGAAGTAAGGAAACTATAGCTTAGCAGTGCGGTGTGCAGCTTAATGCTAAAAACATTCCTCCTTCTTGGCATCAAAATAACGTGGCTGGTACTGACCGGTTCCAGAATTTTGTGCGCAAAAATCCACAATTATCTTTAAGGACACCAGGAGCGACGTCTTTAAGTCGAGCGACGCCGTTTGATAAGACGTTAATTCATTCTTTGCAATATATCAACGACTTCACAATACACAGGGTGATCAAAAAGTGAGTATAAATCTGAAAACTGAATAATGCTTCTCGAATATGGAACATTGATGAAACAATGTTTCTCGTTATTACTTGCCCCGTTAGACGTTACAGGTTACCCCAAGCACGAGGTAAGTTGTAACACCGCACTTCTTCTAGCAAATAATTGATTGTACGAGGGCAGTTCAATAAGTAATGCAACACATTTTTTTTCTGAAAGAGGGGTTGTTTTATTCATCATTGAAATACACCAGGTTATTCCCCAATCTTTTAGCTACACAACACTATTTTTCAACGTAATCTCCATTCAATGCTACGGCCTTACGCCACCTTGAAATGAGGGCCTGTATGCCTGCACGGTACCATTCCACTGGTCGATGTCGGAGCCAACGTCGTACTGCATCAATAACTTCTTCATCATCCGCGTAGTGCCTCCCACGGATTGCGTCCTTCATTGGGCCAAACATATGGAAATCCGACGGTGCGAGATCGGGGCTGTAGGGTGCATGAGGAAGAACAGTCCACTGAAGTTTTGTGAGCTCCTCTCGGGTGCGAAGACTTGTGTGAGGTCTTGCGTTGTCACGAAGAAGGAGAAGTTCGTTCAGATTTTTGTGCCTACGAACACGCTGAAGTCGTTTCTTCAATTTATGAAGAGTAGCACAATACACTTCAGAGTTGATCGTTTGACCACGGGGAAGGACATCGAACAGAATAACCCCTTCAGCGTCCCAGAAGACTGTAACCGTGACTTTACCGGCTGAGGGTATGGCTTTAAACTTTTTCTTGGTAGGGGAGTGGGTGTGGCGCCACTCCATTGATTGCCGTTTTGTTTCAGGTTCGAAGTGATGAACCCATGTTTCATCGCCTGTAACAATCTTTGACAAGAAATTGTCACCCTCAGCCACATGACGAGCAAGCAATTCCGCACAGATGGTTCTCCTTTGCTCTTTACGGTGTTCGGTTAGACAACGAGGGACCCAGCGGGAACAAACCTTTGAATATCCCAACTGGTGAACAACTGTGACAGCACTACCAACAGAGATGTCAAGTTGAGCACTGAGTTGTTTGATGGTGATCCGTCGATCATCTCGAACGAGTGTGTTCGCACGCTCCGCCATTGCAGGAGTCACAGCTGTGCACGGCCGGCCCGCACGCGGGAGATCAGACAGTCTTGCTTGACCTTGCGGCGATGATGACACACGCCTTGCCCAACGACTCACCGTGCTTTTGTCCACTGCCAGATCACCGTAGACATTCTGCAAGCGCCTATGAATATCTGAGATGCCCTGGTTTTCCGCCAAAAGAAACTCGATCACTGCCCGTTGTTTGCAACGCACATCCGTTACAGACGCCATTTTAACAGCTCCGTACAGCGCTGCCACCCGTTGGAAGTCAATGGAACTATACGAGACGAAGCGGGAATGTTTGAAAATATTCCACAAGAAATTTCCGGTTTTTTCAACCAAAATTGGCCGAGAAAAAAAATGTGTTGCATTACTTATTGAACTGCCCTCGTAAAATAATGACCAATAGTTATGGTATTATTTTTACTTGATGTGGTAGACGAAGAGTTACAGCATCCATCCATCTTTATTTAGTAGCAATTTCATCAATGGATCTCAAGATATATTAGTTTTCGTGAAAACTTTTACGACAAGCCCCTCGCTCCCCTATTAGACTGCAGTCTCTGTAACAAAGTATGATTGAATAAATGGTCTCTAACATGGAAACCATGTATTTCCGGACATAAGTTCAGTAGAACTTTTGTGTTCCGTATCCTCTCATCGATCAATCCCTAGAAATTGTACTCGGTGGTGAAAATCACCCTGTAGCAGCAGAATACCGTGTCAGGTTTTCAACCTTCACAGCGGACGTGAGAGGGAAAAATCTGTTTAGTTGGAGGGGAATAGGTTACAGAAGATAGGTAACCGTCGTGGAGTTCGCAAGAAAGGTGTGCTGAAGTAGCGAGTTACTGCTATGTCTTTAATCAGTTTATTATCCTACCAAACACATCTGTTTAGTGAGCTGAATGTCATATGCTTTCGTTTGTGAATGCTATACAAATACGATTAAATGGAAGCATAAAATAACCTCTGCAGGCTATATAGCCACGTGAGCGAAGTAACAGGGCGGCCGAAATGGCCGTGCGGTTAAAGGCGCTGCAGTCTGGAACCGCAAGACCGCTACGGTCGCAGGTTCGAATCCTGCCTCGGGCATGGATGTTTGTGATGTCCTTAGGTTAGTTAGGTTTAACTAGTTCTAAGTTCTAGGGGACTAATGACCTCAGCAGTTGAGTCCCATAGTGCTCAGAGCCATTTGAACCGAAGTAACAGGCGCTAAGGTACTGCTGGTATACAAGCACTGACATGGAGGGACGTCGAACACACGTGCAAAACTATACACCTGTATCTCTAACGTCGGTCAGTTGTAGAATTTTGGAACACGTATTATGTTCGAGTATAATGACTTTTCTGGAAACTAGAAATCTACTCTGTAGGAATCAGCATCGGTTTCGAAAAAGACTATCGTGTGAAACCCAGCTCGCGCTATTCGTCCACGAGACTCAGAGGGCCATAGACACGGGTTGCCAGGTAGATGCCGTGTTTCTCGACTTCCGCAAGGCGTTCGATACAGTTCCCCACAGTCGTTTAATGAATAAAGTAAGAGCATATGGACTACCAGACCAATTGTCTGATTGGATTGAAGAGTTTCTAGATAACAGAATGTCGCTCTCAATGGAGAGAAATCTTCCGAAGTAAGAGTGATTTCAGGTGTGCCGCAGGGGAGCGTCGTAGGACCGTTGCTATTCACAATATACATAAATGACCTTGTGGATGACATCGGAAGTTCACTGAGGCTTTTTGCGGATGATGCTGTGGTATAGCGAGAGGTTGTCACAATAGAAAATTGTACTGAAACGCAGGAGGATCTGCAGCGAATTGACGCATGGTGCAGGGAATGGCAATTGAATCTCAATGTAGACAAATGTAATGTGCTGCGAATACATAGAAAGAAAGATCTCGTATCATTTAGCCACAATATAGCAGGTCAGCAACTGGAAGCAATTAATTCCATAAGTTATCGGGGAGTACGCATTAGGAGTGATTTAAAATGGAATGATCATATAAAGTTGATCGTCAGTAAAGCAGATGCCATACTGAGATTCATTGGAAGAATCCTAAGGAAATGCAATCCGAAAACAAAGGAAGTAGGTTACAGTACGCTTGTTCGCCCACTGCTTGAATACTGCTCAGCAGTGTGGGATCCGTACCAGATAGGGTTGATAAAAGAGATAGAGAAGATCCAACGGAGAGCAGCGCGCTTCGTTACAGGATCATTTAGTAATCGCGAAAGGGTTACGGAGATGATAGATAAACTGCAATGGAAGACTCTGCAGGAGAGACCCTCAGTAGCTCGGTACGGGCTTTTGTTGAAGTTTCGAGAATATACCTTCACCGAGGAGTCAAGCAGTATATTGCTCCCTCCGACGTATATCTCGCTAAGAGACCATGGGGATAAAATCAGAGAGATTAGAGCCCTCACAGAGGCATACCGACAATCCTTCTTTCCACGAAGAATACGAGACTGGAATAGAAGGGAGAACCGATATACTCAAAGTACCCTCCTCCACACACCGTCAGGTGGCTTGCGGAGTATGGATGTAGATGTAGAAAGGTTGGACACACTCGATATTAATGTCCACTACGTGTTGACATGTCGACGTCGTCAGTTACAATTTCAGTGGGCAGGTGACCGTCGGTTTTCGAGCGTCGATCAATGGAAAAGTGTCGGCTCTTCCAGTGAATTATTATTTTTCTCCACAAACGCCGTCATGGAGTTGAATGGCGGCTCGAAACGTGCAGCGCGCTACGAACGCAGGTTGGTGGGAGCAGTATTATGCTGTGGCAGACATTCTCTTGCGACTGCATGGGACCTCTGGTAGTAATCGAAGATGCGCTGCCAGCTGCCAACCACCTGCATCGCTTTGTGGTCGATGTTTTCCCCGACGGCGATGTCATCTGCTAGCGCTATAATTGTCCGTGTCTCGGAGTAGCCGCGTTGTCTTAGGCGCTTTGCCATGGTTCTCGCGGCCTCCCCTGTCGGAGGTGGAGTACTCCCTCGGGCATCGGTGTGTGTTAGTTTATGTTAGGTTGGGTAGTTTGTATGCTTAGTGACCTATGACCTCAGCAGTTTGGTCCTATAGGAACTTACCACTAATTTCCAAAATTTTCGTCAGAACGAGAAGCATGCTACAGTTGTTTCAGAAGTATTATACTGAACCTACGTTGCTATCTCGGCGACCGAATTCGCGTGATGTAAATCCTATGGAACCCATATGGGTCGCTATTGGGCACAAACACCGCGTGTGGAGGTCAGCGGTCCGTTATTTACGCGAATTACAGGTGGCAGGGGTAAAATACAGGGAGCGAAAGGCTATTTACAGTTTGTACAGAAACCAGATGGCAGTTATAGAGTCGAGCGGCATGAAATGGAAGCAGTCGTTGGGAAGGGAGTGAGACAGGGTTGTAGCCTCTCCCCGATGATATTCAATCTGTATATTGAGCAAGCGGTAAAGTAAACAAAAGAAAAATTCGGAGTAGGTATTAAAATCCATGGAGAAGAAGTAAAAATTTTGAGGTTCGCAAATGACACTGTAATTCTATCAGAGACAGAAAAGGACCTGGAAGAGCAGTTGAACGGAATGGACAGTGTCTTGAAAGGAGGATATAAGATAAACATCAACAAAAGCAAAACGAGGATAATGGAATGTAGTCTAATTAAATCGGGTGATGCTGAGGGTATTAGATTAGGAAATGAGACACTTAAAGTAGTAAAGGAGTTTTGCTATTTGGGGAACAAAATAACTGATGATGGTCGAAGTAGAGAGGATATAAAATGTAGACTGGCAATGGCAAGGAAAGCGTTTCTGTGGAAGAGAAATTTGGTAACACCGAGTATAGATTTAAGTGTCAGGAAGACACATCTGAAAGTATTTATATGGAGTGTAGCCATGTATGGAAGTGAAACGTGGACGATAAATAGTTTAGACAAGAAGAGAATAGAAGCTTTCGAAATGTGGTGCTACGGAAGAATGCTGAAGATTAGATGGGTAGATCACGTAACTAATGAGGAGGTATTGAATAATATTGGGAAGAAGAGGAGTTTGTGGCACAACTTGACTAGAAGGGATCGGTTGGTAGGACATGTTCTGAGACATCGAGGGACCACCAAATTAGTATTGGATGGCAGTGTGGAGGGTAAAAATCGTAGAGGGAGACCAAGAGATGAATACACTAAGCAGATTCAGAAGGATGTAAGTTGCAGTAGGTACTGGGGGATGAAGAAGCTTGCACAGGATAGAGTAGCATGGAGAGCTGCATCAAACCAGTCTCTGGACTAAAGACCACAACATCAACAATCTCTGCATACCCCCACAAACCTACCAACAAACTGTCGCATTCCAGATAGGCAGAATGAGTGATCTACACTCCTGGAAATTGAAATAAGAACACCGTGAATTCATTGTCCCAGGAAGGGGAAACCTTATTGACACATTCCTGGGGTCAGATACATCACATGATCACACTGACAGAACCACAGGCACATACACACAGGCAACAGAGCATGCACAATGTCGGCACTAGTACAGTGTATATCCACCTTTCGCAGCAATGCAGGCTGCTATTCTCCCATGGAGACGATCGTAGAGATGCTGGATGTAGTCCTGTGGAACGGCTTGCCATGCCATTTCCACCTGGCGCCTCAGTTGGACCAGCGTTCGTGCTGGACGTGCAGACCGCGTGAGACGACGCTTCATCCAGTCCCAAACATGCTCAATGGGGGACAGATCCGGAGATCTTGCTGGCCAGGGTAGTTGACTTACACCTTCTAGAGCACGTTGGGCGGCACGGGATACATGCGGACTTGCATTGTCCTGTTGGAACAGCAAGTTCCCTTGCCGGTCTAGGAATGGTAGAACGATGGGTTCGATGACGGTTTGGATGTACCGTGCACTATTCAGTGTCCCCTCGACGATCACCAGTGGTGTACGGCCAGTGTAGGAGATCGCTCCCCACACCATGATGCCGGGTGTTGGCCCTGTGTGCCTCGGTCGTATGCAGTCCTCATTGTGGCGCTCACCTGCACGGCGCCAAACACGCATACGACCATCATTGGCACCAAGGCAGAAGCGACTCTCATCGCTGAAGATGACACGTCTCCATTCGTCCCTCCATTCACGCCTGTCGCGACACCACTGGAGGCGGGCTGCACGATGTTGGGGCGTGAGCAGAAGACGGCCTAACGGTGTGCGGGACCGTAGCCCAGCTTCATGGAGACGGTTACGAATGGTCCTCGCCGATACCCCAGGAGCAACAGTGTCCCTAATTTGCTGGGAAGTGGCGGTGCGGTCCCCTACGGCACTGCGTAGGATCCTACGGTCTTGGCGTGAATCCGTGCGTCGCTGCGGTCCGGTCCCAGGCCGACGGGCACGTGCACCTTCCGCCGACCACTGGCGACAACATCGATGTACTGTGGAGACCTCACGCCCCACGTGTTGAGCAATTCGGCGGTACGTCCACCCGGCCTCCCGCATGCCCACTATACGCCCTCGCTCAAAGTCCGTCAACTGCACATACGGTTCACGTCCACGCTGTCGCGGCATGCTACCAGTGTTAAAGACTGCGATGGAGCTCCGTATGCCACGGCAAACTGGCTGATACTGACGGCGGCGGTGCACAAATGCTGCGCAGCTAGCGCCATTCGACGGCCAACACCGCTGTTCCTGGTGTGTCCGCTGTGCCGTGCGTGTGATCATTGCTTGTACAGCCCTCTCGCAGTGTCCGGAGCAAGTATGGTGGGTCTGACACACCGGTGTCAATGTGTTCTTTTTTCCATTTCCAGGAGTGTATTTCGTTCCAGAGACGGACAAACAAGTTATTAAGCAGGTGGTCACAGTGTTGTGGCGCATCAGTGTAATTACGTAGCTTAGTTTTTTCGGGGCTCTGACCATAAGTTCAGTACCGCCGCCGAGAAGATGGCGGCCAGCCCACTTCTGGCTTCTGGCCGTTCCGTGCCCAGCACAGAGTTCGCGCCAAGTTTAGCAGAGCGCTGGCGACCCCCGCTATCTGCGTAATTACGCCGCCGCCTTCATTTAGCACGGATGCGCCCGCAAATTAATTCCTTATCGGCGGCGCGGATCGCGCCACGGAATTGGCCCGCCCTCGAGCGAGCGGGCCGAGATGCAAACCCCCGGCAGGCGAGGCGATTTGTGTGGCCTATTAGCCCCGACTAACTGCTGCCGATTGAATTCGCAGTGGTTCCACACTGCTGCACAACTGACTACGCGTTGAAGTTGTTACTATCTTTGTATTTCGCCTCAGATTGTGTGTGATCTTCAGTCCGAAGACTGTGCTGTGACTCAGCCGTGCGGGCTAGTCTGTGTTGTGCAAGCCGCTTCGTCTCTGCTTAACATTACTTTTAGGTTTCCGTGGCTAACAAGGGCTCCCTCCATACTGTAAATAACAGATTTTGATGAGCTCCAAATACACTACTGGCCATTAAAATTGCTACACCAAGAAGAAATGCAGATGATAAACGGGTATTCATTGGACAAATATATTATACTAGAACTGACATGTGATTACATTTTCACACAGTGTGGATGCATAGATCCTGAGAAATCAGTACCCAGAACAACCACCTCTGGCCGTAATAACGGCCTTGATACGCCTGGGCGTTGAGTGAAACAAGACCTTGGATGGCGTGTACAGGTACAGCTGTCCATGCAGCTTCAACACGGTACCACAGTTCATCGAGAGTAGTGAGTTGCGTATTGTTACGAGCCAGTTGGTCGGCCATCATTGACCACACGCTTTCGATTGGTGAGAGATCTGGAGAATGTGATGGCCAGGGCAGCAGTCGAACATTTTCTGTATCCAGAGAGGCCCGTCCAGGACCTGCAACATGCGGTCGTGCTCTATCCTGCTGAAATGTAGGGTTTTGCAGGGATCGAATGAGGGGTAGAGCCACGGGTCGTAACACATCTGAAACGTAACGTCCACTCTTCAAAGTGCCTTCAATGCGAACAAGAGGTGACCGAGACGTGTAACCATACCATCACGCCGGGTGATACGCCAGTATGCCGATGACGAATATACGCTTCCAATGTGCGTTCACCGCGATGTTGCCAAACACGGATGCGACCATCGTGATGCTGTAAACAGAACCTGGATTCATCCGAAAAAATGACGTTTTGCCATTCGTGCGCCCAGGTTCGTCGTCGAGTACAACATCGCAGGCGCTCCTGTCTGTGATGCAGCGTCAAGGGTAACCGCAGCCACGGTCTCCGAGCTGATAGTGCATGCTGCTGCAAACGTCGTCGAACTGTTCGTGCAGATGGTTGTCGTCTTTCAAACGTCCCCATCTGTTGATTCAGATATCGAGACGTGGCTGCACGATCCGTTACAGCCGTGCGGATAAGGTGCCTGTCATCTCGACTGCTAGTGATACGAAGCCGTTCGGATCCAGCACGGCGTTCCGTATTACCCTCCTGAAACAACCGATTCCATATTCTGCTAAAAGTGATTGGATCTCGACCAACGAGAGCAGCAATGTCGCCATACGGTAAACCGTAATCGCGATAGGCTACAATCCGACCTTTATCAAAGTTGGAAACGTGATGGTAGGCATTTCTCCTCCTTACACGAGGCATCACAACAACGTTTCACCAGGGAACGCCGGTCAACTGCTGTTTGTGTATGAGAAATCGGTCGGAAACTTTCCTCATGTCAGCACGTTGTAGGTGTCGCCACCGGCGCCAACCTTGTGTGAATGCTCTGAAAAGCTAATCATTTGCATATCACAGCTTCAAAAATGGTTATGAGCACTATGCGACCTAACTTCTGAGGTCATCAGTCGCCTAGAACTTATAACTAATTAAACCTAACTAACCTAAGGACTTCACACACATTCATGCCCGAGGCAGGATTCGAACCTGCGACCGTAGCGGTCGCGCGGTTCCGGACTGAAGCGCCTAGAACCGCTCTGCCACAGAGGCCGTCGAAGGAATTATCCGAACGGGACGGCAATCAGTAGCTCTGATGTACATGTGCAAACAAAGAAATGATTACTATTTCAGAAAGAGCTTCACAAAGTGAGCAAATCAGTAACGCTTTGGTGCACTTCTGGCCCTTATGCAAGCAGTTGTTCGGCCTGACATTTAGTGATAGATGTGTTAGATGCCCTTCTGAGAGATATCGCCCCATATTCTGTCTAATTTGTGCGTTAGATCATCAGAATCCCGAGATGGTTGATGGAGCAGGTCCGTAATGCTCCAAAGGCTCCCAGTACGGGAGAGATCCGATGATGTTGGCCAAGGTTGGGTGTGTCACGCACGAGTGCAAGCAGTAGAATCTCTCGCTGTGTGTGGCGGGCATTATCGTGCTGAAATATAGCACCGGGATGGCTTGCCATAAAGGGCGACAAAACGAGGCGTTTGACAGCAGATGACAACCAAAAGGATCTTACTGTAAAAAGAAATGGCAACCACAAACCATCACTGCTGGTTGTTCGCCCGTATGGCGGGTGACAGTCAAACTGCCATCATGTCCCTGTCCAGGCGCGACTCATCAATGAAGACGACTCTACTCCAGTCAGTGAGATTCCAGACCGAAGACGTGTTAGGAGATGACCCGGACAGCACAGGCATTGTTGAATCCTGCCTAGTCGTCAACTATAGGTAGTCTAGGAACCCCACTTTCTCGGATCGCCAAACAACATTCAAACAGAATGAGATTTTCACTCTGCAGCGGAGTGTGCACTGACATGAAACTTCCTGGCAGATTAAAACTGTGTGCCGGACCGAGACTCGAACTCGGGTTTTTTGCCTTTCGCGGGCAAGTGCTCTACCATCTGAGCTACCGAAGCACGACTCACGCCCGGTACTCACAGCTTTACTTCTGCCAGTATCTCGTCTCCTGCCGTCCAAACTTTACAGCTCTCCTGCGAACCTTGCAGAACTAGCACTCCTGAAAGAAAGGATATTGGAGACATGGCTTAGCCACAGCCTGCGGGATGTTTCCAGAATGAGATTTTCACTCTGCAGCGGAGTGTGCGCTGACATGAAACTTCCTGGCAGATTAAAACTGTGTGCCGCACCGAGACTCGAACTCGGGTTTTTTGCCTTTCGCGGGCAAGTGCTCTACCATCTGAGCTACCGAAGCACGACTCACGCCCCGTCCTCACAGCTTTACTTCTGCCAGTACCTCGTCTCCTACCTTCCAAACTTTACAGAAGCTCTCCTGCGAACCTTGCAGAACTAGCACTCCTGAAAGAAAGGATATTGGAGACATGGCTTAGCCACAGCCTGCGGGATGTTTCCAGAATGAGATTTTCACTCTGCAGCGGAGTGTGCGCTGACATGAAACTTCCTGGCAGATTAAAACTGTGTGCCGGACCGAGACTCGAACTCGGGACCTTTGCCTTTCGCGGGCAAGTGCTCTACCATCTGAGCTACCGAAGCACGACTCACGCCCGGTACTCACAGCTTTACTTCTGCCAGTACCTCGTCTCCTACCTTCCAAACTTTACAGAAGCTCTCCTGCGAACCTTGCAGAACTAGCACTCCTGAAAGAAAGGATATTGGAGACATGGCTTAGCCACAGCCTGCGGGATGTTTCCAGAATGAGATTTTCACTCTGCAGCGGAGTGTGCACTGACATGAAACTTCCTGGCAGATTAAAACTGTGTGCCGGACCGAGACTCGAACTCGGGACCTTTGCCTTTTGCGCGCAAGTGCTCTACCATCTGAGCTACCGAAGCACGACTCACGCCCGGTACTCACAGCTTTACTTCTGCCAGTACCTCGTCTCCTACCTTCCAAACTTTACAGAAGCTCTCCTGCGAACCTTGCAGAACTAGCACTCCTGAAAGAAAGGATATTGGAGACATGGCTTAGCCACAGCCTGCGGGATGTTTCCAGAATGAGATTTTCACTCTGCAGCGGAGTGTGCACTGACATGAAACTTCCTGGCAGATTAAAACTGTGTGCCGGACCGAGACTCGAACTCGGGACCTTTGCCTTTCGCGGGCAAGTGCTCTACCATCTGAGCTACCGAAGCACGACTCACGCCCGGTACTCACAGCTTTACTTCTGCCAGTACCTCGTCTCCTACCTTCCAAACTTTACAGAAGCTCTCCTGCGAACCTTGCAGAACTAGCACTCCTGAAAGAAAGGATATTGGAGACATGGCTTAGCCACAGCCTGCGGGATGTTTCCAGAATGAGATTTTCACTCTGCAGCGGAGTGTGCACTGACATGAAACTTCCTGGCAGATTAAAACTGTGTGCCGGACCGAGACTCGAACTCGGGACCTTTGCCTTTCGCGGGCAAGTGCTCTACCATCTGAGCTACCGAAGCACGACTCACGCCCGGTACTCACAGCTTTACTTCTGCCAGTACCTCGTCTCCTACCTTCCAAACTTTACAGAAGCTCTCCTGCGAACCTTGCAGAACTAGCACTCCTGAAAGAAAGGATATTGGAGACATGGCTTAGCCACAGCCTGCGGGATGTTTCCAGAATGAGATTTTCACTCTGCAGCGGAGTGTGCGCTGACATGAAACTTCCTGGCAGATTAAAACTGTGTGCCGCACCGAGACTCGAACTCGGGTTTTTTGCCTTTCGCGGGCAAGTGCTCTACCATCTGAGCTACCGAAGCACGACTCACGCCCCGTCCTCACAGCTTTACTTCTGCCAGTACCTCGTCTCCTACCTTCCAAACTTTACAGAAGCTCTCCTGCGAACCTTGCAGAACTAGCACTCCTGAAAGAAAGGATATTGGAGACATGGCTTAGCCACAGCCTGGGGGATGTTTCCAGAATGAGATTTTCACTCTGCAGCGGAGTGTGCACTGACATGAAACTTCCTGGCAGATTAAAACTGTGTGCCGGACCGAGACTCGAACTCGGGACCTTTGCCTTTCGCGGGCAAGTGCTCTACCATCTGAGCTACCGAAGCACGACTCACGCCCGGTACTCACAGCTTTACTTCTGCCAGTACCTCGTCTCCTACCTTCCAAACTTTACAGAAGCTCTCCTGCGAACCTTGCAGAACTAGCACTCCTGAAAGAAAGGATATTGGAGACATGGCTTAGCCACAGCCTGCGGGATGTTTCCAGAATGAGATTTTCACTCTGCAGCGGAGTGTGCGCTGACATGAAACTTCCTGGCAGATTAAAACTGTGTGCCGCACCGAGACTCGAACTCGGGTTTTTTGCCTTTCGCGGGCAAGTGCTCTACCATCTGAGCTACCGAAGCACGACTCACGCCCCGTCCTCACAGCTTTACTTCTGCCAGTACCTCGTCTCCTACCTTCCAAACTTTACAGAAGCTCTCCTGCGAACCTTGCAGAACTAGCACTCCTGAAAGAAAGGATATTGGAGACATGGCTTAGCCACAGCCTGGGGGATGTTTCCAGAATGAGATTTTCACTCTGCAGCGGAGTGTGCACTGACATGAAACTTCCTGGCAGATTAAAACTGTGTGCCGGACCGAGACTCGAACTCGGGACCTTTGCCTTTCGCGGGCAAGTGCTCTACCATCTGAGCTACCGAAGCACGACTCACGCCCGGTACTCACAGCTTTACTTCTGCCAGTACCTCGTCTCCTACCTTCCAAACTTTACAGAAGCTCTCCTGCGAACCTTGCAGAACTAGCACTCCTGAAAGAAAGGATATTGGAGACATGGCTTAGCCACAGCCTGCGGGATGTTTCCAGAATGAGATTTTCACTCTGCAGCGGAGTGTGCACTGACATGAAACTTCCTGGCAGATTAAAACTGTGTGCCGGACCGAGACTCGAACTCGGGACCTTTGCCTTTTGCGCGCAAGTGCTCTACCAACTTTTTTGTTTGTTTTGTTAAATACCTAGAACCGCTTTTTTAAAATCTTTTGTAGCTTTTGGGCAAAGTGAGTTGCTATTGCAGAGTTTTCATGGACGGTGAAAGTGGAGAGGGATGAAGGACATGATAAAATCTACTGACATATACCGCCGATAGCAGACAGCGCTCCAGTGGGATCTTGTCACCTGTTTAAGCCCAACCAGGAGCCAGCGACATACATGGCCCTGCGGCGTGAGTCACACGAAGTAAATAAATGTCGTGTGACTAGGGCCTGCCGTCGGGTAGACCGTTCGCCGGGTGCAAGTCTTTCGATTTGACGCCACTTCCGCGACTTGCTCGTCGATGGGGATGAAATGATGATGATTAGGACAATAAACACCCAGTTCCTGAGCGGAGAAAATCTCCGACCCAGCTCGGAATCGAACCCTGGCCCTCACGATTGACATTCTGTCGCGCTGTCCACTTTTTTTTCCGCCCGGCCACTTTTTCTCTAGAACCGCTTTTTTTGCTCTACCAACTTTTTTGTGTTTTTATTTGTTTTTATTTATTTTTTATGTATTTTTCGTTTTTTTATTGTAAATTATTTTCTCTGCCAACCTACCAACTGAGCTACCCAAGCACGACTTACGCCCCCTCATCACAGCTTTACTTCTGCGACGTACCTCGTCTTTCCAAACTTCACAGAAGCTCTCCTGCGAACCTTGCACTTGCAGGCGAAAAGGCAAATGTCCCGAGTTCGAGTCTCGGTCCGGCACACAGTTTTAATCTGCCAGGGAGTTTCAATTTGACGTCTGTTGCACGCCGTCCTCGCCGTGCTGCAATTTAATGGCAGTAATGTGTACCGCGTTTGAAAAGTAGTTGCGACATTTGACGTTTGGTTCACCGATGGCGAGGTGACACCATTTTGCCCAGGCAACAGCAATGCAGAGCCGGCTTTGCCAACCACGCCGCCAGCTGTTCGGTGGGTAAAAGCGCCCCTGTTGCCTCGCCGTGTATAAACAGTAGCACGTAGTGTCAGACATTTGATGCAAGTATGCATTCGTCAGCTGCCGTTGTAAAGTGGTATTTTCTGGCACCGACGTGTCCTGCAGCCGGCATGCATTGCGAAAGGGTGTTGGCGTTGCATTAACAATTACAGTGCAGCACGTCCGAACACGAGATTCGCAATCGCTGCGACTATAGATGCGGTGCGGTTGGCGGAATGCGTGACGTGCTTCCCGCATATACAGGGTGTTACAAAAAGGTACGGCCAAACTTTCAGGAAACATTCCTCACACACAAAGAAAGAAAATATGTTATGTGGACATGTGTCCGGAAACGCTTACTTTCCACGTTAGAGCTCATTTTATTACTTCCCCTCAAATCACATTAATCATGGAATGGAAACACACAGCAACAGAACGTACCAGCGTGACTTCAAACACTTTGTTACAGGAAATGTTCCAAATGTCCTCCGTTAGCGAGGATACGTGCATCCACCCTCCGTCGCACGGAATCCCTGATGCGCTGATGCAGCCCTGGAGAATGGCGTAATGTATCACAGCCGTCCACAATACGAGCACGAAGAGTCTCTACATTTGGTACCGGGGTTGCGTAGACGAGAGCTTTCAAATGCCCCCATAAATGAAAGTCAAGAGGGTTGAGGTCAGGAGAGCGTGGAGGCCACGGAATTGGTCCGCCTCTACCAACCCGTCGGTCACCGAATCTGTTGTTGAGAAGCGTACGAACACTTCGACTGAAATGTGCAGGAGCTCCGTCTTGCATGAACCACATGTGTCGAACTTGTAAAAAATTTACAATTTGATCACGTTGGAATGAAGCCTCATCCGTAAAGAGAACATTTGAACTGAAATGAGGATTGACACATTGTCGGATGAACCATTCGCAGAAGTGTACCCGTGGAGGCCAATCAGCTGCTGATAGTGCCTGCACACGCTGTACACGGTAGGGAAACAACTGGTTCTCCCGTAGCACTCTCCATGCAGTGACGTGGTCAACGTTACCTTGTACAGCAGCAACTTCTCTGACGCTGACATTAGGGTTATCGTCAACTGCACGAAGAATTGCCTCGTCCATTGCAGGTGTCCTCGTCGTTCTAGGTCTTCCCCAGTCGCGAGTCATAGGCTGGAATGTTCCGTGCTCCCTAAGACGCCGATCAATTGCTTCTAACGTCTTCCTGTCGGGACACCTTCGTTCTGGAAATCTGTCTCGATATAAACGTACCGCGCCACGGCTATTGCCCCGTGTTAATCCGTAGATCAAATGGGCATCTGCCAACTCCGCATTTGCAAACACTGCACTGACTGCAAAACCACGTTCGTGATGAACCCTAAGCTGTTGATGCTACGTACTGATGTGCTAGATGCTAGTACTGTAGAGCAATGAGTCGCACGTCAACACAAGCACCGAAGTCAACATTACCTTCCTTCAATTGCGCCAACTGGCGGTGAATAGAGGAAGTACAGTACATACTGACGAAACTAAAATGAGCTCTAACATGGAAATTAAGCGTTTCCGGACACATGTCCATATAACATCTTTTCTTATATTGTAACAAATAAGCCCTCGGTCACAAATATTACGTGAAAATTAACCTTGTTTCGACGCTACTATGAGCGTCGTCTTCAGAATTAGACTAACTGTACTAAAACATTAGGTATATAGTACATTAATAAAATTTAAGTTTGTACTGACTCGAGTCTTGTTGCAACCCCTCTCCACAGTACGAGCTGCCCTTAGCTGGTTCGCCATCTGACAAGTGTTCATGACGTCGCCTTTCCGGCCGAGATCTTTTTTAATATGTGACTTGTAAGTACTGCATCGTTTCGAGTCAGTGCAAACTTTAATTTTATTAGTGTACTATATACCTAATGTTTTAGTACTGTTAGTCTAATTCTGAAGACGACGCTCATAGTAGCGTCGAAACCAGGTTACTTTTGACTAAATATTTGTGACCGAGGACTTATTTGTTACAATATAATTCTGACACGGTGACTGAACCTTTGCAGCGATGTTCAAGGTTTTAACATCTTTTCTTTATTTGTGTGTGAGGAATGTTTCCTGAAAAAAGGCCGTACCTTTCTGTAACACCCTGTATACGTGTACGTGCAGGTACGTGGAAACTACTCAACTGCTGGGACAGATATGCGATTGGACAGGGCTGTGGCGTGAAGTAATCTGTACAGAAGCAGTCTGCCCGTATCACATCGTGCCCTGGGGCGGCGCTACTGCTGCCTGCACACCGGCTGCCCCACAAGTTCCGCCTCGAGGATCGAACGTTCGTTCGCACAGTAGGAGTTGCAGGCTTTTCGAGCCTCCCTGTGCTGGAGTTTTATGAGATTTCTTGGGGGAACTAGGATGTTTCCACAACCCAATAACAAAAGTAATACCGGGCTCTTGGGCCTCTTCGTCCCACGCTCTGACAGCTCAGTACCGTGCGCACCCCAAGTTCTGCCCGGTCTCATCTGCCGCCGTAAAAAAAAAGAAAAAAAATCACTTTGAAACTTCCGACACACGATGATATTCCTTCATTGGTCCATGCTATTTTATTTTATTTTTTCCCATCTACACGTATATCTGCGTAGCTACTCTACAAATCACACTTAAGTGCAAGGCTTCATCAGACCACCTTCACAACAATTCTCTTTTATTGGAAAATTGCTCAAGTCACACCAATACCCAAAAAGGGAAGTACGAGTAAGCCGCTGAATTACACGCCTATATCACTAACGTCGATTTGCAGTAGGGTTTTGGTACATATACTGTATTCGAACGTTATGAAGTACCTCGAAGAAAACGATTTATTGACACATAGTCGGCACGGATTCAAAAAATATCGTTCTTGCGGAACACAACTAGCTCTTCATACTCATGAAGTAATTAGTGGTATCGATAGGGGATGTCAAATTGATTCCATATTTTTAGATTTCCAGAAGGCTAGCGACACCGTTCCGCACAAGCGTCTTCTAACCAAACTGCGTGCCTACGGAGTACCGCCTCAGTTGTGCGACTGGATTCGCGATTTCCTGCCAGAAAGGTCACAGTTCGTAGTAATGGACGGAAAGTGATTGAGTAAAACAGAAGTAATATCCGGCGTTCCCCAAGGAAGTGTTGTAGGCCCTCTATTGTTCCTGATCTATATTAACGACATAGGAGACAATCTGAGTAGCCGTCTTAGAATGTTTTCATATGATGGTGTCATTTACCGCCTTGTAACGTCATCAGATGACCTAAAAGAATTGCAAAACGATTTAGGTAAGATGTCTGTGTGATGCGAAAAGTGTAAAGTTATTCACATGAGTACTAAAAGAATTGCGCTAAATTTGGATTACGCGATAAGTCACACAAATCTGAAGGCTGTAAATTCAACTAAATGGTTCAAATGGCTCTGAGCAGCATGCGACTTAACTTCTGAGGTCATCAGTCGCGTAGAACTTAGAACTAATTAAACCTAACTAACCTAAGGACATCACACACATCCATGCCCGAGGGAGGATTCGAACCTGCGACCGCAGCGGTCGCTCGGTTCCAAACTGTAGCGCCTAGAAACTCACGGCCACTCCGGGCGGCTTCAACTAAATACTTAGAGATTACAGTTACAAATAACCTAAATTGTAACGCTCACATAGATAATGTTGTGGGTAGAACAAACCAAAGACTGTGGTTCATTGGCAGAACACTTAGAAGGTACAACAGGTCTACCACAGAGACTGCTTACACTACGCTTGTCCGCCCGATTCTGGAGTATTGCTGTGCGGTGTGGGATCCGCATCAGGAGGGACTGACGGATGACATCGAAAAAGTACAAATAAGGGCAGCTCGTTTTGTATCATCGCGAAATAGGGGAGATAGTGTCACAGACATGATATGTGAATTGGTGTGGCAATCATTAAAACAAAGGCGTTTTTAGTTGCGACGGGATCTTCTCGTGAAATTTGAATCACCAGTTTTCTCCTCCGATTGCGAAAACATGCTGTTGGCACCAACCTACATAGGGAGAAATGATCACGATTAAATAAGAGAAGAATTTAAGTGCTCGTTTTTTCCCGCGTGCCGTTCGAGAGTGGAACGGTAGAGAGACAGCTTGAAGGTGATTCAATGAACCCTCTGCCAGGCACTTTATTGTGAATAGCAGAGTAATCACGTAGATGTGGATGTAGATTATTCCACTACCGTAAAACGCGCGGAAAAAAAGGAACCTATATACGTGTATCATGTAACAACTGAGGAAGAATCGTTGGAAGTATTGGTAATACCATTTCAGGTAACTTTTTGTCAGTTGGGTTACTCAAACGTTACATTAGGTCCTCATAAATAATCGTCTATAAAGGGATATCATGTAAGGGGCGTTCAAAGAGAAACGAGTCGGAGTGTGGAATGGTCAAGCTGGTGACAGGAGGGTAATGTCGTGGCGTGTGTAACGAGCTGTGGTTCCTAGCAGAGCGTGCAAGTTCGCAGCCCGTCGCTAGAGGGCAGGCGTGCACGTCACGTGACTGTAAAGAGCTAGCAGCATCAATCGTCCAATGCTGCCAGTCGCATAGAGATGGGTCGAACTCGTTCATTCCCGTGAACTACTTCATTCATTTCACTCTTTGCCGTGAAGCGTTCAAATGAAGTAGTTCATTCATGAAGTACGGAAGCCTGGCGAAGTTGTCCAGTTCGCCGCTCAGCCGCGGCTACGCTCGCTTCGCCTCGCTCGTACAATAAAGCTTCGTAATACTTCATAATTTTACCAACAGATGGCCGAACTATGAAGTAACGTCCACGCAACGTTTTGCGTCTTACAGCGTCTGAGGTAACTTAAATACAGCATGGTCGAAGGGGACAAAGGAAAGATAAATAGAGAAGCCTGTCACATATAAAGAAGGTATTACGTTTAACCTTGCTCGACATTTTTTCATGAAGCGCCAAAAAGAGTCTTCATCTGCCAAGTGAAACCTTATTTGTTGTGTTTATGGGCTGAAAACTAGGGCTACTAACGAAATTAAGTCCAATTTTATGTTCCTTTTAACCCAAACCTCCCCCTCCTGTTCATCTTCTCCAGTTCGCTGATGACACCGCCTTCCTAGCCCTTTATCCTACCCTTCAACGGTCCCACCGTACCCTCCAAACCCACCTTGACCAATTCACCGCTTGGTGCAACCAGTGGTTCCTCCGTGTTAATCCCTCCGAGACCCAGGCGATCATCATAGGCCACACCACCCGCTCCTTCCGCCTCCATGATTTCTACCTCACCATTTACGGCCGTCCTATCCACCTCACTCCTACCCACAAATACCTTGGCCTCACACTCGACCGCCACCTCACCTGGACTCCCCATCTCCTTACCATCCAAAACAAAGCTCACAACCGCCTCCGCCTCCTGAAACTCCTGTCCGGCCGGACGTGGGGTCTCCATCCTTCCACCATCCTTCACACCTACAAATCCATGATCCGCCCCATCCTTTGTTATGCCAGCATCGCTTGGATTTCCGCCCCTCCCCGGTTCTATAAAGCCCTCCAAATCCTCGAACGCCATGCACTCCGCCTCGCTTTTCGTATCCGCCTTCCGTCCCCCATGCGCATCCTCTATGACCTCCTCCCCTTCCCCCACCTTCTCCTTTTCCTTGAACACATCCGCACACTATATATTGTCCGCCGCCTTGATCCCCCTCACCCCCTGGTGTCTCCCTTCCTCTCCACTCCCAACCAGTTGCCGCGCCTTTACCGTTGTGTCCCTCCCTCTCTCCATCTCCACACCCTCCACCTCCTTTCCCAACACAACTTCCGCCATCCACCCCTCCCGGATGATCAGCTTCGCCCTGACATCTACCCTTCCTACCAACTCTAACCCCCTCTTCCTGCCTCCTCCTCAGGGCTCCCTCTCCTCCCCCTCCCTCCTTCTGAGCGGATTTCCCCTCCTACTCCCCCTCCCTCTCTTGTGCCTTCTTTCAGTGTCTCTGCGCTCCCTCCTGCCCTGTCTTCCCTTTTCCTCTCCCGCCCCATGTGTCTCCTGCCTCTTCGTGAACCCACGGTTGCCCCTCCTCTCTTCATCCCGCCGCTTCCCCAGCTGCCCCATGCTCTCCCCTCCTTTTCCATCCTCTCTGACCTTCCCTCGGCAGGTCCCGCCTGGTAGTTTTATTCTTCGTCGTGTGTGCTCCAAGTGGGTTTTAAGTGTGCTGTTTCGGAGTGTTTTTAATACTGTGGCCAACTTTTAACCTGTGCATGCGCATCCAGTGTCTTCTCTGTGTTTTAAGAATCGCCAACTGTGTTTTTTAAGTTTCTGGTGACTTTTTTAACCGTCCCCAATGAACTTCTACATGTCAGTGTATTTTTACCTCCATTTTCTCCCCTTACTCTGTTTTATGTTCCCCTTTTTTACCTCCTTATGTATGCATTATTTTATTCTTGTTTTAGTTGTCATGTCACTCGGCTGAAGAGTGGCGGATTGTGCTGCTGACAGCCCTCCCCTGCCCATATGGGGCAGGGGCATGCAATCACAATAAAGAAAAAAAAATCCTTTTAAAATTTAATCCAAAATAGAATGAGTATGTTTACCACTGTCACAAAGTTTATATATCTACGTTAAGTAATTATTCAGAAGTTTTCCTGTAGATTTTATTTTTGTTGAGAATAATAACCCTCTAAATTCAAAACGTAAACTGTCACCTGTAGTCATTGGTACGATTTCAGGTAAAATCCCTCTTTATTTTATTCGGAAAGCAATTTTTGTGTCTGTTCACGCTTATACAATGGCTAGCAACTCGCGATCGCGCAGAAGTAGTGAAATTTGGGGTTTCTTCGCCGATTTAGGTGATGGGAAAGCAAAGTGCAACTGTTGTAAGTGTATTTCACCGCGCGATTCGTCGACAGGCAGTAGAGGGAGGACTGAAGTGAAGGGAGAATGAGTGACGTAGTGCCAATGTAGTGGGAGAGGGAGAGGGGAAGAGAGTGAGTGAACGAACTACACTCCTGGAAATTGAAATAAGAACACCGTGAATTCATTGTCCCAGGAAGGGGAAACTTTATTGACACATTCCTGGGGTCAGGTACATCACATGATCACACTGACAGAACCACCGGCACATAGACACAGGCAACAGAGCATGCACAATGTCGGCACTAGTACAGTGTATATCCACCTTTCGCAGCAATGCAGGGTGCTATTCTCCCATGGAGACGATCGTAGAGATGCTGGATGTAGTCCTGTGGAACGGCTTGCCATGCCATTTCCACCTGGCGCCTCAGTTGGACCAGCGTTCGTGCTGGACGTGCAGACCGCGTGAGACGACGCTTCATCCAGTCCCAGACATGCTCAATGGGGGACAGATCCGGAGATCTTGCTGGCCAGGGTAGTTGACTTACACCTTCCAGAGCACATTGGGTGGCACGGGATACATGCGGACGTGCATTGTCCTGTTGGAACAGCAAGTTCCCTTGCCGGTCTAGGAATGGTAGAACGATGGGTTCGATGACGGTTTGGATGTACCGTGCACTATTCAGTGTCCCCTCGACGATCACCAGTGATGTACGGCCAGTGTAGGAGATCGCTCCCCACACCATGATGCCGGGTGTTGGCCCTGTGTGCCTCGGTCGTATGCAGTCCTGATTGTGGCGCTCACCTGCACAGCGCCAAACACGCATACGACCATCATTGGCACCAAGGCAGAAGCGACTCTCATCGCTGAAGACGACACGTCTCCATTCGTCCCTCCATTCACGCCTGTCCCGACACCACTGGAGGCGGGCTGCACGATGTTGGGGCGTGAGCGGAAGACGGCCTAACGGTGTGCGGGTCCGTAGCCCAGCTTCATGGAGACGGTTGCGAATGGTCCTCGCCGATACCCCAGGAGCAACAGTATCCCTAATTTGCTGGGAAGTGGCGGTGCGGTCCCCTACGGCACTGCGTAGGATCCTACGGTCTTGGCGTGCATCCGTGCGTCGCTGCGGTCCGGTCCCAGGTCGACGGGCACGTGCACCTTCCGCCGACCACTGGCGACAACATCGATGTACTGTGGAGACCTCACGCCCCACGTGTTGAGCAATTCGGCGGTACGTCCACCCGGCCTCCCGCATGCCCACTATACGCCCTCGCTCAAAGTCCGTCAACTGCACCTACGGTTCACGTCCACGCTGTCGCGGCATGCTACCAGTGTTAAAGACTGCGATGGAGCTCCGTATGCCACGGCAAACTGGCTGACACTGACGGCGGCGGTGCACAAATGCTGCGCAGCTAGCGCCATTCGACGGCCAACACCGCGGTTCCTAGTGTGTCCGCTGTGCCGTGCGTGTGATCATTACTTGTACAGCCCTCTCGCAGTGTCCGGAGCAAGTATGGTGGGTCTGACACACCGGTGTCAATGTGTTCTTTTTTCCATTTCCAGGAGTGTAGAAAAGAAGTGTGGAGTGTGCTATCTGTGGAGAGTTTGAAGTACCAGTTCATTGAAATTGAGTGGTTAGTTCACACTTCACTGGAGTGAAGCGTTCATTTGAACGACTCATTCCCGAGCTCCCCACCACTACAGTCGCATTGCAAACAGTGGCACGGAGGCGTCAACAGAAGAGCAAATAGGTGTTGTTCGTTTTCTGACAGCTGAAGGAGTAGGAGGAATGGACATTCATCGACGAATGTCACAAGTGTACTGTGAACACTCCGTGTCCCTTGCAAGGGTCAGGGCGTGGCACAAGCAGTTCAGGGAAGGACGGGTGTCGTCAGCCGATGCACGGTCTGGAGTACCACACTGTATTACCAATGACATCGTCCAGCTGGTGGATGCGCTCATTACCCAGGACCGCCGAGTGACAATGAAAGCCACAGCCGCCGCGGTCATGAAGGAACGACTGCACATGTGCAAAGTGTGTACCTAATGGGTGCCCCAACAGTCTTCAACCACACCAGGAAGCATATCGAATGGCCCACTGCCTTGCTCATCTGCGGCGTTATGCTCGGTAAGGGAATGCGTTTCTGGCACGAGTGTTGGCTGGAGACGAGTCATTGTGTCATCACTTCGAACCAGAATCGAAACGACAAAGTCGCCAGTGGAAGCATCCAGGGTCACCACCACCAAAAAAAAGCCAAGGCAATCCACAGAGTGCAGGAAAGGTTATGCTGATGTTCTTCTTTGACCAACAATAATATTATCTTGGAACTCTTACATTTGGTCCGTGTTTGCATAGAAAAAAGGTAAAATCACAAATTGAGTCCGCCTTGATGCAAACACCGTGTTATTTGTTTATTTCTTTGTTATCCCAAACTAGTTTCGGCGACAAATATCAGCTCATCAGTGGGGCTTTTTTAATCTAAAACATGCAGATAATGTACAAATCGTCTTTTGAAATATAGTTTTATATTGATACTTTCATACTACCGTATTCATTGTATGCTACAGCATGTTTTAAGCAATTATTGGCGCTGTTTGTGACATATTTTCTGTGCTCTTATTTCTGTTGCCGTCTTTTTATGCAATAAATAAGGTAGTATGAAAGTTGCATGGGGTCTTAATTATTATTAAATTTGAAAATCATTTTTTATTTTAGTAGCTGTATGTCCGATTACGCTGTTTCGTAAACGGTTGGCCCTGACTAGTATTATTACGCAATCTGACTGCATAGAACAACAACAAAGAATGAAATGAAAATTTACGTTAATACAATTAATTAATTAAGTCCCCAGCAACTATAAAACCTACGAAGCCAACAAAGCACAAGTGTAACTGTTCTGTGTGATTCAACGTACACATCTGGCACGGTTCTTCTTCACTAAGACAAGAAATTTCAAATACCATTTATACTGACGTGATAAAAAAATTAGAAATACTATAATTGCGCAAGAAACCCAGAATTACACTCTAATACAAGAACACACGCCAGATGCTTTGTTGACTGAACCTGTAATGCTGCATTATTTAAGACATTGAGATAATAAAATAATAAAAAGAAAAGGAAAAATTTTTTTCTTTTACCTTCATATATTGACGAAAATCTCTCTAATCATTACAATATATCTCCACACCGACTCTCCACTACCACATCTCAACAAGAACTCTCCACCACGACCTCTCGACAAGCACTCTTCACTACCACATCTCAGCAAGCACTGACTACTACGAGTTCTCAACAAGCACTCACTACTACGAGTTCTCCCCAAGCACTGCCAGTGGAGGCGGCTAAATAATACTCTTTGGCGCAATCTCTGGCGCAGTGGATCAGTGTAGCCACCTTTCAAAGTATCAATATAAAACTATATTTCAAAAGACAATTTGTAAAAATGTAATTATGTTTTACTGTGTTTGTACAACCATACCACTTTCTGCATGTTTTAGATTAAAAAACCCCCACTGATGATGGTGATATTTGTCGCTGAAACTAGTTTGGGATAATAAAGAAATAAAGAAAGAACACGGTGTTTGCATCAAGGCGATCAGATCAAAACGACCCGGAAATCTCACCCGTGGGGTCATTCTGCTCCACGACAATGCAAGGCCCCATACGGCCAACGCAGTCGCGGCACTCCTGCAGAAATTCTCGGCCACCCTCCATACAGTCCAGACCTCTCCCCCTCTGATTACGCCATTTTTGGTCCCCTTAAAAAGGCTCTGAGGGGCAAACGATTCACCATAGCAAGACGACGTCCAGCTGGGATTATTTTTTGAGGGAATTCATCAAGCCAAGCTAAAGTTTTCCGGGCACAAAAACGTGAAGTAAGAGTTATGTGTGGTGTGAACTCAAGAACATCCTGCAGAAGCCTGTTTAGGGAACTAGGGATACTAACTACTGCTTCCCAATATATTTATTCCTTAATGAAATTTGTCATTAAAAATATATCACTTTTTCAAACCAACAACTCAATTCATGGAATCAGTACTAGAAATAAGAATAATCTTCACAAGGATTTAAAGTCACTTAGTCTTGTACAAAAAGGTGTGCATTATTCAGGAACACACATTTTCAATATCTTGCCAGCAGTCATAAAAGCTTAACAACCAATGAAATTCACTTTTAAGAGAACCCTAAAGGATTTATTGGTGGCCAACTCCGTCTACTCCATTGATGAATTTCTCAGTAAAACCAACTGATTTGTATTAAGTACAATATAACTTCTGCACCATTTCAGTGCAGTAATGTGTTCATTGTAAATAAGTAATATAGAAGTTGTATTACATGTTTATTACCTTATAAATAAATAAAAAAACTTTTTTATTTTAAATTGAGTGCATTAGTATTTGTAAAGTGACTCTTTCATATAGTGTTCATTAAAAAATGACCTTGGGACCTGTGGAATGGTACATTAGCTTATTTGTTTGAGTTATAAATATTTGTCATGTGTTGTTGTTTTTCTGACATGTTCCACATCCTGGAGGACCTCCTCACTACGGATCAATCGGAATGAAAGTACATCTAATCCAATCTAAAAATCTAATCTAATCTGTACGTGCGGAACTGGTTAACATTGCAGCTCCGGAAATTTTATGAGACAGCCATTCGCCGCCTTTTGTCACAATGGGACAAGTGTGTCAACAGCCACGGTCAATCCTTGTAACATACACATACTGGTTTCTGTAATTATGCCTCTGGCTCGTTTCTTCTTGAAAGCCCCTTATATCCCTCGGTTGCATTGACACAGTCCACTCCTTACTTGCGCCTAATGGCAGTGTAACATCTACTTTGATAGATCGCGGAAAGCGCAGAAGTCGCAGAAATACCAGAGGGATAAAAGTTGTGAATTCGGTAACTGCGACAAATCGCAGTTAAGAATCGCAGTTTCCGAAAAGTAGCATTCACAGAAATCACCGATATCGGAATATCGTAGTTTAGCCCACCCGCGCCAAATGCTATTTCTAAATGTACAGATAGCCCAAATGTCGGTTCGCCTCTCTCCAGCTGCCGTGCGACCTTGGGGGTAACGTGAGGTGGGGGTCGCCACCGCTGGTACATCTCCGACCTTCGCGCCATCTTTTAAGTTGTCGGTACACGGATCGTGCATGCGAGCGTTGAGCGTGCCGAGTTTCTGACGTCACAGCGTGGAATAGCACGTTCGGGAGTCTTTCCGAACGTGCAGAGCGATATCTGGCATGTCAGATATTCTGAGCGTGCGTCTGAGCGTTGACCAATGAGATGGCATAACGCCACCTACGTCACACGCACGCAGTCTCTCTCTTCAGTACAGAGTTGTGAGGCGCCATATTGGCATTCAGTTCAAGGCTATATGTACGAGGGCAGTTCAATAAGTAATGCAACACATTTTTGTTTCTCGGCCAATTTTGGTTGAAATAACCGGAAATTTCTTGTGGAATTTTTTCCCGCTTCGTCTCGTATAGTTTCATTGACTTCCGACAGGTGGCAGCGCTCTACGGAGCTGTTAAAATGGCGTCTGTAACGGATGTGCGTTGCAAACAACGGGCAGTGATCGAGTTTCTTTTGGCGGAGAACCGGGGCATCTCAGATATTCATAGGCGCTTGCAGAATGTCTACGGTGATCTGGCAGTGGACAAAAGCACGGTGAGTCGTTGGGCAAAGCGTGTGTCATCATTGCCGCAAGGTCAAGCAAGACTGTCTGATCTCCCGCGTGCGGGCCGGCCGTGCACAGCTGTGACTCCTGCAATGGCGGAGCGTGCGAACACACTCGTTCGAGATGATCGACGGATCACCATCAAACAACTCAGTGCTCAACTTGACATCTCTGTTGGTAGTGCTGTCACAATTGTTCACCAGTTGGGATATTCAAAGGTTTGTTCGCGCTGGGTCCCTCGTTGACTAACCGAACACCGTAAAGAGCAAAGGAGAACCATCTGTGCGGAATTGCTTGCTCGTCATGTGGCTGAGGGTGACAATTTCTTGTCAAAGATTGCTACAGGCGATGAAACATGGGTTCCTCACTTCGAACCTGAAACAAAACGGCAATCAATGGAGTGGCGCCACACCCACTCCCCTACCAAGAAAAAGTTTAAAGCCATACTCTCAGCTGGTAAAGTCACGGTTACAGTCTTCTGGGACGCTGAAGGGGTTATTCTGTTCAATGTCCTTCCCCGTGGTCAAACGATCAACTCTGAAGTGTATTGTGCTACTCTTCATAAATTGAAGAAACGACTTCAGCGTGTTCGTAGGCACAAAAATCTGAACGAACTTCTCCTTCTTCGTGACAACGCAAGACCTCACACAAGTCTTCACACCCGAGAGGAGCTCACAAAACTTCAGTGGACTGTTCTTCCTCATGCACCCTACAGCCCTGATCTCGCACCGTCGGATTTCCATATGTTTGGCCCAATGAAGGACGCAATCCGTGGGAGGCACTACGCGGATGATGAAGAAGCTATTGATGCAGTACGACGTTGGCTCCGACATCGACCAGTGGAATGGTACCGTGCAGGCATACAGGCCCTCATTTCAAGGTGGCGTAAGGCCATAGCATTGAATGGAGATTACGTTTAAAAATAGTGTTGTGTAGCTAAAAGATTGGGGAATAACCTGGTGTATTTCAATGCTGAATAAAACAACCCCTGTTTCAGAAAAAAAATGTGTTGCATTACTTATTGAACTGCCCTCGTATATGCTGTTTCCGAGCACCAGAAAATTGAGAATCACTGGAAAACCCGTAGTTAACTGTGTTATTCGTTCCAATAAAATAATGAGAATCATCACATTCGTGGCAAAAGAATTATTGTAACTTGCGTATTAAGAGAGTAGGCCATTTGACGGCAGCGACACACTGAAGATCCACCCAGAACGCATTGTTCTTGGTACAATTTGTTATAATTATGTTTCAATTAGTAACATAATTATCTACGATTAACGTTTTTATGAAGGGGTAATACAATATGGCTAATATTAAGCAGCGTGTTGTTGGTTTAGCGTAATCGCCGGCACGGTAGCTCAGCGTGTGCGGTCAGAGGGTCAAGTCAGCGTAGCGCAGCGGTAAAAGTTCATGGTTGCCGCGCCGGAGGTACAGTGTTCGAATCCAGCTCATGTACGTATTAGCCGGCACGGTAGCTCAGCGTGTTCGGTCAGAGGGCTGGGTGCTCTCTGTAATAAAAAACTGAGTCAGGGGAACCAACGATCAATTTGAACGGATGTCTTGTGACGTCCGCCCCGACCAAACGCAACGAACTATATCGAACAAAATGAGTAAAAAAAAGAGTGAACAGATCAACGATGAATTTTAACAGGTGTCATGGGACGTCCGCCCAGAACATACACAACGAATAATTTCGAAGAAAATGAGATCAGGAAAAACAAAGAAAAAGAGTAGCGTCTCTGTCCGGTTAAGAGTTTTTGTTGGAGTGGTGGTTCGCGTCTTAACACTTGCAAATTCTTTGTCCTAACATTCGCGTTTTTATTAGGGTCTGATACTTTATTATTAGTTTAATATAAGTGTATGTTATAATATTTGATGTTATGTAAATATAAGGTCACCTTTCCTTGAGGGGTCAATTTGGTCGATTGGCTTTATCTACAGGACAGCTTGCGCTACTTGTATAAAGATATTTTGCTCGTTTTTCTTTTACGCTTCGTAATTCATATGTTTCAAAGATTCTGCTACTGGGTAGGAACAGTGATCAAATAAGACTGACCTTGGGGGTTTTACTAAAATGTGGGAATGACGAAATAATGTTTATCTTATGCGGAGAAGTATTCCAAATTTGTACCGCACTGTTTGTGATGGAACTTTTATAAGCCTGTGTCCTTATTGATTGGACACGGTACTTTCCTCTTCGTGGACGATGGAGGAAATGTGCATTTTAATGGAGCTGACGTGGGGATTTTACGCGGGCTCGTTGAGTAAACAGTGTGATTTACGAAATAAAAACATCCCTCAATCTTCCGCTGGTGTGCGTTGCGATCATGTATACCACGTTAGGGCGCACGTACCGTGTGGACAAGTGGCATCGTTCCTGAGCGTTCAGCAGCACGGTGAACTTGGCACGCTCAGCGTTAACGTTCGACAGCGCGGTCCGTGTGCCGACGGCTTTATGGAGCCCCGCTTCGCCTGCTTGGGCGACGCGCGCGCTCCCCTGCGACCTTGTGTGACCTTGAGAGGGCACGAGAAGCGCTTCGGAAGGCGGCCTTTGTCCGGGTCGGGCCCGAACCTGGCATTAGCTGCCCCCGCCTCTCCAAAGCCAGCGGTCGGACCAGCAGCGCATCGTCCGACTGCCTCAGACTTTTACTGTCTTTGATGCAGAATTGTTTGCGATCTTGCGGGCACTGGAGCATATGAGACATTCTTCCTCTCCTAAATTTCTTGTCTGTTCCGATTCACTCAGTGCCCTTCACTCATTGCAACGTTTGTATCCGGCAGACAAAATTGTCCAGACCATCCAGGATGCCCTCCTCCGACTACAGCGACTGGGGAAGGTTGTAGCTTTCTGCTGGGTTCCGGGGCATGTCGGCATTGCTGGGAATGAAAGGCCAGATCTCGCAGCGAAGGAGGCGTGTCTCGCCCCACAAGTATCTCAGTGTGCTATCCCCTTGCACGCACTCACCTCGCTGTTGAGCTCACGGGTCATGCGTCGGTGGGAGGGTGAGTGGCTGGAAGTGACTGACAATAAGCTCCGTATAGTCAAGCCCACAACGCGTGTGTGGTGTACTTCCTTTCAGCCCCGTCGACGGGACGAGGTTCTCCTCACTCGGCTTCGAATAGGCCACAGCCCTATGACGCACGGCTTCCTGCTCCGGCGAGAGGACCCTCCAATGTGTGGTGCTTGCGGCGTCCAGGTCACTGTGCGCCACGTTTTATTGGATTGTGTTTTATTTTCTGACCAGCGGGTCGCGGCTGACTTGCCAGGGGACCTGCCATCTCTTTTAGGCAACACTCGGACCAATGTGGTTAAAGTTTTACAGTTCTGTGCCATGTCAAATGTTTTTACAACGATTTTAGGGAGTGGATTTTAACTTGTTCACTGTGTGACAAGCTCGCCCATATTTTATGTAAGTGGCCAGCCAATAACAATTTCCTGTGACATTCTTTTTGCTATGTTTCCCCTTTCCGTAGGTTTTACTTTCTTAGGTAGCATTTTCCTTCTTTCCCTGCTTTCTTTGAGTGTGTGCTTTAGTTTTCTTAGGTCTGTCCACATCCGTTCCTTTTAATGTGTGTCAGGGCGCTGATGACCTCGATGTTGAGCGCCCATAAGCCCCAACACACCACCACCACATCGTAATTTGCCCGCGCTGCACGAACCCTCGGTCGTCATCGTTCCGTGCCTGGCCCCTCTCCTCACAGATGCCGGCCGCGGTGGTCTAGCGGTTCTGGCGCTGCAGTCCGGAACCGCGGGACTGCTACGGTCGCAGGTTCGAATCCTGCCTCGGACATGGATGTGTGTGATGTCCTTAGGTTAGTTAGGTTTAAGTAGTTCTAAGTTCTAATGGACTGATGACCTCAGATGTTGAGTCCCATAGTGCTCAGAGCCATTTGAACCATTTGAACCTCACAGATCATAGCGAGCCCTCGCCACACGGACCGTGCTGTCGAACGTCAACGTGGAGCGTGCCGAGTCCCCCGTGCTCCCGAACGCTCAGAAACGACGCCACTTGGGCACACTGTACGTGCCTCCCAACGTGGTACATGCGATCGCAGCGCGCTCCAGCGGCAGTTGTCGGCTGTATCTGGCTCGAAAATCAAACTGTTTACGAAATGGACGCACGTAAAATTCATACGTTACCTCTACTGAAACGCTCGTTTCCTTCTTTGTCTACACCCTAGTCACGTTATTAAGCCTGTACGATTGTTGTTGTTGTTGTTCTGGTCTTCACACCACAGACTGGTTTGATGCAGCTCTCCCTGCTACTCTATCCTGTGCAAGCTTCTTCATCTCCCAGTAATTACTGCAACCTACATCCTTCTGAATCTGATTAGTGTATTCATTTCTTGGTCCCCCTATACGATTTTTACCCTCCACGCTGCCCTCCCAATACTAAATTGGTGATCCCTTGATGCCTCAGAATATGTCCTACCAACCGATCCCTTCTTCTAGTCAAGTTGTGCCACAAACTCCTCTTCTCCCCAAATCTATTCAATACCTCCTCATTAGTTATATGATCTACCCATCTAATCTTCAGCATTCTTCCGTAGCACCACATTTCGAAAGCTTCTATTCTCTTCTTGTCCAAACTATTTATCGTCCATGTTTCACTTCCATACATGGCTACACTCCATACAAATACTTTCAGAAACGACTTACTGACACTTGAATCTATACTCGATGTAAACAATTTTTTTTTCTTCAGAAACGCTTTCCTTGCCATTGCCAGTCTACATTTTATATCCTCTCTACTTCGACCATCATCAGTTATTTTGTAGCACAACTCCTTTACTACTTTAAGTGTCTCATTTCCTAGTCTAATGCCCTCAGCATCACCCGAATTAATTCGACTACATTCCATTATCCTCGTTTTGCTTTTGTTGATCATCTTATATCCTCCTTTCAAGACACTGCACTTTCCGTTCAACTTCTCTTCCAGGTCCTTTGCTGTCTCCGACAGGATTACACTCCCATCGGCCAAACTCAGAGTTTTTATTTGTTGTCTGTACATTTTAATTCCTACTCGGAATTTTTCTTTTGTTTCCTTTACTACTTGGTTAATATACAGATTGAATAACATCAGCAATTGGCTACAGCCCTGTCTCACTCCCTTCGCAACCACAGCTTCCCTTTCGTACCCCTTCAATCTTATAATTGCCAGCTGGTTTCTGTACAAATTGTAAATAGCCTTTCGCTCCCTGTATTTTACCCCTGCCACCTTCAGAATTTGAAAGAGAGTATTCCAATCAACATTGTCAAAAGGTTTCTCTAAGTCTACAAATGCTAGAAACGTAGGTTTGCCTTTCCTTAAGCTTTCTTCTAAGATAAGTCGTAGGGTCAGTATTGCCTCACGTCTTCCAACATTTCTACGGAATCCAAACTGATCTTCCCCGAGGTCGGCTTCTACCAGTTTTTCCATTCGTCTGTAAAGAATTCGCGTTAGTATTTTGCATCCGTGATTTATTAAACTGATTGTTCGGTAATTTTCACATCTGTCAGCACCTGCTTTCTTTGGGATTGGAATTATTATATTCTTCTTGAAGTCTGAGGGTATTTCGCGTGTCGTTCCCTAATGCTCTCCCTGAAGCTCTCTACAATCTTTGGTTCTGTCAGTTTATCCAGGTCCCATCTCTTTAAATTCCCAACTTTTTGCAGTCTCTTCAGTTTTAATCTACAGGCCATAACCAATAGATTGTGCTCAGAGTCCACATCTGCCCCTGGAAATGTCTTACATTTTAAAATCTGGTTCCTAAATCTCTGTCTTACCATTATATAATCTATCTGAAACCTTCCAGTATCTCCAGGCCTCTTCCATGTATACAACCTTCTTTCATGATTCTTGAACCAAGTGGTAGCTATGATTAAGTTGTGCTGTGTGCAAAATTCTACCAGGCGGCTTTGTCTTTCATTCCTTACCCGCATTCCATACTCACCTACTACGTTTCCTTCTCTTCCTTTCCTACTATCAAATTCCAGTCACCCATGACTATTAAATTTTAGTCTCGCTTCAGTATCTGAATAATTTCTTTTATCTCATCATACATTTCGTCTATCTCTTCGTCATCTGCGGAGCTAGTTGGCATATAAACTTGTACTACTGTGGTAGGCGCGGGCTTCGTGTCTATAGGATACACAAATAAAAATTTAAATATAGGTGAAAATGTTATAAGGCAAAAAGAAATGTACAATGTCTAGTCCGTAAGGACATCGACTTGTAGAAGATCCATTGCAAATAGCGCGATACGGCTTTACAATAGTTCTCCTCATGAGATAGAAACTATTTCATCACTCCTTTTTTTGTAAAATATTACTGTAATTTTTACTTGATCACTGTTCCTGTTTAGTACTAGAAACTTTAAAAGATACGAAATATAAAACTTAAAAGATGAAAGGGCAAAAATATCTTACTGCAAGTAGCGCAAATTGTCCTGGACATTGAGCCTATCAAACGAAGTCACTCCTCAAAAAGAGCGCAATAAAATTTATATAACATCGAATATTATAGTACATAGTTAACTTAAACTAACAACACATCGTGATTGTCTTGTGTCCTGTGCGTTTTCTAGATTTAGTTCACTATTTCGTCTTCTCGTAACTTAGAGCGCGCCGCTCGTCCAAATGTGCCCATTTGAAGTTGCATCGTCGTTGCTCCAGATAATGACGAAGGTACTTTTTCTTTTTGTATGAATTTAACTCAAACAGAAATAGTGATTTCGGACATGCCTGTTGCCTGAGAGCTAAATGTGCCTTTACATTTCTCCAAAACACAAAACTTTTTTTCTAAAGGCACTAAGCGTGCGCCGTGCACTCATAAATAAACAAACTTTCTGAAAATTTAAACATAGGCGTTATGTAAATATAAATAACCTTCAGGATACATATCTTTCATTTAGGATAATAATGCATGCGTTAAATCAAATTCTTTCCGTAGTGCGAGAGGGCAGTAAGACAGGACTACATACGTAGACGGTGCTCTTTGCTTTGTAACGCTGTGTACAAAAACTGCCGGCAAATAGCCGCCCATCTTGTTCTTCCATTTTATTTGATGGGAAATTTTCGTGTAGTCTTACATGAAATTGAAATTCGACTAGAGATTAAACTGACCATGATGTGCCTTGGCCCTTACCTAAGATTCTTACCGTTCGTGCAAACTTTGATCGTAAATATTTTATTAATTTAACTATAACAAACTGTACCAAGACTAATACGTTTTTAATGGATCCTCAGTGTGCCACTGCCTTCAAACAGCATAGTGTGATAATACGCAAATCAGTTATGTAGCCACAAATAAGACGTTTCTCGTCATTTTATTACAGACAGTCATACAGTTATCGACGGGTTTACGAGAGCTCCTTGATTTGCTGGTGCTCACACCCAAACCTCCAGGTGTCGGACACAGATCGCTACGAAACGTTGTCTGTCGATAGAGTATGGGTCAAAACACGGATTTAGTTCGTGCCATGTTCTGTCGTCCAGGAGAATGTGCGTAAACGGTGATGAAAGGTAACACCAGGCCTACGCAGCACAGCAAAACAAAAAAAAACAAAAAAGAAATGGTTCAAATGGCTCTGAGCACTATGGGACTCAACTGCTGATGTCATTAGTCCCCTAGAACTTAGAACTAGTTAAACCTAACTAACCTAAGGACATCACAAACATCCATGCCCGAGGCAGGATTCGAACCTGCGACCGTAGCGGTCTTGCGGTTCCAGACTGCAGCGCGTTTAACCGCACGGCCACTTCGGCCGGCCAGCACAGCAAAAGCGTGAGTTATTGTAGCGTAGACCTAACGTGGGTGAGAAGGTAAGCGATCAAACCCCACTGACGACAATATTTTTCACTGTTTACGCGTGAAACTGTTATATGAGTGTAAAACGACTTTTCGGAGTTAGTGAAAATAATCTTTTCGGAGTCTGCTTTCACTTCGTTAGTTGAACGTTATGTATGTAGTATTGATCTTATTATTTTCTGTGTTATTAATAATTATTATTACTATTACTTCCGCACGTGTGACGCAATCGTTTCTTTTTTTTGTTGTAGTTGTATAGTCTGTGAAACTACAGATGTAGTCTATAGGTTTGCTACAGTGTGTACATAAAGTCTGGGAACACTTTCAATTATTTGTTGCACAAGAACCAAACATTGTACAGACATCATACATATGTCATTTTGAAGATAAATCCTGATTTTTTTTAAAATTTTTTTCTTCATGTATACCACCACAGCGTAGTTTGGTAATTTGCCGATAGCCAGCGCTAGTCGCAAACATGGTGAGTTCAGGTGCGAAGCGAGGTTTCTGTGTGTTGGAGTTCAACAAAAACAAGTGTGCTACGGCTGTTCAGCGGATGTTTAGAACCGAGTACGGTAAGAAGCCACCAACAAGGCAGGCCATTCACCACCGGCACAACAAATTCGTTACGACGGGTTGCTTGTGCCCGGCAAAGAGAAGCGGACGTCCCAGTGTGAGTGAAGTGAATGTGGAACGCGTACGGAGTCCAAAGAAATCGGTGCGTCGTGCACCCCGTGAATTCGAGATAGCTCCAATGGCAAGTGTGGAAAGTCCGGTGACAGAAGCTGTCTGTGAAACCATTCAAATTGGAACTAGTGCAGAAGCTCAATGACGACTACAAGGACAAGCGTTTTGAGTTTTGTTCGCAGTTGCAACAACTGAATGAGGATGTGTATGGCATTGTTGATCGCTTAATTTTTAGCGACGAAGCCACCTTTCACACTAATGGGAAACCGAACATGCATAATTGTCGAATCTGGGGTACAAAGCATCCACACGAATGCACTGAATTTGAGCGTGATTCTCCAAAGGTAAATATATGTTTTTGTGCCTTGTCACGTCGAAAACTGTACGGGCCATTCTTCTTCGCCGAGAGCAGTGTCACTGGATATACCTACTTGGACATGTTGGAGCAATGGCTGATGCCTCAAATGCAATCGGACTCTCCGTTTATCTTAAAGCAGGATGGGGCTCAACGCCATTTTCATCGTGAAGTTCTTTGGTACCTGAACAGAGAGCTGCCGGATCGATGCATCGGCCGTCCTACAGAAGCGGACAGTCGTTTCACGAAATGGCCTCCCCGATCACCAGACCTCACTCCGTGTGACTTTTTTTCTGTGTGGACACATTAAAGATCTGGTGTGTGTACCGCCTCTACCACGTGATGGCCGCCTATGTGACCGAGCGGTTCTAGTCGCTTCAGTCCGGAACCACGCTGCTGCTACGGTCGCAGGTTCGAATCCTGCCTCGGGCATGGCTGTGTGTGATGTCCTTAGGTTAGTTAGGTTTAAGTAGTTCTAAGTTCTAGGGGACTGATGACCATAGATGTTAAGTCCCATAGTGCTCAGAGCCATTTGAACCACGTGATGTAGCAGAGCTCCGGGAGAGATTACGGGAAGCGACTGCCACAGTCGACGATGCCGTGCTGGGACACGTATGGCAAGAATTCGATTGCCTTTATGACGTCTGCAGGGTCACTCATCGTTCGCACATCGAATGCTTGTAAAGAAAACTTCCAGAGTTTCTTTTGAAAGTGAAATATGTATGACATCTGTTGAATGTTTAGTTCTTGTGCAATAAATAATTGAAAGTGTTCCTGTTATGAAAGAAACGAAGCGAAAGCAGACTGCCAACAGAACATTACTGTAAACTCCAAAAAGCCCTTTTATATGTCATAAACATGTTGTCTCATATAACACTTTCACGCATATTACAGCCAAAAAAGGAAGTTTGTAAGTAGGCTGTTTAGGTTTTTTATATTGGTAACGCCACGTAGCGCTCTGTATGAAAATCACTGGCTGTGCTGTGTGCAGTCTGTGGCTAGTTTGCATCGATGTCTGCCATTGTAGTGTTGGGCAGTTGGCTGTTAACAGCGCGTAGCGTTGCGCAGTTGGAGGTGAGCCGCCAGCAGTGGCGGATGTGGGGAGAGAAATGGCGGAGTTTTGAAATTTGTAATACTGGATATCATGAACTGCTATGTACATTATGATTTTTCAACACTAGTAAGGTAAATACATTGTTTGTTCTCTATCAAAATCTTTCATTTGCTAACTATGCCTATCAGTAGTTAGTGCCTTCAGTAGTCAGAATCTTTTATTTAGCTGGCAGTAGTGGCGCTCGCTGTATTGCAGTAGTTCGAGTAACGAAGATTTTTGGTGAGGTAAGTGATTTGTGAAAGGCATAGGTTAATGTTAGTCAGGGCCATTCTTTTGTAGGGATTATTGAAAGTCAGATTGCGTTGCGCTAAAAATATTGTGTGTCAGGTTAAGCACAGTCATGTATAAATTGTTCTAAGGGGACGTTTCATATGTCGACCCTTAGCCGAGGATACCTCACTGGAATCTTCTGATTTTTCCTTGTGGTTTCTGTAATTAGTGCAGCCTTTGTTTATTGCTAGCGCGTAATTGTAGAGAGAATTTCTTTTGTAGTTCTAGTTTTTCATTCTTGTACAGTAAAATAGTTGTGGCATGCAAGTAGATTTGCACCAAGTATTTCGCAGATGCGCTTGCAATTAACGAGATATTATTTTCAATGTTATGTTAATGTGTTTTCTTGTTTTGCTCTTCAAATTGTGTTTTCTGTGTTGTCGTGTGAAATATTGTGACAATAATGGCGTGTGAAAAACGTAATACTAGGCTCCAAAGTAAACTCAGAAATGACAGTGAAGACGAAAGTAGTTTGTTAGCGCCGCCGAGTAATGAATTAATAGATATTCAAAGTAGTAATTTGGTAATTGTGCATAGGGAAATGGAGCGGGCGGCAAATAATGGCGTAGACAGTGAAACAGGTAGTGAACAGGGAGGCATTATCGATCGATCGGTCGGCGACAGCTCGCCTCAGGAATCGGGAATGACAGAACACAATCTCGCAAATACTGTAGACTCAGGTTTTGGGTCCTCACCGTTTTCTCAGATAAGTCAAGACACATTTTCTGCTCGTCAAAATGTAAATGTTGCCGGTGCAAATGCACTGCCGAAAAGCATAGAGGAACAGATTCCAGACACTAATACATTATTATTGCAATTAATGTAGCAAATGAAAGATTTTAATAGAGAACAAACACTGTATTTACCTTAATATTCATAATATATATATAGCAGTTCATGCCATCTAGTCTTACAAATTCCAAATCTCAGCCATTTCTCTCCCCACATTCACCACTGCTGGCGGCTCACCTCCAACTGCGCAACGCTACGCGCTGTTAACAGCCAACTGCCCAACGCTACAATGGCAGACAACAATGCAAACCAGCCACAGACTGCACACAGCACAGCCAGTGATTTTCATACAGAGCGCTACGTGGCGTTACCAATAAAAAAACCTAAACATCCTACTTACAAGTTGGTCGTCATTGGGGTTTCAATGCGGAATTCTTGGTATGAGGATCTATCTGTCTACCAGCTTTCCTACCTAAGGAACAGGTGTTACATACTCACAGTCATCCATTTGTTGTGCTCCGTAGCTCTGGCGTTCCTTTTAATTGACGTTTACGCCAGTTCTGCTGAAGGACAACACACGGTACGAGCTGAATCGGTTGATACTCTACCCACATACGACATTTGATACCAATCTGAATGCCTGACATCTGGAGCTTGCGGCTATGTAACGGAGAGAGATGGCGTACATGCAACGCAGGTAGCGTTCTGCGATGTCATTCGACAACGTTCTGGCATGCTACACCGCAGGCCATTAAAATTGCTACACCAAGAAGAAATGCAGATGATAAACGGGTATTCACTGGACAAATATATTATACTAGAACTGACATGTCATTACATTTTCACGCAGTTTGGGTTCATTGATCGTAAGAAATCATTACCCAGAACAACCATCTCTGGCCGTAATAACGGCCTTCATAAACCTGGGTATTGAGTCATACAGAGCCCGGATGGCGTGTACAGGTACAACACGATACCACAGTTCATCAAGAGTAGTGACTGGCGTATTGTGACGAGCAAGTTGCTCGGCCACCATTGACCAGACGTTTTCAGTTGCTGAGAGATCTGGAGAATGTGCTGGCCAGGGCAGCAGTCGAACATTTTCTGTATCCAGAAAGGCCCGTGCAGTACCTGCAACATGCGGTCGTGCATTGTCCTGCTGAAATGTAGGGTTTCGTAGGGATCGAATCAAAGGTAGAGCCACGGGTCGTAACACATCTGAAATGTAACGTCCACTGTTCAAAGTGCTGGGAATGCGAACAAGAGGTGACCGAGACGTGTAACTGATGGCACCACATACCATCACGCTGGGTGATACGCCAGTATGGCGATGACGAATACACGCTTCTAATGTGGATTACCGCGATGTCGCCAAACACGGATGCACCATCGTGATGCTGTAAACAGAACCTGGATTCATCCGAAAAAATTACGTTTTGGCATTCGTGCACCTAAGTTCGTCGTTGAGTACACCATCGCAGGCCCTCCTGTCTGTGATGCAGCGTCAAGGGTAACAGCACTGCCGTCTCCGAGCCGATAGTCCATGCTGCTGCAAACGTCGTCGAACTGTTCGTGCAGATGGTTGTTGTCTTGCAAACGTCCCTATCTGTTGATTCAGGGATCGAGACGTGGCTGCACGATTCGTTACAGCCGTGCGGATAAGATGCCTGTCATCTCGACTGCTAGTGATACGAGGCTGTTGGGGTCCAGCACGGCGCTCCGTATTACCCTCCTGAACCCACCCATTCCATGTTCTGCTAACAGTCATTGGATCTCGACCAACGCCAGCAGCAATGTCGCGTTACGATAAACCGCAATCTCGATAGGCTACAATCCGACCTTTATCAAAGTCGGAAACGTGATGCTACGTATTTCTCCTCCTTACACGAGGCATCACAACAACGTTTCGGCAGGCATCGCCGGTCAACTGCTGTTTGTGTGTGAGAAATGCGTTGGAAAATTTCGTCATGTCAGCACGTTGTAGATGTCGCCACCGCCGCCAACTTGTGTGAATGCTCTGAAAAGCTCATCATTTGCATGTCACATCATCTTCTTCCTATGGGTTAAATTTCGCGTCTGTAGCACGTCATCTTCGTGGTTTAGGAGTTTTAATGGCCAGTAGTGTAGATACTGCTCTGCACGTTCGGAAGTACTCCCGAACGTGCTTTTACCACGCTATGACGTCACAAAACCGGCGATCAGCATTCGGATGCACGGTCCGAGTGCACAGGACTTAACTACAAAATCGTACGTCGGTCCTTGATTCGACGTGTTCTCCTGCCATTCATGGACAGCAGTCCAGGGTGTGTTTTCCAACATGATAATGCACGCCCACATACCGCTGTTGTAACCCAAGGTGCTCCACTGAGTGTCGACATGTTGCCTTGACCTACTCGATCACCAGATCTGTCTCTGTCAGAGGTATTCGCTGTTGCGAATGTCGACAACCGTCAGCTGTAGAATGGAATGACGACAATGAAAATTTGTGACAGACCGGGATTCGAACCCGGACTTCCAGCGTATCGCAGGCGGTTAACTTGCCATTTGGCTGTCCGTGGGCGACTCATCTTTTTTTCTTTTTTTTTTTTTAATCTCATTTTCTTTGTTTTCGTTAGTTGTATCTGCTCCGGGCGGACGTCGCAAGACACCCGTTTCTGTTCTTCGTTGATCCATTAACCCAGTTTTTTTTATTACAAAGGGCAGCTAACCCTCTGACCGAACACGGTGAGCTTCGTGCCGACATTCAAGGGCAGCCATGTGTCGAAAACCTGCACTGGTACATCCATTATGTATATTCCGGAACGGGTGGGACAATTTCTTGAAACTCGCTTACCCGCTTAATCGGCGGATAAATACGATAGCAGTCCCTGTGCTGCTCCGAATACGATACAAAGTTCCATTGGCCTTGCCCAAAGGAACTTTGCATCGTATTCGGAATAACACAGGGACAGCAATGTCGTACAGATCTGTCTCCAGTCCGGCACATATGCGACAACATCGGACCGCAACTCCAGCGTGATCCACAGCCAGCATCCCTCGTTTTGCCCAGCATAGTACAACAACTTGACGTGGCATGCACTCAACAAGTCCCCTGCTGAAATACTGAGCCTCTACAGGGTGGTCCATTGATCTTGACCGGGCCAAATATCTCACGAAATAAACGTCAAACAAAAAAACTACAAAGAACGAAACTTGTCTAGCTTGAAGGGAGAAACCAGATAGCGCTATGGTTGGCCCGCTAGATGGCACTGCCATAGGTCAAACGCATACCAACTGCGTTTTTTTTTAAATAGGAACCCCCATTTTTTATTACATATTCGTGTAGTACTTAAAGAAATATGAATGTTTTAGTTGGACCACTTTTTTCGCTTTGTGATAGATGGCGCTGTAATAGTCACAAACGCATAGGTACGTGGTATCACGTAAAATTCCGCCAGTGCGGACGGTATTTGCTTCGTGATACATTACCCGTGCTAAAATGGACCGTTTACCAACTGCGGAAAAGGTCGATATCGTGTTGATGTATGGCTATTGTGATCAAAATGCCCAACGGGCGTGTGCTATGTATGCTGCTCGGTATCCTGGACGACATCATCCAAGTGTGCGGACCGTTCGCCGGATAGTTACGTTATTTAAGGTAACAGGAAGTGTTCAGCCACATGTGAAACGTCAACCACGACCTGCAACAAATGATGATGCCCAAGTAGGTGTTTTACCTGCTGTCGCGGCTAATCCGCACATCAGTAGAAGACAAATTGCGCGAGAATCGGGAACATCAAAAACGTCGTTGTTGAGAATGCTACATCGACATCGATTGCACCCGTACCATATTTCTATGCACCAGGAATTGCATGGCGACGACTTTGTACGTCGTGTACAGTTCTGGCACTCGGCACAAGAGAAATTACGGGACGATGACAGATTTTTCGCACGCGTTCTATTTGGCGACAAAGCGTCATTCACCAACACCGGTAACGTAAACCGGCATAATATGCACTACTGGGCAACGGAAAATCCACGATGGCTGCGACAAGTGGAACATCAGCGACCTTGGCGGGTTAATGTATGGTGCGGCATTATCGGAGGTAGGATAATTGGCCCCCATTTTATCGATGGCAATCTAAATGGTGCAATGTATGCTGATTTCCTACGTAATGTTCTACCGACGTTACTACAAGATGTTTCACTGCGTGACAGAATGGCGATGTACTTCCAACATGATGGATGTCCGGCACATAGCTCGCGTGCGGTTGAAGCAGTATTGAATAGCATATTTCATGAGAGGTGGATTGGCCGTCGAAGCACCATACTGTGGCCCGCACGTTCACCGGATCTGACGTCCCCTGATTTCTCTCTGTGGGGAAAGTTGAAGGATATTTGCTATCGTGATCCACCGAGAACGCCTGACAACATGCGTCAGCGCATTGTCAATACATGTGCGAACATTACGGAAGGCGAGCTACTCGCTGTTGAGAGGAATGTCGTTGCACGTATTGTTAAATGCATTGAGATTGACGGACATCATATTGAGGATTTATTGCATCAGTGTGGTATTTACAGGTAATCATGCTGTAACAGCATGCGTTCTCAGAAATGATAAGTTCACAAAGGTACATGTATCACATTGGAAGAACCGAAATAAAATGTTCAAACGTACCTACGCTCTGTATTTTAATTCAAAGAACCTACCTGTTATCAACTGTTCGTCTAAAATTGTGAGCAATATGATTGTGACTATTACAGCGCCATCTATCACAAAGCGATAAAAGTGGTCCAATTAAAATATTCATATTTCTTTAAGTACTACACGAATATGTAATAAAAAAAATGGGGGTTCCTATTTTAAAAAACGCAGTTGATATCCGTTTGACCTATGGCAGCGCCGTCTAGTGGGACAACCATAGCGCCATCTGATTTTCCCCTTCGAGCTACACAAGTTTCGTTCTTTGTAGTCACTCACTCGATCACGTAATATATGTCAACAACAAAAGCAGACAAGAGAGCAGACGAAACTTTTCTGTATTACTAGCGATGAAGTGGATAGGGGACGAACTTGCTTTCATGGTTCGCTAAAAGACGCGACGAGCGGAACGGGGGCGAAGACAAGCGAATGCGAACCGAACACGACCGAATCTAGTGTGCTCGCGCTCGCCTATCGTTTATTTCACGTAGAATTCTCGTTCGCTTGTGTTCGCTTCGGTGTTCCAAGTTTCAGAAGGTGACAGAGAGGTGATTGACAATAACAGTTTGCCGGCGCTCAACTTATTGCGCACAGTTTTCGGGGCGCCACCTAAAGCACCGTTTGTTTAGCGATCTGTCAGCGGGATGTCAGGTGTTGCTGCCCGTACCGAAGTGCTCAGGGCATAATTTTTTTCTGCTCCAACATGATTTTCCTAGCCGGTTAACGGACTGGCAAAGCTCCAAATACGTCGGCGTGTTCACAAAACCCGACCTGTTTCCTAGCGCTTCACCCACAGAGCTGTATTTTCCTGTCGCTTCATTCAGCTGGATACTGACACTCAGAATGTCGCCGTAAATGCTTTTATTTGTGGTTCTGCGGTCTAAATTACCCCCAGTCGCCGATTTTTTTGTTCCTTTTATTCATTTTTTCCCGTTAGAAGTGAGTTTTTTGCGCGCGGTGACACAGGGTATTATTGGCCGCTTATATGTGTGTTTTTATCGACAGTGATAAAACGAAATGCCCTCGCGGGCTATGATGGCATTTTGCGGTCCCGGTCTGGTGTATCGGTCGACATGGTTAGGACATCGTCGCTACTGTAGCGAAGAGTTCGCCATACTAACCGGCGGCCGTGTTTGCTCGTTTTTAACACGCCTATCCCATAACACTAGCTGGAAATGTTACAGTGCAACACGTACAGTGGTCGAAGAAAAATCGCAACACCGAGAAGGAGTTATGCGACATAAACGAAAGTTGGTAGGCGTGTTTTTACATCTGAAACGAGATGTCTATCCAACTCCCGCGCCAGAGCCATTAAGAGTGGCGCTGGGGCGTCAGTATGAAAATGAAAATTTTTTTGATCGTTAGTTACTAAGAGGAATTTGTGGCGGGCCGCATCAAACTAGTCAGAAGGCGGATGACAAAAAAAAATTCTCTCGGCTTACACACTACTTAATCTAACTTACGCTAAGGACAACGCACACACCCATGCCCGAGGGAGGACTCGTATCTCCGACGGGGGAAGCCGCGCGAACTGAGACAAGACGATGAGGATGCAAATCAGGTCTGCTTTAAGTACACTACTGGCCAATAAAATTGCTACACCACAAAGATGACGTGCTACAGACGCGAAATTTAACCGACAGCAAGAAGATGCTCAGATATGCAAACGATTTAGCTTTTCAGAGCATTCACACAACGTTGACGCCGGTGGCGACACCTACAACGTGCTGACACGAGGAAAGTTTCCAACCGATTTCTCATACACAAACAGCAGCTGACCGGCGTTGCCTGGTGAAACGTTGTTGCGATGCCTCGTGTAAGGAGGAGAAATGCGTACCATCACGTTTCCGACTTTGATAAAGGTCGGATGGTAGCCTATCGCGATTGCGGTTTATCGTATCGCGACATTGCTGCTCGTGTTGGACGAGATCCAATGACTGTTAGCAGAATATGGAATCGGTGGGTTCAGGAGGGTAATATGGAACGCCGTGCTCGATCCCAACGGCCTCGTATCCCTAGCAGTCGAGATGACAGGCATCTTATCCGCACGTCTGTAACGGATCGTGCAGCCACGTCTCGATCCCTGAGTCAACACCTGGGGATGTTTGCAAGATAACAACCATCTGCACGAACAGTTCGACGACGTTTGCAGCAGCATGGACTATCAGCTCGGAGACCGTGGCTGCAGTTACCCTTGACGCTGCATCACGGACAGGAGCGCCTGCAATGCTGTACTCGACGACGAACCTGGGTGCGCGAATGGCAAAACGTCATTTTTTCGGATGAATTCAGGTTCTCTTTACAGCATCACGATGCTCGCATCCGTGTTTGGCGACATCGCGGTGAACGCACATTGGAAGCGTGTATTCGTCATCGCCATACTGGCGTATCACCCGGCGTGATGGTGTGGGGTGCCATTGGTTACACGTCTCGGTCACCTCTTGTTCGCATTGACGGAACTTTGAACAGTGGACGTTACATATCAGATGTGTTACGACCCGTGGCTCTACCCGTCATTCGATCCCTGCGAAACCCTACATTTCAGCAGGATAATGCACCACCGCATGTTCTGGATACAGAAAATGTTCGACTGCTGCCCTGGCTAGCACAATCTCCACATCTCTCACCAATTGAAAAGGTCTGGTCAATGGTGGCCGAGCAACTGGCTCGCCACAATAGGCCAGTCACTACTCTCGATGAACTGTGGTATCGTGTTGAAGCTACATGGGCAGCTGTACCTGTACACGCCATCCGAGCTCTGTTTGACTCAATGCCCAAGCGCATCAAGGCAGAGGTGCTTGTTCTGGGTACTGATTTCTCAGAATCTATGCACCCAAATTGCGTGAAAATGTAATCACATGTCAGTTGTAGTATAATATATTTGTCCAATGAATGCCCGTTTATCATCTGCATTTCTTCTTGGTGTAGCGATTTTAATGGCCAGTAGTGTAGACGCTGTAGCGGTCGTGAGCGTCTGTCACCTTTGGAAATGCTGAGACGATGTTACTTTAGACTGCCTTTAAGGCGACAACGAGGCCATTATCAACACTTCACTGAGTGTGAACGATATTAGAACCATATACTAATACCTTCAGCTGCTGACGGGCATTGATGTGTATCAACGGGGACAGGTGAAAATGTGTGCCCCGACCGGGACTCGAACCCGGGACCTCCTCCTTACATGGCAGAAGCTCTATCCATCTGAGCCACCGAGGGCACAGAGGATAGTGCGACTGCAGGGACTATCTCGCGGACGCCTCTCCCGAGACCTACATTCTCACCTTATATGGCCACACACTACATTCGTAGTGTCCCACCCCAACACACGTATTACTCGTGGAAGACGAGTAATCTGTGTTTATCCGCACTGTCTATACTCCTACAAATAAATTCATGAAACTTTGTCAGCATGGCCAGGAAGGATTCAGTAATAACACTCATAACATTAGAGGTTCAAAAACATAACAAAATAATTTTTTTTTCATGTGAAAATTCATCATTTTTTCACTTACTATTGGCTGCATTTGTTGCTATAGGTCCCCTTTTCTTCATAAGTAAGAGAGATTCTTCGATGAATTTTGCACAGCATACAAACCATACTTGCGGGGGTATGAAACACTAGCATTTAGTTATTTTGAGCTTGGGCCGTTCACTATTTCTGTTTTGCTTCTTTTTTCCACAGTTCAGTGCACCTTCTTCCTGTTTTCATTCTGTGTTCAGTTTTTTACGGACTATCACTGCCGGCCGGGGTGGCCGAACGGTTCTAGGCGCTACAGTCTGGAACCGCTCAACCGCTACGGTCACAGGTTCGAATCCTGCCTCGGGCATGCATATGTGTGATGTCCTTAGGTTAGTTAGGTTTAAGTAGTTCTAAGTTCTAGGGGGCTGATGACCTCAGAAGTTAAGTCCCATAGTGCTCAGAGGCATTTGAACCATTTTTTGATTATCCACTGGGCCACCCTACCACTAAATCTGAGGGGGTGCGATGGGGAGTTTCCCTTAAAAGCGAGAATTTTTAGGGTCGGTATTGGTCTGTTGTTCCCAAACTGAACTGATCTTTTGGAAATTTGTGGTACCGTCTTATGGGACCAAACTGCAGAGGTGTTCGGTCCCTAAGCTTACTCACTACTTAATCTAAACTTAAACTAACTTACGCTAAAGACACACACACACACATGCCCGAGGGAGGACTCGAACTCCGACGGGGGGGAGCCGCACGAATCATGGCAAGGCACCCTAAACCGCCGGCTACACCGCGCGGCAAACTTATCTTTCCCGACGTCGCCGTCTACCAGTTGTGTCGTATTTACAGGGTGGTTATAATCGAAGACTAGAAATAACCTTTGGAGAAAGGAAAAACCACTTGCATGAATATCAAGAGCGTTGATGGCAACCCAGTTCTAAGCAAAGAAGGGAAAGCAGAAAGGTGGAAGGAGTATATAGAGGGTTTATACAAGGGCGATGCACTTGAGGACAATATTATGGAAATGGAAGAGGATGTAGATGAAGATGAAATGGGAGACACGATACTGCGTGAAGAGTTTGACAGAGCACTGAAAGACCTGAGTCGAAACAAGGCCCCTGGAGTAGACAACATTCCATTAGAACTACTGACGGCCTTGGGAGAGCCAGTCCTGACAAAAATATACCATCTGGTGAGCAAGATATATGAGATAGGCGAAGTACCCTCAGACTTCAAGAAGAATATAATAATTCCAATCCCAAAGAAAGCAGGTGTTGACAGATGTGAAAATTACCGAACTATCAGTTTAATAAGTCACAGCTGCAAAATACTAACGCGAATTCTTTACAGACGAATGGAAAAACTGGTAGAAGTCGACCTCGGGGAAGATCAGTTTGGATTCCGTAGAAATGTTGGAATACGTGAGGCAATACTGACCCTACGACTTATTTTACAAAATAAAGGTAAACTTACGTTTCTAGCATTTGTAGACTTAGAGAAAGCTTTTGACAATGTTGACTGGAATACTCTCTTCCAAATTCTAAAGGTGGCAGGGGTAAAATACAGGGAGCGAAAGGCTATTTACAATTTGTACAGAAACCAGATGGCAGTTATAAGGATCGAGGGACATGAAAGGGAAGCAGTGGTTGGGAAGGGAGTGAGACAGGGTTGTAGCCTCTCCCCGATGCTATTCAATCTGTATATTGAGCAAGCAGTAAAGGAGACAAAAGAAAAATTCGGAGTAGGTATTAAAATCCGTGGAGAAGAAATAAAAACTTTGAGGTTCGCAAATGACATTGTAATTCTATCAGAGACAGCAAAGGACTTGGAAGAGCAGTTGAACGGAATGGACAGTGTCTTGAAAGGAGGGTATAAGATGAACATCAACAAAAGCAAAACGAGGATAATGGAATGTAGTCGAATTAAATCGGGTGATGCTGAGGTAATTAGATTAGGAAATGAGACACTTAAAGTAGTAAAGGAGTTTTGGTATTTAGGGAGTAAAATAACTGATGATGGTCGAAGTAGAGAGGATATAAAATGTAGACTGGCAATGGCAAGGAAATCGTTTCTGAAGAAGAGAAATTTGTTAACTTCGAGTATAGATTTATGTGTCAGGAAGTCGTTTCTGAAACTATTTCTATGGAGTGTAGCCATGTATGGAAGTGAAACATGGACGATAACTAGTTTGGACAAGAAGAGAATTGAAGCTTTCCAAATGTGGTGCTACAGAAGAATGCTGAAGATAAGGTGGGTAGATCACGTAACTAATGAGGAGGTATTGAATAGGATTGGGGAGAAGAGAAGTTTGTGGCACAACTTGACTAGAAGGGATCGGTTGGTAGGACATGTTTTGAGGCATCAAGGGATCACAAATTTAGCATTGGAGAGCAGCGTGGAGGGTAAAAATCGTAGAGGGAGACCAAGAGATGAATGCACTAAGCAGATTCAGAAGGATGTAGGTTGCAGTAAGTACTGGGAGGTGAAGAAACTTGCACAGGATAGGGTAGCATGGAGAGCTGCATCAAACCAGTCTCAGGACTGAACACCACAACAACAATATCAGACACTACATATTTGCCGCCTCATTCTTGTATCTGCTGTGCTACTGATTTATTTTTCATGACTTACTAGGCAGAAATGCTGACCATTGGATCACCGCAGCATTATGATCAACATAGCTGCACGAACTACCCAAGTCAAGTACTCTCCCCAACACAAACTCCAATTCACATCTCTCCTTATATTGTCACTCTCCGGCATTGGAGTAGCACCCCAGCATTGGACGTAACGGGAAAGTGCTGTACTACATGTGATCGTATACGTCTTAAATTTTCCCTGAGACGTTTAAGTCTCTAACTTATCTACGATAACGTTGTAAGCTGAAGAATTGAATTAAGATTTGCGCTGCGACCGCGAGTCGAACCCGGGTCTTCTTGCTTACTAGGCAGTATATGCTGAACGTTACATTACCGCAGCATCGTAGTCAACCTAGCTGGTATAGTGACAATATAAGGGGAGATGTGAATTGGAGTTTGTGTTGGGGAGGGTACTTGACTTGGTAGTTCGTTCAGTTCTGTTTATCCTTGTGCTGCCGTGGTGTAGTGATCAGCGTATCTGCCTACTAACAAGGGATCCTCCCCATTGCACCCCCCTCAGATTTAGTTATATGTTGGCACAGTGGATAGGCCTTGAAAAACTGAACACAGATCAATCGAGAAAACAGGAAGAAGTTGTGTGGAACTATGAAAAAATAAGCAAAATATACAAACTGAGTAGTCCATCGGCAGCATAGGCAATATGAAGCATGATGTAAGCACACGAGCGCCATGGTCCCGTGGTCAGCGTGAGTAGCTGCTGCGAAGCGAGAGGTCCTTGGTTCAAGTCTTCCCTCGAGCGAAAAGTTTACTTTCTTTATTTTTGCAAAGTTATGATCTGTCCGTTCGTTCATTGACGTCTCTGTACACTGTAATAAATTTAGTGTCTTTGTTTTGCGACCGCACTGCAAAACCGTGCGATTAGTAGACGAAAGGACGTGCCTCTCCAATGGGAATCGAAAACATTTGATCCAGTAAAACACGTCTGATATATTCTGTACGACACTGGTGACGGCATGTGCGTCACATGGGAGGAATATGTTGTCGACCCACCTAACTTACACACTTGGCGAATGGGTAAAAAGATTCTTCTACCTTGCCCGATTTAGGTTTTCTTGTGGATGTGATAATCACTCCCAAAAAAGTGATGAAAACATAAGAGTGTGTCACATAAACTGCAACAAATCAATGCAACAGTTTCACAGTCGCACAGTTTCCTCTGTGCTCATATGTTTTTAACGTTTTCAAATTTTTCCGTGTGTAGACCGTCAAATCCTGTATATGTCCAAGGAAATCTGAACATGTCCTGGAATTTTGGAGAGCGAAGTTGATTATGTTTGAGTGCCTGAACTCTGATAATTGTCTGAAAATAAAAATTTTCACGCCATGGAAGACTTGAACCAAGGACCTCTCGTTCCACAGCTGCTCACGCTAACCACGGGACCACGGCGCTCCTGGGCTCGCATTGTTCTTCAAGTTGCCTATCTCGCACATGGACTACTCAGTTTGTATATTTTGCTTATTTTTTTCATAGTTCCACACAACTTCTTCCTGTTTTCTCGATTGATCTGAGTTCAGTTTTTCAAGGCCTATCCACTGTACCAACTTATAACTAATTCTGACGGGGGCGCGATGGGGAGGTTCCCTTGTAAGTAAGAAGACGCGGGTTCGAGTCCCGGTCGCAGCACAAATCTTAATTCACTTCTTCAGCTTCCAACGTTATCGTCGGTAAATTAGAGACTTAAATGTGCCACGGAACATTTAATTTAAGTTCGGCAATTGTCACCCTGCTGATCTTTCTTTGCGAGGCCCTGCTTAAGTGGTCAGTTGGCTGCCACACAGCACTGGCAGAGCACGTCCTGACGCCACACAAGCAGCCAGATCCTCGCCGCCAGTCTGCATTACATTACCCAGCCGAGATTCCTGGCAGCTGTCATTGAATAACAGCTGCTGTTGTGGCGCAGTATCTTGTGCCTCAGCCAAGGAATAAAAGGGGTGCGACAGGTTCAAGAGAACTTTATTGGATCAATTTCATTTCTTCATGAGTATATATATATATATATATATATATATATATATATATATATATATATATATATATATATATATAGGGCTATTACAAATGATTGAAGCGATTTCATAAATTCACTGTAGCTCCATTCATTGACATATGGTCACGACACACTACAGATACGTAGAAAAACTCATAAAGTTTTGTTCGGCTGAAGCCGCACTTCAGGTTTCTGCCGCCAGAGCGTTCGAGAGCGCAGTGAGACAAAATGGCGACAGGAGCCGAGAAAGCGTATGTCGTGCTTGAAATGCACTCACATCAGTCAATCATAACAGTGCAACGACACTTCAGGACGAAGTTCAACAAAGATCCACCAACTGCTAACTCCATTCGGCGATGGTATGCGCAGTTTAAAGCTTCTGGATGCCTCTGTAAGGGGAAATCAACGGGTCGGCCTGCAGTGAGCGAAGAAACGGCTGAACGCGTGCGGGCAATTTTCACGCATAGTGATGTGAAAGATTCAGTGTTTAAACCTCCTCTACCAAGAAACGTGCCAGAACTGCGACCTCGCATCAACGATGCTTTCGAACTCATTGATGGGGACATGCTGTGCCGAGTGTGGGAGGAACTTGATTATCGGCTTGATGTCTGCCGAATCACTAAAGGGGCACATATCGAACATTTGTGAATGCCTAAAAAAACTTTTTGAGTTTTTGTATGTGTATGCAAAGCATTGTGAAAATATCTCAAATCATAAAGTTATTCTAGAGCTGTGAAATCGCTTCAGTCATTTGTAATAACCGTGTATATATATATATATATATCTTTGTCCAGATGCAAATTACAAAATGTTTCAAGCGTATGTTCCTTAGCCGTCAGGGGAACATCAATCAGCATGTTTGCCTTGGTTGTAGTTTTGTTTTTTACAAAGATATGAACAGCAGTATGACATTTTTAAATGGTAATGTTTATTTCGTGACATATTTGGCCCGGTCACTATCAATGGACCACCCTGTATATCACTAAATTATGTGCAATTCCATTTGAATCGTACGAGACAAATGCTTTGTAACCCTATTTTTGAGATCACTTTTCACATAATTCTTCAAGCTATGTTTTCCAGTGGAAGAAATCGTCTGTTCGTCTACTGACAACTTTTCACTCATGGGGATACTTCGAAAATGTCCAACCAATGACTCCAGAAAGTGCCTGATCTTATGCAATTTGTCAGCTGGATCTATATTTTCGTTATCGTTGCTGCTCCCACCTATTGCGGCTCATTATATCAGCAGCAGCTGGAATCTGAGTAGCAGTTTTCCAATACATGCGAGATGATCTAAGTCCGTAAATGGACATGTACAGTCGTGGACAAAACGGGCCGTCCGGCCATCGTGATTTAGGTTTTCCGTGATTTCCCTAAATCGCTCCAGGCAAATGCTGGGATGGTTCCTGTCAAAGGGCACGGCCGACTTCCTTCCCCGTCCTTCCCTAATCCGATGAGACCGATGACCTCGCTGTCTGGTCTCCTTCTCCAGAAAACAACAACAAAACGAGCGAGACCCCTCGCCTTTCCGTTATGCTGATCCGCACAGCTTTAAAGTCTGATACACAGCATAACAGGCAAAGCGACCAAGTGCTACCAACATACTATGCACAGGCGTGAAATTGAAAAACCATCCGAACTTTGCAAGTCTGTTTTCAATAATGGTTATGACTAGATTAAGCTGATTAGTATGTTAAACACAACACGTAAATATAATATATAAGTGGAAGAAGAAAGGCTAAGTAGTATAAACCGTGCTAATAAAAATGAATTTCAGCTTATCCAGATAATATAACTGTTTCAGTAAGATAAAGTACCCCAGATCGTTACGAATTAGCAAAATATTATGCGCATTCGGCCTCGAAACGCTCTGTTTCACCGTAGAGACCAGTCATACTGGATTACCGTTGCTGACCTACCATGAAAGTGTGTAAATTTAGTAATGCGTGAAGATGCATAACGAAATTCAGTTAAAAATCATTCAGTGCCACACATAAGTCAATTCAGTTATTGACAGAATCGGAAAAAGGAAGGCAATAACAAGTATGAAATTCTGCAAGAGTTTCATATTGACATCCACAAGGCGCTAGTATAGAATAAATGTAGATATAAAAAGTATTGGGGGCGCGAGTATTTCTTAAAATTGTTTTACTGATAGTCTATCTGTCTCCATCGAGATTAGAACCGAAAACAAACCAGACCTCCCTTGCAGTAGCAAACAGCTTCCACTACGCTAGCAGACAAACCAGGCAAACAGCCCTCTGTTATTACCCCAGACATGAATAAGCTGGCAATTTCGCAATGGAAATGGCAAAATGATCTCCAGTTTCTGTTGCGTAGAGCTTTCTGGACTCAAAAACAAGAATTTCCTACCTTTATGTCACCGCTTATGTGACAATCATTCGGGATGTTTATCGAAATAACAAAATACTGTTATTAGAAGTAAATTTAGTAGGATAATTCTGCACCACCCCAGGAAATAAACGGTGAAGTAGCTGCCAAACGTATCCTACAATGTTTCCAGTTCTCCATTAGACTCGTCACAGCCAGAAAACGTTCATTAGCCGAAGTGTTTCTTAAGCTATGGAAATGCTCGCACTTCTAAAACGTGGTGGCATTAATACTGGGATCTGAATTATCATGTGTATAGACAAATGGATTTTATTTGCTTTCCTGTAAAAGTGATTTGGATCGAAAGCGTAGCTACGAGTAATATGCTGATGTATCGACTGCAACTAGAGCATTTTGAATAATGTGTAGGGGGAAATATTTATGCGGCCCTCATTTTCAGTAACTGTCGTAGCTATTTTCGTTGTTTTGATTTAGTCACCTAAATCGGTAAAAATGGAACCCTACAAATCTCACTTTCTTGACCGTCTATCTGTCTACCCAACCGTTAAAACCCGTTTGCCTCGAGTACAGGTAGACATAGTAAGCCGAAATGTATCGCACTTCTTGCGGTCTACGGTCCCTTGGTGATGTAAAAAAGTGAGCTTCTATATCGACGCAATCTAAAGATACGACTTTTTATGTAAAGCAAATTTACGCAACGGTAATCCAGTATGACTAATCTGAACCTTGAATTCGTAACGATGTGGGGTACTTTGTCTTACTAAAACAGTTATGCTGTCTCGATAAGCTGAAATACATTTTTATTAGTACAGTTCATACTAATTAGCGTTTCTTCTTTCATTTATATCTTATATTTACGTGTTGTGTTTAACAGCTTTAATGTACTCTTAGACATGATTGAAAACAGTCTGACAAAGTTCGGATAGTTTTTGAATTTCACGCCTGTGCAAAGTATGTTGGTAGCACATCGTCGCCTTGCCTGTTATGCTGTGTAGCAGACTTTAAATCCGTGTGGGTCAGCATATAGAAAAGGCGAGGGGTCTCGCTCGTTTTGTCCACGACTGTACATACAACAACCAAAAATTGTTATCAGTGTTTACTGGTTTAGAAATGCCATTCTGTAGTGCATATAAGTTGGTTTGAGAAGCAACATGTTCCACAATTTTGTCATCTAACAACTGCCTGAATATGTCACAGGTTGATGATGCTCTTTCGGTTCACAAGGGAGAGAACTCTTCCACGGTTGAACAGGACAAATAATACGATGGGTAGTACGTCTCCAGTCGTTACTGACTTGCGCTTCATCACTAATGTTCTCGTTATCACTTTCATTATGCACAAGTACACCATTATCAGTGTCATCTCCACTATGATTTTCATTCTCGGCTATAATTACACTACTGGCCATTAAAATTGCTACACCAAGAAGAAATGCAGATGATAAACGGGTATTGATTGGACAAATATATTATACTAGAACTGTCATGTGATTACATTTTCACGTAATTTGTGTGCATAGATCCTGAGAAATTAGTACCCAGAAAAACCACCTCTGGGCATAGAGTCAGAGCTAGGATGGCGTGTACAGGTACAGCTGCGCATGCAGCTTCAACACGATATCACAGTCATCAAGAGTAGTGACTGGCGTATTGTGGGCAGCCAGTCGCTCAACCACCATTGACCAAACGTTTTCAATTGGTGAGAGATCTGGAGAATGTGCTGGCCAGGGCAGCAGTCGAACATTTACTGTATCGAGAAAGGCCAGTACAGGTCGTGCATTATCCTGCTGAAATGTACGATTTCGCGGGAATCGAATGAAGGGTAGAGCCACGGGTCGTAACACATCTGATATGTAACGTCCACTGTTCAAAGTGCCGTCAATGCGAACAAGAGGTGACCGAGACGTGTAACCAATGGCATCCCATACCACCACGCCGGGTGATACGCCAGTATGGCGATGACGAATACGCGCTTCCAACGTGCGTTCACCGCGATGTCGCCAAACACGGATGCGAGCATCATGATGTTGTAAACAGAACCTGGCTTCATCCGAAAAAATGACGTTTTGCCATTCGTGCACCCAGGTTCGTCCTGGAGTACACCATCGCAGGCGCTCCTGTCTGTGATGCAGCGTCAAGGGTAACAGCAGCCACGGTCTCCGAGCTGATAGTCCGTGCTGCTGCAAACGTCATCGAACTGTTCGTGCAGATGGTTGTTGTCTTGCAAACGTCCCCATCTGTGGACTCAGGAATCGAGACGTGGCTGCACGATCCTTTACATCCATGCGGATAAGATGCCTGTCATCTCGACTGCTAGTGATACGAGGCCGTTGGGATCCAGCACGGCGTTCCATATTACCCTCCTGAACCCACCGATTCCATATTCTGCTAACAGTCATTGGATCTCGACCAACGCGAGCAGCAATGTCGCGATACGATAAACCGCAATCGCGATAGGCTACAATCCGACGTTTATCAAAGTCGGAAACCTGATGGTACGCATTTCTCCTCCTTACAAGGGGCATCACAGCAACGTTTCACTAGGCAACGCCGGTCAATTGCTGTTTGTGTATGAGTAATTGTTTGGCAGCTTTCTTCATGTCAGCACGTTGTAGGTGTCGCCAACGGCGCCAATGTTGTGTGAATGCTCTGAAAAGCTAATCATTTGCATATCACGTCATCTTCCTCCTGACGGTTAAATTTCGCGTCTGTAGCACGTCATCTTCGTGGTGTAGCAATTTTAATGGCCAGTAGTATATATTATCTTGAGGATTTTCTACTATCTCAATGTCGTCCTCACTATCTGAAGCTAAGACAGAATCTTCTGATTCATACCCAGGAATAGGCCTAACTTCATATTCTTCACTTTTTTGCCCTATTCCATAAAAAATGTTTGTGATCCATGACTCCGTATCGAAGGGGGCGTGTGATTCCATTATTGCTAACGTTACTTCAGAGAAACGGAACTTAAGTCCATCATAAGCAGGCAACATTTATACTTACATGAATTGTAGTGTTTTAATAATGAAGAATGATTCTTACATTTATTAATAAGTATTTTTGTTTCTTGAAAAACGAAAATAGAGTCACTGTAAATTATAACTGAACACAGGAACTAACTAATTAATTACAGGAAGCCCAACATTCAATGCTACCTAGCAAAGATAATATTATATTGGTGTCTGTGCAAAGAACCTAAATATAAAGCAGCCATATTGTAGCACTCAGGTCACACTGATCAAGAAAGGAATAACGCTCCTAATGGAAAATATAGCGATGAAATTTGACGTGACTTCACAGTCAAAAAATGGTTCAAATGGCTCTGAGCACTATGGGACTTAACATCTGTGGTCATCAGTCCCCTAGAACTTAGAACTACTTAAACCTAACCAAACTAAGGACAGCACACGACACCCAGTCATCACGAGGCAGAGAAAATCCCTGACCCCGCCGGGAATCGAACCCGGGAACCCGGGCGTGGGAAGCGAGAACTCTACCGCACGGACTTCACAGTCGCGATGGGTAGTAGAGGATTATGTACGTGGCAGAGGGTTCGTCGAACCACCTTCAAGCTATTTCTCTACAGTTCCGTTCTCTTAGCAGCGCGCTGCAAGTACGAACACACAACTCTTTGTGCGGGAGCTCTCATTTCTCGCAATGTAGGTGGAAGCCGACAGAATATTTTCACACTCGGAGGAGAAAGTTGGTGACTAAAATTCCGTGTGAAGATTCCGCCGCAACGAAAAATACCTTTGTTTTAACGATGCCCACCCAAATCCCGTATCATTTCAGTGACACACTCTCGCCTATACGGTGAAAATAAAAAGCGTGCTGCCCTTCTTTGAACTTTTTCGATGTACGCTGTCAGTCCTATCTGGTAAGGATCCCACACCGCGCAGCAGTATTCTAAAAGAGGGCGGACAAGCGTAGTGTTGGGAGTCTCCTTAGTAGGTCTGTTACATTTTCTAAGTGTCCTTCCAATAAAACGCAGCCTTTGGTTAGCCTTCCCCACACAATTTCTATGTGTTCCTTCCAATTTAAGTTGCTCGTAATTGTAAGACCTAGGCATTTAGTTGAATTTACGGCTTTTAGATTAGACTGATGTATCGTGTAACCGAAGTTTAAACGATTCCTTTTGGCACTCATATGGATGACCTCACACTTTTCCTTATTTGAGGTCAACTGCCACTTCTCGCACCATTCAGATACCTTTTCTAAATCGTTTTGCAGTTTGTTTTGATCTTCTGATGACTTTATTAGTCGATAAACGACAGCGTCATCTGCAAACAACTTAAGGCGGCTCCTCAGATTGTCTCCCAAATCGTTTATATAGATAAGGAACAGCAAAGGGCCTATAACACCACCTTGGGGAACGCTGAAAGCACTTCTGTTTTACTCGATGACTTTCCGTCAGTTACTACGAACTGTGGCCTTGGTTCAAATGGTTCTGAGCACTATGAGACTTAAAATCTGTGCCCGCATCTCGTGGTCGTGCGGTAGCGTTCTCGCTTCCCACGCCCGGGTTCCCGGGTTCGATTCCCGGCGGGGTCAGGGATTTTCTCTGCCTCGTGATGGCTGGGTGTTGTGTGATGTCCTTAGGTTAGTTAGGTTTAAGTGGTTCTAAGTTCTAGGGGACTGATGACCATAGATGTTAAGTCCCATAGTGCTCAGAGCCATTCAACTTAAAATCTGAGGTCATCAGTTCGCAAGACGTAGAACTACTTAAACCTAACTAATCTAAGGACATCACACATATCCATGCCCGAGGCAGGATTCGAACCTGCGACTGTAGCGGTCGCGCGGTTCCAGACTGTAGCGCCTAGAACCGCTCGGTAACAACGGCCGGCAACTGTGACCCCTCTGACACGAAATCACGAATCCAGGCAAATAACTGAGACAATACTCCACAGGCCCGCAATTTGATTAGAAGACGCTTGTGAGGAACTGCATCGAAAGCCAAATGTAAATCTAGAAATACTCTTTTTTCCTTTATTGAATTTCGATTCCCGCCGAAGGGGGCGGGCTGGCAGCAGCTTAGTACGCCGCTCTTCAGCCTACAGAATTTTTAAAACATAAGAAGAAGTTAAGAAACAATAAAAGCAGGCTATAAAATGGTGACTTAATTTGTAAAACGGCGGAAATTGTGGAAAGTTAAAACATAGAACAAAGGGTTGGCGATGATAATAAAATATACAGGAAGCAGACAGGTACAATTGTAGACAGACAGTTAAAAAACACGGCGACAGTCTGGTTTCTGTTCGCAAGAGATACGAAAATCACACCCACCCGAAAATCACACCCAGCAACAGTATGATTTCCGTTCGCAACACTTTGGAAAAGACGCACAACACTTAACACTCACTAGAAATATTGCACTAAAAAGCCGGCACGAAGGTGAGACACCACAGCCAAGACAGATCGGGGGGGGGGGGGGGGGGGGGAACTGGGCAGATCAGGGGGAAAAAAGGGGCACATCTAGAAATACTTTTTTTTCTTTATTGTGATGTCATTCGCCTGCCCCATATGGGCAGGTGAGGGCTTTCAGCGGCACAATCCGCCGCTCTTCAGCCGAGTTACATGACAACTAAGACGAGAATAAAATGTTACATATGTAACGTGATAAAAAAGGAAGGGGGACATAAAAGTGAGTAAGGGGGGATCATGGAGGTAAAAATAAACTGACAGGGAGATGTTCATGGTGAGACAGTTAAAAAACACTGTTGGCGTTTGTTAAAACACAAAGAAGACATGGAATGCACACACACAGGTTAAAGGTTTGCCACAGTATTAAAAACACACTTCAACTCATTTGGAGCACACACGATGAAGAATAAAACTGCCAGGTGGGACCTGCCGAGGGAGAGTCCAGAGAGGATGGAAAAGGAGGGGAGAGCAAGGTGCAGCAGGGGAGGGGGTAGGATGAAAAGAATAGGGGCGTCAGTGGGTACACCAAGAGGCAGGAGACTGGTGGGGCAGGAGATGAAGAGGGAAGACAAGGCAGGGGGGAGTGCAGAGACACTGAAAGAGGGCACAAGAGAGGGAGGGGGAGTAGGAGGGGGAAGCCACTCAGGAGGAGGGAGGGGGAGGAGAGGGAGTCCTGAGGAGGAGGCAGGAAGAGGGGGTTAATGTTGTTAGGAAGCTCATCGTCCAGGAGGGGTAGATGGTGGAAGTTGCGTTGGGAAAGGAGATGGAGATGGAGAGAGTGTGGGACAGAATGGTAAAGGCACGGCAATGGGCTGGGGGTGGAGAGGAAGGGAGACACCAGGGGGTGAGGGGGATCAATGCAGTGGACAATATATAGTGTGCAGATGTGTTCAAGGAAAAGGAGATGAGGTCCTAGAGGATGCGCTTGGGGAATAAAAGGCGGATGCGAAAGGCAAGGCAGACTGGATGGCGTTCGAGGATTTCGGGCGATTTATACACTACTGCAGAAGAAATGCAGATGACAAACGGGTATTCATTGGACAAATATATTATACTAGAACTGACATTACATTTTCACACTATTTGGGTGCATAGATCATGAGAAATCAGTACCCAGAATAACAACCTCTGGCCATAATAATGGCCTTGATACGCCTGGGCATGGAGTGAAACAGAGCTTGGATGGCGTGTACAGGTACAGCTGCCCATGCAGCTTCAACACGGTACCACAGTTCAGCAAGAGTAGTGACTGGCGTATTGTGACGAGCAAGTTGCTCGGCCACCATTGACCAGACGTTTTCAGTTGGTGAGACATCTGGAGAATGTGCTGGCCAGGGCAGCAGACGAACATTTTCTGTATCCAGAAAGGCCTGTACAGGACCTGCAACATGCACTCGTGCATTATCCTGCTGAAATGTATGGTTTCGCAGGGATCGAATGAAGGGTAGAGCCACAGATAGTAACACATCTGAAATGTAACGTCCACTGTTCAAAGTGCCGTCAATGCGAACAAGAGGTGACCGACACGTGTAACCAATGGCACCACATACCATCATACCGGGTGATACGTCAGCATGGCGATGACGAATACACGCTTCCAATGTGGGTTCACCGCGATGTCGCCAAACACGGATGCGACCATCGTGATGCTGTAAACAGAACCTGGATTCATCCGAAAAAATGACGTTTTGCCATTCGTGCACCCAGGTTCGTCGTCGAGTACACCATCGCAGTCGCTCCTGTCTGTGATGCAGCGTCAAGGGTAACAGCAGCCACGGTCTCCGAGCTGATAGTCCGTGCTGCTGCAAACGTCGTCGAACTGTTCGTGCAGATGACTGTTATCTTGCAAACGTCCACAGGTATTGACTCAGCGATCGAGACGTGGCTCCACGATCCGTTACAGCCGTGCGGATAAGATGCCTGTCATCTCGACTGCTAGTGATAAGAGGCCGTTGGGATCCAGCACGGCGTTCGGTATTACCCTCCTGAATCCACCGATTCCATATTCTGCTAACAGTCATTGGATCTCGACCAACGCGAGCAGCAGTGTCGCGATACGATAAACCGCAATCGCGATACGCTACAATCCGACGTTTATCAAAGTCGGAAACGTGATGGTACGGATTTCTCCTCCTTACACGAGGCATCAAACAACGTTTCACCAGGCAACGCCAGTCAACTACTGTTTGTATATGAGTAATCGTTTGACAGCTTTCTTCATGTCAGCACGTTGTAGGTGTCGCCACCGGCGCCAACCTTGTGTGAATGCTCTGAAAAGCTAGTCATTCGCATATCACAGCATCTTCTTCCTGTCGGTTATATTTCGCGTCTGTAGTACGCCATCTTCGTGGTGTAGCAATTTTAATGGCCAGTGGTGTAGAACCTGGGAGGGGCGGAAATCCAAGCCACGCTGGCGCAACCGAGGATGGGGCGGATCAAGGATTTGTAGGTGGATGCAAACCCGACGTCCGGCTGGACAGGAGTTTCATCAGGGGGAGGCGGTTGTGAGCTTTGTGTTGGATGGTAAGCAGATGGGGAGCCCATGTGAGGTGGCGGTCGACGGTGAGGCCAAGGTATTTTACGGTAGGAGTGAGGAGGATAGGACGGCCATAAATGGTGAGGTAGAAATCACGGAAGGAGTGGGTGATGCGGCCTATGATGATCGCCTGGGTCTTGGAGGGTCTAGAAATACGGAATCAGTTCGACTACCTTGTCGATAGCTCTCATTACTTGGTGAGAACAGAGAGCTAATTGTGTTTCACAAGAACGATTTTGCCTCAATCCACGATATTAGTCAATAAATCATTTTCTTCGAGATTATTGATTATGTTCGAACAGAGAATACGGTACTGCAAATGGCTCCTACTTGTAATCCATTCCGCCACTCGGGCAAGGTCTTTGGTGCGGTGGTGTGTCTCGTTGTGAGCAGCGGTCGCCGGTGAAACGTTTCCGGAGCAGTTAGGCGAGTTTCACTCCGGATGCGAAGCCCGCCGCGTCAGTGCGTGCCGTTGCACGCGGCTTCACGGGAAGCATGCCGTGTGAGTAAGCAGGCCTCGTGCAGTTCCTCCGCACCGTGGAGGTAGAATGTCTCTCCTCAGTGCAGCAGTCCGTGAAGAATGGGCTGCCATTCCCCAAGAAACCTTCCAGCACCTGACTGTATACATGCTTGCGAGAGTGGAAGCTGTCATCTAGTCTAAGCATGGGCGAACACCGTATCCAATTCCAGCATCACCGATGGAGGGCGCCACGAACTTGTAAGCCATTTCAGCCAGGTGTCCGGATACTTTTGACCACAAAGTGTATCAGGTGACTGGCTGTGTGGCGCTCCGTTGCCCGGCGATCAGATCCCACGCTGAGGTACGACGTGATTACATTTAAGATATGCGCGAATAAACTTTGTACTCTCCCATGTCACGCAACGAGATGCTGGAACTGTCTGCCGTTATTTTCCACGAATTTCTGACATGTTGTTGGAGACTGGTTTGATGCAGCTCTCCATGCTACTCTATCCTGTGCAAGCTTCTTCATCTCCCAGTACCTACTACAGCCTACATTCTTCTGAATCTGCTTAGTGTATTCATGTCTTGGTCTCCCTCTACGATTTTTACCCTCCACGCTGCCCTCCAATACTAAATTGCTCGATGTCTCAGAACATGTCATACCAACCGATCACTTCTTCTAGTGAGGTTGTGCCACAAACTCCCCAATCCTATTCAATACCTCCTCGTTAGTTATGTCATCTACCCATCTAATCTTCAGCGTTCTTCAGTAGCACCACATTTCGAAAGCTTCTATTCCCTTCTTGTCTAAACTATTTATCGTCCACGTTTCACTTGCATGCATGGCTACACTCCGAACAAATACTTTCACAAACGACTTCCTGACATTTAAATCTATACTCGATGTTAACAAATTTCTCTTCTTCAGAAACGCTTTCCTTGCCATTGCCAGTCTACATTTTATATCCTCTCTACTTCAACCATCATCAGTTATTTTACTCCCTAAATAGTAAAACTCCTTTACTACTTCAAGTGTCTCATTTCCTAATGTAATTCTCTCAGAATCACCCGACTTAATTCGACTACATTCCATTATCCTCGTTTTGCTTTCAAGACACTGTCCATTCCGTTCAACTGCTCTTCCAAGTCCTCTGCTGTCTCTGACAGAATTACAATGTCATCGGCGAACCTCAAAGTTTTTACTTCTTCTCCATGAATTTTAATACCTACTCCGAATTTTTCTTTTGTTTCCTTTACTACTTGCTCAATATACAGATTGAATAACATCGGGGACAGGCTACAACCCTGTCTCACTCCTTTCCCAACCACTGCTTCCCTTTCATGCCCCTCGACTCTTACAACTGCCATCAGGTTTCTGTACAAATTGTAAATAGCCTTTCGCTCCCTGTATTTTACCCCTGCCACCTTCAGAATTTGAAAGAGAGTATTCCAGTTAACATTGTCCAAGGCTTTCTCTAAGTCTACAAATGCTAGAAACGTAGGTTTGCCTTTTCTTAATCTTTCTTCTAAGATAAGTCGTAAGGTTAGTATTGCCTCACGTGTTCCAACATTTCTACGGAATCCAAACTGATCTTCCCCGAGGTCCGCTTCTACCAGTTTTTCCATTCGTCTGTAAAGAATTCGCGTTAGTATTTTGCAGCTGCGACACGCGGGTCCGACATGTAACAGGTGTTCCACACATTTTACTAAATATGTAATTAACTACATGTAGTTACATTACTTTTATATTAAATTATCGCATTTTAAAACATTAGTCCCCATTTCCAGGATATTTCTTGCCAGGACTGTTCAGTTACTTGGGAATAACCAAACAATTAAAACCAAGATTATTGCTCACCTCCACAGAGCTCTTCGCGTTGTATTGATAGGAAATCTAAACTCAAATCACAGAAATAAAACCATACTGTACAACTTTACAGTGCATCAGAATTTCAAGTTCCGTATATACCGGGTGTTACAAAAAGGTACGGCCAAACTTTCAGGAAACATTCCTCACACACAAATAAAGAAAAGATGTTATGTGGACATGTGTCCGGAAACGCTTAATTTCCATGTTAGAGCTCATTTTAGTTTCGTCGTCCACCTACGCTCAATGGAGCACGTTATCATGATTTCATGCGGGATACTCTACCTGTACTGCTAGAACATTTGCCTTTACAAGTACGACACAGCATGTGGTTGATGCACGATGGAGCTCCTGCACATTTCAGTCGAAGTGTTCGTACGCTTCTCAACAACAGATTCGGTGACCGACAGACTGGTAGAGGCGGACCAATTCCGTGGCCTCCACGCTCTCCTGACCTCAACCCTCTTGACTTTCATTTATGGGGGCATTTGAAAGCTCTTGTCCACGCAACCCCAGTACCAAATGTAGAGACTCTTCGTGCTCGTATTGTGGACGGCTGTGATAAAATACGCCATTCTCCAGGGCTGCATCAGCGCATCAGGGATTCCATGCGACGGAGGGTGGATGCACGTATCCTCGCTAACGGAGGACATTTTGAACATTTCCTGTAACAAAGTGTTTGAAGTCACGCTGGTTCGTTCTGTTGCTGCGTGTTTCCATTCCATGATTAATGTAATTTGAAGATAAGTGATAAAATGAGCTCTAACATGGAAAGTAAGCGTTTCCGGACACATGTCCACATAACATATTTTCTTTCTTTGCGTGTGAGGAATGTTTCCTGAAAGTTTGGCCGTACCTTTTTGTAACACCCTGTATAAGAAAATGGCGCTTAAATAAGTCCACTTACGAATGAAATGTGATTTGTTTAGACTTTAGATAGTAAGCGACGCAAGCCGGCATTTTTTTATCAAAACACTTCACGACTACGTGGAATCAAACTACCAGAGCCGAATGTTTCGGGGTAGCTAACATGGCGAATCTTCACTTGGGTCGACTTGAAGTTTGTGACGCCACGACAACTCCTCCTATTTTTACCTCCATGCTCCACGCGGAAACCGAACCGCACACCGCCTGACCGCAGCGAAAGCGGACGGCCAGCGCTTCGCCAGTTTTGCTCAGTTCTCGCCTGATCAAAAGTATCGGGACGCCTATTAGTGGGCCGGCCGCGGTGGTCTCGCGGTTCTAGGCGCGCAGTCCGGAACCGTGCGTCCACTACGGTCGCAGGTTCGAATCCTGCCTCGGGCATCGATGTGTGTGATGGCCTTAGTTTAGTTAGGTTTAAGTAGTTCTAAGTTCTAGGGGACTGATGACCACAGCAGTTGAGTCCCATAGTGCTCAGAGCCATTTGAACCATTTTTTTGCCTGTTAATGGACACTAACACCGGCTGTGACCGCCGATGATGTTCCAGCACAAGAGTTACGGTGTTCTCAACAGCGGAATGCTGCAGGTTGGCTAACAGATCTTTTCAACCAGATCACCAGAGGAGACGTAAAACTGTACCAGCATTCAAAACGAAAGCAGGCTTCGCTCAGTGTTGCAGTTACCGCCCGGTCGGATCACTCACCCCTCGATGAAGATCTTCGAAATTTGACAAATTTAAACGGACGAAAAATCTCTAAGATTGGCGATCTTTTACACAAGCTCAAAATTTGACGCGGACTTCAATGCGAGATGCTGATAACAGTTTCCACAAAGAAACTTTCTCTCAAAACCTGTCAGGAAATGCGAAGAGATTCTGGTCAAATGTATGCTAGCGGCAAGACGCATTCAATGCCTTCTCTGCGCGATAGCAATGGAGATACTATCGACGACAGTTCTGCCAAAGCGGAGTTACTAAATACAGCCTTCCGAAATTCCTTCACAAAAGAAGACGACGTAAATATTCCAGAATTCGAATCGAGGTCAGCTGCCAACACGAGTAGCGAAGAAGTAATATCAAATGGTTCGAATGGCTCTGAGCACCATGGGACTTAACTTCTGAGGTCATCAGTCACCTACAACTTAGAACTACTTAAACCTAACTAACCTAAAGACATCACACACATACATGTCCGAGTCAGGATTCGAACCTGCGATCGTAGCGGTCACGTGGCTCCAGACTGTAGCGCCTAGAACCGACCGGCCACCGCGGCCGACGTAGAAGTGGTATCCTCGGAGCAGTGAAGCAACTCAAATCACTCAATAAAACCGAGTCTTCTGGTCCAGACTGTACACCAATTAGGTTCCTTTCGGAGTATGCTGATGCCTTACCTCCATACTTAACAATCATATAGAACTGTTCGCTCGACGAAAGATCCGTACCCAAAGACTGGAAAGTTGCACAGGTGACACCAATATTCAAGAAAGGTAGTAGGAGTAATCCACCAAATTACAGGCCCATATTATTAACGTCGATATACAGCAGGATTTTGGAATATATATTGTGTTCGGACATCATGAACTACCTCGAAGGAAACGGTCTATTGACACAGAATGAACATGGGTTTAGAAAATATCGTTCCTGTGAAACACAACTCTCTTTATTCACATGAAGTGCTGAGTGCTATTGACAAGGGATTTCAGATCGATTCCGTATTTCTGGATTTCCGGAAGGCTTTTGACTCTGTACCACACAAACAGTTCGTAGTGAAATTGCGAGCCTATGGAATATCGTCTCAGTTATGTGACTGGATTCGTGATTTCCTGTCAGTGAGGTCACAGTTCTTAGTAACTGATGGAAAGTCATCGAGTAAAACAGAAGTGATTTCTGGCGTTCCCCAAGGTAGTGTTATAGGCCCTTTGTTGTTCCTTATCTATATAAACGATTTGGGAGACAATCTGAGCAGCCGTCTTCGGTTGTTTGCAGATGACGCTGTCGTTTATCGACTAATAAAGTCATCAGAAGATCAAAACAAACTGCAAAACGATTTAGAAAAAATATCGGAATGGTGGGAACAGTGGCAGTTCACCCTAAATAACGAAAAGTGTGAGGTCATCCACATGAGTGCTAAAACGAACTCGTTAAACTTCGGTTACACGATTAATCAGTTTAATCTAAAAGCCGTTAATTCAACTAAATATTTAGGTATTACAATTACGAGCAACTTAAATTGGAAGGAACACATAGAAAACGTTGTGGAGAAGGCTAACAAAAGACTGCGGTTTATTGGCAGGACACTTAGAAAATGTAACAGACCTACTAAGGAGACTCCCTACACTACGCTTGACTGTCCTCTTTTAGAATACTGCTGCGCGGTGTGGAATCCTTACCAGATAGTACGGATGAAGTACATCGAAAAAGTTCAAAGAAGGGCAGTACGTTTTGTATTATCGCGAAATATGGGACAGAGTCTCACTGAAATTATACAGGATTTGGGCTGGACACCATCAAAACAAAGGCGCGTTTCGTTGTGGCGGAATCTTCTCACGGAATTCCAGTCACCAACTTTCTCCTCCGAATGCGAAAATATTTTGCTGTCGCCGATCTACATTGGGAGAAACGATAGTCATAATAAAGTAAGGGAAATCAGAGCTCGTACGGAAAGGTGTAGGTGTTCGTTGTATTGCGTTCGCTGTTTCTGAGTGGAATGACAGAGAGTTGTGAAGGTGGTGCGATGAAGCCTGCGCCAGGCTCTTAAATGTTGTTTGCAGAGTACCCTTCTAGATGTGGATGTAGAACGCTTTCTCGACGAAAAGACTCGCGATATAACCCACTGGGCAGCACGTTTATAAACGGGCATTTTCCCGGGACCTTTCCCACAGAAGTTGTAATGACCAACATCTGGGTATGTATAAGAAATGTTCTTTGCAATGTTTTTTCTGCTAAAATGTACAATTCACCAATTAAAATGAGGAATGGCACGATAATCCCGATACTAAATGTTTGTTTAGACTGAATAACTACGTATATCATTCATTGCCTTTATGTCATCGCTTTTTAATATAACACACTTTAAATCCGTGTCAAACCTCTGAATATTATTGAAGAATGCTTATTGATAACAAAATTATTACGGAATGTATTACACTGCTGGCATGTGTTTATTAATAATAAAAGTATTGTTAAATGATAAATTGTTTTTAGTGGAAAATAATTGCTTTATTGTCAGATAGATGTAGCGACATTTGGGACCGAGTAAAGTTTTCTGTTCTGCTCCTTTGTTTATTTACTCTCGTTAGAGTGCACTGCAGTGAAGACAAAATTAGAAGACTAACGCAAACAAGATTTAATAATGTTCAAATGGCTCTGAGCACTATGGGACTTAACATCTATGGTCATCAGTCCCCTAGAACTTAGAACTACTTAAACTTAACTAACCTAAGGACAGCACACAACACCCAGCCATCACGAGGCAGAGAAAATCCCTTGCCCCGCCGGGAATCGAACCCGGGAACCCGGGCGTGGGAAGCGAGAACGCTACCGCACGACCACGAGATGCGGGCAAGATTTAATAACAAAGAATCGATGCAGAAGACGTTGGACTCGTTCGATCCCTATATTAATCGATTCGCAGATAATCGGTGGTACTTCGAATCGTGGAATCGAAATCAGTACTAAGTAAATAAGTAAAAATATTACCAACAGGCTACATATTTATTACAAAGTATGCATTATTTCAAAAACTACCCTAAAACTTGAGTGTTGCTTTCATTTTTAGTATGTACTACGCCAACAACTTAACCCTCATTAAAGATTTAGAAGGCTATGTTTATAGTCCGATTTTTTGTTGTTGTTGTGGTCTTTAGTCCTGAGACTGGTTTGATGCAGCTCTCCATGCTACTCTATCCTGTGCAAGCTTCTTCATCTGCCAGTACCTACTGCAACCTACATCCTTCTGAATCTGCTTAGTGTATTCATCCCTTGGTCTCCCTCTATGATTTTTACCCTCCACGCTGCCCTCCAATACTAAACTGGTGATCCCTTGGTGCCTCAGAACATGTCCTACCAACCGATCCCTTCTTCTAGTCAAGTTGTGCCACAAACTTCTCTTCACCCCAATACTATTCAATACTTCCTCATTAGTTATGTGATCCACCCATCTAATCTTCAGCATTCTTCTGTAGCACCACATTTCGAAAGCTTCTATTCTCTTCTTGTCCAAACTATTTATCGTCCACGTTTCACTTCCATACATGGCTACACTCCATACAAATACTTTCAGAAACGACTTCCCGTCATTTAAATCTGTGTTAACAAATTTCTCTTCATCAGAAACGCTTTCCTTGCCATTGCCAGTCTATATTTTATATCCTCTCTACTTCGACCATCATCAGTTATTTTGCTCCCCAAATAGCAAAACTCATTTACTATTTTAAGCGTTTCATTTCCTAATCTAATTCCTGCAGCGTCACCCGATTTAATTCGACCACATTTCATTATCCTCGTTTTGATTTTGTTGAAGCTCATCTTATATCCTCCTTTCAAGACACTGTCCATTCCGTTCAACTGCTCTTCCAGTTCCTTTGCTGTCTCTGACAGAATTACAATGTCATCGGCAAACCTCAAAGTTTTTATTTCTTCTCCATTGATTTTAATTCCTACTCCGAATTTTTCTTCTGTTTCCTTTACTGCTTGCTAAATATACAGACTGAATAACATTGGGGATAGTCTACAACCCTGTCTCACTCCCTTCCCAACCACTGCCTCCCTTTCATGCCCCTCGACTCTTATTAACTGCCTTCTGGTTTCTGTACAAATTGTAAATAGCCTTTTGCTCCGTGTATTGTACCCCTGCCACCCTCAGAATTTCCCCTAATAACGGCCGCTTACCGCTCAAGCAGCCTCTTCAAATTAGCTATCCAGTCACTAAAGAAGCTGTGTTGCAAAACACTTTTTCCAGTGCAAAATGTCACCTTAAAAGTGTTTTATAAGCACCGCTTATCAATTATCTTTAAAATGCATAAATGACCCGGCATTTATGAATTTTGGTCATATATCCAGGCTTTTATTCCCGGCATTAACACCAACTTACAGATCGCCTGGCATTTTACAACACTACAAGGAATCAAGCAGGATTTGTGAAAAATTCTTACAAAACTGACATAGTCTATGCTTCATAGCTGCTGGTTGAAAATTACCGCGAAAAGAACAAGCCACATCACCTCGCTTTTCGAGACCTCGGACAGGCTCTCGACTGGGTACCGCAAGAGCTAATCTGGTTAGAGCTTTGAGAACATGGCGTTCCACAGTACCGTGTCCTCTTAAAAGGGCACAGCTTCTGTATGTTGAACCGAGGAGATACGTCCAACTAGCTGCAGCAGCAACCAGTGACTTCTGAATCACTGTAGGAGTCCACCAAAGCTCGATTTATCACCACTGCTGTTCATTCTTATAATGGACACTGTCACATCAGACGTGCATACGCCATTACCGAGGACACTTCTCAACGCTGATGACGTCGTATTGGTGTGCGAAGAATGATTTATACTAGCCCTGTACAAAATAACAGCGACGTTTTACGAGGTGCATTCAAGTTCTAAGGCCATCGATTTTTTTTCTCCAGACTGGAAAGAGATAGAAACATGCGCATTGTTTTAAAATGAGGCCGCGTTCATTGTCAATACGTCCCAGAGATGGCAGCACCGTACGGCAGATGCAATTTTACTGCGAGCGGCGAGAATAAGAACTGTTTTAAATTCTTAAAATGGCGACGTTTTCCTTACTTGAACAGCGTGCAATCATTCGTTTTCTGAATTTGCGGAGAAAGTGGAGAGAATTGTTTTGGGGGACCGCCGAATGACTGTTGAACAGATCGCCTCCAGAGTTGGCATTTCTGTGGGTTCTGTGCACACAATCCTGCATGACGACCTTAAAATGCGAAAAGTGTCATCCAGGTGGGTGCCATGAATGCTGACGGACGACCACACGGCTGCCCGTGTGGCATGTTGCCGAGCAATGTTGACGCGCAACGACAGCACGAATGGGACTTTCTTTTCGTCGGCTGTGACAATGGATGAGACGTGGATGCCATTTTTCAATCCAGAAACAAAGCGCCAGTCAGCTCAATGGAAGCACACAGAGTCACCGCCACCAAAAAAATTTCGGGTAGCTGCCAGTGCTGAAAAAATTATGGTGTCCGTGTTCTGGGACAGCGAGGGTGTAATCCTTACCCATTGCGTTCCAAAGGGCACTATGGTAACAGGTGCATCCTACGAAAATGTTTTGAAGAACAAATTCCTTCCTGCACTGCAACAAAAACGTCCGGGAAGGGCTGCGCGTGTGCTGTTTCACCGAGACAACGCACCCGCACATCGAGCTAACGTTACGCAACAGTTTCTTCGTGCTAACAACTTTGAAGTGATTCCTCGTGCTCCCTACTCACGTGACCCGGCTCCTAGTGACTTTTGGCTTTTCCCAACAATGAAAGACACTCTCCGTGGCCGCACATTCACCAGCCGTGCTGCTTTTGCCTCAGCGATTTTCCAGTGGTCAAAACAGACTCCTAAAGAAGCCTTCGCCGCTGCCATGGAATCATGGCTCAGTGTTGTGAAGAATGTGTACGTCTGCAGGGCGATTACGTCGAGAAGTAACGCGAGTTTCATCGATTTCGGGTGAGTAGTTAATTAGAAAAAAAATCGGAGGCCTTAGAACTTCAGAATGCACATCATATTTGAAGGTCGCGAAAAGGCAGAGGGGTGTCACCTGAGGTATGATGAGCATGCCTAGTATAGCAGTACTGTGTTCAAACCCACCTTCAGCTATTTTCTTCGTGTACCACGTGGAAAGCGATTTGTCCGCCAGAAAATGGTTGCGCTTGTGGTTGTGAGCCGGAATTTTAGACTCTGCGAGAGCTGTTCTTGCTCTTCTGCCGTAGCCACGAAAGACGCGTGCCGTCTACCCAGTGTGTGGCGGAGGGTAGCTCCGGCACTGCTAACTGATCCAACCTTCCCTCTACCATTCGCGAACGGCGCGTGGGAGCAATGATTGTCAGTAAGCGTTCTGGTTTTTTTTTTTTGTTTTTTTTTCCATCTGTCTTGTGACTGGTTTGATGCGGCCCGCCATGAATTCCTCTCTTGTGCCAACCTCTTCATCTCAGAGCAGCACTTGCAACCTACGTCCTCAATTATTTGCTGGATGTATTCCAATCTCTGTCTTCCTCTAGAGTTTTTGCCCTCTACAGCTCCCTCTAGTGCCATGGAAGTCATTCCCACATGTCTTAACAGATGTCTTATCATCCTGTCCCTTCTCCTTATCAGTGTTTTCCACATATTCCTTTCCGATTCTGCGTAGAACCTCCTCATTCCTTACCTTATCAGTCCACCTAATTTTCAACATTCGTCTGTAGCACCACATCTCAAATTCTTCGACTTTCTTCTCTTCCAGTTTTCCCACAGTCCACGTTTCACTACCGTACAATGCTGTACTCCAGGTGTACATTCTCAGAAATTTCTTCCTCAAATTAAGGCCGGTATTTGATATTAGTAGACTTCTCTTGGCCAGAAATGCCTTTTTTGCCATAGCGAGTCTGCTTTTGATGTCCTCCTTGCTCCGTCCGTCATTGGTTATGTTGCTGCCTAAGTAGTAGAATTCCTTAATTTCGTCTACTTCGTGACCATTAATCCTGATGTTAAGCTTCTCTCTGTTCTCATTTCTCCTACTTGTCATTACTTTCGTCTTTCTTCGATTTACTGTCAGTCCACACTGTGTACTCATTAGACTGTCCATTCTGTTCAGCAGATCATTTAATTCTTCTTCACTTTCACTCAGGATAGCAATGTCATCAGCGAATCGTATCATTGATATCCTTTCACCTTGTATTTTAATTCCACTCCTGAACTTTTCTTTTATTTCCATCATTGTTTCCTCGATGTACCGATTGAAGAGTAGGGGCGAAAGGCTACAGCCTTGTCTTACACCCTTCTTAATACAAGCACTTTGATCTTGATCGTCCACTCTTATTATTCCCTCTTGGTTGTTGTACATATTGTATAAGACCCGTCTCTCCGTGATGATGATGTTTGGTTTGTGGGGCGCTCAACTGCGTGGTTATCAGCGCCCGTACAATTTCCCAACCTTAGCTCAGTCCAATTTCGCCAATTTCCTGGATGATGATGAAATGAGGAGGACAACACAAACACCCAGTCATCTCGAGGCAGGTGAAAATCCCTGACCCCGCCGGGAATCGAACCCGGGACCCCGCGCTCGGGAAGCGATAACGCTACCGCGAGACCACAAGCGGCGGACCCGTCTCTCCGTAAAGGGAACTCCCCTACTTTTTTCAGAATCTCGAACAGCTTGCACCATTTTATATTGTCGAACGCTTTTTCCAGGTCGACGAATTCTATGAAAGTGTTTTGATTTTTCTTTAGCCTTGCTTCCATTATTAGCCGTAACGTCAGAATTGCCTCTCTCGTCCCTTTACTTTTCCTAAAGCCAAACTGATCGTCACCTAGCGCATTCTCAATTTTCTTTTCCATTCTTCTGTATATTATTCTTGTAAGCAGCTTCGATGAATGAGCTGTTAAGCTGATTGTGCGATATTCTCGCACTTGTCAGCTCTTGCCGTCTTTGGAATTGTGTGGATGATGCTTTTCCGAAAGTCTGATGGCATATCGCCAGACTCATATATTCTACACACCAACGTGAATAGTCGTTTTGTTGCCACTTCCCCCAATGATTTTAGAAATTCTGATGGAATGTTATCTATCGCTTCTGCCTTATTTGACCGTAAGTCCTCCAAAGCTTTTATAAATTCTGATTCTAATACTGGATCCCCTATCTTTTCTAAATCAACTCTTGTTTCTTCTTCTATCACATCAGACAAATCTCCCCCCTCATAGAGGCTTTCAATGATTCTGTACACATATCCGCTCTCTCCTCTGCATTTTACAGTGGAATTCCAATTGCACTCTTAACGTTATCACCCTTGCTTTTAATGTTACCGAAGATTGTTTTGACTTTCCTGTATGCTGAGTCCGTCCTTCCGACAGTCACTTCTTTTTCGATGTCTTCACATTTTTCCTGCAGCCATTTGGTCTTAGCTTCCCTGCACTTCGTATTTATTTCATTCCTCAGCGAATTGTATTTCCGTATTCCTGAGTCTCCGGAACATTTTTGTACTTCTTCCTTTCATCGATGAATTGAAGTATTTCTTCTGCTACCCATGGTTTCTTCGCAGTTACCTTCTTTGTACCTATGTTTTCCTTCCCAACTTCTGTGACGACCCTTTTTAGATATAATCCATTCCTCTTCAACCGTACTGCCTACTGAACTATTCCTATAATCCATTCCTCTTCAACCGTACTGCCTACTGAACTATTCCTTATTGTTGTATATATAGCCTTAGAGAACTTCAACCGTATCTCGTCATTCCTTAGTACTTACGTTTCCTACTTCTTTGCGTATTGATTCTTCCTGACTAATGACGTAACTTCAGCCTACCCTTCATCACTACTATATTGTTGATCTGAGTCTATGTCTGTACTGTCTCTTCTTCTTCTTCTTCTTCTTCTTCTTCTTCTTCTTCAGTAGCTCTACAGCCCTTAGTGAGCCTTGGCTTCTTCAACAATCTTCCTCCACACTTCTCGATTATTTGCTGCTCTTTTCCACCCCCGACTCCGATGCTGGTGATATCCATTATTGCCTCGTCGATCCATCTTCTTCTAGGTCTCCCTTTTCGCCTAGCTGAATGGATCACACCTTTCATCATTTTCTTTGGAATTCTATCCTCTTCCATTCTCTCCAAGTGTTCTAGCCATCGTATTCGCTGTGATTTTACAAATTTTACTATGTCCCAGTCTTGTATTAACTCTTGTAAATCGGCATTGTGGCGTATTCTCCAGCCTTCTTCCTCCCTTATTGGCCCACAGATTTTGCGTAGTATTTTCCGCTCAATGGTTCTTAGTGCCTTTTTATCGTGTTCCGTCAACGTCCATACCGCTGACCCGTATGTGATGACTGGGTGGACTAGGGAATTATATATTAGCAGCTTAGTTTTTCTTGTAACAAGGCTATTTTTGAAAAGTTGCTCTGTTTCCTGCTTGTATTCTTTCCCTTATGCCTTTCCAATACTGTTATCATTTGTTATTAGGGCTCCCAAGTAGTTAAGAGAAGACACTCCTGTGAAGCATCTCCCATTGATGTTTGGGTTTTTAGAGGTTTTTCTGGCCTCAGATTGTGACATTACCATATATTTTGTTTTGTTTTCATTTGCTGTGAGGCCAATTTTTAAGGCTTCTGTTTCCATTGCCCAGTATGTTTCTAGGAGTGTATTGGTATTTCTTCCTACTCTAGCAATGTCATCAGCGTATGCACATATCTGGCTAGTTTTCATAATAAGGGTTCCTCTTTCGTTGATTTTATTTACTAGACTATGCAGGCCTATATTGAATAGGACAGTGGAGAGACTATCACCTTGCTTCACACCTTTATTAAAGTCAAAGCTTTCACTTGTCCTGCTAAGGACTGTTACTTTTGCTCTTGTCTTTGTCATTGTCATTCCGATTAGTCTTATTAGTTTAGCACATATACCAACTTCTTTAGTACTCTGTATGGTTCTTGCCGATTTATGCTGTCAAAGCCTTGTTTGAAGTCGGTGAATAGGAAATTCAGATCTATATCATATTCATAGAACTTTTCCATCGTTTGTCTTATCACAAATATTTGATCAGTTGTTTCCCTGTCTGGTCTAAAGCCATACACATATTCCCCTAGTATACCTTCTGCACAGTTCTGTATCCTTTCGTTTAACTTACTTGTGAAGATCCTATACACTGTGCTTAGGAGGTTTAAACACCTGTAGTTTTCACATGCTGTTCTGTCCCCTTGCTTATAAATGGGGATTATTATTCCAATTTTCCAAATACCTGGCATAGTTTCTGTTTCCCATATATCTGATATTAATGTGTGCAGCTCCTTTATTACAGCCTCACTACCAGATTTTATTAATTCAGCAATTATGCTGCTCTTGTACTGTTGGCTTTCTTGCCTCATTGGTTTCATTTGCTTCCAGCTCCACCCTTTCCTCCTCTGTGGCTGTCTCTTCATCTTCTAGGCTGGTGCTTAGTGTACCTTTGAAATACTCTGCCCATCTTCCAACTATCTGTTCTTCCTCCCTTATTATTTTCCCATCTTTACTGGAACGGGCCATTGTTTTTGGTTGGAATCTGTTCTTCATTTTGCCTGTAGCATGATAAAACTTTCTTATTTCACTCTGTTCCTTTAATTCTTCTAGTTCTTGAAATTTCTCCTTATTCCACTCTCTTTTTTTTCTCTTGCACAGTCTGTTAGCTCTTCTCCTTAATTCTCTATATTTTCCACATTATTTCTGATTTCTCTGTGTAGCACTTTTGTTCTTACCCTGTTCTTTTCCTCTATTGCTGACCTGCAGTTTTCGTCATACCATTCCTAGGTTCTTCTATTCCTTCTTATTCCTATTATTTCCTCTGAAGCATCCTTAATAGCTTTTTCAATCCTGTTCCACCTTTCGTCTACTTCTACTGCTGTCTCTTCATTGCTCAACTTTCTGCTTAGTGTTACTTGGTATTTTTTTACTTCATTAGAGATGTTAGGTTTGCCTGTATCCTATTTCATCATCTTTCCTTTTCTGTTGCCATTTGATAATGGCAGTTTCTGTCTCAAGTCTGATTTTATCACAAACTGGTCTGAATCACAGTTTTGTCCTCTGCAGCTCCGTACATCAGTAACTGATGTGGAATGGCGTGCAATCACTAAAATATGGTCAATCTGATTGACTGCTCCATTAGCTGCAGACTTTCAAGTACCCAGAGGGATCCTTTTGTGTGGAAAGCAGGTACTGTTAATAATCATATCATTCCTTGCTGCGAATTGGCATAGTAAGTCTCCGTTCTCGTTGTTTTCTTCGTGTAGTGAATGTTTTCGAGAAACTCCATATGGATGTATTGGCTCTAGTTTCCCGAATTTTCTTGTCGTGCTCGTGTTGCGAAATGTATGTGGGAGGAAGCAATATGGTGATAGACCGTTCCCAGAACGTACTCTGCCCAAATTTCGGTAGTAAGCCCCTCCGTCATGCACGTCTCTCTTCTAACGTCTGCCACTAGACTTTGTAGGACATTTTTGTAACGCTCTCGCGGCGATCAAACTATCCCGTGACGAAACATGCCTCTCTTCGTTGGATTTTCTCTATTTCTTGTACCATTCCTACGTGTTAAGGGTCCCAGATGGATGAACAACACTCAAGAATCGGTCGCACAAGCACGCTGTAAGCCATTTCTTTACTGCATGAACTACAATTCATTAAGATTCTTCCCATGAATCTCAGTCTGACATCTCCTTTACATACTGTTTTTTTTATGTGCTCATTCCACTTAAGGTAGTTCTGGATAGTCACTCCTAGATATTTTACGGTCTTGTTGTGTGCAACAATTTTTTATCTTTAGTGTAGTTGTACGGTAGTGGCTTTTTTCCTATGTATGCACACTATGTTGCATTTATTTACGTTCAGGATCAACTGGCAGCAACTTTCATCCTCTAAGAGACATTTCTTAATTTCTAAGCGAGAAGTGAAATAACAATTTTCAAAAATTCAGCTATACATTTTTTTTAACTTAACGAAATATTTTATTAAAAATTTCCATCCCCTGTTGCACTCCCCTACGGGCTGAATTTCCTGAAACGCTGAAACACGTATTTTTTTATTTATAACGTAGGATTAAAATAGTATTTTCATAGATGTAGGTTTAAAATCCTTCAGTAGTTTTTAGTAATTATTTATTTTTAAAAAAAGCTTTCAGACACTATTTTACCCCCTTTGTGGGGGAATTTTCGAAAATGCTGAAACACATTTTTTTTATTTTTTGACTGAGAAACCATGTATCAGTTCTCGTAGTTCAAGCTTCAAAATCCCCATAATAGCGACAGACTTCCAAGAACGTTTTCATCCCCTACTTCACCTCATTAGCAGGCGAATTTCGGACAATACCTTCTTAAGCGATGTCTCAGTGTAAGATCCACACACTCTCCAAACTTCAGGTTTGTATCCTCAGCGGTTTGGGATGGGCGATGATGAGTGAGTCGGTCAGTCAGGACATTTTTCTTTTACACAAAGAAGCGCTAAAGAAACTGGTATAGGCATGCGTATTCAGATACAGAGATATGTAAACAGACAGAATACGGCGCTGCGGTCGGCAACGCCTATATAAGACAACAAGTGTGTGGCGCAGTTGTTAGATCGGTTACTGCTGCTACAATCGCCGGTTATCAAGATCTAAGTGACTTTGAACGTTGTGTTATAGTCGGCGCAAAAGCGATGGGACACAGCATCTCCGAGGTAGCGATGAAGTGGGGATTTTCCCATACGACCGTTTCACAAATGTACTGTGAATATCAGGAATCCTGTAAAACATCAAATCTCCGACATCGCCGCGGCCGGAAAAAGATCCTGCAAGAACGGGACCAGCGACGACTGAAGAGAATCGTTCAACGGGACAGAAGTGCAAACCTTCCGCAAATTGCTGCAGATTTCAATGCTGGGCCATCAAAAAGTGTCAGCGTGTGAACCATTCAACGAAATATCATCGCTATGGGCTTTCGGAGCCGAAGTCCCACTCACGTACCCTTCATGACTGCACGACACAAAGCTTTACGCCTCGCCTGGACCGTCAGCACCGACATTGGACTTTAGATGACTGGAAGCATGTTGCCTGGTCGGACTAGTCTCGTTTCAAATTATATCGAGAGGACAGGCATGTGAGGTTATCGAGACAGCCTCTTGAATCCATGGATCTGGCATGTCAGTGGGGGACTCTTCAAGCTGGTGGAGGCTCTGCAATGCAGTGGGCTGTGTGCAGCTGGAGTGGTATGGGATCCCTGATACGTCTAGACACGACTGACAGGTGACACGTACGTAAGCATCCTGTCTGATCACCTGCATCCATTAATGTCTATTGTTACGACTTCTGGCACCACTTGTTATTCGTTGCGCAAAAGACTGAGGCGGCGTGGAGTTTTACAATTACACTCCTGGAAATTGAAATAAGAACACCGTGAATTCATTGTCCCAGGAAGGGGAAACTTTATTGACACATTCCTGGGGTCAGATACATCACATGATCACACTGACAGAACCACAGGCACATACACACAGGCAACAGAGCATGCACAATGTCGGCACTAGTACAGTGTATATCCACCTTTCGCAGCAATGCAGGCAACTATTCTCCCATGGAGACGATCGTAGAGATGCTGGATGTAGTCCTGTGGAACGGCTTGCCATGCCATTTCCACCTGGCGCCTCAGTTGGACCAGCGTTCGTGCTGGACGTGCAGACCGCGTGAGACGACGCTTCATCCAGTCCCAAACATGCTCAATGGGGGACAGATCCGGAGATCTTGCTGGCCAGGGTAGTTGACTTACACCTTCTAGAGCACGTTGGGTGGCACGGGATACATGCGGACGTGCATTGTCCTGTTGGAACAGCAAGTTCCCTTGCCGGTCTAGGAATGGTAGAACGATGGGTTCGATGACGGTTTGGATGTACCGTGCACTATTCAGTGTCCCCTCGACGATCACCAGTGGTGTACGGCCAGTGTAGGAGATCGCTCCCCACACCATGATGCCGGGTGTTGGCCCTGTGTGCCTCGGTCGTATGCAGTCCTGATTGTGGCGCTCACCTGCACGGCGCCAAACACGCATACGACCATCATTGGCACCAAGGCAGAAGCGACTCTCATCGCTGAAGACGACACGTCTCCATTCGTCCCTCCATTCACGCCTGTCGCGACACCACTGGAGGCGGGCTGCACGATGTTGGGGCGTGAGCGGAAGACGGCCTAACGGTGTGCGGGACCGTAGCCCAGCTTCATGGAGACGGTTGCGAATGGTCCTCGCCGATACCCCAGGAGCAACAGTGTCCCTAATTTGCTGGGAAGTGGCGGTGCGGTCCCCTACGGCACTGCGTAGGATCCTACGGTCTTGGCGTGCATCCGTGCGTCGCTGCGGTCCGGTCCCAGCTCGACGGGCACGTGCACCTTCCGCCGACCACTGGCGACAACATCGATGTACTGTGGAGACCTCACGCCCCACGTGTTGAGCAATTCGGCGGTACGTCCACCCGGCCTCCCGCATGCCCACTATACGCCCTCGCTCAAAGTCCGTCAACTGCACATACGGTTCACGTCCACGCTGTCGCGGCATGCTACCAGTGTTAAAGACTGCGATGGAGCTCCGTATGCCACGGCAAACTGGCTGACACTGACGGCGGCGGTGCACAAATGCTGCGCAGCTAGCGCCATTCGACGGCCAACACCGCGGTTCCTGGTGTGTCCGCTGTGCCGTGCGTGTGATCATTGCTTGTACAGCCCTCTCGCAGTGTCCGGAGCAAGTATGTTGGGTCTGACACACCGGTGTCAATGTGTTCTTTTTTCCATTTCCAGGAGCGTAGAAATCCTGATACGACTGTGTCAGGGGACAGGTATATAAGCATCCTGTCTGATCATCTGCATCCATTCATGTCCAATGTGCATTCCGATGGACCCGGGCAATTCCAGCAGGACAATGCAGCAACCCATACATCCAGAATTGCTACAGTGTCGCCTCCGGAATGACTCTTCTGAGTTTAAACACTTCCGTTGGCTGCCTGATGCCACAGAAATTAGCATTATTGTGCATATCTGGGATGCCTTGCAACGGGCCATTCAGAACTCTCCACCTCCTCGTTACGTATGTATGGACAGCCCTGCCTGATTCATGGTGTCAGTTGCCTCCGGCACTACTTCAGAGTCCATGCCACGTTGTGTTTCGGCGATTCTACGTGCTCGTGGGGGCCCTGGACAGTATTAGACAGGTGTACCAGTTTCGTTGGCTCTTCCAGTGAGTATAGAGATTGCGACATCACTCTTCGTCATGGTATCGCTGAAATTACCTCTAAATCTGTCGATTTTGTTCCGTTAAGAGCGACGTGCTGAGTTGTGGCTGCTAGGAAGTTACGAATCGACTCACAAATCTCGCCCGACACCCGGTGCTCACGTGATTTGTTCATTCAGTGCGGAACTGTGTCGCATGTCTTTGTGAAGTCAAGGAATATGTCTCTTCAAAAAAAAAAAAAAAAAAAAATGGTTCAAAAGGCTCAGCACTATGGGACTCAACTTCTGAGGTCATCAGTCCCCTAGAACTTAGAACTACTTAAACCTAACTAACCTAAGGACATCACACACATCCATGCCCGAGGCAGGATTCGAACCTGCGACCGTAGCAGTCACGCGGTTCGGGACTGAAGTGCCTAGAACCGCACGGCCACCACGGCCGGCTGTCTCTTTCCGGTGTCCGTGTTTGTAGAGGAAATTTTGTTTCTCCAAAAATTCATAATATGTCAGCCAGCTTTAGAGGGATGGGGGGAAATTATGTGATAGCTCGATTGGTGCTGACGTATTAATTAATGAGCACGGCATGTTAAGGAGACTTGGGTGGGTGTTAATGAAGTGGTTAGTCCGTGCTCGGTGCCGCAGTGCGAGAGGGGCTAAGAGAATTGCCGCCGTGTTTAATTAGAGAGCCGGGTTTAACGGCCGGCAGAGGGCCCCGTATAATTAGAAGCGTTACTCACCTACGTATGCAATTAGCCGCGCGCGTAAAAACACACACCAGCCACGCCTAGCGCGGCCCTAGGCTAACGTAGGCTGCGACCGGGGTCCGGTGCATGACTAGCGTTACGTATCGCTCTCCCTTGTGATCTCGCCGCTATTGTTGTTGTTGTTGTCTTCAGTCCTGAGACTGGTTTGATGCAGCTGTCCATGCTACTCTATCCTGTGCAAGCTTCTTCGTCTCCCAGTACCTACTGCAGCCTACATCCTTCTGAATCTGCTTAGTGTATTCGTCTCTTGGTCTCCCTCTACGATTTTTACCCTCCACGCTGCCCTCCAATGCTCAATTTGTGATCCCTTGATGCCTCAAAACATGTCCTACCAGCCGATCCCTTCTTTTTGTCAAGTTGTGCCACAAATTTCTCTTCTCCCCACATCTAATCAGTACCTCCTCGTTAATTACGTCATCTACCCATCTAAACTTCAGCATTCTTCTGTAGCACCACATTTCGAAAGCTTCTATTCTCTTCTTGTCTAAGCTATTTATCGTCCATGTTTCACTTCCATACATGGCTACACTCCATAAACGACTTCCTGACAAATCTATACTCGATGTCAACAAATTCCTCTTCTTCAGAATGCCATTGCCAGCCTACATTTTATATCCTCTCTATTACGACCATCATCAGTTATTTTGCTCCCTAAATAGTAAAACTCCTTTACTACTTTAAGTGTCTCATTTCCTAATCTAATTCCCTCAGCATCACCCGACTTAATTCGACTACATTCCATTATCCTCGTTTTGCTTTTGTTGGTGTTCATCTTATATCCTCCTTTCAAGACACTGTCCATTCCGTTCAACTGCTCTTCCAAGTCATTTGCTGTCTCTGACAGAATTACAATGTCATCGGCGAACCTCAACGTTTTTATTTCTTCTACATGGACTTTAATACCTACTCCGATTTTTTTTTGTTTCCTTTACTGCTTGCTCAATATAAAGATTGAATAACACCGGGGAGAGGCTACAACCCTGTCTCACTCCCTTCCCAACCGCTGCTTCCCTTTCATTCCCCTCGACTCTTATAACTGTTTTAAAAATCGTCTTCGTCTGTTCTTTATTCTCCGAAAAGTGTCCGTGAGGTACGTTGCACCGGTTGCTTTTTACCGTAGTATGCTATCGACTTTTATCCCAGGTCGCTGTAGCAACGAAGAGTACCCTACCGACTGAAAAAAGTGCAGGTCATACCCATTTTCAAGAAGGGCCGTAAGAACGTTGCACCTAGTTATAGCCGGGCGCGGTGGTCTAGAGGTTTTAGGCGCTCAGTCCGGAACCGCGCGACTGCTACGGTCGCAGGTTCGAATCCTGCCTCGGGCATGGATGTGTGTGATGTCCTTAGGTTAGTTAGGTTTAAGTAGTTCTAAGTTCTACGGGACTGATGACCACAGATAAGTCCCATCCATAGTGCTCAGACTGTTTTATGGTCCAGAATTATGAGGTCTTTTTTTTTTTTTTTTTTTTTTTTTTTTTTTTTTTTTTTTTTTTTTTTTTGGGGAACACAGATCTCGTCTATTAAAATCAACATGGATTCCGCAAACGGAGATCTTACGAAATTCAATTCGCTCTGTCCGTCCGTGTGGTACAAGTACATAAAGCTGCAGACAACGGTGCACAGGTTGGCGTCGTGTTCCTTGACGTCAGGAACGCATTTGGCATCGTCCAGCACTGCGGTTTAGTGAAAAAAAAATACGAGCTTAGAGAGTATCGGAACATATTTGCGATTGGATTCAAGACATTCTTGCAGATAGAACTCAAGCACGTCGCCCTTAATGGAACTAAATCGACAGATGTAAAGGCAATATCCAGAGTACCACAGGGAAGTGTGATAGGACCGTTGGTGTTTACAGCTTACACGGTGGCCCATTGATAGTGACCGGAACAAATATCTCACGAAATAAGCGTCAAACGAAGAAACTACAAAGAACGAAACTTGTCTAGCTTGAAGGGGGAAACCAGATGGCGCCATGGTTGGCCCGCTAGATGGCGCTCCTGTAGGTCAAACGGATATCAACTGCGTTTTTTTAAAATAGGAACCCCCATTTTTTATTACAAACTCGTGTAGTACGTAAAGAAATATGAATGTTTATTTGTAACACTTTTTTCGCTTTGTTATAGATGGCGCTGTAACAGTCACAAACCTATAAGTACGTGGTATCACATAACATTCCGCCAGTGCGGACGGTATTTGCTTCGTGATACATTACCCGTGTTACAATGGACCGTTTACCAATTGCGGAAAAGGTCGATATCGTGTTGATGTATGGCTATTGTGATGAAAATGCCTAACGGGCGTGTGCTATGTATGCTGCTCGGTACCCTGGACGACATCATCCAAGTGTCCGGACCGTTCGCCGGATAGTTACGTTATTTAAGGAAACAGGAAGTGTTCAGCCACATGTGAAACGTCAACCACGACCTGCAACAAATGATGATGCCCAAGTAGGTGTTTTAGCTGCTGTCGCGGCTAATCCGCACGTCAGTAGCAGACAACTTGCGCGACAATCGGGAATCTCAAAAACGTCGGCGTTGAGAATGATACCTCAACATCGATTGCACCCGTACCATATTTCTATGCACCAGGAATAGCATGGCGACGACTTTGAACGTCGTGTACAGTTCTGCCACTAAGCACAAGAGAAATTTCGGGACGATGACAGATTTTTTGCACGCGTTCTATTTACCGAGGGAGCGTCATTCACCAACAGCGGTAACGTAAACCGGCATAACATCCACTATTGGGCAGCGGAAAATCCACGATGGCTGCGACAAGTGGAAAATCAGCGACCTTGTCGGGTTAATATGTGTTGCGGCATTATGGGAGGAAGGATAAATGGCCCCCATTTTATCGATGCCAGTCTAAATGGTGCAGTGTTTGCTGATTTCCTACGTAATGTTCTGCCGATGTTACTACAAGAGGTTTCACTGCAAGACAGAATGGCGATGTACTTCCAACATGTTAGGCACATAGCTCGCGTGCGGTTGAAGCAGTATTGAATAGCATATTTCATGACAGGTGGATTGGTCGTCGAAGCACCATAGCATGGCCCTAACTTTCACCGGATCTGACGTCCCCGGATTTCTTTCTGTGGGGAAAGTTGAAGGATATTTGCTATCGTGATCCACCGACAATACGTGACAACATGCGTCAGCGGATTGTCAGTGGACGTGCGAACATTACGGAAGGCTAACTACTCACTGTTGAGAGGAATGTCGTTACACGTATTGCCAAATGCATTTCGGTTGACGGACATCATTTTGAGCATTTATTGCCTTAATGTGGCCTTTACAGGTAATCACGCAGTAACAGCCTGCGTTCTCAGAAATGATAAGTTCCCAAAGGTACACGTATCACATTGGAACAACCGAAATAAAATGTTCAAACGTACCTACGTTCGGTATTTTAATTTAAAAAACCTACCTGTCGCAACTGTTCGTCTAAAATTGTGAGTCATATGTTTGTGACTACTACAGCGCCATCTGTCACAAAGCGAAAAAAGTGGTCCAACTAAAACATTCATATTTCTTTACGTACTACACGAATATGTAATAAAAAATGGGGGTACCTATGTAGAAAAACGCAGTTGATATCCATTTGACCTGTGGCAGCGCCATCTAGCGGGCCAACCATAGCGCCATCTGGTTTCCCCCTTCAAGCTAGACGAGTTTCGTTCTTTGTAGTTTTTTCGTTTCACGCTTATTTCGTGAGATATTTGGCCCGGTCACGATCAATGGACCACACTGTATATAAATGATCTAGTAGAAAGCGACGGATGCTCTATAAGGCTATTCGCAGATCATGCAGTTGTTTATACCAAAGTAGCAAAGCCAGAGTATAGTAGGAATTTGCAGAACGACCTGCAGAGAACTGATGAATGGTTCAGGCTCTGGCAGTTGACCCTGAACGTAAATAAATGCAACATATTGCAGAAAAAGAAATCCACTACTGTACAGCCACACTGTTGATGACAAACAGCTGGAGACAGCGTGTGCCGTAAAATATCCATAGCGACTTTTAAGTGGAATGCCCATATAAAAGAGATAGTGGGAAAAGCATATACCAGATTGATCGGAATAATCTTAAGGAAATGTAACTCACCCACGAAAGAGGTGTCTTATAAGGCGCTTGTTCGCCCGATTGTTACTGTTTATCTATCTGGGATCCCTATCAGGTAGGACTGATAGAGGAGATCCAACGAAGAGCGGCGCGTTTCGTCACGGGATCGTTTAGCTGGCGAAAGAGCGCTACGGAGAAGCTAAACAAACTCCACTGGCAGACGTTAGATGAGAGGTTGTGTGCGTGATGGAGAAATTTACTATTGGAATTTTGGGACAGCACTTTTCAGGAAGAGTCGGACAACATGTTACTTCCCCCCACATACATCTCGCGTATTGACCACGAGGAGAAAATTCGAGAAATTAGAGTCAATGCAGAGGCTTATCGACAAAATTCTTCCGACGCACTATTCGCGAGTGGAACAGGGTTGGAGGGATCAGATAGTGGTACCGAAAGGAGCCTCCGTCACACACCATTAGGTGGCTTGCGGAGTATGATGTAGATGTAGCTGTAGATGTAGATCGTACCAGGCTACATAGTGAAGACCAAGAAAACAATATAAAATGGTTCAAATGGCTCTGAGCACTATGGGACTTAACATCTGAGGTCATCAGTCCCCTAGAACTTAGAACTACTTAAACCTAACTAACCTAAGGACATGACACACATTCATGCCCGAGGCAGGATTCGAACCTGCGACCATAGCGGTCGCGCAGTTCCAGACTGAAGCGCCTAGAACCGCTCGGTCACTTCGGCCGGCTTCTCCTCATAATTTTAAACAAAATTTTCAATACACAACAACGTGCTGTTTCGTTTTATTCCTCGCAGATTGTTTTAAAAGAGAAAAGGAAAGATGTACAGAGTCCGCCACAAAAATGTATACACTGTTTGTCAGGCTCTATCGAGATATAGATAGTGTCGTTCGATATGAGTTAAGAGTGGGTTGTAGTGTGGTCTTTGGCTCAACAGATGTTAGTACTTTCATCTCGGTACTGAGAAAACAAGATGGCTGGTGCACGCTAGACATTCGAGCAACGAAAATATATTGTGAAGTGGTTGATAATGCCTTTGAAGTGCAACGTCAGTGGACGCGGGAGTCTGAAACAGAACCGCCAGCCCGACTAATAATTAAGCGCATCAGTGACAAGTTTGAATTGCGTGGAACGAGTTGTGGTATTCACAGAGGAAGATCTGGAAGACAGCGTACAGCTACAAGTTCTGCTTCGTCGGCTCTGGTGTTGCAAACGTTTGTTAATTCTCCACAGAAGTCTGCTACGCAATGTGCACGTGAAGTGGGGGTTAGCAGTACAAGCGTACGAAGAATTCTGAAGGTTGCGAAGTTCTACGATTACTGCACACGGTTAATTATGATGACCTTGATCGCCGAATGCAATTTTGCGAATGGTATCAGCAAATGGCAACTGATGACGAACAATTTGTGAAGAAGGAAGTGTTGAGTGATCATACTATTGTAATAGGGGGAGACTTCAATCTACCAGGTATAGAATGGGATAGTCACACAATCAGAACTGGAGCCAGGGACAGAGACTCTTGTGACATTATCCTGACTGCCTTGTCCGAGAATTACTTCGAGCAGATAGTTAGAGAACCAACTCGTGAAGCTAACGTTTTAGACCTCATAGCAACAAATAGACCGGAACTTTTCGACTCCGTGAATGTAGAAGAGGGTATCAGTGATCATAAGTCAGTGGTTGCATCAATGACTACAAGTGTAATAAGAAATGCCAAGAAAGGAAGGAAAATATATTTGCTTAACAAGAGTGATAGGGCACAAATCGCAGAATATCTGAGTGACCACCATCAAACGTTCATTTCTGAGGAAGAGGATGTGGAACAAAAATGGAAAAAATTCAGAAACATCGTCCAGTACGCCTTAGATAAGTTCGTACCGACTAAGGTCCAAAGCGAGGGGAAAGATCCACCGTGGTATAACAATCATGTACGAAAGGTACTACGGAAACAAAGAAAGCTTCATCATAGGTTTAAGAGTAGTCGAATCATAGCTGATAAGGAAAAGCTGAACGAAGCGAAAAAGAGCGTAAAGAGAGCAATGAGAGAGAAGCATTCAACGAATTCGAACATAACACATTGGCAAACAATCTAAACAAGAACCCTAAAAAGTTTTGGTCATATGTAAAATCGGTAAGCGGATCTAAATCCCCTATTCAGTCACTCGTTGACCACGATGGAACCGAAACAGAGGACGACCGAAGAAAGGCAGAAATACTGAATTCAGTGTTCCGAAACTGTTTCACTGCGGAAAATCGTAACACGGTCCCTGACTTCAGCCGTCGCACGGACGCCAAAATGGAAAATATTGAAATAAACGATATCGGAATTGAAAAACAACTGCTATCACTTAGTAGCGGAAAAGCATCCGGACCAGACGAGATACCCTTAAGATTCTACAGTGATTATGCTAAAGAACTTGCCCCCTTTCTATCAGCAATTTATCGTAGATCGCTGGAAGAACGTAAAGTACCTAGCGACTGGAAGAAAGCGCAGGTCGTTCCCATTTTCAAGAAGGGTCATAAATCAGATGCGAATAATTATAGGCCTATTTCGCTTACGTCAATCTGTTGTAGAATAATGGAACATGTTTTGTGTTCTCGTATTATGACGTTCTTAGATAATACAAATCTCCTTCATCATAACCAACATGGATTCCGCAAACAGAGATCATGTGAAACTCAGCTCGCCCTATTTGCCCAAGAAATTCACAGTGCCGTAGACACTGGCGAGCAGATTGATGCCGTATTCCTGGACTTCAGGAAGGCATTTGATACGGTTCCGCACTTACGTTTAGTGAAAAAAATACGAGCTTACGGAATATCGGACCAGGTTTGTGATTGGATTCAGGATTTCCTAGAAGAAAGAACACAACATGTCATTCTTAACGGTTCAAAATCTGCAGATGTAGAGGTAATTTCGGGAGTACCGCAGGGAAGCGTGATAGGACCTTTATTGTTAACAATATACATAAATGACTTAGTTGACAACATCGGTAGCTCCGTGAGGCTATTTGCAGATGACACGGTTGTCTACAAGAAAGTAGCAACATCAGAAGACTCGTACGTACTCCAGGAGGACCTGCAGAGGATTAATGCATGGTGCGACAGCTGGCAGCTTTCCCTAAACGTAGATAAATGTAATATAATGCGCATACATAGGGGCAGAAATCCATTCCAGTACGATTATGCCATAGGTGGTAAATCATTGGAAGCGGTAACGACCGTAAAATACTTAGGAGTTACTATCCGGAGCGATCTGAAGTGGAATGATCACATAAAACAAATAGTGGGAAAAGCAGGCGCCAGGTTGAGATTCATAGGAAGAATTCTAAGAAAATGTGACTCATCGACGAAAGAAGTAGCTTACAAAACGCTTGTTCGTCCGATTCTTGAGTACTGCTCATCAGTATGGGACCCTTACCAGGTTGGATTAATAGAAGAGATAGACATGATCCAGCGAAAAGCAGCGCGATTCGTCATGGGGACATTTAGTCAGCGCGAGAGCGTTACGGAGATGCTGAACAAGCTCCAGTGGCGGACACTTCAAGAAAGGCGTTACGCAATACGGAGAGGTTTATTATCGAAATTACGAGAGAGCACATTCCGGGAAGAGATGGGCAACATATTACTACCGCCCACATATATCTCGCGTAATGATCACAACGAAAAGATCCGAGAAATTAGAGCAAATACGGAGACTTACAAGCAGTCGTTCTTTCCACGCACAATTCGTGAATGGAACAGGGAAGGGGGGATCAGATAGTGGTACAATAAGTACCCTCCGCCACACACCGTAAGGTGGCTCGCGGAGTATAGATGTAGATGTAGAGGCACAATTTAAACTTAAGGAAACCCTGAATCGGCATAGCCGGCCGGAGTGGCCGTGCGGTTCTAGACGCCACAGTCTGGAACCGCAAGACCGCTACGGTCGCTGGTTCGAATCCTGCCTCGGGCTTGGATGCGTGTCATGTCCTTAGGTTAGTTACGATTAAGTGGTTCTAAGTTGTAGGGGACTGATGACCTCAGATGTTAACTCCCGTAGTGCTCAGAGCCATTTAAACCATTTTTGGAGAGAGTTATTACTAAAATTTCGGGACGGCACTTTTTAGCAGGAGTCGTACAACATATTACTTTCCCCCACATACATCTCGCGTATTGACGACGAACAGAAAATTCCAGAAGTTTGAGCCAATACTGCCGACAATCATTTTTCCCAAGCGCCGTTCGCGACAGGAACGGGGAAGGTTGGAATCAGTAAGTGCTACCAGAGGTGCCCTCAGACACACAGCGTGAGGTGAGTCAGTAGACGACTAGATGTAGATGCTCAGACGTAGCTGTAGACGTAGACTCGATAATGAAGACGCTACAAGTAGAGAAGGAAAGAGTGAACGTAGGTGGCCGCAATGTCGACTGCGTCAGGCTCGCTGGTGAGATGCCACTGCGCGCAGATAACATAATATCTCTTCCTGGAACACTATCCAGACTTGCAGGAAATGCAAGAGTACAGAATAAAAATCATCAGAGAAAAACTAAGGTCAGGAGAGCACATGACAAACAAGATGGGAAAGTGAAAACAAATCAAGTTGCAGAGTTCGTCAGTTCCAAGTTCCATAAATCATTTGAACAATAATTCTGTCTAAATGATACTGAACCATTCAGATTACAGGACATTTATTCTTGATTCGTGTTAGCATTAATGAACACATCAATTATACACACACACACACGCACACACACACACACACACACACACACATACGCAAATATACAGGGTGAGTCACCTAACATTACCGCTGGATATATTTCGTAAACCACGTCAAATACTGACGAATCGATTTCACAGACCGAACGTGAGGAGAGGGGCTAGTGTAATTGTTTAATACAAACCATACAAAAATGCACGGAAGTATGTTTTTTAACACAAACCTATGTTTTTTTAAATGGAACCCCGTTAGTTTTGTTAGCACATCTGAACATATAAACAAATACGTAATCAGTGCCGTTTGTTGCATTGTAAAATGTTAATTACATCCGGAGATATTGTAACCTAAAGTTGACGCTTGAGTACCACTCCTCCGCTGTTCGATCGTGTGTATCGGAGAGCACCGAATTACGTAGGGGTCCAAAGGGAACGGTGATGGACCTTAGGTACAGAAGAGACTGGAACAGCACATTACGTCCACATGCTAACACCTTTTTATTGGTCTTTTTCACTGACATGTACATTTGTATGAGGGGTGAGGTACACGTACACACGTGGTCTCCGTTTTCAATTGCTAAGTGGAATAGAGGTGTCCCGACATGTCAGGCCAATAGATGTTCAATGTAGTGGCCATCATTTGCTGCACACAATTGCAATCTCTGGCGTAATGAATGTCGTACACGCCGCAGTACATCTGGTGTAATGTCTCCGCGGGCTGCCACAATACGTTGTTTCATATCCTCCGGGGTTGTAGGCACATCACGGTACACATTCTCCTTTAACGTACCCCACAGAAAGAAGTCCAGAGGTGTAAGATCAGGAGAATGGGCTGGCCAATTTATGCGTCCTCCACGTCCTATGAAACACCCGTCGAACATCCTGTCAAGGGTCAGCCTAGTGTTAATTGCGGAATGTGCAGGTGCACCATCATGCTGAGACCACATACGTCGACGCGATTCCAGTGGGACATTTTCGAGCAACGTTGGCAGATCATTCTGTTGAAACGCGATGTATGTTGCAGCTGTTTCGGCCCCTGCAATGAAGTGAGGACCAATGAGGTGGTCGCCAATGATTCCACACCATACATTTACAGTCCACGGTCGCTGTCGCTCTACCTGTCTGAGCCAGCGAGGATTGTCCACGGACCAGTAATGCATGTTCCGTAGATTCACTGCCCCGTGGTTTGTGAAACCCGCTTCATCGGTAAACAGGTAGAACTGCAACACATTCTCTGTTAATGCCCATTGACAGAATTGCACTCGATGATTAAAGTCATCACCACGTAATTGCTGATGTAGCGACACATGAAACGGGTGAAAGCGGTGACGATGCAGTATGCGCATGACACTACTTTGACTCAGTCCATCGGCTCTCGCAATGTCCCGTGTACTCATGTGTGGGTTTATGGCAACAGCAGCTAACACACCAACTGCACCCGCTTCTCCTGTGACGGGCCTGTTACGGACCCGTTTGCGTGCTACGACCATACCTGTTGCATACAGTTGGCGGTAGATGTTTTGCAATGTGCGGCACGTTGGATGCTCTCTGTCCGGGTACCGTTCTGCATACACCCTGCAAGCTTCAGCTGCATTTCGTCGACACTCGCCATAGATGAGTATCACTCTCCGCCTTTTCAGAGTCGAATACACCATGGTCACAGTTCCTAGAACACCACACTATCACAGACGTCTGGTAACACGGTGTACTACAGTTGGTCTGCGTGCGGAGACGAATGCAGAATAACAATAGCAGCAAGCGCTACATGCGGACATTGCGACAGCTAGACCAAACCACAACAGTGCACTACAGCCACACTCGTAAACACGGTCGTCATCGAAACATGTCCCTGCAGATGCTGCTCGCCGACCGTGGCCCGTGTTTGTTACAAGACGCAACTGAATGTCGGAGGTTTCAAGCGTCAACTTTAGGTTACAAATCTCCGGATGTAATGAACATTTTACAATGCAACAAACGGCACTGATTACGTATTTGTTTATATGTTCAGATGTGCTAGCAAAACTAACGTGGTTCCATTTTTAAAAAAGTAGGTTTGTGTTAAAAAACATACTTCCGTGCATTTTTGTATGGTTTGTATTAAACAATTACACTAGCCCCTCTCCTCACGTTCGGTCTGTGGAATCGGTTCGTCAGTATTTGATGTGGTTTACGAAATATATCCAGCGGTAACGTTAGATGACTCACCCTGTATATGTAGCATGAGTCACTAACTATTGCCACTTAGAATAACTCCGAAAGTGTGATTGTAGCTGAAAAGTTTGTTGGACAAAAGATGCATGGGACAACGGGGGGCATAAAATGAAGTTGGTCTTTTGTTGTTAGGTGGGGTCGCTTTTTTTTTTTTCTTTTCCCTGGGATGTTACAGTTTGGTACTTATTCTCCGGTAGCGGCTATAGAGACGAACCCAATAATGTATAACAACAAGGTCTTTGAAGGTCAACGTCCATTTACAGAAGGTGTTCGAAGTGATGACCGTTGGTAACAGTGCAGTGCTGCAATCTTCTTATCATGCACTGAGTGGTATTCCTTATCACATGGGCACTTGTCGAAGCACATGCTGTGACAATTCTCTCTCGCATATCTTCAGGTGTAGTGGGAACGTCTTTATGAACAACGTCTTTTACGAATTGCCACAAGAAAAAATGCAGAGGCGCCGAGTGTGGGGAACGAGCCGGCCACGACACATCTCTTCCGTATCCAATCCAACGTTCTGGGAATTGTCTCTGCAACTCAGCGAAAGATGTGCCGGACACCCATCGTGTTGATACCACATTCAAATTCCCCGGAGCAACTGTCCGACATCTTCAGGTGTTTCAACCTTGCTCGTGGCTGGGTACGATTGACGGTATCCGCACACAGACGCCCCATTCTTACAAGGGAACCTCCCCATCGCACCTCCTTCAGATTTAGTAATAAGTTGGCACAGTGGATAGGCCTTGAAAAACTGAACACAGATCAATCGAGAAAACAGGAAGTTGTGTGGAACTATGAAAAGAAATAAGCAAAATATACAAACTGGGTAGTCCATGTGCAAGAAAGGCAGCATAAAGAATAATGAGAGCTGAGGAGCGCCGTGGTCTCGTGGTTAGCGTGAGCAACTGAGGAACGAGTTATCCTTGGTTCAAATCTTCCCTCGAGTGAAAACTTTAATTTTTTCTTTTCAGACAATTATTTTGCCAAGCTGCACAGGTACACAGATCAGTATTGTTTACGTGATCGTGTGTCAATTATCAAAGTTCAGGCACTCACACATAATCAACTTCGCTCTCCAAAATTCCAGATTTGCTTGGGCATATGCAGGATTTGACGGTCTACACACGGAAAAATTTGAAAACGTTAAAAACTGTGCGACTGTGAAACTGTTGCATTAATTTGTTGCAGTTTATGTGACAAACTCTTACGTTTTCATCACTTTTTTGGGAGTGATTATCACATCCACAAGAAAACCTAAATCGGGCAAGATAGAAGAATCTTTTTACCCATTCGCCAATTGTACAAGTTAGGTGGGTCGATAACATATTCCTGTCATGTGACGCACATGCCGTCACCAGTGTCGTATAGAATATATCAGACGTGTTTTCCTGTGGAGAAATCGGTTGACGTATGACCTTGCGATCAAATGTTTTCGTTTCCCATTGGAGGGGCACGTCCTTTCGTCTACTAATCGTACGGTTTTGCGGTGCGGTTGCAAAACACAGACACTAAACTTATTACAGTGAAAAGAGGCGTCAATGAACGAACGGACAGTTCATAACTTTGCGAAAATAAAGAAAGTAAAGTTTTCGCTCGAGGGAAGACTTGAAACAAGGACCTCTCGTTCGGCAGCTGCTCACGCTAACCAGGGGACCACGGCGTTTCTGAGTTCCCACTCTCCTTGATGTTGCTTATCTTATACATGGACTACTCAGTTTGTATATTTTGCTTATTTCTTCATAGTTTCACACAAGTTCTTCCAGTTTTCTCGATTGATCTGTGTTCAGTTTTTCAAGTCCTATCCACTGTGCCAAATTATAACTAAATCTGTGGGGGGTGCGATGGGGGGGTTCCCTTGTTAGAACACGCGCGCGAAGAATGCGCAGCCGCCGAAATCGCGCATGCGCAGAGGGTTGCCACATTCAAACCCTCTGCCGAAAATCGCAGAGCGGCCCTCCAGCACGTGCGCTGTACGCTGCGTTTGTCAACCCAACATACCCTGCCCAATATCTATAAGAATGGGGCGCCTCTCCGTTCCATTGTAAGTAATATACGACCACCTACTTATTTTGTTGGCAAATACCTGACTGGGTGAGACTAAAATATGTGAACACAAAATAAGCAGTCCCGCATATGCGGATGACTTAGTTGTGATGGCAGATTCGATTGAAAGTTTGCAAAGTAACATTTCAGAGCTAGATCAGAAATGTAAAGACTATGGCATGAAGATTAGCATCTCCAAAACGAAAGTAATGGCTCTGAGCACTATGGGACTTAACATCTATGGTCATCAGTCCCCTAGAACTTAGAACTAGTTAAACGTAACTAACCTAAGGACAGCACACAACACCCAGTCATCACGAGGCAGAGAAAACGAAAGTTATGTCAGTGGGAAAGAGATATAAACAGATTGAGTGCCAAATAGGAAGAACAAAGTTAGAACAGGTGGACGGTTTCAAGTACTTAGGATGCATATTCTCACAGGATGGCAACATAGTGAAAGAACTGGAAGCGAGGTGTAGCAAAGCTAATGCAGGGAGCGCTCAGCTACGATCTACTCTCTTCTGCAAGAAGGAAGTCAGTACCAAGACTAAGTTATCTGTGCACCGTTCAATCTTTCGACCAACTTTGTTGTATGGGAGCGAAAGCTGGGTGGATTCAGGTTACCATATCAACAAGGTTGAGGTTACGGATATGAAAGTAGCTAGGATGATTGCAGGTACTAGTAGATGGGAACAATGGCAGGAGGGTTTCCACAATGAGGAAATCAAAGAAAAACTGGGAATGAACTCTATAGATGTAGCAGTCAGGGCGAACAGGCTTAGATGGTGGAGGCATGTTACACGCATGGGAGAAGCAAGGTTACCCAAGAGACTCTTGGGTTCAGCAGTAGAGGGTAGGAGGTGTCTGGGCACACCAAGGAGAAGGAACCTGGATTCGGTTAAGAATGATTTTGAAGTAATAGGCTTAACAACAGAAGAGCCATCAATGTTAGCACTGAATGGGGGATCATGGAGGAATTTTATAAGGGGGGCTATGCTCCAGACTGAACGCTGAAAGGCGTAATCAGTCTTAAATGATGATGATGATGATGATGATGATGATACCTGACATCACTGTTGGGACCTCTTGTAGCGTTCCTGAAGAAGAGAAATTTGTTAACATCGAGTATAGATTTAAGTGTCAGGAAGTCGTTTCTGAAAGTATTTGAATGGAGTGTAGCCATGTGTGGAAGTGAAACATGGATGATAAATAGTTTAGACAAGAACAGAATAGAAGCTTTCGAAATGTGGTGCTATAGAAGAATGCTGAAGATTATATGGGTGGATCACATAACTAATGAGGAGGTATTGAATGGAATTGGGGAGAAGAGGAGTTTGTGGCACAACTTGACTAGAAGAAGGGACCGGTTGGTTGGACATGTTCTGAGACATCGAGGGATCACCAATTTAGTACTGGAGGGCAGCGTGGAGGGTAAAAATCGTAGAGGGAGACCAAGAGATGAATACACTAAGCAGATTCAGAAGGATGTGGGCTGCAGTAGGTACTGGGAGATGAAGAAGCTTGCACAGGATAGAGTAGCATGGAGAGCTGCATCAAACCAGTCTCAGGACTGAAGACCACAACAACAACAACATGGCTGGTATACATGTAAACACTTTTTATCTTTCTTATGCGGTACCAGGCCTTTTATAGGTTTAGCGCCAGCAAACTGAACTTAGTTCGTTACACACTGTTTTTGTTTGTAACAAATGTGAAGTAACCAAAACCCGTTAACGGTTAATTGTTAAAGTTTCTGTGATAAAGACGTACCTGTAAAAAAAATTCTGATGTTAAGTTTCAGATATTTTAGAGGCTAAGGAGCATAACAACACTTCGAGCGGGTGAAGATCTCTTGTGAACAGCACGTTGCAAGGCATTCGACATAGGCTCAATAATGTTCATGTCTGGGGAGTTTGGTGGCCAGCGGAAGCGTTTAAACCCAGAAGAGAGCTCCTCGAACCACTGCGTAGGAATTCTGGACGTATGGGGTGTCGCATTGTTCTGCTGGAACTGCCCAAGTCCGTCACAGTGCACAATGGACATGAATAAAAATGGTTCAAACGGCTCTGAGCACTATGGGACTGAACATCTGAGGTCATCAGTCCCCTAGAACTTAAACCTAACTAACCTAAGGACATTACACCCACACCCATGCCCGAGGTAGGATTCGAACCTGCGACCGTAGCAGTCGCGCGGTTCCGGACTTAAGCGCCTAGAACCGCTCGGCCACCCGGCCGGCGGACATGAATAGATGCAGGTGATCAGACAGGATGGTTACAAACGTGAGAGTCGTATCTGGATGTATCAGGGGTCCCGTATCACTCCAACTGCACACGCCCCACACCATTACCGAGCCTCCACCAGCTTGAACAGTCCCCTGCTGACATGCAGGGTCCATGGATTCATGAGGCTGACTTATAACCGTATAAATTCATCCGCTCTATAGAATTTGATTCGAGGCTCGTCCGACCAGTCAACCTTTTTCCAGTCATCTAAAGTCCAATGTCGGTTCTGACGGTCGAGGCGAGGCGTAAAGCTTTGTGTCGTGCAGTCATCAAGGGTACACGCGTGGGCCTTCTGCTCGGAAAACCCATATCGATGATGTTTCGTTGAATGTTTCGCACGCTGAAACTTGTTGATGGCCCTGCACTGAAATCTGCAGCAATTTGTGGAAGGGTTGCACTTCCGTCACGTTGAATGATTCTCTTCAGTCGGCGTTGGTCCTGTTCTCGCAGGATCTTTTTCCGGTCGCAGCGACATCGGAGATTTCATGTTTTACCGGATTCCCGATGTTCACGGTACACTCGTGAAATGGTCGTACGGGAAAATCGCTACCTCGGAGATGCTGTGTCCCATCGCTCGTGCGCCGACTGTAACACCACACTCAGAATTACTTACATCTTGGTAACCTACTATTGCAGCAGCAGTAATCGATCCAACAGCTGCGCCAGACACTTATTATTTTATACAGGGTGTTACGAAAAGGTACGGCCAAACTTTCAGGAAACATTCCTCACACACAAAGAAAGAAAATATGTTATGTGGACATGTGTCCGGAAACGCTTACTTTCCATGTTAGAGCTCATTTTATTACTTCTCTTCATATCACATTAATCGTGGAATGGAAACACACAGCAACAGAAAGTACCAGCGTGACTTCAAACACTTTGTTACAGGAAATATTCAAAATGTCCTCCATTAGCGAGGATACGTGCATCCACCCTCCGTCGCACGGAATCCCTGATGCGCTGATGCAGCCCTGGAGAATGTATTGTATCACAGCCGTCCACAATACGAGCACGAAGAGTCTCTACATTTGGTACCGGGGTTGCGTAGACAAGAGCTTTCAAATGCCCCCATAAATGAAAGTCAAGAGGGTTGAGGTCAGGAGAGCGTGGAGGTCACGGAATTGGTCCGTCTCTACCAATCCGTCGGTCACCGAATCTGTTGTTGAGAAGCGTACGAACACTTCGACTGAAATGTGCAGGAGCTCCATCGTGCACGAACCACATGTTGTGTCGTACTTGTAAAGGCACATGTTCTAGCAGCACAGGTAGAGTATCCCGTATGAAATCATGATAACGTGCTCCATTGAGCGTAGGTTGAAGAACATGGGGCCCAATCGAGACATCACCAGCAATGCCTGCCCAAACGTTCACAGAAAATCTGTGTTGATGACGTGATCGCACGATTGCGTGCGGATTCTCGTCAGCCCACACATGTTGACTGCGGAAATTTACAATTTGATCACGTTGGAATGAAGCCCCAACCGTAAAGAGAACATTTGCACTGAAATGAGGATCGACACATTGTCGGATGAACCATTCGCAGAAGTGTACCCGTGGAGGCCAATCAGCTGCTGATAGTGCCTGCACACGCTGCACGCGGTACGGAAACAACTGGTTCTCCCGTAGCACTCTCCATACAGTGACGTGGTCGACGTTACCTTGTACAGCAGCAACTTCTCTGACGCTGGTATTAGGGTTATCGTCAACTACACGAAGAATTGCCTCGTCCATTCCAGGTGTCCTCGTCGTTCTAGGTCTTCCCCAGTCGCGAGTCATAGGCTGGAATGTTCCGTGCTCCATAAGACGCCGATCAATTGCTTCGAACGTCTTCCTGTCGGGACACGTTCGTTCTGGAAATATGTCTCGATACAAACGTACCGCGCCACGGCTATCGCCCCGTGCTAATCCATACATCAAATGGGCATCTGCCAACTCCGCAATTGTAAACATTGCGCTGACTGCAAAACCACGTTCGTGATGAACACTAACCTGTTGATGCTACGTACTGATGTGCTTGATGCTAGTACTGTAGAGCAATGATTCGCATGTCAACACAAGCACCGAAGTCAACATTACCTTCCTTCAATTGGGCCAACTGGCGGTGAATCGAAGAAGTACAGTACATACTGACGAAACTAAAATGAGCTCTAACATGGAAATTAAGCGTTTGCGGACACATGTCCACATAACATATTTTCTTTCTTTGTGTGTGAGGAATGTTTCCTGAAAGTTTGGCCGTACCTTTTTGTAACACCCTGTATAAGTGTTGCAGTGCCGTATTCTGCCTGTTTACATATGTCTGTATTTGAATACGCATGCCTATACCAGCTTCTTTAGCGTTTCAGTGCGTATACAGGATCTGAAAGGACAGTGTGTGTCTGTCTAGAGCGTGGCGCCTCTGCTTCCCCGACGTAATCAGCGCTGACCTCAGGGTCGGGAGATCGTGGCAGAGCAGCAGATATCTCAACGGCCCAGTTGTTTTTGTCCTCGGCACCCGGACAGCTGTTGCTTATTTTGCGAGGAGTCTCTTGACGCTAGGCCGGCCCTTGGTCTTGTGCAGTGCAGTCGGCAGTCGGTACTGCTGGCGAGCGGGTGTCGCTGTGCTGTCTCGTTGTTTACCTGCTGTTGCAGTTCCGCTGTGAGGTGTGCTCTTTCGGGACTGTTAGTGTCAAGTGTTGTTTACGCGAGTCATCACCGTTTCTATGGTGTGAAGGAGAAGTACAACTGCAATGGAAACATACCCACAAAGCAGTAGCATCAAAATTGAATTTTCAAAGGATAGCGAGAAGCCAGCAGCCTCAGAAATGAGATATTGGGTAAGTACTTTTCTGAGACTTCCTAAGCCCGCATCTCGTGGTCGTGCGGTAGGGTTCTCGCGTCCCACGCCCGGGTTCCCGGGTTCGATTCCCGGCGGGGTCAGGGATTTTCTCTGCCTCGTGATGGCTGGGTGTTGTGTGCTGTCCTTAGGTTAGTTAGGTTTAATTAGTTCTAAGTTCTAGGCGACTGATGACCTCAGCAGTTGAGTCGCATAGTGCTCAGAGCCATTTGAACCATTTTGAGACTTTCTATACTGTCAATGAGAGGTCCCGTGGGGTGCGATCGACTTTTTGGACCCATCTAAACGGAGATGTACACTATGCTTCTCCAATACGTCACTGCTTCATTGCCTGGATAGGCTGGCCACCGTTAGTACACGTTTTAAACCACTAAATGAACTTGAAACTGAGTTGTCCTAGCTTCAATATAATGCTATTCATACTGCGTTTCTGTTTAACCGCTGCTTAAAACCTTAGGAAAATAATTGAATAGTCTGATTTACTTGTCCATTATACAGATAACACGGTCAAATCCTGTAAAAAGGGTAACTCTATTGATTACCTTTTCCTATTAACAAGACTATCCTCCCATAGCGTACTTTATATGGAAACTAAACTAAATGTCAGTAACAGGATTATACGTGGCTTTCCCTGTAACAGGACTATTGGTTCTGTTGGGGTATATAGTATACGTGACACCATAGGGACAGGCTTTTTTTGTTATATACATGGTCGAAGTAGAGAGGATATAAAATGTAGACTGGCAATGGCAAGGAAAGTGTTTCTCAAGAAGAGAAATTTGTTAACATCGAGTATAGATTTAAGTGTCACGAAGTCGTTTCTGAAAGTATTTGTATGGAGTGTAGCCATGTATGGAAGTGAAACATGGACGATAACTAGTTTGGACAAGAAGAGAATAGAAGCTTTCGAAATGTGGTGCTACAGAAGAATGCTGAAGATAAGGTGGGTAGATCACATAACTAATGAGGAGGTACTGAATAGGATTGAGGAGAAGAGGAGTTTGTGGCACAACTTGTCTAGAAGAAGGGATCGGTTGGTAGGACATGTTTTGAGGCATCAAGGGATCACAAATTTAGCATTGGAGGGCAGCGTGGAGGGTAAAAATCGTAGAGGGAGACCAAGAGATGAATACACTAAGCAGATTCAGAAGGATGTAGGTTGCAGTAGGTACTGGGAGATGAAGAAGCTTGCACAGGATAGAGTAGCATGGAGAGCTGCATCAAACCAGTCTCAGGACTGAAGACCACAACAACAACAACATACATAAAAGCATACTAAATTACGATAGTACAGGTAGGGTTATAACAATGGTTCTTCACAACACAGAAACGTGAATATACACTATGTGATCAAAAGTATCCGGACACCCCCCAAAAACATACTTTTTTCATACTAAGTAGATTGTGCTGCCACCTACTGCCAGGTACTCCACATCAGCGACCACAGTGGTCATTAGACATGGTGAGAGAGCAGAATGGGGCGCTCTGAGGAACTCACGGACTTCGAACGTGGTCAGGTGATTGGGTGTCACTTGTGTCATACGTCTGTACGCGAGATTTCCACACTCCTAAACATCCCTAGGTCCACTGTTTCCGATGTGATACTGAAGTGGAAACGTTAAGGGACACGTACAGCACAAAAGCATAGAGCCTACCTGACTAACACAAAAGAGGGCTGTAATGTGTAATAGGCAGACACCTAACCAGACCATCACACATAAATTCCAAACTGCATCGGGATCCACTGCTAGTACTATGACAGTTAGGCGGGAGGCGAGAAAACTTTGATTCCATGGTCGAGCGGCTGCTCATAAGCATCACATCACGCCGGTAAATACCACACTACGCCTCACTTAGTGTAAGGAGCGTAAACACCGGACGATTGAACAGTGGCAAAACGTTGTGTGGAGTGACGAATCACGGTACGCAAAGTAACGATCCGATGGCGGGGTGTGGGTATGGCGAATGCCCAGTGAACGTCATCTGCCAGCGTGTGTAGTGCCAACAGTAAAATTCGGAGGCGGTGGTGTTATGGTGTGGTCGTGTTTTTCATGGAGGGGGCTTGCACCCCTTGTTGTTTTGCATCGCACTATCACAGCACACGCCTATATTGATGTTTTAAGCACCTTCTTGCTTCCCACTATTGAAGAGCAATTCGGAGATGCCAATTGCATCTTTCAACACGATCAACTACTTGTTGATGATGCACGACCTATGGCGGAGTGGTTACACGACAATAACACCCCTGTAATGGACTGGCCTGCACAGAGTCCTGACCTGAATCCTGTCGAACACGTTTGGGATGTTTTGGAACGCCGACTTCGTGCCAGGCCTCACCGACAGACAGCGATACCTCTCCTCAATGCAGCACTCCGTGAAGAATGGGCTGTCATTCCCCAAGAACCCCTCCAGCAGCTGATTGAACGTATGCTTCCGAGAGTGGAAGCTGTTATCAAGGCTAAGGGTGGGCCAACATCATACTGAATTTCAGCATTACCGATGGAGGGCGCCACGAAGTTGTAAGTAATTTTCAGCCAGGTGTCCGGATATCTTTGATGACATATTGTACTTTAAGATGCCAGGTATCAGGTATTGCTCTATTCGTCAGTTACTCAGAAACGAGAGGCTGCCACCCACCCTTGCGGGTCCTTGTTTGTGAGTAACTGAAGAATAGAACAATTCTGAATTTTGTGTGATGCTCAACAGTGTTAAAAAAGTCTGGCTATCTGGTGTACTGGATAAGTTAACACCTTCGAAATTGTGGGTTCGAATCTAGTCAGACGCATTAATTTTTTTCCAATTTTAGATCTGTATTAGAATCGATTTGATCATCACTTTTATTCAGTTAATTGATTTAAATGTAATTCTTCAATTCCATTCCTTTCTCATATAATTGCAATCATAATATCAATTTGTTCATTCGCTCTCATTTTGCTTTCTGTCATTCTTCCTCCATTTTGTATCTGTATTAATGTGTTTTTAAATAATTTCGTGTATCAATTCAAATTTAATTACTTTTGTTCTCTCACACTGTTGTTTCTTCCACATGTTGCGTTCATTATATCTGTTGCTCATTTTGTTCGAATTTCGTTTTACGTACAAATCCATCTTTCATTTAAATTTCCATCTGCGTTATTTTCATCGTAGTGCAATGGGTATTTAATTTATGTTTTAACTGTTTGTATGATGATTACTGTTCAAAAAAAGAATTCCACATCTTGTAACACAAGTACACTTTTCCCATCACTTCACAAATATAAATAGATTATTCCGTCTTTGTTTTTTACCTGATAGACCAGAATTTTCAAATAATTGAATATTATAATACATAAATATTACTGAATTCATGTTCACAAATTTCCGATTGGAAGAAGAATTATATAAAGAAAAAATGAAACAAATGAAAGAGTTCATATGGTGATTAAAATTATGACAAAGGGATGGAATTAAAAATTTCATTTATATCAGTTAATTAAATAAAAATAATGATCGAAGTAACTTCGATAAATATTTAAAAATGAAGAGCACTTCCGGAATCTGACGAGATTCGAACTCACAATCTCCTGCATGCGATGCTGTTATACTATGCATTATAGCGTACAACCATGCTGTGCGACGTAACTTTTTTAATGCCATGGAGCGTCACACAAAATTCCAAATTTTTTTCTTCGTTTATTATTCACAAACGAGGGACTACCATGGTGAATGGCTGCAGTGTGTGATACGTGAGATCTTAACCTAAATCATCGTGTAAATAGTCTTAAAAAGTCGAACGCAACGATGGAAACCTCTCCTTGTAAGCAGAGAGCATACAATTCAGTTGTATAAGAGGCAATCTAATGAAACCGAGTGAGGTCGAAAGGTAAGTACACTGCGTATTCTATCAAAAGTAATCGCCGTAAGTGTTAATAGACTACTGGCCATTAAAACTGCTACACCAAGAAGAAATGCAGATGATAAACGGGTATTCATTGGACAAATATATTATACTGGAACTGACATGTGATTACATTTTCACGCAATTTGGGTGCATAGATCCTGAGAAATCAGTACCCAGAACAACCACCTCTGACCGTAATAACAGCCTTGATACGCCTGGGCATTGAGTCAAACAGAGCTCGGATGGCGTGTACAGGTACAGGTACAGCTTCAACACGATACCACAGTTCATCGACAGTAGTGACTGGCGTATTGTGACGAGCCAGTTGCTCGGTCACCATTGACCAGACGTTTTCAATTGGTGGGACATCTGGAGAATGTGCTGGCCAGGGCAGCAGTCAAACATTTTCTGTATCCAGAAAGGCCCGTACAGGACCTGCAACATGCGGTCGTGCATTATCCTGCTGAAATGTAGGGTTTCGCTGGGAACGAAATTGAGGGTAGAGCCACGGGTCGTAATACATCTGAAATGTAACGTCCACTGTTCAAAGTGCCGTAAATGCAAACAAGAGGTGACCGAGACGTGTAACCAATGGCACCCCATACCATCACGCCGGGTGATACGCCAGTATGGCGATGACGAATACAAGCTTCCAATGTGCGTTCACCGCGATGTCGCCAAACACGGATGCTGTAAACAGAACCCAGATTCATCCGAAAAAATGACGTTTTGTCATTCGTGCACGCAGGTTCGTCGTTGAGTACACCATCGCAAGCGCTCCTGTCTGTGATGCAGCTTCAAAGGTAACTGCAACCACGGTCTCCGAGCTGATAGTCCGTGCTGTTGCAAACGTCGTCGAACTGTTCGTGCAGATGGTTGTCGTCTTGCAAACGTCCCCATCTGTTGACTCAGGGATCGAGACGTGGCTGCACGATCCGTTACAGCCATCGGATAAGATGCCTGTCATCTCGACTGCTAGTGATACGAGGCCGTTGGGATCCAGCACGGCGTTCCGTATTACCCTCCTGAACCCACCGATTCCATATTCTGCTAACAGTCATTGGATCTCGTCCAACACGAGCAGAAATGACGCGATACGATATACCGCAATCGCGATAGCCTACAATCCGACCTTTATGAAAGTGGGAAACGTGATGGTACGCATTTCTCCTCCTTACACGAGGCATCACAACAACGTTTCACCAGGCAACGCCGGTCAACTGCTATTTGTGTATGAGAAATCGGTTGGAAACTTTCCTGGTGTCAGCACGTTGTAAGTGTCGCCACCGGCCCCAACCTTGTGTGAATGCTCTGGAAAGCTAATCATTTGCATATCACAGCATCTTCTTCCTGTCGGCTAAATTTCGCGTCTGTTGCACGTCATCTTCGTGGTGCAGCAGTTATAATGGCCAGTAGTGTACATTTACTCCATTGTGAGACAAGACGGTGAAGGCGTTTAAGGGGAAAACGTTTGCGGTTGGCTACGAAACCACTCATAATTGTACCCAGCCGTGCACGTCTTCGTCCGAAGAAAAAGCAATAGCCACGAATTCCTTTCTTCGCGATTTCAAATATATAGGACTCGCATGGGATGAGATCTGGACTGTACGCAGAGTGAGTATGGGTCTCCCAACGAGACTTCTGCAGCGTTGTCGGTTCGGCAAATTTCTGTTGCAGGATAACGCGCACGGACATGTAGCCAAGACCGTTCCGAGTATGCTGTGGAAGTTCCGTTTATTTTAATTTATTGTCTACCGGGACGTGCCCAGCAGTCATCTCAATTATGACGATACGAATGTAAGGACAGCACAACGCTCGCAAAAAATCTCCGACCCGGTCTGTAATCGAACCCGGGCACTCTCACCTCGCGATCCGCCGCGCCCTACAAGGCGGACACGTTCAATCATGGATTGTTCCGTACACAAGCACAAACATTTTTCTGTGAACGCACAGTGGGATAAATGTATTGGCAGTTATGGAGATTACTTTTGAAATAACGAACAATTTCCTTAATTTTTTTCCAACTGTCTCGTTTACATTTGATTGCCCTTTATAACAAGTCTACGGTTTATTTCGAAATTTGCTCTGACCTAGTTTTTTTTTTCTTTATTGTTATTTTCATTCCTTCACAATAAAGGTAGGCTGGCAGCGGCCTGTGGAAGCCTCTCTTCGGCCACAGATGTCACATACAAGAAACAGAAAGACAGAAAAACAAAACAAGGGGTGGACACAAACGGGAGACAGACATATTAATATACAGGGCGAGTCAAAAGTCTTTCGACACCTTCATAAGTTGGAAGATTAAAGGGAAAATTGAAATGTGGTGATGGGAACAAAGGCTTGACGTATGACCGTAACTTTTGGAGTGGCCGCCATCTTGAAATCCGCCATTTTGGATTCAACTCATTTTTTTTTAATGGGAAGGGGGTGTATGACACATCAGGTAAGACTCGCTTGTGCTCTGGAATTGAGTGGTGTAGTTAGTTTTTGTCTATCTTGTACAGTTTAGAAGTTATCAATGGACAACACGTAGAACATGTGTTGTAGCAGCCGGTATGAAGGTAATTTCCCAAATTTGAACATTAATAACCTCTAAACGGTACAAGATAGACAAAAACAAATTCCACCACTAAATTCCAGAGCTCAAGCGAGTGTTATTTGGTGTGTCATACGTACTTAGCCCGGAAGTTTTAATTACTGACTGACTCCCCTTCCCATTAAAAAAAAAAATGACTTGAATCCAAAATGTTGGATTTCAAGATGACGGCCATGAATGACATTCACTACAAAAGTTGCGGCACCACATCAAACCTATGTTCCCATGATCACATTTCAATTTTCCCTTTAACCTTCCAACTTATGAAGACGGTACAGAATGGGGAAGAACGAGTTAACACACGTGAACGGAGGACCACAAACGGAGAGACGCGAAGCACTGATGCGAAGACACACACGATTAATGGCGACGATCCTCGGCGCACTAAGAGCCACTGTTCATGCACGAATCTGCCAAAGGGAAGAGGTACGGGTATGAGGGAGAGGGGAAGGGTGTTTATGCCAGTGGGAAAGGAGAAGGGGGGGCGAGAGGGTAGGAGGTTATTTTAGCCTGGGGGAGGGGAGGGAGGGAAGGGGAAGAGGGTGTCCTGGAGGAAAAACACAGGGGAGGAAGGGAAGGATGAGAGTTGGTAGGAGGGGTAGGTGGAGAGGATGAGGGCATCATCAGGGAGGGGGAGTTGGCGGAAGCCACCTTGGGCGAAGGTATGGAGTGTGGAGACATGCAGAGCAGGTGGGATGTGGGAGTACAGGTGCGGCAGCGGACGGGGCTGGGAAAGGACGGGAGTGGGTGAGGGGGATCAAGTTTACGGGAAGTGTAAGGGATCCGTATCTGTTCAAGGAAAAGGAGGAGGTGTGGCAACGGAATTAAGTCGTAGAGGATCCGCATGGGAGAAGGGAGGCAGATGTGATAGGCGAGGCGGAGCGCATGGCGTTCCAGGATTTGAAGGGACTTGTAGAAGGTAGGAGGGGCGGAGATCCAGGTGGGATGGGCATAGCAGATGATTGGGCAGATGAGGGATTTATAGGTGTGGAGGATGGTGGTGGGGTCCAGACCCCACGTACGGCCAGAAAGGAGCTCAAGGAGACGGAGTCAGGAGCGTGCCTTGGCTTGGATCGTCTGGAGATGGGGAGTCCAGGAGAGGCGACGGTCGAGGGTGACGCCAACCTACTTAAGGGTGGGAGTGAGGGCGATGGGACGGCCATAGACGGTGAGATAGAAATCAAGGAGGCGGAAGGAAGGGGTGGTTTTGCCTACAATGATCATCTATCTGACCTAGTTCACAAACATGTTGTTCTGGAGTCATCAGGAAACTTTGAAATGACTATGTTTCCCGGATTTTTACCAATTTTTCTGTCAGTGCAGTAGAAGGCAACTCGCCTCGTTGTAATATCAAAGTTTTCAATATGCAGGGCGTCCATAATTAAAGTTCTAGTTTCAAAACGGTGTAGAAACAGAACCGCTTCTCAGAATGGGATCTGCTACGAATGGCAGATGAATCACAATACGGTGGCTACGGTTTGAGCTGCAGGTTACACCATCCGTAGTGTTGAGTGTGGATGATGGTTCGGCAGCTGTACCAATAATATCAAGGTAAGCCCATCCGCCACGGCAAGGTGAAACCACATTGCATGGCAAGAATCGGTTTTAAAATGTCCCGAGGCCAAAAATGGCACAAAAAACGAAATGACATTGGTTGTTAATTCTACTGGGGCCAAAATTCGATTAAAAACAAAATGACACTACTTTTGTCCTGGGGGCAATAACTGCATAAAAATCAAAATGACATCAGTTTCTAATTGCAGTGATACTGACGGAAGTCATGTTCAGTATGCTGTTCACCGTTTTCTGACACAAGTTAAAATCAAGTAACAGCATATTCCACAACAGGTGCAAGTATTTCAGGGGTCGCGTTCAGAGTGCGTCGCGCAGTGCGTGCCTTCAGTTCAGCTCCGTTCGTACACTGGAGCAGTGAACACAACATGTTCCGGCGTAAGCGCCGGCACGCCAGTCGGGAACGAGGGCTGTGAAGCCAACTGCACACTGACCGACACCTCTCCAGGACGACAACGGGACAGCAGCAGCGGCCTCTGTGCAAAGACGACATAAGCGCCGTGCTTGACTGGTCGCGGACCGGTCGAAGATAAACTTGAGTACCAGCGACCTCAATACAAGCGTCAACTGTATTACTTCACTTGTATTGGAATTGTACGAGGATTGGAACTTAAATAGGGGCAACTATTTATTCACAACCGAGACAAAAGAGTTACATATTTGCACCTGTCGCTGTCCTCCAAAGTAGTCACCAGCGCTGTGTAGAACCCGTTGCCAGCGATGTGGAAGGCGTGGAATACCGTTAGCAGAGCCTGTCATGTTGATGGTGCGAATGGAGCGGTCTACTGCCTGTCGAATGTCTGGAACAGTTCTGAAGCGAATGCCACGGAGCCAAAACTGAAACGCCAATCCAACGAATGGCGTCATTATGGGTCGCCGGGGAAGTCGAAAGTGCGTCAGAGCCCCAGTATGGTGGAAGTTATGGTGACTGTGGTGGTGTCTGAAACCGCGTGACCGCTACGGTCGCAGGTTCGAATCCTGCCTCGGGCATGGATGTGTGTGATGTCCTTAGGCTAGTTAGGTTTAACTAGTTCTAAGTTCTAGGGGACTGATGACCACAGATGTTAAGTGCCATAGTGCTCAGAGCCATTTGAACCATTTTTTGAGACCCACGCCAGTGGCCTCTGGGTACCCCAGAGTCACAAAGTTCTCCTTCAGGACATCAAACACTCTCCTGCTTCGGTGGGCTCGAGCTCCGTCTTGCATGAACCACATCGTGTCAAAATCGGGGTCACTTTTGATAATGGGGATGAAATCATCTTCCGAAACCTCCAGGTACCATTCGCTAGTCACCGTGCCATCTAGGAATATCGCACCGAATATTTCGTGACTGGACACTTCACACCACGCAGTCAATCGTTGAGAGTGAAGAGATTTCTCAGTCGAGAAATGCGGATTCTCAGTCCCCCAAATGCGCAAATTTTGCTTATTCAGGAACAGATTCGAATGAAAATGGGCTTCGACGCTAAACGAAACCATACAGCACATACTAATTCCCATAATGCCTCACGGCTAACCGGACAGTTTGAACGTCGTAACGCAAACCGTTCAGAACTTAAGATTCAAATGGTTCAAATGGCTCTGAGCACTATGGGACTTAACATCTGTGGTCATCAGTCCCCTAGAACTTAGAACTACTTAAACCTAACTAACCTAAGGACAGCACACAACACCCAGTCATCACGAGGCAGAGAAAATCCCTGACCCCGCCGGGAATCGAACCCGGGAACCTGGGCGTGGGAAGCGAGAACGCTACCGCACGACCACGAGATGCGGGCTCAGAACTTAAGAGGATTTTATTTCATATACACGTAAGCGCCAAAGAAACCTGTATAGGCATGCGTATTCAGATACAGAGGTATGTAAACAGGAAGAATACGGCGCTGCTGTCGGCAACGCCTATGCAAGACAAGTGTCTGGCGCAGCTGTTAGTTGGGTCACTGCTGCTACAATGACATATTATCAAGATTTAAGTGAATTTGATCGTGGTGTTATAGTCGCCGCACGAGCGATGGCACACAGCATCTCCGAGGTAGCCAGCATCTCGTGGTCGTGCGGTAGCGTTCTCGCTTCCCACGCCCGGGTTCCCGGGTTCGCTTCCTGGCGGGATCAGGGATTTTCTCTGCCTCGTGATGGCTGGGTGTTGTGTGATGTCCTTAGGTTAGTTAGGTTTAAGTAGTTCTAAGTTCTAGGGGACTGATGACCATAGATGTTAAGTCCCATAGTGCTCAGAGCCATCTCCGAGGTAGCGATGAAGTGGGGAATTTTCCCGTACGACCGTTTCACGAGTGTACCGTGAATATCAGGAATCCGGTAAAATATGAAATCTCCCATGTCACTGCGGCCGGAAAAAGATCCTGCAAGAACGGGACCAACGACGACTGAAGAGAATCACTCAACGTGACAGAAGTGCAACCCTCCCGCAAAAATGCTGCACATTTCAGTGTTGGGCGAATTAACAAGTGTCAGCGTGCGAACCATTCAACGGAACATCATCGATATGGGTTTTCGGAGCCGAAAGCGCACTCTTGTACCCTTGATGCTTGACACAAAGCTTTACGCCTCGCCTGGACCGTCAGAACCGGCATTGGATTGTAGATGACTGGAAACATGTTGCCTCTTCGGACGAATCTCGTTTTAAATTGTATCGAGTGGATGGATGTGTACGGGTATGGAGAGACCCTCTTGAATCCATAGACCCTGCATATCAGCAGGGGAGTGTTCAAGTTAGTGGAGTCTCTGTAATGCTGTGGGGCGTGTGTAGTTTGAGTGATATGGGACCCCTGATACGTCTAGCTACGACTCTAGCAGGTGAGAAGTACCTAAGAAACATCATCCATGTGGGCTGTTGGAGCCGAAGGGCCACTCGTGTACCCTTGATGACTGCACGACATAAAGCTTTACGCCTCGCCTGGAACCGCCAACACCAACATTGAACTCTAGATGACTGGAAAAAGGTTGACTGGTCAGGCGAGTCTCGTTTGAAATTGTATCGAGATGTACGGGTATGGAGGCAAACTCATAAATCTATGGACCCTGCATGTTAGCAGGGGACTGTTCAACTGGTGGAGGCTCTGTAATGCTGTGTGGCGTATCCAGTTGGAGTGACATGGGACCCCTCATACGTCTACATATGACTCTGACAGGTGATACGTACGTAAGCATGCTGTCTGATTACCTACATCCATTCATGTCCATTGTGAATTACGACGGACGTGGGCAATTGCAGCGGGACAATGCGACACCGTACACGTCCAGAATTGTTACAGAGTGGTTCCAGGAACACTCTTCTGAGTTTAAATACTTCCGTCGTCCACCAAACTCCCGAGACACGAACATTATTGAACATATCTGGGATGCCTTGCAACATGCTGTTCAAAAGAGATCTCAACCCCGTCGTGCTCTTACGGATTTATGGACAGCCATGCAGGATTCATGGTGTCAGTTCCCTTTCCCTCCAGCACTACTTCAGACATTAGTCGACTCCATGCCACATCGTGTTGCGGCACTTCTGCGTGCTCGCGGGGACCCTACACGATATTAAACAGATGTACCAGTTTCTTTGGCTCTTCAGTGTTGTTCAGCAATTAATTGTCACCCTGCATATACCACTGCAGATGGGAGTACCCGACAGCTAGAAACTGCGGGGTGGTATCGTTGAAAAATTAATTATTGTGGCATAGAGACACACGTTCTGTGTCTTCTCTGCTTACTTTGTTTTTAATTCAGCAAGTGGACGAAAATTTTTAATGGAATGCAGAAACGCTGCAGCAGCAAAGACCAAGTTTTGTGTAGAATGCACGTATTGCGTGCTGAGGACAATAGTCTTGTAGTATACTTCCATAAAACTTCGATTTGACGGAACTATAGGCACAAATACCGTTTGCTCGACCTCTACGGAAGCAGTGGTCTGGAAGTACGTACAGTTCCTTTTGTATCGTGTATTGCTGCTATTTGGGTGATGGGTGCAGTCACGCAGAGTCGGTAAGAGCATCAAATAAATTTTTGTGGGGTAGGGAATATTCTGAGTCGTATTGAGGCGAGTCGTACGAAAAAAAAAAAAAAAAAAAAAAAACCCTGGCGATGACCTGCGAGTAGTCGCGCGCTGTCACGCTTTAGTCTCTAGCAAATGAAATGAGTTCATACGTGATATGATAATGATGTCTCACATGATACCAAACTGATACTTATAGATTTCTTTACAGTTTTCTCGCCGGAAGTTTCTACTAGATCCAACAGAACGCATATTCATAACCGACAAAGTTTTTCATTACATGGGTGGAACAGTTTCACACCTCCTATGGCATTTATTTTTTATCTCGCTATACTTTTATGTTTTCACGATGAAATATGAGAATGTTCATAGATTATTTACAGTGCAAATACATCGGTAGTACTGTTTTTTGCAAGGTGGAAGTAAAAAAATGTTTTTCTTCAAAACTTCTTGAACATTTGCTTTTTTTTTTGTAACAGCTGGCAAGGATCTCTTTCTATTTTTTAAGAATTACGCCATAATGACCTAGACTAAAATTATAGATGTCTAATTTTTTTCCGAATTTTTAGTAGCATTTGAAATTAGTACTAACTGGCACTGCTGTGAGCCGGTGAGATGTCGTTGTGTTGGTTATTTTCGTGACGGCCACGGTAAACTGCAGAGCGAGCGACCGAGTCCCCACTCTGCCTACAGGCTGTTTCACGACGTAGTGCCGGCCGGCCCTGCCGCGGCGCGGGCTTTAAATCTGTGGCGACGCCGTGTAGAGATACGCCCCGGCTGCTGCGTTTATTTTTACAGAAATGCGTTAAGACTGTAAGGGATACAAAAGACGATAGCTGCTTCCGAAACACAACATTGTAGCGTAAATAATACTAACATAAGAACGGAAGTCAGGATTCTACTACAAACACAGAACCGAATGCCTGTTCATGTGAATCTCTGTACTCTGTACTGCTATTTGTAAAACGAACTCCATATAACGCAATCAATTTGTAGGATTTAAGGCTTGTTCTTACTTCGTGTTTCTACTAAAAGCTAGAAGTTTTCTTTTAAGGGGTGCGTTGAAACTTGAGAATTCTTGCAACACGAAGAGTGTTTAAAAAGTAAGGAGAAATTTATAATTTTGCGTGTTGTATTGTCCGATTTGCACTACATTTTTTGTCACTGTCTTCGTAAACATGTCTGAAAAGTGTGTGTATAATGTTATGCATATTGGGTATTTATTCTATTGTCATTTGTCAAAATGGTTACATGTGTTTTGGTAGTATCAAAGATTATTTGTTTTGTATATAAATATATTAGAGAATCTATATTAATTTTTTTTGTAAGAATGGAATGAAGTGTATCAAAGTTTTAGTATATTGCCAGCAGGCCTTAAAGGACTAGCATGGATGAGATTAAAAATGCACAGTTACGAGACGTATAAACTATCCCGAAGAAACCGTTCCAAATGTGTTTCGAGAATTGGAAAAATCACTGGCATAAGTGTACAGTATGTATAGGGGAATATTTTGAAGAGGTTATCATTGCTGTAGATTACTGCCTATAACGACCTCCCAAAATTATCAGTTTTCCTTCCTGGCGGTTCCAGTAAATCACGTGATTTATTTTCGCGTTCCTTCCTTATGAGTCACATTGTGGCGAGGCTGACGTTTGCATAAATTTGCAGCCCTCTGACTGGGACTGGTAATATTAGCCAACAGTTTTTTTTTGTGCCGCCTCTTTAACACGTGATGTAACGTTAGAGACGATCGATCGCTCCTTACTCCATAAATATCTCCTCCATATTCTCCACATGCAGGGTGATTATCCATCACTTCCGGATACCGAGGTACATCAGTAAGCATACAAAATTAACTGTCTGACTCTGAAAATTAAGATCCCATGAACAGAACGACGTATATCACTGCACGCCGATCTACAGCGCTAGGCAGGTAACGGGCAACTGATTTTGGGTGCCCCTACAGGCCAGTGGCACGGTTCTTCTGGGAAAGGCCGCCAAAACCACTGCTCACTGAGTTTACAGACTATATAGTGTCAGTATTCGTTTCAGAAGCGGGTTCTGGCCTGCTGGTGGCCGAGTGTGCGTTACATGGAGGGCGTGTGTGTGTTTCAGAGCGTGGCGGTCGCGATGCTGAAGGCGCTGCGCCGGCGGCCGGTGCGGTTCGCGGCGCTGGCCGCCGCAGTGGCCGTGGCGCTGCTGTGCCTCTACTACCGCAACATGGCCGCCGCCGGGGAGTCCCCGGCGCCGGCGCCCCTGGCGGCCGCGGGCCGAAGCTCGGCGCAGGGCGGGCCGCGCGAACCGCTGCCCCAGCAGCAGCAGCCGCAGCAGCAGCAAAGCGACGGCGGCGGCGGCGGCGGCGACAGGGAGGAGGACAACGAGGTGCTGCCGCAGCCGCCGGGGGCCGGCGGAGGCGAGCCGCCCCCCGCGCTCCAGCCCCCGGAGGCGGACGACCTGCCCGACGCCGTCGTCAGCCGCGACAACTGCCCCGCGCTCGTCGTCGCCGACGCGGACGTCGACACCTCGGAGCAGTTCCGCAAGTTCGAGTTCCAGGTCAGTCGCAAGCGCTGCAGCGGCTCCCCTTCTGCCCCTCCGCACTTTAGCACGCCGCCGTCGACGCAAAAAAGTCATAAATTATTAATTTTTTATTGAACCCGCCATTCGGGGATAATTCCCTGTCACGTCTAACCAGTCATTCTGCATAATATTCATTACATACACTACGATTAGCATCATATAAGTTACATATAATACAGGATCGGACATTTCCATATTACAGCAGTCAGATATGAACGTGCGCCTAAACCCCAAATGTCTAACAATTCCCCCCACGAGCCGCCGTCTTGCTCGCGTGCCGTAGCGCTCAGTCCGGCCGCACACTTCCTGCACTGCCACACCGCGGTGCCTGAGTAAATAAATGTGCGACTAGGGCCTCCCGTCGGGTAGGCCGTTCGCCGGGTGCCAGCCTCTCGATTTGACGCCACTTCGGCGACTTGCGCGTCGATGCAGATGAAATGATGATGATGACAACACAAAACCCAGTCCCTGAGCGGAGAAAATCTCCGACAAAGCTGAGGATCGAACCCGGGCCCGTAGGATTGACATTCTGTCGCGCTGAACACATTTTTTGTTTTGTTTTAATCGTTGTGTTTGGTCGTTGCGGACTTCAGATGACATACACTACTGGCCGTTAAAATAGCTACACCACGAAGATGATGTGCTACAGACGCGAAATTTAACCAACAGGAAGATGCTGTGATATGCAAATGATTAGCTTTTCGGAGCAGTCACACAACGTTGGCGCCGGTCGCGACACCTACATGACATGAGGAAAGTTTCCAGCCGATTCCTCACACACAAGCAGCAGTTCACCGGCGTTGCCTGGTGAAACGTTGTTGCGATGCCTCGTGTAAGGAGGAGAAATGCGTACCATCACGTTTTCGAGTTTGATAAAGGTCGGATTGTAGCCTATCGCGATTGCGGTTGATCGTATCGCGACATTGCTGCTCGCGTTGGTCGAGATCCAATCACTGTTAGCAGAATATGGAATTGGTGGGTTCACGAGGGTAATACGGAACGCCGTACTGGATCCCAACGGCCTCGTATCACTAGCAGTCGAGATGACAGGCATCTTATCAGCATGGCTGTAACGGATCGTGCAGCCACGTCTCGATCCCTGAGTCGACAGATGGGGACGTTTGCAAGACGACAACCATCTGCACGAACAGTTGGACAACGTTTGCAGCAGCACCGACTATCAGCTCGGAAACCGTGGCTGCGGTTACCCTTGACGCTGCATCACAGACAGGAGCGCCTGCGATGGTGTACTCGACGACGAACATGGGTGCACGAATGGCAAAACGTAATTTTTTCGGATGAATCCAGGTTCTGTTTACAGCATCGTGATGGTCGCATCCGTGTTTGGCGACATCGCAGTGAACGCACATGTGAAGCGTGTATTCGTGATCGCCATACTGGCGTATCACCCGGCGTGATGGTATGGGGTGCCATCGGTTACACGTCTCGGTCACCTCTTGTTCGCATTGACGGCACTTTCAACAGTGGACGTTACATTTCAGATGTGTTACCACCAGTGGCTGTACCCTTCATTCGATCCCTGCGAAACCCTACATTTCAGCAGGATAATGCACGACCGCATGTTGCATGTCCTGTACGGGCCTTTCTGGATACAGAAAATGTTCGACTGCTGCCCTGGCCAGCACATTCTCCAGATCTCTCACCAATTGAAAACGTCTGGTCAATGGTGGCCGAGCAATTCGCTCGTCACAATACGCCAGTCACTACTCTTGATGAACTGTGGTATCGTGTTGAGGCTGGATGGGCAGCTGTACCTGTACACGCCATCCGAGCTCTGTTTGACTCAGTGCCCAGGCGTATCGAGGCCGTTATTACGGCCAGAGGTGGTTGTTCTGGGTACTGATTTATCAGGATCTATGCACCCAAATTGCGTGAAAATGTAATCACAGGTCAGTTCTTGTATAATATATTTGTCCAATGACTGCCCGTTTATCATCGGCATTTGCTCTTGGTGTTACAATTTTAATGGCCAGTAGTGTAATTATTTATTTTCAAAAAACCTTTCTCCCACTACTTTGTTCCCTCCCAAAAACTATGAAACTCGTAATTTTATTTTCTGACTGAGAAATCAAATGCCTGTTTTCGTAGTTCCAGCTTCGAAATTCCCTTAATATCGTCATACTTTCAAAAAGCCTTTCGTCCCCTATCACAGCCCCATGGGAGTGGTACTTCTCACAATCCCTTCTTAAGCTATGCCTACAGTGTAAGATCCACATTTTCTCCAAACTTCAATTTTCTGTCGTTAGCGGTTTGGGCTGTGCGATGTCGAGGCAATGAATCGGTCTGGCGCTATTTCACCCCATTAGATGTTGAATTTCCAAAAAACAATGATTGACGTATTTCTTCATCTCTGTCCGAAAACCGAAATACCAATTTTGGAAGCTTTAGCTTTAAAAGTACTTCCGCAGTGCAATATTTTCGTAAAACTTTGTATTCCTATGTAACCTCCTTTAGGGGTTGAGTTTGCAAAAACAGAGGAATGAGTTTTTTTTTCAGTTACTAATGGAGAAGCCAAATACAAATTTTCATACTTTTAGCATAGAAATGCTTGCATAATGAAATATTTGCAGAAAAATTTCATCCCCTATTCCACCTGTTTAGCATTGGAGGGCAGCGTGGAGGGTAAAAATCGTAGAGGGAGACCAAGAGATGAATACAGTAAGGAGATTCAGCAGGATGTAGGCTGCAGTAGGTACTAGGAGATGAAGAAGCTTGCACAGGATAGAGTAGCATGGAGAGCTGCATCAAACCAGTCTCAGGACTGAAGACAACAAGAACAACAACATTCCACCTTTATACGAGTTGAATTTCGGAAAACACTGAAACATGTATTTTTAATTTCTAACTGAGAAGCCAAATGTAAATACTTTCATAATAAAATATTTTCATAAAAAATCTGATCCCCTTAGGTGTTCAGTTTTCAGAAACACTGAAACATGTATTTTTTTTTATTTGTAACCGAGATGTCAGATAGTAATGTTTGTAGATGTATTGTGTATTAAACTGGGGACCTAGAAACGACGGAGAGGCTTTGTCCCGCCGTAGCCCTCAGTGGTTCACAACCACACAACAAGCCACAGCAGTCCACCCACCTTACCGCCACCCCACACTGAACCCAGGGTTATTGTTCGGTTCGACCCCAGTAGATTCCCCCCCCCCCCCCCTCCTCTCTCCGGGGAACGTCTCTTACTAGACAAGTGTAACCCCAAATGTTTGTGCAGTAGGGTATTTATTTAGCGTATGGCTAATACAATCATGAAATTACATATACATATGTACATATTGACACACAAGAAACTTAAGTTTGTCTTTACAACTGAATATCCAGTCCTTCAATCCAGCGCACTGCATCTGGAGTTGCAAGCAGGAAGTCCTCTTTGGCGCGGTGATAGGCTCGAATCCTGCATTCACTGACGATGTGGTGAACAGTCTGGTATGGAGACCCGCAGTCACAAGCTGGATCAGGCAGCTTGTTCCACTTAAAGAGAGCATCCCTGCATCAGCCATGGCTGGTACGGATTCTGTTGAGAGTAGACCAGGTCTTGCGTGGTAAGTCGAATCCACTTGGAAGTTTAGCACCTGAGAAGATGTTATGCAGGTGCACATCTGTCACTGCTTCCATTCTTCAAGAGGTTTGAAATCCTTAGCAACGATGTCATCAGCATCGCACAGAGTTGGATGGCGTGATTTCAGTCTCTTGCGATTTAAAAGTGGCAGGTCGCTATGCACGGGTAGGTTAGAATTCCTGGAGATCTTGTATTGTATTGTATGTGGTAGGGTAATGATAGTGTACGCATGTGTGGAGACAGTGTTTGCACAGCAATCGCCGATATAGTGTAACTGAGTCGGAAAAAGGGGAAACAGCCCGCATTCGCCGAGGCAGGTGGAAAACAGACTTAAAGACCATCCACACGCTGGCCGGCACACCGGACCTCGACACTAATCCGCTCGGGAAGCAGCGCGCTAGACCGGGCGGCTAGCCGGACAGGCTTCCGACCCATTGTGAAGACTGAACTTTGATCTCAACATCATAACTGTAGACCCACGCCTCATTACCAGCTGTGATTCTCTTGAGGAACATCTCGTTCTCATTTGCGGGGTTCAAAAGCTCTTACAGATTGCGAGGCGAAGGTGTTTCTGGTCTTGACTCAAGCTGTGGTACGAACTTGGCGGTAACACGATTCATTCCAAGATGCTGTATCAGTGTTTCATGACACGATACAACTGAATTGTTACATTCTCGTGGAATCTCTCGGACAGTCAGTCTTCGACTGGCACGTACAATTTCGTTGACGTTCCGCACATGAGCGTCGTCGGTAGATGTCGAAGGGCGCCCTGAACGAAGGTCACCTTTAACTTACGTGCTTCTACGAGGTGCATTCAAGTTCTAAGGCCTCCGACTTTTTTTCCTAATTAACTACTCACCCGAAATCGATGAAACTGGCGTTACTTCTCGACGTAATCGCCCTGCAGACGTACACATTTTTCACAACGCTGACGCCACGATTCCGTGGCACCGGCGAAGGCTTCTTTAGGAGTCTGTTTTCACCACTGGAAAATCGCTGAGGCAATAGCAGCACGGCTGGTGAATGTGCGGCCACGGAGAGTGTCTTTCATTGTTGGAAAAAGCCAAAAGTCACTAGGAGCCAGGTCAGGTGAGTAGGGAGCATGAGGAATCACTTCAAAGTTGTTATCACGAAGAAACTGATGCGTAACGTTAGCTCGATGTGCGGGTGCGCTGTCTCGGTGAAACGGCACACGCGCAGCCATTCCCGGACGTTTTTGTTGCAGTGCAGGAAGGAATTTGTTCTTCAAAACATTTTCGTAGGATGCACCTGTTACCGTAGTGCCCTTTGGAACCCAATGGGTAAGGATTACGCCCTCGCTGTCCCAGAACATGGACACTGTCATTTTTTCAGCACTGGCGGTTACCCGAAATTTTTTTGGTGGCGGTGAATCTGTGTGCTTCCATTGAGCTGACTGGCGCTCTGTTTCTGGATTGAAAAATGGCATCCACGTCTCATCCATTGTCACAACCGACGACAAGAAAGTCCCATTCGTGCTGTCGTTGCGCGTCAACATTGCTCGGCAACGTGCCACACAGGCAGCCGTGTGATCGTCCATCAGCATTCGTGGCACCCACCTGGGTGACACTTTTCGCATTTTCAGGTCGTCGTGCAGGATTGTGTGCACAGAACCCACAGAAATGCCAACTCTGGAGGCAATCTGTTCAACAGCAATTCGGCGATCCCCCAAAACAATTCTCTCCACTTTCTCGATCGTGTCGTCAGATCGGCTTGTGCGAGCCCGAGGTTGTTTCGGTTCGTCGTCACACGATGTTCTGCCTTCGTTAAACTGTCGCACCCACGAACGCATATTCGACACATCCATAACTCCGTCACCACACGTCTCCTTCACCTGTCGATGAATTTCAGTTTGGTTTCACACCACGCAAATTCAGAAAACGAATGATTGCGCGCTGTTCAAGTAAGGAAAACGTCGCCATTTTAAGTATTTAAAACAGTTCTCATTCTCGCCGCTGGCCTGTAAAATTCCATCTGCCGTACGGTGCTGCCATCTCTGGGACCTATTGACAATGAACACGGCCTCATTTTAAAACAATGCGCATGTTTCTATCTCTTTCCAGTCCGGAGAAAAAAAATCGGAGGCCTTAGAACTTGAATGCACCTCGTATTTTTAAACCATGTGAACAGTTCTTCTACTTATGGCATGCATCGGTTAGAAAAATGGTATGACTTTGAATTTTAATTTCAGACATCTGTATATGTTGCAATTGATGTACCTATGTTTTATTGTCAATTTTTTTCATTTCTTAAAGCAGCTTTTGTTTATGCCCTGTCTCTTTGTTTTAGCACCGATGATGACTGATATCAGTCGAAATCGTTTTGCAACAAGATAAATAAATTATGTTTCTGCGACTGGTTGCTACATTCTTCATAATTTTATATTCCACGGTCGCTGAACAGAAAGGGAACCTTATGGAGCCCAACATTCAAAAGGTCCTTAGGTTATTTAGGTTTAAGTAGTTCTAAGTCTAGGGGCCTGATAACCTTAGATGTTAAGTCCCATAGCCCTCAGAGCCATTTGAACCATCGCGCTTGTCTTTATTAAAATCAGGTTTATTCTTACGATGAAAGAAGTATAGTAAGTTGATGATTTGACGAAACAAGTGGACAGGCAAGAAGAATGTACACCGGTCGTTTGTCGTCAGTTGTGTTTTTGCCACTATAGTACACGCCGAAGGACAGAAGACAGCGTAACAGTAACTGCAGTAATGTTTTCTTATTTACAATACGAGTATATGTAATGTCGTACTGTATCACGTTGAAACGATATGTTGCAAGCAGTAAAGCCAGTCCTTGACTTAAAAAGTGTACCATCGTTACCTTCAACTGAAGACGGTTGAATGAATTACTGGTGTGTATTTTCCTTGCGTTTCAGTTTGTTTAGTGTCAGCTACAGCAAGTTTCGTTACCCTCGGTAACCACGCTGCATGCTGTTACAGCAGAGTCAAATGCTGTTTTGTGTTCGTTCTTAATAACTTGATGCTTACGTGAATGGTGCGTTTTTTGAACAGTTCTCGAGAAGGAGAAACGGATTACCTAACAAAAAGTACAGGGTACTGTTTAGAAAGAGAGGTAGCGCTGTACATATCTTCGTAACGAACAAAGCTACAAGAAAGCCAGTCCGTTTGGTAGCCTGACAACATTTGGTTTACGAATGTTTTGCTTTGCTTGTGGGCAAGTAGTTGTTTGCGGTGATCGCGGTAACTGTACAAACTAACATGGGACCTCGGACATACGGCGAGGATCAGTAATCAAATAGGAACGCTGGGTCGCGAACGCCGCGAGAAGGTGCTACGGTGACATGCATGTAGGCTGGTATCGCTGGAGACTGTTTCATTGGACGGTACAGTGTGTTAACTGTAAGACGGCTGAGTTGAGAGGGGAGTGTGGGGAGAGGAGGAAGCAAGCAAGCATTGGCTGACGAGGGGAGGGGACTGGAGTCGGTGGGGGGGGGGGGGGAGGGAGGGGGCAAGGCACCCCTACCAGTGCTGGCACTACAAATTGCGCGTCATGCTTACACGAAAGCAGGCGAAAGGCTTGGACGTAAAACTCGCTTTAAATGTTGTTCGTAAACGAAACTGAAATCGTGATGTACATTAAAATCTATAGTTATATATAAAAATGAATGTATGTATGTTGACTACTATGCGCTCACAAACGATTCACCCGATTGCAATGAAACTTTGGTGAGTTGTTCTCCGAACGCCCGAAAAGAATAATGAATAATGTTTCAACAGTTTGGTCACTGTAGCGAGCGTAGTGCAATTGATTAGGTAAAGGCTTGTCATGCAGCGGACCCGGGTTTGATTTGCACTGCTCGCAATTTTTTTTTTTCATTTTATTTCATTCCCCCAATGTTAAACTATTAATTATAAAATTTAAATATACAGGTCATATAGTATAACGTAACTGTCAATCTCTATATATAAAAATGAATGTATGTATGTATGCCCTCTGTGCGTTCCCAAACCATTCATCCGATTGCGATGAAATTTTGGTGATTTGTTCTCCGTACGCCCACGACGGTTCCTAGCCGAAAAAAAAAAGAAATAAGACACATTCTTGAGGAGATATGACGTCGTAAACAATGAGATGCCACCGCGGGAAAATAGCCAGATTTATGCATCCACTATTTGATGAGGATGATTCTCGGAAAACTGTTTGAATCTTCCAATGCTACGCTTGCTTTGTCCTGTGTATGTGGCAGCTCTCACTGAAGATTTGTAAAAGGGGTGAAGCAATTTTTTCTGCTCCCTTTCCCTTTCGCAGCATTCAATCACGCGCAATACAATTTTGCGAGCATCGCTACACAATACTGGTTTCCTTCTAAGCGTAGGCCTACCGAGATGGGCCAGCAACTGCCCCTTCACTCATTTTGATAATGTTTAGCACAACTGCACAATAAAAACACGCAGGACGGTACAGCGCAAAACAATAACAAAGCAGACGACAATGGCTACCTTGTACAACACAGTCAGCTACGTAATGTTGACAAGAGTCGAAACTGCGTGCCGACCGAAGCCTCCCGACGTTTACCGACTTCTACCGATTCAGGATTAGGGAGAGGTCTGCCATCTAAAAGTTTACACACTGTTCATTCTCCCAGGCCGACTTGATGATCGCACGTAATCTCGTATTCCCGGGAGAGGTTCTAGCGGTCGTGTCCAATGAAGTTACCACGGCTGTCGGCCGCCGCATTAGATTTCAGCGCGAGGGAGCAAGCACCAGCGCATTCAGCACACTGGCGTGGTGAGGGGGGGGGGGGGGGGGGGGCACATCTGCAGGCAACCTTTCCCGACCGCTGGATTGGTCGCGTTGGCCCAATCGCATGGCCTCGACGATCACCCGATGTGTCCCCCAATCGAATTTTTTTTTTCTGTGCGGCTAGAGGAAGGGACTGTACTCTGTTCACCATAAGAATAAACCGGATGTAAACAAAAACACACAGGATGATTGCTCAGAAGCCGTAGCTCTCGTCGGTCTGAGGCGCTGCAGTCATGGACTGTGCGGCTAGTCCCGGCGGAGATTCGAGTCCTCCCTCAGTCATGGGTGTGTGTGTTTGTCCTTAGGATAATTTAAGTTAAGTAGTGTGTAAGCTTAGGGACTGATGACCTTAGCAGTTAAGTTCCATAAGATTACACACACATTTAAACCTTTTTTTTTTTTTGTAGCTCTCGTACACTGGTGTTGTCCCGCTCTAGGAAGTAGGTCCAACCTATGTATTACACCTTTTATTGCGATGTGACTGTAAATGAAGCTTTAAGATATTCAAATGTGTTAACACCCGTCAGTGTTTTTCCGAATCACGCTTTAGCTACGTAATTTTTATTTCAAAAATGATGTACAGTCACAGTTTCTACAGCGTTGTGCTCTGATTGTCGCGCTGTTAAATCGCAGCAGGAAATTAGCTGAGACTGCTTTCCTGCTTCGTAGTGGTTCAAAATGGTTCAAATGGCTCTGAGCACTGTGGGACATAACAGCTGAGGTCATCAGTCCCCTAGAACTTAGAACTACTTAAACCTAACTAACCTAAGGACATCACACACATCCATGCCCGAGGCAGGATTCGAACTTGCGACCGTAGCGGTCTCGCGATTCCAACCTGAAGCGCCTAGAACCGCTCTGCCACAACGGCCGGTGCTTCGTAGTGGCACACGAGCGTGCAGCACCGTCAGTGGCCAGAAGGAAGGTGTTCTTAATGTCCTTCACAACATTTCAGAGAAAAATGAGCTTTGACGTTTCTCGAGGAACAGTATGTACTTAAATCATTTAAATATGAAGTTTATTAAATATGTGGTAATTAACTCATACTTAACCATCATTTTTTCAATAAAAATGCAGGCCTTCTGGTTTCTAATTATACAGGGTGAAGCGAAAATCGCGCACTCGGCCTTCGCATGCCAGCGATAAAAAAATGTCTCTCACAAAATTTTGCCCGGCAAGTACATCCGGCAGAAAAACGACATTAAAGAGTGGCAACACTGCAATCACGTGTATGGTACCTACCTCTGTCACGACACACACTAGTTATGCTGTACAGTTAGTGCACTAGATATGCCGGCACCGTAGTTCAGCGTGTTCGGTCAGAGGGTTTAGTTACCCTCTGTAATAAAAAAAACTGAGTGAAAAGCTCAACGAACAACCTGAACAAATGTCATGGGACGTCCGCCTCGAACATATACAACGAACAATATAGACTAAAATGAGATTAAAAAATAATAATAATAATAATAATAAAGATAGAGTCTTCGGTTAGCACGCAGGAGGTCGAGGGCTCGATCGTGGGTTGGGCCGCATTATTTTTATTTGCTGATTTCATTCTGACATTTCATGATCTAATATACACCGTTTCTTGTTTTTGTTGCCGTCTTCAGCCCTGAGACTGGTTTGATGCAGCTTTCCATGCTACTCTATCCTGTGCAAGCTTCTTCATCTCCCAGTCCCTACTGCAACCTACATCCTTCTGAATCTGCTTAGTGTATTCATCTCTTGGTCTCCCTCTACGATTTTTACCCTCCACGCTGCCCTCCAGTACAAAATTGGTGATCCCTTGATGCCTCAGAACATGTCCTACCAACCGATCCCTTCTTCCGGTCAAGTTGTGCCACTAACTCCTCCTCTCCCCAATCCTATTCAATACCTCCTCATTAGTTATGTGATCTAGCCATCTAATCTTCAGCATTCTTCTGTAGCACCACATTTCGAAAGCTTCTATTCTCTTCTTGTCTAAACTATCTATCGACCACGTTTCACTTCCATACATGGCTACACTCCATACAAATACTTTCAGAAACGACTTCCTGACACTTAATTCAATACTCGATGTTAACAAAGTTCTCTTCTTCAGAAACGCTTTCCTTGCCATTGCCAGTCTACATTTTATATCCTCTCTACTTCGACCATTATCAGTTATTTGGCTCCCCAAATAGCAAAACTCCTTTACTACTTTAAGTGTCTGACTTCCTAATCTAATTTCCTTAGCATCACCCGACTTAATTCGACTACATTCCATTATCCTCGTTTTGCTTTTGTTGATGTTCATCTTATATCCTCCTTTCAAGACAGTATCCATTCCGTTCAACTGCTCTTCAAAGTCCGTTGCTGTCTCTGACAGAATTACAATGTCATCGGCGAATCTCAAAGTTTTTATTTCTTCTCCGTGAATTTTAATACCCACTCCGAATTTTTCTTTTGTTTTCTTTACTGCTTGCTCAATATACAGATTGAATAACAGCGGGGAGAGGCTACAACCCTGTCTCACTCCCTTCCCAACCACTGCTTCTCTTTCATGGCCCTCAACTCTTACAACTGCCATCTGGTTTCTATACAAATTGTAAATAGCCTTTCGCTCCCTGTATTTTGCCCCTACCACCTTTACCATTTGAAAGAGAGTATTCCAGTCAACATTGTCAAAAGCTTTCTCTAAGTCTACAAATGCTAGAAACGTAGGTTTGCCTTTGCTTAATCTTTCTTCTAAGATAAGTCGTAAGGTCAGTATTGCCTCGCGTGTTCCAACATTTCTACGGAATCCAAACTGATCTTCCCCGAGGTCAGCTTCTACCAGTTTTTCCATTCGTCTGTAAAGAATTCGCGTTAGTATTTTGCAGCTATGACTTATTAAACTGATGGTTCGGTAATTTTCACATCTGTCAACTCCTGCTTTCTTTGGGATTGGAATTATTATATTGTTCTTGAAGTCTGAGGGTATTTCGCCTGTCTCATACATCTTGCTCACCAGATGGTAGTGTTTTGTCAGGACTGGCTCTCCCAAGGCCGTCGTAAGTTCTAATGGAGTGTTGTCTACTCCCGGGGCCTTGTTTCGGCTCAGGTCTTTGAGTGCTCTGTCAAACTCTTCACGAAGTATTGTATCTCCCATTTCATCTTCATCTACCTCTTCTTGCATTTCCATAATATTGTCCTCAAGAACATCGCCCTTGTATAAACCGTTTCTTAGGTAAAGTATGTCCTAAATTTACAACATCTTGTAACGTTGAACATAACAAATTCGTGGTTAGACTTTTACGAAATAGACAGTTGAAAGAAATGACCTGTCATAGGACAGAATAACTACAAAAACAATATCAATTTCGAGATGCTACAGATGATAGCACAGTACAATAACACAACATCTACTGGTCACTTGTACTACATGTAACATGAGTGCACAGATGATGTCGCACATTAGCAACCAGTGACAGTAGTAATGTCCATATTAATGACTGCGGAACACTTTGTCTTCAGAACAACAGAAGCTCAAAGCGACTTCCCTACACGTCCAAACACCGCGCAACTTGCCGAATTGTACATCTCTGGAACCTTCGCAGCGAAGTTGCGTGCACAGTAACAAAAGCAGCATGAACACGAGCTACCAATTGTTCCACATCCGTTGGCGGAGTAGAGTACACATGCTCCTTCAAGTGTCCCCGCAGGAATAAATACAGGGGATTTAGGTCAGGTGAATGCGGTGGCCATACAACTGGACCTCCACATCCGAGCCATTTCCCTGGAAATGTTCTGTCCAAATACTGTCGCACATTAGTTCCAGACTGTGGAGGTTTTCAATGAGAATATTGGATATATGTGTGCATGTAAATTGGAGTCTGTCATGGGCGCATTACTCCACTCACAACTACTCCCTGTCTGGTGGACAGTGCATACGCCGTCACACCTGAGCGGTGTCCGACATAACGCGCATTACCCCTCTCACAGATATTGTTCTGCATGGTTCATCCCGACACCGCTAACTGTGAAATGATCGGTTTCGATTTATACTGTTTCCCTAATGGTTATAGACTTGATGTTTCCACAATGCCATCGATAGAATAATAATAATAATAATAAATGATGAAAGATTAACAGGAAAAATTCACAAAATCATATTAAACATTTGGGAAACAGAACATATCCCTTCTGAATGGAAATGCGCACTCACCCATCCACTCCACAAAAATGGGGACAGAACTGAACCAAATAATTACTGGGGTATCTCACTCGTGCCGGTCACATATAAAATCCTATCAAAAGTTCTCGTGAATAGATTAGAAGAACAAGCTGACCCACAAATAGGAGAATACCAGGCTGCTTTTCGCAAGGGACGATCATGCATAGAGCAGATCTGGAATCTGAAAATGATTCTGCAGATGAGAAACACCCGAAACACAGTGGCCACTTTTGTAGATTTTAAAAAGGTCTACGACTCAATAGACAGAGTAGCGCTCTGCAACACGCTGGAAGAATTCAGCATTGACAGAAAGACAAGAGCAATCATTCGGGAAACATTAGCTGACACAGTGTCCGAGGTTAAATTTATGGGGGATATCTCGGAACCATTTGAAATCCAAACTGGAGTGCGACAGGGTGACGGACTTTCACCATTACTCTTCAATATCATTCTTGAAAAAATTATCAGGACATGGGAAAAAGAAGTCAAAGCAATCCAAATTGGCATTAGAAAAGATAATAGATTCAATGTGAAGTGTTTAGCTTTTGCAGATGACCTTGCAATCCTCACAAATAATAGAAAAGAACCCACTAACGCCATAGAGAAGTTACACGAAATTGCACAGAGAACTGGCCTGCAAATCTCATATGAGAAAACTCAGTACATAGAAAGAGTGCCACAAGAAAAATTGCCTATTGTGACAACCCATGGGAAAATCATACAAGTACCACATTTTAAGTACCTGGGAGAAATCATCCAGCCATCAGGGATCAACCTAAAGGCCAATGAGGAAAGAATAAAAAAACTACAGAAAGCATATCAACTCACGTGGAACTATTATAACAAAAAGTCCATATGCATTAACGCAAAATTGAGGCACTACATCACTGTCGTACTTCCGGAGGAACTGTATGCATCTGAAACAACACAAATAATTGGGCAAACTAAAATCAAAGAAATAGAGAAACAAGAAAGGAAAATTCTCAGGAAAATTTTTGGCCCGATACAAGAGCAAGGCCCCCCCATGAACCATGGACCTTGCCGTTGGTGGGGAGGCTTGCGTGCCTCAGTGATACAGATGGCCGTACCGTAGGTGCAACCACAACGGAGGGGTATCTGTTGAGAGGCCAGACAAACGTGTGGTTCCTGAAGAGGGGCAGCAGCCTTTTCAGTAGTTGCAGGGGCAACAGTTTGGATGATTGACTGATCTGGCCTTGTAACAATAACCAAAACCGCCTTGCTGTGCTGGTACTGCGAACGGCTGAAAGCAAGGGGAAACTACAGCCGTAATTTTTCCCGAGGACATGCAGCTTTACTGTATGATTAAATGATGATGGCGTCCTCTTGGGTAAAATATTCCGGAGGTAAAATAGTCCCCCATTCGGATCTCCGGGCGGGGACTACTCAAGAGGACGTCGTTATCAGGAGAAAGAAAACTGGCGTTCTACGGATCGGAGCGTGGAATGTCAGAGCCCTTAATCGGGCAGGTAGGTTAGAAAATTTAAAAAGGGAAATGGATAGGTTAAAGTTAGAGATAGTGGGAATTAGTGAAGTTCGGTGGCAGGAGGAACAAGACTTTTGGTCAGGTGAATACAGGGTTATAAATACAAAATCAAATAGGTGTAATGCAGGAGTAGGTTTAATAATGAATAAAAAAATAGGAGTGCGGGTTAGCTACTACAAACAGCATAGTGTGCGCATTATTGTGGCCAAGATAGATACAAAGCCCACGCCTATTACAGTAGTACAAGTTTATATGCCAACTAGCTCTGCAGATGACGAAGAAATTGATGAAATGAATGAAGAGATAAAAGAAATTATTCAGGTAGTGAAGGGAGACGAAAATTTAATAGTCATGGATGACTGGAATTCGTCAGTAGGAAAAGGGAGAGAAGAAAACATAATAGGTGAATATGGGTTGGGGGGAAGAAATGAAAGAGGAAGCCGCCTTGTAGGATTTTGCACAGAGCATAACTTAATCATAGCCAACACTTGGTTCAAGAATCATAAAAGAAGGTTGTATACCTGGAAGAATCCTGGAGATACTAAAAGGTATCAGATAAATTATATAATGGTAAGACAGAGATTTAGGAACCAGGTTTTAAATTGTATGACATTTCCAGGGGCAGATGTGGACTCTGACCACAATCTATTGGTTATGAACTGCAGATTGAAACTGAAGAAACTGCAAAAAAGTGGGAATCTAAGGAGATGGGACCTGGATAAACTGAAAGAACCAGAGGTTGTAGAGAGTTTTAGGGAGAGCATAAGGGAACAATTGACAGGAATGGGGGAAAGAGATACAGTAGAACAAGAATGGGTAGCTCTGAGAGATGAAGTAGTGAAGGCAGCAGACGATCAAGTAGGTAAAAAGGCGAGGGCTAATAGAAATCCTTGGGTGACAGAAGAAATATTGAATTTAATTGATGAAAGGAGAAAATATAAAAATGCAGTAAATGAAGCAGGCAAAAAGGAATACAAACGTCTCAAAAATGAGATCGGCAGGAAGTGCAAAATGGCTAAGCAGGGATGGCTAGAGGAAAAATGTAAGGATGTAGAGGCTTGTCTCACTAGGGGTAAGATAGATACTGCCTACAGGAAAATTAAAGAGACCTTTGGAGAGAAGAGAACCACTTGTATGAATATCAAGAGCTCAGATGGCAACCCAGTTCTAAGCAAAGTAGGGAAGGCAGAAAGGTGGAAGGAGTATATAGAGGGTTTATACAAGGGCGATGTACTTGAGTACAATATTATGGAAATGGAAGAGGATGTAGATGAAGACGAAATGGGAGATACGATACTGCGTGAAGAGTTTGACAGAGCACTGAAAGACCTGAGTCGAAACAAGGCCCCGGGAGTAGACAACATTCCATTAGAAGTACCAACAGCCTTGGGGGAGCCAGTCCTGACAAAACTCTACCATCTGGTGAGCAAGATGTATGAAACAGGCGAAATACCCTCAGACTTCAAGAAGAATATAATAATTCCAATCCCAAAGAAAGCAGGTGTTGACAGATGTGAAAATTACCGAACTATCAGTTTAATAAGTCACAGCTGCAAAATACTAACGCGAATTCTTTACAGGCGAATGGAAAAACTGATACAAGCCGACGTCGGGGAATATCAGTTTGGATTCTGTAGAAATGTTGGAACACGTGAGGCAATACTGAACTTACGACTTATCTTAGAAGAAAGATTAAGGAAATGCAAACCTACGTTTTTAGCATTTGTAGACTTAGAGAAAGCTTTTGACAATGTTGATTGGAATACTGTCTTTCAATTTCTGAAGGTGGCATGGGTAAAATACAGGGAGCGAAAGGCTATTTACAATTATTACAGAAACCAGATGGCAGTTATTAGAGTCGAGGGGTATGAAAGGGAAGCAACGGTTGGGAAGGGAGTGAGACAGGGTTGTAGCCTCTCCCCAATGTTATTCAATCTGTATATTGAGCAAGCAATAATGGAAAAGAAAGAAAAGTTCGGAGTAGGTATTAAAATCCATGGAGAAGAAATAAAAACTTCGAGGTTCGTCAATGACATTGTATTTCTGTCAGAGACAACAAAGCCCTTGGAAGAGCAGTTGAACGGAATGGACAGTGTCTTGAAAGGAGGGTATAAGATGAACATCAACAAAAGCAAAACGAGGATAATGGAATGTAGTCAAATTAAATCGGCTGATGCTGGGGAATTAGATTAGGAAATGAGACACTTAAAGTAGGAGGTTTGCTATTTGGGGAGCAAAATAATTGATGATGGTCGAAATAGAGAGGATATAAAATGTAGACTGGCGATGGCAAGGAAAGCGTTTCTGAAGAAGAAAAATTTGTTAACATCTAGTATTGATTTAAATGTCAGGAAGTCGTTTCTAAAAGTATTTGTATGGAGTGTAGCCATGTATGGAAGTGAAACGTGGACGATAAATAGTTTAGAGAAAAAGAGAGTAGAAGCTTTCGAAATGTGGTGCTACAGAAGAATTGTGAAGATTAGACGGGTAGATCATATGACTAATGAGGAGGTATTGAATAGAATTGGGGAGAAGAGGAGCTTGTGTCACAACTTGACTAGAAGGAGGGATCGGTTGGTAGGAGATGTTCTGAGACATCGAGGGATCACCAATTTAGTATTGGTGGGCAGCGTGGAGGGTAAAAATCGTAGACGGAGACCAAGAGATGAATACAATAAGCAGATTCAGAAGGATGTAGGTTGCAGTAGGGACTGGGAGATGAAGAAGCTTGCACAGGATAGAGTAGCATGGAGAGCTGCATCAAACCAGTCTCAGGAGTGAAGACCACAACAACAACAACAACAACATATCATTCTTTTCAAAAAAATAGATCACATTCAACGTTATATTGTTCTGTGCTTGTCGCTTTTGGCGTCTTTACTACAGCTATTCATGTCACTGCAGGTTAGTTGGACAGCTGGCTGGCCAGTGATTTCCAAGTCAAATGCGCCGCTAAGGCTGTTGTCCCGTATTATCGCTGAGTCGATGTACGCGTAAAGCGCCGCCACAAAACTTACCCTCATCATCGTACTTGACTGTGCCCGAGACAGCTTGGCTTCTGCTCCACGTGGAACGAAATCCAATGAGGTTCCAGCAAAGGCGGAAGAATACACATTGTAATGATTACATGAGATTTACTCTTGTGATGAACGGAGTGTAGTGTATGAAACATCTGATACGTCGCCGGAGGACCTAGTGGGCAGTGGGATGTGTTCCAGACACACCAGGTATCTTCGAGAGGATCCGCCGTTGAGCGCAGCGTCGATGTCGGGCGTGTCTCGATGCATCTGGACAAAACTTGAGCATTTCCTCTAGCGGACGTTCCTTTGTACCGTGTGACTCACAATGGGGGAATTCGACGTTGGGAGCACGGATTTAGTTAAAACGTTCTACAGCTTTAGTAGGCCATTAAAACATCTTGTGCAAGTAGTAAGGTGCACTAATCTGACAATTCCGAGAAAATCGCAAGAGAACTTTTCCGAATCTTTTATCTAATCGACGTATCCATGCGTAGGTGCTACAGGTTAAGAGTTCATCGTGCTCCAGAGGCTAGTGTTCGAGCTTCGTAAGACGAACGGGTATGAGGCGACGGTTTGACTCCCGATCAAACCTTCATTTTTGTAGTAAAACTGTAAATTCTGTGATAATCAAAAAATTTGCGCCCACCCTATTCGTTCTTGGTACTTGAGCACCGTCTCATCGCTACGCAGGTTAACTGTCAAATGGGGCCTGTCTCTGTGTCTGCAGCTCGAAGCGTCGAGGTGCAAGCTAGTTCCGGGCGCCTTACCAGATTGCATGTATAAGGGATTTAGCAAATCACGACAGGCATACGTTTCAGAAAAACGCTATGTGTTTCTTCATTTAATTGTCTATAAGTTCGGTTGTTGTAATAATTAAATTTAATTAACAACAGTAACTAATCAAATAACATTAAATTCAGTAAAACTTCGTGCAAATACGTGGCTTTTTTCAATTATATTGCCTCTCAAATGCCATATAAATTAAATAATATGAACAGTGATTAAAAAAATACACATTAAAAATTAAGTTTGAGAAGCAGTCGAACCGTCGCCTCACATACTGTTGTCTGACGACGCTCATACGCTGACCACTTCTTTCGTGATCTCATTTTCTTCGTTAACGTTCGTTGCATTTGTGCGGGGCGGAAGTCCCTTCACTCACGTTTATTTTTTATTTTTTCTATTACAGAGGGCAGCTAACCCTCTGACCGAATACGCTGAGCTACCGTGCCGGCATCCACTTGACCACCATGTACTCTAGCGGTCAGCAGCTCCGCGCAGATACGGGGTGATCAAAAAGTCAGTATAAATTTGAAAACTTAATAAACCACGGAGTAATGTAGATAGGGAGGTAAAAATTAACACACGTGCTTCGAATGACATGGGGTTTTATTAGAACCAAAAAAACCAAGTTCACAAAATTTCCGACAGATGGCGGTGGACAGCAAAACTGCTACCGTGAAGGGTGAGAGGTACGCCGATATGTTACAGAATCGCATCATCTCCATCCTGGCTGATAGACACCTGCTGGAACGTACGATATTTATGCAGGATGGCGCTCCACCCCATATTGCTAGACGCGTGAAAGATCTCTTGCGCGCGTCGTTTGGTGATGATCGTGTGCTCAGCCGCCACTTTAGTCATGCTTGGCCTCCCAGGTCCCCAGACCTCAGTCCGTGCGATTATTGGCTTTGGGGTTACCTGAAGTCGCAAGTGTATCGTGATCGACCGACATCTCTAGGGACGCTGAAAGACAACATCCGACGCCAATACCTCACCATAACTCCGGACATGCTTTACAGTGCTGTTCACAACATTATTCCTCTACAGCTATTGAGGAATAATGGTGGACATATTGAGCATTTCATGTAAAGAACATCATCTTTGCTTCGCCTTACTTTGTTATGCTAATTGTTGCTATTCTGATCAGATGAAGCGCCATCTCTCGGACATTTTTTCAACTTTTGTATTTTTTTGGTTCTCATTCCAAACATGTGTGTCAATTTGTACCTCTCTATTTACATTATTCCGTGATTTATTCAATTTTCAAATTTATTCTGACTTTTTGATCACCCAGTACATCATAGTCCAATTTTGGAATTGGTACTGTCTCTTCCTACCATATTGTGCGTTATGCTTCTCTTGCGATTTTGTGGGAATTGCCAGAACCGTGTACCTTATTACTTGCACACTATGTATTCTCAATGGTCTGCTAAAGGTGTGCAAAATTTGAAGTAAATATGTGATACCAACATCGTCGGTTCCCCTTGCAAGTAATTGCAGCGCAATGTATAGCCCCAGATGAACTTTCTGACGTCCCTGTTGCGACGGGGCGGTAAATCAGATAAGAAGTAGGGTTGCAGAGAGTTCTCACGAATGTACGTATACAAATGTTGGTTAAAAATGTTACTGCAAATTTTGGCTCCCACGTAAGTCTCAGGGGATGATTTCCACACTTGGTGCATTACTACACTTGCAGAACCGCGCATTTGTTATAGTTTTGAATTCATTATTCACTCAGACATAAGTACAGTTTATGGTAGGGAACAAGTATTAGGCGACTATTATAAAAAATCAGTTTTTCACGACACAGTTCAATCGCTATTTATTGGCATTGTTCTTTTCTTTCATACAATGAAATTAGCACTGGCGAGACGGTTTACAGTTTAACTTTAATAATAATTTGACTCCGAGCCCCCAATAGCAGTAGTGTAGGCTGCTGTAAACGAAAATTAATCAAACAATTCGAACAGAACCACAAGTCCCACTGCCCTTTTTCTTCTAGCAGTTTTGGCGCGAAATCACAGATCGGCACATGTTCACTTACGCCGATGTGTACCTCGTAATTCGCACTCACACAAATAATCGTAGCACTTCCAGTTCACCACATATATGCTTGCACACATGCGCTGTTAAACAATACTCTTTTGTCGAAATAAATTTTCAAACGACCACATGTGCCACCCTCAAGTGGGGCTCGCTCACCACCCAGCCTCCAAAACAACTGACCAACGACTGACCCCTGGCGAAGATGGCCGCTCGCTTATATATAGCCTCGGACGTCAACCCCCTGGTTATGCAAGTAGCAGTCTCTCCAGTTAAGGCTACAAATTTTGATGCGTACTTCCCTCGACAGAAATAAGTACACCATCGGAGCCGCGCTAAAAAGTACATCTTATTCACCATTTTACATTAATTTCTAGGATTATTCTATCGTCCATAAATCAAGTTTCAGTTTTTGGAACATTTCACCACTTAGCGCAAGTTTGTTTGTTGATACCTTTGCTGCAAAGTTTTAACATAGGACTGCATATAGCACCATGTTCAGACGTAGTCTATAGCGATCTACACATTGCGCTGCTCAAAATCTTCTTATCTATAATAATTAATTAACTATGGGCGATAAATGTTAATAACAATTTGCAAACAATGAAAACTATTGCAAGTTACATGTATAGTATAACTTAACTAGTTTAAAATACGTGTGATGCGCCCCAAAATATTATATAGTGCCGTCCTTTACGTTATGAATTTTCTACTGAATTTTATAAACAATTTTCCCTCATACTTTGTTTATAGGTCTTTGCGGGCTTAATTATTTATGAATCTTAACATATGACTACGGCACTCGATCCGCTATGACGAAACGTTTTTAATGAGTGCTCACTCATCCCTGTAAGTTGTTGTTTACTGTTTTTACTGATATTCCAGTATTCGTGATAGTAACCGATTTTGAGGTCACTGTAACTTTTGCGTCTCGTGACTTGAAATAACGGTCGATCGTTAAGAAGGTACATATTGCTGACCACAATCCACTGCCGCATCGCTCTTCACCGTAAGTCACGCAGTTTTCGCGTAATGCGCGGAAAACGAAACAATGGCTCAAGCTGCAGGCCACGTGGTCGCCTGGCAGTGGATCGTAACGCGAATCGCGCACCATGGCTCTCCACAAAGCAATCCTTGCATACTAGAAATATTCATCTGGTAACGGGAGTGTGTACCGTCACACGGTTCCTGTGCGATTACTGATCCTTATTGTATGACCAATGTGCCGTGGCTGTCCGTAAACTCACGCTGTAAAATCATACAAATAAAATTAAGTATGTCAATGAAATAAGTTAAAAAATGTTCGAGCCCTGACCGGCAGACAGTTTCTGACAGGAAGCTTTTGAAATTCCGCTGCAGAGGCAGAATGTTTGAAATATCTGTCGTCAACTCAGCGGTTACCCACGTGTCTCAATATCGATGTGTTTTGTCAGTCGGTATTGAGTTTCGGCATTTGCGTGCTACGTGGTATGTTTCAGGCAGTGCCTCTCTGTGCCACACACACACACACACACACACACACACACACACACACAGAGACACGCGTACGCACTGTCGAAGTCAGAGAATTTAGAAAACATTTTCGTCCGTCACGTACTTTTCATTCGACCATGCAGGGGCGGTATCGGTCTAATGGGGCTCCGTGGTTGGGCGCGGCTGCATTTGACGTGGCGTTCGGCGGCAGTTTGCGAGCTCGCATCCGCCAGGAACGGGTATCGGTCCGGAGCGCAGATACACGTCATCGCGTATCCCCGGCCACTGTCACGGGCAGTAATTGCTCGCTTCCCCCCTGCTGACAGATGTAACTGCGCTGCAGTGCGAACCCCTCTTTATTTGACGTGCTGTGAGCTCGCTTCACCGCCGCTGCTCCCCTAACATAATGATGTCCTCGTGCACAACATTTCACGATAGTAATGAACCGTGGTAAAAATTGCTGTTTTGAAGAGCGCGGCGCAGCGCGTAGTGTGAAGCAGTCGCCCTGCGTTTCTGGCGGTGGCGCCGATGTGGCGATCGCAGCTTTGGCGTCTCCCTATGGTGGGAAAGGGGAAAGGTTGCCTGTTCACGTGCAGTTACGGGGCGCTATGAGCTCGCTACTTGCTCAGTCTGGGTCAGCCTCTCGTGCCCAGCTTGCTAGTCTGTCTCTATTCCGCATTTGTTAGGCAGTGAGTGTCTGTCGTTCGGATCAACCTTTAAAACGGGCAATATGAGAGTTTTTCCACTCCGGCAGTAAGAGAGCGAGTGGTCGCCCGGTCGGGGCTGAGTTCCTGCATCTGAGTCTGCGCGTTAAGTCGCCAGTCTGCTCGAGTTTGCTCAGCAATGGTCATTGGCGGCTGGATCGATCGGTTGGTCGGTCGCGCACTGAGACAGAAGATGACTTGTCCGCCTGGAGCGTCGGCGCATGTGAGGTCTCCACGTGGGTCCAGTGGGCCGCGCCGTATAGCGAGGGGTAGTGGGTTCGCGGCCGACACGAGAGCAACAGGAGTCAAACCACGACATCGGCTGGATAGTGCGAGCTGCGACGCCGTGAGACGGGAGATCGGCGCGCCTTCCTGCGTCCGTTGAAGCGCCTGGCAGCGGACGGTTCGGGAGAGCGATTTGGGGGTGCTGCGCCAGGTCTTCACCAGAAATCGCAGTTTATTAGAACTAATTCGTGATATGTTGTTTCATTTACTTGTTAAATTCTACTTGTTTTCTTGGTGAAGTCTCCAGCCTTTTTGTTTTGGGGTCGTCCCACCATTCTTCTCCGTTTGCCCACCCGCGGGAAGGTGGTTGTTTATGAATTCGGTGGTCCGTTTTTCCCTTCTGGAGTAGGGGCGGGTTAGAGCAACCTGCGGTTCGGGTTGTTCGGTAATCTCGCTATCGTACGTTTGTAGCTGCCTCTGTCATATTTGTCGGATTTGGTGTGTTAACGAATTTATTGATTGGATTGTAACGGCCAAATACGTGAAATGTGTTTTGATCTTTGGAAACTCTGATATTATTGCCTATGATCTTGAGAGGCGGTATCTGTGTACTGTAGAGCATCTTAACTATTGTTTGGCCAACCTTGTAGAATTTTATATAAGATTGCATTTCATGGGCTTTTATTTAAATGATCAGTTTAGTATATAAAGTTGCCACCCTTTCACTGCAAGACTTCTCTTAGAAGTTAAAATCAAGTTGCACCTTCGGTGGCAAATTTAATGTTTTAATTTTAGGGTTTTGTACCATTTCCATCCCTCCTGTGGGGTGCATACTTTGTGTGCTTGTGTGAATTGTTAAAACTTTTAGTTTAAAGTAATCACGTGTGCCGCAAATTTGCACCAGTGTAGTCTTTCAGAGGCTGTTGTGAGCGGTCGTAACCTCGGCCGCGTCAAAAGGGAGCGGCAAGGTTCTCTGCCCGAAAGCTCATACACTCAAAAAAAATTATAATTTTAAATGTTTCTGAAAAAAAAAGGTTTTAGGCACTATTAAAGTGAATAAAATTCCCATTTGTAAAAGGAATTTGGTTATGATTTCATCAGTTACTCCCTGGCAACCACTTCCATGCTTACATAGTGTGATTAAATGTGTTAATGTTCTTGATGAATCTCTAGTAAATAAAGTAAATTCTTTAAGAATAGGTTTTGAAAGTAAATTCACGATTCAAGTAACACTTACGAAGCTAGCGATCTGTTGCACAGAACAAGCTTTCTGTTGCCCGCATGCATTCTGGAGAAACGTACCAAGACGTGAGGCAATACGACTGATATTAGAAAAAACTGTACCACTGTACTCCTGTAAAGACAAGTCGTAATTTAACATTGTTGCCAAAAATGTCGAAACGTTGTCCTCCAATGTACTTCGTATTTTTACAACAACACTTCACCAACTTATTTCAAATTTCTACACAGTGCTCCAATAGGCATCCAGACAGACATAGGCTATATACTTTGTTAAACAACACATGTACATGTATTTCTCCAAATTTAAACTGTTGAGCCACAACTTTATGACCACCTGCTTAATAGCTTCTTTGTCCGCACTGACTGTGCGTATCAGAGATTCGTCAGTTTGTTGGTAGGTTTATGGAGGTATGTGGCATTAGATGTCTAGGCACAGCTCACGTAATTTGCTTAACTAATGGACAGCTGATTTGCGTACGCGGTGATGGCGCCCGATAGCGACCCAGATGGCTTCCGTAGGATTTATATCAGTTTTTCAAGGCCTATCCACTGTGCCAAACCATAATTCAACCTGAGGGGGGTGCGATGGGGAGGTTCGCTTGTAAGGTACGACTCGTACGCGACTCAACTGCGCATGCGCAAGAGCCCGCCCGCAACTTCTCAAACGAATCTAATTTAAACAGCTGTCCCGTCACGTTCATCGACGGCAATTTGTTGTTATGAAGTATTGCACAGTGTACCTAAAGCCATCGACAAACTTTGCTGGTAGCAGACGCTTATATGAGCACTGTGTTTTGTTGTTGTATGTGGTGCATTTCCTTTGAAACTTTTTTTATTTTCGTTTTTTGTCGTTAATTTTTTGTTGCTGCAGTATTATTCTGCAGTAGCGGGATACAGTAACATCCTTTGTTAGAGTATCAGTTATTACCAGTCAAAATGACAAAAGATTAACTGAAAACTAAAACAATGAAAAACTCCCGGAATTTTAAAAAATTCCCGTGTTTTTCCCGGTTTTCTCCTGGATGAAAACATTCCCGGGTATTTCCTGGATCTCCCGGTTGTCCACGTGGTATACACCCTGAATATTATATCAGGTATGAATTTCCTTCGCTTGAAAATAAATACTTAGCTGTCACATTGCGATTGTGAAAAATTGGATAGTAAAAGGACACTTTGATCCCAGTTACCACATCCAGTGCCGTCTACTATTTCCATTCTATACTCTGCAAACCACGGTGAGGTGCATGGCAGAGGGTACATCCCACTCTACCAGTTATTAGGGTTTCTTCCTGTTCCATTCGCGTATGGAGCGAGGTAAGAATAATTGTCTGAATGCCTCTTCGCATGCAGTAATTATTCTAATCTTATCCTCATTAATCGTATGTGAGCGACAAGTAGCGGATTGTAGTACATTCCTAGAGACATCATTTAAAGCTAGTTGTTGCAACTTCGACTTTCTCGGGATACTTTGTCTGTCTTCAAGAGGCTGCCAGTTCAGTTCCTTCACTATCTCTGACACTCCCCCATGGATTAAACAAACTTGTGACCATTCGTGCTGCCCTTCTCTGTACAAATTCAGTATCCCCTGTTAGTCCTATCTGGTATGGGTCCCACACACTTGAGCAATATTCCAGAACTGGTCGCACGAGTTATTTTAAGCAATCGCCATTGTGGACTGATTGCACTTCCCCAGTGTTCTACCAATTAACCGTAGTCTACCACGTGGTTCACCCACGACTGAACCTGTGTGATCATTCCATTTCATATCTCTACAGAGCCTTACACTCAGGTATTTGTATGAGTTGGCCGATTCCAACAGTGACTCATTGATGTTATAGGATACTACGTTTTTTAGTTGTGTGAAGAACAAAGTTTTACATTTCTGAACATCTAGAGCAAGCTGCCAATCTTTGCACCGTGTTCAAATCTTTTCGAAATCTGACTGCAGCTTCTCTCAGACAGTACTTCACCATAGATAACTGCATCACCTGCAAAAAGCCTGACTTTTACTATTAATATTATTTGCAAGGTGATTAATAGAAAACATGAACAGCAAGGATCTCAATACACTTCCCAGGGGCACACCCGAAGTTACTTCTATATGTATACAGGGTGAGTCACCTAACATTACCGCTGGATTTATTTCGTAAACCACATCAAATACTGACGAACCGATTCCACAGACCGAACGTGAGGAGAGGGGCTAGTGTAATTAGTTAATACAAACCATAAAAAAATGTACGGAAGTATGTTTTTTAACACAAACCTACGTTTTTTTAAATGGAACCCCGTTAGTTTTGTTAGCACATCTTTATGCACATCTTTATGCGTCCTCCACGTCCTATGAAACGCCCGTAGAACATCCTGTCAAGGGTCAGCCTAGTGTTAATTGCGGAATGTGCAGGTGCACCATCATGCTGATACCACACACGTCGATGTGTTTCCAGTGGGACACACTCTATTTCACTCCGTAATTGAAGACGGAAACCGCGTGTGTACGTGTACCTCAACCCTCATGGTAATGTACATGTGCGTCAGTGAAAAAGACCAGTAAAAAGGTGTTAGCATGTGGACGTAATGTGCTGTTCCAGTGTCTTCTGTCCCTAAGGTCCATCACCGTTCCCTTTGGATCCCTACGTAATTCGGTGCTCTCCGATACACACGATCGAACAGCGGAGGAGTGGTACTCAAGCGTCAACTTTAGGTTGCAATATCTCCGGATGTAATGAACATTTTACAGTGCAACAAACGGCACTGATTACGTATTTGTTTATATGTTCAGATGTGCTAACAAAACTAACGTGGTTCCATTTAAAAACGTAGGTTTGTGATAAAAAACATACTTCCGTGCATTTTTTTAATGGTTTGTATTAACCAGTTACACTAGCCCCTCTCCTCACGTTCGGTCTGTGGAATCGTTTCGTCAGTATTTGATGTGGTTTACGAAATATATCCAGCGGTAACGTTAGGTGACTCACCCCGTATATGCGATGACTCTCTATCCAAGGTAGTATGTTGCGTCGTCCTCACCAAAAAGTCCTTTGTCTAGTCATAAATTTCACTTGATACGCGATATTATGGAACTTTTTATACTACGCGTAGGTACGGTACTGTATCAAACGCTTTTGGAAATCAAGAAACACTGCATCTACCTGGTTGCCTTGATCCGTAGCTTTCAGTATGTCATCTGAGAAAAAAGATCGATGTTTCGGAAGTCTGTGGTGGTTGGTACTGAGGAGCTCATTCTGTTGATGACACCTCTCTATGCTAGAGCTCAGAATATTTTCTGAGGTTGTACAGCAGATCGACGTCATGAGTATTGGACGGTAGTTTTCTGGATCACTTCTGCTACCATTCTTGTAGACATACGTGACCTGCGCTTTTTTTTCCAAAGATTGTCCTTTGTAGAGAAACAATTGAAATCGGACTTAGGCATTGCAGCTTTTGCTTTGCTACCCTCTATTTCAGCTCCTGCCTCATTTGCTATACACTGGATTTTGGTGCCACTAAAAGCCTTTACATACTACCAGAATTTCTTTGGGTTCTGTGAAAGATCATTTGGCAATATTGTGCTACAGAAGTCATTGAAGGCTTTGTGCATTGCCCTCTTGACCGCCAAATCCGTTTCATTCAGTATCTCTCTTTATCTGTGCTTTGTTTTACGCGTTTTATGCAGTAATGTCTGTTTCTTTAGAAGTTTGCCGGCCGCTGTGGCCGAGCGGTTCTTGATGCTTCAGTCCGGAACCGGGCGACTGCTACGGTCGCAGGTACGAATCCTCTCTATTTCAGCTCCTGCCTCATTTGCTATACACTGGATTTTGGTGCCACTAAAAGCCTTTACATACTACCAGAATTTCTTTGGGTTCTGTGAAAGATCATTTGGCAATATTGTGCTACAGAAGTCATTGAAGGCTTCACGCATTGCCCTCTTGACCGCCAAATCCGTTTCATTCAGTATCTCTCTTTATCTGTGCTTCGTTTTACGCGTTTTATGCAGTAATGTCTGTTTCTTTAGAAGTTTGCCGGCCGCTGTGGCCGAGCGGTTCTTGATGCTTCAGTCCGGAACAGGGCGACTGCTACGGTCGCAGGTACGAATCCTCTCTATTTCAGCTCCTGCCTCATTTGCTATACACTGGATTTTGGTGCCACTAAAAGCCTTTACATACTACCAGAATTTCTTTGGGTTCTGTGAAAGATCATTTGGCAATATTGTGCTACAGAAGTCATTGAAGGCTTCACGCATTGCCCTCTTGACCGCCAAATCCGTTTCATTCAGTATCTCTCTTTATCTGTGCTTTGTTTTACGCGTTTTATGCAGTAATGTCTGTTTCTTTAGAAGTTTGCCGGCCGCTGTGGCCGAGCGGTTCTTGATGCTTCAGTCCGGAACAGGGCGACTGCTACGGTCGCAGGTACGAATCCTCTCTATTTCAGCTCCTGCCTCATTTGCTATACACTGGATTTTGGTGCCACTAAAAGCCTTTACATACTACCAGAATTTCTTTGGGTTCTGTGAAAGATCATTTGGCAATATTGTGCTACAGAAGTCATTGAAGGCTTCACGCATTGCCCTCTTGACCGCCAAATCCGTTTCATTCAGTATCTCTCTTTATCTGTGCTTTGTTTTACGCGTTTTATGCAGTAATGTCTGTTTCTTTAGAAGTTTGCCGGCCGCTGTGGCCGAGCGGTTCTTGATGCTTCAGTCCGGAACAGGGCGACTGCTACGGTCGCAGGTACGAATCCTCTCTATTTCAGCTCCTGCCTCATTTGCTATACACTGGATTTTGGTGCCACTAAAAGCCTTTACATACTACCAGAATTTCTTTGGGTTCTGTGAAAGATCATTTGGCAATATTGTGCTACAGAAGTCATTGAAGGCTTCACGCATTGCCCTCTTGACCGCCAAATCCGTTTCATTCAGTATCTCTCTTTATCTGTGCTTTGTTTTACGCGTTTTATGCAGTAATGTCTGTTTCTTTAGAAGTTTGCCGGCCGCTGTGGCCGAGCGGTTCTTGATGCTTCAGTCCGGAACAGGGCGACTGCTACGGTCGCAGGTACGAATCCTCTCTATTTCAGCTCCTGCCTCATTTGCTATACACTGGATTTTGGTGCCACTAAAAGCCTTTACATACTACCAGAATTTCTTTGGGTTCTGTGAAAGATCATTTGGCAATATTGTGCTACAGAAGTCATTGAAGGCTTCACGCATTGCCCTCTTGACCGCCAAATCCGTTTCATTCAGTATCTCTCTTTATCTGTGCTTTGTTTTACGCGTTTTATGCAGTAATGTCTGTTTCTTTAGAAGTTTGCCGGCCGCTGTGGCCGAGCGGTTCTTGATGCTTCAGTCCGGAACAGGGCGACTGCTACGGTCGCAGGTACGAATCCTCTCTATTTCAGCTCCTGCCTCATTTGCTATACACTGGATTTTGGTGCCACTAAAAGCCTTTACATACTACCAGAATTTCTTTGGGTTCTGTGAAAGATCATTTGGCAATATTGTGCTACAGAAGTCATTGAAGGCTTCACGCATTGCCCTCTTGACCGCCAAATCCGTTTCATTCAGTATCTCTCTTTATCTGTGCTTTGTTTTACGCGTTTTATGCAGTAATGTCTGTTTCTTTAGAAGTTTGCCGGCCGCTGTGGCCGAGCGGTTCTTGATGCTTCAGTCCGGAACAGGGCGACTGCTACGGTCGCAGGTACGAATCCTCTCTATTTCAGCTCCTGCCTCATTTGCTATACACTGGATTTTGGTGCCACTAAAAGCCTTTACATACTACCAGAATTTCTTTGGGTTCTGTGAAAGATCATTTGGCAATATTGTGCTACAGAAGTCATTGAAGGCTTCACGCATTGCCCTCTTGACCGCCAAATCCGTTTCATTCAGTATCTCTCTTTATCTGTGCTTTGTTTTACGCGTTTTATGCAGTAATGTCTGTTTCTTTAGAAGTTTGCCGGCCGCTGTGGCCGAGCGGTTCTTGATGCTTCAGTCCGGAACAGGGCGACTGCTACGGTCGCAGGTACGAATCCTCTCTATTTCAGCTCCTGCCTCATTTGCTATACACTGGATTTTGGTGCCACTAAAAGCCTTTACATACTACCAGAATTTCTTTGGGTTCTGTGAAAGATCATTTGGCAATATTGTGCTACAGAAGTCATTGAAGGCTTCACGCATTGCCCTCTTGACCGCCAAATCCGTTTCATTCAGTATCTCTCTTTATCTGTGCTTTGTTTTACGCGTTTTATGCAGTAATGTCTGTTTCTTTAGAAGTTTGCCGGCCGCTGTGGCCGAGCGGTTCTTGATGCTTCAGTCCGGAACAGGGCGACTGCTACGGTCGCAGGTACGAATCCTCTCTATTTCAGCTCCTGCCTCATTTGCTATACACTGGATTTTGGTGCCACTAAAAGCCTTTACATACTACCAGAATTTCTTTGGGTTCTGTGAAAGATCATTTGGCAATATTGTGCTACAGAAGTCATTGAAGGCTTCACGCATTGCCCTCTTGACCGCCAAATCCGTTTCATTCAGTATCTCTCTTTATCTGTGCTTTGTTTTACGCGTTTTATGCAGTAATGTCTGTTTCTTTAGAAGTTTGCCGGCCGCTGCGGCCGAGCGGTTCTTGATGCTTCAGTCCGGAACAGGGCGACTGCTACGGTCGCAGGTACGAATCCTCTCTATTTCAGCTCCTGCCTCATTTGCTATACACTGGATTTTGGTGCCACTAAAAGCCTTTACATACTACCAGAATTTCTTTGGGTTCTGTGAAAGATCATTTGGCAATATTGTGCTACAGAAGTCATTGAAGGCTTCACGCATTGCCCTCTTGACCGCCAAATCCGTTTCATTCAGTATCTCTCTTTATCTGTGCTTTGTTTTACGCGTTTTATGCAGTAATGTCTGTTTCTTTAGAAGTTTGCCGGCCGCTGTGGCCGAGCGGTTCTTGATGCTTCAGTCCGGAACAGGGCGACTGCTACGGTCGCAGGTACGAATCCTCTCTATTTCAGCTCCTGCCTCATTTGCTATACACTGGATTTTGGTGCCACTAAAAGCCTTTACATACTACCAGAATTTCTTTGGGTTCTGTGAAAGATCATTTGGCAATATTGTGCTACAGAAGTCATTGAAGGCTTCACGCATTGCCCTCTTGACCGCCAAATCCGTTTCATTCAGTATCTCTCTTTATCTGTGCTTTGTTTTACGCGTTTTATGCAGTAATGTCTGTTTCTTTAGAAGTTTGCCGGCCGCTGTGGCCGAGCGGTTCTTGATGCTTCAGTCCGGAACAGGGCGACTGCTACGGTCGCAGGTACGAATCCTCTCTATTTCAGCTCCTGCCTCATTTGCTATACACTGGATTTTGGTGCCACTAAAAGCCTTTACATACTACCAGAATTTCTTTGGGTTCTGTGAAAGATCATTTGGCAATATTGTGCTACAGAAGTCATTGAAGGCTTCACGCATTGCCCTCTTGACCGCCAAATCCGTTTCATTCAGTATCTCTCTTTATCTGTGCTTTGTTTTACGCGTTTTATGCAGTAATGTCTGTTTCTTTAGAAGTTTGCCGGCCGCTGTGGCCGAGCGGTTCTTGATGCTTCAGTCCGGAACAGGGCGACTGCTACGGTCGCAGGTACGAATCCTCTCTATTTCAGCTCCTGCCTCATTTGCTATACACTGGATTTTGGTGCCACTAAAAGCCTTTACATACTACCAGAATTTCTTTGGGTTCTGTGAAAGATCATTTGGCAATATTGTGCTACAGAAGTCATTGAAGGCTTCACGCATTGCCCTCTTGACCGCCAAATCCGTTTCATTCAGTATCTCTCTTTATCTGTGCTTTGTTTTACGCGTTTTATGCAGTAATGTCTGTTTCTTTAGAAGTTTGCCGGCCGCTGTGGCCGAGCGGTTCTTGATGCTTCAGTCCGGAACAGGGCGACTGCTACGGTCGCAGGTACGAATCCTCTCTATTTCAGCTCCTGCCTCATTTGCTATACACTGGATTTTGGTGCCACTAAAAGCCTTTACATACTACCAGAATTTCTTTGGGTTCTGTGAAAGATCATTTGGCAATATTGTGCTACAGAAGTCATTGAAGGCTTCACGCATTGCCCTCTTGACCGCCAAATCCGTTTCATTCAGTATCTCTCTTTATCTGTGCTTTGTTTTACGCGTTTTATGCAGTAATGTCTGTTTCTTTAGAAGTTTGCCGGCCGCTGTGGCCGAGCGGTTCTTGATGCTTCAGTCCGGAACAGGGCGACTGCTACGGTCGCAGGTACGAATCCTCTCTATTTCAGCTCCTGCCTCATTTGCTATACACTGGATTTTGGTGCCACTAAAAGCCTTTACATACTACCAGAATTTCTTTGGGTTCTGTGAAAGATCATTTGGCAATATTGTGCTACAGAAGTCATTGAAGGCTTCACGCATTGCCCTCTTGACCGCCAAATCCGTTTCATTCAGTATCTCTCTTTATCTGTGCTTTGTTTTACGCGTTTTATGCAGTAATGTCTGTTTCTTTAGAAGTTTGCCGGCCGCTGTGGCCGAGCGGTTCTTGATGCTTCAGTCCGGAACAGGGCGACTGCTACGGTCGCAGGTACGAATCCTCTCTATTTCAGCTCCTGCCTCATTTGCTATACACTGGATTTTGGTGCCACTAAAAGCCTTTACATACTACCAGAATTTCTTTGGGTTCTGTGAAAGATCATTTGGCAATATTGTGCTACAGAAGTCATTGAAGGCTTCACGCATTGCCCTCTTGACCGCCAAATCCGTTTCATTCAGTATCTCTCTTTATCTGTGCTTTGTTTTACGCGTTTTATGCAGTAATGTCTGTTTCTTTAGAAGTTTGCCGGCCGCTGTGGCCGAGCGGTTCTTGATGCTTCAGTCCGGAACAGGGCGACTGCTACGGTCGCAGGTACGAATCCTCTCTATTTCAGCTCCTGCCTCATTTGCTATACACTGGATTTTGGTGCCACTAAAAGCCTTTACATACTACCAGAATTTCTTTGGGTTCTGTGAAAGATCATTTGGCAATATTGTGCTACAGAAGTCATTGAAGGCTTCACGCATTGCCCTCTTGACCGCCAAATCCGTTTCATTCAGTATCTCTCTTTATCTGTGCTTTGTTTTACGCGTTTTATGCAGTAATGTCTGTTTCTTTAGAAGTTTGCCGGCCGCTGTGGCCGAGCGGTTCTTGATGCTTCAGTCCGGAACAGGGCGACTGCTACGGTCGCAGGTACGAATCCTCTCTATTTCAGCTCCTGCCTCATTTGCTATACACTGGATTTTGGTGCCACTAAAAGCCTTTACATACTACCAGAATTTCTTTGGGTTCTGTGAAAGATCATTTGGCAATATTGTGCTACAGAAGTCATTGAAGGCTTCACGCATTGCCCTCTTGACCGCCAAATCCGTTTCATTCAGTATCTCTCTTTATCTGTGCTTTGTTTTACGCGTTTTATGCAGTAATGTCTGTTTCTTTAGAAGTTTGCCGGCCGCTGTGGCCGAGCGGTTCTTGATGCTTCAGTCCGGAACAGGGCGACTGCTACGGTCGCAGGTACGAATCCTCTCTATTTCAGCTCCTGCCTCATTTGCTATACACTGGATTTTGGTGCCACTAAAAGCCTTTACATACTACCAGAATTTCTTTGGGTTCTGTGAAAGATCATTTGGCAATATTGTGCTACAGAAGTCATTGAAGGCTTCACGCATTGCCCTCTTGACCGCCAAATCCGTTTCATTCAGTATCTCTCTTTATCTGTGCTTTGTTTTACGCGTTTTATGCAGTAATGTCTGTTTCTTTAGAAGTTTGCCGGCCGCTGTGGCCGAGCGGTTCTTGATGCTTCAGTCCGGAACAGGGCGACTGCTACGGTCGCAGGTACGAATCCTCTCTATTTCAGCTCCTGCCTCATTTGCTATACACTGGATTTTGGTGCCACTAAAAGCCTTTACATACTACCAGAATTTCTTTGGGTTCTGTGAAAGATCATTTGGCAATATTGTGCTACAGAAGTCATTGAAGGCTTCACGCATTGCCCTCTTGACCGCCAAATCCGTTTCATTCAGTATCTCTCTTTATCTGTGCTTTGTTTTACGCGTTTTATGCAGTAATGTCTGTTTCTTTAGAAGTTTGCCGGCCGCTGTGGCCGAGCGGTTCTTGATGCTTCAGTCCGGAACAGGGCGACTGCTACGGTCGCAGGTACGAATCCTCTCTATTTCAGCTCCTGCCTCATTTGCTATACACTGGATTTTGGTGCCACTAAAAGCCTTTACATACTACCAGAATTTCTTTGGGTTCTGTGAAAGATCATTTGGCAATATTGTGCTACAGAAGTCATTGAAGGCTTCACGCATTGCCCTCTTGACCGCCAAATCCGTTTCATTCAGTATCTCTCTTTATCTGTGCTTTGTTTTACGCGTTTTATGCAGTAATGTCTGTTTCTTTAGAAGTTTGCCGGCCGCTGTGGCCGAGCGGTTCTTGATGCTTCAGTCCGGAACAGGGCGACTGCTACGGTCGCAGGTACGAATCCTCTCTATTTCAGCTCCTGCCTCATTTGCTATACACTGGATTTTGGTGCCACTAAAAGCCTTTACATACTACCAGAATTTCTTTGGGTTCTGTGAAAGATCATTTGGCAATATTGTGCTACAGAAGTCATTGAAGGCTTCACGCATTGCCCTCTTGACCGCCAAATCCGTTTCATTCAGTATCTCTCTTTATCTGTGCTTTGTTTTACGCGTTTTATGCAGTAATGTCTGTTTCTTTAGAAGTTTGCCGGCCGCTGTGGCCGAGCGGTTCTTGATGCTTCAGTCCGGAACAGGGCGACTGCTACGGTCGCAGGTACGAATCCTCTCTATTTCAGCTCCTGCCTCATTTGCTATACACTGGATTTTGGTGCCACTAAAAGCCTTTACATACTACCAGAATTTCTTTGGGTTCTGTGAAAGATCATTTGGCAATATTGTGCTACAGAAGTCATTGAAGGCTTCACGCATTGCCCTCTTGACCGCCAAATCCGTTTCATTCAGTATCTCTCTTTATCTGTGCTTTGTTTTACGCGTTTTATGCAGTAATGTCTGTTTCTTTAGAAGTTTGCCGGCCGCTGTGGCCGAGCGGTTCTTGATGCTTCAGTCCGGAACAGGGCGACTGCTACGGTCGCAGGTACGAATCCTCTCTATTTCAGCTCCTGCCTCATTTGCTATACACTGGATTTTGGTGCCACTAAAAGCCTTTACATACTACCAGAATTTCTTTGGGTTCTGTGAAAGATCATTTGGCAATATTGTGCTACAGAAGTCATTGAAGGCTTCACGCATTGCCCTCTTGACCGCCAAATCCGTTTCATTCAGTATCTCTCTTTATCTGTGCTTTGTTTTACGCGTTTTATGCAGTAATGTCTGTTTCTTTAGAAGTTTGCCGGCCGCTGTGGCCGAGCGGTTCTTGATGCTTCAGTCCGGAACAGGGCGACTGCTACGGTCGCAGGTACGAATCCTCTCTATTTCAGCTCCTGCCTCATTTGCTATACACTGGATTTTGGTGCCACTAAAAGCCTTTACATACTACCAGAATTTCTTTGGGTTCTGTGAAAGATCATTTGGCAATATTGTGCTACAGAAGTCATTGAAGGCTTCACGCATTGCCCTCTTGACCGCCAAATCCGTTTCATTCAGTATCTCTCTTTATCTGTGCTTTGTTTTACGCGTTTTATGCAGTAATGTCTGTTTCTTTAGAAGTTTGCCGGCCGCTGTGGCCGAGCGGTTCTTGATGCTTCAGTCCGGAACAGGGCGACTGCTACGGTCGCAGGTACGAATCCTCTCTATTTCAGCTCCTGCCTCATTTGCTATACACTGGATTTTGGTGCCACTAAAAGCCTTTACATACTACCAGAATTTCTTTGGGTTCTGTGAAAGATCATTTGGCAATATTGTGCTACAGAAGTCATTGAAGGCTTCACGCATTGCCCTCTTGACCGCCAAATCCGTTTCATTCAGTATCTCTCTTTATCTGTGCTTTGTTTTACGCGTTTTATGCAGTAATGTCTGTTTCTTTAGAAGTTTGCCGGCCGCTGTGGCCGAGCGGTTCTTGATGCTTCAGTCCGGAACAGGGCGACTGCTACGGTCGCAGGTACGAATCCTCTCTATTTCAGCTCCTGCCTCATTTGCTATACACTGGATTTTGGTGCCACTAAAAGCCTTTACATACTACCAGAATTTCTTTGGGTTCTGTGAAAGATCATTTGGCAATATTGTGCTACAGAAGTCATTGAAGGCTTCACGCATTGCCCTCTTGACCGCCAAATCCGTTTCATTCAGTATCTCTCTTTATCTGTGCTTTGTTTTACGCGTTTTATGCAGTAATGTCTGTTTCTTTAGAAGTTTGCCGGCCGCTGTGGCCGAGCGGTTCTTGATGCTTCAGTCCGGAACAGGGCGACTGCTACGGTCGCAGGTACGAATCCTCTCTATTTCAGCTCCTGCCTCATTTGCTATACACTGGATTTTGGTGCCACTAAAAGCCTTTACATACTACCAGAATTTCTTTGGGTTCTGTGAAAGATCATTTGGCAATATTGTGCTACAGAAGTCATTGAAGGCTTCACGCATTGCCCTCTTGACCGCCAAATCCGTTTCATTCAGTATCTCTCTTTATCTGTGCTTTGTTTTACGCGTTTTATGCAGTAATGTCTGTTTCTTTAGAAGTTTGCCGGCCGCTGTGGCCGAGCGGTTCTTGATGCTTCAGTCCGGAACAGGGCGACTGCTACGGTCGCAGGTACGAATCCTCTCTATTTCAGCTCCTGCCTCATTTGCTATACACTGGATTTTGGTGCCACTAAAAGCCTTTACATACTACCAGAATTTCTTTGGGTTCTGTGAAAGATCATTTGGCAATATTGTGCTACAGAAGTCATTGAAGGCTTCACGCATTGCCCTCTTGACCGCCAAATCCGTTTCATTCAGTATCTCTCTTTATCTGTGCTTTGTTTTACGCGTTTTATGCAGTAATGTCTGTTTCTTTAGAAGTTTGCCGGCCGCTGTGGCCGAGCGGTTCTTGATGCTTCAGTCCGGAACAGGGCGACTGCTACGGTCGCAGGTACGAATCCTCTCTATTTCAGCTCCTGCCTCATTTGCTATACACTGGATTTTGGTGCCACTAAAAGCCTTTACATACTACCAGAATTTCTTTGGGTTCTGTGAAAGATCATTTGGCAATATTGTGCTACAGAAGTCATTGAAGGCTTCACGCATTGCCCTCTTGACCGCCAAATCCGTTTCATTCAGTATCTCTCTTTATCTGTGCTTTGTTTTACGCGTTTTATGCAGTAATGTCTGTTTCTTTAGAAGTTTGCCGGCCGCTGTGGCCGAGCGGTTCTTGATGCTTCAGTCCGGAACAGGGCGACTGCTACGGTCGCAGGTACGAATCCTCTCTATTTCAGCTCCTGCCTCATTTGCTATACACTGGATTTTGGTGCCACTAAAAGCCTTTACATACTACCAGAATTTCTTTGGGTTCTGTGAAAGATCATTTGGCAATATTGTGCTACAGAAGTCATTGAAGGCTTCACGCATTGCCCTCTTGACCGCCAAATCCGTTTCATTCAGTATCTCTCTTTATCTGTGCTTTGTTTTACGCGTTTTATGCAGTAATGTCTGTTTCTTTAGAAGTTTGCCGGCCGCTGTGGCCGAGCGGTTCTTGATGCTTCAGTCCGGAACAGGGCGACTGCTACGGTCGCAGGTACGAATCCTCTCTATTTCAGCTCCTGCCTCATTTGCTATACACTGGATTTTGGTGCCACTAAAAGCCTTTACATACTACCAGAATTTCTTTGGGTTCTGTGAAAGATCATTTGGCAATATTGTGCTACAGAAGTCATTGAAGGCTTCACGCATTGCCCTCTTGACCGCCAAATCCGTTTCATTCAGTATCTCTCTTTATCTGTGCTTTGTTTTACGCGTTTTGTGCAGTAATGTCTGTTTCTTTAGAAGTTTGCCGGCCGCTGTGGCCGAGCGGTTCTTGATGCTTCAGTCCGGAACAGGGCGACTGCTACGGTCGCAGGTACGAATCCTCTCTATTTCAGCTCCTGCCTCATTTGCTATACACTGGATTTTGGTGCCACTAAAAGCCTTTACATACTACCAGAATTTCTTTGGGTTCTGTGAAAGATCATTTGGCAATATTGTGCTACAGAAGTCATTGAAGGCTTCACGCATTGCCCTCTTGACCGCCAAATCCGTTTCATTCAGTATCTCTCTTTATCTGTGCTTTGTTTTACGCGTTTTATGCAGTAATGTCTGTTTCTTTAGAAGTTTGCCGGCCGCTGTGGCCGAGCGGTTCTTGATGCTTCAGTCCGGAACAGGGCGACTGCTACGGTCGCAGGTACGAATCCTCTCTATTTCAGCTCCTGCCTCATTTGCTATACACTGGATTTTGGTGCCACTAAAAGCCTTTACATACTACCAGAATTTCTTTGGGTTCTGTGAAAGATCATTTGGCAATATTGTGCTACAGAAGTCATTGAAGGCTTCACGCATTGCCCTCTTGACCGCCAAATCCGTTTCATTCAGTATCTCTCTTTATCTGTGCTTTGTTTTACGCGTTTTATGCAGTAATGTCTGTTTCTTTAGAAGTTTGCCGGCCGCTGTGGCCGAGCGGTTCTTGATGCTTCAGTCCGGAACAGGGCGACTGCTACGGTCGCAGGTACGAATCCTCTCTATTTCAGCTCCTGCCTCATTTGCTATACACTGGATTTTGGTGCCACTAAAAGCCTTTACATACTACCAGAATTTCTTTGGGTTCTGTGAAAGATCATTTGGCAATATTGTGCTACAGAAGTCATTGAAGGCTTCACGCATTGCCCTCTTGACCGCCAAATCCGTTTCATTCAGTATCTCTCTTTATCTGTGCTTTGTTTTACGCGTTTTATGCAGTAATGTCTGTTTCTTTAGAAGTTTGCCGGCCGCTGTGGCCGAGCGGTTCTTGATGCTTCAGTCCGGAACAGGGCGACTGCTACGGTCGCAGGTACGAATCCTCTCTATTTCAGCTCCTGCCTCATTTGCTATACACTGGATTTTGGTGCCACTAAAAGCCTTTACATACTACCAGAATTTCTTTGGGTTCTGTGAAAGATCATTTGGCAATATTGTGCTACAGAAGTCATTGAAGGCTTCACGCATTGCCCTCTTGACCGCCAAATCCGTTTCATTCAGTATCTCTCTTTATCTGTGCTTTGTTTTACGCGTTTTATGCAGTAATGTCTGTTTCTTTAGAAGTTTGCCGGCCGCTGTGGCCGAGCGGTTCTTGATGCTTCAGTCCGGAACAGGGCGACTGCTACGGTCGCAGGTACGAATCCTCTCTATTTCAGCTCCTGCCTCATTTGCTATACACTGGATTTTGGTGCCACTAAAAGCCTTTACATACTACCAGAATTTCTTTGGGTTCTGTGAAAGATCATTTGGCAATATTGTGCTACAGAAGTCATTGAAGGCTTCACGCATTGCCCTCTTGACCGCCAAATCCGTTTCATTCAGTATCTCTCTTTATCTGTGCTTTGTTTTACGCGTTTTATGCAGTAATGTCTGTTTCTTTAGAAGTTTGCCGGCCGCTGTGGCCGAGCGGTTCTTGATGCTTCAGTCCGGAACAGGGCGACTGCTACGGTCGCAGGTACGAATCCTCTCTATTTCAGCTCCTGCCTCATTTGCTATACACTGGATTTTGGTGCCACTAAAAGCCTTTACATACTACCAGAATTTCTTTGGGTTCTGTGAAAGATCATTTGGCAATATTGTGCTACAGAAGTCATTGAAGGCTTCACGCATTGCCCTCTTGACCGCCAAATCCGTTTCATTCAGTATCTCTCTTTATCTGTGCTTTGTTTTACGCGTTTTATGCAGTAATGTCTGTTTCTTTAGAAGTTTGCCGGCCGCTGTGGCCGAGCGGTTCTTGATGCTTCAGTCCGGAACAGGGCGACTGCTACGGTCGCAGGTACGAATCCTCTCTATTTCAGCTCCTGCCTCATTTGCTATACACTGGATTTTGGTGCCACTAAAAGCCTTTACATACTACCAGAATTTCTTTGGGTTCTGTGAAAGATCATTTGGCAATATTGTGCTACAGAAGTCATTGAAGGCTTCACGCATTGCCCTCTTGACCGCCAAATCCGTTTCATTCAGTATCTCTCTTTATCTGTGCTTTGTTTTACGCGTTTTATGCAGTAATGTCTGTTTCTTTAGAAGTTTGCCGGCCGCTGTGGCCGAGCGGTTCTTGATGCTTCAGTCCGGAACAGGGCGACTGCTACGGTCGCAGGTACGAATCCTCTCTATTTCAGCTCCTGCCTCATTTGCTATACACTGGATTTTGGTGCCACTAAAAGCCTTTACATACTACCAGAATTTCTTTGGGTTCTGTGAAAGATCATTTGGCAATATTGTGCTACAGAAGTCATTGAAGGCTTCACGCATTGCCCTCTTGACCGCCAAATCCGTTTCATTCAGTATCTCTCTTTATCTGTGCTTTGTTTTACGCGTTTTATGCAGTAATGTCTGTTTCTTTAGAAGTTTGCCGGCCGCTGTGGCCGAGCGGTTCTTGATGCTTCAGTCCGGAACAGGGCGACTGCTACGGTCGCAGGTACGAATCCTCTCTATTTCAGCTCCTGCCTCATTTGCTATACACTGGATTTTGGTGCCACTAAAAGCCTTTACATACTACCAGAATTTCTTTGGGTTCTGTGAAAGATCATTTGGCAATATTGTGCTACAGAAGTCATTGAAGGCTTCACGCATTGCCCTCTTGACCGCCAAATCCGTTTCATTCAGTATCTCTCTTTATCTGTGCTTTGTTTTACGCGTTTTATGCAGTAATGTCTGTTTCTTTAGAAGTTTGCCGGCCGCTGTGGCCGAGCGGTTCTTGATGCTTCAGTCCGGAACAGGGCGACTGCTACGGTCGCAGGTACGAATCCTCTCTATTTCAGCTCCTGCCTCATTTGCTATACACTGGATTTTGGTGCCACTAAAAGCCTTTACATACTACCAGAATTTCTTTGGGTTCTGTGAAAGATCATTTGGCAATATTGTGCTACAGAAGTCATTGAAGGCTTCACGCATTGCCCTCTTGACCGCCAAATCCGTTTCATTCAGTATCTCTCTTTATCTGTGCTTTGTTTTACGCGTTTTATGCAGTAATGTCTGTTTCTTTAGAAGTTTGCCGGCCGCTGTGGCCGAGCGGTTCTTGATGCTTCAGTCCGGAACAGGGCGACTGCTACGGTCGCAGGTACGAATCCTCTCTATTTCAGCTCCTGCCTCATTTGCTATACACTGGATTTTGGTGCCACTAAAAGCCTTTACATACTACCAGAATTTCTTTGGGTTCTGTGAAAGATCATTTGGCAATATTGTGCTACAGAAGTCATTGAAGGCTTCACGCATTGCCCTCTTGACCGCCAAATCCGTTTCATTCAGTATCTCTCTTTATCTGTGCTTTGTTTTACGCGTTTTATGCAGTAATGTCTGTTTCTTTAGAAGTTTGCCGGCCGCTGTGGCCGAGCGGTTCTTGATGCTTCAGTCCGGAACAGGGCGACTGCTACGGTCGCAGGTACGAATCCTCTCTATTTCAGCTCCTGCCTCATTTGCTATACACTGGATTTTGGTGCCACTAAAAGCCTTTACATACTACCAGAATTTCTTTGGGTTCTGTGAAAGATCATTTGGCAATATTGTGCTACAGAAGTCATTGAAGGCTTCACGCATTGCCCTCTTGACCGCCAAATCCGTTTCATTCAGTATCTCTCTTTATCTGTGCTTTGTTTTACGCGTTTTATGCAGTAATGTCTGTTTCTTTAGAAGTTTGCCGGCCGCTGTGGCCGAGCGGTTCTTGATGCTTCAGTCCGGAACAGGGCGACTGCTACGGTCGCAGGTACGAATCCTCTCTATTTCAGCTCCTGCCTCATTTGCTATACACTGGATTTTGGTGCCACTAAAAGCCTTTACATACTACCAGAATTTCTTTGGGTTCTGTGAAAGATCATTTGGCAATATTGTGCTACAGAAGTCATTGAAGGCTTCACGCATTGCCCTCTTGACCGCCAAATCCGTTTCATTCAGTATCTCTCTTTATCTGTGCTTTGTTTTACGCGTTTTATGCAGTAATGTCTGTTTCTTTAGAAGTTTGCCGGCCGCTGTGGCCGAGCGGTTCTTGATGCTTCAGTCCGGAACAGGGCGACTGCTACGGTCGCAGGTACGAATCCTCTCTATTTCAGCTCCTGCCTCATTTGCTATACACTGGATTTTGGTGCCACTAAAAGCCTTTACATACTACCAGAATTTCTTTGGGTTCTGTGAAAGATCATTTGGCAATATTGTGCTACAGAAGTCATTGAAGGCTTCACGCATTGCCCTCTTGACCGCCAAATCCGTTTCATTCAGTATCTCTCTTTATCTGTGCTTTGTTTTACGCGTTTTATGCAGTAATGTCTGTTTCTTTAGAAGTTTGCCGGCCGCTGTGGCCGAGCGGTTCTTGATGCTTCAGTCCGGAACAGGGCGACTGCTACGGTCGCAGGTACGAATCCTCTCTATTTCAGCTCCTGCCTCATTTGCTATACACTGGATTTTGGTGCCACTAAAAGCCTTTACATACTACCAGAATTTCTTTGGGTTCTGTGAAAGATCATTTGGCAATATTGTGCTACAGAAGTCATTGAAGGCTTCACGCATTGCCCTCTTGACCGCCAAATCCGTTTCATTCAGTATCTCTCTTTATCTGTGCTTTGTTTTACGCGTTTTATGCAGTAATGTCTGTTTCTTTAGAAGTTTGCCGGCCGCTGTGGCCGAGCGGTTCTTGATGCTTCAGTCCGGAACAGGGCGACTGCTACGGTCGCAGGTACGAATCCTCTCTATTTCAGCTCCTGCCTCATTTGCTATACACTGGATTTTGGTGCCACTAAAAGCCTTTACATACTACCAGAATTTCTTTGGGTTCTGTGAAAGATCATTTGGCAATATTGTGCTACAGAAGTCATTGAAGGCTTCACGCATTGCCCTCTTGACCGCCAAATCCGTTTCATTCAGTATCTCTCTTTATCTGTGCTTTGTTTTACGCGTTTTATGCAGTAATGTCTGTTTCTTTAGAAGTTTGCCGGCCGCTGTGGCCGAGCGGTTCTTGATGCTTCAGTCCGGAACAGGGCGACTGCTACGGTCGCAGGTACGAATCCTCTCTATTTCAGCTCCTGCCTCATTTGCTATACACTGGATTTTGGTGCCACTAAAAGCCTTTACATACTACCAGAATTTCTTTGGGTTCTGTGAAAGATCATTTGGCAATATTGTGCTACAGAAGTCATTGAAGGCTTCACGCATTGCCCTCTTGACCGCCAAATCCGTTTCATTCAGTATCTCTCTTTATCTGTGCTTTGTTTTACGCGTTTTATGCAGTAATGTCTGTTTCTTTAGAAGTTTGCCGGCCGCTGTGGCCGAGCGGTTCTTGATGCTTCAGTCCGGAACAGGGCGACTGCTACGGTCGCAGGTACGAATCCTCTCTATTTCAGCTCCTGCCTCATTTGCTATACACTGGATTTTGGTGCCACTAAAAGCCTTTACATACTACCAGAATTTCTTTGGGTTCTGTGAAAGATCATTTGGCAATATTGTGCTACAGAAGTCATTGAAGGCTTCACGCATTGCCCTCTTGACCGCCAAATCCGTTTCATTCAGTATCTCTCTTTATCTGTGCTTTGTTTTACGCGTTTTATGCAGTAATGTCTGTTTCTTTAGAAGTTTGCCGGCCGCTGTGGCCGAGCGGTTCTTGATGCTTCAGTCCGGAACAGGGCGACTGCTACGGTCGCAGGTACGAATCCTCTCTATTTCAGCTCCTGCCTCATTTGCTATACACTGGATTTTGGTGCCACTAAAAGCCTTTACATACTACCAGAATTTCTTTGGGTTCTGTGAAAGATCATTTGGCAATATTGTGCTACAGAAGTCATTGAAGGCTTCACGCATTGCCCTCTTGACCGCCAAATCCGTTTCATTCAGTATCTCTCTTTATCTGTGCTTTGTTTTACGCGTTTTATGCAGTAATGTCTGTTTCTTTAGAAGTTTGCCGGCCGCTGTGGCCGAGCGGTTCTTGATGCTTCAGTCCGGAACAGGGCGACTGCTACGGTCGCAGGTACGAATCCTCTCTATTTCAGCTCCTGCCTCATTTGCTATACACTGGATTTTGGTGCCACTAAAAGCCTTTACATACTACCAGAATTTCTTTGGGTTCTGTGAAAGATCATTTGGCAATATTGTGCTACAGAAGTCATTGAAGGCTTCACGCATTGCCCTCTTGACCGCCAAATCCGTTTCATTCAGTATCTCTCTTTATCTGTGCTTTGTTTTACGCGTTTTATGCAGTAATGTCTGTTTCTTTAGAAGTTTGCCGGCCGCTGTGGCCGAGCGGTTCTTGATGCTTCAGTCCGGAACAGGGCGACTGCTACGGTCGCAGGTACGAATCCTCTCTATTTCAGCTCCTGCCTCATTTGCTATACACTGGATTTTGGTGCCACTAAAAGCCTTTACATACTACCAGAATTTCTTTGGGTTCTGTGAAAGATCATTTGGCAATATTGTGCTACAGAAGTCATTGAAGGCTTCACGCATTGCCCTCTTGACCGCCAAATCCGTTTCATTCAGTATCTCTCTTTATCTGTGCTTTGTTTTACGCGTTTTATGCAGTAATGTCTGTTTCTTTAGAAGTTTGCCGGCCGCTGTGGCCGAGCGGTTCTTGATGCTTCAGTCCGGAACAGGGCGACTGCTACGGTCGCAGGTACGAATCCTCTCTATTTCAGCTCCTGCCTCATTTGCTATACACTGGATTTTGGTGCCACTAAAAGCCTTTACATACTACCAGAATTTCTTTGGGTTCTGTGAAAGATCATTTGGCAATATTGTGCTACAGAAGTCATTGAAGGCTTCACGCATTGCCCTCTTGACCGCCAAATCCGTTTCATTCAGTATCTCTCTTTATCTGTGCTTTGTTTTACGCGTTTTATGCAGTAATGTCTGTTTCTTTAGAAGTTTGCCGGCCGCTGTGGCCGAGCGGTTCTTGATGCTTCAGTCCGGAACAGGGCGACTGCTACGGTCGCAGGTACGAATCCTCTCTATTTCAGCTCCTGCCTCATTTGCTATACACTGGATTTTGGTGCCACTAAAAGCCTTTACATACTACCAGAATTTCTTTGGGTTCTGTGAAAGATCATTTGGCAATATTGTGCTACAGAAGTCATTGAAGGCTTCACGCATTGCCCTCTTGACCGCCAAATCCGTTTCATTCAGTATCTCTCTTTATCTGTGCTTTGTTTTACGCGTTTTATGCAGTAATGTCTGTTTCTTTAGAAGTTTGCCGGCCGCTGTGGCCGAGCGGTTCTTGATGCTTCAGTCCGGAACAGGGCGACTGCTACGGTCGCAGGTACGAATCCTCTCTATTTCAGCTCCTGCCTCATTTGCTATACACTGGATTTTGGTGCCACTAAAAGCCTTTACATACTACCAGAATTTCTTTGGGTTCTGTGAAAGATCATTTGGCAATATTGTGCTACAGAAGTCATTGAAGGCTTCACGCATTGCCCTCTTGACCGCCAAATCCGTTTCATTCAGTATCTCTCTTTATCTGTGCTTTGTTTTACGCGTTTTATGCAGTAATGTCTGTTTCTTTAGAAGTTTGCCGGCCGCTGTGGCCGAGCGGTTCTTGATGCTTCAGTCCGGAACAGGGCGACTGCTACGGTCGCAGGTACGAATCCTCTCTATTTCAGCTCCTGCCTCATTTGCTATACACTGGATTTTGGTGCCACTAAAAGCCTTTACATACTACCAGAATTTCTTTGGGTTCTGTGAAAGATCATTTGGCAATATTGTGCTACAGAAGTCATTGAAGGCTTCACGCATTGCCCTCTTGACCGCCAAATCCGTTTCATTCAGTATCTCTCTTTATCTGTGCTTTGTTTTACGCGTTTTATGCAGTAATGTCTGTTTCTTTAGAAGTTTGCCGGCCGCTGTGGCCGAGCGGTTCTTGATGCTTCAGTCCGGAACAGGGCGACTGCTACGGTCGCAGGTACGAATCCTACCTCGGGCATGGATGTGTGTGATGATGTCCTTAGGTTAGCTAGGTTTACGTAGTTCTAAGTTTTAGGGGACTGATGACCACAGATGTTAAGTCCAATAGTGCTGAGAGCCATTTCAACCATTTTCGAAGTTTCTTTGAAACATCCCCTTAGAAAATTGTGTATTACTGTGCCAGTAAACCTCTACGTTATTTGATTTTCAAACAGCTGAGCAAAACTGAACGTACTCAGACATTTCTCTCTTTACGTATTCTGATCATCACTAAACTGACACACAGTATTTTTTTTAGCGCAACGCAATCTGACTTTCAAAACTCCCTACAAAAGAATGGCCCTGACTAACATTGACCTATACCTTTCATGAATCACTTACCTCACAAAAATCTTCGTTACTCAAACTACTGCAGGACATCGTGCGCCAATACTGCCAGCTGAATAAAACATTATAACTACGGAAGGCACTAACTACTGATAGGCATAGTTAGCAAATGAAAGATTTTGATAGAGAACAAACAATGTATTTACCTTAATAATGTTCAAAAGTCAAATATATATATAATATATATATATATATGTATATATGTCAGTTCATGACATCCAGTCTTACAAATTTCGTTTTTCTGACGGACACACATCCAGATCGTCCGCTCTCAAAACTCCGCCATCTCTCTCCCCACATCCACCACTGCTGGCGGCTCACCTCCAACTGCGCAACGCTACGCGCTGTTCACGTAACAATAGCGAATATTCCAGCAGTGCCAACCAGGCACAGACTGCACACAGCACAGTCAGTGATTTTCATACAGACGTTAGCAACATAAAAACCTAAACAGCCTACTTACATCTTTACAGTGACTGTATATCATGGAGGGTTACTCCTATTATGAACTGTTCTAATAGGTACTTATTTATCTTGTGCGTAGTCAACTATTCTTTTAAATTTGAACCATAGTTCCTCTGCATGCTCGTGATCTTAGAAAATGAATCTCTATTTGTCTGTGGTCCTCGATGTAGCTAAAATATCCGCTTGATTAATTCGGTGTCGTGAGGAAAGAAAAAAGAGTGGGAATAATGTTCGGTTTAATGAAGGCGGACGGCTTAATGGTTAATGCGTCATAAATATTGTGACGGCGGACACAGCAGGATGTAGACGGTGGTCTGTAGCAAGGAGAGACGGATAAGGGAGGCGCTCTTGTGAGAAGAAAGACGCCTTAATGCGCGCTCCATTTCGTTTCGTCGTAAAAGACGGGGTAAAACGGGCCGTACTAAAGATAAGGGGGCGTACTAATGGACGGCCATCATCCGGGCTATTCTAGCTATATAGCGGCTATGGGGGGGGGGGGGGGAGGAGAGAGAGCTAGTTGACAGTTCTGTGGCAGTTGAGTCCGTGTGGTCAGGATACGAGCAGGCACGAGGCGAGTAGGAGTGATGATACGAGGCTATGAATGGGGGTGTCCGCAGATGCAGGTACACCGGTCAGCCAGAATATTATGAACACCGAGCTACCATCGATATAAATCCGTCCAGGAGCATAGTAGCGTCACTTGGCGAGGAATGAGTTCTAATCAGACGCACGCACGGTGCATGTAATACAGGTGAACGTGCTGTCCCTGTGTAGAATGGCGAATGCGCGAGATCTGAGTTTGACCGAGGGCAGACTGAGTTGGCCCGGAGGCTGGGCACAAGCATTTCGGAAACTGCACGACTTTTCGGGTGTTCAACACGTGACAGGCGAAACCAAGGTGAAACCACATCCAGGCGTAACTGGGTTGGGCGGCCACCCCTCCTTATACACTACTGGCCATTAAAATTGCAACACCACGAAGATGACGTGCTACAGACGCGAAATTTAACCGACAGGAAGAAGATGCTGTGATATGCAAATGATTAGCTTTCCAGAGCATTCACACAAGGATGGCGCCGGTGGCGACACCTAGAAGGTGTCTCATACACAAACGGCAGTTGACCAGCGTTGCCTGGTGAAACGTTGCTGCGATGCCTCGTGTAAGGAGGAGAAATGCGTACCATCACGTTTCCGACTTTGATAAAGGTCGGATTATAGCCCATCGCGATTACGGTTTATCGTATCGCGACACTGCTGCTCGCGTTGGTCGAGATCCAATGACTGTTGGCAGATTATGGAATCGGTGGGTTCTGTATGGTAATACGGAACGCCGTGATGGATCCCAACGGCCTCGTATCACTAGCAGTCGAGATGACAGGCATCTTATCCGCACGGCTGTAACGGATCGTGCAGCCACGTCTCGATCCCTGAGTCAACAGATGGGGACGTTTGCAAGACAACAACCATCTGCACGAACAGTTCGACGACGTTTGCAGCAGCACGGACTATCAGCTCCGAGACCGTGGCTGCGGTTGTCCTTGACGCTGCATCACAGGCAGGAGCGCCTGCGATGGTGTACTCGACGACGAACCTGGGTGCACGAATGGCAAAAAGTCATTTTTTCGGATGAATCCAGGTTCTGTTTACAGCATCATGATGGTCGCATTCGTGTTTGGCGACATCGCGGTGAACGCACCTTGGAAGCGCGTATTCGTCATCGCCATACTGGCGTATCACCTGGCGTGGTGGTGTGGGGTGCGACTGGTTACTCATCTCGGTCAAGTCCCAATTGGCGGTCCTTTGAACAGTGGACGTTACATTTCAGATGTGTTACGACCCGTGGCTCTACCCTTCATTCGATCCCTGTGAAACCCTACATTTCAACAGGATAATGCACGACCGCATGTTGCAGGTCCTGTACGGGCCTTTCTGGATACAGAAAATGTTCGACTGCTGCCCTGGCCAGCACGTTCTCCAGATCTCTCACCAATTAAAAACGTCTGGTCAATGGTGGCCGAGCAACTGGCTCGTCACAATACGCCAGTCACTACTCTCGATCAACTGTGGTATCGTGTTGAAGCTGCACGGGCAGCTGTACCTGTACACGCCATCCAGGCTCTGTTTGACTCCATGCCCAGGCGTATCAAGGCCGTTATTACGGCCAGAGGTGGTTGTTCTGGGTACTGATTTCTCAGGATCTATGCACCCAAATTGCGTGAAAATGTAATCACATGGCCGTCCGGGGTGGCCGAGCGGTTCTAGTCGCTACAGTCTGGAACAGAGCGACCGCTACGGTCGCTGGTTCGAATCCTGCCTCGGGCATGGATGTGTGTGATGTCCTTACGTTACTTAGGTTTAAGTAGTTGTAAGTTCTAGGGGATTGATGACCTCAGAAGTGAAGTCCCATAGTGCTCAGAACCATTTGTAATCACATGTCAGTTCTAGTATAATATATTTGTCCAATGAATACCCGTTTATAATCTGCATTTCTTCTTCGTGTAGCAATTTTAATGGCCAGTAGTGAAGATATCGGACGTCATAGGCTGGGCAGACTGGTAAAACAGGACAGCCGGCGATCTGGGGCGGAAACATCACACTTTAATGTTGAGCAGAGAAGAGTGTGTCTGAACACGCAGTGCACCAAACACTCCTAATGATGGGCCTCCATAGCCAATGACATCGTCAACTACGACTGAAATGGGCACATGACCATTGACATTGGATGTTGGAGCAGTGTGGAGCATTGCACGGTCTGATGAATCCCGACACCTTCTTCATCACTGCGATGGGAGGCTGCGAATCCGTCGTCTTCCAGGCGAATAGATCCTCGACACTTTTGGTGCGGGCGGAGACAAGCTGGCGGGGGCTCCATTATGCTCAGGGGAACATTCGCGGGGGCGTCCATGGGTCCGGTGCAGCTCGTGCAAGGCACCACGATGGCCGACGGGTATCGTACGTACACTGGTTGCAGACAAAGTACACCCCTTCGTGATGATCATGTTTCCCAACGGCAGTGGCATTTTTCAGCAAGATAACGCGCCGTGGCACAAGGCCAGCAGTGTGATGGAGTGATTCGAGGAATATAGTGGCGAGTTCCAGTTGACGTGTCGGCCTCCCCACTCAACACATCTGAATCCAGTCGAACATCTCTGGGATGTTGTTGAATGTGGCGTCAGAGCTCATGTCCCCAACTCCTTCCAGCGACTTACCAAGGCCTCATTGTTTCCCCGCGACGACGCGTCGCCGCTCTTAACCGTGCCGAAGTTGGTCATACCGGCTATTAAGCAGGTGATCGTGATGTTGTAGCTGATCAGTGTATATCCGCACTAATATTCGCTTTACGGATAAAAGCCTGTGCCAGGGGCGGTAACCGCTGCTGTATACACGTATACTCGCAGCAGTAATTACTTTGAGTTACAATGACCTCAGACTTATCGCAGATGATACCGTGTTCAATACTAAAGTTGTTGTTGTTGTGGTCTTCAGTCCTGAGACTGGTTTGATGCAGCTCTCCACGCTACTCTATCCTGTGCAAGCTTCTTCATCTCCCAGTACCTACTGCAACCTACATCCTTCTGAATCTGCTTAGTGTATTCATCTCTTGGTCTCCCTCTACGATTTTTAGCCTCCACGCTGCCCTCCAATACTAAACTGATGATCCTGTGATGCCTCAGAACATGTCCTACCAACCGATCCCTTCTTCTTGTCAAGTTCAAAAATGGTTCAAATGGCTCTGAGCACTATGGGACTCAACTGCTGTGGTCATCAGTCTCCTAGAACTTAGAACTACTTAAACCTAACTAACCTAAGAACATCACACACATCCATGCCCGAGGCAGGATTCGAACCTGCGACCGTAGCAGTCGCGCGGTTCCAGACTGTAGCACCTTTAACCGCACGGCCACTTCGGCCGGCGATAAGATTACAAACTGCTGCAAATATTCGGGACTTGGGTTAAATATTGAGAATTGTAAAATTGTGCCCGCCATTAATCGAAAAAGACATCCAATGATATGGCTACAAAATGAACGAGTCACATGTGGAATCGGCCAACTCATACCTGGGCGTATCACTTCGGTAGGGATTTGAAATGGAATGATCAGATACTTTCAATCGTGGGTAAAGCAGATGGTAGAGTTCGGCTTATTGGTAGAACCGTGGGGAAGTGAAATCAGTCCACAAAGGGCATTGCTGACGAGTCACTCATGCGATAACGCTAGAATATAGTTCAAGTACGTGGGAGTAACAGTGTATATTGAAATTTTGGAGAGAAGAGCAGCACGAATGGCGAGAGTTATGGGAGAGAGTCACCCAGATGTTGAAAGAACTAAACACTGTTGAAGAGAGACGTACACTATCCCGAGAAACCCTACTTAACAAAGTTTCAAGACAGCTCTTGGGATGTAGTAAAATCCCATACGTATTGCTCCGATAGGGACCGTGCGGACAAGGTAAGAGTAATTACAGGACGCACAGTAGCGTTAATTGAATTCTATGTTAGTGTGAAGCTCTGGAAGCAACAGAATGCCAAATGGTATTAGCACGCATATATGAAGAAAGCAGAATTATATTAGTTCAGTTTTAACTGCATTGTTTCGAGCGAGGTGGCCCAGTTGTTATCGCACTTGATTCACATTCGGGAGAACGACGATTCAAATCTGCGTCCTGCCATCCGGATTTAGGTTTAGTGTGATTTCCTTTAAATCGCTACGGGAAAATGTCGGGATGCGTGGTTAGAAGCACCATGTCGCTGAATTCGAGGTTCCTCTCCCCGGAGGTTCGTCATCCCTCGGGGATGTGTGTGTGTGTGTGTTTGTGTGTGTGTGTGTGTGTGTGTGTATGTGTATTGTTCCTGGCATTAGTTAGTTTAAGTAGTGTGTAAGTGTAGGGACCGATGACCTCAGCATTTTGGTCCCTTCGGAATTCACGCGTATCTGAACACCCGCGAATGCCGGGATGATTCATTTGAAAGGGCACGGTGATTTCCTTCCCCCTCCTTGAAACAATGCTCGCTTCTGTCTTTAACGACCGAACCTTCTTCCTTCCTTCCTTCCATCTGCATTGTTAACGCGGCTACCGTAACCGCAAAATCAACTAGTGACTTGTTGATTGTGGATATTAAGTAAGTTGCAAATAGTAGCGAATAGCTACTGTGAAAGTTGTCGTGAGAGACTTCCGGAGGAAACTGAAATTCGCCTTACAACTTACGATCGCGTTGTCTCGTGTTATATGTTTACTGATGCGCCTTCGACTGAAGCTACTACGGTGCTGCCGTCTCGCGCGTCTGCTACGGCTCCGACAGGGCTGTACATATTTTCTCCAGCCGCCTGGCCGGCAAAGAATTTTGCTATTTTCAGCAGCTCTCTAAAAATACTTACAGTGCCTCTAGGCAGTTAAAATTTCGTCAGTAGATTTCTTTCGCTGTACTCCTCGTGTATGAATAAACTTTGTGGCATGTGGGATTGGACCGTTCCCGTCTCGGTACCGCCGAGTCAAATGGGGCAGAGCGTAGGCGAGCAGGGCGGAGTGTAGAGACAGAGAGAGAGAGAGACAGAGGAGTAGAGCGGTGCGGCCAGAGCGTGGCCTTGAACCCGCGTCACGAGGCGAGCCGCTTGAGAGCGGCCGCCAGCCACAGGGTGCCCCAGCAGTGCGGCGCCGCACACGGTGCCCAACAAGTTTCTGCGCTGCCGGTCGCGACAGAGTCAAAAGATTCTCTTGTCGTTTCTACTAGCGAAGTGGGCAACGTGCAACCTACACTTACTGCGCACGTGTATTAAGAGTAAGCTTCTGCTGGAATCTTCAGTGAAATTCACTCTTGCAGTAAGAATTTGTCTTCAGGAATGAAGAAGACGGACCGGTAGGTTACCTGCAACTTGTATGCTGGGTGAGCCACAACTCCACCGACAACATTCCACTTGTTCTTCATAGAAAATTTTAGCGTATTGTGATATGAAGGACGCACCTCTGGTATCTTGTTACGGTTCCTTGGTCTCACGGGGTTAGCCGAGCGGTCTAGCCGCTGCAGTCGTGGACTGTGCGGCTGGTCCCGGCGGAGGTTCGAGTCCTCCCTTCGGCATGGCTGTGTGTGTTTGTGCTTAGGATAATTTAGGTTTAGTAATGTGTGAGCCTAGGTACTGATGACCTTAGCAGTTGAGTCCCATAAGATTTCACACACATTTGAACATTTTCAACGGTTCCTTGCCCCAGTAAGCTTGGCGTTAGTATTGCGCTGAAAGTAATGCACAACAGTACAAATATCGGAAGTATACGCTGTGTACCGTGCTTACTGAAGACATGGGAAAGGCCGACCCGTTAAAAACGGTATCGGTTTATTACTCTTGAATAACTGGTATTTTAGGTATTTGTTTGGTCGCGGTTATAAGAGGTATTTTTCTTTTTTTGCAACAATGGTGGTAAATTTTTTGGATATCGATAAAACTTTTTTTATGAAAGAAAATGACTTTGGTAGAGCATTTTCTGGCTTCGTAGATTGATATCGATTTTGAAATAGCTCGATATACAGGGTGTACATAATGTTTGGGAACACTTTCAATTATTCATTGCACAAGAACTAAACATTGTACAGATGTCATACATATTGCATTTTGAAGAGAAACCCTGAAAGTTTTTTTTACACACATTCGATATGCGAACCATGTTTGACCCGGCAGACGTCAATACGGTAATCGAACTCTCGCCACACCCGTCCCAGCACGGCATCGTCGACTGTGGCAGTCGCTTCCCGTATTCTCCCCCGGTGCTCTGCTACATCACGTGGTTCAAATGGCTCTGAGCACTATGGGACTTAACATCTGTGGTCATCAGTCCCCTAGAACTTAGAACCACTTAACCTAAATAACCTAAGGACATCACACACAGCCATGCCCGAGACAGGATTCGAACCTGCGACCGTAGCAGCAGCGTGGTTCCGGACTGAAGCGACTAGAACCGCTCGGCCACAGCGGGCGGCCATCACGTGGTAGAGACTGTAAATACACCACATCTTTAATGTCCGCCCACGGAAAAAGTCACACGGAGTCAGATCTGGTGGTCGGAGAGGCCGTTTCGTGAAACAGCTGTCCGCTTCTGTAGCACGGCCGATCCATCGATGCGGCAGCTCTCTGTTCAGGTACTTCACGATGAAAATTGGGTGGAGCCCTATCCTGCTGGAAGATGAACGGAGAGTCCGATTACATTTGAGGCGTCAGCCATTGCTCCAACATGTCCGAGTAGGAATATCCAGTGACACTGATCTCGGCGAAGAGAAATGGCCCGTACAGTTTTCGACCTGGCAAGGCACAAAAACATATTTATCTTTGGAGAATCACGCTCAAATTCAATGCATTCGTGTGGATGCTTTGTACCCCAGATTCGACAGTTGTGCCTCTTCGCTTTCCCATTAGTGTGAAAGGTGGCTTCGTCGCTAAAAATTAAGCGATCAGCAATGCCATCCCAATCCTCATTCAGTTGTTGCAACTGCGAACAAAACTCAAAACGCACGTCTTTGTCGTCGTCATTGAGCTTCTGCATTAGCTCCAATTTGAATGGTTTCACAGACAGCTTCTGTCGCAGGACTTTCCACACTGCCATTTTGAGTTCACGGGATGCACGACGCACCTAGATTAGATTAGATTAGATTATCAAAATATCCACGGGTATGCTGCCGGTCTGTAGTGTCCAACGGGCACAATATTTCGGCGATCATACATGTCGCCATCATCAGGTGAACTGACGGACTGAGCTCCTGTGAACGTGCCGGCACGGAGATCCGTACGCTATGACTGTTCAGAGGGAACTGGGTTCGGTCCCGGCGGCGGCCGATTTAAATACCCTCCGCGCACGGCGCGCTCCCTCCGTCGTCCGCACCCCGCGCCACGGTCGCACGGTGGAACAGATTGCGACGGCGTCTTAGATGACGTCGGTGTGATGGCTCTGTCCGCCGTGGTCGTCACAACCATTCGTTTGCTCGATTTACTCTTGATTATCCCAATCGCTCGTTCCCAAGCCTTGCTAAGATTATAGCCACAGTCACGGTTTATGAGGTCGTCATTGGTGCGAATTTCGATGGCCTCTCTAACAACGCTGTCCCAGTATCTCGACGTCTGTACCAGAATCCTCGTGCGTTCATACTCCATGGCGTGATTTTCCGACAAACAATGTTCAGCGACCGCCGACTTGTTCGGATACATCAGTCGAGTGTGCCTCTGGTGTTCACGGCATCGATCCTCGACGGTAGGCATCGACTGACCGATATACGACTTGCCACAATGACACGGAATCAGCTGACACCCAGGTGATTCCGCCCATAAGAAGGCTACGGGACGTCAAACAGCTAAGTTCTCACGTCTCCTTGACAAACCATCCCTGCAGGTTCCGTGCAAGACTGTCATCAATTTGAGTGGCATGGTGTTGAGTGATGATGCGGTCTCGGTTTTGCAGAAAGGTCTCAACTTCGCTCCCACCCCCAAGTTCACTCCGGTCGCAGAAATTGTTAGTGCTGTTGAACAGGTTGCAGCTCGACTTCCGCCAGAATCAGCCGAGGAAATACGTCGTGAAACTTGTCGTGCGTTGACGAAATCCAAGCCGATGAAGTCAAATATCAGCAGTAAAGAGAGGGCGGCCATTCGTGACCTGAGGGAGCGCTCTGAAATTGTTGTCTTACCGGCTGACAAAGGCAATGGTACAGTTGCTGTCTCCCATAAGGACTTCCTACCGGAAGATCAGCGTTGACCCTACAAAGAAGGTGGAGAACAAGACGAGGGCGCTTCTCAAGGACGCAGATTTACCGGAGGGTGACGCTAAGAAATTGTTACTCCAAGGTCCGGTACCATTACGCCCCATTGTCAGCAACATCAGGCCACCTACATATTTGTTGGCCAAATACCTGACGGGAATATTAAGTCCTTACGTGGGTAAATGCCCTCATCACATCCGTAATTCCGTGGATTTTGTTAAACCCTTGATAGCTTCAGGCTGAATGAGTCAGATATCATGGTGAGTTTTGACGTCGTTTCCTTGTTTACGAGGGTACCCCTGCGAGAGTCACTAGAATTGATTAGTCAGAAGTTTGACGAGAAGACCACTGAACTTTTTAGGCATGTCTTGACTTCCACGTATTTTCTTTTTAATAGAGAATACTACGAACAAACGGAGGGAGTCGCCATGGGTAGCCCACTCTCACCGGTGGTAGCGAATTTGTACATGGAGAACTTCGAGGAGGAAGCCCTGTCGTCATCCGTATGGAAACCTACTTGCTTTCTCCGTTACGTGGACGACACGTTCGTCATCTGGCCACATGGTATGGATAAACTCCTTGACTTCCTTGCACATCTAAACTCCATACACCCCAACATCACATTCACTATGGAAACGGAGGGTAAATTACCTTTCCTTGACGTCTTGGTCAAGAGAAGGGCTGACGGCACCCTAGGTCATGGGGTGTATCGGAAGACTACGCACACTGATCTGTATTTGCACGCAGACAGCTGCCACCACCCTTCACAGAGGAATGGGGTACTTAAAACTCTAGTACATAGGGCGCGCACTATCTCTGACGCAGAGAGTCTACCCCAGGAATTGGAACATCTGAGAACTGTATTTCGAAAAAATGGGTACTCAGAGTGGCAGATTCAACGTGCTCTCCGCCCAACCACTGCAGCACAACCTGTTGAGATGGATGAAGTCACGAGGGAGGAGGTAGGCACTGCGTTTATTCCATACACAGGCACACTCTCGGGGAAAACCGCCCGCATTCTAAAGAAACACCGGGTCGGAACTGTGTTTTGTCCTCCAAATAAAACTCGTGCACTGTTGGGGAGCGCCAAAGATGACCTCAGTTTGAGGAAGGCCGGTGTGTACCAGATTCCGTGTCAATGTGGCAAGTCGTATATTGGTCAGTCGATGCATACCGTCGAGGATCGATGCCGTGAACACCAGAGGCACACTCGACTGATGTATCCGAGCAAGTCGGCGGTCGCTGAACATTGTCGGAAAATCACGCTATGGAGTATGAACGCACGAGGATTCTGGTACAGACGTCGAGATACTGCGACAGCGTTGTTAGAGGGGCCATCGAAATTCGCACCAATGACGACCTCATAAACCGGGACTGTGGCTATAATCTTAGCAAGGCTTGGGAACCAGCGATTGGGTTAATCGAGAGTAAATCGAGCAAGCGTATAGTTGTGACGACCACGGCGGACAGAGCCATCACACCGACGTCATCTCAGACGTCGTCGCAATCTGTTCCACCGCGCGACCGTGGCGCGGGGCGCGGACGGCGGAGGGAGCGCGCCGCGGGCGGAGGGTATTTACCCTGCACGCTGCCCTCCAATACTAAATTGGAGATCCCGTGGTGCGTCAGAACATGTCCTACCAACCGATCCCTTCTTCTCGTCAAGTTGTGCCACAACCTCCTCTTCTCCCCAATTCTGTTCAATACCTCCTCGTTAGTTATGTGGTCTACTCATCTAATCTTCAGCATTCTTCTGTAGCACCACATTCCGAAAGCTTCTATTCTCTTCTTGTCCAAACTATTTATCGTCCATGTTTCACTTCCACACATGGCTACATTCCACACAAATACTTTCACAAACGACTTCGTGACACTTAAATCTATACTCGATGTTAACAAATTTCTCTTCTTCAGAAACGCTTTCCTTGCCATTGCCAGTCAACATTTTATATCCTTTTTACTTCGACCATCATTAGTTATTTTGTTCCCCAAATAGCAAAACTCCTTTACTACTTTAAGTGTCTCATTTCCTAATCTAATTCCCTCAGCATCACCCGACTTAATTCGACTACATTCCATCATCCTCGTTTTGCTTTTGTTGATGTTCATCTTATATCCTCCTTTCAAGACACTGTCCATTCCGTTCAGCTGCTCTTCCAGGTCCTTTGCTGTCTCTGACAGAATTACAATGTCATCGGCCAAACTCAGAGTTTTAATTTCTTCTCCATGGATTTTAATACCTACTCCGAATTTTTCTTTTGTTTCCTTCACTGTTTGCTCAATATAGAGATTGAATAACATCGGGGAGAGGCTACAACCCTGTCTCACTCCCTTCCCAACCAGTGCTTCCCTTTCGTGTCCCTGGACTCTTATAACTGCCATTTGCTTTGTGTACGAATTGTAAATAGCCTTTCGCTGCCTGTATTTTACCCCTGCCACCTTCCGAATTTGAAAGAGAGTATTCCAGTCAAAACTCTCAAAAGCTTTCTCTAAGTCTACAAATGTTAGAAACGTAGGTTTACCTTTCCTTAATCTTTCTTCTAAGATAAGTCGTGGGGTCAGTATTGCCTCACGTGCTGCAATATTTCTACGGAATCCAAACTGATCTTCCCCGAGGTCGGCATCTACCAGTTTTTCCATTCGTCTGTAAAGAATTCGCGTTAGTATTTTGCAGCTGTGACTTATTACACTGATAGTAATTTTCACATCTGTCAACACCTGCTTTCCTTGGGATTGCAGTTGAATCGTATTATGCAGAAATCTGAGGGAGACGTTGTATTTTTGAACGTTTATGGCATGTCTAGGTTTGTTGTTGGAAGTAGTAGCAAAATAAAATCGATTACTTCACACACTGATTATTTTGAGTGCTGGAGATAAAGAACGTAACGGAAAATCGCGTGTTTCGGGGGTAACCGCCATCTCTAACTTACAGCTGATAACAGAAGTACCAGTATTCAACAACGGGAGATTAGAGTTTAACGTCTCGCCGACATCGAAGTGTTAGGGACGTAGCAGTAGTTCGGCTTAGGGAAGGATGGCGAAGGAAGTCGGCCGTGCCCTTTCAAAGGAACAGTCCCGGTACCTGCACGAAGCTATTTAGAGAGATCACGGAAAATATAAATCGGGGTGGCCGGACGCGGGTTTGAACCGTCGTCCTCCCGAACGCGAGACCAGTGTGCTAACCACGGCGTAGTATAGTACTCTGCGCGCCTTCAAGCTTGTGTTTCCAGCCGGCCGGGTGGCCGTGCGGTTCTAGGCGCTACAGTCTGGAACCGACCGACCGCTACGGTCGCAGGTTCGAATCCCGCCTCGGGCATGGATGTGTGTGATGTCCTTAGGTTAGTTGGGTTTAAGTAGTTCTAAGTTCTACGGGACTGATGACCTCAGAAGTTAAGTCGCATAGTGCTCAGAGCCATTTTTGTGTTTCCAGTACAGTTTTGTCTGGGGTTTATTTTGCTGACAGCTTTAGCTGTACGTTATCAGTGCTACGAAGCTGCATGGATAGGTTTTTCTGATGAAAAGTTGCGGATACCGCACCTCGTGTGTGGGTTCGCAGAACGCAGCGAACTACGCCGCTGTGTTGATCTGTACTGGGACTTGTTTCCAACAACTTACGGGAATTCAGCCAGGTAATATTAACAGCCACCCCCGTAAATACATTACTGGCCATTAAAATTGCTACACCAAGAAGAAATGCAGATGATAAACGGGTATTCATTGGACAAACATATTATACTAGAACTGACACGTGATTAAATTTATCGCGATTTGGGTGCATAGATCCTGAGAAATCAGTACCCAGAACGACCACCTCTAGCCGTAACAACGGCCTTGATACACCTGAGCATTTAGTCAAACACAGCTCGGATGGCGTGTACAGGTACAGCTGCCCATGCAGCTCCAACACGATACCACAGTTCATCAAGAGTAGTGACTGGCGTATTGTGACGAGCCAGTTGCTCGGCCAGCATTGACCGGACGTTTCCAGTTGCTGACAGATCTGGAGAATGTGCTGGCCAGTGCAGCAGACGAACATTTTCTGTATCCAGAAAGGCCCGTACAAGACCTGCAACGTGCGGTCGTGCATTATCCTGCTGAAATATAGGGTTTCGCAGGGATCGAATGAAGGGTAGAGCCAAGGATCGTAATACAACTGAAATGTAACGCGCACTGTTGAAAGTGCCGTCAATGCGAACAAGAGGTGACCGAGACGTGTAACCAATGGCACCCCATACCATCACACCGGGTGATACGCCAGTATGGCGATGACGAATACGCGCTTCCGATGTGCGTCCACCGCGATGTCGCCAAACACGGATGCGACTATCGTGATGCTTTAAACAGAACCTGGATTCATCCGAAAAAATGACGTTTTGCCATTCGTGCACCCAGGTTCGTCGTCGAGTACGCCATCGCATGCGCTCCAGTCTGTGATGCAGCGTCAAGAGTAATCGCAGCCACGGTCTCTGAGCTGATAGTCCGTGCTGCTGCAAACGTCGTCGAACTGTTCGTGCAGATGACTGTTATCTTGCAAACGTCCCCATCTGTTGACTCAGGGATCGAGACGTGGCTGCACGATCCGTTACAGCCATGCGGATAAGATGCCTGTCATCTCGACTGCTAGTGATACGAGGCCGCTGGGATGCAGCACGGCGTTCCGTATTACCCTCCTGAAGCCACCGATTCGATATTCTGCTAACATTCATTGGATCTCGACCAACGCGAGCAGCAATGTCGCGATGCCATAAACCGCAATCGCGATAGGCTACAATCCGACCTTTATCGAAGCCGGAAACATGATGGTACGCATTTCTCCTCCTTACACGAGGCATCACAAGAACTTTTCATCAGGCAACGCCGGCCAACTGCTGTTTGTGTATGAGAAATCGGTTGGAAACTTTCCTCGTGTCAGCACGTTGTAGGTGTCGCCACCGGCGCCAACCTTGTGTGAATGCTCTGAAAAACTAATCATTTGCATATCACAGCATCTTCTTCCTGTCGGTTAAATTTCGCGTCTGTAGCACGTCATCTTCGTGGTGTAGCAATTCTAATGGCCAGTAGTGCATTACCTGGCTGAATTCCCGTAAGTTGTTTGGAAATTGTAAACGCCAGGAGAAACTCAAGTCTCACTTTGTACTAGGACTGGTGATCTTTTCAAAAACGTTGCGAATCCGATATATTTAAGAAAATATCATTACCAGTCGTCGATATATCGAAAAAAATGTATCAATCTATTGAGAAAAAATATCGGCTGCACATTGTAAATACAGGGTGATTCAAAAAGAATATCATAACTTTAGGCCGGCCGAAGTGGCCGTGCGGTTAAAGGCGTTGCAGTCTGGAACCGCAAGACCGCTACGGTCGCAGGTTCGAATCCTGCCTCGGGCATGGATGTTTGTGATGTCCTTAGGTTAGTTAGGTTTAACTAGTTCTAAGTTCTAGGGGACTAATGACCTCGGCAGTTGAGTCCCATAGTGCTCAGAGCCATTTTTTTTTAACCACAACTTTAGGAATTTAAAACTCTGCAACGACAAAAGGCAGAGCTTAGCACGATCTGTCGGCGAATTAAGGGAGCTATAAAGTTTCATTTAGTTGTACATTTGTTCGCTATTTCAGCCAATAAAGTTTTTCGTCCCTTTTTCTTCGAAGGTGCTACTGTAACTGGACTACAGTATCTGGAGATGTTAGAGAATTGGCTGTTCCCTCAGCTCGAACAAGAAGCACAACAATTCATATTTCAGCAGGATGGAGCGCCACCACATTGGCACTTATCTGTCCGTAACTACCTGAACGTCAACTACCCGAGGCGATGGATCGGCCGCCAGGCAGCCCGTGACAGAGCACTTCATCACTGTCCTCCAAGAAGCCCTGATCTTACCCCCTGCGATTTTTTCTTATGGGGGTATGTTAAGGATATGGTGTTTCGGCCACCTCTCCCAGCCACCATTGATGATTTGAAACGAGAAATAACAGCAGCTATCCAAACTGTTACGCCTGATATGCTACAGAGAGTGTGGAACGAGTTGGAGTATCGGGTTGATATTGCTCGAGTGTCTGGAGGGGGCCATATTGAACATCTCTGAACTTGTTTTTGAGTGAAAAAAAAAACCTTTTTAAACACTCTTTGTAATGATGTATATCAGAAGGTTATATTATGTTTCTTTCATTAAATACACATTTTTAAAGTTGTGGTATTCTTTTTGAATCACCCTGTATACTGCCGGTTTTAGAGCTGTATATTTAGGTACTGGTTTATTAGTAGGTGTTCTGCACGTCAACACGCTAGCAGCCGGATTATCTTCCTCAGACAAGAATTGAAAGGAAAACGACGTACGTTAACGCTTGGCGAGAACCAGTTTGCTAACAATAGTAACTGCACAAGAAATGGTGTCCGATGGGTCCGCCGTTCGGTTTCGTCACATATCGGTTTTGTCGGCAACACTTCGTATCAACTTCCCTGTTTTTTCCATTTCTGTAATCGTCGGCGCTCTAGTAATTGTAGTGTCAAAACTGCGTGGTGGAGTTGCACGCTGTACTTTCTGTTGGTAGCGGCGATTACATCATCATTTTCCCGCCCACCGCAGAGACCACTCTTGTGATTTGGATTTTTTTTTATCCTTTTCCGCTAGTGTTTTGAGGAAAGCTCATGCGAAGAAATGTTTTTTTAACGCTACTGGTGTGCTGTTTTTTCACATAGGAAATATTCAAACCACCACCCCCCCCCCCTTTCTCCTCACTGTGCCACATATCCTTGCTTCACACAGCCAAAGAGAAAGGTTTGACGTGATGAAAGCTCAAAAAGTAGTGAGATTCCTTCACACAGTGTAAGTAAAATAATGTTCTACTACAACTTTAAAACAACAGTTCAAATATTTACCGAAAATTGAGAAAAAATATAATATAATATAAAAATATCGGGAGACTCGATAGTGTCATTTCGATATCGATACATCGATATATCGGCGGGAGAACTGCGGTAACAAAGCCAGTAAGTCCTAATTGTATCGGTGATTGCAGAAAGGTCATGAGTCAACTTATATACTGTAACTGTATGAGGGAGGGTAGCCAAAATAAATACATACATTACAAGAAGGGCAGTAGTCAACCATCAAATAGCATCAGTAATGGACATCGAAAATATCATTAGTAATGAACTTCGAAACCTTGACTCCATGTAGAAAGGTCATGAGTCATTGACTCGTGTCCAGACTACCTCGATGATATGGAAGTGTATTTCACCGGAACCAGAAGTCATTGGTGGCCTGTTGCTGCTTTCACGCGAATTTCTTGTTGTTAATTTTGACAAACTGTATCAGTCCAGTGAGTGATTCACTGCAAAATGTCCGGAAAAATATTACTGTAAAATCAATGAAGTTTCTTAACGCAGCGGGAAGGAAAATAATGTCTGAGGGTTGAATACTTGACTACAAAATTTACCATTACCAAATAATCCTGTTGAGGATATTTTTTTATCTCCAAACCCTACGTGTGAGTGTTTTTAACATACGTAATTTGAAAAGTAACCTCTCACACTTTTAAATGTACCGTGAACAAGAAGCCAACAAAAGTCCAAATGAAAGTTGCTCAGTTTTATACCACTATATGCGGAAACATAAACAAAAGGATGTGAATGTGATTCATCTGTTGTCCAATGGGTGTTCTAGTTGGAACAATAACAACACAATGATTCAATTTTGTTTGATACTAGTCTCAACTAGGACATAGAATAAGATGAAACAATATTTCTCTATAAATGGACTTAATTTTCTACCAAATGATAAAGATAGAAATGTAAAGAAGTTGGTGTGCCTTCATGATGGGACGTATACAAGGTGGACCATTGATTGTGACCGTGCCAAATATCTCACGAAGTAAGCATCAAACGAAAAAACTACAAAGAACGAAACTTGTCTAGCTTGAAGGGGGAAACCAGATGGCGCTATGGTTGGCCCGCTAGATGGCGCTACCACAGGTCAAACGGATATCAACTGCGTTTTTTAAAAATAGGAACCCCCATTTTTATTACATATTCGCGTAGCACGTAAAGAAATATGAATGTTTTAATTGGACCACTTTTTTCGCTTTGTGATAGATGGCGCTGTAATAGTCACAAACATATGGATCACAATTTTCGGCGAACAGTTGTTAACAGGTAGGCTTTTTAAATTAAAATACAGAACGTAGCTACGTTTGAACATTTTATTTCGGTTGTTCCAATGTGATACATGTACCTTTGTGAACTTATCATTTCTGAGAACGCATGCTGTTACAGCGTGATTACCTGTAAATACCACATTAAGGCAATAAATGCTCAAAATGATGTCCGTCAACCTCAATGCATTTGGCAATACGTGTAACGACATTCCTCTCAAAAGCGAGTAGTTAGCCTTCCGTAATGTTCGCACATGCAAAGACAATGCGCTGACGCATGTTGTCAGGCGTTGTCGGTGGATCACGATGGCAAATATCCTTCAACTTTCCCCACAGAAAGAAATCCGGGGACGTCAGATCCGGTGAAGGTGCTTCGACGACCAATCCACCTGACATGAAATATGCTATTGAATACCGCTTCAACCGCACGCGAGCTATGTTCCGGACATCCATCATGTTGGAAGTACATCGCCATTCTGTCATGCAGTGAAACATCTTGTAGTAACATCGGTAGAACATTACGTAGGAAATCAGCATACATTACACCATTTAGATTGCCACCGATAAAATGGGGGCCAATTATCCTTCCTCCCATAATGCCGTACCATACATTAACCCGCCAAGGTCGCTGATGTTCCACTTGTCGCTGCCATCGTGGATTTTCCGTTGCCCAGTAGTGCATATTATGCCGGTTTACGTTACCGCTGTTGGTGAATGACGCTTTGTCGCCAAATAGAACGCGTGCAAAAAATCTGTCATCGTCCCGTAATTTCTCTCGTGCCCAGTGGCAGAACTGTACACGACGTTCAAAGTCGTCGCCATGCAATTCCTGGTGCATAGAAATATGGTACGGGTGCAATCGATGTTGATGTAGCATTCTCAATACCGACGTTTTTGAGATTCCCGATTCTCGCGCAAGTTGTCTGCTACTGACGTGCGGATTAGCCGCGACAGCAGCTAAAACATCTACTTGGGCATCGTCATCTGTTGCAGGTCGTGGTTGACGGTTCACATGTGGCTGTTTCGTTAAATATATTAAATATCCGGCGAACGGTCCGGACACTTGGATGATGTCGTCCAGGATACCGAGCAGCATACATAGGACACGCCCGTTGGGCATTTTGATCACAATAGCCATACATCAACACGATATCGACCTTTTCCGCAATTGGTAAACGGTCCATTTTAACACGGGTAATGTATCACGAAGCAAATACCGTCCGCACTGGCGGAATGTTACGTGATACCACGTACTTATACGTTTGTGACTGTTACAGCGCCATCTATAACAAAGCGAAAAAAGTGGTCCAACTGAAACATTCGTATTTCTTTACGTACTACACGAATTTGTAATAAAAAATGGGGGTTCCTAATTTTAAAAAAATGCAGTTGATATCCGTTTGACCTACAGCAGCGCCATCTAGCGGGCCAACCATGGCGCCATCTGGTTTCCCCCTTCAAGCTAGACGAGTTTCGTTCTTTGTAGTTTTTTCGTTTGATGCTTATTTCGTGATATATTTGGACAACCATGTATTGCCGTCGCAAGTAAATGCGAAGAATACTAAGAGGAACGAGATGCTGCATAGACCTCTCGCAGAGAAATAAAGACAACAAATAAACGGGTGTGAGCTGTGTTACAACGAAGGAATTCAAGAGTCAAAACTTCCAGAACGGAACGCAAGAGTCATAACATATGGCACTCGTGTAGAACAAACACGAGACACGTACCTCTTGGAGATCCCTTCGTTACACCTCGCTGTTGCAAGCGGACGTTGCATCACGACACAGGCATAAATTTAAATTTGAATACAGCGAAGAGAAACGTCAATAACTGGACGGTCAGTTCGTAATGTTGTGAAGTAAAGAGAAGGAAAACAATCGGAGCGGTTAAGATATGAACCCGGGACCTTCGACGTCGCAGTCCAACACCATGAGCACATAACCACGTCACCATCTCCCCCCCCCCCCCCCCCCCACGCTCCTTATGGATTCTTTTGCTCCTGGTTCGTTTACTATATCCTTTTTGATTATTTTTCCAATGTTCAATACCCCTTCCTCCTGTTCTCATGCTTGACCTGTGTTCAGCTTTTGACGTCCTGTCCACGAAATCGGGTGATCAAGAGGGGGAGGGGGGGGGGAGTTTGCGAGGGGGTGTTCCCCTTGTAAGGACGCTGTACATCGCAACGAGGTAGCACATCCTGAAAAATGGGTGTCTATCAATAACATAAAATACAAGATGTATTGAAGGTGAAAAGTTGTATTGCACCTGAGTATGTGGAATTTTACGAGCCATTTCATGAATGGCTAATAGGAGGGGCAACAAACAAATACAATGATGATCAAGAAGATTAACTTGTTTCATAGTGTTTAGTTTGGCCGTTGTTATAAGAATGCCTCGGGCATGGCTGTGTGTGATGTCCTTAGGTTGGGTTAGGTTTAAGTAGTTCTAAGTTCTAGGGGACTGATGACCTCAGGTGTTAAGTCCCATAGTGCTCAGAGCCATTTGAACCATTTTTTTGTTATAAGAAGCGCCAGCCGCAGCTCAAAATGTGAATGAAACAGTAGTAGCATCGCTTTAGTTTGCAGTTCACCATATTTACAGATTCTACAGTAAAATGAACGTGTTTTTCCAAGTGTATGTTTAATTTGTTGTAACGATTAGATGTTAACTGCAGAACATCATGAGCCAGCGTTTTTTTTTTTAATTTAGCTTTATGCTAAACTATAAATTACGAAACAAAAATACACATTTCTACACAATCTTTGAAGACCCAGTAACCATGGCGATGGTTCAAATGGTTCAAACGGCTCTGAGCACTATGGGACTTATCATCTGAGGTCATCAGTCCCCTAGACTTAGAACTACTTGAACCCAACTAACCTAAGGACATCAGACACATCCATCTCCGAGTCAGGATTCGAACCTGTGACCGTAGCGGTCGCCCGGCTCCAGACTGTAGCGCCTTGAACCGCTCGGCCACTCCGGCCGGCCCATGGGGATGAAAATAGCAATAAATACATTGATGGTGTGTGGTGTAGGAAGTTTCTGCCTTCTCCTGTAAAATTTTACTTTTGTGACTTGTGACCTTTTTTAAATACCAATTGGATTACATTACTACTCACAAGGGAACCTCCCCATCGCACCCCCCTCAGATTTAGTTATAAGTTGGCACAGTGGATAGGCCTTGAAAAACTGAACACAGATCAATCGAGAAAACAGGAAGAAGTTGTGTGGAACTATGAAAAAAATAAGCAAAATATACAAACTGAGTAGTCCATGCGAAGATATGCAACATCTAGGAGAGTGTGGGCCAAGGGGCGCCGTGGTCTCGTGGTTAGCGTGAGCAGCTGTGGAATGAGAGGTCCTTGGTTCAAGTCTTCCCTCGAGTGAAAAATTTAGTTTTTTATTTTCAGACAATTATTATCTGTCCGTCCGTTATGTTTTCATCAGTTTTTTGGGAGTGATTATCACATCCACAGGAAAACCTAAATCGGCCAAGGTAGAAGAATCTTTTTACCCATTCGCCAAGTGTACAAGTTAGGTGGGTCGACAACATATTCCTGTCATGTGACGCACATGCCGTCACCAGTGTCGTATAGAATATATCAGTCGTGTTTTCCTGTGGAGGAATCGGTTGACCTATGACCTTGCGATCAAATGTTTTCGGTTCCCATTGGAGAGGCACGTCCTTTCGTGTACTAATCGCACGGTTTTGCGGTGCGGTCGCAGAACACAGACACTAAACTTAGTGCAGTGAACAGAGACGTCAATGAACGAACTGACAGATCATAACTTTGCGAAAATAAAGAAAGTAAAATTTTCAGTCCAGGGAAGACTTGAACCAAGGACCTCTCGTTAGGCAGCTACTCACGCTAACCACGGTACCACGGCGCTCCTGACCTCACGTTTTCCTTGATGTTGCTTATCTTCCGCGTGGACTACTCAGTTTGTATATTTTGCTTGTTTTTTTCATAGTTCCACACAACTTCTTCCTGTTTTCTCGATTGATCTGTGTTCAGGTTTTCAAGGCCTATCCACTGTGCCAAGTTATAACTAAATCTGAGGGGGGTGCGATGGGGAGGTTCCCTTGTCAGCAATGAGGCACTGGAGACCATGGGTCACTTATAACGAAACAGTCAGAAGATGCCGCAGAACAATCTCCGAAAGTCTGTCGGCGTAGTTCTGGTTCACGTTCTAGAGAGCAGAATGCAGTTATGAAGAGTCAAAGGAACTGAAGAGGATGGAGTAATTGAGGAGGGAGAGAGAGAAGGTTGCAGCCTATACGCGATGTTACGTAAACTGTATATTGAGCGAGCGTTAAAGGAACCAGTCAGAAACATGAAAAGGTAATTACTGTTCACTTTTGCCATTTGTTGACGAAGGCTCGGTAGAGAGGCCATAAAACTCCGAAGAAAAGCATTTCTGAAAAAGGATAGTAAAAACATTTTAAGAGGTGTTTGTACTAGTGTGTGTGTGTGTGTGTTTCGGGCGCGTGTGCGCACGTCCAACGGCGCACATTCTTGCGTAAGAGCGCGGCCAGAGGCTTATGAATGTGAATGCTATTCCAGTCCACCGCCGGCTGTCGGGCTCAGACACGAACTGCTCGACCAGTTTACGTCACAACTTCTCTTGCTACTATTTCTACGACGGGTCTCACAGTTTTTAATGTGCTGTAGATATCATTAATGGAAATAAACGTGGAACAGGGACTGCAATACCTCGTACGGCCCAGGTCGTATGTTAAAACAGTAACTAGTATGAAACTTCCTGGCGGATTAAAACTGTACGCCCGACCGAGACTCGAACTCGGGACCTTTGCCTTTCGCGGGCAAGTGCTCTACCAACTGAGCTACCCAAGCACGACTCACGCCACGTCCTCACAGCTTTGAAAAGTTTGGGAGGTAGGAGACGAGGTACTGGCAGAAGTAAAGCTGTGAGTACTGGGCGTGGGGTCGTGCTTGGGTAGCTCAGTTGGTAGAGCACTTGCCCGCGAAAGGCAAAGGTCCCGAGTTCGAGTCTCGCTCCGGCACACAGTTTTAATCTGCCAGGAAGTTTCATATCAGCGCACACTCCGCTGCAGAGTGAAAATCTCATTCTGGAAACATCCCCCAGGCTGTGGCTAAGCCATGTCTCCGCATATCCTTTCTTTCAGGAGTGCTAGTTCTGCATGGTTCGCAGGAGAGCTTCTGTAAAGTTTGGAAGGTAGGAGACGAGGTACTGGCACAAGTAAAGCTGTGAGTACAGTGCGTGAGTCGTGTTTCGGTAGCTCAGTCAGTAGACCACTTGCCCGCGATAGGCAAAGGTCCCGAGTTCGAGTCTCGGTCTGGCACACAGTTTTAATCTGCCAGGAAGTTTCATATCAGCGCACACTCCGCTGTAGAGTGAAAACTTCGTTCTAGCAACTAGTAAATAAATACAAGACCTCACCAGGCATTCAGCTTACTTCTTCACTCAACCCGAGATCTAGTGACGCCGGTTTGTACCGTCCCTTTGTTCGGTGAACCCCGAAATGATTAGTGAAACTGAACATTTAAAATTTCTAGGTGTTCAGACAGTAAACTGTCGTGGAAAGCCCACATTCAGGATCTTGTTCAAAGACTTAATGCTGCCATTTTCACCAGTCGAACAGTATCTGAAATAAGTGATGGTTCGACACGAAAATTAGTCTGCTTTGCTTATTTTCATTCGCTTATGTCGTGTGGTACTACATTTTGGGGGTAACTGTTCCCATTCTAAAAGGATAATTTTGGCTCAGAAACGGGCGGTTGGGGCAATAAGTGATGATTGTTAAGTTCGCGAACCTCTTGTCGCCCCTGTTCACTAGTCTGGTTATTTTTACATTGGCCTCTCAATATATATAGTCTTTTCTGTCGTTTCTTGCTAACAATATCAGCTTATTCCTAAGAATTAGCAGTTTTCACTCAGTTAGTACACGGCAGAAATCAAACCTGCTTGTGGATCGTACTCCCGTAACTCTTGTGCATAAAGGTGTGCAGTATACTGCTGCATCCATTTTGAATAAGCTGCCACACGAATTAAAAAATCTTAGCAGTAATCCACGAGCTTTCAAATCGAAACTGAAGAGTTTCCTCTTGGGCCACTCTTTCTATTCTGTCGAGGAGTTCCTTGAAAAATTAAGATGATTCTCATTGTATTGCTGATTGCGATTACTTAATCTTATGGCTTGACGTTTTTCGGGTTCATAAACATTTATTTTCATCTGTTATTACTTTTATGTTGTAATTTCATGTACTGACACGTTCCGTGAGGTTGGAGGTGTGCTCCTCAATTTGGTCCTACGTAACTAGACATGAAAAAAAAAATATATATATTTACAGCAAAAATTACTTAACTACTTATTTTCATTGTATATACTCATATGAACAATGTCAAACAATTTTTTACAATTTTTATGTTTCGAAAATAGAGATGGTTCAAATGGCTGCTAAGCGCTATGGTATCTAACATCTAGCCGCGAGGCGTTAGCCGAGCGGTCTGGGGCGCTGCAGTCATGGACTGTGCGGCTGGTCCCGGCGGAGGTTCGAGTCCTCCCTCGGGCATGGATGTCTGTGTTTGTCCTGAGGATAATTTAGTTTAAGTAGTGTGTAAGCTTAGGGACTGATGACCTTAGCAGTTAAGTGCCATAAGATCTCACACACATTTGAACAACCTAACTTCTGAGGTCATCAATCCCCTAGAACTACTTAAACCCAACCAACCTAAGGACATCACACACATCCATGCCGTAGGCAGGATTCGAACCTGCGACCGTAGCAGCAGCGCGGCTGCGGACTGAAGCGCCTAGAACCGCTCGGCCACAGCGGCCGGCTTTGGAAATAGAGGATGTTGCTTCTAAGCAACTTTGCTAGTTCGAGGTTCACGTTCTACCCACAGGGCCACAGAAATACAAGGTAGCATTCCAGTCCACTATCTCATCGCAACACACAGTAAAGCATTGCATTTCCCGCATCTTACTGTAGACTATCAGATATGCCGGAATCGGCAGCTCGCTTTAATTCCACATTCAGGCCAGTGGAGTACACTGTCATACGCAATCTTCTTGCCAGGTATAGGAATTGCTGATTTATTCTTCTTCTTGTTCTTCTTCTCAACACGTTGCTTTGCATGCAAGGGCAGTGTACCAACCTTTCTTCTCTCCTCCCCTCCTACAATCAACAAACCATTTGCCCTTCTGTGTACTGTGTCCATTATTGAAGAGTCGAAGAGCTACTTGAACTACTGCAGTTGTGCCTCGCTAATATTAAGTCTAATGTAATAGGGAACTCTGTCTACGCTCTGGATGAATTTTTCTTCCTGTGGCTCTTTTGTCACTTATTTGACGCACTAAGCGAAGTATTCAACACTACATGATTTTTTTTCTTGAGAATCGGCGCTGTCACTATCTAATTCCCCCCCATGAACCATGGACCTCGCCGTTAGTAGGGAGGCTTGCGTGCCTCAGTGACACAGATAGCCGTACCGTAGGTGCAACCACAACGGAGGGGTATCTGTTGAGAGGCGAGACAAACGTGTGGTTCCTGAAGAGGGGCAGCAGCCCTTTCAGTAGTTGCAGGGGCAACAGTCTGGATGATTGACTGATCTGGCCTTGTAACACTAACCAAAACGGCTTTGCTGTGCTGGTACTGCGAACGGCTGAAAGCAAGGGGAAACTACGGCCGTAATTTTTCCCGAGGGCATGCAGCTTTACTGTATGATTAAATGATGATGGCGTCCTCTTGGGTAAAATATTCCGGAGGTAAAATAGTCCCCCATTCGGATCTCCGGGCGGGGACTACTCAAGAGGATGTCGTTATCAGGAGAAAGAAAACTGGCGTTCTACGGATCGGAGCGTGGAGTGTCAGATCCCTTAATCGGGCAGGTAGGTTAGAAAATTTAAAAAGGGAAATGGATAGGTTAAAGTTAGAGATAGTGGGAATTAGTGAAGTTCGGTGGCAGGAGGAACAAGACTTTTGGTCAGGTGATACAGGGTTATAAATACAAAATCAAATAGGTGTAATGCAGGAGTAGGTTTAATAATGAATAAAAAAATAGGAGTGCGGGTTAGCTACTACAAACAGCGTAGTGAACATATTATAGTGGCCAAGATAGATACAAAGCCCACGCCTATTACAGTAGTACAAGTACGGATGTTGAGACAACCTCATGGAGCGTGCATGTCAGCAGGGTACCGTTCAAACTGATGGAGACTCTGTTGTGGGGCGTGTGCGGTTGTAGTGTTACGGGACCCCTGATACGTCTACACTCCTGGAAATGGAAAAAAGAACACATTGACACCGGTGTGTCAGACCCACCATACTTGCTCCGGACACTGCGAGAGGGCTGTACAAGCAATGATCACACGCACGCCACAGCGGACACACCAGGAACCGCGGTGTTGGCCGTCGAATGGCGCTAGCTGTGCAGCATTTGTGCACCGCCGCCGTCAGTGTCAGCCAGTTTGCCGTGGCATACGGAGCTCCATCGCAGTCTTTAACACTGGTAGCATGCCGCGACAGCGTGGACGTGAACCGTATGTGCAGTTGACGGACTTTGAGCGAGGGCGTATAGTGGGCATGCGGGAGGCCGGGTGGACGTACCGCCGAATTGCTCAACACGTGGGGCGTGAGGTCTCCACAGTACATCGATGTTGTCGCCAGTGGTCGGCGGAAGGTGCACGTGCCCGTCGACCTGGGACCGGACCGCAGCGACGCACGCATGCACGCCAAGACCGTAGGATCTTACGCAGTGCCGTAGGGGACCGCACCGCCACTTCCCAGCAAATTAGGGACACTGTTGCTCCTGGGGTATCGGCGAGGACCATTCGCAACCGTCTCCATGAAGCTGGGCTACGGTCCCGCACACCGTTAGGCCGTCTTCCGCTCACGCCCCAACATCGTGCAGCCCGCCTCCAGTGGTGTCGCGACAGGCGTGAATGGAGGGACGAATGGAGACGTGTCGTCTTCAGCGATGAGAGTCGCTTCTGCCTTGGTGCCAATGATGGTCGTATGCGTGTTTGGCGCCGTGCAGGTGAGCGCCACAATCAGGACTGCATACGACCGAGGCACACAGCGCCAACACCCGGCATCTTGGTGTGGGGAGCGATCTCCTACACTGGCCGTACACCACTGGTGATCGTCGAGGGGACACTGAATAGTGCACCGTACATCCAAACCGTCATCGAACCCATCGTTCTACCATTCCTAGACCGGCAAGGGAACTTGCTGTTCCAACAGGACAATGCACGTCCGCATGTATCCCGTGCCACCCAACGTGCTCTAGAAGGTGTAAGTCAACTACCCTGGCCAGCAAGATCTCCGGATCTGTCCCCCATTGAGCATGTTTGGGACTGGATGAAGCGTCGTCTCACGCGGTCTGCACGTCCAGCACGAACGCTGGTCCAACTGAGGCGCCAGGTGGAAATGGCATGGCAAGCCGTTCCACAGGACTACATCCAGCATCTCTACGATCGTCTCCATGGGAGAATAGCAGCCTGCATTGCTGCGAAAGGTGGATATACACTGTCCTAGTGCCGACATTGTGCATGCTCTGTTGCCTGTGTCTATGTGCCTGTGGTTCTGTCAGTGTGATCATGTGATGTATCTGACCCCAGGAATGTGTCAATGAAGTTTCCCCTTCCTGGGACAATGAATTCACGGTGTTCTTATTTCTATTTCCAGGAGTGTAGATGCGATTCTGACAGGTGACACGTACGTAAGCATTCCGTCTGATCACCTGCTTCCATTCGTGTCCATTGTGCATTCCGACGAACTTGGGCAATTCCAGCAGGACAATGCGACACTCCACACTTGCAGAATAGCTACAGAGTGGCTCCAGGAACACTCTTCTGATTTTAAACACTTCCGCCGGCTGTTAAACTTGCAGCATACTGTTCAGAGGAGATCTCCACCCCCTCGTACTCTTACGGATTTATGGACAGCCCTGCAGGATTCATGGTGTCAGTTCCCTCCAGCACTACTTGAGGCATTAGACGATTCCATGCCACTTACCAGCCGATGTGACCGAGCAGTTCTAGGCGCTTCAGTCCGGAACCGCGCTGCTGCTATGGTCGCAGGTTCGTCGGGGATGGATATGTGTGATGTCCTTAGTTAGGTTTAAGTAGTTCTAAGTCTATGGCACTGATGATCTCAGACGTTAAACCCCATAGTGCTCAGAACCATTTTCCATACCACTTCTGCGTGTTCGCGGGAGCCCCATACGATCCGAGCGGTTCTAGGTGCTTCGGTCCGTACCATATTCCCGTAGTTTCTTTGAGGCAACTCCGAGTCGCAGATGAAAGTCGAAGTGTGTTGCACGGTCACATCGTGTAAGCCCAAGGAACTACCGGAGCATACGCATTTCCATCACGTGGAGCACCAGCTCACACTTCGTTGTCGGTGGCCAAACCTGCGATCATGAACTACATATATATTCATGTATAGATCAACTGTTTGTGTAGATAATTAGCCGGCCGCTGTGGCCGAGCGGTTTTAGGCGGTTCAGTCCGGAACTGCACCGCTGCCACGGCCGCAGGTTCGAATCCTGCCTCGGGCATGGATGTGTATGATGTCCTTAGGTTAGCTGGTTTCAATACAGGGTTATTACAAATGATTGAAGCTATTTCACAGCTCTACAATAACTTCATTATTTGAGATATTTTCACAATGCTTTGCACACACATAAAAAACTCAAAAAGTTTTTTTAGGCATTCACAAGTGTTCGATATGTGCCCCTTTAGTGATTCGGCAGCCATCAAGCCGATAATCAAGTTCCTCTCACACTCGGCGCAGCATGTCCCCCATCAATGAGTTCGAAAGCGTCGTTGATGCGAGCTCGCAGTTCTGGCACGTTTCTTGGTAGAGGAGGTTTAAACACTGAATCTTTCACATAACCCCACAGAAAGAAATCGCACGGGGTCAAGTTGGGAGAGCGTGGAGGCCATGACATGAATTGCTGATCATGATCTCCACCACGACCGATCCATCGGTTTTCCAATCTCCTGTTTAAGAAATGCCGAACATCATGATGGAAGTGCGGTGGAGCACCATCCTGTTGAAAGATGAAGTCGGCGCTGTCGGTCTCCAGTTGTGGCACGAGCCAATTTTCCAGCATGTCCAGATACACGTGTCCTGTAACGTTTTTTTCGCAGAAGAAAAAGGGGCCGTAAACTTTAAACCGTGAGATTGCACAAAACACGTTAACTTTTGGTGAATTGCGAATTTGCTGCACGAATGCGTGAGGATTCTCTACTGCCCAGATTCGCACATTGGGTCTGTTCACTTCACCATTAAGAAGAAATGTTGCTTCATCACTGAAAACAAGTTTTGCACTGAACGCATCCTCTTCCACGAGCTGTTGCAACCGCGCCGAAAATTCAAAGCGTTTGACTTTGTCATCGGGTGTCAGGGCTTGTAGCAGTTGTAAACGGTAAGGCTTCTGCTTTGGCCTTTTCCGTAAGATTTTCCAAACCGTCGGCTGTGGTACGTTTAGCTTCCCGCTTGCTTTATTCGTCGACTTCTGCGGGCTACGCGTGAAACTTGCCCGCACGCGTTCAACCGTTTCTTCGCTCACTGCAGGCCGACCCGTTGATTTCCCCTTACAGAGGCATCCAGAAGCTTTAAACTGCGCATACCATCGCCGAATGGAGTTAGCAGTTGGTGGACCTTTGTTGAACTTTGTCCTGAAGTGTCGTTGCACTGTTATGACTGACTGATGTGAGTACATTTCAAGCACGACATACGCTTTCTCGGCTCCTGTCGCCATTTTGTCTCACTGCGCTCTCGAGCGCTCTGGCGGCAGAAACCTGAAGTGCGGCTTGAGCCGAACAAAACTTTATGAGTTTTTCTACGTATCTGTAGTGTGTCGTGACCATATGTCAATGAATGGAGCTACAGTGAATTTATGAAATCGCTTCAATCATTTATAATAGCCCTGTAGTTCTAACTCTAGGGGACTGATAACCTCATATGTTCCCATAGTGCTTAGAGCCATTTCAACCCTGTAAGATATTAGGCAGGTGCACCAGTTTCTTTGGCTCTTCAGTGTAACAGTCATATCTGCTATCTCCAAGTAGACGGGCGTCTCCCGCTCAAGGGAAGGTAAAACAAATTCAAACCTTTCTGGTTCCATAGGTTCTAAACTCACTTCCGCGGTCGCCCCAAAGAGATAGGCCGCACTGTGACGGAGCCCCCGGCCGATGTTACCATGCGACGGTGTCTGGGCGAGCGTGGTCGGTGCGTCTGTGAACTCCCGGACGACACACAAGGCAACGTGACGGGTGTGAGAGACCTTGCCGGCCAAACGGTGCGACGGAGCAGGAAGAGGGCGTGGCGGCGCGCTGGCGTAGCGAGGCGGCTCTGCCTTTTGAAGTCCGCCGGTGCGGAAGGCCCGTTTTGGCGAGGGGAAAGGGGGGAAAAAAAGATGGAAACGCGCAGGGGCTAGGCAGTGTGACCTTTGTAGCCGGCGCCGCTCCACTGAGTCAACTTTTACCCCGTGCTGCCCTCCCTCCCTCCCCCCCCCCTTATTATTTTTTTCCTTGCCTCCTCTGCCCTCCTTGCCTATGCGCGCTCTCGCCCATACCGCCCGCTCTTTCTGGCTTTCAGTAGCCGCGCCGCCCGCTCAAAGAGGCGAGCATTCGCCGGTTTTCCTTTTTTCACGCGCGCCCACGCCTTATCCGAGAGCAAAGCGATATCGAGTTAAAAGCGGCGCACCGGAGGGTGCGTTAAACGCCGCCGCTCCCTGCCGTCCGCTTTGCCCAGCTGCATCAGTTTTGTTCCCGCGCTCTCTGCTAGGCACCTCGGTAAGTGGCAGGTGCGGCCGGTTCGGTGCGTACGTGTAGACTAGAGTTGTGGCGATTCGTGAATGAGTCGTTCATTTGAACGACTCTAAACAAAGAGTCGTAAGAATCGAATCGTGATGCGGACGAATCGTCGTTCAAAAGAATCGTAAGAACGATTGCGTGTTTCCGAGTCGTGACGATTCCAAGTTCCAACGATTCATCGATTCTTAGTACGCTATGCTTCGAAGGCAACTTCCGAATCGTGCCGAATGATTACGACCGCCAGGTGGCAGTCAAGTGGAGGATGCGTGTGAAGAAAGGAAGCTCGGAACGAACAAACGGAGTTCGTGGGCCGTAATACTACTCGTGAAAACCAAACTGACATTTGGTGGTGGCTGACGGGAACGAGCGTAAAGGCATTTCCCATTTACTATCCCTATATAGTGCACATGGGCGGATTCATATCATCCCATGTTTTTCTGTGCTCTTTCCAATTCCACAGCACCTTATATTTCACAATAAAGCAACTGTCAGCCCTCACACACTGCAAATGTAGCTTAACTTTTTGTTTCGTCGAAATACAAAGCATAGGTATTTTGCTTTTAATTTGTCTGAGAACTTGCTTCTGCCACTACTATTTATGTGAGAAGACGACATACTTCTAAAGTGTAGGATACAATCGTATACAGCGACATTACTTCACTGCTAATTTGCTAATTCTGTTAGTTCCACTAGTGCCGCCACTAAATGGCTGTCGCACTAGACCAATATTACAGAGCGACTGTAAGCTCTCTAACCAATATCTTTCTTGACGGATCGCCGTGTAATACCGTCTTTAAAATTCTAGTTTTCGAATGTTACCGTGTTCAGATTCATACTAAATGTTAGTGAAGTAACGTCGCGGTATACGATTGAATCCTATTGTTTAGAAGTATGTCGTCTTCTTACGTAAATAGCAGTGACAGCGGCAAGTTCTCAGACAAATTAAAAGCAAAATACCTATGCTTTGTATTTAGAAGAAATGAAAGTTAAGCTAAATTTGCTGTCTGGGAGGGCTGTTAGCTGCGTTATGAATTACAAGGGTGATGTGAACTTGGAAAGACATTTAGCACAGGAAAACTTAGGATGATATGAGGCAAACCACGTCTGCCTCACTGCTAGATTTTGTTACTATAAAACAGAGGTCTGTAGTTAAATACGTTCAAGCCACACAACCAAACTGGCATACCACGTAATTTTGCACCATCTTCCGCACAAATCGACTCCTCTTTTCTGGCATACTGAAATAAAACAATAGATGCAATCAAATCAAACCTGACCTTTCAACAACTAAGGCATTACACGTATAAATCGAGAATCACACTTGCAACGTCATTTGCATGTTTACTCTTAAATAAACTATTTGTGCCATATCTCATCATCACACAGTTCGATTCTAACCCCATTGACAATTTCAAGACATGTCCTGCCATCTGTGAGTAAGATGTAGAACTTTTTGCATTCCGTAAGAATCGTGCCATCGAAGACTAGAAAGAATCGTGAAAGAATCGTGAACGAATCGTAGTAATCGATTCGCAATGTGAGATTGAATCGTAGGAATCGAATCGGGAAAAAGAATCGTGTTGCCCAACTCTAGTGTAGACTACGCACGCCCCTTCCCCTACTGTGTTCAGGTTTTGAACTGACGTGGAGTGACGTGACGGAGGGCAGAGAGTCGAGTTTATGTCGTCACGCGCTGTGCTGTGTGGTGCCGTCACTTAACAACCGTCCTCTCACGGGACGTGAAAATACCGCTCGTGACGTCACAACATGTAATTCGAGGCCCACGACAATGACAGGCCGTCACGCGTCCGTGACGGCAACGTCACACCACGTGACGCTGCAGGTCTTGCGAGTCTCCGGCGCGGAGCGAGTGACCAGTTTAATACGAGGGTCACTCCAAAAGAAATGCACACTATTTTTGTAAAAATACAGTTTTCATTCTGCATGTGTCAAAGTTTTATAGTGTGTAGATACATCCTTCCCGCTTGTTTTCAAACTTAGTTCAACCTGTTCCCGTGAGTGACGCCGTTCAAATGGTTCAAAAATGGTTCAAATGGCTCTGAGCACTATGGGACTTAACTTCTCACGTCATCAGTCCCCTAGAACTTAGAACTACTTAAACCTAACTAACCTAAGGACATCACGCACATGCATGCCCGAGGCAGGATTCTAACCTGCGACCGTAGCAGCGGAGCAGTTCCGGACTGAAACGACTAGAACCGTCGGTCAACAGTTTCTAATGTCTCTTAACAATTAATACGAGAGTCATTCCAAAATGAATGCACACTATTTTTTTTAAAATCCACCTTTTATTGTACATGTTTGAAAGATTTACAGTGTGAAGATACAGCCTTTAGGAACAATATTTCATTTCTCCACATAATTTCCATCCCTCTCGACTGCCTTATGCCATGTTGGAACTAGCGCCTGAATACCCGCACGGTAAAATTCTGGACCAACCTGTTGGAGCCACTGTTTGGCAGCGTGCACAGGGGAGTCATCATCTTCAAACCTTGTTCCACGAACAGAGTCTTTCAGTTTCCCAAAGAGATTATAGTGACATGGAGCCAGGTCTGGACTGTAAGGCGGCGGGTGTTTCAGTGTTGTCCATCCGAGTTTTGTGATCGCTTCCACGGTTTTTTGACTGACATGTGGCCGTGCATTGTCGTGCAAAACATCCTGCTTTTGCCGATGTGGTCGAACACGACTCAGTCGAGCTTGAAGTTTCTTCAGTGTCGTCACATATGCATCAGAATTTATGGTGGTTCCACTTGGCACGATGTCCAAAAGCAAGAGTCCTTCGGAATCGAAAAACACCATAGCCATAACTGTTCCAGCAGAAGGTGTGGTTTTGATTTTTTTTTTTCTAGGGGTGAATTTGCATGATGCCACTCCATTGATTGCCTCTTCGTGTCTGTTGAAAAATGATGGAGCCATGTTTCATCTCAATTTTCCCAAGAAATTCATCTCCACCATTCTTGTACTGTTCCAAAAGTTCGCTGCATACCTTTTTTCTTGTTTCCTTGTGAGCCACTGTCAACATCCTGGGAACCCACTTCGCACAAACCTTTTTTAACGTCAACACTTTCAGTATTTTGCAAACACTTCCTTCCCCTATCTCAACGTAGCGTGACAATTCGTTCACTGTGATGCGTCTGTCAGCAGTCACAAATTCGTTAACTCCCTGCACATTGTCTGGAGTGTGTGCAGTACGAGGCCTGCCTCTGCGAGGACAATCCTCAACATTGCCGTGCCCGCTTTCATCACGTGACCTGCTTGCCCACCGACTAACTGTACTGCGAGCGACAGCAGCATCTCCGTACACCTGTTTCAACCTCTTGTGGATGCTTCCCACTGTCTCGTTTTCACGGCACCGGAATTCTACGACAGCACGTTGCTTCTGACAAAGGTCAAGTGTAACAGCCATCTTGAAGACATGCTGTGACGGCGCCATTCACGGGAACAGGTTGAACTAAGTCTGAAACCGCCGGCCGAAGTGCCCGTGCGGTTCTAGGCGCTAAAGTCTGAAGCCGAGCGACCGCTACGGTCGCAGGTTCGAATCCTGCCTCGGGCATGGATGTGTGTGATGTCCTTAGGTTAGTTAGGTTTAAGTAGTTCTGAGTTCTATGCGACTGATGACCTCTGAAGTTAAGTCGCATAGTGCTCAGAGCTACTTTAACCATTTGATTCTGTGTTCCGCCAGTGCACTGCGACTTGATAGTCAGTTAGCTGACTTGTTGGTCAGTTAGTGTGTGAGAGTCCAGGCAGTAGGTAGTGAGTGGACGATGGGATTTACCAGCCCAGAGAAAACCCTTCTGATGGTGAACAGAGGGGTCCAAAAAAATGTATCCACTGTTTAAAAGTCCATAACTTGCAAACTAATTGACGGTGTTTTCTCATTTTTGATGAAAGTGTAGCTTAAAGTCCAACTTAAAGATATCACTGTAGGTGTTCGAAATGGTCACCATTAACATCCACACACAAACGATGCCGCCGAACTGCAGCACGAACTACTGACTGCAACGTGTTCAGTTGGATATTTGCACACGAGTGTACGATGGATTCTTGAAGTCCATTCAATGTGCGTGGCTTTTGTCGATAAACGACGTCCTTTAGTGTTCCCCACTGGTAAAGTCCAGAGGAGTTAGGTCTGGGGAATGTGGTGGATACTCCACAGCACCTCTACGGCCTATCCATCTTCCTGGTAGATTTTCGTCGAGATACGCCCTAACACGATTTTGGTAGTGGGCTGGGGCACCATCTTGTTGAAAGTAAACTCTTCCGTCTCCATACAAGTCTCGGATGGCAGGTAAAATGGATGTCTGAAGCTTTTGAAGGGACACCTCACCGGTAACTGTGCCGTCAAAGAAGAATGGCCCAATCGAGCCCCGGTAAGACAACCCACACCACACATTTACTCCTGACAAATTCACGGCTTTGTCTACATGGACGTTCGGATTTTCGGCGGCCCAGTACATGCAATTGTGGCTCATCACACCACACAATCATCTTTGCAAACTCTTCATCGTTGCGCACCATGTTAGTAATCCACTCGCTGTACTCCATTCCAATATCTGGGTCGTCCTCGTTCATTGCGTGTAGCAATCGTGGGATGTAGGACTTCCACTTTGCTGTCTTCAAAATTCGCCGAACACTTGAGCGACTCACTCCAGTTCCACGGGCACACTGTCTCACAGACAATGGTGAGCGAGAGAATTGTAACACGCGACGGGAGTTAGCTGGACTTGTTACTGTTACAGGTCGTCCCGATCGTTGTTTGTGTACGTCTTTAACACAGCCTTCGGCTTCAAATTTGTCTCGAATGCGTTGAATCGTTAAACGTGTCGGTGGCTCTATTTGATACTCATTTCGCCACTGCCGTTGAACCTCATTAATGTTTTCGTAGTTAGAATACCACTTCAAAACTGACTTCCTTTCATCGAATGTAAGCCTTGCGCCAGCCTTGTTTACTCGAGTAACTAGCTGCAACTAAGAACAAAACACTATCTGGCGACTGTCATCTGACAAAACAAAAGAACGCAATACAACGCTTGTGTGGCGATTGCCGGAACTACAAACTATTACACTACCAAAGATGAGACGACTCCGTCAATTAGTTTGCCAGTTATGGACATTTAAACAGTGGATACATTTTTTTTGGACCCCTCTGTATGGAGAGTGTAGGAAGAACGCAGTTCGTTCATGTACGGTGTTTGCCGCTAGATATCCCAATAGGCGTCAACCGTCTCGGCTGTTATTTATCAACCTCTTCAGCCACTTACGTAACAGAAGGAAACAAGTGACGACAGAAGAGGGAGAAATTAATGCTCTTGCTGCTGTTGTAGTTGATTCGCACGTTAGTTCCCGCGCAACCGCACTAGGAACTGGTTTGAGTCAGGCAAGGGTCCTACGAATTCTCCACCCACGTAGGTCCCATACCTCCCACATCTCTGTCCGTCAAGAGCTGCATAGAAACGATTGCGAGAATCGTGTTAACTTCTGTACATGGGCATCATCCATGATGTATCACAGACCTCATTTAATGATAATGCCGCATCTACCAACCGCGGCCAGGTAAACATCCGGGAGATGCACAATTGTTCTGTTGACAATCCCCGTCGTCTTCCTCAGGTGGAGCTTCAGCGTCCATGGGGAGTAAACGTGCGGTGTGGTATAGTGGACCTTCAGATCATAGGCCGGTTTTTCATAGACGGAGCACTAGCATCGCAGCCTCCTAACAGAGCGTGTTCAACGGATGCCAGAAGACGTTCCTCTGCAGACGAAGAGGAAGCTGAGGTACCAACATCGTGGCTGTCGAACCGCACAGAGCACAAAGGTGTACAGCAAGTCTACACGAATTGTTTCCAAACCGTTGGATTCGTCGCAGAGGGCCTGTACCTTGCACTGTCCGTTCCCCGGATCTGACGCCTGTAGACTTTTTTCTGTGGGGAAAGATGAAAGATGCTGTCTTCAAAGACATACCAACTACACCCCATGATATGCATGGACGTATTACTGTAGACCGGCCGGCCGAGGTGGCCGACCGGTTCTAGGCGCTTCAGTCTGGAACCGCGTGACCGCTGGTCGCAGGTTCGAATCCTGCCTCGGGCATGGATGTGTGTGATGTCCTTAGGTTAGTTAGGTTTAAGTAGTTCTAAGTTCTAGGGGACTGATGACCACAGATCTTTAGTGCTCAGAGCCATTTTTGTAGACCGCTCGGATATCTCGGATAGTTGCAAGCTTGTGTACAGCAGTCGTTCCATATCACACTAGAACCGTGTATTGCTGCTGCCGGTGGTCATTTTGGACACAACCTCTGATGGTCAGTTGTCTCGCTACTGGTCAGAATCCACATAAGTGGTGCTTGCACTTGTATTGTTCTTTAGTCTGTGGAAACTTTTCAAAATACACTCATCAAGAAAAGTTTAGTAGCATCCCGGTTCCCAGAACTCCGAAGATGGACGCTGACTGTGGATACTGTATCACAGACGCAGTCCCTCTGACTGTTCAGAGATGTCACTAAACCCCGCCCAAACATGTAAACAACCATGTATGACGGAGGGGGTCCGACAGCCGATCAGTTCCAGTCATTCCACCATGAAGCAGGTACACAGCTCGTGTTGTCTGTAGTTCAACCCTGCCTAGACGGTCAATACAGCGGTTCGATCGCGTCCGCATTGTTACTTTGTGCCAGGAAGGGCTCTCAACAAGGAAGTGTCCAGGCGTCTCGGAGTGAACCAAAGCGATGTTGTTCGGACATGGAGGAGATACAGAGAGACAGGAACTGTCGATGACACGCCTCGCTCAGGCCGCCCAAGGGCTACTACTGCTGTGGATGACCGCTACCTACGGATTATGGCTCGGTGGAGCCCTGACAGAAATGCCACCATGTTGAATAATGGTTTTCGGGCAGCCACAGAACGTTGTGTTACGACTCAAAGTGTGCGCAATAGGCTGCATGATGCGCAACTTCACTCCCGACGTACAGCGCCAGATCCATCTTTGTAACTACGACAGCACACAGCCCGTAACAGAAGGGCCCAGCAGTTTGCCGAATGAACCGCTGAGGATTGGCATCACGTTCTCTTCACCGATGAGTGTCGCATATGCCTTCAACCAGACTATCGTCGGAGACGTGTTTGGAGGCAACCTGGTCAATCTGAACGCCTTAGACGCACTGTCCAGCGAGTGCAGCAAGGTGGAGGTTCCCTGCTGTTTTGGGGTGGCATTATCTGGGGCCGACGTACACCGATGGTGGTCACGGAAGGCGCCGTAACGGCTGTACAATACGTGAATGCCATCCTCCGACGGATAGTGGAACCGTATCGGCAGCATATTGGCGAGGCATTCGTCTTGATGGACGACAATTCTAGCCCCTATCGTGCACATCTTGTGAATGCCTTCCTTCAGGAAAACGACATCGCTCGACTAGAGTGGCCAGCATGTTCTCCAGACATGAACACTATCGAACATGCCTGGGATAGACTGAAAAGGGCTGTTTATGGACGACGTGACCCACCAACCACTCTGAGGGATCTACTCCGAATCGCCACTGAAGAGTGGGACAATATGGATCAACAGTGCCTTGATGAACTTGTGGATAGTATGCCACGACGAATACAGGCATGCATCAATGCAAGAGGACGTGCTACTGTGTATTAGAGGTACCGGTGTGTACAGAAATCTGGACCACCACCTCTGAAGGTCTCGCTGTATGGTGGTGCAACATGCAATGTGTGGTTTTCATGAGCAATAAAAAGGGCGGTAATGATGTTTATGTTGATCTCTATTCCAATTTTCTGGAACCGAGGTGATGCAAAACTTTTTTGCGTGTATGTATAATATCTCATAAACGACTCTCAGCAAAATCTTGCAACAAACACTCTCACATTCTAATTTACGCCACTCTCAGTTTGTACATATCAGTAAAGACTGTTCGATTTAAAAAGTGTATGTTTGTACAAAAAATACACTTTCGAAGTATTATTACAATCTGTTGAGTGGCTGAGAATACGGTCGGGTGACTATTAATCCAGTGTGCGAAAACCGCACATCAATAGTACTTTCCATTTGCGCAATATTTGCAGTGAAATTTTTAGGTGGTTCAACCTGTACAAGCGATACTAATGAACAGGGACGGAGGTTTCTGTTTATGAAGAAGACTTGGTATCCGGCAGTAAGTTTATTAGCGTCTAGCCGGCCATGACAGACAATACAGCTGGCAGAATTTGCGTTCCACGGAATGTCAGTGCGGACTGTGAAAAAACAAAGTAGCAGCAAAGGTCGTAGTGGCCGTAGCGAATCGAACCCGGCTATAAATAGTGGCGCGAGACGAACACGGGCTGACAGCATTCTGGTTGGAGACCAGGCGGCGAGTGCACATAATACACGAAGTCACACCACCTGAAGAGGACGGCTGCCTTGGTAATCGAAATACTGTGCGAACACGGTGATATAATCCCGGCTGAACACGCAGAAAGACGACATTAATGAACGACGTCGAGGAAAGTGGAAAGGAGCGATCAAAAGACAATCCAGCCAGTAAATGCGCTACTCCCACAGTTTGCTTTGTAGCTGAGAGAAAATTATGTTGACGAGGAGATTGTGCCCTTCTCTGCTTGTATTAGCGCGGACGATTCCTCCGTACGTCGTGTAACCACAAATCCGTCTGAGAATTTTCATTCGGTTCATAACACACTATCTGAATCGTCTCGCCGTAAAATTTACATTATTCTGAGAAACCTAAGTGCTCTGTGAAGAACTACTAATAATATGGCCGTTGTTTTCAGACATTTTGATTGTAGTAATTATTGTTTTTAAATTTTATTATGATTTCTGTGTTATTTATTACGATCTAAAATTGAAGTAATCAGTGAAAAAAAAAAGTGTTTCCCATTTTTTAAAAAAATTTATTGATCGCGAGAATAAACAAGGTGTTGCACCAAAGCAAAAGGATCGTCAGAGGGTTGTTGCATCAGAGGAAAAATGGCGCTATAAAAAAATACCGACTGGCTACGTACCAGAAACTTAAAAGAAAACCGAAAAAAGACAGTTATTCTCCTATAGCAAAACTGCGAAAGGGCATAACGGTCAGATAGACAAGTCGAGACGAGAGGAGGAGAGCGATAGAGATACATACACTACTGTTAATTAAAACTGCTACACCACGAAGATGACGTGCTACAGACGCGAAATTTAACCGACAGGAAGAAGATGCTGTGATATGCAAATGATTAGCTTTTCAGAGTATTCACACAAGGTTGGCGCCGGTGGCGACACCTACAACGTGCTCACATGAGGAAAGTTTCCAATCGATTTCTCATACACAAACAGCAGTTGACCGGCGTTGCCTGGTGAAACGTTGTTGTGATGCCTCGTGTAAGGAGGAGAAATGCGTACCATCGTGTTTCCCACTTTGATAAAGGTCAGATTGTAGCCTATCGCGATTGCGGTTTATGGTATCGCGACATTGTTGCTCGCGTTGGTCGAGATCCAATGACTGTTGGCAGAATATGGAATCGGTGGGTTCAGGAGGGTAATACGGAACGCCGTGCTGGATCCCAAAGGCCTCGTATCACTAGCACTCGAGATGACAGGCATCTGCAAGACAACAACCATCTGCACGAACAGTTCGACGACGTTTGCAGCTGCACGGACTATCAGCTCGGAGACCGTGGCTGCGGTTACCCTTGACGCTGCATCACAGGCAGGAGCGCCTGCGATGGTGTAGTCGACGACTAACCTGGGTGCGCAAATCGCAAAACGTCATTTTTTTCGGATGAATCCAGGTTCTGTTTACAGCATAATGATGGTCGCATCCGTGTTTGGCGACATCGCGGTGAACGCACATTGGAAGCGTATATTCGTCATCGCTATACTGGCGTGTCACCCGGCATGATTGTATGGGGTGCCATTGGTTACACGTCTCGGTCACCTCTTGTTCGCATTGACGGCACTTTGAACAGTGGACGTTACATTCCAGATGTGTTACGACCCGTGGCTCTACCCTTCATTCGATCCCTGGGAAAGCCTACATTTCAGCAGGATAATGCACGACCGCATGTTGCAGGTCCTGTACGATCCTTTCTGGATACAGATAATGTTCGACTGCTGCCCTGGCCAGCACATTCTCCAGATCTCTCACCAATTGAAAACGTCTGGTCAGTGGTGGCCGAGCAACTGGCTCGTCACAATACGCCACAATACGCCAATACTCTCGATGAACTGTGGTATCGTGTTGAAGCTGCATGGGCAGCTGTACCTGTACACGCCATCCGAGCTCTGTTTGACTCAATGCCCAGGCGTATCAAGGGCGTTATTACGGCCAAAGGTGGTGGTTCTGGGTACTGATTTCTCAGGATATATGCACCCAAATTGCGTGAAAATGTAATCACTTGTCAGTTGTTGTATAATATTTTTGCCCAATGAATACCCGTTTATCGTCTGCATTTCTTCTTGGTGTAGCAATTTTAATGGCCAGTAGTGTATTTAGCAGTTGCGAAGCAATGCTGAGTTCGCTAGTTTTATAAATTCTTGTGATACTAAATAGTAGACTTCAGTATATTTTTTCTTTATTGTAATTTCATTCGCTAGCCGCATAAGGTCAGGGGACAGATGTAAGAGGCACAGTCCACCGGTCTGGGTCTTCAGCCGAGAGACAATACAGTCATTATAAAAGATGAAACAAAACGTGTAAAAAGGGGGAACATCAGAACATAGTAAGGCGGGAGACCTCGGGGTTACAATACACGCTTACACGGATACGTTCATGTGGGACACAGTTAAGAAAGGTCCGTATAAAGATAAAAACACAGTTGGCCGTGCAGTAGCCTTCAGTAAATCAGATGGCTCCTTTTTTATTTGTGTAAGGGTATCTATATAACATTTTGAATGTTAATTAAATTTTCATAATTAAATATACTTTGGGTTTTTGGGTTGCTTTGAAGGGTTGTTTTCCATTTTTTTTAACGCATGGTTTTCTCTGGGTCAGGTAAAATTACGACAACTCTGGTCAGACTGAAACTTCTACGTTATCTGATTCTGAAACAGCTGAGTAAAACTGAACGTACTCAGCTTACTTTGTCTTTATTTTTTCTTATGATGTCAATACTAGCCCACAATATTCTAGCGCAACGCAATCTGACTGCTCAAAAAAATTACAACCTGACTTCAAATAATTAATTGAAAAAAATCGCCCTGACTAAAAAAAGAAATCCTAACAATAACCTATACATTTCTTTAAGCACCTACCTTACAAAAATCTTCATTACGAGAACTACTGCAATACAGCGAGCGTCAAAACTGCCAGCTAAATAAAAAATTGTAACTACTAAAACCACTAACTACTAATAGGCATGTGGTTAGCAAAGGAAAGGTTTTGCTGCTAACAAAATAACGTATTTTTTTACCTTAACAATGTGACATTCAGTTCAAACACGAATATAAATCGTCATTGACATCTAGTACAAAAGTATATAATCACGAATCATTACTAGCACACTGGACTCGTATTCGGGAGGACGACAGTTCAATCCCGCGTCCGGCCATCCTGATTTAGGTTTTCCTTGATTTCCCTAAATCGCTCCAGGCAAATGCCGGGATGGTTGCTTTGAAAGGGCACTGCTGACTTCCTTCCCTGTTCTTCCCTAATCCGATGAGATCGATGACCTCGCTGTCTGGTCTCCTTCCCCAAACAACCCAACCCATGAGACCGATGACCTCGCTGTCTGCTCTCCTTCCCCAAACAACCCAACCCACAAGACCGATGATCTCGCTGTATGGTCTCCTTCCCCAAACAACCCAACCCACAAGATCGATGACCTCGCTGTCTGGTCTCCTTCCCCAAACAACCCAACACATGAGACCGATGACCTCGCTGCCTGGTCTCCTTCCCCAAACAACCCAACCCATGAGACCGATAACCTCGCTGCCTGGTCTCCTTCCCCAAACAACCCAACCCATGGGACCGATGACCCTTGCTGTCTGGACTCCTTCCTCAAACAACCCAACCCATGAGACCAATGACCTCGCTGTCTGGTCTCCTTCCCCAAACAACCCAACCCATGAGACCGACGACCTCGCTGTCTGGTCTCCTTCCCCAAACAACCCAACACATGAGACCGATGACCTCGCTGCCTGGTCTCCTTCGCCAAAACAACCCAACCCATGAGACCGACGACCTCGCTGCCTGGTCTCCTTCCCCAAAACAACCCAACCCATGAGACCGACGACCTCGCTGTCTGGTCTCCTTCCCCAAACAACCCAACACATGAGACCGACGACCTCGCTGTCTGGTCTCCTTCCCCAAACAACCCAACCTATGAGACCGACGACCTCGCTGTCTGGTCTCCTTCCCCAAACAACCCAACCTATGAGACCGACGACCTCGCTGCCTGGTCTCCTTCCCCAAACAACCCAACACATGAGACCGATGACCTCGCTGCCTGGTCTCCTTCCCCAAACAACCCAACCCATGAGACCGATGACCTCGCTGTCTGCTCTCCTTCCCCAAACAACCCAACCCACAAGACCGATGATCTCGCTGTCTGGTCTCCTTCCCCAAACAACCCAACCCACAAGACCGATGACCTCGCTGTCTGGTCTCCTTCCCCAAACAACCCAAGCCATGAATAATTTTCAATCTCCGAGTCGAACATGTACAGATCGTCAGCCTACGCTAACACTTCAGCCTTCTACCCTCCATCAATGCTAACTCCTCACATCTAACATCCATCACTGCTGGATGTTCACCTCCAACTGCCCAACACTACTTCCATCACTGCTGGCGACCAACTTCCAACTGCTCAACGCTACTGGCGATTAACTTCCAACAACGAGTCCGACCAGCCACAGAGTCTCTTACAGATAAAGCTCAGTCAGAGATCCAATGCAAAGTGGTACACAAAGCTGCCAACACAGAAGTAGCCCACTTACAATGGGAGCTCACCCGCGTATTACCTAACAAATAGAATATATTGAGGTGAGAAAAGTCATGGAACACAGATATGCACATATACAGATGGCAGTAGTATCGCGTGTACAAGACATGAAAGGGCGGTGAACTGGTGAAGCTGTCATTTGAAAGCTGTCCTGTGAAAACGTTTCCGACGTAATTATGGTCGTACAGCGGTAATTAGGACTTTCGACATGAAATACCAGACGCGTGAGTCTTTCCATTTCGGAAATCATTGAGGAATTCAGTATTCTGAGATCCACAGCGTCAAATGTGTACCGAGAGTACAACATTTCAGGCATTGGCTCTCACCAGGACGGTGCAGTGGCGCACAGCATTCACTTAACGACCGAGAGCAGCGGCGTTTAGCTAGAGTTGTCAGTGCTGACAGACAAGCATCAATGCCTGAAATAATCGCAGACATCATTGTGGCACGTACGACGATCGCTTCCATTAGGACAGGGCAGGGAAATTTGGGGTTAATGGGCTGTGGCACCAGGCGACTGGCGCCTGTGTCTTTGCTAACTGCACGGCATCGCCTACAGCGACTCTCCTGGCCTCGTGATGATATCAGTTCGACCCTACACCTCAGATGAGTCCCGATTTCAGTAGGTAAGAGCTGATGGTAGGGTTCCGCTGTGGGACAGACCTCACGAAGCCAAGGAGCGAAGCTGTAAACAGGGCAATATGCAAGGTGGTGGAGGCTTCCTAATGTTGTGGACTGTGTTTACAAGGAATGCACCGTGTCCTCTGGTCCAACAGAACCGATTGTTGATTATAAATGGGTACGTTCGGCTGTCTGGACAGCAGTTGCAGCCATTGATGTACCTCGTGTCCCCAAACACGTCATTGGAAACAGTTGGTTGCGAATGATTTGAATAACATTCTGGACAATTGGAGCGATTCATTTGGCCACCCATATTTGATATGAATACTATCGAATTTGAAAAGGGAAATGGATAGCTTAAAGACAGATATAATGGGAATTAGTGAAGTTGGGTGGCAGGAAGAACAAGACTTTTGGTCAGGTGAATACAGGGTTATAAATACAAAATCAAATAGGGGTAATGCAGGAGTAGGTTTAATAATGAATAGGAAAATAGGAGTGCGGGTTAGCTACTACAAACAGCATAGTGAACACGTTATTGTGGCCAAGATAGATACGAAGCCCACACCTACTACAGTAGTACAAGTTTATATGCCAACTAGCTCTGCAGATGACGAAGAAATTGAAGACATGTATGATGAATTAAAAGAAATTATTCAGATAGTGAAGGGAGACGAAAATTTAATAGTCATGAGTGAATGGAATTCGATAGTAGAGAAAGGGAGAGAAGGAAATTTAGTAGGTGAATATGGATTGGGAGGAAGAAATTAAAGAGGAAGCCACCTGGTAGAATTTTGTGCAGAGCATAACTTAATCATAGCTTACACTTGGTTCAAGAATGATGAAAGAAGGTTGTATACACGGAAGAACCCTGGAGATACTAAAAGGTATCAGATAGATTATATGATGATAAGACAGAGATTTAGGAACCAGGTTTTAAATTGTAAGACATTTTCAGGGGCAGATGTGGACTCTGACCACAATCTATTGGTTATGACCTGTAGATTAAAAGTGAAGAAACTGCAAAAAGGTGGGAATTTAAGGAGATGGGACCTGGATAAACTGACTAAACCAGAGGTTGTACAGAGGTTCAGAGAGAGCATAAGGGAACAATTGACAGGAATGGGGGAAAGAAATACAGTAGAAAAAGAATGGGTAGCTTTAAGGGATGAAGTGGTGAAGGCAGCAGATGATCAAGTAGGTAAAAAGAAGCTGGCTGGTAGAAATCCTTGGGTTAAGAGAACAAATACTGAATTTAATTGATGAAAGGAGAAAATACAAAAATACAGTAAATGAAGCAGACAAAAAGGAATACAAACGTCTCAAAGACGAGATCGGGCGGAAGTGCAAAATGGCTAAGCAGGAATGGCTAGAGGACAAATGTAAGGATGTAGGGGCTTATCTCACTAGGGGTAAGATAGATACTGCCTACAGGAAAATTAAGGAGACCTTTGGAGAGAAAAGAACCACTTGTATGAATATCAAGAGATCAGATGGAAACCCAGTTCTAAGCAAAGAAGGGAAGGCAGAAAGGTGGAAGGAGTATATAGAGGGTCTATACAAGGGCGATGTACTTGAGGACAATATTATGGAAATGGAAGAGGATGTAGATGAAGATCAAATGGGAGATATGATACTGCGTGAAAAGTTTGACAGAGCACTGAAAGACCTGAGTCGAAACAAGGCCCCCGGAGTAGACAACATTCCATTAGAACTACTGACAGCATTGGGAGAGCCAGTCCTGACAAAACTCTACCATCTGGTGAGCAAGATGTATGAGACACGCGAAATTCCCTCAGACTTCAAGAACAATATAATAATTCCAATCCCAAAGAAATCAGGCGTTGACAGATGTGAAAATTACCGAACAATCAGTTTAATAAATCACGGATGCAAAATACTAACGCGAATTCTTTACAGACGAATGGAAAAACTGGTAGAAGCCGACCTCGGGGAAGATCAGTTTGGATTCCGTAGAAATGTTGGAACACGTGAGGCAATGCTGACCCTACGACTTATCTTAGAAAATACACTCCTGGAAATTGAAATAAGAACACCGTGAATTCATTGTCCCAGGAAGGGGAAACTTTATTGACACATTCCTGGGGTCAGATACATCACATGATCACACTGACAGAACCACAGGCACATAGACACAGGCAACAGAGCATGCACAATGTCGGCACTAGAACAGTGTATATCCACCTTTCGCAGCAATGCAGGCTGCTATTCTCCCATGGAGACGATCGTAGAGATGCTGGATGTAGTCCTGTGGAACGGCAAGCCATGCCATTTCCACCTGGCGCCTCAGTTGGACCAGCGTTCCTGCTGGACGTGCAGACCGCGTGAGACGACGCTTCATCCAGTCCCAAACATGCTCAATGGGGGACAGATCCGGAGATCTTGCTGGCCAGGGTAGTTGACTTACACCTTCTAGAGCACGTTGGGTGGCACGGGATACATGCGGACGTGCATTGTCCTGTTGGAACAGCAAGTTCCCTTGCCGGTCTAGGAATGGTAGAACGATGGGTTCGATGACGGTTTGGATGTACCGTGCACTATTCAGTGTCCCCTCGACGATCACCAGTGGTGTACGGCCAGTGTAGGAGTGTTGGCCCTGTGTGCCTCGGTCGTATGCAGTCCTGATTGTGGCGCTCACCTGCACGGCGCCAAACACGCATACGACCATCATTGGCACCAAGGCAGAAGCGACTCTCATCGCTGAAGACGACACGTCTCCATTCGTCCCTCCATTCACGCCTGTCGCGACACCACTGGAGGCGGGCTGCACGATGTTGGGGCGTGAGCGGAAGACGGCCTAACGGTGTGCGGGACCGTAGCCCAGCTTCATGGAGACGGTTGCGAATGGTCCTCGCCGATACCCCAGGAGCAACAGTGTCCCTAATTTGCTGGGAAGTGGCGGTGCGGTCCCCTACGGCACTGCGTAGGATCCTACGGTCTTGGCGTGCATCCGTGCGTCGCTGCAGTCCGGTCCCAGGTCGACGGGCACGTGCACCTTCCGCCGACCACTGGCGACAACATCGATGTACTGTGGAGACCTCACGCCCCACGTGTTGAGCAATTCGGCGGTACGTCCACCCGGCCTCCCGCATGCCCACTGTACGCCCTCGCTCAAAGTCCGTCAACTGCACATACGGTTCACGTCCACGCTGTCGCGGCATGCTACCAGTGTTAAAGACTGCGATGGAGCTCCGTATGCCACGGCAAACTGGTTGACACTGACGGCGGCGGTGCACAAATACTGCGCAGCTAGCGCCATTCGACGGCCAACACCGCGGTTCCTGGTGTGTCCGCTGTGCCGTGCGTGTGATCATTGCTTGTACAGCCCTCTCGCAGTGTCCGGAGCAAGTATGGTGGGTCTGACACACCGGTGTCAATGTGTTCTTTTTTCCATTTCCAGGAGTGTAGATTAAGGAAAGGGAAACCACCGTTTCTAGCATTTGTAGACTTAGAGAAAGCTTTTGACAATGTTGACTGGAATACTCTCTTTCAAATTCTGAAGGTGGCAGGGGTAAAATACAGGGAGCGAAAGGTTATTTACAATTTGTACAGAAACAAGATGGCGGTTATAAGAGTCGAGGGGCATGAAAGGGAAGCAGTGGTTGGGAAAGGAGTGAGACAGGGTTGTAACCTCTCCCCGGTGTTATTCAATCCGTATATTGAGCAAGCAGTAAAGGAATCAAAAGAAAAATTCGGAGTGGGTATTAAAATTAATGGAGATGAAGTAAAAACTTTGAGGTTCGCCGATGACATTGTAATTGTGTCAGAGACAGCAAAGGACTTGGAAGAGCAGTTGAACGAAATGGACAGTGTCTTGAAGGGAGGATATAAGATGAACATCAACAAAAGGAAAACGAGGATAATGGAATGTAGTCTAATTAAGTCGGGCGATGCCGAGGGAATTAAGTTAGAAAATGAGACATGCAAAGTAGTAAAGGAGTTTTGCTCTGTGGGGAGCAAAATAACTGATGATGGTCGAAGTAGAGACGATATAAAATGTAGACTGGCAATGGCAAGGAAAGCGTTTCTGAAGAAGAGAAAATTTGTTAACATCTAGTATAGATTTAAGTGTCAGGGAGTCGTTTCTGAAAGTATTTGTATGCAGTGTAGCCCTGTATGGAAGCGAAACGTGGACGGTAAATAGTTTGGACAAGGAGAGAATAGTAGCTTTGGAAATGTGGTGCTACAGATGAATGCTGAAGATTAGATGGGTAAATCACATAACTAATGAGGTGGTATTGAATAGGATCGGGGAGAAGAGGAATTTGTGGCACAACTTGACTAGGAGAAGTGATCGGTTGGTAGGACACGTTCTGGGGCATCAAGGGGTCACCAGTTTAATATTGGAAGGCAGCGTGGAGGGTAAAAACCGTAGAGGCAGACCGAAGGATGAATACACTAAGCAGGTTCAGAAAGATGTAGGCTGCAGTAGGTACTGGGAGATGAAGAAGCTTGCACAGGATAGAGCAGCATGGAGAGCTGCATCAAACCAGTCTCTGGAATGAAGACCACAACAACAACAAACCATCGAACATTCATGGGACATAATCGGGAGTTCAATTTGGGCACAAAATGCTGCACTGGCAACAGTTTCGCAGTTGTGGACTATTGTAGAGGCGGCATGGCTCGATATTTGAGCGAATGTCACGTCGTCAGGGTAAGGGAGGCCACACAAGATGTTAGGAGGTATCCCATGTACGAGGGCAGTTCAATAAGTAATGCAACACTTTTTTTTTCTCGGCCAACTTTGGTTGAAAAAACCGGAAATTTCTTGTGGAATATTTTCAAACATTAGCGCTTCGTCTCGTATAGTTTCATTGACTTCCGACAGGTGGCAGCGCTGTACGGAGCTGTTAAAATTGCGTCTGCAACGGATGTGCGTTACAAACAACGGGCAGTGATCGAGTTTCTTTTGGCGGAAAACCAGGGCATCTCAGATATTCATAGGCGCCTGCAGAATGTCTACGGTGATCTGGCAGTGGACAAAAGCACGGTGAGTCGTTGGGCAAAGCGTGTGTCATCATCGCCGCAAGGTCAAGCAAGACTGTCTGATCTCCCGCGTGCGGGCCGGCCGTGCACAGCTGTGACTCCTGCAATGGCGGAGCGTGCGAACACACTCGTTCGAGATGATCGGCGGATCACCATCAAACAACTCAGTGCTCAACTTGACATCTCTGTTGGTAGTGCTGTCACAATTGTTCACCAGTTGGGATATTCAAAGGTTTGTTCCCGCTGGGTCCCTCGTTGTCTAACCGAACACCATAAAGAGCAAAGGAGAACCATCTGTGCAGAATTGCTTGCTCGTCATGTGGCTGAGGGTGACAATTTCTTGTGAAAGATTGTTACAGGCGATGAAACATGGGTTCATCACTTCGAACCTGAAACAAAACGGCAATCAATGGAGTGGCGCCACACCCACTCCCCTACCAAGAAAAAGTTTAAAGCCATACCCTCAGCCGGTAAAGTCACGGTTACAGTCTTCTGGGACGCTGAAGGGGTTATTCTGTTCGATGTCCTTCCCCGTGGTCAAACGATCAACTCTGAAGTGTATTGTGCTACTCTTTAGAAATTGAAGAAGCGACTTCAGCGTGTTCGTAGGCACAAAAATCTGAACGAACTTCTCCTTCTTCATGACAACGCAAGACCTCACACAAGTCTTCACACCCGAGAGGAGCTCACAAAACTTCAGTGGACTGTTCTTCCTCATGCACCCTACAGCCCCGATCTCGCACCGTCGGATTTCCATATGTTTGGCCCAATGAAGGACGCAATCCGTGGGAGGCACTACGCGGTTGATGAAGAAGTTATTGATGCAGTACGACGTTGGCTCCGACATCGACCAGTGGAATGGTACCGTGCAGGCATACAGGCCCTCATTTCAAGGTGGCGTAAGGCCGTAGCATTGAATGGAGATTACGTTGAAAAATAGTGTTGTGTAGCTAAAAGATTGGGGAATAACCTGGTGTATTTCAATGCTGAATAAAACAACCCCTGTTTCAGAAAAAAAATGTGTTGCATTACTTATTGAACTGCCCTCTATTTTGTCACCTAAGTGTTCAAATGGTTCAAATGGCTCTGAGCACTATGGGACTTAACATCTGAGGTCATCAGTCCCCTAGAACTTAGAACTACTCAAACCTAACTAACCTAAGGACATCACACACATCCATGCCCGAGGCAGGATTCGAACCTGCGACCGTAGCGGTCGCGCGATTCCAGACTGAAGCGCCTAGAACCGCTCGGCCACGCCGGCCGGCTCTCACCTGTGTGTATGAGAAGCGAATCAAAACCTCGGAGTGTAGCTGAGGATAGTATTGCTGTCGGGGTGATTGTCCGACAAACGCCGGTTCTCGCTGCGGCTAAAGGTCTCGAGGATTGGCTGGGAGCGTTCCGCGCCTTTTCCTTGAGCCTCGTGCAGCCCTTAACTGTGAGCACTGAAGCAATGGTGAGGAGACGACAGTGGGGATCCACGCAGCGGGAGCCTATTGAGGGGACGATGTGAGCCGCGCCAGGGCGGGGGAATGCGGTGTGGGCAGCGGCTGTCCAGGGCTGCACAAAGCGCAGCGCCGTTTGTGTCCGTGGGCGGCGGCGCCGTATTGATCGCTGACTCCGGCCGCCGCGACGCCAGCGCCGCCAATCGGAGCCGCGCCGGAGCTGCCCGGCACCTTCGCCGCCGTCCCGAGAGTCTGTGCAGAGCTACCATCCGTCCCGACTTTTCCGCGACATCTCCGGTGTTAGCGACACAGAGCACCTCTTCGGCTCCGTATTTTGTGAAAAATCGGCACCTGTTTGTTTCAGGCACTTTTTCTTTTGGTACGCTAATCAGCCAAAACTTTATTACCACCCACCTAACAGCCGGAATGCCAGACATTTGCCACGACGGACATTTGCCACACTTGCCTGTTCGCCAGGTGGCTTGAGTGGCGATCCCTCAGGTAAGGGACGCCCTTATTCGTACTTCTTCTGACCGCTTTCTAACCGCCGTCTCCACATCTTACTCGATACAACCAGTACATAAGGGACCTTCTTCTACATCTACATCTAGATGGATACTCTGAAAATCACATTTAAGTGCCTGGCAGAGCTCTGATTCTTAGAACGGAACCAACAGCAGACCATCTCCTCTGAATTGCCTCTTTTAGGGATCTCCGTAACCATTGTTATTTACAATACGGTCTCGAAACTCGTTAGAACTGCATTATTGCATGAACGTAATCGACTGCTGTGATTAGAACTGTCTATTGCAAATGCAAATGATACTTAATGTATCATGAATAAGGACGTTTTCTTTCCAAATTTGAATTTTAGTTAATAACATGAAAACTAAGTGAGGTAGTTTATTGATGCCACGTATTTAATGCTCTTACATCAAATTGAGGCTACATACGAATTTTCATCTTTCTGCGTCTGATATTTAGCTGCTTCAATTTTTCGTAGAAACGTCAATTTTAACCAAAATATTGCTCTGATCGAGCTGAGACCTGTAATGTTTAATTGCGATATACATTTACTTATTCCGGACAGTTATTAACTTTCTAGTTGCATTATTCAGCGCCGCTTATTTTTTTCTTAAGATCGTATATTTTGTCTAACCTATTTATTTGATCATTGTGAGACTTAACAGTGTTGACATCAGTGTACTGAAGCATTCACTAACGAAGATCGGAAAAGCTATTGTAACTTTTAATTCCACTCTTAGATTATGATACAATCCTTTGCACTGTATGTATGTGGAGCACACGCGCGTTATGAAGACGTATCGCTGGTAGCAGTGAAATGGGGTAACCCGGTGGGCACACTCGCTCGCTTCTGTATCTCTTCACAAAGGTAAGAGCGTCTTGTTTCGCCTCACGTTTTCTGATACGCCGCGCTTACAAACTGACGCATAAAATAGTATAAACCAAAAACGAATGTGTTGCACTCCCGCACATCTTGCTTTAGAGAGCAGGCTACATCTACACCTACGTACATGTATACTCTGCAAACAACATTTAAGTGCCTGGCAGAGGGTTCATCGAAACACCTTCACAATTCTCTATTATTCCAATCTGGTGTAGCGCGCGGAAAGAACGAACACATATCTTTCCGTACGAGCTCTGATTTCCCTTATTTTATCGTGGTGATCGTTCCTCCCTATGTACGTCGGTGTCAAACAAATTATTCTCGCATTCGGAGGAGAAGGTTGGTGATTGGAATTTCGCGAGAAGATTCCGTCACAACGAAAAACGCCTTTCTTTTAATGATTTCCAGCCCAAATCCCGTATCTTTTCTGTGACACTCTCTGCCATATTTCGTGATAATACAAAACGTACTGCTCTTCTTTGAACTTTTTCGATGTACTCCGTCAGTCCTATGTGATAAGGATCCCACACCGCGCAGCGGTATTGTAAAAGAGGACGGATAAGCGTATTGTAGGCAGTCTCCTTAGTAGATCTGTTACATTTTCTAAGTGTCCTTCCAATAAAACGCAGTCTTTGGTTAGCCTTCCCCACAACATTTTCTATGTATTCCTTCCAATTTAAGTTGTTCGTAATTGTAATACCTAGATATTTAGCTGTATTTAAGGCTTTTAAATTAGACTGATTTATCGTGTAACGAAAGTTTAACAAATTCCTTTCAGCACTCATGTGGATGACCTCACACTTTTAATTATTTAGGGTCACCTGCCAATTTCCACACCATTCAGATACCTTTCCTAAATCGTATTGCAATTTGTTTCGATCTTCTGGTGACTGTATTAGTCGGTAAAGGATAGCGCCATCTGCAAACAACCGAAGACGGCTGCTCAGATTGTCTCCCAAATGGTTCATATAGATAAAGAACATCAAAGGCCTTGTAACACTACCTTGGGGAACGCCAGAAATCATTTCTGTTGTACTCTACGACTTTCCGTCAATTACTACGAACTGTGACCTCTCTGACAGGAAATCACAAATCCAGACACATAACTGAGACGATATTCCATAAGCACGCAATTTCACTACGAGCCGCTTGTGTGGTACAGTGTCATAAGCCTTCCGGAAATCCAGGAATACGGAATCGATCTGAAATCCCTTGTCAATAGCACTCAACACTTCATGTGAATAAAGAGATAGTTGTGTTTCACAGGAACGATGATTTCTAAACCCGTGTTGACTGTGTGTCAATAGACCATTCTCTCCGAGGTAATTCATAGTGTTCGAACACAATATATGTTCTAAAATCCTGGTGCATATCGACGTTAACGATATGGGCCTGTAATTTAGTGGATTACTCCTCCTACCTTTGTTGAATATTGGTGTGACCTGTGCAAGTTTCCAGTCTTTGGGTACGGATCTTTCGTCGAGCGAACGGTTGTATATGATTGTTAAGTATGGAGCTAATGCATCAGCATACTCCGAAAGGAACCTGACTGGTATACACCGACCGTCACCCAGTCTACAGGACTGGGTTCAAAATGGTTCAAATGGCTCTGAGCACTATGGGACTTAACATGTGAGGTCATCAGTCCCCTGGAACCGGCGACTTGCGCGCCGATGGGGATGAAATGTAATGATGAGGATAACACAACAGCCAGTCCCTGAGCGGAGAAAATCTCCAGCCCAGCCGGGAATTGAACCTGGGCTCTTTTCTGTCACGCCGACCACTCAGCTACCGAGGGCGGACACGTAACGCGGTAACAGAAGTGTACAAGCCGAGCAGAAACGGACGATGCACCACCCTAGCGAACATACGGACTGCAAATGAGGAAATCCAATGTGAAAAGGGACTTTGGCAAATGGCATATTATTATTAGGCCTGTGAACAAGTATTGCGAAGGTGGCCGAATGTTCACGCGCTATTGTCGTAAGCATCTACGCAAAGAGGTAGAAGGACAGTGAATCTACCGCTGGGCGCTAAATGGTTCGATTTCCACGACTCTTCAAGAATGTGGAGTTCGAAGGCTTGCCTGCTCTGTAGGAGGTGCATTCAAGTTCTAAGGCCTCCGATTTTTTTTCTCTGGACTGGAAAGAGATAGAAACATGCGCACTGTTTTAAAATGAAGCCGCGTTCATTGTCAATACGTCCCAGAGATGGCAGCACCGTACGGCAGATGGAATTTTACCGCCAGCGGCGAGAATGAGAACTGTTGTAAATACTTAAAATGGCGACGTTTTCCTTACTTGAACAGCATGCAATCATTCGTTTTCTGAATTTGCGTGGTGTGAAACCATTTGAAATTCATCGACAGTTGAAGGAGACATGTGGCGATGGAGTTATGGATGTGTCGAAAGTGCGTTCGTGGGTGCGACAGTTTAAGGAAGGCAGAACATTGTGTGACAACAAACCGAAACAACCTTGGGCTCGCACAAGCCGGTCTGATGACACGATCGAGAAAGTGGAGAGAATTGTTTTGGTGGATCACCGAATGACTGTTGAACAGATCGCCTCCAGAGTTGGCATTTCTGTACGTTCTGTGCACACAATCCTGCACGATGACCTGAAAAAACGAGAAGTGTCATCCAGGTGGGTGCCACGAATGCTGACGGACGACCACACGGCTTCCCGTGTGGCACGTTGCCGAGCAATGTTGACGTGCAACGACAGCACGAATGGGACTTTCTTTTCGTCGGCTGTGACAATGGATGAGACGTGGATGCCATTTTTCAATCCAGAAACAAAGCGCCAGTCAGCTCAATGGAAGCACACAGATTCACCGCCACCAAAAAATTTCGTGTAACCGCCAGTGCTGGAAAAATGACGGTGTCCATGTTCTGGGACAGCGAGGGCGTAATCCTTACCCATTGGGTTCCAAAGGGCACTACGGTAACAGGTGCATCCTACGAAAATGTTTTGAAGAACAAATTCCTTCCTGCACTGCAACAAAAACGTCCGGGAAGGGCTGCGCGTGTGCTGTTTCACCGAGACAACGCACCCGCACATCGAGCTAACGTTACGCAACAGTATCTTCGTGATAACAACTTTGAAGTGATTCCTCATGCTCCCTACTCACCTGACCTGGCTCCTAGTGACTTTTGGCTTTTTCGAACAATGAAAGACACTCTCCGTGGCCGCACATTCACCAGCCGTGCTGCTATTGCCTCGGCGATTTTCCATTGGTCAAAACAGACTCCTAAAGAAGCCTTCGCCGCTGCCACGGAATCATGGCGTCAGCGTTGTGAAAAATGTGTACGTCTGCAGGGCGATTACATCGAGAAGTAACGCCAGTTTCATCGATTTCGGGTGAGTAGTTAATTAGAAAAAAAAATCTGAGGCCTTAGAACTTGAATGCACGTCGTAGAGTAGGATAGAGGGTGATCTGCGCCATCTCTGCCGAAAGAACACAATCGTGGTGCCCGCACAAGTGTTTTGCAGCACACTCTTCATCGTACATTGTCAGACATGGAGATCCCTACGTGTTCACGTGTTGGCCCAAAGACATCGTCAGTTATGATTGCATGAGGCACGGGACCATCGGAATTCGACCGCCAATCACCGGAAACGTGTCGGCTCTTTGGGTGAATCATATTTCTGCAATACAGGGATGATGGCCGTCTCCACAAACGCCGCCATCGAGGTGAAGGGCGTGTCGGTACGTGCAGCGCTTCACCCACGCAGCCTGGTGGGAGCAGTATTATGCTACGGGAGACATTCTCCTGTGCTTGCACGGGATCTGTGGTAGTAATCAAAGACACGCTGACAGCTGCCAACCACCCGCATTCCTTCACGCTTGATGTCTTCTTTCAGCAGAATACGAGGGGGGGCCCAAAAGAAACCGGATTGTTGTCATAAAAAATTTATTGATGAAACTTGTTACAAAATTACTTCAGTCACCTTCAAAATACTCTCCATTACATGCGATGCACTTGTCAAGTCTCTTTTCGCACTGTTGGAAGCATGTTTGGAACTGTAACTCTTCAGGCTTTCCCGGCGATCTAATGACATCTTGGGTTGTCGGGTGTTCTGCCGGATATCAGGGTCGTACTTGCACGGTATTTCGGTCACGTAGCTCGTAACCTTCATCAGGTGCGACCTGAGACTGCTCCTCGAGTGGACCTGGTCCAGTATTTATGCCTATGGCCTTCCCCCTCCACCAGAGACATGGAGATGGTAAACGAGCCCTTGACGGACTGCCAGGAGCACCAGACCGTAGATGGAACACCCAGAAGTGGGAGTGGTGTGCGCGGACCGCAGAGGGAACATCCAGAGCCGCAGCAGACGAAAAACGGAGCGGCAACGCTCCAACAGGTCGTGGTGAGCGGGCGCGGACCGCAGGGGGAACGCCTGGTACCCCAGACCGTAGATGAAACCCCCTGGAGCGGGTTTGGTGGGCGCGGACCGCAGAGGGAACACCTAGAACCGCAGCGGACGGAAAACGGAGCAGCAACGCTCCAGCAGGTCACAGGGAATGGGCGCGGACCACAGAGGAAGCGCCTGCAGCCGTTGGTAGAGGGGGAAGGCCATAGGCATAAATACTGGACCAGGTCCACTCGAGGAGCAGTCTCAGGTCGCACCTGATGAAGGTCTCGAGCTACGTGACCGAAATATCGTGCAAGTACGACGCTGATATCCGGCAGAACACCCGACAACCCAAGATGTCATGTTTGGAACTGTTCAAGTCTGATATTGTCCAGTGCCCTTTGCGAAGCGGTTTTACCTCCTCCACATCGTCATAACGCTCCCCTTTTAGCGTTTCTTTCATTCGCGGAAATAGGAAAAAGTCGCTCGGGGCTAGGTCCGGCGAATACGGAGCGTGGGGCACGACGGACCACCTCTGAGATGGCAAATAGTGGGTCACTCGTAAGGCCGTGTGTGCTGGAGTGTTGTCGTGATGCAGAAACCAGTCACCTGATCGCCAAAGTTCCGGGCGTTTCCTCCTCGTATCCTCTCGTAGACATCCAAGTAAAAGTGCTGGTTAACAGTCTGGCCAGGGGGTACGAATTCCCGATGCACAATTCCACGAACATCAAAAAAGACAGTGATCATAGTCTTCACATTTGAGCTCACTTGCCTCTCTTTTTTGGGTCTGGGGGAGTTGGGAGTCCTCCACTGTCTTGACGCTTGCTCGGTTTCTGGGTCATACCCCCGTAAGACCAACTCTCATCCCCTGTAATGACTTTGTTCGAGAAGTTTGCATCACGTGCTATCTCTGTTTTCAAGTCCTGACACACATTCGTGCGGATGGGTCTTTGCTCCTGTGTGAGAAGGAGCGGAACAAATTTAGCAGCAACACGTCTCGTGTGCAAATACTCACTCAAAATCCGCTGGCACGAGCTCCAACTGATTCCTGTCTCTGCTGAAATTTGGTCGATCGTTTGGCGACGATCCTCGTTGATCTTTTGGCGTACCTTTTCAATGTTCTCCTCATTTCGCGACGTTGAAGGGAACGAGCTTGGCCTTCAACACACATCTCACCACGTTTAAAGCGCCCAAACCACTCGAAAACCTGTGTGCGGCTCATAGCGTCCTCCTGGAAAGCTTCCTGAAGCATTTGATGTGTCTCTGTTGCAGTTATTTAAAGCAGGAAACAAAATTTGTTCTTTTAAAGTTGCCATAACGACTTCACAGAGGTAACCCGCCAACAGTCAGAGAAACACAATATCGCACGTTCAGCTCTAGACTGACGCCGTCTGCACAGCTGTTTCATGAAGGTCTCCACTAACACCATCTAGCGTGAGAACCCTGCACTGCGTCTACGAGTGGCAGCGCCCTAGTCCGGTTTCTTTTGGGTCCCCCCTCGTAAGTGTTCGTGTCTCGGAGGCAGAACTGTGCTACAGTGGTTTGAGGAGTATTAGAGTGAAATAACGTTGATTTCTCGGCGACCTAATTCGTCTGATGTAAATCCTAGGGAAGCCACCTGGGTCGCTATCGGGCGCCATCACGGCGTACGTAAATCAGCGGTCCGTTATTTACGCGAATTACGTGGCCTGTACGTAGACATCTAATGCCACATACCTCCACGAACCTACCAACAAACTGTCGGATCCGTGATAAGCAGAATGTAATTCCTTTCACAGACCGACAAGCAAGCTATTAAGCAGGTGGTCGTAATGTTTTGGCTCAACAGTGTATTTAAGCACTGGATGACCGGAAAGTTGCCCAGACATTGAAGGAACTAGTAGAGTAGTTGAGATACAGCAACTTCCAAAAATGGTTCAAATGGTTCTAAGCACTATTGAGGTCATCAGTCCCCTAGACTTAAAACTACTTAAACCTAAATAACCTAAGGACATCACACACATCCATGCCCGAGGCAGGATTCGAACCCGCGACAGTAGCAGCGGCGCGGTTCCGGACTGAAGCTGCTAGAACCACTCGGCCACAACAGCCGGCTCAGCAACTTTTGAACAGGAACTTATGGACTTGGAAGCCTTTGGAATGTCACGAGGAATAAGGACAATCAGTGCATATGGGCGTGATGCCAGACTTCTTGAATTGTGTTGCCGAATACGTTGCAGAACTTTTCCTAATTACCTGCGCAGCGCTAACGCGAGGTGACATTAAAATGCTTCTGCAGGATCAGCTATTATAATGCCTGCGAACCTCGACTGACATTTTGCACCGCATGCTAGGAAATGTCAGGCTGGCGTTCGACTCAGCAGGCAGGGGAGGACCGTGTTAGCAGACTTGCCGCAGAGGGTGCAAAAAAACGTTAAAATTTGTGTGAATTCCTAAGGGAGCAAACAGCTTAGGTCATCGGTCCCTAGACTTACACACTACTTAAACTACACTCATGCTCATAAATTAAGGATAATGGTGATACTTGGTGAAACAACGCTCTGGTGGGCGGCTCAAATGGCTGTGAGCACTATGGGACTTAACATCTGAGGTCATCAGTCCCCTAGAACTTAGAACTACTTAAACCTAACTAACCTAAGGACATCACACAACACCCAGTCATCACGAGACAGAGAAAATCCCTGACCCCGCCGGGAATCGAACCCGGGCGCGGGATCTGGTGGGCGGTTTGCGGCTTTAAATCACCTCGGGGTGTGATCATGCGGAGCATTCGACCTTCGGTCGTCGCACGGTGGTGCTGGCAGCAGTCCACATACGCAGAGGTGTGTTGGTGCATGTCGGAGTACGGTGCAGCGAGTAAGTGTGCAGACGTTTTCAGACGTGCTAATGGTGACTGTGTGTCGAAAATGGCTCAGAGAACACATATGGGTGACGTTATGAGGGGTAGAATACTAGGGCGACTGGAGGCTGGTCAAACACAGCAGGTCGTAGCACGGGCCCTCCGTGTGCCACAAAGTGTGATCTCAAGATTACGGCAACGATTCCAGCAGACAGGAAACGAGTCGAGGCGCTATACTACTGGACGTTCACAGTGTACAACACCACAAGAAGACCGATATCTCACCATCAGTGCCCACAGACGACCACGCAGTACTGCAGGTAGCCTCGCTCGGGACCTTACCGCAGCCACTGGAACAGTTGTCTCCAGACACACAGTCTGCAGACGACTGAGCAGACACGGTTTATTCGCCCGGAGACCTGCAAGGTGCATTCCACTGACCCCTGGTCACAGGAGAGCCCGTAAAGCCTGGTGTCAAGAACACAGTCATTGGAACAGTGGTCCCAGGTTGTGTTCACAGAGTCCAGGTATAGTGTGAACAGTGATTCTCGCTGGGTTTTCATCTGGCGTGGACCAGGCACCAGATACCAACCTCTTAATGTCCTTGAAAGGGACCTGTATGGAGGCAGGGTTTGGTGGGTGGGATTGTGATTGGTGCATGTACACCCCTGGATGTCTTTGACAGAGAAACTGTAACAGGTCAGGTGTATCGAGACGTCATTTTGCACCAGTATGTCAGCCTTTTCAGGGGTGCAGTGGGTCCCACCTTCCTCCTGATGGATGATAACGCACAGCCCCACCGAGCTGCCATCGTGGAGGAGTACCTTGAAACAGAAGATATCAGGCGAATGGAGTGGCCTGCCTGTTCTGCAGAGCTAGACCCCATCGAGCACGTCTGGGATGCTCTGGGTCGATGTATCGCTGCACGTCTTCAAACCCCTACGAGACTTCAGGAGCTCCGACAGGCACTGGTGCAAGAGTGGGAGGCTATACCCCAGCAGCTGCTCGACCATCTGATCCAGAGTATGCCAATCCGTTGTGCGGCCTGTGTACGAGTGCATGGTTGTGTGGAGTGACGAATCTCGGTACACAATGTGGCGATCCGATGGCAGGGTGTGGGTATGACGAATGCCCGGAGAACGTCATCTGCCAGCGTGTGTAGTGCCAACAGTAAAATTCAGAGGAGGTGATGTTACGGTGTGGTCGTGTTTTCCATGGAGGGGGCTTGCACCCCTTGTTGTTTTGAGTGGTACTATCACGGCACAGGCCTACATTGATGTTTTAAGCACCTTATAATGCACGGTCTGTGCCGGAGTGGTTACACGAGAATAACATCCGTGTAATGGACTAGCCTGCACAGAGTCTTGACCTGAATCCCATAGAACACCTTTGGGATGTTTTGGAACGTCGATTTTGTGCCAGGCCTCACCGACCGACATCGATACCTCTCCTCCGTCCAGCACACCGTGAAGAATGGGCTGCCATTCCCCAAGAAACATTCCAGCACCTGATTGAACGAGCCGGCCTGGGTGGCCGAGCGGTTCTAGGCGCTACAGTCTGGAATCGCGCGACCGCTACGGTCGTTGGTTCGAATCCTGCCTCGGGCATGGATGTGTCTGATGTCCATAGGTTAGTTAGGTTTAAGTAGATCTAAGTTCTAGGGGAGTGGGGACCATAGAAGTTGAGTCCCATAGTGCTCAGAGCCATTTGAACCATTTTTGATTGAAGATATGCCCGCGGGAGTGGAATCTGTCATGAAGGCTAAGGATGGACCAACACCATATTAAATTCCAGCATTTCCGATGGAGGGCGCCACGAACTTGTAAGTCACTTTCAACCAGGTGTCCGGATACTTTTGATCACGTAGTGTATGTTTCGAAGTTTGTAGGATGCTATTGTTGGATCAAATGGTTCGAATGGCTCTGAGCACTATGGGACTTAACGTCTGAGGTCATCAGTCCCCTAGAACTTAGACCTAATTAAAACTAACTAACCTAAGGACATCATACACATCCATGCCCGGGGCAGGATACGAACCTGCGACCGTTGCGTCCGCGCGGTTTCAGACAGAAGCGCCTAGAACCGCTCGGCCACTCCGGCCGGCCTATTGCTGGATCAACTAACATGTTGGTTCTAGAGTATAATCTGCCGTGGCGGGCCATGTAGGGGATACTGTATGCAAATCTTGATGTGGCGAGCGGCCATCTGATGAAAATAAACGCCTTATGTAAGGCGAGCGGCCTTGGCGGCCACCGCGCTAGGAATTGCAGCACTCGCGAAAAAAAAGGAGAGGGGGCGATGAGGAGGGAGGGGGGGGAGGCAATAACAAGGGCACGTGGCGATGACTGTGGCGGTATCACGTTACGACACAGCTAGCTCTTGTGGCGATATAACCAGTCCTGACTTGACGTGTATAAACTGAGGATGAACCAAAATTCTGGCAGCCGCACGCCACTGTTGCATACTAGCTGTACAAAAACGTCTTTAACGGAAGTTCGGCTCGTGCATAGTTTCGGTGGAAAATGAACGTCAAAGAAACGCAATTTGGCAACAAAAATAACATGTACGACGAGTATCTTCATTTTTATTGTATACGTGTGCTGTCCATTTAGTGCAGTGGGTAGAGGTTTGTGTTACAGTACTCGAGTTCTACAGTTCGATTCTCGGTTTAGGTTTACGGATTATTGTGTATTTGATCTGCCCAATACTGCTGTAGCATAATCTCTTATTTATGTGCTACAACTATAGTTCTTAATGCTGAACACAACACGTTATCGGTCAGACATGTCAAAATATTCAAATAATAAATTAAAAATCAGTTATCTGTGATAAGGCAGAAATAAATACAATGTCATTCGGAAACCTTAAAGTTTTTGTTTCTTCTTCTTGAACTTTAATGTGTACTCCTAATTTTTCTTTGGTTTCCTTTCCAGCTTTCTCAATGTACATGTTAAATAACATCGGGGATAGGCTACAACTCCCTTCCCAACCACTGCTTCCCTTTCATGCCCCTCGACTCTTATAACTGCCATCTGGTTTCTGTACAATTTGTAAATAGCCTTTCGCTCCCTGTATTTCACTCCTGCCACCTTCAGAATTTGAAAGAGAGTATGCGTCAACGTTGTCAAAAGCTGTGTCTAAGTCTTGCAAACAATCATTGTTGTTGTTGTTGTTGTTCTTGTTGTTGTCTTCAGTCCTGAGACTGGTTTTGATGCAGCTCTCCATGCTACCATATCCTGTGCAAGCTTCTTCATCTCCCAGTACTTACTGCAACCTACATCCTTCGGAATCTGCTTGGTGTATTCATCTCTTGCTCTCCCTGTACGATTTTTACCCTCCACGCTGCCCACCAATCCTAAATTTGGGATCCCTTGATGCCTCAGAACATGTCCTACCAACCGATCCCTTCTTCTAGTCAAGTTGTGCCACAAACTCCTCTTCTCCCCAATTCTATTCAATACCTCCTCATTAGTTATGTGATCTACCCATCTACTCTTCAGCATTCTTCTGTAGCACCAAAGCTTCTATTCTCTTCTTGTCCAAACTATTTATCGTCCATGTTTCACTTCCATACATGGCTACACTCCATACAAATACTTTCAGAAACGAGTTCCTGACAAATCTATACTCCATGTTAACAAATTCCTCTTCTTCAGAAACATTTTTCTTGCCATTGCCAGTCTACATTTTATATCCTCTCTACTTCGACCATCATCAGTTATTTTGCTCCCCAAATAGCAAAACTCCTTTACTACTTTAAGTGTCTCATTTCCTAATGAAATTCCCTCAGCATCACCCCACGTAATTCGACTCCATTCATGATCCTCGTTTTGCTTATGTTGCTGTTCATCTTATATCCTCCTTTCAAGACACTGTCTGTACCGTTCAACTGCTCTTCCAAGTCCTTTGCTGTCTCTGACAGAATTACAATGTCATCGGCGAACCTCAAAGTTTTTATTTCTTCTTCATGGATTTTAAGTCCTACTCCGAAATTTTCTTTTTTGTTTCCTTTACTGCTTGCTCAATATATAGATTGAATAGCATCGGGGAGAGACTACAACTCTGTCTCACTCCCTTCCCAACCACTGCTTCTCTTTCATGCCCCTCTACTCTTATAACTCTGGTTTCTGTACAAATTGTAAATAGCCCTTCGCTCCCTGTATTTTACCCCTGCCACCTTAAGAATTTGAAAGAGAGTATTCCAGTCAACATTGTCAAAAGCTTTCTCTAAGTCTACAAACGCAAGAAACGCAGGTTTGCCTTTCCTTAATCTTTCTTCTAAGATAAGGCGTAAGGTCAGTATTGCCTCACGTGTTCCAACATTTCTACGGAATCCAAACTGATCTTCCCCGAGGTCGGCTTGTACCAGTTTTTCCATTCGTCTGTAAAGAATTCGTGTTAGTATTTTGCAGTCGTGACTTATTAAGCTGGTAGTTTGGTAATTTTCACACCTGTCAACTACTGCTTTCTTTGACATTGGAATTACTATATTTTTGTTGAAATCTGAGGGTATTTAGTAAGTTAATAAAATTTTTTTGTTATATCTTCTCTCTCTCTCTGTCTCTGTCTCTCTCTCTCTCTCTCTCTCTCTCTCTGTCTCTCTGTCTCTCTAACGGAGGTCCCCTGTTCGCTACTTCTCCTGTGTGCGGGCTTGTCAGAGGAATTACTGTAGAAATTTTGACACGGTGTTGGAATTCTGAGGAACAATATCCTGCCTGCCCGCATACAAGTAACAGACTAAAATCGTTGAGATTCACGATTGGCGTTTATCGCGTGCTAGCAGGGTTCGCTTGTTGACACATCTGCCTCCATTTGGGTCTGTCAAGGGCATGTTTGTAGGTGGCATTGATGAATTCCGCATCTTCCTTGATACGGTCAACCCACCGTGTCTTGGGTCTGCCACGAGGCCGTCGGTCATTTATGTCCAGGTGCATAGCTGTTGTTGCCACGGTGTCTGCTTTACTGCACGTGACCTGTCCGTATCATTTTAACCTGCTTCCTCGTAGTTTGTCTGGGGCGGGTGCAACTGCAAGTCGCAGCCAAAAGTCGAAGTTTGTTGCACGGTCACATCGTGTAAGCCCAAGGAACTACCGGAGCATACGCATTTCCATCACATGGAGAACCTGCTCACACTTCGTTGTCGCTGGCCAAACCTCCGATCATGAACTATGTACAGGGTGAAAAGTATTTAAACCGACAAACTCTGGGAGGTTGTAGGGGACATCAAAACAAATATTTTTCCCTAATGTCATTTCTTCCTATGAGGAGTATTTAATCCGGTAGAGGAAGATTTCTCTGGGGCAAATTATTTAAACCAACAAACGCCGGCCGGTGTGGCCGTGCGGTTAAAGGCGCTTCAGTCTGGAACCGCGTGACCGCTACGGTCGCAGGTTCGAATCCTGCCTCGGGCATGGATGTGTGTGATGTCCTTAGGTTAGTTAGGTTTAAGTAGTTCTAAGTTGTAGGGGACTTATGACCACAGCAGTTAAGTCCCATAGTGCTCAGAGCCATTTGAACCATTTGAACCAAACCAACAAACACTTTTCCATTTTTTATGACCAAGAGACAACACATTAACACAACCCAATTTCAATTACAGTAGATTTTCAAAAATCCCTCCATTGACACGTAAACAAAGGTTACACTGTAGGATCATGTTTTGTTTGACACGGACAAAAACCCCAGGAGTATCATGAATTGTTCCTGCTGCTGCTACTATCCGGGCAACCAGATCCTCTTCTGATGCAACAGGAGTTGCGTAGACAAGGTTGCTCATCTCTCCCCACACAAATAAGTCCCGAGGGGACATATCTGGGGATCGAGCAGGCCACGGTACAGGACCACCTCTGCCAATCCACGTTTCTGGGAACCGTCGGTCCAGGAATCGACGCACACGACGACTGAAATGTGCCGGCGCCCCGTCATCTTGGAATCACATGCGTTGTCTTCCAGCAAATCTGGCAATGCTCTGGCGAGAAAATTGTAATAGTGCCTGCCATTTAATGGCCTAGGTAGCAGATACGGCCCAATTAAACAGTCCCCAACAACACCGACCCACACATTAACGAAGAACCGCAGTTGATGAGCGCTAGTAACTGTGGCATGTGGGTTACCCTCACTCCAAACATACGAATTGTGCATGTTGAAGACTCCATCACGCCCGAACGTTGCTTCACGATAAACAACACAGAGGATGAAAATGTAGGATGCATTTCACACTGTTCCAGGTACCACCGCGAAAACTGTGCTCTGCGTGGATAATCAACTGGTTCCAGGTTGTGGACACGCTGTAAGTGAAATGGACGTAACAACTGCTCTCGAAGGACTGTTCTTACATTCGTCTGATTCGTCCCCATGTGACGTGCAGTTGCACGAGTGCTGATTGAAGGATCCCGCTCCACATGCTGCAAGACAGCTTCCTCAAACTGCAGCGTTCTTACCGTGCGACGGCGTCCCTGTCCAGGTTATCTGCTAAATGGCCCGGTCTCACGCAGACGTTGGTACACTGCAGCAAAGGTCGTACGATGCGGGATACGGCGATTAGGGTATTGTTGTTGATAAACCCGCTGTGCAGCTCGTCCGCTGTGGTGCGCTACGTAGTACGCACCAACCGTATCAGTGTACTCACTCCAGGCGTATCGCTCCATTAGTAAACAGAGACAATGCACTTCTACACTGGTGGACAACAGTTGTCTATACAAGTGAAGATCGTAATACGCCCTCTAACAAGAGCGTAATACGGCCCCCACCGGTTTAAATAATCCTCATCGGAAAAAATGATATTAGGGAAAAATATTTGTTTTGATGTCCCCTACAACATCCCAGAGTTTGTCGGTTTAAATACTTTTCACCCTGTATATTCCTGTGTAGATGAACTGTTTGTGTACATAATTAAGTTTGTACGGAACCGTCAATGCGCGAGCATTACTCACATGTGGCCATTTTTTTTTTAAAAAGAAACTAAGAACTTGTATCTGTGTATGCAGCCTCAGACCATCTTCAATAAAATACTGCACTTCCCTATGAAACTATTCTAAGACTTTACCTGTTCGTCATAAGAATAAACCTGATGTAAACATTACGCCACGTATTGTTCCGCGTCTGCAAGAATGTCATTGGATTTCGTTTCACGTGGAGCAGAAGCCAAGCTGTGAACAGTACAGTCAAGTACGATCATAAGGATACGTTTTATGCTGTGTTACACGGACATAGACTGAGCGATAATGCGCGGGACAACAGCTATACCGGCGCATTAAACTCGGACAGCATTGGACAGCCAGCGGACCAAGTAACCTGCAATGGTGTGAGCATTTCGAGTTCAGAAGTAAAAAGAGACGAGCAAAGAAACAATATGATGCATAAGCGTACTGCAAGGATTTGGCCGTAGTGTTGAATACTGAAGCTAATGAAGGTATTAATTAGTCGTCAGTCACTTAGTTCCTTCGGTATTGCCGGCCGAAGTGGCCGTGCGGTTAAAGGCGCTGCAGTCTGGAACCGCAAGCCCGCTACGGTCGCAGGTTCGAATCCTGCCTCGGGCATGGATGTTTGTGATGTCCTTAGGTTAGTTAGGTTTAACTAGTTCTAAGTTCTAGGGGACTAATGACCTCAGCAGTTGAGTCCCATAGTGCTCAGAGCCATTTGAACCATTTTTGAACCTTCGGTATCCGAAACCTAGAAATACATTTCAGTTCTGAAAATGTCACCTGCTGCTTCTACAACGAACCTATCAACAACAGAATCCACGAAGCCGACCAGGCGCAACATTTTCTCCCTTTTTTAATGACGAGCTGTTCTACATCCCGCAAGCGTTCGGCATTGACGTGTGATAAAAGCTGCGTGCGTTACTTCCAGTACGTCTGGCAAATTAACAGTCTCGTTACTTCTCGAGCCAAATGCCGCGACTTGGCTCCAGATCAGTTCTGTTAGGTTCATCTTGTAATGGTACAGTGGCAAATGTAAAAATGCAGCATTTATATGGTGTGTTCGATGTTGTAAAAATGATGGTTTTTCATGTTTCTACGACACATATCTACATCTGTGGTATAAAACAATGAACGCAGTCCAAATACAGAGAATTCGCTTCTTCGTTTTGCGTTAAAAAATTAAATTGCTATGTTTTCTGAATTTAAGCAACTTTTATGGGCAGTCTTTCGTAAAACATCGATAATTAAGAATTTGCATTTGAAATGAAAACAGCAATTTCGCGTCCAGTATGTAATTAGAAACAAGAAGACGTGCGTTATTCTTAAAAAATGATGGTGAGTTTTATAATTACGAGATGTAGGTATTTCAGATTGAGCGAGGAAAAAAAAATGATATTGAGAAGATTTGAATTAACGCCCGAATGTCAGCATTTGTTACGCATTACGCTACCGACTGCGCTGCATGTTCAATGGTGGGTTGCTTCTCAACTGCATTTTAGACAACGCTGGGAAAAGTTCAAAGCCGATTATCTGCGTAAATTTATGAAAAACATCAAGAACAGCCTATTTTCCGGCACTTTTTAACCGTGTTCCAGGCGCGTGTTTCACTAGGAACAGGAAGAAGCGTCAGCCATTTCCACACTGCCTATTAACAGCGCGAAAATCAGAGCACAACGCTGCAGAGGCAGTGACTGTACATCATCTTTGAAATAAAAAAAAAGTAAAGCGTGATTAAGAAAAACTTTGATGGCTGTTAACACATTTGAATATCTTAAAGTGTCATTTATCGTAACTTAGCCGGCCGCTGTGGCCGTGTGGTTCTAGGCGCTACAGTCTGGAATCGCGAGACCGCTACGGTCGCAGGTTCGAATCTTGCCTCGGGCATGGATGTGTGTGATGTCCTTAGGTTAGTTAGGTTTAAGTAGTTCTAAGTTCTAGAGGGCTGATGACCTCAGATGTTAAGTCCCATAGTGCTCAGAGCCATTTCAAGCATTATCGTAACTTACAAGGGAACCTTTCCATCGCACCCCCCTCAGATTTAGTTGTAAGTTGGCACAGTGGATAGGCCTTGAAAAACTGAACACAGATCAATCGAGAAAAAGGGAAGAAGTTGTGTGGAACTATGAAAAAAATAAGCAAAATATACAAAGTGAGTAGTCCATGCGTAATATAAGCAACATAAAGGAGAGTGTGAGCTCAGGAGCGCCGTGGTCCCGTGGTTAGCGTGAGTAGCTGCGGAGCGAGAGGTCCTTGGTTCAAGTCTTCCCTTGACTGAAAAGCTTACTTTTTTTATTCTCTCAAAGTTATGATCTGTCCATTCGTTCATTGACGTCTCTGTTCACTGCAATAAGTTTAGTGTCTGTGTTTTGTGACCGCACCGCAAAACCGTGCGATTAGTAGACGAAAGGACGTGCCTCTCCAATGGGAACCGAAAACATTTGATCGCAAGGTCATAGGTCAACCGATTCCTGCACAGGAAAACACGTCTGATATATTCTATACGACATCGGTGACGGCATGTGCGTCACATGACAGGAATATGTTTTCGACCCACCTAACTTGTACACTTGGCGAATGGGTAGAAAGATTCTTCTACCTTGCCCGATGTAGGGTTTCTTGTGGATGTGATAATCATAATTTAAATTAAATAAATTAATCTTTCCGCTCGAGGGAAGACTTGAACCAAAGACCTCTCGTTCCGCAGCTGCTCACGCTAACCACGGGACCACGGCGCTCCTGAGCTCAGAATATCCTTGATGTTGCCTATCTTGCGCATGGACTACTCAGTTTGTGTATTTTGCTTATTTTTTTCCATAGTTCCACACAACTTCTTCCTGTTTTCTCGATTGATCTGTGTTCAGTTTTTCAAGGCTTATCCACTGTGCCAACTTATAACTAAATCTGAGGGGGGGTGCGATGGGGAGGTTTCCTTGTTAGTAACAAGGTGTCTAATACATAAGTAGGACTTACTTTCAAGAGCGTAACAAGCCCAGTGTACGGTAGCTGCAGCTTCTGACCAGTCATCGCGTTTGTGTTTGTTTACATCGGGTTTATTCTTATGATGAACGGAGTATATCTTCCCGCGCAATGTGATCTTAATATGTCGCACTATCCACAATGTTGCACTGACCTGTCAGTTCACATTAATTGCATATTTAACGTTACCTGTGTACAGTTCTAACTGCTGCTGGCCGTAGGGTCAATGTTGGCCGAAGCCGGACTACGGGAAAAAACGCTTTCGGGCGGCTGCACAGCCTGTGTCGTTCACATCGGACGTGTGTGGCCGCGATGGATGGCCGCTTGCGTCCGTGTTCGGTCCTGCGATATGGCGCACGCGAGCTATTTATTCGAGGAAACATACACCCGCGCGATGATGCCGCGATACCGCCGGTACTCGTGAATATAATACAGAATGTTCCGCCAGGCCCGTGTGGCCGGGCTCACAGCAGATCCAGCGCGCTACACACACGCACGCTACAGATATATCCGGTCCGATGGCCTCACACAGTTACCGTCAAATGCCTCGAAATTGATTTGCGGTCGTCAAGTTGGACACACAGCCTGCAAACGGACATGCGGACAGCAAGGGGACGAGTTAAGCCATAGACTTGTTGTTGTTGTTGTGGTCTTCAGTCCTGAGACTGGTTTGATGCAGCTCTCCATGCTACTCTATCCTGTGCAAGCTTTTTCATCTCCCAGTACCTACTGCAGGCTACATCCTTCTGAATCTGCTTAGTGTATTCATCTCTTGGTCTCCCTCTACGATTTTTACCCTCGAAGCTGCCCTCCAGTGCTAAATTTGTGATCCCTTGATGCCTCAAAACATGTCCTACCAACCGATCCCTTCTTCTAGTCAACTTGTGCCACAAACTTCTCTTCTCCCCAGTCCTATTCAATACCTCCTCATTAGTTACGTGATCTACCCACCTTATCTTCAGCATTCTTCCGTAGCACCAAATTTCGAAAACTTATATTCTCTTCTTGTCCAAACTGGTTATCGTCCATGTTTCACTTCCATACATGGCTACACTCCATACAAATACTTTCAGAAACGACTTCCTGACACTTAAATCTATACTCGATGTTAACAAATTTCTCTTCTTCAGAAACGCTTTCCTTGCCATCGCCAGTCTACATTTTATATCCTCTCTACTTCGACCATCATCAGTTATTTTACTCCCTAAATAGCAAAACTCCTTTACTACTTTAAGTGTCTCATTTCCTAATCTAATCCCCTCAGCATCACCCGACTTAATTCGACTACATTCCATTATCCTCGTTTTGCTTTTGTTGATGTTCATCTTATATCCTCCTTTCAAGACACTGTCCATTCCGTTCAACTGCTCTTCCAAGTCCTTTGCTGTCTCTGACAGAGTTAGAATGTCATCGGCGAACCTCAATGTTTTTATTTCTTCTCCATGGATTTTAATACCTACTCCGAATTTTTCTTTTGTTTCCGTTGGTGCTTGCTCAATATACAGATTGAATAACATCGGGGAGAGGCTACAACCCTGTCTCACTCCCTTCCCAACCACTGCTTCCCTTTCATGCCCCTCGACTCTTATAACTGCCATCTGGTTTCTGTACAAATTGTAAATAGCCTATAGACTTACTAAATAAAAACTGGACCGCGCATTGGCGCTAGTGCCGCGTCCCCACACTGAACGTGATAGAAGCCGCCATTTGCACGGAAACGGTGCGTAAACAGGGTACAAAAATAGCTCTGAGCACTATGGGACTTAACATCTGAGGTCAGCAGTCCCCTAGAACTACTTAAAGCTAACTAACCTAAGGACATCTTACACATCCATGCCCGAGGCAGGATTCGAACCTGCGACCGTAGCAGTCGCGCGGTTCCGTGTGCGCGCCTGGAACCGCTAGACCACCGCAGCCGGCGTAAACAGGGTTCGTTCGTGTGCTGCTTTTAAGTGTACCAGTATAATGGCAGCAAAGACGAAGACGGAAACAATGTTACATTTCACAGGTCAGTCATTTCTGGTTGTTTGTTACTTTCTATTACATGTTTATAGTACACTCCTGGAAATGGAAAAAAGAACACATTGACACCGGTGTGTCAGACCCACCATACTTGCTCCGGACACTGCGAGAGGGCTGTACAAGCAATGATCACACGCACGGCACAGCGGACACACCAGGAACCGCGGTGTTGGCCGTCGAATGGCGCTAGCTGCGCAGCATTTGTGCACCGCCGCCGTCAGTGTCAGCCAGTTTGCCGTGGCATACGGAGCTCCATCGCAGTCTTTAACACTGGTAGCATGCCGCGACAGCGTGGACGTGAACCGTATGTGCAGTTGACGGACTTTGAGCGAGGGCGTATAGTGGGCATGCGGGAGGCCGGGTGGACGTACCGCCGAATTGCTCAACACGTGGGGCGTGAGGTCTCCACAGTACATCGATGTTGTCGCCAGTGGTCGGCGGAAGGTGCACGTGCCCGTCGACCTGGGACCGGACCGCAGCGACGCACGGATGCACGCCAAGACCGTAGGATCCTACGCAGTGCCGTAGGGGACCACACCGCCACTTCCCAGCAAATTAGGGACACTGTTGCTCCTGGGGTATCGGCGAGGACCATTCGCAACCGTCTCCATGAAGCTGGGCTACGGTCCCGCACACCGTTAGGCCGTCTTCCGCTCACGCCCCAACATCGTGCAGCCCGCCTCCAGTGGTGTCGCGGCAGGCGTGAATGGAGGGGCGAATGGAGACGTGTCGTCTTCAGCGATGAGAGTCGCTTCTGCCTTGGTGCCAATGATGGTCGTATGCGTGTTTGGCGCCGTGCAGGTGAGCGCCACAATCAGGACTGCATACGACCGAGGCACACAGCGCCAACACCCGGCATCATGGTGTGGGGGGCGATCTCCTACACTGGCCGTACACCACTGGTGATCGTCGAGGGGACACTGAATAGTGCACGGTACATCCAAACCGTCATCGAACCCATCGTTCTACCATTCCTAGACCGGCAAGGGAACTTGCTGTTCCAACAGGACAATGCACGTCCGCATGTATCCCGTGCCACCCAACGTGCTCTAGAAGGTGTAAGTCAACTACCCTGGCCAGCAAGATCTCCGGATCTGTCCCCCATTGAGCATGTTTGGGACTGGATGAAGCGTCGTTTCACGCGGTCTGCACGTCCAGCACGAACGCTGGTCCAACTGAGGCGCCAGGTGGAAATGGCATGGCAAGCCGTTCCACAGGACTACATCCAGCATCTCTACGATCGTCTCCATGGGAGAATAGCAGCCTGCATTGCTGCGAAAGGTGGATATACACTGTACTAGTGCCGACATTGTGCATGCTCTGTTGCCTGTGTCTATGTGCCTGTGGTTCTGTCAGTGTGATCATGTGATGTATCTGACCCCAGGAATGTGTCAATAAAGTTTCCCCTTCCTGGGACAATGAATTCACGGTGTTCTTATTTCAATTTCCAGGAGTGTATTTTCATGGAGAAAAAACACATCATGAGCGTTTGTTTTTGTTTAGATTTCCCCTTTACAAATGATTTTCTAAATCGGAAACGGATTGTTGCTACTCAGAGACAGAACTTCTAACCGACAGCAAATCATTTACTGTGCTCTCTTCATTTTGAAGAGAATTGTTACATGGAAAATTATGTGAATAGACGTCAACTGAAGGACAGTACTTGGATTTCCAACTCATTTGAAAAAGGTATACTGTTTGCAAAGCCAATTAATGCAAATGCTAAATGTAGGTGACAGCAGATTGTTCTATAGCCTAACCTGATGTCTATATTTACACCTTATACCGTATCTAATAAACTTTGTGCTACAAAAATTGCAAGCTACATAGGGAAAAAGTTGCAGTGTTAGATTACAGACAAAGGTACTTTGTTGCATGTCAAGTACTTATATTGTATTTGCATATAAATTACTAAAATGCTAACAGGGTTAATGTACTAACTGAATGAAGAAGTAGGCACATGGTAGGTATTTTGATTTTTAATCAAATATACATTAAGTATGAATCAGAGGTAGGTCGAATAATTGCGTTTAGATACTTCACATGTGTTGTCAGTTGGTGATTATACTTCGTAAATGGTCAAATTTTTGATCAAATGTTGCAAACTCAGCCACTTTCAGAGGTGCTATCAGTGTTAAAAACTAATGTGCGAATGAAATTCCTACGGTATTTAGAGTGATATGGGTTATTACAATTAATCATACCAAAATTCGAGTGTAGACAATACTGTGCTAAACAAAAGTAAGCGTGCAAAACGTACACAGTAGTCGGCAAAAATTAAACAGGACCTGACAGGAAAATTATGTGAATTAAATAACAATCGTACTGTCTGCTACTTTAAAAGTTTCATGTAATTATCTAATGCAAATAGCTCCATGTAAACTCGCTCCACCTTGTCAGGGAAGAGCCTTACATTCTTAAATTTCGCGTCTCTATGCAGACGTATTTCGGAAATTAGGAAACTTCATTCATTTAAGTATACTTTTAAAATAGGCTCGAATACTCAGTACTTTTTTTAAAGAAACATGTGTTTAATTTGTGCTTCAATTTGCTCTTGTTGCGTCTCATATACTTCAAATGACAACCCCAGTACTAGGATTCATCCCTGGAAATGGCGGTGATCAGCTGCTTCAATTGGGGGACAGTTGCCTCGCTTCTCCGCTACGGCCTGGTAGGGGCTTGAGTTAAGCCGGTATTACACGACGAACCGCCGCGAACGGTACTGGTCTATCGCGACAGCCATCTAGCGGTAGAGCGGGTGAAACTACGAAAATTAGCAGACACATTTTCTGCACGCAGGAATAGAGAGCAGTTCTAAACTGCCGTCAATCGGCGCACGCGCAGTAGGCAGCGATAATTCGCGCATGCGCAGAAGGGTGTACCACGGTGCTTTCTGCTAGTTGTTTCGTTATTGTTAGGCGTCTAGTGGCGAATTTCAGACGTTCGTGTTGGGGACTTTTCGCGTTGAGGATCTTCTGCATTCTTTTCACTAAACAGGTTTCACAAATGCAGAAAAGAAACTCTTTTTGCAGTAGACTCTTATATACTAGCTGTTTGTGAAAGGATTTTTTCTATTGATAGCTTAGTGTATGTATGACCCACTGTATCATAATAAGGTAGTCGGAAATCGTTTCTTTCTCAGGAATATGCATATAACATCATACGGTGATTTTCGATTTGTCTCGTAATGCCTTAGTTTACGAAAGTTCAGGTTTGATTTAATTGCACCTCTTGCTTGATTTCAACATGCCAGTAAAGAGAAACTGGCAGTGAAAGGGAGAAAGTCCTTGCAGTTTGCCCCAGTGCGACAGGCGAGGACTGCAAAATTCTGAGCATAGTCCAAACTTCGAAAAATAACACAAGGTCACCTAAGTATTGGCCATTTAATGTGTTGCAAATTGCAGTGCATACATCCACAACAACTTTTGAAATGGTGGGCCGTGCTATTCTGTGGCTGTAAGCCAGACTCTTTAAAGATTCCCCATTCGCCAGGAAACGTAATGTTACAACCAGCCAGCAACATAACAGGGCGTTCGCCGGTATTTTATTAGTGATCTAGGCTGGTATGATCACAAAACATAACCATATAATTCTTGCTCTCTAGAAGGTGAGATAGCCTCCTTCATGACTGTGTCACACTTTCTGTTTCCATCTTCTATCATAGACAGCAGCTTCTCGAAACAGGCCATGTCCATCCTAACGAAGTTCCGAAATTCTTGCGCATCTTCGGGCCTCAGTTCTTTCATTAACAGTGAATATATTTCCCTGCCTTCCACCATTCTTGTGAGCCAGGGTCGAACCCAACAACGTTTGACTTTTCGTTTTCGTCGCCGTTCTGCCTAATCGGAGGATTTACTGTCACTGCCAGGGCAATAGCTCCAAAAACAAGTGTATCCTCCATGTGCAACATGCTGTATAAATGCAAATTTCTATATACAAATACCTGTGTAATCAAGTGTCGTAATATAAAACTGTTGCGTCTGTAATTCAGAACAGTACTAACCTACGTTAGAGAAAAACTATTGCTTAATACATAATGCTAGAAAACAATTTCTTTATAAATAGGAACCTTGAGTTCACAAATAATCTGAACGTATGACGCTTCAGTATATCATACAGTCGCGCTGGAGTTGCGCGCGGTAGAACGAACGACTTTACAAGACATCAGGACATTAGACATCTATTTTCTTTTCGCGCGTACAGTCTGCTGCTACGCATGCGCGCTAGGTATATCCCGCGTAGATGGTGCAATAGGTCGGAAGTGAACCAGTCTGTAGTTACAGGTATGCACGTTAGGGGCGTTGGTGCATAGCTGTACGGTTTAGGCACATCGTGTAATACGGGGTTTACGGGCGTGGCGCACAGATGGCGTTGATGTGAGTGAACTTTTCTTTTGGACCCACCTGCGACGTCAGTTGGCGATCTTACAAGGGAACCTCCCCATCGCACCCCCCTCAGATCTGGTTATAAGTTGGCACAGTGGATAGGCCTTGAAAAACTGAACACAGATCAATCGAGATAACAGGATGAAGTTGTGTGGAACTATGAAAAAAATAAGCAAAATATACAAACTGAGTAGTCCACGGGCACCATAGGCAACATCAAGGACACTGTAAGTTGAACAGTGCCGTGGTCCCGTGGTTAGCGAAAGCAGATGCAGAATAATAAGTCCTTGGTTCAAGTCTTCCCTCGAGCGAAAAAATTATTTTCTTTATTTTCGCAAAGTTGTGATCTGTCCGTTGGTTCACTGACGTCTCTGTTCACTGTAATAAGTTTACTGCCTGTGTTTTGCGACCGCACCGCAAAACCGTGCGATTAGTAAACGAAAGGACGTGCCTCTCCAATGGGAACCGAAAACATTTGATCGCAAGGTCATAGGTCAACCGATTCCTCCACAGGAAAACACATCTGATATATTCTATACGACACTGGTGACGGCATGTGCGTCACATGACAGCAATATGTTGTCGACCCACCTAACTTCTACACTTGGCGAATGGGTAAAAAGATTCTTCTACCTTGCCTGATGTAGGTTTTCTTGTGGATATCATAATCACTCCCAAAAAAGTGATGAAAACATAAGAGTTTGTGACATAAATCGAAAATAAAAAATTAAATTTTTCAATCGAGGGAAGGCTTGAACCAAGGACCTTCCGCTTCGCAGTTGCTCATGCTAACCACGGGACCACGGCACAGCTACATTGACACTGTCCTTGATGTTGCTTATCTTCAACATGGACTAATCAGTCTGTATATTTTGCTTATTTTTTCATAGTTCCACACAACTTCTTCCTGTTTTCTCGATTGATCTGTGTTCAGTTTTTCAAGGCCTATCCACTGTGCCAACTTATAACTAAATCTGAGGGGGTTGCGATGGGAAGGTTCCCTTGTTAGTATGAGCTTTTACCTTCTTTATATTTAGGCCTGCCTTCTGCAGTCGTATTTATATTTAGGCCTGCCTTCTGCAGTCGTAGTTATACAAATAAATAGGGTCTGCACACACACACACACACACACACACACACACACACACAAACACACGTCAGCTGCCCCTACAGATGTCGTTGTACGCAACCCGCAGTGTTATAAATATACCTTTAAAAAAATATGCGCAAGAATTTCACATCCTTTTTTGCTCGCTACTCGCAAACTATTAGTTCCAGAAAATAAATGAGCAGGACCGTTTTGTACAAAATTTAGTGAATCGTAGTTAAATTTTGTACTGGGGTACGCTTGCCCTTAGAGGCCGCAGTTTTTTGGTTGTTGAAGACAAACGTACAAAATTGATCTTCAAACGCTCCTCCACCCCCACACTCATCTCTCACCGTCCTCAGCTCGTGGTCGTACGGTAGCGTTCTCGCTTCCCACGCCCGGGTTCCCGGGTTCGATTCCCGGCGGGGTCAGGGATTTTCTCTGCCTCGTGATGGCTGGGTGTTGTGTGCTGTCCTTAGTTAGGTTTAAGTAGTTCTAAGTTCAAGGGGACTGATGACCATAGATGTGAAGTCCCATAGTGCTCAGAGCCATTTGAACCATCCCTCTCCACTCAGGATTTCTAGTATCTTGTTCGTGGCACTCACTCCCTACACTGTGCAAAAAATGTGCGGCAGCACCAACTATTCCCGATATTCGACCTTTTCCGATCTCTGTTGATTGCGCTATTACGCCATCAGCATAGTTGACTCTTTCGTTGTTGTTGTTGTTGTTGTGGTCATCAATACTGAGACTGGTTTGATGCAGCTCTCCATGCTACTCTATCCTGTGCAACCTTCTTCATCTCCCAGTACCTACTGCAACCTACATCCTTCTTAATCTGCTTAGTGTATTCATCTCTTGGTCTCCCTCTACGATTTTTACCCTCCACGCTGCCCTCCAATGCTAAATTGGTGATCCCTTGATGCCTCAAAACATGTCCTACCAACCGATCCCTTCTTCTAATCAAGTTGTGCCACATACTCCTCTTCTCCCCAATTCTATTCAATATTTCCTCATTAGTTACGTGATCTATCCATCTAATCTTCGGCATTCTTCTGTAGCACCACATTTCGAAAGCTTCTATTCTCTTCTTGTCCAAACTATTTATCGTCCATGTTTCACTTCCATACATGGCTACACTACATACAAATACTTTCAGAAACGACTTCCTGACATTTAAATCTATGCTCAATGTTAACAAATTTTTCTTCTTCAGTAACGCTTTCCTTGCCATTGTCAGTCTACATTTAATATCCTCTCATCAGTTATTTTGCTCCCCAAATAGCAAAACTCCTTTACTACTTTAAGTGTCTCATTTCCTAATCTAATTCCCTCAGCATCACCCGACTTAATTCCTCCACAGGAAAACACGTCTGATATATTCTATACGACACTGGTGACGGCATGTGCGTCACATGACAGGAATATGTTGTCGACCCACCCAACTTGTACTCTTGGCGAATGGGTAAAAAGATTCTTCTGCCTTGCCCGATTTAGATTTTGTTGTGGATGTGATAATCACTCCCAAAAAAGTGATGAAAACATAAGAGTTTGTCACATAAACTGCAACAAATGAATGCAACAGTTTCACAGTCGCTCAGTTTTCCCTGTGCTCTGTCAAAACATATGTTTCTAAAGTTTTCAAATTTTTCCCTGTGTAGGCTGTCAAATCCTGCATATGTCCAAGCAAATCTGAACATGTCCTGGAATTTTGGAGAGCGAAGTTGATTATGTGTGACTGCCTGAAATTTGGTAATTGTCTGAAAATAAATAAAATTAAACTTTTGACTCGAGGGAAGATTTGAACCAAAGACCTCTCGTTCCGCAGCTGCTCACGCTAACCACGGGACCACGGCGCTCCTGATCTCACAGTATCCTTGATGTTGCCTATCGTGCTTATGGACTACTCAGTTTGTATATTTTGCTTATTTTTTCATAGTTCCAGACAACTTCTTCCTGTTTTCTCGATTGATCTGTGTTCAGTTTTTCAAGGCCTATCCAATGTGCCAACTTATAACTAAATCTGAGGGGGGTGCGATGGGGAGGTTGCCTTGTGAGCGCTATGGGAGTTAACATCTGAGGTCATCAGTCCCCTAGAACTTAGAACTACTTACACCTAACTAACCTAAGGACGTCACACACATCCATGCCCGAGGCAGGATTCGAACCTGCGACCGTAACATTCGCGCGGTTCCGGACTGTAACGCCCAGAACCGCCTGGCCATCACGGTCGGTTTGTAACTGGTGTTTCTTATCTTGATGCGCTAGAATTATGGCTCTTTTCGTCAACTGGAGAAAGCTATCCGCAGGTCTTTATTTGGCAGCAGGATGTTGCGACTGCTCACTGGCATAACTCAGTGCGCGATTGGTTAAACGACTTTGTACCTCACCACTGGATTTGCCGCGAGGGGCCGAATGACAGAGCTTGTTTTCATGACTTCTACCTTCACACACGAGCTGACTCAATGCGACTTTTGCAGGAAAGGTTATGCTGACATTCTTCTGTGACCAAGAAGGCCCCCTTCTGATTCACTTCCTGCAGCACGGGACAACAGTGAATGCCCGGCGTTACTCGCAAACCTTGACCACCCTTCGCCAAGCGATCAAATCAAAACGACCCGGAAATCTCACCCGTGCGGTCATTCTGCTCCACGATAATGCAAAGCCTCATACGGCCAACGCAGTCGCGGCACTCCTGCAGAAATTCTCGGCCACCCTCCATACAGTCCGGACCTCTCTCCCTGTGATTACGCCATTTTTGGTCCCCTTAAAAAGGTTCTGAGGGGCAAACGATTCATCTCGCCCAGCTATACGTGCGGAACTGGTTAACGTCGCAGCCCCGGGAATTTTATGAGACAGCCATTCACCGTGTTGTGTCACAGTGGGACAAGTGTCTCTACAGCCAGGGTCAATACTTCTAACATACAGGTACTGGTTTATGTAATTATACCTCCCGCTCGTTTCTTTTTGAACGCCCCCTATAGTTTAATTTTGTACTGGGATACGTTTTCGCTGGGGGCCATGGTTTTCGAGTTATTCGAGAAAAGCGGAAGAAAAACGTGTTTGAAGGTAACTTTTGTACGTTTTTCTTTAATATTTCCATATTTACAGCTTGTACTGAAAACACATACCAGTACAAAATTTAACTTCATTATACTGCCAACAAAAAATTCGTGTTCATTTTTTCTGTATTAGTAATGGTTTGCACGTATAGAGTGAGAGAGTGGACAATCTCGCTTGTGGTATTTTTAGGCATTGTGGGTTGCATAATAGCCAGCGGCAGGGGCAGCTAAATCTAAAACAATAACCACACACGCGGAGCAAGGAGGAAATAACAGACGCTTCCAAAACCACAAAAACAAAACAACAGACGATCGCATCCTGCAACGTCAACACAAAGTTGACGCGGTGCAAGTTGATCTACTCAAAATAAAAGCGACAAGACCATTTTCCATGTCAGTGAAGTGAAGTGCAATGCACTGAAGTCGATCGCCTGTGTGTAGAAGAACGTTAGGAATTAAGTGAATAGTAATAGTAATCTAATACTGTTTAATATTAGTATTTTAAAATATGACTGCTGTTTTACGACCCCAGCAAATAGATTTGGCCCCTGCGGCCGAGCGGTTCTAGGCGCTTCAGTCCGGAATAGCGCCACTGCTACGGTCGCAGGTTCGAATCCTGCCTCGGGCATGGATGTGTGTGACGTCCTTAGGTTAGTTAGGTTTAACTAGTTCTAGGGTACTAAAGTGCGCGTCATTTATGACGGCTTCCGAGTTTAGGTTAGTTCTGCGCATCTGATGTCACAAAACACAGCCAATGAACAGAGAACGACGTTGCCAGAGCTCGACTGCAGTGCAGAGCACGGACGACTGTCTTCAGTTTTAGAAACGTTCAGTCATAAATAAAGTAATAGAACGAAAGCAATGTCTTGATGGCAGACTTCCTTTTATAGAAAGTTTGGAAAAAGCATTCTTTATACCAGTTGCTTCTTTTTCTATTAATTAATTAAACCAAACAAGCAATAAGCCTCCTAATTCAGGCGATAGCAAGGAAAGGTGTTTGTATCATTCTCACTAACCGCTTTTTCGCAATTAAAAACAGCGGTAATTGTTATTTCCTATTGTACTTCGACGAAACGTGAGTAATTCATAATCATACCAACAGTGTTTGTCGGTATTTTGCGTGATATTTTAAAGTCCTCAGGTCGATGTATTCATCGACGAGCTGCGATAGCGTAATTGTTAAAGTGTGTGACTGCTAAGTGGAATGTTCTGAGTTCAAACCTTGTTCGGTGCTTAATATTTTCTTAATTTAAAAACAAAATCAAAATGTATTACTTCATGAATTTTATTCGTTTGAATGTAATTTTTTGAAATTTCTAGTGACAACTAAAATCCACCATACGGAAAGTATACGCTATGGACTTTTACCTCTGCAAACTCTTCAAAATTTCGTGCAGTGGTTTACTACATCTAATGCTGCACAACAACTGCGTTGAACTTCAAAACAAAATTAAGTCATTTATGGGGGGAAGGTACCAGTCAAGAAGATGTGTAAAAATCAAATTTTTGGGCCAAATAGTTTTTGTGAAATCGAATGATAATTGTGTCTAAGCAGTGGGAACACCGTGTGTCTGCACAGGCGAGCAGTGCAGTGATGACAAAATCGCGCACAGCGCGGAATGCGGGGAGCACGTCTCTGTAGCAGCAGAAGGGTTAATGCGGCCGTGGTGGCTCTACTTCATAAACTGCGCGCTCCCCCCTGAACGTAAGTTTGCAAACTATACTGTACTATGGCGCTGCTTCTCTTGGCGCGTGCGTTGTTTGCAACTGGCAACGCAGCAATCTCCAGCGTCTGGGCGGGCATGCGCGAGCCGCCAAGATAAAAGAATTGAACTATAATTACCTCAGATGTTAAGTCCCAAAGTGCTCAGAGACATTTGAACCATTTTGAAATAGATTTTCAAAATAAGCCACTTTGTTATGTTGGACTGACCACTAAAGAAATTTTAAAATAAAGCTATACGCCTGACAATCGCAAAAGGCAGTGTAACTTAAGAGTACTGCAACAGTAACCGATGCCAGGAATCAAACGAGTGTTTGTTAAGCCACGACTTAAATTTCCTATAGTTTTTTCCTGTCTGACTCAGCGTGAATCTGGTTTTCCTGTTAGTTTTACGCGGTCATTCCACAGCAGGACGCCCGGAGCGGTTAGGCCTAGGTGTTGTACGGTTGTTAACTGTGTGCCGTGTTTATCACTGGCGGCACAGTCGAAGACTTAATGCGCCCACGCTAATTCCGGGTGCAGATGTATTTGTAGAACGGCGACTCGGCGTGACTGCCAGTTCTTTTGGCCGGCAGTATTTCGTGGCACGAGACGGTGGGATGGTGTTGAACAGCGGGCGGCTGCAACTTTCCCCCACAGAGTCACGGATTACGCCAGCCGTGCGCGGGATTTATACCTGTTGTTTCTGGGAAACTTCCCGACCCGCTACACGGCCGTAAAGTGCATCGCTTCAGTTTCTTTATTGCAGGGGGGACGACGCGAGAACATTTCTGTGTGCCTCGCAAAGGGAAGGAAAAGAAATGGAAGGAAGGAGAAGCCCGTCCTCACACGGGACGTGGAGCTGGACGAGTTTCGTGACGTCTCAACGTGGAATTACACGTCGCGGGGCATTCCGAAGCGTCAAAGGCAGAATAAGACGCGTGAGATTTTTTGCTTCCTGGAGAGTTACAGGGTGTTTAAAAAATGACCGGTATATTTGAAACGGCAATAAAAACTAAACGAGCAGCGATAGAAATACACCGTTTGTTGCAATATGCTTGGGACAACAGTACATTTTCAGGCAGACAAACTTTCGAAATTACAGTAGTTACAATTTTCAATAACAGATGGCGCTGCGGTCTGGGAAACTCTATAGTACGATATTTTCCACATATCCACCATGCGTAGCAATAATATGGCGTAGTCTCTGAATGAAATTACCCGAAACCTTTGACAACGTGTCTGGCGGAATGGCTTCACATGCAGATGAGATGTACTGCTTCAGCTGTTCAATTGCTTCTGGATTCTGGCGGTACACCTGGTCTTTCAAGTGTCCCCACAGAAAGAAGTCACAGAGGTTCATGTCTGGCGAATAGGGAGGCCAATCCACGCCGCCTCCTGTATGTGTCGGATAGCCCAAAGCAATCACACGATCATCGAAATATTCATTCAGGAAATTAAAGACGTCGGCCGTGCGATGTGGCCGGGCACCATCTTCCATAAACCACGAGGTGTTCGCAGTGTCGTCTAAGGCAGTTTGTACCGCCACAAATTCACGGAGAATGTCCAGATAGCGTGATGCAGTAATCGTTTCGGATCTGAAAAATTGGCCAATGATTCCTTTGGAAGAAATGGCGGCCCAGACCAGTACTTTTTGCGGATGCAGGGACGGTGGGACTGCAACATGGGGCTTTTCGGTTCCCCATATGCGCCAGTTCTGTTTATTGACGAAGCCGTCCAGGTAAAAATAAGCTTCGTCAGTAAACCAAATGCTGCCCACATGCATATCGCCGTGATCAATCCTGTGCACTATATCGTTAGCGAATGTCTCTCGTGCAGCAATGGTAGCGGCGCTGAGGAGTTTGCCGCGTTTGAATTTTGTACGGATAGAGGTGTAAACTCTGGCGCATGAGACGATACGTGGACGTTGGCGTCATTTGGACCGCAGCTGCAACACGGCGAACGGAAACCCGAGGCCGCTGTCGGATCACTAGCTGCGCGTTGCCCTCTGTGGTTGCCGTACGCGGTCACCATACCTTTCCAGCACGTTCAGCCGTCACATTCCCAGTCCATTGAAATTTTTCAAACAGATCCTTTATTGTATCGCTTTTCGGTCCTTTGGTTACATTAAACCTCCGTTGAAAACTTCGTCTTGTTGCAACAACACTTTGTTCTAGGCGGTGGAATTCCAACACCAGAAAAATCCTCTGTTCTAAGGAATAAACCATGTTGCCTACAGCACACTTGCACGTTGTGAACAGCACACGCTTACAGCAGAAAGACGACGTACAGAATGGCGCACCCACAGACTGCGTTGTTTTCTATATCTTTCACATCACTTGCAGCGCCATCTGTTGTTGAAAATTTAAACTACTGTAATTTCGAAAGTTTGTCCGCCTGAAAATGTACTGTTGTCCCAAGCATATTGCAACAAACGGTGTATTTCTATTGCTGCTCGTTTAGTTTTTATTGCCGTTTCAAATATACCGGTCATTTTTGAAACACCCTGTATATACACTACTGGTCATTAAAATTGCTACATCACGAAGATGACGTGCTACTGACGCGAAATTTAACCAACAGGGAGAAGATGCTGTGATATGCAAATGATTAGCTTTTCAGAGCATTCACACAAGGCTGGCGCCGGTGGCGACACCTACAACGTGCTGACACGAGGAAAGTTTCCAACCGATTTCTCGTACATAAACAGCAGTTGATCGGCGTTGCCAGGTGAAACGTTGTTGTGATGCCCCGTGTAAGGAGGAGAAATGCGTACCATCACGTTTCCGACTTTGATAAACGTCAGAGTGTAGCCTATCGCGATTGCGGGTTATCGTATCGCGACATTGCTGCTCGCGTTGGTCGAGATCCAATGACTGTTAGCAGAATATGGAATCGGCCGGTTCAGGAGGGTAATACGGAACGCCGTGCTGGATCCCAGCGGCCTCGTATCACTAGCAGTCGAGATGACAGGCATCTTATCCGCACGGCTGTAACGGATCGTGCAGCCACGTCTCGATCCCTGAACCAACAGATGGGGACGTCTGCAAGACAACAACCATCTGCACGAACAGTTCGACGACGTTTGGAGCAGCATGGAGTATCAGCTCGGAGACCGTGGCTGCGGTTACCCTTGACACTGCATCACAGACAGGAGCGCCTGCGATGGTGTACTCGACGACGAACCTGGGTACACGAATGGCAGAACGTCATTTTTTCGGATGAATCCGGGTTCTGTTTACAGCATCGTCATGATCGCATCCGTGTTTGGCGACATCGCGGTGAACGCACATTGGAAGCGAGTATTCGTCATCGCCATACTGGCTGGCGTGATGGTATGGGGTCCCATTGGTTGCACGGCACTTTGAACAGTGGACGTTACATTTCAGATGTGTTACGACCCGTGGCTCTACCCTCCACTCGATCCCTGTGAAACCCTACATTTCAGCAGGATAATGCACGACCGCTTGTTGCAGATACTGTACTGGCCTTTCTGGATTCAGAAAATGTTCGACTGCTGCCCTGGCCAGCAGATTCTCCAGATGTCTCACCAATTGAAAACGTCTGGTCAATGGTGGTCGAGCAACTGGCTCGTCACAATACGCAAGTCACTATTCTTGATGAACTGTGGTATCGTGTTGAAGCTCCATGGGCAGCTGTACCTGTACACGCCATCCGAGCTCTGTTTGACTCAATGCCCAGGCGTATCAAGGCCGTTATTACGGCCAGAGGTGGTTGTTCTGGGTACTGATTCCTCAGGATCTATGCACCCAAATTGCGTGAAAATGTAATGACATGTCAGTTCTAGTATATTTGTCCAATGAATACCCGTTTATCATCTGGATTTCTTCTTGGAGTAGCAATTTTAATGGCCAGTAGTGTAATAACACATTTACAACCAAAGCGGCACATAGCCGAACTTTTACAACAACGAATTTCAAACACCAAATTTTTAACTGCTGAAGGCCTGAAAACAAGAAATCTTAAAAGGCAACAAGATAAAATGCAGTTAAAATTGGAATAAAATAGTTGAAATATATGGATATCACAGCTAGGCTGAAAGCCTCAAGGTAAGGTTCGATAGACAAACATAAACAAGATGCAATACAAACGGCTGAAGGCCACAATAAAATTTTCATTGCTTTAAAATAAATTACCACAACCGTTCAACGGCAGAAGGCCGTAATGTTTAAGCTTGAAAGGTAAATGTAAAAATAGGGTTCCAAGCCGCAGTGTTTAAGCGTGAAAGGTAATTTTAAGAATAAGGTTCCAAGGCTGAAGGGCCCACAATTAATTTTCCAAAATTTTTAAAAAAATATAAGCCTTAAGTTTTAAGTAGCTGAAACCGCACTAAAAGAAAAGACAACCCAACGGCAATAACATTTAAGCAAATACCCACTTGCCAGAATTCAAACTTACATGAAACACAGTAAAACCAATATTTTTTTAATCATTGACTGTGATAGATTATAAACAGATAATTAAACACCGGTGAGAAAGGCAGTAAAGAAAACGGCACTCAGAAACCTGCAGGGGGTCGGTCTGCCCTCGTTCACTTAGGTGAGACAGGTGGTGAGCCCAACTACACTTGATCCGTCGGAACCCAACCAAGAGACAGCCACGGACCGACCAACAAACGAGTTGCTTGCCACCAATCGGTACATGAGAACTCAAACACGGAATGTTACGGACGTGATTATCCACAATCAAATATGTATATGTATTTAGCTGTCAAAACTACACACCGTGTTGGAGAGCGGCAACAGGTGAGGAAAGGACACTGCCTGAAATTACGTCAGTGGTCAGGAAGGTAACCGGAACACTAACGGCCACAAGGCAGAAAATCCCGCTGGTGCACTCGAATTGTAGTCAGCCAATATAGTTAATTCCTCCTCATGGCGGCTAAATTTCAGCAATACAAACACTTGGTGTTGCTCACAGGAAAATCTCCCCAACAGCGAAGCACTGAAACGAAGCACACCACGTGAATTGGACGTGGCTTGGGTACTTGAAACAACTACTCAACTTCCGTTATCATTATCGCCTGCATTATCAGCTGTGAATTTGAAAACAGCACCCATAAACACTGAAGGGCCGTGTAAAAACACTTGACCATTAACAGGTTGAGCAACTGATTCAAGGTTATCAACTGCCTTATAAACAGTGATACGCAAACGTCTTTTCCTTATGTAGTAGCGCCCACATGATAAATCTCGGTGCTTCTGCCCAACGACTAACGTCGCCTCTGAACAGAGCGAGCTTATATGCAATCAGTACGCCGGAAGCGTTTATCACTTGGCGCGGCCGGAAGTTTTGAATTTAGTTCAAATGGTTTAAATGGCTCTGAGCACTATGGGACTCAACTGCTGAGGTCATTAGTCCCCTAGAACTTAGAACTAGTTAAACCTAACTAACCTAAGGACATCACAAACATCCATGCCCGAGGCAGGATTCGAACCTGCGACCGTAGCGGTCTTGCGGTTCCAGACTGCAGCGCCTTTAACCGCACGGCCACTTCGGCCGGCTTGAATTTAGTGCATTGTTCCTTAGGCCGGTGTCACATTATCATATTTCTCTGTGAAAGTTGATATGTCAGATATGTGTGTCAAAGAAATTCGATGGTGTAATAGGGCACTTTGTCAAATCTCGCCTGTCGTCACAGTTGACCAAATCTAGGGCCTCAAATGGTTCTGAGCACTATGCGACTTAACTGCTGAGGTCATCAGTCGCCTAGAACTTAGAACTAATTAAACCTAACTAACCTAAGGACATCACACACATCCATGCCCGAGGCAGGATTCGAACCTGCGACCGTAGCGGTCACGCGGTTCCAGACTGAAGCGTCGAAACCGCACGGCCACACCGACCGTCATCTAGGGCCTCGTTGTAGGTTTGTTCATGAAAGTCGCTTGTCTTCTGTTCAATGCAATGTGAAACGTTGTCACTTGGAGCGCTAGCATCGCTGCAGCGTTCTGTCGCCAGTAGTGTGTTTGTAAACATGGCTGCGAAGTATAATACGTGTGTGCCGTCAAAAGTAAGTATTACAACAAGGTACAGCCAAACTTTCAGGAAACATTCCTCACACACAAAGAACAAAAAGATGTTATGAGGACATGTGTCCGGAAACGCTTAATTTCCATGTTAGAGCTCTTCTTAGTTTTGTCAGTATGTACTGTACTTCCTCGATTCACCGCGAGTTGGCCCAATTGAAGGAAGGTAATGTTGACTTCGGTGCTCGTGTTGACATGCAACTCATTCCTCTACAGTACTCGCATCAAGCACATCAGTACGTAGCATCAACAGGTTAGTGTTCATCACGAACGTGGTTTTGCATTCAGTGCAATGTTTACAAATGCGGAGTTGGCAGATGCCCATTTGATGTATGGATTAGCACGGGGCAATAGCCGTGGCACGGTACGTTTTTATCGAGACAGATTTCCAGAACGAAGGTGTCCCGACAGGAAGACGTTCGAAGCAATTGATCGGCGTCTTAGGGAGCACGGAACATTCCAGCCTATGACTCGCGACTGGGGAAGACCTAGAACGACGAGGACACCTGCAATGGACGAGGCAATTCTTCGTGCAGTTGACGATAACCCTAATGTCAGCGTCAGAGAAGTTGCTGCTGTACAAGGTAACGTTGACCACGTCACTGTATGGAGAGTGCTACGGGAGAACCAGTCGTTTCCGTACCGTGTACAGCGTGTGCAGGCACTAGCAGCAGCTGATTGGCCTCCACGGGTACACTTCTGCGAATGGTTCATCCGACAATGTGTGAATGCTCATTTCAGTGCAAATGTTCTCTTTACGGATGACGCTTCATTCGAACGTGATAAAATTGTAAATTTTCGCAATCAAATGTGGGCTGACGAGAATCCGCACGCAATTGCGCAACCACGTCATCGACACAGATTTTCTGTGAACGTTTGGGCAGGCACTGTTGGTGATGTCTCGATTGGGCCCCATGTTCTTCCACCTACGCTCAATGGAGCACGTTATCATGATTTCATACGGGATACTCTACCTGTGCTGCTAGAACATGCGCCTTTACAAGTACGACACAACATGTGGTTCGTGCACGATGGAGCTCCTGCACATTTCAGTCGAAGTGTTCGTACGCTTCTCAACAACAGATTCGGTGACCGACGGATTGGTAGAGGCGGACCAATTCCGTGGCCTCCACACTCTCCTGACCTCAACCCTCTTGACTTTCATTTATGGGGGCATTTGAAAGCTCTTGTCTGCGCAACCCCGGTACCAAATGTAGAGACTCTTCGTGCTCGTATTGTGGACGGCTGTGATACAATACGCCATTCTCCAGGGCTGCATCAGCGCATCAGGGATTCCGTGCGACGGAGGGTGGATGCACGTATCCTCGCTAACGGAGGACATTTTGAACATTTCCTGTAACAAAATGTTTGAATTCACGCTGGTACGTTCTGTTGCTGTGTGTTTCCTTTCCATGATGAATGTGATTTGAAGAGAAGTAATAAAATGAGCTCTAACATGGAAAGTAAGTGTTTTCACATAAGATATTTTCTTTCTTTGTGTGTGAGGAATGTTTCCTGAAAGTTTGGCCGTACCTTTTCGTAACACCCTGTATATTCCCTGAGCTGTCCGTTCTTCTTAATCTATTTTTGTACTCAGCATGCGTGACATTTTAAAGCGCCTCATCAGCTTCATACATTTCTATTAATTTTGTAGTTGTGGGACACAATACAAATAGTTCTTAATGCACATAAAGTGTATTGAACATTTATTTGCTTTCAGATATTGGTCCTTTAGTGCTTTATAAATTGATTCACACGTTTCAGATATCATTTTAGTTAATGTGCGCTTTGATATTCGAGTCCTGTACTGTAAGCTACAGTTAACTCTCTCCTGAAGCAAAAAATCTGAGTGTTACTGTGAGCAAGCGCTGTACAGATATTGTATCAGTTCTTAAGTGAGTATTGTGCTTCGTTGTATGACGAGACGCTTCACTGAGCACGCACTGAAATTTATGCTCATCCATTCTTAAGCAATTTATGAATGGCTTGACGTCCTCCACTAGAAGTTTATTTTGTTGATTTATCGCCTCCTCGAAAACCCACGGCTTCATCCAGGTACGTATCTTGTTTTTTTCCCCGCTGTTCTTCGAAACGCGCACACAGTGCAATTGTGGTGCATGCAACGGCTGCGCATAATAGCAAGTTGCTGTGGTCAGCCAAGTTGAACTTTGACGAAAAATCTGATGACCCCATTTTAGCGCCAGGTCAAATATCTTTGTCAAAGAAATTTGACGAATCTTTGATCAAATCTTTGTCAAAGAAATATGATAGTGCAATACCGGCCTCACAATTAAATACTTGCAAGCAGGGAAAGACTTCATGCTCACCCTATGTAGTTATCGGCAGTTGTAGATCGATTAAAGTAAGTCTGTGACTGACAGATTGTAGCGTGGGGGGGGGGGGGGGGGACATGGCAGTTCCGGCGGCTCTTGAGACTCAGCATCTTCTTTCTTCTTCATCGTCGCCTTGTTCCACGTCACATAGGGTCGGTGTTGCTCTTCTGGATCCTTCTCCTCCACAGTACTCTATCCACTGCCTCTTCCTTCTTCCATCCTTTCTCCCTTAGGTCCCCGGATATCTTATCCTTCCATCTTCGGTCTTCCTCTCCTTCTCGCTCCTTCAATATTTATACCTTCTACTCTGTTTCCGATATACTCTTCCCCTTTTCTCTGTAAGTGTCCCTACCACCTACTCTGCTCTCTTGTATCTTTTTCCCCGTGAGTCCCACTTTCACAGCTCCTCTAACAAATTCATTTCTAATCCTGTTCTTCCTTTCCAGAATGAGATTTTCACTCTGCAGCGGAGTGTGCGCTGATATGAAACTTCCGGGTAGATTAAAACTGTGTACCGGACCGAGACTCGAACTCGGGACCTTTGCCTTTCGCGGGCAAGTGCTCTACCATCTGAGCTACCGAAGCACGCCCCGTCCTCACAGCTTCACTTCTGCCAGTACCTCGTCTCCTACCTTCCAAACTTAACAGAAGCTCTCCTGCGAACCTTGCAGAACTAGCACTCCTGAAAGAAAGGATACTGCTTCCTTGTTACCCCACACATCCACCGCAGCATCCTCATTTCCGCCACTTCCATCTTCCTTTCCTGGCCTACTGTGATTGGCCACGTCTCTGCACCGTATATCATAGCAAGCCTCACCACCGACTTGTACACTTTCCCTTTCAACCCAATGCTCACCTTCTTGTCACACAACACTCCACTCATTTTCCTCCAGTTGTCCCAACCGCAATTTATTCGGTGTCGTATCGCGCTTTCCAGTCCTCCATCCCTCCGTATGTACGACTCCCAGGTATTTAAATTTGCAGACCGATTTCAGGTCATCATCCTGGATCTTCATCTGCACATCCTTCAGTCAAAGGATGGCAGGGGATGGAAGTTCCGGCGGCTCTTGAGACTCAGCATGTCCCTACAAAAACAGGCAACACGGCGGGCACGTGGAACATCTGCCATTGGCTGGCAGCTGACCCCTACCACTCGACCGCTGAAACGTGAGTCACGGCGTTATATTTTGATCGCGGTGCGGTGCGGCAGCTGTGAGCCTTACGAACAGTCTGCGGCGATTTGGCTCTCGTGCGTTGGCTTGCCAGGTCCAAAAATAGAAAAACCGGACCAGGAGTTATGTTTAGCCGGAGATTCTGCCCTAAAAGCCGGACTGCCTATTTTAAACAGAGAAAGGCAGCTGCACATTATAAGTCGCTTATTAGTAATCAGTTCCAGTCAGTTTTTCTGCTAGATCAACCTTAAAACGTGCTTCAACAAAAAGACAGTGTGTAGAAAGCCTTGTAATCTGTCAGTTACGATAGAAACTAAGTGCTTAGTCTTGTTCCGAAAGTAATCTTACTTCAACATAAGCTGGAAGTTCTTCATTAAACAAAATAAACTATTGTCTATTCTCCAACAGAAATCGAAAAGATATGCAACAAGTTTAGTCACTGCAATTTTATTTATAAAGAGATAATATAACCTGCAGTTAAGTTCCGTATTAATATTTCCACTCTGAACCCACTTTATCAAGAATCTTATTTCCTCGTAAATCATTTCGTGGAACTCTACTTAATGTACGGTTAAATTATGCAACAATATTATCTTTGTTATTCTGTCGGTTCGCAGTTTATTATGTTCCTTTGTCCATTAAGGCGTTATGAAAGATCATCGTATACATTGTTGTTGTTGTTGTGGTCTTCAGTCCTGAGACTGGTTTGATGCAGCTCTCCATGCTACCCTATCCTGTGCAAGCTTCTTTATCTCCCAGTACCTACTGCAACCTACATCCTTCTCAATCTGCTTAGTGTATTCATCTCTTGGTCTCCCTCTACGATTTTTACCCTCCACGCTGCCCTCCGATACTAAATTTGTGATCCCCTGATGCCTCAGAACATGTCCTACCAACCGATCCCTTCTTCTTGTCAAGTTGTGCCACAAACTCCTCTTCTCCCCAATCCTATTCAATATTTCCTCATTAGTTACGTGATCTATCCATCTAATCTTCGGCATTCTTCTGTAGCACCACATTTCGAAAGCTTCTATTCTCTTCTTGTCCAAACTAGTTATCGTCCATGTTTCACTTCCATACATGGCGACACTCCATACAAACACTTTCAGAAAGGACTTCCTGACACTTAAATCTATACTCGATGTCAACAAACTTCTCTTCTTCAGAAACGCTTTCCTTGCCATTGCCAGTCTACATTTTATATCCTCTCTACTTCGGCCATCATCAGTTATTTTGCTCACCAAATAGCAAAACTCCTTTACTAGTTTTAAGTGTCTCATTTCCTAATCTAATTCCTGCAGCATTCCATTGTCCTCGTTTTGCTTTTGTTGATGTTCGTCTTATATCCTCCCTTCAAGACACTGTCCATTCCGTTCAACTGCTCTTCCAAGTCCTTTGCTGTCTCTGACAGAATTACAATGTCATCGGCGAACCTTAAAGTTTTTATTTCTTCTCCATGGGTTTTAATACCTACTCGGAATTCTGTTAGTTTACCAAATAACATATCCGGTTGCGCTCTTGAGTTCTAATAAATAAAGTTATTCTGCATCAACGACAGAGTGTGAATACCTTTTTCCATAACTGTATTTGGCCGTAGACGACAGTGAAAATCCGGAGACGTGGCATCTCTCCTCGTGTGTGTGTGTGTGTCAGCTACACATGTGGCATTAGTAAAGCTAGCGGGCGAGCGCCTAACCTGTCACGGTGGAGGTGTGCTGATGTGAGGGCTGTTTAGGATGTTACCCGCGCACAGTGTTGGGGGCACTAATGAACGTCGCCAGCAGGTAATTTAGTGCGGGCGTGCAGTGGAAGCGTGCCGCTCGTTAACAGCGCGGGGCAGGTTTCGTCAGCTGCGCCCGGCCGCGTTGCCTGGCAACCGGAGGTGGCGCGCTGCCCCATTCTACCCGCCAGACGGCTGCCGACCTTGAGGTGTCTGGCAGCCGCTGCCGGCCGCCGCCATATCGCCGCCGTCGCTGGCAGCTGCTGCCTGTCAGCCGTTACGCGGTCGCGAAAACGAGCGACGATAGTTCCGGTTTTGCCGGCGGAGGTGTACAAACTCTCCTGCCAGCCTGACCGCCCTTATCTCCGCTGGCACCGCTAAGGCTCCGCGCTCGCTAGAGCGACCAACAGCCGCGCGTGCTGGCAGCGAGGTAGCGGGTTCGTTTAAGCAGCTGCCACACTGATAACCGCTAAAAACAAAGAGGCTTATCCATTTCTCATACACAGACAGCAGTTGACCGGCGTTGCCTGGTGAAACGTTGTTGTGATGCCTCGTGTAAGGAGGAGAAATACGTACCACCGGGCGTTATGGTATGGGGTCCCATTGTTTACACGTCTCGGTCACCTCTTGTTCGCATTGACGGCAGTGGACGTTACATTTCAGATGTGTTACGACCCGTGGCTCTACCCTTCATTCGATCCCTGCGAAACCCTACATTTCAGCAGGATAATGCACGACCGCACGTTGCAGGTCCTGTACAGGCCTTTCTGGATACAGAAAATGTTCGACTGCTGCCTGGCCAGCACATTCTCCAGATCTCTCACGAACTGAACACGTCTGGTCAATGGTGACCGAGCAACTGGCTCGTCACAATACGCCAGTCACTACTCTTGATGAACTGTGATATTGTGGTGAAGCTGCATGGGCAGCTGTACCTGTACACGCCATCCGAGCTCTGCTTGACTCAATGCCCAGGCGTATGAAGGCCGTTATTACGGCCAGAGGTGGTTGTTCAGGGTACTGATTTATCAGCATCTATGCACCCAAATTGGGTGAAAATGTAATCACACGTCAGACCTAGTATAATATATTTGTCCAAAGAATACCCATTTATCATCTGCATTTCTTCTTGGTGTAACAGTTTTAATGGTCAGTAGTGTATGTCCAGTTACGTACTTTGTAGCTGCAAATGAAGCGTTGGTTACAGTGAGCCGGATGGGGTAACATAATTTACCTTAACGTATTGTTGTTAACTGAAGAGGCGGGCTGTGGTGGCCATGCGGTTCTGGTCGCTCCAGTCCGGAGCCGCGCTGCTGCTACGGTCGCAGGTTCGAATCCTGCCTCGGGCATGGGTGTGTGTGATGTCCTTAGATTAGTTAGGTTTAAGTAGTTCTAAGTTCTAGGGGACTGATGACCTCAGAAGTTAAGTCGCATAGTGCTCAGAGGCATTTGAACCAATTTACATAAATAATAACTTTAATACCAGTGAACGTGTAATAAGACGACAATGTAAGATACATGTCCACTGACGGAAGAGATCAGATTATAAAAGTTCACCAAATCAAACTCACTCCTGACAGAAAGCGCTCATAAAATTACATAGCAACTAACTACGACATACTGAAACCCGCCTGTTGGCAGCCTCGTTTTATTTACTTTAATCGTCGAAATGTTAATCACATGCAATTATACAACAAATCCTAATAAGGACGATGCGTTTTAATGAATTTTAAGTGGGTCGTTGCCTTAAAACAGCTTACTGTCATTGTACGCGAGTCATAATACGAAAATAAGAAACTAAGAAATTTCTTTAACCATCAGTGTGATGTTTCCCGCCATTTTTTTTACAACAAATCGTACCAATAACGATAAAAACCCACAGAATATGGGCTTCTACAGTTCACGACAAGTGCAGGGTGTTTCAAAATGAACACACCGGTTTTAGGGCGTTGTGGTATTTTTTACGTACAACTTACTATTGTAAATAATACACCAAATAAAAGAGTAACTGAAACAGTTTTGTTTGTACACCTGTGCGGAATGGGAACAGTATGGAAGGACAAAGGGTGGCTGAAAAACATGTTGAACGAGTGCTTGTCTTTCACGCTCAGCCCCAAGAAATATCCCTGCGGAAAGTTTATGGGCCTTTCTTTTTCGGTGAAGCCGGCCGCGGTGGTCTAGCGGTTCTAGGCGCTCAGTCCGGAGCCGCGGGACTGCTACGGTCGCAGGTTCGAATCCTGCCTCGGACATGGATGTGTGTGATGTCCTTAGGTTAGTTAGGTTTAAGTAGTTCTAAGTTCTAGGGGACTGATGACCATTTGAACCATTTTTTTTTTCGGTGAATCAACTGCAACTTATGTTTCTTATCTTGATGTGCTACAGCTATGGTTCAAAATGGTTGAAATGGCTCTGAGCACTATGGGACTTAACTGATGAGGTCATCAGTCCCAATAGAACTTAGAACTACTTAAACCTAACTAACCTGAGGACACGACACACAACCTTGCCTGAGGCAGGATTCGAACCTGCGACCGTTGCGGCTGTAGCCCCTAGAACCGCTCGGGCACCCAAGCCGGCTACAGCTATGACCCGCCTCAATGACACATCCTTATTTGTGAGCAAGATCGTGCGCCGCCTCACAGGCAAACTCAGTACGCGAGTATATACTTATATGGATATGGTAGGCTATCTGTTCTTTCGGACAGGTCCGAAAGAACAGACACCATTGATGACCTGCAGCTATCTAAAACGATATTAGAATTAGATATTAATACCTTCAGCTGCTGAGAGGCGTTGATATATATAACGGGGACAGGTGAAAATGTGTGCCCCGACCGGGACTCGAACCGGGGACCTCCTGCTTACATGGCAGACGCTCTATCCATATTTTTTTTTTCTTTAAATCTCATGTTGTTCACTTTCGTTCGTTGCATCTGCTCGGGGCGGACGTCGTAAGACATCCGTGTAAGCTCGTTGTTGATCGATTAACTCAGTTTTTTAGTCACAGGGGGGAGTTAACCGTATGACCGAACATGATCCATCTGAGCCACCGATGGCATAGAAGATTGTGCGACTGCAGGAGACTTATCGCCGCCACGCTCCCCGTGAGACCCACATTCTCAGTCCACACACTACATTCGTAGTGGCCCTGGCGCTATACCCATTACTCGCGGCAGACAATCCACCGAGTTGCGTTGTTCAGTTGAGAATGTGGGTCTCAAGGGGACCGTGCATGCGATAAGTCCCTGCAGCCGCACTATCCTGTGTGCCCTCGGTGGCTCAGATGGATAGAGTGTCTGCCATGTAAGCAGGAGATCCCGGGTTCGAGTCCCGGTCGGGACACACATTTGCACCTGTCCCCGTTGATATGTATCGACGTCCATCAGCAGCCGAAGGTATGAATATATGACTCTAATTCAGTACGGGCCTGGTGAGCAAGGTGTATGAGACAGGCAAAATACCCTCAGACTTCAAGAAGAGTATAATAATTCCAATCCCAAAGAAAGCAGGTGTTGACAGATGTGTAAATTACCGAACTATCAGTTTACTAAGTCACAGCTGCAAAATACTAACGCGAATTCTTTACAGACGAATGGAAAAACTGGTAGAAGCCGATCTCGGGGAATATCAGTTTGGATTCCGTAGAAATATTGGAACACGTGAGGCAATATTGACTCTACGACTTATCTTAGAAGAAAGATTAAGGAAAGGCAAACCTACATTTCTAGCATTTGTAGAGTTAAAGAAAGCTTTTGACAGTGTCGACTGGAATACTCTCTTTCAAATTCTAAATGTGGCAAGGGCAAAATACAGGGAGCGAAAGGCTATTTCCAATTTGCACAAAAACCAGAGTTATAAGAGTAGAGGGGCATGAAAGAGAAGCAGTGGTTGGGAAGGGAGTGAGACAGGGTTGTAGACTCTCCTTGATGTTATTCAATCTGTATAATGAGCAAGCAGTAAAGGAAACAAAAGAAAAATTCGGAGTAGGTATTAAAATCCATGGAGAAGAAATAAAAGGTTCGCCGATGACGTTGTAATTCTGTCAGAGACCGCAAAGGACTTGGAAGAGCAGTTGAACGGAATGGACAGTGTCTTGAAAGGAGGATATTAGATGAACATCAACAAAAGCAAAAAGGAGAATAATGGAATGTAGTCGAATTAAGTCGGGTGATGGTGAGGGAATTAGATTAGGAAATGAGGCACTTAAAGTAGTAAAGGAGTTTGGTATTTGGGCAGCAAAATAACTGATGATGGTCGAAGTAGAGAGGATATAAAATGTAGACTGGCAATGGCAAGAAAAGCGTTTCTGAAGAAGAGAAATTTGTTAACATCGAGTATAGATATAAATGTGAGGAAGTCGTTGCTGAAAGTATTTGTATGGAGTGTAGCCATGTATGGATGCGAAACGTGGACGATTAATAGTTTGCACAAGAAGAGAATAGAAGCTTTCGAAATGTGGTGCTACAGAAGAATGCTGAAGATTAGATGGGTAGATCACATAACTAATGAGGAGGTATTGAATAGAATTGGGGAGAAGAGGAGTTCTTGGCACAACTTGACTAGAAGAAGGGATCGGTTGGTAGGACATGTTCTGAGGCATCAAGGGATCACATATTTAGCATTGGAGGGCATCGTGGAGGGTAAAAATCATAGAGGGAGACCAAGGGATGAATACACTAAGCAGATTCAGAAGGATGTAGGTTGCAGTAGGTACTGGGAGATGAAGAAGCTTGCACAGGATAGAGTAGCATGGAGAGCTGCTTCAAACCAGTCTCAGGACTGAAGATCACAACAGCAACAACTGGTTAAACGACGTTTGGCCCCACATTCACACACGATGTGACGCGAGCAGTGTCTCTACACTGACCTTCAAATCGTGTTAGTATGTAGGGAATGGAATACGGCAGGACACTCGGCAAGGTCTTCTTGTAAGTAAGATAAGTGTGTCAGAGGCCCCTGAAAATCTTTCTGGGGTGGATGCATCTAAAAATGACGGCGTGCAAAGAGAACTCGATGTTTTTAAAGTAGAAAATAGAATCAACAAACATACGGAAAGATGACTTTCATACGGAATACAATCCAAGCAGGAGAAAAGCACAGAAGTGTTGTGTTACAGACTGAATGGTGAGAGACATTGGAATCCTTAGGAAACGACGACAGCAACATCATGTGTGACCGGAGTAGGCGAATCGTCCCTCCGTGAAACAAGGACGGAATACCAGACGTGTGACGATGTCGGTGTGTAACCTGGCGACGTGCTGTGAATTTAAGGGCGTTCCGGAACGGTGCCTTATATGCGCAAAAGAGAAAGGGAGCAAGTACCGTTTCAGAAAAGGGAAAGTAGAAAGAAACGAAACGAACTGGTCGCATGGGATTTGCAACTTTCACCTGCCGCTAATGCGGATGAGAGCAAAATTACGCCGTTAAAGAAGTGGGGGAGTGCAGGCGCGGAAAAAAAGAAATTACCGCCTGGAGAAAAGAAGCGGATGAGAAAAAAGCCAGGTGGGAAACTGTGCGGGGGAAGGGGGGGGGGGATTAGAACGCTGCGAAACGACTGAATATTTAACTGGCGCCAGTCGCACAAGTTTGTGAAATGGGGCTGCCAGAGACAAGAAAACGACCACAGAGATGGCAGCAGAAACTGTTGCGGCGCCATTTTCCGTGCACAGTTAATAATAATTGTCAAACTTTTCCTGGTCGTTGGGTAGTCTTAACTGTTCATCGGTACCAAGCCGCTGGACGTCATGCGTCATCATATTGGTGTCCATTGTAAAGGGCAAATGTGTGGTAAGATCTTATGGGACGAAACTGCTTAGGTCATCGGTCCCTAAGCTTACACACTACGTAATCTAACGCTACGGACAACGCTCACACCCGTGCCCGAGCGAGGACTCGAACCTCCGACTTGGGGAGCCGCGCGAACCGTGACAAGGCGCCCCAGACCGCGTGGCAACCCCGCACAGCTATTGTAAAGAGCGCGGCGTAGGTTAGAATAAACGGCAAAAAATTTAAACCGAGACGAGGAATACACAGTAAGACCTCGGGACGGACTTCGTTGATCGAGCCGAAGGTAACCGGAATGTGTGGTGTTTGTAGGGAGACAGGAGCGGCCGTATCAAACGTGGTGCCGAAACCTCGCCCCAACCTCCCGTCGACAAGATAAGAAGTAGTCTTGCTTGTAATGTAGGTCTGCGAAACCCTGGTGTGTACCTCGTGCCACGGAAATGTGGCCTGTCGCACGTATTAGGGCTGCTGATAAAATATCAGTATATTCATATGTGTTCCATAAAAATATCGATATACAGGTGGTCCATTGATGGTGATCGGGCCAAATATCTCACGAAATAAGCGTCAAACCAAAAAACTACAAAGAACATAACTTGTCTAGCTTGAAGGGGGAAACCAGATGGCGCTATGGTTGGACCGCTAGATGGCGCTGCCGTAGGTCAAACGGATATCAACTGCGTTTTTTTTAAGTAGGCACTCCTTTTTATTCGTGTAGTACGTAAAGAAATATGAATGTTTTGGTTGGACCACTTTTCCGCTTTGTGATAGATGGCGCAGTAATAGTCACAAACATATGGCTCACAATTTTAGACGAACAGTTGGTAACAGGTAGGTCTTTTAAATTAAAATAGAGAACGTAGGTACATTTGAACATTTAATTTAGGTTATTCCAATGTGATACATGTACCTTTGTGAACTTATCATTTCTGAGAACGCATGCTGTTACAGCGTGATTACCTGTAAATACCACATTAATGCAATAAATGCTCAAAATACCGTCCGTCAACCTCAGTGCATTTGGCAATACGTGTAACGACATTCCTCTCAACAGCGAGTAGTTCGCCTTCCGTAATGTTCGCACATGCATTGACAATGCGCTGACGCATGTTGTCAGGCGTTGTCGGTGGATCACGATAGCAAATATCCTTCAGCTTTCCCCACGGGAAGAAATCCGGGGACGTCAGATCCGGTGAAGGTGCTCGCCACGGTATGGTGCTTCGACGACCAATCCACCTGTCATGAAATGTGCTATTCAATACCGCTTCAACCACACGTGAGCTATGTGCCGGACATCCATCAAATTGGAAGTACATCATTCTGTCATGCAGTGAAACATCTTGTAGTAACATCGGTAGAACATTACGTACGAAATCAGCATACATTACACCATTTAGCTTGCACCAATAAAATGGGGGCCAATTATCGTTCCCCCCATAATGCCGCACCATACATTAACCCGCCAAGGTCGCTGATGTTCCACTTGTCGCCGCTATCGCGGATTTTCCGTTGCCCGATAGTGCATATTATGCCGGTTTTCGTTACCACTGTTGGTGAATGACGCTTCGCCGCCAAATAGAACGCGTGCAAAAAAATCTGTAATCGTCCCGTAATTTCTGTTGTGCCCAGTGGCAGAATTGTACGCGACATTCAAAGTCGTCATGCAGATCCTGGTGCATAGAAATATGGTACGGGTGCCATCGATGTTGATGTAGCATTCTCAACACCGACGTTTTTGAGATTTTCGATTCTCGCGCAGTTTGTCTGCTACTGATGTGCAGATTAGCTGCGACAGCAGCTAAAACACCTACTTGGGCATCATCATTAAGGAACGCTGCACTGAGAAGAGCTATCGATGTCGGTCGGTGAGGCCTGGCACGAAGTCGGCGTTCCAAAGCATTCCAAAGGTGTTCTATAGGATTCAGTTCAGCACTCTGTGCAGGCCAGTCCATTACAGGTTACTGTCGTGTAGCCACTCCGCCACAGGCCGTGCATTATGAACAGGTGCTCGATCGTGTTGAAAGATGCAATCGCCATCCCCGAATTGCTCTTCAACAGAGGGGAGCAAGAAGGTGCTTAAAATATCAATATAGACGTGTGCTGTGATAGTGTCACGCGAAACAACAAAGGGTGCAAGGCCTCTCCATCTAAAACACGACCACACCATAACGCCACCGTCCGAATTTCACTGTTGGCACTGCACACGCTGGCAGATGACGTTCACCGGGCATTCGCCATACCCACACCCTGCCATCGGATCGCCACATTCCGTGATTCCTCACTCCACACAACGTTTTTCCACTGTTCTAGGCGCTTCAGTCTGGAACCGCGCGACCGCTACGGTTGCAGGTTCGAATCCTGCCTCGGGCATGGATGTCTGTGATGTCCTTAGGTTAGTTAGGTGTAGGTAGTTCTAAGTTCTAGGGGACTGATGACCTCAGATGTTAAGTCCCATAGTGCTCAGAGCCATTTGAACCATTTTTTCCCACTTTCTATAGTCGAATGTTTACGCTCCTTACACCAAGCGAGGCGTCGTTTGGCATCTACCGGCGTGATGTGTGGCTTATGAGCAGCTGCTCGACCATGAAATACAACTTTTCTCACCTCCCACCTGTCATAGTACTTGCAGTGGATTCTGATGCAGTTTGGAATTCCTGTGTGATGCTCTTGATAGATATCTGCCTATTACACATTACGACCTTCTTCAACTCTCGGCGGTCTCTGTCAGTCAACAGACGAGGTCGGCCTGTACGCTTTTGTGCTGTACGCGTCCCTTCACGTTTCCACTTCACTATGACATCGGAAACAGTGGACATAGGGATGTTTAGGAGTGTGGAAATCTCGCGTACAGACGTATGACAAAAGCGCCACCCAATCACCTGACCACGTTCGAAGTCCGCGAGTTCCGTGGAGCGCCCCATTCTGCTCTCTCATGATGTCTAATGACTACGGAGGTCGCTGATATGGAGTACCTGGCAGAAGGTGGCATCACAATGCACCTAATATGAAAGACGTACGTTTTCGGGGGTATTCGGATACTTTTGATCACATGATGTATGTGGATACCCTCGGTTCACGGAAGAGTTTAGCTGGTGGAGAGGAATGGTTACCTGTCCCCTCCCCCTCCCCCCCTCGCTGCCCTCCCACAACTCTCAAGAAATGACAAACAACGCCGCTAGATTCTAACGGCGTTGATCAGAGGCTGGAATTCTTCAGCCTACATCTGTGACGAACCTGTTTCGACAACTGACCACAACGGACTACGTTGGTATTGCCCAATTTCTGCAAGAAGCGGATATCTAGTTAAAAGTCAGATACAAAATTTCGAGCGTAAGAGGCTGTGATATAAGGTGTGTGTTGAGTCCGTGAATGTACAGACTGTTTACCTGTAATTAACGCAGTTTCTAATGTGTGTGCTGTATATGTGCTATTGTATACCAGATCTGCAGCTTCTCGCTTCTTTGGCGAAATGGTTAATGCTGAAGGCCGATAAATTATATTAAAAAAAGATCTTAGAAGAGCGGAGTGACGAGGCGCTTGTTTACACAGAAATCCCTTTTTTATACAGTGTTACTTACAATCCGTCTTCAATGCAAAATGTTTATTCATATGACCGGTTTCGGTTCCTCTGGAACCATCTTCAGATCTGCAATTTCGGTTACAGGAGTAATCCGTCCGCACTCAGCCTTAGTTAATAAAACGGTAACAAACTGTTGATAGTTTATCGACATCTTGACTCAAATCTGGTTTCCGAATGAAAATAGTGACATAACCATTGATGCTGTGATGGTGGCTTCTGTATGTTGAAAGACTGGTAGTACAGGATCGCTAACTCAAGAACAGCAAACGGAGGAAAATGTTGTACTGTTACTCGTACTACTCCATATTTTATTCATGGGAAGTCATAATTTGTAGATTACACTCCTGGAAATTGAAATAAGAACACCGTGAATTCATTGTCCCAGGAAGGGGAAACTTTATTGACACATTCCTAGGGTCAGATACATCACATGATCACACTGACAGAACCACAGGCACATAGACACAGGCAACAGAGCATGCACAATGTCGGCACTAGTACAGTGTATATCCACCTTTCGCAGCGATGCAGGCTGCTATTCTCCCATGGAGACGATCGTAGAGATGCTGGATGTAGTCCTGTGGAACGGCTTGCCATGCCATTTCCACCTGGCGCCTCAGTTGGACCAGCGTTCGTGCTGGACGTGCAGACCGCGTGAGACGACGCTTCATCCAGTCCCAAACATGCTCAATGGGGGACAGATCCGGAGATCTTGCTGGCCAGGGTAGTTGAGTTACACCTTCTAGAGCACGTTGGGTGGCACGGGATACATGCGGACGTGCATTGTCCTGTTGGAACAGCAAGTTCCCTTGCCGGTCTAGGAATGGTAGAACGATGGGTTCGATGACGGTTTGGATGTACCGTGCACTATTCAGTGTGCCCTCGACGATCACCAGTGGTGTACGGCCAGTGTAGGAGATCGCTCCCCACACCATGATGCCGGGTGTTGGCCCTGTGTGCCTCGGTCGTATGCAGTCCTGATTGTGGCGCTCACCTGCACGGCGCCAAACACGCATACGACCATCATTGGCACCAAGGCAGAAGCGACTCTCATCGCTGAAGACGACACGTCTCCATTCGTCCCTCCATTCACGCCTGTCGCGACACCACTGGAGGCGGGCTGCACGATGTTGGGGCGTGAGCGGAAGACGGCCTAACGGTGTGCGGGACCGTAGCCCAGCTTCATGGAGACGGTTGCGAATGGTCCTCGCCGATACCCCAGGAGCAACAGTGTCCCTAATTTGCTGGGAAGTGGCGGTGCGGTCCCCTACGGCACTGCGTAGGATCCTACGGTCTTGGCGTGCATCCGTGCGTCGCTGCGGTCCGGTCCCAGGTCGACGGGCACGTGCACCTTCCGCCGACCACTGGCGACAACATCGATGTACTGTGGAGACCTCACGCCCCACGTGTTGAGCAATTCGGCGGTACGTCCACCCGGCCTCCCGCATGCCCACTATACGGCCTCGCTCAAAGTCCGTCAACTGCACATACGGTTCACGTCCACGCTGTCGCGGCATGCTACCAGTGTTAAAGACTGCGATGGAGCTCCGTATGCCACGGCAAACTGGCTGACACTGACGGCGGCGGTGCACAAATGCTGCGCAGCTAGCGCCATTCGACGGCCAACACCGCGGTTCCTGGTGTGTCCGCTGTGCCGTGCGTGTGATCATTGCTTGTACAGCCCTCTCGCAGTGTCCGGAGCAAGTATGGTGGGTCTGACACACCGGTGTCAATATGTTCTTTTTTCCATTTCCAGGAGTGTATGTACTACTTAATTACGGTAAGATCGGCACTCCATAACACGGCAGGCGGAATGTCGGCCACGCATCAGAAATTTTCTCGTATTTTTTACCTCTGCGCGGTTGGCAGCTCATTTGAGCGCCTTCGAGAATCATCGGGACCGTTCGGCCCGGCGCCTCGTCAGTAACAGTTGTCTGCCTCAGTGAGCTATTATAGTTTCGCTAATATAAGCTGGTGCATTGTTAGCATTGTGCTAATATCAACGATTCTTCGTTCACTACACCTAAAGTTCTTATATTTGCATAAGAGCTGTGCAGTTTTATTTAACATTTGTTCAACAGAACCTGGAGGATCCTATGGCCTACACTGATCGAAGAAGCCGAGATGGAAAGAGATATAAATGATGATGAGTCGACAATTGATCGCTCCGAAATTTCAGCACTGTCAAGTTCTGCACCCACTAATGAAATGAGTGCGTTTCTAGCAGAAGTGGCCGGATGGCTCGACATTGAGACGAATTTTGCAGTTGAAGACTGACGGTATGATATTACAGTGTTTTGAACCCACAGGAGGCACCAGAAACTGAGAGTAGCGTAGAAAAAACACCTGCGACGCACATAACTTAGACTGAGGTTTCAGAAGCCCTAAACAGAACGCTTGGTTCAAATGGTTCAAAGCACTAAGGGACTTAACATCTGACGTCATCAGTCCCCTAAACTAAGAACTAGTTAAACCTAACTAACCTAAAGACACCACACACATCCATGCCCGAGGCAGGATTCGAACCCGCGACCGCAGCAGCAGCGCGGTTCCGGACTGAAGCGCTTAGAACCGCTCGGCCACTGCGGCCGGCAGAACGCTTGAATCAATGTGGTCAACAGTCCTGAGACTGGTTTGATGCAGCTCTCCATGCTACTCTATCCTGTGCAAGCTTCTTCATCTCCCAGTACCTAGTGCAACCTACATCCTTCTGAATCTGCTTCGTGTATTCATCTCTTGGTCTCCCTCTACGATTTTTACCCTCCACGATGCCCTCCAATACTAAATTTGTGATCCCTTGATGGCTCAGGACATGTCCTACCAATCGATCCCTTCTTCTAGTCAAGTTATGCCACAAACGTCTCTTCTCCCCAAACCTATTCAATACCTCCTCATTAGTTATGTGATCTACCCATCTAATCTTCAGCATTCTTCTGTTAGCACCATATTTCAAAAACTTCTATTCTCTTCTTGTCTAAACTAATTATCGTCCACGTTTAACTTCCATACTTGACTACACTACATACAAATACTTTCAGAAACGACTTCCTGACACTTAAATCTATACTCGATGTTAACAAATTTCTCATTTTGAGAAACGCTTTCCTTTCCATTGCCAGTCTACATTTTATATCCTCTCTACTTCGACCATCATCAGTTATTTTGCTCCCGAAATAGCAAAACTCCTTTACTACTTTAAGTGTCTCATTTCCTAATCTAATTCCCTCAGCATCACCTGAGTTAATTCGACTACATTCCATCATCCTCGTTTTGCTTTTCTTGATGTTCATCTTATATCCTCCTTTCTAGACACTGTCCATTCGATTCAACTGCTCTTCCAAGTCTTTTGCTGTCTCTGGCAGAATTACAATGTCATCGGCGAACCTTAAAGTCTTTATGTCTTCTCCATGGATTTTAATATCTACTCCAAATTTTTCTGTTGTTTCCTTTACTGCTGCCCAATATACAGATTGAATAACATCGGGGAGAGGCTACAACCCTGTCTCACTCCCTTCCCAACCACTGCTTCCCTTTCATGTCCTTCAACTCTTATAACTCTTGTCTGGTTTCTGTACAAATTGTAAATAGCCTTTCGCTCCCTGTATTTTACCCCTGCCACATTCAGAATTTGAAAGAGAATATTCCAGTCATACATAATAATATTGTCAAAAAAGAATTCAGTTCAAGGAACAGTACAGATTGAGGTGACGCAGTGGTTGTCACACTGGACGCGCCATTCTGATTTATATTTTTCGTGACTTCCCTAAATCGCTTAAGGCAATTGCCGGGATGGTTCCTTCGAAAAGGCACGGGCTTTTTCGTTCTCCATCCTTGCCTAATCTGAGCTTGTGCTCCATCTCTAATGACCTAGTTGTCAACGGGACGTTGAAGACTAATGTCCTCCTCCTCCTGCACGACAATAAAGTTAACATTTTTTCAATGTTCGAGAGTGCTCAGAAGAAAATTTCAGCCAAACTGTCGGTGGTAGATACCAGTCTGACATATTCAATGCGCTAGACAACGTCAGATACATGTGGTATTCCTAAAGAGGGTGTTTCGGATTAAACTGCACCAAATCGTCGGTAACAGATTTTATAAATTAGTTTATTCTTGATCTATTCATACCATTGGTGCTTATTTTATTTGATAATTGAGTTATAAATATTATTAGAACTTTTATAAAACTGTGAGCCTTGAATTCATTTAATAGAGCAGTTCGGTTCAAAAATTGCTCTGAACACTATGGGACTTGACTGCTGAGGTCATGAGTCCCCTAGAAATTAGAACTACTTAAGCCTGAGTAACCTAAGGACATCACACACATCCATGCCCGAGGCAGGATACGAACCTGCGGCCGGAGCGGTCGAGCGGTTCCCGAATGTAGCGCCTAGAACCGCACGGCCACTCCGGCCGGCAGAGCAGTTCGGTATTCGATTTTTAATTCAATTTTGTTTTTACAGAAAAGTAATACATACTTTTAGTTTTTATTCTATAATCTCTCTTGTTGTATGTAATAAATAAAATTTGCTTCTTTTTGTAAAAAAACTGTCGTTAAAATTGCAGGTTTTACTTGTATCTCTTTGTTTAAATCATGTATTTAAAATGCCCTTGATAATCCGAGAATGATAGATCTCTCAGCATGTAAGATTATCAATGTCCTACTGTGTAATTGTAAGTTCTCCAATGGTGTCTCACATACAAAATAAGTACAAAATGCCATGTTTCACAACCATAATGACAATAGCAGATTGGTGGGAACCGCGAATTTGAACCAACTGCGTTCGTAAGTTTTAGGAGGGATTAGTGGAAATGAAATGATCGTATGTCATTCATGGCCGGGAGTCTCCACCTTTGGAAATTTGGCCGGCGAGTTGCAACTCTTTTCACTTTTCGCTACACTGGGTGACTTGCGTGTCGGTAATGATGAAATGATGATGAAAACACAACGCCCAGTCCCCGAGCGGAGAAAATCAAACCCAGGAATGGCAGTCAGACGAGCAGACCAGGCAGTAAAGGGGGGAAGGAAGGATTGGTAATAACGGAATAAATACTGAACGTGTGTTGGTTGGTTGGTTGTTTTTAAGGAAGGAGACCAGACAGCTTGGTCATTGGTCTCATCGGATTAGGGAAGGATGGTGAAGGAAGTCGGCCGTGCCCTTTCAGAGGAACCATCCCGGCATTTGCCTGAAGTGATTTAGGGAAATCACGGATAACCTAAATCAGGATGGCCGAACGTGGGATTGAACCGTCGTCCTCCCGAATGCGAGTCCAGTGTCTAACCACTGCGCCACCTCGCTCGGTGTCTGAACGTGTGAAGGCCCCTTATTTACTAGTGGTGTCGGAAAAGATGCGATCACGACACCTTGAAAGTGGACATTTGCGGACATTGCCAGCACGAGGAATGCCATCCCTCGTCTCAGTGTGCCCAAACCATCTGGCACAGGTGGTGTCTGCAAGCCATACTGTCCACATATCACCGTATCTACCTTTCTCCAGCGTTCGCAGGAACACTGGAAGCTCACCAGTGGCAGGGTATGAAAGCCAACCTTCTGAACTACGGGGCCGGCCTACGCGCAATTTATCTGGACGTTGGAGTTCGCACAGAATAACATGGTCAGTATTGAGCAGTCGGCAGGACACGCGTGGGTCGAGCGGAAGTGGCGGGGGGAGGGGTTTTGGGGGCAGGTGCTACAGAGGAAATGCTGAGCGCCGGAGGGATTTGGATTGGATTGTTTGGGGAAGGAGACCAGACAGCGAGGTCATCGGTCTCATCGGATTAGGGAAGGACGGGGAAGGACGTCGGCCGTGCCCTTTCAAAGGAACCATCCCGGCATTTGCCTGGAACGATTTAGGGAAATCACGGAAAAACCTGAATCAGCATGGCCGGACGCGGGATTGAACCGTCGTCCTCCCGAATGTAAGTCCAGTGTGCTAACCACTTCGCCACCTCGCTCGGTAGCGCTGGAGGGAAAGTGGCATTCTGAGCTAATATTTACACGGTGACCATTCAAAAAGATCTGTCACTTCTGTTTCGGTTAGTATGTGAAAATAAATCTGATGACAACGCAACAAAAGCAGCGATTTATTTTCGCGTAGTTTTTTTTTAACCATTTGTAACTTTCAAAGAAGCGTCACGAGCGGCGAATTTTGAGTAAAACCTACACATTTCTCTTGTTACGTTAAAATTTTGCTTCTTTTGTGATAACCATACGGCAAAATACTCTCATCTTTCCATTCTATCATCTGCCAAAATTTCATTTTGATATCTGAAACTGTTTATGAAATATGAGTAATGTTGTGGCTATTTCACTCTGGCGTTATTGCTGTTGGACGTGATTGTTAATGAGTGTGGTGTTGAAACTTCCTGGCAGATTAAAACTGTGTGTCGGACGGAGACTCGAACTCGCGACCTTCGCCTTTCGCGGGCAAGTGCTCTGCCATCTGAGCTACCCAAGCACGACTCACGCCCCGTCCTCACAGCTTTACTTCTGCCAGTACCTCGTCTCCTACCTTCCAAACTCTACAGAAGCTCTCCTGCGAACCTTGCAGAACCAGCACTCCTGAAAGAAAGGATATTGCGGAGACATGACATCAGCGCACACTCCGCTGCAGAGTGAAAATCTCATTTTGGAGTGAGGTGTCATCAGATCAATTTTCTTGAAATTGGTGGAAGATGGAGACTTCTACCGAGGACTAAGGAAATGGGTGTTGTGTGCTGTCCTTAGGTTAGTTAGGTTTGAGTAGTTCTAAGTTCTAGGGGACTGATGACCATAGATGTTAAGTCCCATAGTGCTCAGAGCCATTTGGACCATTTTGACTAAGGAAAAATTCACTACATTAGCTAAATTTCATACACGCCAACATGTTATGTAATACATACCAAATGCAAAATCATAGCGACCCCTATTTTTCACTGGAAACTTTATCAGGTTTCCAGCAGTGTCTTACTTAAATGGAAATGTCGTAATCACTACGATATTTAACAAAATCATGGGTATGTCATCATAGACCTGGGATATGGAAATGAGCTTTTGGCGTCATTGGCCCGGAGGCCCCTTGCGGGGCATTTCCGGCCGCCTTGGTGCAGGTCTTACTACACTACTGGACATTAAAATTGCTACACCACGAAGATGACGTGCTACAGACGCGAAGTTTAACCGACAGGAAGAAGAAGCTGTGATATGCAAATGATTAGCTTTTCAGAGCATTCACACTAGGCTGGCGCCGGTGGCGACACCTACAACGTGCTGACACGAGGAAAGTTTCCAACCGATTTCTCATACACAAACAGCAGTTGACCGGCGTTGCCTGGTGAAACGTTGTTGTGATGCCCAGTGTAAGGAGGAGAAATGCGTACCATCACGTTTCCAACTTTGATAAAGGTCGGATTGTAGCCTATCGCGACTGCGGTTTATCGTATCGCGACATTGCTGCTCGCGTTGGTCGAGATCCAATGACTGTTAGCAGAATATGGAATCGGTGGGTTCAGGAGGGTAATACGGAACGCCGTGCTGGATCCCAACGGCCTCGTATCACTAGCAGTCGAGATGACAGGCATCTTATCCGCACGGCTGTAACGGATCGTGCAGCTACGTCTCGATCCCTGAGTCAACAGATGGGGACGTTTGCAAGACAACGACCATCTGCACGAACAGTTCGACGACGTTTGTAGCAGCATGGAATATCAGCTCGGAGACCGTGGCTGCGTTTACCTTGACGCTGCATCACAGACAGGAGCGCCTGCGATGGTGTACTCGACGACGAACCTGGGTGCACGAATGGGAAAACGTCATTTTTTCGGATGAATCCAGGTTCTGTTAACAGCATCAAGATGGTCTCATCAGTGTTTGGAGACATCGCAGTGAACGCACATTGGAAGCGTGTATTCGTCATTGCCATCATACTGGCGTATCACCCGGCGTGATGGTAATGGGGTGCCATGGGTTACACGTCACGGCCACCTCTCGTTCGCATTGACGGCACTTTGAACAGTGGACGTTAGATTTCAGATGTGTTACGACCCGTGACTCCAGCCTTCTTTCGATCCCTGCGAAAACCCTACGTTTCAACAGGATAATTCACGACCGCATGTTGCAGGTCCTGTACGGGCCTTTCTGGATACAGAAAATGTTCGACTGCTGCCCTGGCCAGCACATTCTCCAGATCTCTCACCAATTGAAAATGTCTGGTCAATGGTGGCCGAGCAACTGGCTCGTGACAATACGCCAGTCACTACTCTTGATGAACTGTGGTATCGTGTTGAAGCTGCACGGGCAGCTGTACCTGTACACGCCACCCGAGCTGTGTTTGACTCAATGTCCAGGCGTATCAAGGTCGTTATTACGTCCAGAGGTGGTTGTTGTGGGTACTGATTTTTCAGGATCTATGCACCCAAATTGCGTGAAAATGTAATCACATGTCAGTTGTAGTATAATATATTTGTCCAATGAATACCCGTTTATCATCTGCATTTCTTCTTGGTGTACCAATTTTAATGGCCAGTAGTGTACATTCGGCGACCTGCGCGCCGGATGGGGATGTAATGATGATGAAGACGACACAACACCGAGTCCCTAGGCAGACAAAATCTCCGACCCAGCCGGGAATCGAACCCGGGCCCGTAGGAAGGCACTCCGTCACGCTGACCACTCAGCTATCGGGGCCGACAAGCTGGGATATGAAGTTATAAATAGCGGAAATATGAATTTTTTTCTTTATCGAATAGCTTCTGTAAATTCATTTGAGGGAGATTGCAGGGTTTACTCCTCGATTCTGTCATCGCAGCCCGACCGAAATTTCGCTTTGTGAACAAACAGATGAACCCGCACAGAGCATTAGATGGCAAGTGGCCACCGTATCCTGCAAATATGGAAACCCTGCTGTGTCAGCAGTTCCTCAGGGAGCACACCATTAATAGTATAATGTTGGCAATAGCGGCGTATGGAAGCACGCCTTCCCAGCTGCGCAGTCGCCCACGCGCGGTTGATCTGGACGGTAACTCTCTGCTAGAAGTTCACACAGTCTGGTAAATTTGCGGGATGTCTTCATAAACTGTACTCGCTCCGTCTTAGGGCAGACCGGCGAGTTACTGGGCGGTGAGGAGCTCCCGCGGGCGAGAGATCTCAATAAACCGTGGTGCGCATAAAACGTGCAGGGGAATTTGCACCTCGCCGTTATAAGGCGACTGGGGAATGGGGGGTGGGGGCTTATAAAGGAGCGGTGGAGAGTGGCTGTGCCGGTGCAGCCTCGCTCCCCCGACTGCATCCAGAGCCAGAACAGGATGCAGGGGGGGGGGGGGGGGGGAGAGAGGCGGATGTCTGGAGCATCGCTTATCACCTGCAGCCCGGCGGTCGTAAAGTGTAGAGCAGGCGGAAAGAGGGCGGCAGAAACTCAGCCGCGAATGCTGAATGTGCAGAAAGGATATAAAGTGTCTACGTAACCCGGTAATGGTAGGACGTGCGTTTAATTATACTCTCTCTTGTTAACCAAATGGAACGCCTCGGTCGTAATGAGTAATCACGGAGAGGTAGTCTGCTTACAGTCAAACTGAAACTTACTGGAAGATTAAAACTGTGTGCCGGACTGAGACTCGAACTCGGGACCTTTGCCAGGAAGTTTCATATCAGCGCACACTCCGCTGCAGAGTGAAAATCTCATTCTGCAAACATCCCACATGCTGTGGCTAAGCCATGTCTCCGCAATATCCTTTCTTTCAGGAGTGCTAGTTCTGCAAGGTTCGCAGGAGAGCTTCTGTAAAGTTTGGAAGGTAGGAGACGAGGTACTGGCAGAAGTAAAGCTGTGAGGACGGGGCGTGAGTCGTGCTTGGGTACCTCAGTTGGTAGAGCACTTGCCCGCGAAAGGCAGAAGTCCACAGTTCGATTCTCGGTCCGGCACACAGTTTCAATCTCCCACGAATTTTCATATCAGCGCACGCTCCGCTGCAGAGTGAAAATCTCATTCTTACTGTGAAACTATTTGCGGCAACGTGCTGTGTGATTGTTTACAAGTGAAGCCTTCCTCTCACGGGGCGAGGCAGCTGACGTTGACGTGGACGTGGACGGGACGTCCCATCGGATCTCCACAGAGACGGCGTCGGCACACGGACCGTGCATCCGAACGTTGAGCGTTCCGAGTTTCTGACGTCACAGCGTGGAATAGCACGTTCGGGAGTCTTTCCCATCGTGCAGATCGATACCTGGCGTGTCAGATATTCTGAGCGTGCGTCTGAGCGTTGACCAATGAGATGGCACAACGCCACCTACGTCACACGCACGCAGTCTCTCTCTTCAGTACAGAGTTGTGAGGTGCCAGTCCGCAGCTCGTGGTCGTGCGATAGCGTTCTCGCTTCCCGCGCCCGCGTTTCCGGGTTCGATTCCCGGCGGGGTCAGGGATTTTCTCTGCCTTGTGATGACTGGGTGTTGTGTGATGTCCTTAGGTTAGGTAGGTTTAAGTAGTTCTAAGTTCTAGGGGACTGATGACCATAGATGTTAAGTCCCATAGTGCTCAGAGCCATTTGAACCATTTGAACCCATAATATCGGAAGTACATCGCCATTCTGTCATGCAGTGAAACATCTTGTAGTAACATCGGTAGAACATTACGTAGGAAATCAGCATACACTGCACCATTTAGATTGCCACCGAAAAAATGGGGGCCAATTATCCTTCCTTCCACAACGCCGCACCATACATTAACCCGCCAATGTCGCTGATATTCCACTCGTCGCAGCCATCGTGGATTTTCCGTTGTCCAATAGTGCATATTATGCCGCTTAACGTTACCGCTGTTGGTTAATGACGCTTCGTCGCTAAATAGAACGCGTGCAAAATATCTGTCATCGTCCCGCAATTTCTCTTGTGCTCAGTGGCAGAACTGTACACGACGTTCAAAGTCGTCGCCATGCAATTCCTGGTGCACAGAAATATGGTACGGGTGCAATCGATGTTGATGTAGCATTCTCAACACCGACGTTTTTGAGATTCCCAATTCTCGTGCAATTTGTCTGCTACTGATGTGCAGATTAGCCGCGACAGCAGCTAAAACACCTACTTGGGCATTATCGTTTGTTGCAGGTCGTGGTTGACGTTTCACATGTGGCTGAACACTTCCCTGTTTCCTTAAATAACGTAACCATCCGGCGAACGGTCCGGACACTTGGATGATGTCGTCCAGGATACCGAGCAGCATACATAGCACACGCCCGTTGGGCATTTTGATCACAACAGCCATACATCAACACGATATCGACATTTTCCGCAATTGGTAAACGGTCCATTTTAACACGGGTAATGTATCACGCAGCAAATACCGTCCGCACTGGAGGAATGTTGCGTGATACCACGTACTCATACGTTTGTGACTATTACAGCGCCACATATCACAAAGCGAAAAAAATGGACCAACTAAAAAATTCATATTTCTTTACGTACTACGCTAATATGTAATAAAAAATGGGGGTTCCTATTTAAAAAAACGCAGTTGATATCCGTTTGACGTATGGCAGCGCCATCTAGCGGGCCAACCATAGCGCCATCTGGTTTCCCCCTTCAAGCTAGACGAGTTTCGTTGTTTGTAGTTTTTTCGTTTGATGCTTGTTTCGTGAGATATTTGGCCCGGTCACGATCAATGGACCACCCTGTATGTACCTGTCCAGCCAACGTCCGAGGGCTTCTCCGCGGTCATTTCCAATGCAGTTCTCGTCTTGCTACCTGTAATGGTCTTTCTCTGCAGCTCGGAAACCCAGGATCCGTTTACCTTGAGGGTTTCTTCTTTCTTGTTGAAGCTATTCTCGTGTTTGTGTACCTGGCACACAGCGTGTATCGAAAACCGACACACAAGGATCGATACCTGCACAGACTGTGAAACCACCACCCGAGCCACAAAAGAGGCATGATTAATACGCTCGTAAGGCGAGCGAGACGATATGTGAGCCGCAGCACCTCAGACGCTAAATGCTGCACCTGAAAAGTCTTCTGAGGAGCAATGGGTACTCAACAAGTTATTTTAGAAGTGTAACAGAGCCAAACACTCGGCGAAGTAAGAAATCGGAAAAAGAAACTTCGGATACGGCCTTTCTGCCATACATTCCCAGAGTGACGGACAGAGTCGGCCGTATATTGCGCAAACACGGTGAAAACACGATTTTCAAACCGACAAGGAGGATCAAAGAGTGTCTTGGATCGACAAAGGAGATAAGAGACCCACTTGCAATGTTGGGAATATACCGTATACCATGCACATCCGGAAATGTTTATGTCGGAATGACTGGACGATCAATTAACACCAGGATCAAAGATCATAAGCGACATTGCAGGATGGGGCAGGTGGAGAAATCGGCCATGCAGAGCACGCACTGAATGAGACCGACCACGTAATAAAATTCGCCGACACGGAAGTACTGGCTGTAGAGAAGAGCTATCAAACCTGCTTGTTCAGAGAGGCTATAGAAATACACAAACACAAGAGTTGCTTTAAGAAGAAAGAAGAAATCCTCAAGGTAACGGATCCTGGATTCCTCTGCGGCAGCGAACGACCGTCGCACGTAGCAAGACGAGAACCGCACTGGGAATGACCACTGAAAAGTCCTTGGCCGTTGGCACCTGGTACATATAATCGGCGGTCGAGATCTCGACTTCAGTCCGCCAACAGCAGTGGAGGAGTTCGACAATGCCAGCCACTCGTCCTGCGGAAATGTCAGAGAAATCATCAGGCGAACGTCGAGACAAGAACCCGAGACAGAAGGAAACAGGCAGTTTGTCAAGAAGAGGACACGACAGTACACCAGTGGCCATTAAAATTGCTACACCACGAAGATGACGTGCTACAGATGCGAAATTTAACCGACAGGAAGAAGATGCTGTGATATGCAAGTGATTAGCTTTTCAGAGCATTCACACAAGGTTGGCGGCGGTGGCGACACCTGCAAAGTGCTGACGTGAGGAAAGTTTCCAACCGATTTCTCATACACAAACAGCAGTTGACCGGCGTTGCCTGGTGAAACGTTGTTGTGATGCCTCGTCTAAGAAGGCCGGCCGCGGTGGCCGTGCGGTTCTAGCGCTGCAGTCCGGAACCGCGGGACTGCTATGGTCGCAGGTTCGAATCCTGCCTCGGGCATGGGTGTGTGTGATGTCCTTAGGTTAGCTAGGTTGAAGTAGTTCAAAGTTCTAGGGGACTTATGACCTAAGATGTTGAGTCCCATAATGCTCAGAGCCATTTGAACCATTTGAACCTCGTCTAAGGAGGAGAAATGCGTACTATCACGTTTCCGACTTTGATAAAGGTCGGATTGTAGCCTATCGCGATTGCGATTTATCGTATCGCGACATTGCTGCTCGCGTCGGTCGACGTCCAATGACTGTTAGCAGAATATGGAGTCGGTGGGTTCAGGAGGGAAATACGGAACGCCGTGCTGGATCACAACGGCCTCGTACCACTAGCAGTCGAGATGACAGGCATCTTATCCGCACGGCTGTAACGGATCGTGCAGCCACGTCTCGATCCCTGAGTCAACAGATGGGGACGTTTGCAAGACAACAACTATCTGCACGAACAGTTCGACGACGTTTGCAGCAGCATGGGCTATCAGCTCGGAGACCGTGGCTGCGGTTACCCTTGGCGCTGCATCACAGACACGAGCGCCTGCGATGGTGTACTCGACGACGAACCTGCGTGCACGAATGGCAAAACGTCATTCTTTCGGATGAATTCAGGTTCTGTTTACAGAATCACGATGCTCGCATCCATATTTGGCGACATCACGGTGAACGCACATGTGAAGCGTGTATTCGTCATCCCATACTGGCGTATCACCCGGCGTGATGGTATGGCGTACCATTGGTTACACGTCTCGGTCACCTCTTGTTCGCATTGACGGCACTTTGAACAGTGGACGTTAGATTTCAGATGTGTTACGACCCGGGGCTCTACCCTCCATTCGATCCCTGCGAAACCCTACATTTCAGCAGGATAATGCACGACCGCATGTTGCAGGTCCTGGACGGGCCTTTCTGCATACAGAAAATGTTCGACTGCCGCCGTGGGCAGCACATTCTCCAGATCTCTCAGCAACTGAAAACATCTGGTCAATGGTGGCCGAGCAACTGGCTCGTCACAATACGCCAGTCACTACTCTCGATGAACTGTGGTGTCGTGTTGAAACTGCAGGGGCAGCTGTACCTGTGCACACCATCCGAGCTCTGTCTGACTCAGTGCCCAGGCGTATCGGGGCCGTTATTACGGCCGGAGGTGGTTGTTCTGGGTACTGATTTCTCAGGATCTATGCACCCAAATTGCGTGAAAATGTAATCACATGTCAGTTGTAGCATAATATATTTGTCCAATGAATACCCGTTTATCATCTGCATTTGTTCTTGGTGTATCAGTTTTAATGGGCAGTAGTGTAGTTTTGTATGCTTCGCTGTAGCGGCTCCCTTACGATGTTGGCCCCAGAGGGCTGTAGTTGTGGGAACGCAGAGCCGGCAGACCCGCCTCCGCGCGATTGCTTTCGTACTTAGGCGGTTCTACCGCAGAAGCGCGGGGGCGGGCCGGGGATTCCCCGAGTCGTCGGCGACTATGAACTTCTGGGAAATCTGGCAGTAGAGCTGCTCCGGCACGCAGCAGAGCGGCGCCAGCGACTAACTGCGATTTACTGCGCGTCCGCGACCCTGCTGCCGCAAAGTCGGGCCTCGGACCCTCCGCGTGAGAAAGCAGCCGGCATCAGCCAGTCGGCGGTTACGGGCCACGGCTCTTGGGAAGCCAGTCAACCCGCGGTGGGTGCTTTGCTGCTGGACACAGCCACGTCAACTAAGTACCTACACTGTCTCACCAAAACTTCCCGGACACCCCTCTCTAATGCCGGAACTGAAGACTACACTTGTGTAAAACTACAATTAATTTGTCGAGAGAGAGAGGTGTGACCTTACGATCAACAACGCCTGTCGAAAGTTGTTTCTCCTTTACACAAGCGTCATGTAGGACATGACGATAGATACCGATTTCAAGCTTTTGTAAGATACACTCGAATTAATTAACTTAGAGGGTCTTCTTCCTATTAATGATATTTAACTCTCCTCTGTCCCAGTACGACAATGTCGATGACGATGTTGTTGTTGTTGTTGTTGTTGTCTTCAGTCCTGAGACTGGTTTGATGCAGCTCTCCATGCTACTCTATCCCGTGCAAGCTTCTTCACCTCCCAGTACCTACTGCAGCCTACATCCTTCTGAATCTGCTTAGTGTATTCATCTCTTGGTCTCCCTCTACGATTTTTACCCTCCACGCTGCCCTCCAAAACTAAATTGGTGATCCCTCGATGCCTCAGAACATGTCCTACCAACCGATCCCTTCTTCTAGTCAAGTTGTGCCACATACTCCTCTTCTCCCCAATTCTATTCAATACCTCCTCATTAGTTATGTGATCCACCCATCTAATCTTCAGCATTCTTCTGCAGCACCACATTTCGAAAGCTTCTATTCTCTTCTTGTCCAAACTATTTATTGTCCATGTTCCACTTCCATACATGGCTACACTCCATACAAATACTTTCAGAAACGACTTTCTGACACTTAAATCTATACTCGATGTTAACAAATTTCTCTTCTTCAGAAATGCTTTCCTTGCCATTGCCAGCCTACATTTTATATCCTCTCTACTTCGACCATCATCAGTTATTTTGCTCCCCCAAATAGCAAAACTCCTTTCCCATTTTAAGTGACTCATTTCCTAATCTAATTCCCTCAGCATCACCCGACTTAATTCGACTACATTCCATTATCCTCGTTTTGCTTTTGTGATGTTCATATTATATCCTCCTTTCAAGACACTGTCCATTCCGTTCAAGTGCTCTTCGAAGTCCTTTGCTGTATCTGACAGAATTACAATGTCATCGGCAAACCTCAAAGTTTTTATTACTTCTCCATGGATTTTAATACCTACACCGAATTTTTCTTTTGTTTCCCTCACTGCTTGCTCAATATACAGATTGAATAACATCGGGGAGAGGCTACAACCCTGTCTCACTCCCTTCTCAACCACTGCTTCCCTTTCATGTCCCTCGACTCTTATAACTGCAATCTGGTTTCTGTACAAATTGTAAATAGCTTTTCGTTCGCTCTATTTTACCCCTGCCACCTTCAGATGACGATACGGCGGTCGTATTCTTGATGATTATTCCCGTGTGTCCGAAGATTCACTTAAAGGTTCTTGATACGCATAGAGCGGAAAAGGGGTACTTGAAACACGTAGGAATGAAATTAGTTTCTTCCGAAAGCTATGTCTTTGGCACATACAGAACAAGATACGTCCGTACACTATAGAGGACGAGAACACAAAAGCTACGCTACAAACATTAAAACAAGAGAGGTGGTGTTAAAAAATTTGAAGGTACAGGTATAGTGTTTTTAATTTTTCCGCCGCACTCCCAAATTACATTAATGCGGCGTAATATGAATTAACATATCTACATCTACATGGATACTCTGCAAATCACATTCAAGTGCCTGGCAGAGCGTTCATCGAACCATCTGCACAATTCTCTATTATCCCACTCTCGTACAGCGCCCGGAAAGAACGAACATTTATATCTTTCCATATGACCTCTGATTTCCCTTATTTTATCGTGGTGATCGTTCCTCTCTATGTAAGTCGGTGTCAACAAAATATTTCCGCATTCGAAGGAGAAAGTTGGTGATTGGAATTTCGTGAGAGGATTCCGTCGCAACGAAAAACGCCTTTCTTTTAATGATGCCCAGCCCAAATCCTCTATCATTTCTGTGACACTCTTTCCCATATTTCGCGATAATAGAAAACGTGCTGCCCTTCTTTGAACTTTTTCGATGTACTCCGTCAGTCCTATCTGGTAAGGATCCCACACCGCGCAGCAGTATTCTAAAAGAGGACGGACAAGCGTAGTGTAGGCAGTCTCCTTAGTAGATCTGTTACATTTTTTAAGTGTCCTGCCAATAACACGCAGTCTTTGGTTAGCCTTCCCCACAACATTTTCTTTGTTGCTTCCAATATAAATAGTTCGTAATTGTCATTTGCAGGAATTTAGTTGAATTTACGGCGTTCACATGTGACTCATTTATCGTATAACCGAAGTTTAACGGATTCCTTTTAGTACTCATGTGGATGACCTCACACTTTTCGTTATTTAGGGTCAACTGCCAAATTTCGCACTATTCAAATATCTTTTCCAAATCGTTTTGCAGTGTGTTTTGATCTTCTGATGACTGTACTAGTCGATAAACGACAGCGTCATCTGCAAACTAGACAGCTGCTCTGCTTGTGTCCCAAATCGTTTATATACACTCCTGGAAATGGAAAAAAGAACACATTGACACCGGTGTGGCAGACCCACCATACTTGCTCCGGACACTGCGAGAGGGCTGTACAAGCAATGATCACACGCACGGCACAGCGGACACACCAGGAACCGCGGTGTTGGCCGTCGAATGGCGCTAGCTGCGCAGCATTTGTGCACCGCCGCCGTCAGTATCAGCCAGTTTGCCGTGGCATACGGAGCTCCATCGCAGTCTTTAACACTGGTAGCATGCCGCGACAGCGTGGAAGTGAACCGTATGTGCAGTTGACGGACTTTGAGCGAGGGCGTATAGTGGGCATGCGGGAGGCCGGGTGGACGTACCGCCGAATTGCTCAACACGTGGGGCGTGAGGTCTCCACAGTACATCGATGTTGTCGCCAGTGGTCGGCGGAAGGTGCACGTGCCCGTCGACCTGGGACCGGACCGCAGCGACGCACGGATGCACGCCAAGACCGTAGGATCCTACGCAGTGCCGTAGGGGACCGCACCGCCACTTCCCAGCAAATTAGGGACCCTGATGCTCCTGGGGTATCGGCGAGGACAATTCGCAACCGTCTCCATGAAGCTGGGCTACGGTCCCGCACACCGTTAGGCCGTCTTCCGCTCACGCCCCAACATCGTGCAGCCCGCCTCCAGTGGTGTCGCGACAGGCGTGAATGGAGGGACGAATGGAGACGTGTCGTCTTCAGCGATGAGAGTCGCTTCTGCCTTGGTGCCAATGATGGTCGTATGCGTGTTTGGCGCCGTGCAGGTGAGCGCCACAATCAGCACTGCATACGACCAAGGCTCACAGGGCCAACACCCGGCATCATGGTGTGGGGAGCGATCTCCTACACTGGCCGTACACCACTGGTGATCGTCGAGGGGACACTGAATAGTGCACGGTACATCCAAACCGTCATCGAACCCATCGTTCTACCATTCCTAGACCGGCAAGGGAACTTGATGTTCCTACAGGACAATGCACGTCCGCATGTATCCCGTGCCACCCAACGTGCTCTAGAAGGTGTAAGTCAACTACCCTGGCCAGCAAGATCTCCGGATCTGTCCCCCATTGAGCATGTTTGGGACTGGATGAAGCGTCGTCTCACGCGGTCTACAAGTCCAGCACGAACGCTGGTCCAACTGAGGCGCCAGGTGGAAATGGCATGGCAAGCCGTTCCACAGGACTACATCCAGCATCTCTACGATCGTCTCCATGGGAGAATAGCAGCCTGCATTGCTGCGAAAGGTGGATATACACTGTACTAGTGCTGACATTGTGCATGCTCTGTTGCCTGTGTCTATGTGCCTGTGGCTCTGTCAGTGTGATCATGTGATGTATCTGACCCCAGAAATGTGTCAATAAAGTTTCCCCTTCCTGGGACAATGAATTCACGGTGTTCTTATTTCAATTTCCAGGAGTGAATATAAGGAACAGCAAAGGGCCTATAACACAACCTTGGGGGACGCCAGGAATCACAAGGGCGCATTCAACTGGCGCCTGCACGAATTAATATGTTTCGTTTTTCTATACAGGTAAACGTTATACAATATGTAATCAAAAGTATCTGCACACCTCTAAAAACATACGTTTTTTATATTATGTGCATTGTACTGCCACCTACTCCTAGGTACTCCATATCAGCGACCTCAGTAGTCATCAGACATCGTCAGAGAGCAGAATGGGGCCGATCGCGGAACTCACGGAATTCCATGGTGGTCAGGTGATTGGGTGTCACTTGTGTCATACGTCTGTACGCGAATTTCCACACTCCTAAACGTTCCTAGGTCCACTGTTTCCGGTGTGATAGTGGAGTGGAAACGTGAAGGGACACGTACCGCACAAAAGCGTACAGGCCGACCTTGTCTGTTGATTGACAGAGATCGCTGACAGTTGAAGAGGGTCGTAATGCGTAATAGGTAGACATCTATCCAGACAACCACACAGGAATTCCAAACTGCATCAGAATCCACTGCAAGTCCTATTACAGATAGGCGGGAGGTGAGAAAACTTGGATTTCATGGTCGAGCGCCTGCTCATAAGCCACACATCACGCCGGTAAATGCCAAACGACGCCTCTTTTGGGTAAGGAGCGTAACCATTGGGCGTTTGAACAGTGGAAAAACGTTGTGTGGAGTGACGAATCACGGTACAGAATGTGGCGATCCATTGACAGGATGTGGGTATGGCGAATGCCCAGTGAACGTCATCTGCCAGCGAGTGTAGTGCCAACAGTAAAATTGGGAGGCGGTGTTGTTATGGTGTGGTGATGTTTTTCATGGCTAGGGCTTGCACCCCTTGTTGTTTTGCGTGACACCATCACAGCACAGGCCTACACTGATGTTTTAAGCACCTTCCTGCTTCCCACTGTTGAAGAGCAATTGGGGGATGGCGAGTGCATCTTTCAACATGATCGAGCACCTGTTCATAATGCACAGCCTGTGGCAGAGTGGTTACACGACAAAAACATTCCTGTAATGGACTGGCCTGCACAGAGTCCTGACCTGAATCCTATTGAACACCTTTGGGATGTTTTGGAACGCCGACTTCGTGCCAGGCCTCACCGACCGACATCGATACCTCTCCTCAGTGCAGCACTCCGTGAAGAATGGACTGCCATTCCCCAACAAACATTCCAGCACCTGACTGAACGTGTGCCTGCTAGAGTGGAAGCTGTCATCAAGACTAACGGTGGGCGAACACCATAGTGATTCCAGATTTACCGAAGAAGGGCGCCACGAACTTGTAAGTCATTTTCAGCCAGGTGTCCGGATACGTTTGATCACTTGGTGTAGGTACGTAGACACACTGACAAAACTCATGGGATACCGGTATGCACGTATAGAAATGGCGGTATTATAACGTACACAAGATATAAAAGGGCCGTGGATTGGCGAAGCTGTCATTTGAACTCCAGGTGATTCATGTGAAAAGTTTCCGAAGTGATTATGGCCGCAAGACAGGAATAACGGACCTTTGACGCCGGTTGGTAGCTGCAGTTAGACGGTTGGGACATTCCGTTTCGGAAACCGCAAGGGAATTTAGTATTCAGAGATACACAGTGTCAAGAGTGTGCTGAGAATACCAAATAGAAGCATTACTTCTCACCAGAGAACGCCGTGGCCGACGGCATTCACCTAACGACCGAGAGCAGCGGCGTTTGTTTAGATCTGTCAGCGCTAAGAGACAAGTGACACTGCCTGAAATAAGCGCAGAAATCAGTTTGGGACGTACGACAAGCGTAGCTGTTCGATGCGATCCATGTCGGGCGATGTGCGAGGCCAAATCTTTCTATCGTATTGTCCAGAATATTCGTCAAACTATTCCCGAACAACTGTGGCCCGATGCCGTGTTTGCGTACTTGAAACCCGTTCAAAATGCTTCAAATGGCTTTGAGCGCTATGGGACTTAACTTGTGAGGTCATCTGTCCCCTAGACATAGGACTAGTTAAACCTAACTAACCTAAGGACATTACACACTTCCATGGCCGAGGCAGGATTCGAACCTGCGACCGTAACGGTCTCGCGGTTCCAGACTGTAGCGCCTAGTCCGTCAATGATTGAAATGGTCTCCAAGTAGTCGAACGTAACCATTTCTAGTCAACGACTGCTGCAGCTGAACCAGAGCACGCACTCTACTCCATCCAAAGACGACCCACACCATTATGGAGCCTTCACCAACTTGCACAGTGCCACGTAGTCAACCTCGGTCCATGGTTCAAATGGCTCTGAGCACTGTGAGACTTAACTTGTGAGGTCACCAGTCCCCTAGAACTTAGAACTACTTAAACCTAACTACCCTAAGGACATCATACACATCAATGCCCGAGGCAGTATTCGAACCTGCGACCGTAGCGGTCTCGCGGTTCCAGACTGTAGCGCCTAGTCCGTCAATGATTGAAATGGTCTCCAAGTAGTCGAACGTAACCATTTCTAGTCAACGACTGCTGCAGCTGAACCAGAGCACGCACTCTACTCCATCTAAAGACGAGCCACACCATTATGGAGCCTTCACCAGCTTGCACAGTGCCACGTAGACAACCTCGGTCCATGGTTCAAATGGCTCTGAGCACTGTGGGACTTAACTTGTGAGGTCACCAGTCCCCTAGAACTTAGAGCTACTTAAACCTAACTACCCTAAGGACATCACACACATCGATGCCCGAAGCAGTATTCGAACCTGCGATTCGCGGTTCCAGACTGTAGCGCCTAGTCCGTCAATGATTGAAATGGTCTCCAAGTAGTCGAACGTAACCATTTCTAGTCAACGACTGCTGCAGCTGAACCAGAGCACGCACTCTACTCCATCTAAAGACGAGCCACACCATTATGGAGCCTTCACCAGCTTGCACAGTGCCACGTAGACAACCTCGGTCCATGGTTCAAATGGCTCTGAGCACTGTGGGACTTAACTTGTGAGGTCACCAGTCCCCTAGAACTTAGAGCTACTTAAACCTAACTACCCTAAGGACATCACACACATCGATGCCCGAAGCAGTATTCGAACCTGCGATTCGCGGTTCCAGACTGTAGCGCCTAGTCCGTCAATGATTGAAATGGTCTCCAAGTAGTCGAACGTAACCATTTCTAGTCAACGACTGCTGCAGCTGAACCAGAGCACGCACTCTACTCCATCTAAAGACGAGCCACACCATTATGGAGCCTTCACCAGCTTGCACAGTGCCACGTAGACAACCTCGGTCCATGGTTCAAATGGCTCTGAGCACTGTGGGACTTAACTTGTGAGGTCACCAGTCCCCTAGAACTTAGAACTACTTAAACCTAACTACCCTAAGGACATCACACACATCCATGCCCGAGGCAGTATTCGAACCTGCGACCGTAGCGGTCGCGCGGTTTCAGACTGTAGCGCCTAGAACCGCTCGGCCACCCTGGCCGGCCTGGGTCCATGGCTTCGTGGAGTCTGCACCACACTCGAACCCTACCATCAGCTGTTACCAACTGAAATTGGCATTGGTCTGATCTGGCCACGTTCTCCCAGTTGTATAGGGTCCAACCGATATTATTACGAGTCGAGGAGAAGCGCTGCGGGCGATTGTCGTGCTGTTAGCAGGGGCAGTCTTGTCGGTCGTCTGCTGCCATAGCTCATTAGCGCCGAATTGCGCCGCACTGTCCTAAGGACATCCCACACGATATTAGGAAGTTAGAATTAAATAATAATACCATTAACTGCTGACGGGCCTTGATTTATATCAACGGGCACTGGTGAAAATGTGTGCCCCGACCGGGACTCGAACCCGGGACCTCCTGCTTACATGGCAGACGCTCTATCCATTTTTTTAATTTGGTTTTATTTTATTTTATTTTTTATTTTTTATTATTTGTGATAATAAAAATTAGTAGAATGCCAAATAACATTGTAAATTCAACAAAAGTTCTTCTGATTACACGTATTTTTTCCATTATATCAATTGTAATATAAATATTAAAGAAAATGACTGTGTTGAAAATAAAAAAAAAAATTGCGAACGGAACTCGGTCCAGCGGTCCACAGCGGCTTGGACGACAACCAGTTCTTTAAAAAATATAATAATAATTTTGTTCTATATTGTTCGCTGGTTTTTTTTTTTTTTTTTTTTTTTTTTTTTTGTAAAGAAAAAAACCTGTTCTTGTCTGTTCTACAAGATTATGGAATAGGAGGCAAACTTTTGCAAGCAATTAAAGGTCTTTACATGGATAGTCAGGCAGCAGTTAGAGTTGACGGTAAACTGAGTTCATGGTTCAGAGTAGTTTCAGGGGTAAGACAAGGCTGCAACCTGTCTCCACTGTTGTTCATATTATTTATGGACCATATGTTGAAAACAATAGACTGCCTGGGTGAGATTAAGATGTGTGAACACAAAGTAAGCAGTCTCGCATATGCGAGTGACTTAGTTGTGATGGCAGATTCGATTGAAAGTTTGCAAAGTAATATTTCAGAGCTAGATCAGAAATGTAAGGACTATGGTATGAAGATTAGCATCTCCAAAACGAAAGTAATGTCAGTGGGAAAGAGGTATAAACGGATTGAGTGCCAAATAGGAGGGACAAAGTTAGAACAGGTGGACGGTTTCAAGTACTTAGGATGCATATTCTCACAGGATGGCAACATAGTGAAGGAACTGGAAGCGAGGTGTAGCAAAGCTAATGCAGTGAGCGCTCAGCTACGATCTACTCTCTTCTGCAAGGAGGAAGTCAGTACCAAGACTAAGTTATCTGTGCACCGTTCAATCTTTCGACCAACTTTGTTGTATCGGAGCGAAAGCTGGGTGGATTCAGGTTACCTTATCAACAAGGTTGAGGTTACGGATATGAAAGTAGCTAGGATGATTGCAGGTACTAGTATATGGGAACAATTGCAGGAGGGTGTCCACAATGAGGAAATCAAAGAAAACTGGGAATGAACTCTATAGATGTAGCAGTCAGGGCGAACAGGCTTAGATGGTGGGGTCATGTTACACGCACGGGAGAAGCAAGGTTACCCAAGAGACTCATGGGTTCAGCAGTAGAGGGTAGGAGGAGTCGGGGCAGACCAAGGAGAAGGCACCTGGATTCAGTTAAGAATGATTTTGAAGTAATAGGCTTAACATCAGAAGAGGCACCAATGTTAGCACTGAATAGAGGATCATGGAGGAACTGTATAGGGGGGGCTATGCTCCAGACTGAACGCTGAAAGGCATAATCAGTCTTAAATGATGATGATGATGATGAGAAAAAAACCTAAGTGCCACCGCCACTTTTCATCCTATAGCAAAAAAATCTGGTCCACTTCAGGCGTTGGCTCCTGACTAAACCTGCCCCAGAGAGCTGCCTATATACCAGGGGAAATATGGGAAATCAAGGTTAGGGCTATCCTTACAAACAAAACAAAATCTTCCTCTTGATGTTTTTTTTTTTTTTTTTTTTTTTTTTTTTTTTTTTTTTTTTTTTTTTTTTTTTTTTTTTTTTTGTGAAATTGATCAGAGGCCTTCTGCGCCCCGCTGGTAATATGTTGAGGTACGTCTTCTCGAAATTGATGTGTTCCGCTCAATTGTTCAGAAATGTTCATTGGTTCAAAGAGGAAACCTTCTTCTCTCCTGGCTTAACACATTCCAGCTGCGAGGCGGGTCGTGCAAAGCATTCCCAAGGAAGTTGTCTGTATTTTGGGTGACGGACAACGACATAATGACGGTCATTGAGGTATGTCCAAAAATCGAGTTCAGAGTCTACAGTTTGTCCAAATAGGTAGTGAATGGCATGTCCGCGAATGCAGTTCACAGCATTGGTCTTTGTCCGAGGATAATAGTCACGTTCCGGAAATAATAATGAAAGGGGAGTAATCCGATCCGGAATGTCCCGCGTTAGAAAAGCCACAATACGACGAATCAAGTGCCAAACCTCCGCCGCCGGTCCGCAAACAAACCGATGTTCGTCATTATCTTCCATCTGAGCCACCGAGGGCGCAGAGGATAGTGCGACTGCAGGGACTATCTCGCGGATGCCTCCCGCCAGACCCACATTCTCACCTTGTATGTCCACACACTACATTCGTAGTGTCCCACCCCAACACACTCATTACTCGTGGAAGACATTCTTACCAAGGCCCGTAAGAGTTCGGGTAATATGTGTGTATCCGCACAGAAGACGAAGGTTATGGCCGATATTGCCAGAACTATATACTTTATGGATATGGTGTCTGTTTTTTCAGACATGTCTTCCACGAGTAATGAGTGTGTTGGGTAGGGACACTACGAATGTAGTGTGTGGACATACAAGGTGAGGATGTCCCTGCAGTCGCGCCGTCTTGTGTGCTCTCGGTGGCTCAGATGGATGCCATGTAAGCAGGAGATCCCGGGTTCGAGTCCCGGTCGGGACACACATTTTCACCTGTCCCCATTGATATATATCAACGCCCGTCAGCAGCTGAAGGTATTAATATATAATTCTAATTTCGTTCTAGACGGTTGCAGGTCATCAATAGGTACTCCATGTAAACTTCCCTGTTTCTTCACTTCTGCAATTGCCAGCGAACTAGCAGTTGCAGCGTCAAGATAGCGCAGCGAAGCCAAACGTTGCAGTGTCTGGCGGTCGCGCCAGTTAGTCAGCATTTCCCCTCACACGTCTGCCCCCATCGTAAAGACCAATCTCGTCGTTTAAGTTTTTGTTCATCATTTTCGGCAGCTGTTTTTGGAGACTGCCGATGTGTGCTGTTTTTTCACATCGGAAATGTTATTCCATTTAACACCTTCGTCTCACAGTATAATCGGACTTCTTCTTTTGTGTCACATATACTCGCTTCCCCCCCCCCCCCCCCCCCATGAACCATGGACCTTGCCGTTGGTGGGGAGGCTTGCGTGCCTCAGCGATACAGATAGCCGTACCGTAGGTGCAACCACAACGGAGGGGTATCTGTTGAGAGGCCAGACAAACGTGTGGTTCCGGAAGAGGGGCAGCAGCCTTTTCAGTAGTTGCAAGGGCAACAGTCTGGATGATTGACTGATCTGGCCTTGTAACAATAACCAAAACGGCCTTGCTGTGCTGGTACTGCGAACGGCTGAAAGCAAGGGGAAACTACAGCCGTAATTCTTCCCGAGGGCATGCAGCTTTACTGTATGGCATGGAGAGCTGCATCAAACCAGTCTCAGGACTGAAGACCACAACAACAACAACATACTCGCTTCAAACAGTCAAAGAAAAAGACTGGTCGTGATCAAAGCTCAAAAAGTCGTCCAGACATTGCAAGTAAAGCTATGTTCTACTACTACAATTTCAAAACGAGAAGTTCAAATATTTACCGAAAATTGCGAAAAAAATATAATATAAAACAAAATATCGTCACTCCTTATGGCCAATCCGATATCGAAATATCGATATACAGCGGAATAAAATGACCCCGCCGTATATCGGTGCCTTTTGGAAAAATATCGATTCGATAATTTATCAGCGGCTGTAATGTGAAGCCGGTACTCAGCAAAGAAGGTGGAAGAAAAATATATAGAAGGGCTATACATTTGTTCTATAGTTGTATAAAATAGCTGTATGTGCTCGAAACAAAAATTGATAAGTGCTTTGTCCACGAAAGACGACAACCGTTGTGCGTGTTACTGCCTGGCAGACCGTGTTAGTCTCTCAGGAAGTTAATTCACTGCAAAGCGGGTTGCCACGTGCAGCCGGCTAACAAGTACAGGCCACGACATTCGCATCACCGATTTACTCCTAACTTTGTACACTTTCAGTAGTCAATTAGGAGAACATAATGTCCAAGTAGTGATGCGTACTATTCAGGCGATTTCGCGAAAATCGGAAGAGAAGTTTTACTCGTCCGTGATGTGCCGGTGCGTTGCGACCATGAGCACGAGGTGACGGCGTTGAGTTTCTCATTTGAAGAAAAAAAAAAAGGAAAGAAGAGGAAGGTCAAGTCTCCTGGCTTACGAGTGGAGGCTTGTAATCAGGTTTTTCCTTACAAGACGTCGTTTATCTGGTATGTGTAAATATGCGTAGAAAGCGCATAAAGTTTTCCTGGAAATGTTTGCGTGTCGTGATTTGAGAAATCCCTCATACTTGCTTGCGGGTAAAGTACGGGGAACTGCTTTACACCTGGACGCTTCGATCTGCAGCTTTCAAGAACGAGGGACAGACTTGGAAAGCCGAAGACAAAAATTGATAAGTAAAGTTGTAAGCAAACTTTATTCAATGATAGAGTCAGTTGCCGGTCGTAGTGGCCGAGCGGTTCTTGGCGCATCAGTCCGAAACCGCGATGCTACTACGGTCGCAGGTTTGAATCATGCCTCGGGCCTGGATGTGTGTGATGTCCTTAGGTTAGTTAGGTTTAAGTAGTTCTAAGTTCTAGGGGACTGATGACCTCAGCAGTTAAGTCCCATAGTGCTCAGAGCCATTTTTGATCGATGACCTTAACAGTTCTGTCCCATAGGAACTTACCACAAATTTCCAATGTCCTTCTCTGAAGACAGGAACACCACTCACAATAGAAATATATGAAATTATCTTTTTAAAATTCAGTGTTGATCGCACCACGTATGCTACAAGAACATGACCGGTTTCGGTCATATCACATGACCATCATCAGACCTGTAATTTAATTTAGAAAGCAACAGAACCCTTACTAGACTGACATTAAAATATGACGAAATGCTTATAAGGATAAAATACAATAAGACTTGTTATACTCGTGGTATTATCCGAAGATGGTAGGTGGAGCACTCTTCTCAGCTGCTGTCATGTCAACTGGAGCGACCAAGTGACGGGCATACCCTTAAATATGAAGGTGCTCCGGCTACCTCTTCTCCCTCCACCTCACGTCAATCAATCAGTGTAAAACGGGTTCACATAATCGTCAAAACGTAAAAACAAAGTACAGTAATAACATAAAAATAATTATGTATAAAATATCTCTTTAAAACCATCGGACCGCTTAAATATTGTATAAAATATCAGTTAAAATCTATAAAATAACTGTACAGACGATGTATAGTCAGTGTGCCCTCTGTGGGCTGTAGGGAAATGGTGGATGATCATTTCCGAAATGGCGCTTCAGCAACTGCTTAACTGGATTCGCAATGTGCAGAGGTGCGCCATTTTGCATAAAAATGGTCCCATCGACGCTGTTGGAAAGCTGGAATGACGTGGTTGCCCTAAAGACACTGATAGCGCTTACCAGTGACGGTACAGGGAAAAAGAATGGTACTATGATAAACGATGACGTAAGCCCGCACCACACAGAGACCTTTTCAGCATGAAGTGGTACTGGTTGGTTTGCGTGTGGATTTTCCGTTGCCGTTATTCGACAATTCTGTGTACTGACATATCCTGTATCATGAAAGTGGGCTTCGTTGTCCACAAAATCTTCCACGGTCGATCATTGTCCACTTCTGTGCGAGCAAGAAATTCTAAAGCAAACGTCTCTCTTGCTGGCAGGTCAACAGGAAGCAACTCGGGCACATGGGAAATTCTGAATGAATAGCAAGGAAGAATGTTTCGTAGGATTTTACGCGCCGTGCTCACGCGTACGCCCAACGTTCGGGCAGTTCTCCGTGCACCACACGTTTGCACTCCACCACTCGCCTCCTCCTGCACTGCTGTGGCTTCTGCAGAGCGACGTGTGCACAGCCATCATTCTTGTAATGCAGCTTTGCGAGCAGAGCGCGATCCTGCACTGAGACAGTCACGGCGAACGTTGCAGACGCGAAAGGAGGAAAAGCAGTGTACCCGGCGTGTTTATACCAACTTCACTGGGTCGTGCGCATGGCAGCTGTTTCCATTTACGTATTCTGACATTTACAACACCATCTATTGATCAAGTTTAACTTTAAAATGGCTATGAGCACTAAGGGACTTAACATCTGAGGTCATCAGTCCCCTAGAACCTAGAACTACTTAAACCTAACTAACCTAAGGACATCACACACATCGATGCCCGAGGCAGGATTCGAACCTGCGACCGTAGCGGTCGCGCGATTCCAGACTGAAGCGCCTAGAACCGCTCCCCCACAACGCCCAGCAAAAGTTTAATTTTAATTATAACCACCGTACACTACAACTCCCTACGTATCGCTCACACAGAGATCGTCAGGAGAAGATTAAAATAATTACTGCACGAACAGAAGCATTACAACAATTTTCCCACTCTCCATGGGTGAATGGAACGGAAAGAAACGCTAATAACTGGCGGAATGGGACGTGCCCTCTTCCATGCACCTCACTGTGGTTTGCAGAGTGTAGATGTAGATGAAAAAAAGAAAGCTTGTTGACGTTCTCAAAAATTTCTGTTTCTTCCCACACTTTGGATGCATAACGCAACATTTTCGTAAATATCGGTGCTGAAAATTGGCGATGTACAATAGAACGTGTTTTCAAAGCGTCTTCGCGAAAAGGAATTTCTCGTCCGTTGTCAATGAAATATAAAGAAGTTTGAATTCGCTTGATTAAGTTTTTAACTTGCATGTGGAAATAAAAGTGGAGTAATATATCTCTGGAACGGAAAGAAACGCTAATAACTGGTGGAATGTGGTGCTACAGAAGAATGCTGAAGATTAGATGGGTAGATCACATAACTAATGAGGAGGTATTGAATAGGATTGGGGAGAAGAGTTTGTGGCTAGAAGAAGGGGCCGGTTGGTAGGACATGTTCTGAGGCATCGAGGGACCACCAAATTAGTATTGGATGGCACCGTGGAGGGTAAAAATCGTAGAGGGAGACCAAGAGATGAATACACTAAGCAGATTCAGAAGGATGTAGGTTGCAGTAGGTACTGGGAGATGAAGGATAGAGTAGCATGGAGAGCTGCATCCAAACCAGTCTCAGGACTGAAGACCACAACAACAACATATCTCGTAAAAATACAGACCAGTAAACAGCCAAAGAACATTGGAAAGCCAATAAACGGTGCTGCAGATATGCATGAATTAATATGACAAGGGTGGAAACAAATATAAATTTAAAAAAAGGGGAGCAGGCTTCGATCCACCGATTACGAAGTTTGGAGTTCACCACGTGATCGCCGCCTTCCCAGGCTCACGGTCGAAAGGCACCGGTACGTCATCTACTTCTCTTGCGGTTTTCTCGAAATCGAGTAACTCGCACGACTCACTAAACTAAACTAAACTCCTCTCGAACAGGCCATGAAGGCTGAACGTTATCGACCGGCCGCCGTGTCGTCCTCCCCCCACAGGCGTCACTGTATGCGGATATGGAGGGGCATGTGGTCAGCACACCGCTCTCCCGACCGTATGTCAGTTTCCGAGACCGGAGCCGCTACTTCTCAGTCAAGTAGCTCCTCAGTTTGCCTCACAAGGGCTGAGTGCACCCCGCTTGCCAACAGAGCTCGGCAGACTGGATGGTCACCCATCCAAGTGCTAGCCCAGCCCGATAGCGCTTAACTTCGGTGATCGGACGGGAACTGGTGTTATCACAGCGCCGGCCGGTGTGGCCGAGCGGTTCTAGGCGCTTCAGTCTCATAGTGCTCAGAGCCACTTGAGCCATTTTGTTACGGCTGCGGCAAGGCCGTTCGCTCGTACGCCTCACTATTTGCACATTATGTCGTCCTAATGTACTACTAAAAATGTGGAAGGTTTGACGTAAATCCGTGAACCGAACGTCGTGCCCTCCCTTTGTGGGTTCAGTCCGTGAGTTGTGCCTAATGAGCGAACCGGACGACTGACCGGTCTCTGGTAGTTAGGGGACAGTGTGGAGATACACAGGCGATGCCAGCAACTACACCGCAGTGTTTGTGTTGGCTGTGTGCAGTGTAAGCGGCGCCCCAGTCGCCGTCTGCGCGATGACAGCCTGTTTACAGTCGCTCTGAGCTGCGGACGTCACCACAAAACGGCACTTGACGCGCAGAGTATTTACGTTCGCTTTAACAAACGACTGGTGACCTTAAGTACAGACTGCTCGACACTGGCGCTGACCCGTAGGGACAGTATCACACTACTGGCCATTAAAATTGCTACACCACGAAGATGATGTGCTACAGACGTGAAATTTAGCCGACAGAAAGAAGATGCTGCGATACGCAAATCATTAGCTGCTCGCGTTGGTCGAGATCCCATGACTGTTAGCAGAATATGGAATCGGTGGGTTCAGGAGGGTAATACGGAACGCCGTGCTGGATCCCAACGGCCTCGTATCACTAGCAGTCGAGATGACAGGCATCTTATCCGCACGGCTGTAACGGATCGTGCAGCCTCGTCTCGATCCCTGAGTCAACAGATGGGGACGATTGCAAGACAACAACCATCTGCACGAACAGTTCGACGACGTTTGCAGCAGCATGGACTATCAGCGCGGAGACTGTGGCTGCGGTTACCCTTGACGCTGCATCACAGACAGGAGCACCTGCGATGGTGTACTCAACGACGAACCTGGGTGCACGATTGGCAAAACGTCGTTTTTTCGGATGAATCCAGTTTCTGTTTAGAGCATCACGATGGTCGCATCCGTGTTTGGCGACATCGCGGTGAACGCACATTGGAAGCGTGTATTCGTCATCGCCATATTGGCGTATGACCTGGCGTGATGGCATGGGGTGTCATTGGTTACACGTCTCGGTCACCTCTTGTTCGCACTGACGGCACTTTGAACAGTGGACGTTACATTTCAGATGTGTTACGACCCGTGGCTCTACCATTCATTCGATCACTGCAAAACCCTACATTTCAGCAGGATAATGCACGACCGCATGTTGCAGGTCCTGTACGGGCCTTTCTGGATACAGAAAATGTTCGACTGCCGCCGTGGGCAGCACATTCTCCAGATCTCTCAGCAACTGAAAACGTCTGGTCAATGGTGGCCGAGCAACTGGCTCGTCACAATACGCCAGTCACTACTCTTGATGAACTGTGGTATCGTGTTAAAGCTGCATGGGCAGCTCTACCTGTACACGCCATCCGAGCTCTGTTTGACTCAATGCCCAGGCATATCAAGGCCGTTATTACGGCTAGAGGTGGTTGTTCTGGGTACTCATTTCTCAGAATCTAAGCACCCAAATTGCGTGAAAATGTAATCGTATGTCAGTTCTAGTATAATACATTTGTCCAATGAATACCCGTTTATCAACTGCATTTCTTCTTGCTGTAGCAATTTTAATGGCCAGTAGAGTATTATGCCCGGTGAGGGGGAGGGGAGGACATTCACCTGCGCTTCCATGGAATCTGTGATAGTAATTCAAAGTACTGTCGCATCTGTGGATTAAGTGACTGCCACAACGGACCACCTGCATCCCTTCGTGCTTGATTTCCTCCCCGACAGTGATGGCATTTTCCAGCAGTGTACCTGTCCATCTCACAAGACCAGATGCTGCTACTTCTTTTCTCGCGAACGTGCCTGTACAGCCATCTCAGCACTGCAAACGTTATACTAGAGTTTGTTCTGGCAACTCAAACTATACATTGTATTGTATTGTATGGAACTCTGGACCTAGAAACGACGGAGAGGCTTCGTCCCGCCGTAGCCCTCAGTGGTTCACAGCCCCACAAAAGGCTACAGCAGGCCACCCACCCCACCGCCGCCCCACACACAACCCAGGGCGGTTCGGCCTCCAGTGGACCGCCCTGGAAACGTCTCATACCAGACGAGTGTAGCCCCAAATGTTTCCATGGTAAAGTAATTATGGTGTACACGTACGTGGCCAACATAGTGGCCGGCAGGAGTAGCCGAGCGGTTCTAGGCGCTACAGTCCGGAACCGCGCGACCGCTACAGTCGCAGGTTCGAATCCTGCCTCGGGCAGGGATGTGTGTGATGTCCTTAGGTTTAAGTAGACCTCAGATGTTAAGTCCCGTAGTGCTCAGGGCCATTTGGACCAGACAGTAGTATTGCACTTTCAGAGTTGGATGGCGCAGCTTCGCCTCTGACAGGAGAAATAAAACCTACGAGAGCATATGCTTCTAACAGGTAGGAAGAAATCCCAGCCGGCCGTTGTGGCCGAGCGGTTCTAGGCGCTTCAGTCCGGAACCGCGTGACCGCTACGGTCGCAGGTTCGAAAACTGCCTCGGGCATCGATGTGTGTGATGTCCTTAAGCCATCGGCACACGGACCGTGCATCCGTACGTTGAGCGTTGACCGTGCCGAGTTTCTGACGTCACAGCATGGAATATCACGCTCGGGAGTCTTTCCGAACGTGCAGAGCGATATCTGGCTTGTCAGATATTCTGAGCGTGCGTCTGAGCGTTGACCAATGAGATGGCACAACGCCACCTACGTCACACGCACGCCGTCTCTCTCTTCAGTACAGAGTTGTGAGGCGCCATATTGGCATTCATTTCAAGCCTGTACGTGTATATGCCGTTTCTGAGCACCAGAAAATTGAGAATCACTGGAAAACCCGTTGTTAACTGTGTGATTCGTTCCAATAAAATAATGAGAAACATCATATTCGTGGCAAAAGAATTATTGTAACTTGCATGTTATGAGAGTAGGCTATTTGAAGGCAACGACACACTGAAGATTCATCCAAAACGCATTGTTCTTGGTACAATGTGTTATAATTACGTTTCAGTTAGTAAAAAAATCTACGATTAAAATTTTTAGCAAGAGGCAAGATACTATAATTAGATACAGAAGATGTGATGTTGGTTTAGCGTAATGAATAGCGTCACTGTATAAATAATGAGGTTTTCTTGTTGGGGCAGTGGTTTGCGTCCTGACACAACAATTTTTTTTCTAACATTCGCGTTTTTATTAGGTTCTGATACTTTATTATTCGTTTAATATAAGTATGTTTGATTTTATGTAAACACAAGTTCACCTTTTTTTGAGGGGTGACTTTGTGCGATTGGCTAAATCTAAAGGACAGCTTACGCTACTTGTATAAAGATATTTTGCTCCTTCCTCTTTTGCGCTTCGTAATTCACATGTTGCAAAGAGTCTGCTACTGGGTAGGAACAGTGATCAAGTAAAACTGACCTTGCGGTTTTTCTAAAATGTGGGAATGATGAAATAATGTTCATCTTATGCGCAGAAGTATTCCATTTTTGTAACGCAGTGTTTTTAATGGGACTTTTATAAGCCTGTGTCCTTATTGATTGGACATGCTACTTTCCTTTTCGTGGACGATGGAGGAATGTGCGTTTTAATAGAGCTAGAGCTAGCGTGGGAATTGTATGCGCGCCCGTTAGGTAAACAGTGTCATTAACGAACTAGAAACATCCCTCAATCTTCCGCTGGAGTGCGCTGCGATCGCGTATACCACGTTGGGGCCCACGTACCGTGTCCACAAGTCGCATCGGTCGTGAGCGTTCAGCAGCACGTTGAACTTGGCACGCTCAACGTCAACATTTAACGTTGGGCAGCACGCTCCGTGTGGCGAGGGCTTAAGCGACAGAAGCGGCCGACAGGGAGCGACGTCTGGCTACGCGACACTCGACCAACAAACAGCAGCATCGGGCGAAAAGCTCGGCCACCCTGGGTGCGAGCGGCCATCTCCCGCTATACAGGCTGGTCCATTGATCGTGACCGGGCCAAATATCTCACGAAATAAGCGTCAAACTAAAAAAACTACAAAGAACGAAACCAGATGACGTTATGGTTGGCCCGCTAGATGGCGCTGCCATAGGTCAAACGGATATCAACTGCGTTTTTAAAAATTTTTTTTTTAGATAGGAACCCCCATTTTTATTACATATTCGTGTAGTACGTAAAGAAATATGATGTTTTAGTTGGACCACTTTTTTCGCTGTAGTAGCCACAAACGTATAAGTACGTGGTATCACGTAACATTCCGCCAGTGCGGACGATATTTGCTTCCTGATACATTACCCGTGTTAAAATGGACCGTTTACCAATTGTGGAAAAGGTCGATATCGTGTTGATGTACGACTATTGTGATCAAAATGCCCAACGGGCGTGTGCTATGTATGCTGCTCGCTATCCTGGACGACATCATCCAAGTGTACGGACCGTTCGCCGGATAGTTACGTTATTTAAGGAAACAGCAAGTGTTCAGCCACATGTGAAACGTCAGCCACGACCTGCAACAAATGATGATGCCCAAGTAGGTGTTTTAGCTGCTGTCGCGGTTAATCCGCACATCAGCAGCTGACAATTTGCGCGAGAATCGGGAATGTCAAAAACGTCGGTGTTGAGAATGCCCGTGTTCGATTCCCGGCTGAGTAGGGGATTGTTGTCTTTATCATCATTTCATCCCCATCCGGCGCGCAGGTCGCCCAATGTGGCGTCGATTGTAAGAAGACCTCCACCAAGCCCCCCCCCCCCCCCCCCCCGGCCAATGACGCCAAACGATCATTTCCATTTACCTTATGAATGCAGGAATATTCTCGCTAAGTTTGGAAAGGTTGTAGTATGGGAAGGTTTTCCTATGACTTCTAGCGGATTGCTAAACAAAAGCCTCTCTCCCATGGCTTTCAAAATGATGGATGTACGAGCAATAACTTACAGAAAAACCAATGGTAAGACTTACTGTGGTGTTAAAACGACGTATTTCGCTTTATCAGAAGTATCATTCGAGGGCATTCCTTCGTTCAAAGCCGTGGAAAGTGCTGTGATTATTCCCAAGATAGCCGGCCGGAGTGGCCGAGCGGTTCTAGGCGCTACAGTCTGGAACCACGCTGCCGCTACGGTCGCAGGTTCGAATCCTGCCTCAGGCATGGGTGTGTGTGATGTCCTTAGGTTAGCTAGGTTTAAGTAGTTCTAGGGGACTGATGACCTCAGCAGTTAAGTCCCATAGTGCTCAGAGCCATTTGAATTTTTTTGCCAACATAGTGTAACTGAGGCAGCATGAGGGTAAACAGCCCCCCATTCGCCGAGGCAGATGGAAAAACCGACACTAATCCGTGGGGCCGATTCGTGCTCGGGACCGGCACGCCTTCCCGCTCGGGAAGCAGCGCGGCAGACCGCGCGGCTAGGCGGGCGGCCAAACTATACACTAGCTTAACTCACACTCTGGTACCGAGTTGTACAAAACAAATTTTTCGTCGACAGTATAATGAAACCAGCGAACAAGACGAAAATGTAACACTCGGTACACAGAAGTAGTAAGCAATAAAGATCCTACCCGTTGATACACGTACACCTGTACTGAGACACGTACGTAGAGGAGATGCGTAGTGACATGCATTTGTAGGCCGAGCGTTCTGTACCCTGCTGATTGTCGCTTGGGAATACAGTCAGCTAGCTGTGCTTCGATTATCTTCTTATGTTTTTGGGACACAGCCGTGTAAAATGATGTCTGAATGCCCTCTGACTGTACAATTTCTTTTGTCGTTATTCCATTATATAACTGATGGTTCTCCATGTTCGCAACTGCGAACACCAGGTGTAGAAGCATGAAAACGGAATTTGTTTGCAATAATTACACATCTGTTGTTTGAAACTGATAAACAATATTTTATTCAAAATAACCTCGATTGCTGTGTATGCATTTCTCCCACCTCTCCGGCAGCCGATCAATGCCACCCCAAAAAGCCAGTTTTTCTTTTGAAACGAGCCATTTTCGTACATTTTCGTATCAACAGAAGCGATGAATATATTGCTTCCCCCTTCTTATACCTTTCGAGGAGATCACGAATGTAAAATTAGAGAGATTCGAGCGCGCACGGAGGCTTTCCGGCAGTCGTTCTTCCCGCGAACCATACGCGACTGGAACAGGAAAGGGAGGCAATGACAGTGGAACGTCAAGTTCCCTCCGCCAGCAACCGTTGGGTGCCTTGCGGTGTATCAATGTAGATGTAGATGTAGATGTAGATGTCATTCCGGGATACAGTCGGTGTACAGCGCCAAATTTGCACCTGGCGGCCAAAATTGGAACTAATTTTTTTCCAACTTAAATCGCTTCCGCATTAACACATTAGCATATCTACGTAGTTTCGCCACTATACGACAATTACAGCCCACACTGGACCTCTGTGGGTAGCTCCATCTTACAAGGGGAGGCCGCCAATTGTGAAATTCAGATTCGATTCATACTGCGCATAATGAAAGCTCATGGCCAGAGGTGTAATGTGGCAAAGTACCAAGATGCACTTCTCAGCCGTTGTCGAGAAAATCGACAGTTAAAAGAAACCGTTGCGGTGAAATACTCTCTACGATTAGTAATATTCTACAGCGTGGTGGTGCAGCGGTAAGCGCTCGGGTTTGTAATTCGTAGATCACCGGATCGAATCTCGCGCCATGCAATATTTTTTTTTATTATTATTAGGTTTTTGCAAAAAACTAATAATAAAAAAATATTGCATGGCCTGAGATTCGATCCGGCGATCTACGGCTTACGAACCCCAGCGCTTACCGCTGCGCCACGACGCTGTAGTAAATTATTAATCTTAGAGAGTATTTCACCGCAACGGTTTCTTTTAACTGTCGATTTTATCGACAACGGCTGAGAAGTGCATCTTGGTGCTTTGCCACATTACACCTCTGGCCATGAGCTTTTATTATGCGCAGTATGAATCGAATCTGCATTTCACAATTAGCGGCCTCCCCTTGTTAGCTATGAATAGCTTCGTTCATGGGCACGAGTCAACATCACCATTTCTAGACTACGTAAAGCGCCCAGAAGTGAGCACTGTATATCTGTGACGGTGTGTACGGGCGTGCAGACGGTCGCCCTGTGGAGACAAATCACCTGCCTCGCCACAGATGGTCGGCTGCGAGTGAAAGTTGATCCACCGGTTGCGGGCTGCATCGCGTTCACCTTGAGCGCAGTCTCCAGACTCCAGCCTTCCAGCTTTCCATGCCGCCGGCGTGTCCGACACTCCGGATAAGGCAATGCGCGAACTCTGCCGGGCGGGCTGTTGGCGCACGTTGCCTGAGAAATTTGCTTTAAGCGACCCGTGGTCTCCGGTGGCTTGTTACATAGAAGTTCCACTCCCTTAGAGTTATTACCTCCATCTATCTTTGAATTTGCATTGCAGTGAAAACAGTTGCACAATAGAGCTAATATGGGCGCTTCTCGCCGGGTTTCTTGTCTGGAAACGAACTTGTAGCATTGAGTGACGGTCCCAGCTGTCGACAACAGTAATGGCCGCTTTACTCTACGCCCTCAATCTTGCTGCTCGCTTCTGCCTTTAGTTTCTTCTTTCCGCCAGTGTTAGTTGTACGTTGACGCCGAAACACAACAGCGAGATATGTTCAAGGAAAAAAAAATGGTTGAAATGGCTTTGAGCACTATGGGACTTAACCTCTGAGGTCATTAGTCCCCTAGAACTTAGAACTACTTAAACCTAACTATCCTAAGAACATCACACACATCCATGCCCGAGGCAGGATTCGAACCTGCGACCGTCGCGGTCTTGCAGTTCTAGACTGAAGCGCCTAGAACCGCTCGGCCACAACGGCCGGCAGTAATGATATTTCGGGAATACATTTGTCTAGGTAAGATATATAGGTGACTAAGATTCCGAGATCACAGGTTAATCATTGTGAGCGTGAGATACTTGGACATTAGTAACTGGTGTAACTGCCAGAATAGTGAATGCAAGCTTGCAAACCTGCACGTGCTGTGGCGTAGAGTTGCCGGATGCCTGTTCGTGGCATGGAGTTTCATGCCTGTTCTACATGCTCGGTCAATACAGGGACGGCTGATGCTGGTGATGGATGACGCTGGAGCTGTCATTCGATGATGTCACACATGTGATCGATTGCAGACAGATGCGATGATCGAGCAGGCCAAGGCAACATGTCGACCGGAATGAGATTTTCACTCTGCAGCGGAGTGTGCGCTGGTATGAAACTTCCTGGCAGATTAAAACTGTGTGCCAGACCGAGACTCGAAGTCGGGACCTTTGCTGTGAGGACGGGGCGTGAGTCGTGCTTGGGTCCGGTGAATGGCAAAGGTCCCGAGTTCAAGTCTCGGTCTGGCATACAGTTTTAATCTGCCAGGAAGTTTCAGTAACATGTCGACTCTCTGTAGGGGATGTCGGGTAGGAACAGCAGTATGTGAGCGAGCGTTGTCCTGTTGGAAAACAGCCCCTGGAATGCTCTTCACGAATGGGTGCTGATCAGGTCAAATCGCTTGACTGACATACAAAAACTGCAGTCACGGTGCGTGTGACAACCGCCAGAGTGCTCCTGCTGTCATAGGAAATCGCACACCATACCGTAACTCCAGGTGTAGGTCCAGTGTGTCCTCAACCGGGCTTTTATAACAAACATTCGGCGATCACTGTCACGGTGGCAGATCCAGCTTTCACCTGCAAACGCTAGTGAGCTCTAACTCGAGACCACTGAAGTAGCAGAGCGTTGTGGTTTGAGGTCAGCGGGATCAAGGCTACAGGCTGTCTGGCTCGTAGCTGTTCTTCAAGTGACAGTTCGTTCCGTCACTGCAGCAGATGCCGAAGCGATGGTTTTCTCTTTAGGTAGTGCCACTTGGGCCGGCCGCTGTGGCCGAGCGATAGAACTTGCCCCCCTTCTAACAGCCGTGTACCGCAAGTCCCTAGAGGAACGGAAGGTTCCAAATGATTGGAAAAGAGCACAGGTAGTCCCAGTCTTCAAGAAGGGTCGTCGAGCAGATGCGCAAAACTATAGACCTATATCTCTGACGTCGATCTGTTGTAGAATTTTAGAACATGTTTTTTGCTCGCGTATCATGTCGTTTCTGGAAACCCAGAATCTACTATGTAGGAATCAACAGCAATCGTGTGAGACCCAACTCGCTTTATTTCTTCATGAGACCCAGAAAATATTAGATACAGGCTCCCAGGTAGATGCTATTTTCCTTGACTACCGGAAGGCGTTCGATACAGTTCCGCACTGTCGCCTGATAAACAAAGTAAGAGCCTACGGAATATCAGAGCAGCTGTGTGGCTGCATTGAAGAGTTTTTAGCAAACAGAACACAGCATGTTGTTATCAACGGACAGACGTCTACAGACGTTAAAGTAACCTCTGGCATGCCACAGGGGAGTATTATGGGACCATTGCTTTTCACAATATATATAAATGACCTAGTAGATAGTGTAGGAAGTTCCATGCGGCTTTTCGCAGATGATGCTGTAGTATACAGAGAAGTTGCAGCATTAGAAAATTGTAGCGAAATGCAGAAAGATCTGCAGCGGATAGGCACTTGGTGCAGGGAGTGGCAACTGACCCTTAACATAGACAAATGTAATGTATTACGAATACATAGAAAGAAGGATCCTTTATTGTATGATTATATGATAGCGGAACAAACACTGGTAGCAGTTACTTCTGTAAAATATCTGGGAGTATGCGTGCGGAACGATTTGAAGTGGAATGATCATATAAAATTAATTGTTGGTAAGGCGGGTACCAGGTTGAGATTCATTGGGAGAGTGCTTAGAAAATGTAGTCCATCAACAAAGGAGATGGCTTACAAAACACTCGTTCGACCTATACTTGAGTATTACTCGTCAGTGTGGGATCCGTACCAGGTCAGGTTGTCAGAGGAGATAGAGAAGATCCAAAGAAGAGCGGCGCGTTTCGTCACAGGGTTATTTGGTAACCGTGATAGCGTTACGGAAATGTTTAATAAACTCGAGTGGCAGACTCTGCAAGAGAGGCGCTCTGCATCGCGGTGTAGATTGCTCGCCAGGTTTCGAGAGGGTGCGTTTCTGGATGAGGTATCGAATATATTGCTTCCCCCTACTTATACCTCCCGAGGAGATCGCGAATGTAAAATTAGAGAGATTGGAGCGCGCACGGAGGCTTTCAGACAGTCGTTCTTCCCGCGAACCATACGCGACTGGAACAGGAAATGGAGGTAATGACAGTGGCACGTAAAGTGCCCTCCGCCACACGCCGTTGGGTGGCTTGCGGAGTATAAATGTAGATGTAGATGTAGGCGCTTCAGTCTGGAACCGGACGACGGCTACGGTCGCAGGTTCGAATCCTGCCTCGGGCACGGATATGCGTGATGTCCTTAGGTCAGTTAGGTTTAAGTAGTTCTAAGTTCTAGGGGACTGATGACCTCAGCAGTTAAGTCCTATAGTGCTGAGAGCCATTTTGTAAATGACAGGTAAATAAATACACTCAAGAGCCAAAGAACCTGGTATACCTGACTAATATCGTGTCGGACCCCCGCGACTGCACAGAAATGCCTCAACACGACGTGGCATGAACTCGACTAATGCCTGAAGTAGTGCTGGGAGGAACTGACAACATGGATCCTGTTTTGAGTAACAACGACTGAATATGTCCAATGTAAAATTAGCTAACGCTCATGACCGTTAAATCGTCTACTTAAAGGAAACCCGATTTGCATCCTCATAGACACCATCTTCCATACGTAGAAACACGCCTACCAACTTTCGTTAATGTCGTACAACTCCTTCTTGGTGTTGCGATGTTTCTTCCGTCAGTGTAGTTGAAGCAGGTACAGCGAGTTGGCTGCCACTGCATGCGTGACTCGCGCCCGGAAGTGTGGCGCCGCGCCGTTGGCAGCCGTGGCGACCGCCTAACGGGGGATCCCCGCTGGGCGGCCAGGCCAACGGCCCCCCAGGCGAGTGTCTCGCCGGACCACCTCAGCCGGTGGCCGCGGTAATTAGGAAGTCGCCGGTTACAGGCGGGCGCGCGCCTCTGTCTTCAGGGTCCTGCCGGCGACACTCCACTGTAGTAGTGGGGGAGGGGGCTGCACTGAGCCCAGCCGTGCCTGCAGTCTGCACGTGCACTCCACCGCCGACCGCGGAGCGTAGTCTGAACACTGAAGTGAATGGGTCAACTCATACCTAGGCGTCACAGTTTGTAGCGATACGAAAATGGGACTGTCTCACGAACCTAGTCGTAGGCATGAGGCAGGTGACCGGTTCAGTCACAAGGTATCGGAGAAAATACAGTAAGCATGCGAAGGAGATCACTTATACGAACTATGTACATCCGTAATCATACACCGCAGGTCACCAAAAGGTGCACGCCCTAGGATACCTTGTACCACACTTACAAGGGGAAGGCCTCAGACACGGCCAACCGATTCGGCTCAGATTTGGTAGGTCGTTTGTGTACAACCTAAAACAAAGGAATCTAAGATATTTTGGGTCAACACCCCCGCGTTTTTGAGAAAATCACCCCTAAAGATTATGACGAGCGATCGACTCAAAATTGGCGGGATCGATAGACAATTGTAAATAGAGCATTTTTCATCACCACGTATGGGGTCCGAAAACGCATACTTTTCCAGAAATCTAGGTAAGAAACTTTTACAACTGCCGCGTCTGTACCCACACGGTTAACGCCTGTCGCCGACAGCGCCATGGCCAAGGTAACTGGCTGGGAATCGGAAAACCCGGGTTCCAATCTCGAAGAAACCTAGCGGGTGTTATTCTTCTCGTTTGATTTTTCCATATCTCTATTGATAGGGTTCAAAAAAATGGTTCAAATAGCTCTGAGCACTATGGGACTTAACATCAATGGTCATCAGGCCCCTAGAACTTGGAACTACTTAAACCTAACTAACCTAAGGACATCACACAACACCCAGTCATCACGAGGCAGAGAAAATCCCTGACCCCTCCGGGAATCGAACCCGGGAATCCGGGCGTGGGAAGCGAGAACGCTACCGCACGACCACGGGCTGCGGACTATTAAATGGGATAGGAGAGTTAACAAGGTAAGCAAATCAATAAGGAATGATAATAATAAGGTAGGCAAACTAATTTCCCAAACGCCGTGAGTTAGTAAAGTATTAAACTTTCAAGGCTTGTCACATGAAAACAACTCCGAGTAAGAGTGCTGCGACTTCCTCACGAGGGATCACAGATAGCCGACCGTGCGACGCTTGTTTACAGCCAGGCACGGGACAGAACGCACGCGGGCAGAGTTAAGTTGTCCCTGTTGCCTCTTCGTCGCATCACAGGGAAGGAACAGTGTAGCTGTCGAAAGATTGCATTCATTAGATGCTCTTGGTACCGTGAGTATATTTGTTTCGAATGTTTATATGGCAAGTACCATCCATCTAGTTGTTCGAAGAAAAGTGAGGACACGTAACAGTGACTGGAAGAGCCATTGTAAAGTGACCTGGAGTAACATTTTAGTTGTTTACTATCCCAAGAGGTTTGAGAAATTTATTTGTCTACCTTATTGTCATTCCTTGTTGATTTACTTACCTTATTAACACTCCTATCCCTATCAATTGAGATATGGAAAAATACAAACCAAAAGAATAACATCCACTACGTTTCTTCGAGATTCACAGCGTTGGTCGTTGCGCTATCGGTGCTGTCGGCGAAAAGCGTTGACCATGTGGGAACAGAAGCGGCAGTTGTAAAAGTTTCTTACCTCGATTTCTGGAAAAGTATGCGTTTTCGGACCCCATACCTGGTGATGAAAAATGCTCTATTTACAATTATCTATCGATCCCGCCAACTTTGAGTCGATCGCTCGTCATAATCTTTAGGGGTGATTTTCTCAAAAACGCAGGGGTGTTGACCCAAAATATCTTAGATTCCTTTGTTTTAGGTTGTACACAAGCGACCTACCAAATCTGAGCCGAATCGGTTGGCCATGTCTGAGGCCTTCACCTTTTTAGTAATACCTTCCCGTTCCACTCGCCAGCCGGCCTGTGTGGCCGAGCGCTTCTAGGCGCTTCAGTCGGGAACCGCGCGACCGCTACGGTCGCAGGCTCGAATCCTGTCTGGGGCGTGGATGTGTGTGTTGTCCTTAGGTAAGTTAGGTTTAATTAGTTGTAAATTCTAGGCGACTGAGGACCTCAGAAGTTAAGTCGCATAGTGCTCAGAGCCATTTGAACCAGGTAATGCTGCAGTGTAGACAATTAATCCATGCGCGGCAAGAAAACGTTCCGTATTAAATCCATGGATCACTAGCAAATTACGAAACACTAATACATCCAGTCATTGAACACTGTCACGAACAATGTATCGCGACTGCTACGGTCACAGGTTCGAATCCTGTCTCGGGCATGGATGTGTGTGATGTCCTTAGGTTAGTTAGGTTTAAGTAGTTCTAAGTTCTAGGGGACTGATGACCACAGATGTTAAGTCCCATAGTGCTCAGAGCCATTTGAACCATTTTTGAACAATGTACCGAGCAGTGAACTAAACGAGATCAGAGAACATATACGTGTATAAGAAGTGTCAACGGAAGAGGGAGGTTGAGACAGAGGGAATGTGCGAATGACATGCAGATATGAAAGGACGGTGGTGGAAGAGACAAACTCTGCGTGATCAGTGAAGCGTGTCGTCTGTTAATAAGACCACTTTGGACTGCGATTTAGTTTTAATATAAATACATTAGTTAGTAGTAATAAGTGTGATGACTCGATGTTTTTGGTGAGCTGCTAAACAACTGGACAATTTATTACATACGACTGAAGCATAGACTATTTTCCCATTCAGCGCTGGCAAAACTCCAAGATGTACCGAGGTTGTCGCAAACCGGAACTACCCAGAGAAATTTACACTAGGACTAACACAGTACATTTATCTCCTCTTTTTGTTTCATTACTTTCGTCTGATTTTCTTCCCGACTACTTGCGTTTTCTTTGTGTATATCCTTTTTATTAAGTCTGCTTGGGTGTTTGTTAATTTGGGAAGTGGACCATACAGCGGGGTCATCGGTCAGATCGCATTAAGGAAGAATGGGAAAGTCGACTGTGTCCTTTCAAAGAAACCATTACGGCTCTTGCCTGAAGCTGAAATTTTTTACGATTAGCAAATTTCGTACATTCGTCACATGTTTCAAAACATCCTTTGCATATACATAAAACATTTGGTAGTTTACCAACTGAACAGTTTTCTTCTTCAAAACTCGCGTTATTGTCAAAGTAGGTCAGTGACACCTGAATATTAAATCTCTTTAAAGTCAGTACCGCCATTAGATTTCTTTTTTTATTTGGAGTGTTACATTTAAATGATCATGACTTCGGCTGTACAATACCATTATCAAGTGTTTTAATGTTATACATTGCCTAAGATGGCATACTGTTGTTTATTTAAATACGACAGTATGCCATCTTAGGCAATGTATAACATTAAAACACTTGATAATGGCACTGTAAAGCCGAAATCATGATCGTGTAAATGTAACACTCCAAATTAAAAAAAAGTCTAATGGCGGTACTGACTTTAAAGAAATATATTATGAGTGTGGCCCCACATTGTGAAAACAATATTGAATATTAAATGCCTGTTTTTTTACATTAAAGTTATGAAACAACTCCAGAGGACGCTTCGTACCCATGAATTCTCCGTGAGCCGTCGTAATCTTCATATTCGTCACCACTTGCAGACCGTATGTCATTGTAGAAACTTGCTACATTCTTAGGAATAGTAAGGAAACTTAGCCGAGCGCTCTAAGGCGTTGCAGTCATGGACTGCGCGGCTGGTCCCGGCGGCGGTTCGAGTCCTCCCTAGGGCGTGGATGTGTGTGTTTGTCCTTAGGATAATTTAGGTTAAGTTGTGTGTAAGCTTAGGGACTGATGACCTTAGCAGTTAAGTCCCATAAGATTTCACACACATTTGAATGTTTTTTTGAGTAAGGAAACGCAACAGCTTCATTACATCGTTCCTCTTTTCTGAAATCGTGTGGTTTATCTTGGGAATGGTTCAAGTGGCTCTGAGCACTATGCGACTTATCTGCTGAGGTCATCAGTCCCCTAGAACTTAGAACTACTTAAACCTAACTAACGTAAGGACATGACACACATCCATGCCTGAGGCAGGATTCGAACCTGCGACCGTAGCGGCAGTGCGGTTCCAGACTTAGCGCCTAGAACCGCTCGGCCACTCCGGCCGGCTATCTTGGGAATAATCACAACAGTTTCCACGGCTTTGAACCAAGGAATGCCCTCGAATCATACTTCTGATAGAGCGAAATACGTCGTTTTAACAGCACAGTAAGTCGTACCATTGGTTTTTCTGTAAGTTATTGCTCGTACATCCATCGTTTTGAAAGCCATGGGAGAGAGGCTTTTCTTTAGCAATCCGCTTGAAGTCATAGGAAAACCACTCTTCTTCCCGTAGCAGAACCTTTCCAAACTTCGCTAGGATATTCCTGCATTCATAAGGTAAATGGAAATGAGCGTTTGGTGTCATTGGCCGGGAGGCCCCTTGCCGGGCAGGTCCGGCCGCCTTGGTGCAGGTCTTATTAACATTCGACGCCACATTTGTCGACCTGCGCGCCGTATGGGGATGAAATGATAAGACAACACAACACCCAGTCACTGAACGGAGACCCAGCCGGGAATCGAACCCGGGCCCGTAGCATTCTCAACACCGTCGTTTTTGAGATTCTCGATTCTCGCGCAAATTGTCCGCTGCTGATGTGCGGATTAACCGCGACAGCAGCTAAAACACCTACTTGGTCATCATCATTTGTTGCAGGTCGTGGCTGACATTTCACATGTGGCTGAACATTTCCTGTTTCCTTAAATAACGTAACTATCCGGCGTACGGTCCGGTCACTTGGATGATGTCGTCCAGGATACCGAGCAGCATACATAGCACACGCCCGTTCGCCATTTTGATCACAATAGCCATACACCAACACGATATCGACCTTTTCCGCAATTGGTAAACGGTCCATTTTAACACGGGTAATGTATCACGAAGCAAATACCGTCCGCACTGGAGGAATGTTACGTGATACCACGTACTTACACGTTTGCGACTATTAGAGTGCCCTATCACAAAGCGAAAAAAGTGGTCCAAGTAAAACATTGATATTTCTTTACGTACTATATGAATATGTAATAAAAAATGGGGGTTCCTATTTTAATAAACGCAGTTGGTATCCGTTTGACCTATGGCAGCGCCATCTAGTGGGCCAATCATAGCGCAATCTGTTGTTTGTAGTTTTTTTCGTTTGACCCTTATTTCGTGAGATATTTGGCCCGGTCACGATCAATGGACCAGCCTGTATAGTGGGAGATGGTCGTTCGCACCCAGGATGGCCGAGCTTTTCGCCCGATGCTGCTGCTTGTAGGTCGAGTGTCGCTCCCTGTCGGCCGCTTCTGTCTCTTAAAGTTAAGGCCGGTTCCCACTAGGGCTGCCGCGCGTCAAAACGGCGCGTCAGCGGCGTGGTTGCCATGGAAATGGCGTCAGCGGCAAGGCGCGGCGGGCTCTGCGTCGCGGTTTGACCATGTCGAACCGCTTCCGCTGCCGCGTGCCGCGCTCCAGGTGCGCGCCGCCAATCACAGAACGCGCTGAGCGTGACGTCAGGTACGGACTCCCGGGCCACACGAACTTTCGCCGAACCGCTGGCGCGGACGCGGCGCCAGCTATGAAATACTTATCATCCGATTCCAAGGAAACTATTCGGTAGAAAAATTTGATTCTTGGGCATGTTACAGCCTGATATCTTCTCTCGATAAAGGACCGAATTTCTTTTCGTTATTCGTCGTGGTTACTTGCTGTATCGCATTTACGTAAACCTTTACACGAAATTTTAATGAGTGTGCAGAGGTAAAAACGCATTGCGTGGACTTTGCGTACAGTTCATTTTAGGTAATACATTATTGCGTATGAAATTTAGTCAACATATCGAAATTGTTTTTAAAGCTGAGAGCAGATCGATAGCTATCACCGTTCTCGAGATATTGTCTGATATGTCGGCGGACGGGCTATGCTGTGACCGGGCGCGGGTTGCTCGGCGACGCGACTGGTACTTCGTCCTGCTCGTCGTAAACCATGTGGTTGTATCAACCGCAAATTTCGTAAACGGTTCAAGAAATCGAAATGTTTTTTTCAGAAGGGATAGATGAATTTTTTTAAATGGCATTAATAGCATGTCGAATGAGAAGTTAAACCGAAACTAATTTGCTGGTATGTCATAAGATGTAATTTACTAAATATGTAGAGCTATTGATTATTTCCTTTCTTTTTTCTTTATCCAGTGTACTTTACTGATTCAAGACGCGTTTCGCCTTTTACTTTAAGGCATCTTCGGTGGAATCTAGAATGATTCAGTTTTGTTTTGATATGTGATACTTGGAGATTATAAAACAGTTCACATCTTTTTTTACGTGAATGACTGATTACTTTCAGTGAATCGAATTTTTGGCGGACATATACGTTTCCCCTCACCTGGTCACATGCTGGAGGTTGAACTAAAACTTAGATTATGGAACATTAGCACATTTTCATGTTCGCTCATTTTTCTTCTGTCACTAGCAGTAGACGTTTTACTGAAAACTCTGATTTGACGTCGTAACTACAGTGTGTTCACCTCATGTCCCTTCCTGTCTGGTTTGTTTATGTACATGTTGCCAAACTGCAGAATTATATGCTGAAAACTAATGTTTGTTTATTTTCGTTCTCCTTATATCTGTATGTGTGTGTGGCTAGCCGGTGATAGTTATAGAAAGTTGAAAGTGAATCCAGTAGTTCTCAGACAGTGGTTGAAAGATTTGGTGTTCAGCTGATTTCAGTTTTGGTTTAAATGTTTTGTGGAGGAGTGCATGGAAGAGTAAATTCACTGCTTACATTAACAGATAAAATAGTAGAATAGTAATTCAACAGATGATTATTATCAGAATAGTATCAACCAACCCCTTTGTCCTCACTCTTTGACGCCCCATAATACGTCCTGTCAACTAACCCCTATTGTTGTCAAAGTTGTGCCATAATTTCCTCTTCCTCCTCTATTTAATTCCGTACCTCTTCTTTAGTCACACGATCCTCGTATCTAATGTTCAGCATTCTTATGAATCACCACATTTTGAAAGCGTCTATTGTCTTTTTGACAGAACTGTTCATCATCCACGTTTCACTTACGTACAAGGCTGCACTCCACACAAATACCTTTGTAAAATAGTATCCAACCATTAGAATTTATATTCGGCATGAACAAATTTTCTTTTTCAGAACGCTTTTCTTGCTATTGACAGTCTTCAGTCAGGTTTGCCTCTGCATCAGGAAATGCCTTACAATTTAAAATCTGGTTTCGAAAACTGTTCGAAATATATATTATTCTTTCGTGATTCTTAAGCAAGGTGCTGGCGATGATTACATTATGCTCTGTGGGAAATTCTATCAGGTGGCTTCCACTTTCATCCCTTCCCCCTAGCCTTTGTGTTCTTACTGTTTCGTGTACCTGCTACCGTATCACATTTTAAATTTTTGTCTCGCTTAACTATCTGAATAATTTCTTTTGTCGTACATTGTTTCAATGTGTTAGGAGATAGTGAACAATCGTGAACGGTAGTCATGAAATCTGTTCATGGTGAAATGAGAAAACATGAATAATGAAATATGTGAAAGAGCACATTGTACAGAATATGAAAAATTGGTATGTCTTCACCCAACTTCGTCTTTCCTTCATGTAGGTGTAAGATATAGTTAATCAAACGCACCGCGGGTTTCGGTGGGTCCCACCCCGTACCTCAGTGGCTGTCCATCATTGGCTACCGCTAACGTCTGCCGCTTCCAGATGGGAACGCCAATTCCGCGAGCCGCCGCGTCAACGCGGAAAACGCTTGCCGCTGCCGTTGCCGCACGCCGCGCTGCCGCGCTCTAGTGGGAACCGGCCTTTACGTTGTGCAAGACGCGACAGTTGGCTGCGACTGCGACGCTGCCCCCTCCTCTTTTCCCACCCTGGCAGACGGCGACGCGGCCGCAACACGACTGGAGTCGTCGCTGTTTCCCAAGCTCCGGTCGGCGGCGGCGGATTCAAATACATAAGAAAAATAAGAATTCCGATTTTCTTGCTGTAAAAAATACTGTATGTTAATGTAACAAAGTTACATCGGCTCCCAGAGTTAGTTTTTCGATACAGATTCTCCTTTTACTTTAAAAAATTGAAAAGTATCTCTTCCGGTTTTGCGTGTTTTTTTCACTGTATATTATTTCTCTATCAATTGTGAGGAAAGTAAAAGGCACAAAAAATTGATGTTTGCGTATCTTACAGTTTCACATCACAGCTTGATAATGAGGTGTCTATTTTTCCGATATTCGTCACAGTTATTCCGATACTTAATTTACAAGTAACCTACTGCATAAAATTTGAATTGTGTACAGTGAAAAATGTGGTCGCTGGCTACTTTACGTATGGTTCACGTTAGGTCATACATCGTTGCCGATGAAAAGAAGCTAACATATCGAAATTATTTTTAAAGTTGAGATCAGAATGATATCGATCTCCGTTTCCGAGATTTGGGCTCATGTATCTCCGGGAGCGTCGCGACTAGCCGCCAGTTCTGTCGACGCGCAACGAGAATCGTGTGGTCATCACACGATAGAGAATGCATTTGTTTTGTTTCGCTGACACATTTGGACCTAATGAAACCATTTTATGTCATATTTCTCCGGTATGAGTTACTAATATTTCTCCATATGCTCTTGACAATTTCATTTAAAATGCCACGAAATGTAGGTTTCTTAAAGCCAATTGATCAAGCAGAACCCATTTTCTTGGTTTTGCTGAGGCATCTGAACATGTTCCAAGCTTTCTTTCTCGTTTATTTCTCTGATACGAGTCCCGAATATTCCTCCATATGTTTTTGGACATTGCACCTAAAATTCCAAAGAAAGATAAGTTTATTAACAATAAGCGCACGCTAGCGTCATTGCATTGTTTCAAGTTCTTGACAACAAGATAGGGTTACACCTTAAACATCTCTAGAATTTTGATTCTGAACGTCTACAGTATACACTGGCAGAAATGTGGAAGAAATAATGTCCGTGCTTGTTCACAAAATTTCCCCAAATTATACTTGTCAGTTTCTCCCATGCAGAAACTTTTGGAACAAGCTAAGGCAACTTTCATAGCCGACTGAATCTTTATTCCCATCCAAATGAACTTCCATATTCTTGTATTCTGACAGCATACATCGTTATGGATGACATGAACATTTAATCTTGCCAAGCTGCACTCAAAAGATGACTCCAGGATTTACAAAAGACGAATTTCAATTGTGAACTGCGTCAGACCAGAAGGGCCTTGTAAAACAGTAGTGCACTTTTGGCACAAGTTTTTTGAGCACCATCTTCTACCAATGAATTGAAGTGAATGTGACAAATAACTTATTGCAGCATACTGTTTCCTCAATCTGTTGAGAAACGCCTTCCTCAAAAACGAACATCTATTGATTACAGAAAGCTGTACAACAATCTGGTGGTGGTTTTTCACAACTAGAAGGTGTCATCAAGACACCAATCTACCGTTTACTTTCAAAGTGAAGGTATTGTAAAATGTAACTTTCTCGTTGTACTTTAGATTGTTCATTTTATAATGTACTTGCCGTTTTCAATTTTTATCGTCACAAAAAAGAGTAATGCGAAAATTGACCTTCAAGTTCATTTTCATCATTCTAATTCTACATCTGCATGGATTATACTGATTTTCATAACAGTCCTGAAAAATTTGCATTAATGGGAAAATATTATATATTTCACTCACCTGCCAGTTTCAACTGTGCACCAATTTCTTCCCAAATTCTGTCTCTGAACATAGTGTCTCTATATTTAGGGTTCTTCAAATCGTAAAGGCAAGGCTGTTGCGAGACCAGCTCACAGAGCATCACATCCTGTGAGTGGCTCATTTCAGTTTTCCTTGACTGGCTCGACATCTTTCTGGCAGCCGTAAGTCTTTGTGTCGTGCGACTTCCGTCGCAACACTGCTCACTGGTGCAGTGCTGCGGCAGCTGCCGCAACAGTCGCGCGTCGCATCCCAAACTCGAACTGCGCATGCGACAGCAGGCAACTTCTGACGTCACGTAGCGACCCGTCGCAGTCGCTAGTGTGCGTCGCGTCTTGGACAACGTACCTTAAGCCGCCGGCACACGGACCGTGCTGTCGAACGTTAAAGGTACGTTGTCCAAGACGCGACGCACACTAGCGACTGCGACGGGTCGCTACGTGACGTCAGAAGTTGCCTGCTGTCGCATGCGCAGTTCGAGTTTGGGATGCGACGCGCGACTGTTGCGGCAGCTGCCGCAGCACTGCACCAGTGGGCAGTGTTGCGACGGAAGTCGCACGACACAAAGACTTACGGCTGCCAGAAAGATGTCGAGCCAGTCAAGGAAAACTGAAATGAGCCACTCACAGGATGTGATGCTCTGTGAGCTGGTCTCGCAACAGCCTTGCCTTTACGATTTGAAGAACCCTAAATATAGAGACACTATGTTCAGAGACAGAATTTGGGAAGAAATTGGTGCACAGTTGAAACTGGCAGGTGAGTGAAATATATAATATTTTTCCATTAATGCAAATTTTTCAGGCCTGTTATGAAAATCAGTATAATCCATGCAGATATAGAATTAGAATGATGAAAATGAACTTGAAGGTCAATTTTCGCATTACTCTTTTTTGTGACGATAAAAATTGAAAACGGCAAATACATTATAAAATGAACAATCTAACGTACAACGAGAAAGTTACATTTTACAATACCTTCACTTTGAAAGTAAACGGTAGATTGGTATCTTGATGATACCTTCTAGTTGTGAAAAACCACCACCAGATTGTTGTACAGCTTTCTGTAATCAATAGATGTTCGTTTTTGAGGAAGGCGTTTCTCAACAGATTGAGGAAACAGTATGCTGCAATAAGTTATTTGTCACATTCACTTCAATTCATTGGTAGAAGATGGTGCTCAAAAAACTTGTGCCAATTACAAGGCTCTTCTGGTCTGACACAGTTCACAATTGAAATTCGTCTTTTGTAAATCCTGGAGTCATCTTTTGAGTGCAGCTTGGCAAGATTAAATGGATTAAATGTTGATGTCATCCATAACGATGTATGCTGTCAGAATACAAGAATATGGAAGTTCATTTCGATGGGAATAAAGATTCAGTCGGCTATGAAAGTTGCCTTAGCTTGTTCCAAAAGTTTCTGCATGGGAGAAACTGATAAGTATAATTTGGGGAAATTTTGTGAACAAGCACGGACATTATTTCTTCCACATTTCTGCCAGTGTATACTGTAGACGTTCAGAATCAAAATTCTAGAGATTTTTAAGGTGTAACCCTATCTTGTTGTCAAGAACTTGAAACAATGCAATGAAGCTAGCGTGCGCTTATTGTTAATAAACTTATCTTTCATTGGAATTTTAGGTGAAATGTGCAAAAACAGATGGAGGAATATTCGGGACTCGTATCAGAGAAATAAACGAGAAAGAAAGCTTGGAACAGGTTCAGATGCCTCAGCAAAACCAAGAAAATGGGTTCTGCTTGATCACTTGGCTTTAAGAAACCTACGTTTCGTGGCATTTTAAATGAAATTGTCAAGAGCATATGGAGAAATATTAGTAACTCATACCGGAGGAATATGACATAAAATGGTTTCATTAGGTCCAAATGTGTCAGCGAAACAAAACAAATGCATTCTCTATCGTGTGATGACCACACGATTCTCGCTGCGCGTCGACAGAACTGGCGGCTAGTCGCGACGCTCCCGGAGATATATGAGCCCAAATCTCGGAAACGGAGATCGATATCTTTCTGATCTCAACTTTAAAAATAATTTAGATATGTTAGCTTCTTTTCATCGGCAACGATGTATGACCTAACGTGAACCATACGTAAAGTAGCCAGCGACCACATTTTTCACTGTACTCAATTCAAATTTTATGCAGTAGGTTACTTGTAAATTAAGTATCGGAATAACTGTGACGAATATCGGAAAAATAGACACCTCATTATCAAGCTGTGATGTGAAACTGTAAGATACGCAAACGTCAATTTTTTGTGCCTTTTACTTTCCTCACAATTGATAGAGAAGTAATATACAGCGAAAAAAACACGCAATACCGGAAGAGATACTTTTCAATTTTTTAAAGTAAAAGGAGAATCTGTATCGAAAAACTAACTCTGGGAGCCGATGTAACTTTGTTGCATTAACATACACTATTTTTTACAGCAAGAAAATCGGAATTCTTATTTTTCTTATGTATTTGAATCCGCCGCCGCCGACCGAAGCTTGGGAAACGGCGACGACTCCAGTCGTGTTGCGGTCGTGTCGCCGTCTGCCAGGGTGGGAAAAAGAGGAGGGGGCAGCGTTGCAGTCGCAGCCAACTGTCGCGTCTTGCACAACGTAACTTAACGCTGAGCGTGCCATGTTCAACGTGCTGCTGAACGCTCAGGAACGATGCGACTCGTACACACAGTACGTGGGCCCCAACGTGGTATACGCGAACGCAGCGCACTCCAGCGGCAGTTTGAGGAATGTTTCTAGTTCGTAAATCACACTGTTTACTCAATGGGCGAGCGTAAAATTCCCACGCTAGCTCTAGCTCTATTAAAACGCACATTCCTCCATCGTCCACGAAAAGGAAAGTACCATGTCCAATCAATAAGGACACAGGCTCATAAAAGTGCCATTAAAAACAGTGCGTTACAAAAATGGAATACTTCTGCGCATAAGATGAACATTATTTCATCATTCCCACATTTTAGTAAAACCGCAAGGTCAGTTTTACTTGATCACTGTTCCTACCCAGTAGCAGACTCTTTGCAACATGTGAATTACGAAGCGCAAAAGAGGAAGGAGCAAAATATCTTTATACAAGTAGCGTAAGCTGTCCTTTAGATTAAGCCAATCGAACTAAGTCACCCCTCAAAAAAAGGTGAACTTGTGTTTACATAAAATCAAACATACTTATATTAAACGAATAATAAAGTATCAGAACCTAATAAAAACGCGAATGTTAGAAAAAAAATTGTTGTGTCAGGACGCAAACTACTGCCCCAACAAGAAAACCTCATTATTTATACAGTGACGCTATTCATTACGCTAAACCAACATCACATCTTCTGTATCTAATTATAGTATCTTGCCTCTTGCTAAAAATTTTAATCGTAGATTTTTTTACTAACTGAAACGTAATTATAACACATTGTACCAAGAACAATGCGTTTTGGATGAATCTTCAGTGTGTCGTTGCCTTCAAATAGCCTACTCTCATAACACGCAAGTTACAATAATTATTTTGCCACGAATATGATGTTTCTCATTATTTTATTGGAACGAATCACACAGTTAACAACGGCTTTTCCAGTGATTCTCAATTTGGTGGTGCTCAGAAACGGCATATGTACGTATAGGCTTGAAATGAATGCCAATATGGCGCCTCTCAACTCTGTACTGAAGAGAGACGGCGTGCGTGTGACGTAGGTGGCGTTGTGCCATCTCATTGGTCAACGCTCAGACGCACGCTCAGAATATCTGACACTCCAGATATCGCTCTGCACGTTGGGAAACACTCCCGAGCGTGCTATTCCACGCTATGACGTCAGAAACTCGGCACGCTCAACGCTCAACGTTCAGATGCACGGTCCGTGTGCCGACGCCATAAGACTAATATTTTATGCGTGTGGAACTTATACGGAATATCTCGATTAGTTACAACTCAAAACTTTTATTTATAGTCATGGTTGCTGATCCACCTGAGTAAGTAGGGAATAGAGACATTTTATTTCAGTAAACACAAAGAGTAATGTGGTGCTTCAGACTGGAAATTATGGTCAATATGTTCTCTCTCGCTTTCTGGCTAACAGCAAAAATAGTTTTCAGGTAGGTAGGAGTAAAGCACGCAGACACAATTTGCGTGTCTTTTCATAACGAAGTAACGACAGCTGATATTTAGCGGCCGCACAAATGGCTGTTTCGCTGTTTGTCCGCCCGTTACGTAATGATGGAGGAAGGGAAAACCGCAGCGGCTGCGACCGGCCTTAATGCGGTTGCATTATTTTGTGGCAGTCCGGCTCGTCCAAGGCCAGGGCAAAGGCGACGGCGACCTCTGGCTGTTAGGGAGAAGCCAGTGACGTCACGACGCGGTTTTCCTCGTCCTCCGGGGAAAAAAATCGGTCGGAAGAGGGGGAGACGGAGGAATCGGCACTGCTGACGTCACAGGCGCCGCCATTGCCGCCACCAGCTGTTCAGCCGTCCCAGTTGCCACGCGTAATCTAAACTCGTCGGCACACGGACCGTGCATCAGAACGTTGAGCGTTGAGCGTGCCGAGTTTCTGACGTCACAGCATGGAATAACACGCTCGGGAGTCTTTTCGAACGTCCAGAGCGATATCTGGCGTGTCAGATATTCTGAGCGTGCGTCTGAGCGTTGGCCAATGAGATGGCACAACGCCACCTACGTCACAAGCACGCAGTCTCTCTCTTCAGTACAGAGTTGTGAGGCGCCATATTGGCATTCATTTCAAGCCTATACGTATACACGCCGTTCCGAGCACCAGCAAATTGAGAATCACTGGAAAACCCGTTGTTAACTGTGTGATTCGTTCCAATAAAATAATGAGAAACACCATATTGGTGGCAAAAGAATTACTGTAACTTGCGTATTATGAGAGTATGCTATTTGAAGGCAGCGACACACTGAAGATCCACCCAAAACCCATTGTTCTTGGTACAATTTGTTATAATTAAATTTCAATTAGTAACATCTACGATTAAGGTTTTCAGAAAGGCTTAAAATAATATGATTAGATGCAAGAGGTGTGGTGTTGGTTTAGCGTACGCCAGCACTATAACGCAGTGTGTTCGGTCAGAGGGTTAGCTGCCCTCTGTAATAACAATAATAATAATAATAATAATAAACTGAGTTAATGGATCAAACGACGAACTGCAACGGGTGTCTTGCGACGTCCGCACCGAGCATATGAAACGAACGAAAACAAACAAAATGAGATTTACAAAAAAAGCGTAATGAATAGCATTCCTGCCCTCCATTGAGAAGTTGGATGGGGCGGTGGTTCGCGTCTTGACAATTCCAGATTTTATTCCTAACATTCACATTTTTATTAGGTTCTGATACTTTATTATTAATTTAATGTAAGTATACACTATAATAGTTGATGTTATGTCAATACAAGTTCACCTTTTTTTGAGGGGTGACTTTGTTTGATTGGCTTAATTTACAGGACAGCTTGCGCTACTTGTATAAAGATATTTTGCTCCTTTTTCTTTTACGCTTCGTAGTACACAAGTTGCAAAGATTCTGCTACTGGGTAGGAACAGTGATCAAGTAAGACTGACCTTTTTCTTTTTTTTGCTAAAATGTGGGAATGCTGAAATAATGTTTATCTTATGCGGAGAAGTATTCCGAATTTGTACCGCACTGTTTTTAATGGAACTTTTAGAAGTATGTGTCCTTATTGATTGGACATGGTACTTCCCTTGTGTTTTAATAGAGCTAACGTGGGAATTTTGCGCTCGCCCGTTGAGTAAACAGTGTGATTTACGAACTAGAAACATCCCTCAACTGCCGCTGGAGTGCGTTGCGATCGCGTATACCACGTTGGGGCCCACGTACCGTGTGCACGAGTCGCATCGTTCCCGAGCGTTCGGCAGCACGTTGAACTTGGCACGCTCAGCGTTAACGTTCGACAGCACGGTCCGTGTGCCGACGGCTTTAGTAAATACACTCCTGGAAATGGAAAAAAGAACACATTGACACCGGTGTGTCAGACCCACCATACTTGCTCCGGACACTGCGAGAGGGCTGTACAAGCAATGATCACACGCACGGCACAGCGGACACACCAGGAACCGCGGTGTTGGCCGTCGAATGGCGCTAGCTGCGCAGCATTTGTGCACCGCCGCCGTCAGTGTCAGCCAGTTTGCCGTGGCATACGGAGCTCCATCGCAGTCTTTAACACTGGTAGCATGCCGCGACAGCGTGGACGTGAACCGTATGTGCAGTTGACGGACTTTGAGCGAGGGCGTATAGTGGGCATGCGGGAGGCCGGGTGGACGTACCGCCGAATTGCTCAACACGTGGGGCGTGAGGTCTCCACAGTACATCGATGTTGTCGCCAGTGGTCGGCGGAAGGTGCACGTGCTCGTCGACCTGGGACCGGACCGCAGCGACGCACGGATGCACGCCAAGACCGTAGGATCCTACGCAGTGCCGTAGGGGACCGCACCGCCACTTCCCAGCAAATTAGGGACACTGTTGCTCCTGGGATATCGGCGAGGACCATTCGCAACCGTCTCCATGAAGCTGGGCTACGGTCCCGCACACCGTTAGGCCGTCTTCCGCTCACGCCCCAACATCGTGCAGCCCGCCTCCAGTGGTGTCGCGACAGGCGTGAATGGAGGGACGAATGGAGACGTGTCGTCTTCAGCGATGAGAGTCGCTTCTGCCTTGGTGCCAATGATGGTCGTATGCGTGTTTGGCGCCGTGCAGTTGAGCGCCACAATCAGGACTGCATACGACCGAGGCACACAGGGCCAACACCCGGCATCATGGTGTGGGGAGCGATCTCCTACACTGGCCGTACGCCACTGGTGATCGTCGAGGGGACACTGAATAGTGCACGGTACATCCAAACCGTCATCGAACCCATCGTTCTACCATTCCTAGACCGGCAAGGGAACTTGCTGTTCCAACAGGACAATGCACGTCCGCGTGTATCCCGTGCCACCCAACGTGCTCTAGAAGGTGTAAGTCAACTACCCTGGCCAGCAAGATCTCCGGATCTGTCCCCCATTGAGCATGTTTGGGACTGGATGAAGCGTCGTCTCACGCGGTCTGCACGTCCAGCACGAACGCTGGTCCAACTGAGGCGCCAGGTGGAAATGGCATGGCAAGCCGTTCCACAGGACTACATCCAGCATCTCTACGATCGTCTCCATGGGAGAATAGCAGCCTGCATTGCTGCGAAAGGTGGATATACACTGTACTAGTGCCGACATTGTGCATGCTCTGTTGCCTGTGTCTATGTGCCTGTGGTTCTGTCAGTGTGATCATGTGATGTATCTGACCCCAGGAATGTGTCAATGAAGTTTCCCCTTCCTGGGACAATGAATTCACGGTGTTCTTATTTCAATTTCCAGGAGTGTACCTGTCGGAAACAGCACTATTGACAGTTCAGAGGCGACCTCTACCGGAAGTTCCAAGTAAAATGGTCTTCTAATTACCAAAAGTCAATTGCTCGCCTTAAAAGTGGAAGATAATCTCGGGCACGTGCCGCACGGATTTCTCAACATTACGTGGGGCACGCAAATAGTTACTCCAGTAAAATGTTGGCGGTCCAGGACTGTGTACGGTCCTCGCCAGTTCACTTCCTACTAGTTTACACCACAGAACAAGAAAAAAGACAAACGCAACTCCCCTGTTAAAAGTGTGAAACACAGACCGACAGCAGCGCCTCAAGTGGTATGGAGATAAACTAAAATAGGAAAACATTGCGGGTTGCACCCCCCCCCCCCTCTAATTTACTTACGTTGTAGGTTTTTATTTTTATTTTAATTCTATTACCTTATTTTTCTGGGTGTGCTATGTGATTATTTTGGCTGGCATCATAATAAAATAATTGAAACACAGCTATAGCACACTGTACTACAGCAGAGAGAAACCTATTCAGTAATACTTTCAGTCAATTTTTGACGTTTGCGTCTGACAGACAAGAAAACATGATAGGAGCAGCGACTGTCAGACCCAAACGTCAAAAATAGACATTTAAATTGACATGCTTACATTGTTACCTATCAATATGTAAAAGCTCCAGCCTAGATGCAACACTTGAAACTGACAGTAAGTCGAAACAAGCTTGTAGCGTAAATAATTGAAGCAAAAGAAAAATAACATTGTAGCAGCTAAACTAGACTACAAATATTCCTGAATAATGTCATAATTTTTACCTCATACAAGCTGCTGAATCAATGGAGAAAAAAAGCCTATTATTAAGAGAATAAGCATCAGTTAAAGAGGTTCAATTAAGAAATATTTATCACAGTATTAATTAATGAAGAATTCTAAAATTTGTTACAACTATGTATCAGGACTAGTAAGTTTCAGGACTAGTAAGTTCTGAGTAACTGCCCAGCAAACTTGCACTACTGACCATTAATTTCTTAAAAAGGTTCCTACATCTTATTACTGTAATTGCTTCAACACAAAAAAGAAAACATCAATATCGAGTACCAAAAGCAGGATAGGTGGATAAAAACAGTGAAATGAAAACAAAACTTACTTTTTATTTATTTCTCAAACACACAAAAAAATTTCTTTTAACTGTTATAATGCTTTAAACCGTTTTTCACTCTATTCCACTCCGTAATTGAAAACGGAAACCACGTGTGTACGTGTACCTCACCCCTCATGGTAATGTACATGTGCGTCAGTGAAAAAGACTAATAAAAAGGTGTTAGCATGTGGACGTAATGTGCTGTTCCAGTCTCTTCTGTACCTAAGGTCCATCACCGTTCCCTTTGGATCCCTACGTAATTCGGTGCTCTCCGATACACACGATCGAACAGCGGAGGAGTGGTACTCAAGCGTCAACTTTAGGTTACAATGTCTCCGGATGTAATTAACATTTTACAATGCAACAAACGGCACTGATTACGTATTTGTTTATATGTTCAGATGTGCTAACAAAACTAAGGTGGTTCCATTTAAAAAAACGTAGGTTTGTGTTAAAAAACATACTTCCGTGCATTTTTGTATGGTTTGTATTAAACAATTATACTAGCCCATCTCCTCACGTTCGGTCTGTGGAATCGGTTCGTCAGTATTTGGTGTGGTTTACGAAATATATCCAGCGGTAACGTTAGGTGACTCACCCTGTATATGAAGGACCATTGATGACCGTACAGCTTTTCTAGAAGTAAATGATCATTAATTGAAACCGTCAACTGCCGACAGGTGTTGTCCCAATCGAGATATATCAATGGGCAAATATCTATTAGGAACATTACGTGTGTAGATTGTGGACAGTTGGGAATGTGGGTCTCACGGGAAGCGTGTTGGGATAAGTCCCTGCAGTGGCGCTATTCATCTGTGTCCTCGGCGGCTCAGATGGATCGTCAAAGTTGTCTCTTTGTTTGACACAATTTTTTTTAGCCGGGACGGTAGCTCAGCGTGTTCGGTTAGAGGGTTAACTGCCGTCCGTAATAAAAAAAACTGAGTTAATCGATCAACAACGAACTTAAACGGATGTCTTACGACGTCCGTCCCGAGCAGATGCAACGAACAAAAGCGAACAAAATGAAAAAAAAAGATGGATAGAGCGTCTACCATGTAAGCAGGAGATCCCGGGTTCGAGTCCCGGTCGGAGCACACATTACCAGCTGTCCCCATCGTGGTATAACAACAACACCTGTCGGCAGCTGAGGGTATTCATTTGCAGATAGCTGTGCAGATGTAAGAGGGAACATTATCTGAGTTTTATTTTTGAAAGAATAATACGTAATGAATCTGCAGCATGTAAAAATGCAGTCTTGATTAATTCACCTTCTTGTTCGGTTTCTTGTTCTGTACAATAATTTTTGAAACTCGACACCGTTAGCGAGATATACCAAAATTTCCCCGCCAGCTACTAGTAGCTTGCGATGGACTGCTTGGCGATCACTACTTTAGACGACGTTTCCGGGAGTTCACTTCGAAACTGTGACATTATCAGGGATAAAGGACTGGAGCGCAAGGTTATCTACAAGCTGTATAAACACGAGATTACCGTAAAAGTTATAAACAGTTGTTCATTAGAACAGTTGTGTTTCCAAGTAGCGAAGATGAGCACGTGCTCATAGCTCTTAAGATATGCGTTTCAGAGCAACATGTTTAGTGGACATTTTTTTCTTGTTTTGGTCCATACTACCACTTCCCAAAATGTGGAAAGGAGAGAGCTTGCAGTAGAAGAGGCTTGCTTCACAGTATCGAAGATGAGAAATTGCTCGTATCTCTTAAGGTACCGGTATGCATTTGGATCCTATGTTTACCGAGACTTTTTTGCTTCTAGTATCGTGTACTTTCAACTGTATGAGTTTATGCCAGTTATTATGTTTTTTTTTCGAAATCCACTCTCCCCAACTATTTTGATTTTTATTTCGACATTTGACGAATAGTTTGTTAGTAGCAAATACAGTCAAGTGGTATTCCAAAGATACGTTTGTCAGAAAATAGGCTACAAATATCTCTGTATAGCTGTGCGCACGCCCGATTTCTGTCCGCTTCAATGCCAGTTGTCATCTAGGGTTGTTTTATACGTCTTCCCGAGATAAATGTAGTCTAGATGTATCTCCTTCATATATTGTTGTTGTAACATTACTGTAAACTTGTAGAATAATGACAACGCGCAGAATTGTTCGGGTTAAAAAAAAGTGTTTAATGCACTTGGATTTTGCGCACCAAGCACATGGAACAATTGCAGTTTCATAACAGCAGTCTTTCCTTGGTATTGACCGAATTTTATTTTGACGGTGATACACGTTCTGCTACTAGTCAGTTGTCAAAATGAAAAACGAAGTAGTGGGCGGAGGGGATTATGAAAAAAATGAATTCTTCGACAAATGTGGGTGCACCGTTATAACGTACTTTAAAGAACCATCGAACTTTTATGTAAATTTTTCATATCTGTACCGTTTCAACGGTATTCATCAAGAAATATTAAACTCATTTTTTTTCAACGGGGTACTTACCTCATAAACGGCTGTATGGATACATATGAAATAAATATGTGTCGTTTTATGATCTATACTACAACACACTCAAACCCGATCAAAATCGGAGTGTATCCTTCGAGCAGGTTTACTTGTCAAATGGTTCAAATGGCTCTGAGCACTATGGGAATTAACTTCTGAGGTCGTCAGTCCCCTAGAACTTAGAACTACTTAAACCTTACAAACCTAAGGACATCACACACATCCATGCCCGAGGCAGGATTCGAACCTGCGACCGTAGCGGTCGCGCGGTTCCAGACTGAAGCGCCTAGAACCGCTCGGCCACTCCGGCCGGATTTACTTGTCAGATGTTGGTTTCAACCCGCAACACGACAGAGATAGCGACGTGCGCAGTCTGGCTGTATCGTGGTCTAGTGGCTATCGTTGCTGCCCCTGCGTGGTGGGGTCCCGGGTTCGATTCCCAGCCGCGTTGGGGATATTCTTTACCCGGGGACTGCGTTTTTGTGTTAATCTTACCATCATTCGGGGAAATGATGAGACTGGACAGTGTAAAGAGTGCAGAGTTGTAGGGGCGCTGATAACCACGCCCTTGAGCACCCCGCAGACCAAACTCATCATCATGGTGTATGTATCTGTAGTCTAATTCCTAGACGTAGCGTGCGAACGACAATGGCGCCATCAAATGGCGAGGCGCGTAATCTGGTTGGCCTTCCGCCGTTCCAGGAAGCAGGAAGGCGACTTCCCTCACAGATAGGCACGGCACCCAATGGAAACACAGCGACGCTCTGTAGAGCGTCCAATTACTGTGTTTATACGGCCGGCTGTGCATGGCGTAACCTCTCCGGAGTGACCTCCGTCCATCGTCAGTCTTCTGCTACGTATGTGTGTGAGCAGGCGCTTTCTGGGTTGCCAAGTGTTGGGTTTTCTATCGAACACTGAGGTACTTCAACCCCGTGTTCCGTATTTTTCCAATTCCATTGATTTAGTTATTGATTTGCAGTTCGTTTGCTAAATTTTTTTCGGAAATGTATTGAATCTCTGGAATCCGAATAAATAAATCCTGTAGAATTATACACTGAAGAGCCAAAGAAACTGGTACACCTGCCTAATATCGCGTAAGCCCCCCGCGAGCAAGCAGAAGTGCCGCAACATGACGTCGCATAGACTCCACTGAGCCCGCATGTCGTGGTCGTGCGGTAGCGTTCTTGCTTCCCACGCCCGGGTTCCCGGGTTCGATTCCCGGCGGGGTCAGGGATTTTCTCTGCCTCGTGATGGCTGGGTGTTGTGTGCTGTCCTTAGGTTAGTTAGGTTTAAGTAGTTCTAAGTTCTAGGGGACTGATGACCATAGATGTTAAGTCCCATAGTGCTCAGAGCCATATGAACCATTTTTAGACTCCACTGATGTCTGAAGTAGTGCTGCAGGAAACTGACACCATGAATGCTGCAGGGCTGTCCGTAAATCCGTAAAAGTACGAGAGGGTGGAGAAACCATCTGAACAGGACGTCGCAAGGCATCCCATATATGTTCAATAAGGTTCTGGTCTGGGGAGTTTGGTGACCAGCGGAAGTGTTTAAACTGAGAAGAGTGTTCCTCGAGCCACTCTATAGCAGTTCTGGACGTGTGTCGTGTCGCGGTATCCTGCTGGAATTGCCCAAGTCCGTCGGAATGCACAATGGACATGAATGGATGCAGGTGATCAGACGGGATGCTTACGTACGCGTCACATGTCAGAGTCGTATCTAGACGTATCAGGGGTCCGATTTCACTCCAACTGAACACGCCCCACACCGTTACAGAGACTCCACCAGCTTGAACAGTCCCCTGCTGAGATGCAGGGTAAGTAGATTCATGAGTTTGTCTCCATACCTAGCCGGCCGCGGTGGTCTAGCGGTTCTGGCGCTGCAGTCCGGAACCGCAGGACTGCTACGGTCGCAGGTTCGAATCCTGCCTCGGGCATGGGTGTGTGTGATGTCCTTAGGTTAGTTAGGTTTAAGTAGTTCTACGTTCTAGGGGACTTATGACCTAAGTAGTTGAGTCCCATAGTGCTCAGAGCCATTTGATTTGTCTCCATACCCGTACACGTCCATCCGCTCGGTACAATTTGAAACCTGACTCGTCCGACCGGGCAACATGTTTACAGTCATCAACACCACCGAGCGAGGTGGCGCAGTGGTTAGCACACTGGACTCGCATTCGGGAGGACGACGGTTCAATCCCGTCTCCGGCCATCCTGATTTAGGTTTTCCGTGATTTCCCTAAATCGTTTCAGGCAAATGCCGGGATGGTTCCTTTGAAAGGGCACGGCCGATTTCCTTCCCAATCCTTCCCTAACCCGAGCTTGCGCTCCGTCTCTAATGACCTCGTTGTCGACGGGACGTTAAACACTAACCACCACCACAGTCATCAACAGTCCAATGACGGGCCCACTCGAGGCGTAAACCTTTGCGTCGTGCCGTCATCAAGGGTAAAAGAGTGGGCCTTCGGCTCCGAAAGCCCATATCGGTGATGTTTCGTCGAATGGTTCACACGCTGACACTTGTTAATGGCCCAGCACTAAAATCTAGAGCAATTTGCGGAAGGGTTTCCCTTCTGTCACGTTCAACGATTCTCTTCAGTCGTAGTTGGTCCCGTTGTTGCAGGCTCTTTTTCCGGCCGGAACGATGTCGGAGATTTGATGTTTTACCGAATTCCTGCTATTCACGGTCCACTCGTGAAATGATCGTACGGGAAAATCCCCACTTCATCCCTATCTCAGAGGTGCTGTATCCCATCGTTGTGCCGACTATAACACCACGTTCAAACCCAATTAAATCTTGATAACCTGCCGTAGTAGCGCCAGGGAGCAGGCATTGCCGCCCGCAGCGCCGTATTCTGCCTGTTTACGTATCTCTGTATTTAAATAGCCATGCCTATACCATTTCCCTCCGCGCTTCAGTGTATAATACTGTGGTCGAAATAACAGAGAATATGGAATTACGTAAGATCGCTGGTTTCTTCAGAGCAAAAGCAAACAAGAAATTTTAAAACTGAGGTTGATCGAAACAAATTAACGAATGAAGCTCTTGTAGCCTACCACAGAGACGAAGATTATGTTAATAAAGTGGCTTGACTACGAAAAATCTTTTCTTCTCAAATATTCACTTATGTGGGTGTAAGAAAAGTGGCTCGGTGGCGGGTACTGAAGAAGACATCGATTAAGATAGCTTATACGAAGAGAGCCGTATACTGCATGACTCTCTGGCACAAATATGCAGACAGGTTCGTATTCCACAAACTAATTTTCGGGGAAAATGTTTTTAAAGGGAGAGGGAACGCGGAAAAAAACTACCACAGACTTAATGCTGATTCCGTGCAGCAATGCCCATGCGGAAAAAAGTTTTCAGTCACATGAATGTTTCATGTCTGGTGCTAGAAACAAATTCAGTGTCGATATGGTAATGGCAGAATTTGCAACATACAACGACTTTTGCGAAAAAATTAAAGGTAACAAAAATTTTTGGAGATTTGTACCTAGCAATAGTGAAATATACGAGGGCGGTTCAGAAAGTAACCTCCGATTGGTCACAGTGCGGGTTGTGGGGGGAGTAGCGACGCCATCTGTGCGTTCACGCACTCAACAGGTCAGTCGGCATCAAGCCGTGGTCGAGTGAACGTCGTACCTGCGCTAGTTTAGTTTTTGTGGCAGTTTGAAATGTGTGCTGGAATAGAAAACCCCGCCAAATGTGAAGTGCGTGCTGTCATAAGGCTTTTTACAGCCAAAGGATATTCTGCAGCAGCTATTCATCGTGAGCTTTGTGCCGTGTACGGACCAAGAGTTATGAGTGAAGGAGTTGTCCGTGAATGGGTACGTTTATTTAAAAGTGGACGAGAAAACGTTCATGATGAAGAGAGGAGTGGTAGACCATCATTGGTGACTGACGAACTCGTTCAGACAGTTGATGCAAAAGTTCGTGAAAATCGACGTTTCTCATGGTCGGAGTTGTCTACTGGTTTTCCACAGATTTCTAAGACTCTCTTGTACGAGATAGTGACAGCAAGATTGGGTTACCGTAAGTTCTGTGCACGATGGGTGCCCAAAATTCTTACCGACCACCACAAAACTCAAAGAATGGCCTCTGCATTAGACTTTCTGTCACGTTATGAGGACGAAGGACAACCATTGTTAAACATAATCGTGACCGGTGACGAAACCTGGAACAAGTACGTGAACCCTGACACAAAAGAACAATCAAAGATGTGGGCACATTCAAATTCGCCTACCAAACCAAGAAAAGCCTCGCAAGATTTTTCTGCCAGAAAACTGATGGCAACGGTGTTTTGGGATGCCAAAGGGGTGTTGTTGGTTGAATTCATGGAACGTGGTACGACCATTAATCAAGACGTATACTGTGAAACAATAAAAAAGTTACGACGGGCTATACAGAACAAACGCCGTGGTATGCTGACTTCCGGTATCGTTTTTTTGCACGATAACGCCCGTCCTCACTCTGCTCGCAGAACAACGGCCCTTCTTGAGTCCTTCAAGTGGGACGTTATCAACCATCCACCTTACAGCCCAGACCTGGCGCCAAGTGATTATCACCTCTTCATGCATTTGAAGAAATGGCTCGGGTCACAGCGGTTTGATGACGACGAAGAGCTCAAAGATGCGGTCACAGGCTGGCTCCAGGCACAAGCGGGTGATTTTTATGCACAAGGAATTTCAAAGCTTGTGAAGAGATACGATAAGTGCCTCAATCGCTATGGAGACTATGTAGAAAAATAGTGCAAAGATGTAGTTGTAAGATGTATATATTAAAATATTTTTATTTAACTTGGTGTATTTTTTTAAAACAACCGGAGGTTACTTTCTGAACGGCCCTCGTAATTCTTAATATTTCTTAAGTGCTTCATTTGCTTCACCCTCAGACGTCAACTCATCAAATCCTGTCGCCAGATTGTGTTCGGTAGTTTTGTCAGTATAAACTGACAACGCTAGGCGTTCTGCGTCTCCGTTTCTCGGGATCCATTGCTTCCTTCTTAACTCTTTTTTTTAGGATCAAAAATGGTTCAAATGGCTCTGAGCACTATGGGACTTAACATGTGAGATCATCAGTCCCCTAGAACTTAGAACTACTTAAACCTAACTAACCTAAGGACATCACACACATCCATGCCCGAGGCAGGATTCGAACCTGCGACCGTAGCGGTCGCGCTGTTCCAGACTGAAGCGCCTAGAACCGCTCGGCCACTCCGGCCGGCTCTTTTTTTTTCTTATTTGGGAATAAAAGACAATAATACAAGGTAGAGCGCCCAACATCCGTCACTTTAGTAGGTTAGGAGATGTATAAGCCCCGAAAGGTCACGTAAAAGACTACGTATTGGCGTATATATTCCTGAATTTCTTCTCCACTTGTAGGCTGCTTACAGTTGGTTATAACATACTAAGTAAGGTCAGTACTTAACATAAATGTTAGCGCTGCAAAAACAGAAATACGACGGAAAGTGTTCGCAATTTTGTACCCCATAAAAATTCTCAAAAATGCGGTTAATTTAAATGTATTTTTCCGTTATAAGATTCCCAAACACATACACTACTATAAATAACTTGAAGGCCATGAATGAACAATGTTTTGAAGTTGTTTTCAGTCTTCTAAACATGTGTCACATATGAGTTTGTGTGTGGGTAGATGAGGAGCATGTTTCGTGATAATAAACCAAGCGTTGTGGGCAAGCACTTTTCAATAGGCAAAAGTGAAATAGCTTCCCTGAATATCAAATAACATGGATTTTGTAATGTTTGTTGTTGTGGTCTTCGGTCGTGAGACTGGTTTGATGCAGCTCTCCATGCTACTCTATTCTGTGCAAGCTTCTTCATCTCCCAGTACCTACTGCAACCTACATCCTTCTGAATCTGCTTAGTGTATTCATCTCTTGGTCTCCCTCTACGATTTTTACCCTCCACGCTGCCCTCCAATACTAAATTGGTGATCCCTTGATGCCTTAAAACATGTCCTACCAACCGATCCCTTCTTCTAGTCACGTTGTGCCACAAACTTCTCTTCTCCCCAATCCTATTCAATACCTCCTCATTAGTTACGTGATCTACCCACCTTATCTTCAGCATTCTTCTGTAGCACCACATTATTTTGTAATAATACTTCCAAATTTTGTACCCCGGACGGACGAAAAAAGGAACTGCAAAGGGGGCAAAGTTAAATCATCCCTGGGGTTTATTATAATGGCCGCTGTACCAACATAGGTCAGGCCGTTGACAATAGCGATTACACGACAGAAACCGCAACGCACGACTGGAATAAAGCCCGACATTTGAACACAAAGTACTGCTCACACGAGGAATAGCAGGCTATTAATTTGCCTGTTGCCTAGCTGACCTCAGTCCGTCCACGTGAATTCCCTCGTACACGGAAGCTAAACGTGCTGCACGCAGCAGACACACTTAACAAAATTGTGGGCTGAGCTCAAGCATGCACGCACAGTTAAACATTTCATACCAACTGTGGAAATCCACAAATTTCTAGGTGGAAGAAATTAGGCGCAGGGGCGATTCTTCGGGCCCGTTGTTTTATGCTTATTTTAATTAATGTCATACTCCCTACATGGGGAGGGGTAGCACATACCATACGGCGTTATTCACAGGTTTGAGAAGACATTTGTGCTAAGTGTACAAGAAATAAGAAAACAAACATACATTAGTGGACAGAGCATCTATCCAAATTTGTACTTCATACTGCAGGAGCTCAGTGTAGGCTAGGTATAAGATTTAATTTCTCCGATTTTTCTCGACGTGTTGGTTTCGTGAGACATGCGTGACAGGAAGCAATACGTTGACCCACCCTTCCGGGAACGAACTCTGTTGTAGCATCTGCCTCTGGAGCTTGTCGAGCATCTTCGTAACGCTCTCACACACACTGAACGATCCCGTGAAGAAAGGCGGCGCTCTTCGTTGTATCTTCTCCACTTCTTCTGTTGTTGCTACTAGGCACCGATGCTACACTCATGTGCAGTACTCCAGAATCGGTTGAACAAGGGAGGGACGTTCGAGAAAATAGTTTGGTACATACACTACTGGCCATAAAAAGAAGAAATGCAGATGATAAACGGGTATTGATTGGACAAATATATTATACTACAAATGACATGTCATTACATTTTGACGTAATTTGGGTGCATAGATCCTGAGAAATCAGTACCCAGAACAACCACCTCTGGCCGTAATAACGGCCTTGATACGCCTGGGCATTGAGTCAAACAGAGCTTGGATGGCGTGTACAGGTACAGCTGCCCGTGCAGCTTCAACACAATACCACAGTTCATAAAGAGTAGTGACTGGCGTATTGTGACGAGCCAGGTGCTCGGCCATCATTGACCAGACGTTTTCAATTGGTGAGAGATCTGGAGAATGTGCTGGCCAGGGCAACAGTCGAACATTTCTGTATCCAGAAAGGCCCGTACAGGACCTGCAACATGCGGTCATGCATTATCCTGCTGAAATATAGGGTTTCGCAGGGATCGAATGAAGGGCAGAGCCACGGGTCGTAACACATCTGAAACGTAACGTCCACTCTTCAAAGTGTCGTCAATGCGAACAAGAGGTGACCGAGACGTGTAACCAATGGCACCCCATACCATCACGCCGGGTGATACGCCAGTATGGCGATGACGAATACACGCTTCCAACGTGCGTTCACCGCGATGTCGCCAAACACGGATGCGACCATCTTGATGCTGTAAACAGAACCTGGATTCATCCGAAAAAATGACGTTTTGCCATTCGTGCGCCCAGGTTCATCGTCGAGTACACTATCGCAGGCGCTCCTGTCTGTGAAGCAGCGTCAAGGGTAACCGCAGCCACGGTCTCCGAGCTGATAGTCCGTGCTGCTGCAAACGTCGTCGAACTGTTCGTGCAGATGGTTGTTGTCTTGCAAACGTGCCCATCTGTTGACTCAGCGTTCGAGATGTAGCTGCACGATCCGTTACAGCCATGCGGATAAGATGCCTGTCATCTCGGCTGCTAGTGATACGAGGCCGTTGGGATCGAGCACGGCGTTCCGTATTACCCTCCTGAACCCACCGATGCCATATTCTGCCAACAGTCATTGAATTTCGACCGACGCGAGCAGCAATGTCGCGATACGATAAACCGCAATCGCGATAGGCTACAATCCGACCTTTCTTAAAGTCTGAAACGTGATGGTACGCATTTATCCTCCTTACACGGGGCATCACAACAACGTTTCATCAGGCAACGCCGGTCAACTGCTGTTTGTGTATGAGAAATCGGTTGGAAACTTTCCTCATGTCAGTACGTTGTAGGTGTCGCCACCACCGCCAACCTTGTGTGAATGCTCTGAAAAGCTGATCATTTGCATATCACAGCATCGTCTTCGTGTCGGTTAAATTTCGCGTCTGTAGCACATCTTCGTGGTGTAGCAATCATAATGGCCAGTAGTGTGTATAAACGGGGAGAATACGGCGCTGCGGTCTGCATCGCCTGTATGAGACCACAAGTGTCTGGCGCAGTTGTTAGATCGTTTCCGCTACGGTCGCAGGTTCGAATCCTGCCTTGGGCATGGTTGTGTGTGATGTCCTTAGGTTAGTTACGTTTAAGTAGTAAGTTATTCGGGACTGATGACCTCAGATGTTTAGTCTCATAGTGCTCAGAGTCAATTTGTAAATGACGGTAAATAAATACACTCAAGAGCCAAAGAACCTGGTATACCTGACTAATATCGTGTACGGCTCCAGCAAGCATGCAGAAGTGCTGCAACACGGCGTGGCTTGCACTCGACTAATGTCTGAAGTAGTGCGGGGGGATTCACACCATGGACCCTGCAGCGCTGTCCATAAATCCGTAAGAGTACGAGGGGGTGGGGATATCTTTTGAACAGCACGTTCCTAGGGATTCCAGATATGCTCATTAATGTTCATGTCTGGGGAGTTTTGTGCCCATCGGAAGTGCTTAAACTCAGAAGAATGCTCCTGGAGCCACTCTGTAACAATTCTGGTCTTATGCGGTATCAGATTGTCTTGCTGGAATTGCCCAAGTCCGTCGGAATGCACAATGGACACGAATGGATCCAGGCGATCAGACACGATGCTCACGTACGTGTCACCTGTCAGAGTCGTATCTAGACGTATCAGGGGTCGGATATCACTCCAACTGCACACACCCCACACCATTACAGGTCTCCACGAGCTTGAACAGTCCATAGATTCATGAGGTTGTCTCCATACCGGTACACGTCCATCCGCTCGACACAATCTGAAACGAGACTCTTTCGACCAGGGAACGTGTTTCCGGTCATCAACAGTCCAATGTCGGTGTTGATGGACTCAGGCGATGCTTAAAGCTTTGTGTCGTGCAGTCATCAAGGGTACACGAGTGGGCCTTGGCCTCCGAAAGCCCATATCGATGAAGTTTCTTAGAGTGGTTCGCAAGCTGACACTTGCTGATGGCCCAGCACTGAAATCTGCAGCAATTTGTTGAAGGGTTGCACTTGTGTCATGTTGAACGATTCTCTTCAGTCTTCGTTGGTCCTATTCTTGCAGGATCTTTTTGCAACCTGTAACACTCCGGTTTAATCTACTTACTTATCCCGCTCGATCGAGATGTGATAGCAGCCCAAAACAGATATTAATTAATGTGACCGTGTACCTAATGGGGCTGGCAATCGGATTGGACTGCTACGGAGGTGTTACATTCCATTTTGTCCTTCTCAAATGCTGTAATAAAGAAATGTCTGGTGCCAAGAAGAACGACAACACAGCTTCATTAATCACTGACCTATATTCATCACAAAAACACAAATAAGGAGACAGCCACTGCCTTCGTCGTACAGAATTAATAACGGCTAATCTCAGCACAGGCCCTTTCGTTATTCATTATCGTCACACGCAATTTCAATCATTATAATCCAACACTACAATCCAACACTGCAATCCAAATAATGCCGGCGCGGTAGACGCGAAAATACAAATATCGGCACTGAAATATCACTGAATCACACTAGTAATTGTACTTGCTCTCTTTCCCGTATATTTCTAACACGAAAGGGGTTAAACCGCGGCGATGGCCACCCCCGTTGTCGGTACGGCCTTGCATTACGGCCACCGGCCGCCCCACGGCCCGGCCCGCAGCCTGGGTCCCACTCTACTATCTCAACACTCGCTCTTGCTCTCGCCACCCGACGCACACTATCGATTGTTTGTCCTGTCGACCTGCGCTGTCGCAAAACTTATAGTAAGGGCCTACGGACCCCTTACAAACCGCAGCGATGTCGGAGATTTGATGTTTTACCGGATTCCTGATATTCACGGTACACTCGTGAAACGGTCGTAAGGAAAAATCCCCACTTCATGGCTACGCCGGAGATGCTGTCTCCCATCGCTCGTGCGCCGACTATAAGACCAAGTTCAGACTCACTTAAATCTTGATAACCTGCCATTGTAGCAGCAGTGACCGATCTAACAACTGCGCCAGACACTTGTTGTCTTGTATAGGCGTTGCGCACTGTAGCGCTGTATTCTGCCTTATTACATATCTGTGTATTGCAATACGCATGCCTATAGCTGCTTCTTTGGCGCTTGAGTGTAACACGAAAACGGGGTGGTAGGTAATCATTCACTTTTTGCGATACGATAGAATCTTAGGTGTTATTGCCGCAGCACGTGTGCTTGCTTCGCCCTGTTTGTCGTGTGCTTGTACGTGTTCGGTGTGCTACAGCGCCCGTTGTTTTGTGTGTTGCAGCCGTACTGGATGAAGAGCCGCGAGTACTGGGACGCCAACTTCGAGTCGCGCTACAAGGACAGGAAGGAGAAGTGGACCGACATGCCGCTCAAGGTAAGGCCTACTGGCCTTCTACTGCCAGCCTAATCCCAAGAATAAGGTCTATTTGTTTATAAGTTCATTGATACGTGTTACAAACCGGACACAAGAGGAAGGACCAGGCCCTTTGCTTTTTTCTTTTATCACTCGTTTATTACATCAGAGAAATACACATTTTAAGACAAAATTTAACTACATGAAGTATTGATCCCAGTGAAGGTTAATATAACCAGTGACAAAACTTAGTTGTCTTAAGGGTTTCTGCTGGCAACAAATTTTAAGGAGGCAATGTAAGGTTTATATCAATTTAGCTCAAACACGTAGCTAGTGATTGAATCACGACACAGACACTTTAACAATATCGGCAACAAATAAATAGCGTGAATTCGTACTCACAGTAACGAACTAATCAACAGCCTTGCCATTGAATAAGTAGTGCGCCATTTGGAACGAATTAGCAACACCCAGCAACTAGGGGGAGTTAATACCAACACTCTTTAAATGTCTTGCTTCCCATTAAATAAACAAACTTACAGTAATTAAATGAATAACAAATCGAAGACACTACGCTCCACTCAAACTCTTCAGTGGAAGCCATGCCAAAATGAAGATTCCATTAATTGACTGGCACTGAAGTCACACTAAAGCTCATCTGTGTGTTCCCAGACACACATGGGGCAAACTTATACAGGAGAAGATTTTGAAGGGAGCACGTCAGTAAAACCGGTAGTGGAGCGAACTCGTGCCACTGAAAACTAAGGTACTAGACTGGGGCACAAGTGGTATACAAGCCGGCCGGAGTGGCCGAGCGGTTCTAAGCGCTTCAGTCTGGAACCGCCCGACCGCTACGGTCGCAGGTTCGAATCCTGCCTCGGGCATGGATGTGTGTGATGTCCCTAGGGTAGTTAGGTGTAAGTAGTTCTAAGTTCTAGGGGACTGATGACCTTGGATGTTAAGTCCCATAGTGCTCAGAGCCATTTGAACCATTTTGTGGTATGGAATGAGGTTGCCTTAGTGCTTATGGAATGAGGTTGCCTTAGTGCTGTACTGCGCTCCAAAATATTAATTCAATTGGCCAATTCAAAATCAAGTACACATAAACCAGCATTAATTAACGAGGAGTGACACCAGGTCGCTCGAAGGGATGACAACACTTACGAGGTGCGGCTAGAAAAAAACCGGACTGATGCTGGAAAAAACATTTATTTACAATTATTTACAATTTCATGTTATCTCCTTCAATGTACTCTCCTCCTCGGTCTCTACACCGCTCCATACGAATTTTCCACTGTTCATAGCAATGCTGCAGATCATTTTCGGTAAGTCCATACATTACTTCCGTCGCTCTTTCTTTTACTGCTTCAACAGTCTCAAATCTAGTTCCTTTTAAAGCTGACTTGACTTTAGGGAAAAGAAAAAAGTCACAGGGGGCCAAATCAGGTGAGTAGGGTGGATGATCTAAGTTGGGAATGTTGTGTTTTGCCAAAGACGTCTTCACTGACAACGCACTGTGAGCTGGGGCATTGTCTTGGTGAAGGATCCATGACTTTTTTCTCCACAAATCGTTCCGTTTTCTCCGTACTCGCTCACGTAGGGTAGCCAGGACGCTAATGTAGTAATGCTGATTCACTGTTTGTCCCTCTGGTACCCAATCAATGTGCACAATCCCTTTGATGTAAAAAAAAAACAATCATCATTGCCTTGAATTTCGATTTTGACATTCGTGCTTTTTTTTGTCGTGGAGAACCAGGAGTTTTCCAATGCATCGATTGGCGTTTAGTTTCGGGATCGTAAGTAAAAAACCACGGTTCATCGCAAGTAATAACATTTTGTAAGAAGGTGGGATCACTTTCAATGTTTTCCAGGATGTCAGAACAAATCATTCTTCGGCGTTCCTTCTGTTCAATTGTGAGACACTTTGGAACCATTTTTGAACACACTTTGTTCATGTTGAAACTTTCATGAAGAATCTGCCCAACACTTTCCTTGTCAACTCCTGTTAACTCAGACACTGCTCTGATTGTTAAACGGCGATCTTGTCGAACAAGTTTACCGATTTTTTCAATGTTTGCATCAGTTTTTGCTGACAATGGTCTGCCAGTGCGAGTGTCATCACTGGTGTCTTCGCGGCCATCTTTAAATCGTTTAAACCACTCAAACACTTGTGTTCGCGATAAACAATCATCGCCGTACACTTGTTGTAACATTACAAACGTTTCACTTGCAGATTTTCCTAGTTTGAAACAAAATTTGATGTTAACACGCTGTTCTTTCTGTACACTCAACATTTTCCGACGCACAGACAAAACGTCAACTACTTAAAACAGACGCCACGGGCAGACTGAGTGCAGGAGGCAGATGAAACTCGAGCAGTAGGCGGAGCGAGAGTCACGTGACAGGCCACGCGACTTTCAGCCTTATTGCATTCGTTTTATTGTTTCACCAGCACTAGTCCGGTTTTTTTCTAGCCACACCTCGTAAGTGAAAAGACAAATGCCGGAGGCGGCAGTAACATCAAACACCTTCTCCGAGTTGTAACCATGATTCACTTCCCGCTATACAAGTAAACACTTACCCGAGCACAAGGAAGGGACCTCAAAGAGAAAATTCAAATAAAACCCCCAAAAGATTATACGAGAACAGGGAAGCCCAACTATTTAAATTTAAAAGAATTAGCTCTCTCCAAAGGCAGTGTAAACGCTAAGGCCACACATAAGAGGCCACCAACATTGGTTACAAAGGGTCTTACACATTTGCTCCTTTTCTTTAAAAGAAAGCCAAGGCTGCTTACCCTCTGCTGGACATCCGGTATGGCTCGTGTAGGATACACCAGGCAGCAACCCAAGCTAGGCGGTCGCAAAATCAGGAGAGCAGACAGGCAGGCAGCCGACACATATCCTGCATCCTGAACCGGCAGACCGCGTACAACCGACTCCACACATACGTGGTTACTTCCCACACTCGTACCTCGCGGCGTCTCAGCAGGCAGCCCGAGCAAACGTCAACTGCCACTCGCCCCGCGATTGCGGAGAACAACAAGGCAAACAAAGATAAGAAACATCGAGGGATCGATAATGGACATCGAAGAGACTGGCACGCCAGTAACGAGCCCCACGGCTCATTCATAGAGCTGTTTATTTCTACAATGGTTTACATCAGTTTACAGCATGAACATTTAGCTATTTTTCGACATAATCACCATTTCTGTCGATGCATTTTTGTAGACGCTGTGGCAGTTTTTGAATGACGATGTCATACCAGCTCGCCGCCATGCTGTTCAGAAAGTTATGAACCTCTTCTTTCACCTCGTCGTCGGAGCTGAATCGCTTTCCGGCCGAATGTTCTTTTACCCTAGGGAACAGGTGATAGTCACTGGGCGCCAAGTCAGGACTATAGGGTGGGTGGGTGACTATGTTCCACTGAAACTGTTGCAGGAGAGCAACGGTTTGCCGAGCGATGTGTGGGCGAGCGTTGTCATGGAGAATGTGTACGCCCTCGCTCAACGTTTCTCCGGTTCTGAATTGTCCGTTTAACTTTTTTCAGAACCTCACAGTACCTGCCAGTGTTAATTATGGTCCCAGCAATTCAGCTCCGATGTCGAGGTGAAAGAAGAGGTTCGTAACTTTCTGAACAGCATGGCGGCGAGCTGGTATGACATGAGCTTACAAAAAATTGCCACTGCGTCTGCAAAAATGCGTCGACAGAAATGGTGATTATGTCGGAAAATAGCTAAATGTTCAAGCTGTAAACTGATGTAAACCATTGTAGAAATAAACAGGTCTATGTACTTATACGAGGGTGAGTCAAATGAAAACCTTAAATATTTTTTCAAATATTATTTATTGTGCCGAAGTGGTACAAAGCTGTACCACTTTTCAACATAATCTCCCCGACACTCAATGCAAGTCCTCCAGCGCTTATAAAGTCGCTGTTATAAATATTTTGCAGACCAGTTTCCTTTTTCGCACAGCGCATGTTTGAAGACTTCCAGTTCTATAGAATGTATCTCAATTCCAGGGTTGCAAGGAGGGGTTTTTATTTTTGAAAAAGTATTTTAGATACCTTGAACCGTTCAGGAAATAAAATTACTCTTACGTCATATGCGGACCACTCTCTGTTAAGTCCACCGAGTGAGGTGGCGCAGTGGTTGGCACACCTGGACACGCACTCGGGAGGACGATGGTTCAAACCCGCTTCCGGCCATTCTGATTTAGTATACCGTGATTTCCCTAAATCGCTTCAGGCAATCGCTTTGACGGTTCCTTTGAAAGGGCACGGCCAACTTCCTTCCCTAATCCAATGGGGCGACGGCCTCGCTGTTTCGTCCCCTTCACCCCCCCCCCCCCCCACTCCTCCATCCAATTCGACCAACCAGCCTGTCTGGTAGTCTGTCAAGGAAAGTGAGACCGTTCTAGGCGCTACAGTCTGGAACCGCGCGACCGCTACGGTCGCAGGTTCGAATCCTGCCTCGGGCATGGATGTGTGTGATGTCGTTAGGTTAGTTAGCTTTAAGTAGTTCTAAGTTCTAGGGGACTGATGACCTCAACAGTTAAGTCCCATAGTGCTCAGAGCCAGCCATTGTATTGAAATATCAACGTCGTTTATTCTTTTTAACACGTGCTACCCGTTTACTGGATGCTAGTCAATTTTGGCTCCACTGCATACGGCTCTGTTGTGGCACATTATAACTGCTGTGAATCGCAGGTTACGTTTGAGTGGCTGATTTGGGGGAGGGGCCAAACAGCGAGGTCATCGGTCCCATCGGGTTAGGGAAGGAACCAGCCCGGAATTTGCCTGGAACGTTTTAGGGAAATCACGGAAAACCCGAATCAGGCTTGTTGGAAGCGGGTTTGAACCGTCGTCCTCACGAATGCGAAAATGGTTCAAATGGCTCTAAGCACTATGGGACTTAACTTCTGAGGTCATCAGTCCCCTAGAACTTAGAACTACTTAAACCTAACTAAATGGTTCAAATGGCTCTCAGCACTATGGGACTTAACTTCTGAGGTCATCAGTCCCCTAGAACTTAGAACTACTTAAACCTAACTAACCCTAAGGACACACACATCCATGCCCGAGGTAGGACTCGAACCTGTGACCGTAGCAGTCGCGCGGTTCCAGACTGAAGCGCCTAGAACCGCTCGGCCACAGCGGCCGGCCCCGAATGCGAGTCCAGTGTGCTAACTACTGCGCCACTTCCCTCTGTGGCAGGTTACGCTCGAAGCCTGAAGATGAAACCATGGTGTCGAAACTGGTGGAATGTGTTACAAAGGGAATAAACGACGTTGGATTCCAGTACAGCTGTTGGTTTTGTCATCATTCAAGTACACACTGTGTAATGTGAAACGGGAGTGGGCTATCGACTGAAATTAGGTTTACAATGCACGGCTTGTTTAGTGTTGACAAGTCGTTGCTGCAAGCTGACTCCGTTGGCTATGGGAAGCGCAGCAGCCACTTGGCGTTCCTGTGTGCCTGCAGAGCACTTGGCGCCACCCCCTCCCCCGCGCTAGCTTTATGAGGTAATTGAGCGGCCGCCATTTCCTTTAAATGGAGAACTTGGGCGCAGCAAGTCGCGAGCCGAGCCAACTCTGTCCGAGTTGTCCGCTAGTTGAGCTCCGCCGGGAAACCACCTGCTGCCTCCCACTCTCTCGCCGGCCAATTGGAGGCGTCTGGAGGGTGCGTAACCCCGGCTGCCTTCAGGTCCCGTAAATACCAGGGAGGTGTCTTTCCCAGAACTAGGTGTTAATATGGGCCGTAGAGGTTACATACGAATTACAGCAACGTGTCCGGCAGCTATTGCAGTATTGCGGAGCAATATTTGTGGCAGTACACTTTCGGGTCAGACCGAGCGAGCTGGTGCAGTGGTTAGCACACTGGATTCGCATTCGGGAGGACGACGGTTCGAACCCGCTCCGGCCATCCTGATTTAGGTTTTCCGTGATTTCCCTAAATCGTTTCAGGCAAATGCCGCGATGGTTCCTTTGAAAGGGGACGGCCGATTTCCTTCCCAATCCTTCCCTAATCCGAGCTTGTGCTCCGTCTCTAGTGACCTCGTTATCGACGGGACGTTAAACACTAATATCGTCCTCCTTTCGGGTCAGAGGCCGCGAAATGAATGAAAGCGAGCTACCTAAGTGAGAAAGGCTCTCCGTCTTTTACATTCCGCAAAGAAGAAAAAATTGCCGCAGTGGTCATATCACCAAAGTTCAGCGCTGTCGGGCTGGGCTAGCACTTGGATGGGTGACCATCCGGTCTGCCGAGCAATGTTGGCAAGTGGGGTGCACTCAGCCGTTGTGAGGCAAACTGAGGAGCTACTTGACTGAGAAGTAGCGGCTCCGGTTCAAAAATGGCTCTGAGCACTATGGGACTTAACATCTGTGGTCATCAGTCCCCTAGAACTTAGAACTACTTAAACTTAACTAACCGAAGGACAGCACACAACACCCAGCCATTACGAGGCAGAGAAAATCCCTGACCCCGCCGGGAATCGAACCCGGGAACCCGGGCGTGGGAAGCGAGAACGCTACCGCACGACCACGAGATGCGGTCAGCGGCTCCGGTCTCGTAAACTGACATACAGACGGGAGAGCGGTGTGCTGACCACATGATTCTCCATATCCGCATCCAGTGACGCCTGTGGTCTGAGGATGACGCGGCGACCGGTCGGTACCGTCGGGCCCTCCAAGTTTTAAAGCCAAAAATTGCGGAGTAAAAGAGAAATATGACTTTGTGGAAGCATTCTCTTTTAAGTAACTGAACTGTTTGCGAATCTTTAACTCGTGAACTGGCATTGGATACACACACCTTCGACACTGACCAAACACGACTTTGAATATATCGTTTAGAACTAATTCGTCCGTCTGGCAAGACCAATACCAATATGACCGACTATATACCACTTACAGCCACACTAACGATCCCTCTTCAGTTTTTGGTATTGATGATTCATACCGACAGTTCGATGTACCTCCTTAAATGACGCCTACGAACACGGAAACACACATGACGAAGCTTCAGAAAGTTTAGAAGTCTTCATCTATGGGGGAGGGGGGGGGGGGGGGGAGGAGGGCGCTGGTAAGTCCTTGGCTGTATAAAGAAGAAATACTGTTTCAGATTTGAAAAAAATTATTTACTTCCCTCCTTAAGTCCGACTCATCTAGGACACTACAAATAACCTGTAGGCTATGCAACTACAACTAAAAAAAATTGTCCATAATTCGGAGGACAATCAAACAATTTAAAATCAGACATCGTAAAATAGTCGATATTGAAATTGAGTGGAAGCCCAAATGCGCCATAGGTATTTATTATGTTTTCACTGTATGACGACCCATTTCATAAAAATGCGTGTGAAATCTTATGGGACTTAACTGCTAAAGTCATCAGTCCCTAAGCTTACCTAAATTATCCTAAGGACAAACACACACACTCATGCCCGAGGGAGGACTCGAACCTCCTCTGGGACCAGCCGCACAGACCATGACTGCAGCGCCTTAGACCCGTTTCATACCCTGGAGGTATGTCTTGAGGCCATACCTGCATTTCGCGTGCAATGTATAATTAGAAACAAGAAGACTCGCATTATCTATAAGAAATGGTGATGAATTTTACAGTTACGAGATGTAGGTATTTCAGATTGAACGAAAAAAAAAAAAAAATAGGATGACGATGGCGAAATTGGAATCAGCGATCCTTGAACTGCACTAGATTATACGATATACTACGCTGCCGATTCGTCTATAACTCTAATGTACTTTTGACTCTCACTGTATCAAATACAGCCCCTCGGAAAACTTCAAATCCGATTTTTCTGTAAATTTCTGGAAAACGTTAACAACAGCAACACGTGTTTCACTACGGAAAAGAAAAGAGCCTCAGCCATTTTCATACTGCGTATTAACAGAGAAAGGGAAGTGGATAGCTTAAAGTTAGATATGGTGCGAATTAGTGAAGTTAGCTGGAAGGAAGAACAGGACTTCTATTGTGGTGAATACAGGGTTATAAATACAAAGTCATACAGGTGCAGTGCAGGAGTGGGTTTAATACTGAATCAGAAAATAGGAACGCGGATAAGCTACTATCAACAGCATAGTGAACGCATTGCTATAGCCAAGATAGACATTAATTCCACACTCACCATAGTAGCACAAGTTTATAAGATAACTACCTCCGCAGATGAGCAGAAAATTGAGAAAATGTATGATGCGCTAAAAGAAATTATTCAGATAGCTAAGGGAGATGAAAATTCAATAGTCATAGGTGACTGGAATTCGATAGTAGGAAAAGGAAGAGAAGGAAACGTAGTAGGTCAATGTGGAATGGGGTAAGAAACGAAAGACGAAGCCGCGTGGTGGAATGTTGCACAGAGCGCAATCCATTCACAGCTAATACTTGGTTTAGGAATCATAAAAGAAGTTGTATTCGTGGAAAAGGCCTGGAGACACTGGAAGGTTTCATGTAGATTATATAATGGTAAGACAGAGATTTAGGAACCAGGTTTTAAATTGTAAGACATTTCCAGGGGCAGATGTTGACTCTGACGACTATCTGTTGGTTATGAACTGTAGATTAAAACTGAAGAAACTCCAAAAAGGCAGGAATTTAAATGGGTGGGACCTGGACAAACTGAAACAACGAGACGCTGTAGAGGGTTTCAGGGGAGCATTAGGGAACAATAGAAAAGAACAAGGGAAAAGAATACAGTAGAAGAAGAATGGGTAGCTTTGAGAGATGAAATAGTGAAGGCAGCAGAGGATCAAGTAGGCAAAAAGACGAGGGGTAATAGAAATCCTTGGGTTACACAAGAGATATTGAATTTAATCTATGAAATGAGAAAATATAAAAATGCAATAAATGAAGTAGAAGAAAGGGAATACAAAGATTTAAAAAATGGCTAAGAAGGAATAGCTGGAGCACAAAAGTAAGGATGTAGAAGCATATATCAATAGGAATAAGATACAGGGTTATTACAAATGACTGAAGCGATTTCACAGCTCTACAATAACTTTATTATTTGAGATATTTTCAAAATGCTTTGCACACACATACAAAAACTCAAAAAGTTTTTTTAGGCATTCACAAATGTTCGATATGTGCCCCTTTAGTGATTCAGCAGACATCAAGCCGATAATCAAGTTCCTCCCACACTCGGCGCAGCATGTCCCCATCAATGAGTTCGAAAGCATCGTTGATGCGAGCTCCCAGTTCTGGCACGTTTCTTGGTAGAGGAGGTTTAAACACTGAATCTTTCACATAACCCCACAGAAAGAAATCGCATGGGGTTAAGTCGGGAGAGCGTGGAGGCCATGACATGAATTGCTGATCATGATCTCCACCACGACCGATCCATCGGTTTTCCAATCTCCTGTTTAAGAAATGCCGAACATCATGATGGAAGTGCGGTGGAGCACCATCCTGTTGAAAGATGAAGTCGGCGCTGTCGGTCTCCAGTTGTGGCATGAGCCAATTTTCCGCGGGCTACGCGTGAAACTTGCCCGCACGCGTTCAACCGTTTCTTCGCTAACTGCAGGCGGACCCGTTGATTTTCCCTTACAGAGGCATCCAGAAGCTTTAAACTGCGCATACCATCACCGAATGGAGTTAGCAGTTGGTGGATCTTTGTTGAACTTCGTCCTGAAGTGTCGTTGCACTGTTATGACTGACTGATGTGAGTGCATTTCAAGCACGACATACGCTTTCTCGGCTCCTGTCGCCATTTTGTCTCACTGCGCTCTCGAGCGCTCTGACGGCAGAAACCTGAAGTGCGGCTTCAGCCGAACAAAACTTTATGAGTTTTTCTACGTATCTGTAGTGTATCGTGACCATATGTCAATGAATGGAGCTACAGTGAATTTATGAAATCGCTTCAATCATTTGTAATAGCCCTGTATATAGCGTCTACAGGAAAATTAAAGAGACCTTTCGAGGAAAGACAACCACCAGTCCTAAGCGAAGAAGGAAAAGCAGAAACGTAAAGTAACGATATAGAGGGGCTATACAAGGGAGATGTAATTGGGGGCAATATTATGGAAATGGAAGAGGATGTAGATGAAGATGAAAGGGGAGATATGATACTGCTTGAAGAGTTTGACAGGGCACTGAAAGACCTAAGTCGAAACAAGGCCCCGGGAGTAGACAACATTCCGTTAGAGCTGCCTTGGGAGAGCCAACCACGACAAAAGTCTTGCGTCTGGTGAGCAAGATTTATGAAAGAAACGGAATACCCCGAGTCTTCAAGAAGAATATAATAATTCCAATCCCAAACAAAGCTAGTGCTGACAGGTGAGAGCATTAGCAAACTATCATTTTAATAAGTCTCGGTTGCAAAATACTAACACGAATTCTGTAGAGAGGAATAGAAAAACTGGTAGAAGCCCAGCCCGGTGAAGATCGGTTTGGATTCCGTAGAAATGTATGAACACGTGAGGCAGTACTGACTCTAGGACTTATCTTAGAAGAAAGATTAAGGTAACGCAAATCTACATTTATAGCAGTTGTAGACTTAGGGAAATCGTTTTACAATGTTTACTGGAATAGTCTTCCAAATTTTGAAGGTATCAGGCATCAAATACAGGGAGCGAAAGGCTATTTACACTTTGTACAGAAACCAGATGGCAGTTATAAGAGTCGAGGGACATGAAAGGGAAGCAGTGGTTGGGAAGGGAGTGAGACAGGGTTGCAGCCTCTCCCCGATGTTATTCAGTCTTTATATTGAGCAGGCAGTAAAGGAAACAAAAGAAAAAATTGGAGTAGGTATTAAAATCCATGGAGAGGAAATAAAAACTTTGAGGTTCGCCGATGACATTGTAATTCTGTCAGAGACAGCAAAGGACTTGGAAGAGCAGTTGAACGGAATGGATGGTGTCTTGAAGGAGGATACAAGATGAACATCATCAAAAGCAAAACGAGGATCATGGAATGTAGTCGAATTAAGTCGGGTGATGTTGAGGGAATCAGATTAGGAAATGAGACACATAAAGTAGTAAAGGAGTTTTGCTATTTGGGGAGCAAAATAACTGATGATGGTCGAAGTAGAGAGGATATAAAATGTAGACTGGCAATGGCAAGGAAATCGTTTCTGAAGAAGAGAAATTTGTTAACATCGAGTATAGATTTAAGTGTCAGGAAGTCGTTTCTGAAAGTATTTGTATGGAATGTAGCCATGTATGGAAGTGAAACATGGACGATAAATAGTTTGCACAAGAAGAGAATAGAAGCTTTCGAAGTGTGGTGCTACAGAAGAATGCTGAAGATTAGATGGGTAGATCACATAACTAATGAGGAGGTATTGAATAGAATTGGGGAGAAGAGGAGTTTGTGGCACAACTTGACCAGAAGAAGGGATCGGTTGGTAGGACATGTTCTGAGGCATCAAGGCATCACCAATTTAGTATTGGAGGGCAGCGTGGAGGGTAAAAATCGTAGAGGGAGACCAAGAGATGAATACACTATGCAGATTCAGAAGGATGTAGGCTGCAGTAGGTACTGGGAGATGAAGAAGCTTGCACAGGATAGAGTAGCATGGAGAGCTGCATCAAACCAGTCTCAGGACTGAAGACCACAACAACAACGACATTAACAGCGTGTCACTGACAGCACAACAATGCAGATGCTTTGTTAAATAAAAGCTACACAGCTAAAGCATGATTAACAAACACGTTGATGGCTGAATATATTAGACTATCTTAAAGTTTCATTTAATGTAACTTAGTAATATGTTATCTAATATTTAAGTAGGACCTACTTGCAATAGCGTAACAGCATCAGTGTACGTGTGCTACGGCTGCTGACAAATCGTCGCGTTTGTGTTTGTGTACATCAAGTTTCCTCTTATGATGAACCGAGTGTAGTTTTAGTTGCGTGCTCTGCGCAGCTTAGTGACCGTCCAACACTGTTGTTCTGTTACCCGGATGAATTGCCCAGCAGTTCCCTCTACATTGCGTACCAGGTGAGCTCCACTGTGGCGTTCTGTGTTACTGTGTGACACTCGTGTGCGGAAATACAAACACAGGCGGTTTGTGAAGAGCGGTCGGAAGCTGTGCGGGAAGCGAGTTTGAGCTAAATGGCGGACAAAGGGCGCGGGCGGAGAGCGTGAAACAGCGCGACAGCGATCTGCCGTCCGTCGCCGCGGAACTGAAAACTAGCCGGGGACTTCAGAACATGATTCAAATGGCTCTGAGCACTATGGGACTCCTGAGGTCATCAGTCCCCTAAATTAGAACTACTTAAACCATACTAACCTCAGGACATCACACATATCCATGCCCGAGGAAGGATTCGACCCTGCGACCGTAGCGGTCACGCGGTTCCAGACTGAAGCGCCTAGAACCGCACGGCCACCCCGGCCGGCTGCTCTTGCGGAATCAGAACCATGTTTAACAAGGAGGCTGATGGGTGACGCGCGAAACGTAAACACTTCGCTTGTAGATTTATTTCCGGGAGTTTTGCACATGCCAAAGGTGTGTGCCAAAATAGTGCCGAAGAGACTCACAACTGAACAAGAACATCAATCAAGAAACGTGTCCGCTGGTATTCCAGAGGAGTCGCAATGACCACCAATGGTACAGTCGTGTGATTGTTGTTGTTGTTGTGGTCTTCAGTCCTGCGACTGGTTTGATGCAGCTCTCCATGCTAATCTATCCTGACCAAAGTTCTTCATCTCCCAGTAGTTACTGCAACCTACATCCTTCTGAATCTGCTTAGTGTATTCATCTCTTGGTCTCCCTCTACGATTTTTACCCTCCACGCTGCCCTCCAATACTAAATTGGTGATCCCTTGATGCCTCAGAACATGTCCCAGCAACCGATCCCTTCTTCTAGACAAGTTGTGCCACAAACTTCTCTTCTCCCCAGTCGTATTCAACACCTCCTCATTAAATTTATTCCAGAAGTTTCATTACTCCTCATTAATTAGTTTTTGGTGTTGTGATTTTTTTCTGTGTATTTGAAAGATGAGGTTGTACTCGCATAACGCTATTGGGTATAAGTTACATGCGCCGTTGTTTTTGTCGTAGTCTATGTACAGTTTACGCACGTAACATGCCCCAAAATAATATGCCACCTTAATGGTCTTCCCAGTTTTAGGTTTTCTACTGAAGAACTGTTTTAATATGGCGCGCGAACATAGACATTTTAAACTAGGTCTTACTTTACATGAACTTTTATTTCCCATTCACAATGGTTTGCCTCGCCATCTCAGACCCATATTACAGCCTTGCAACCAAACCTAGGGGTCGCGCTACGGTACTGATGAGCAGCGACATTAATAAATAAAAGCCGCGCACGGAACATTCCGGCCTATGACTCGCGACTGGGGAAGACCTAGAACGACGAGTACACCTGCAATGGACGAGGCAATTCTTCGTGCAGTTGACGATAACCCTAATGTCAGCGTCAGAGAAGTTGCTGCTGTACAAGGTAACGTTGACCACGTCACTGTATGGAGAGTGCTACGGGAGAACCAGTTGTTTCCGTACCGTGTACAGCGTGTGCAGGCACTATCAGCAGCTGATTGCCCTCCACGGGTACACTTCTGCGAATGGTTCATCCGACAATGTGTCAATCCTCATTTCAGTGCAAATGTTCTCTTTACGGATAAGGCTTCATTCCAACGTGATCAAATTGTAAATTTTCACAATCAACATGTGTGGGCTGACGAGAATCCGCACGCAATTGTGCAGTCACGTCATCAACACAGATTTTCTGTGAACGTTTGGGCAGGCATTGTTGGTGATGTCTCGATTGGGCCCCATGTTCTTCCACCTACGCTCAATGGAGCACGTTATCATGATTTCATACGGGATACTCTACCTGTGGTGCTAGAAAATGTGCCTTTACAAGTACGACACAACATGTGGTTCATGCACGATGGAGCTCCTGCACATTTCAGTCGAAGTGTTCGTACGCTTCTCTACAACAGATTCGGTGACCGACGGATTGGTAGAGGCGGACCAATTCCGTGGCCTCCACGCTCTCCTGACCTCAACCCTCTTGACTTTCATTTATGGGAGCATTTGAAACCTCTCGTCTACGCAACCCCGGTACCAAATGTAGAGACTCTTCGTGCTCGTATTTTGGACGGCTGTGATACAATACGCCATTCTCCAGGGCTGTATCCTCGCTAACGGAGGACATTTTGAACATTTCTTGTAACAAAGTGTTTGAAGTCACCCTGGTACGTTCTGTTGCTGTGTGTTTCCATTCCATGATTAATGTGACTTGAAGAGAAGTAATAAAATGAGCTCTAACATGGAAATTAAGCGTTTCCGGACACATGTCGACATAACATATTTTCTTTCTTTGTGTGTGAGGAATGTTTCCTGAAAGTTTGGACGTACCTTTTTGTAACACCGTGTAGATGAGAGGTTGAGTGCTCCCCGGGACCGCTGCTGCTGAAAGCACCAGAGGCGGTGTATAGTCTCCCGGGGGAGAACGGGTTTTGTCGGTTACGTGCAACTGCACGTGGCATTGCGCGCCGCCCTGTCACACAGGTGAGGGGCAGGCGAAGTCGGAGGCGCTGCCGACTTTTATCAGATCTGTTCCACCCCCCCTCCCCCACCTGTTCCCGCCCCTACCACCACTCTCCCCGAGCCCTCAGTTTGTTTGTACCGCAGTGGCACGTCTTTTATTTTCATTCGTTTAAAAGCGAATGAAAGAAATCCGCGGCAGGGCATGTCGATCACAAGGCCCCACGGAGCTCGTTAGAAAAATGGCCTAATTTAAAAAGGAGGCGGCTCCGGCATCAAAGGGACGGAAACAAACGCGCGCGCACAATCACACACACACACACACACACACACACACACACACACACACAGAGGGAGAGAGAGAGAGAGAGAGAGAGAGAGAGAGAGAGAGCGAAAAGACCTGTGAAAGATTTCCTGTGAAGCAAACGGACCGACTGATACACGACGCACGCGCCGAACCTGTAATTTCAGTACAATGGCCGAGGACAAACAGGCGAATACACGAGCGAAGGGGATTGGCGAGATAACAGGGCGGAAAGCAGGCGCCATTTGACCGCCACAGCTCTATCCCCACCCCTCCTCCAGTCTGCCCTTCCCCTCTCACCCTGCCCCCACCCTCTCCACACAGCTAAACAGATATATACACACACGCGCACCCCACCAGCGCCGTGTGTCATGCCTCTAATTCTGTTTCCAGGTCAAAAAACGCACCGCTGCCCGACCCAGTTTCGAAATACCCCATCGTTTGTACCCCCCCCCCCTCCCTCTTCCACCCGCCCCTTTCTCCACTCCCGCCTTTAAAGGCACTTTGTGTCGACAGTCCAATAATTGCAGACCCCCGAAGAATCTAATACGAGTCGGGTTACGATTAAACACAGCTGTGTGCAGTACGACTTTAATATTTCACAACCTTTTAAAACAGTTTGCAGCCCGTCCTTTGCGCTTCTGTACATTCTCGATTGACCTGCACTTTAATCTTTCTTATTTTAATTCTTCTGTGTTTCACAGTCTTTTTTTTAAACAGTATGCAGTGCGTTCCTTACGCTTCTGTACATTCTGGATTGTCATGATTTCCTTTCTTTCATATTTTTGTTCTTCAAGTCAACATCTACAGCCGCATACGTACTCCGCAGACCACCGTATAGTGCATGGCGGAGAGTACTTTTTACCACTATTAGGGATTTCATTTCCCGTTCCGCTCACAAACAGAGCTAGGGAAAGCGGCTGTCTATGGCTCCGTATGAGCTCTAATTTCTCTTATCTTGTCTTCGCGCTCCTTACGCGCAATGTATGTTCGCGGCAGTGGAATCGTACGGCAGTCAGCTTCAAATACAGGTTCTCTAAATTTTCTCAGTAGTGTTTCTCGAAAAGAACTTCGTCTTCCCTCCAGGTATTTCCATTTCAGCTCACGAAGCATCTCTGTAATACGCAAGTGTTCATTGAACCTACCCCTAACAAATCTAGCAGACATCCTCTGAATTGATTCGATGTCGTGATTTATTTAGTCCGATTTGGTGCGCATCCCAAACAGCTCAGCCGTATCCTAGAATGGGTCGCATGAGCGTTCTATACGGTTCGATGCCACTCTCCTTTTATTCGTATTTTCCGCTAAACTCTTCATTCTCTATCAACATACTAATATAGGCGCACGGGCCGGAAATTTCAGTATACAGATTGAAACATGCCCTTTGAAAAATTGATGAATTACTGTTCTGATAAACCTCTATGCGGTCTAAGGCGCTCCAGTCATGGTCTGTGCGGCTGATCCCGGCGGAGGTTCGAGTCTTCCCTCGGGCATGGGTGTCTGTGTGTTTGTCCTTAGGATAATTTAGGTTAAGTAGTGTGTAAGCTTAGAGACTGATGAACTTAGCAGTTAAGTCCCATAAGATTTCACACACATTTGAACATTTTGAATAAACCAAGTTTGGTAAGTTTAGAGAATCTGCGTGTGAAGGCCACTATTCGATCATTATGCTGTCGCCATTGTATACGTTACGCAAGGATCGTGAGAATACATTAAGAGAGTTCAGGGCGCGTACAGAGGTATAGTGGCAGACATTTTCAGCTCCCAGTATACACGAATAAAACAGGACAGAAAATCGATAATACAGGTGCGATCTACACTCCGTCACGCTCTGTACGGTGGCTTGTGGAGTACGTACATTGAAGCACCAAAGAAACTGGTATAGGTATGCGTGTTCAAATAGATACACTACTGGCCATTAAAATTGCTACATCAAGAAGAAATGCAGATGATAAACGGGTATTCATTGGACAAATATATTATACTAGAACTGATATGTGATTACATTTTCATGCAATTTGGATCCATAGATCCTGAGAAATCAGTACCCAGAACAACCACCTTCATACGCCTGGGCATTGAGTCAAACAGAGCTCGGATGGCGTGTACAGGTACAGCTGCCCATGCAGCTTCAACACGATACCACAGTTCATAAAGAGTAGTGACTGGCGTATTGTGACGAGCCAGTTGCTCGGCCACCATTTACCAGACATTTTCAATTGGTGAGAGATCTGGAGAATGTGCTGGCCAGTGCAGCAGTCGAGCATTTTCTGAATCCAGAAAGGCCCGTACAGGACCGCGGTCGTGCATTATCCTGCTGAAATGTAGGGTTTCGCAGGTATCGAGTGGAGGGTAGAACCACGGGTCGTAACACATCTGAAACGTAACGTCCACTGTTCAAAGTGCCGTCAATGTGAACAAGAGGTGAGCGAGACGTGTAACCAATGGCACCCCATACCATCACGCCGGGTGATATTCCTGTGTGGCGATGACAAATAGACGCTTCCAATGTGCGTTCACCGAAATGTCGCCAAACACGGATGCGACCATCGTGATGCTGTAAACAGAACCTGGATTCATCTGAAAAAATGACGTTTTGCCATTCGTGCTCCCAGGTTCGTCATCGAGTACACCATTGCAGGCACTCCTGTCTGTGATGCAGCGTCAAAGGTAACCGCAGCCACGGTCTCCGAGCTGATAGTCCATGCTGCTGTAAATGTCGTCGAACTGTTTGTGCAGATGGTTGTTGTCGTGCAAAGGTCCCCTTCTTTTGACTCAGGGATCGAGACGTGGCTGCACGATCCTTTACAGCCATTCGGATAAGATGCCTGTCACCTCGACTGCTAGCGATACGAGGCCGTTGGGATCCAGCACGGCGTTCCGTATTACCCTCCTGAACCCACCGATTCCATAATCTGCTAACAGTCATTGGATCTCGACCAACGCGAGCAGCAATGTCGGGATAGGATAAACCACAATCGCGATAGGCTACAATCCAACCTTTATCGAAGTCGGCAACGTGATGGTACGCATTTCTCCTCCTTACACGAGGCATCACAACAACGTTTCACCAGGCAACGCCGGTCAACTGCTGTTTGTGTATGAGAAATCGGTTGGAAAGGTTCCTCATGTCAGCACGTTGTTGGTGTCGCCACCGGCGCCAACCTAGCTGTGATATGCAAATTATTAGCTTTTCAAAGCATTCACACATCTTCTTCCTGTCGGTTAAATTTAGCGTCTGTAGCACATCTTCGTGGTGTAACAATCTTAATGGCCAGTAGTGTATATAAACAGGCAGAATACGGCGCTGCGGTCGGCAACGCCTACATGAGACAACAAGTATCTGGCGCAGTTGTTGCTACAATGGAAAGAACGAACACCTATATCTTTCCGTACCAGCTCTGATTTCCCTTATTTTATCGTGGTGATCGTTCCTCCCTATGTAAGTCGGTGTCAACAAAACATTTTCGCATTCGGAGGAGAAAATTGGTGATTGGAATTCCGTGAGAGGATTCCGTCACAACAAAAAACGCCTTTCTTATAATGATGTCCAGCCCAAATCCTGTATCATTTGTGTAAGAGATTGGTCAGGCGGGGGTAGGCCTGGCGCACTGACTGCTCCATACAAACTTAATTATGTATATAGGCAGTTCGCCTATTCCGGAAATAGAGGACCTTCACCATTTTTGCCTGTTACCGACATTGATGGTGGCTACATACCGGTCCCACAGATTCCAAGGTTTTCCGAGAAAGTTTTGTTTTCAATAACATAAATATTACATAAAGTCATGCAGCTGGATGGCAACCATTATTATAATAATCAGTATTGCTGCAATCAGTTTCACTGGATCACAGTGGTAAAAGTGAAACGTCAGGCGAGGAATGACATAATTGCTCATACGACGAGTTTTGGAATTTATTCATCATTAGATATCCAGTAGCGATTACTGCAGATTTACACTGAAGCGTCAAACAAACTGGTATAGGCATGTGTATTCAAATACAGAGGTATGTAAACAGGCAGAATACGGTGTTGTGGTCGACAACCCCTATATAAGACACCAAGTGTCTGGCGCAGTTGTTAGATCGGTGACTGCTGCTACAGTGGCAGGTTATCAAGATTTAAGTGAGTTTAAACATGGTGTTATAGTCGGCGCACGAGCGATGGGACGCAGCATCTCCGAGGTAGCGATGAAGTGGGGATTTTCCCATGTGACCATTTCATAGTGTACTGTGAGTATCGTGAATCCGGTGAACATCAAATCTCCGACATCGCTGCGGCCGGAAAAAGGTCCTGCAAAGACGGGACCAACAGCGTGCGAACAATTCAACTGGAAGTGATAGATGTGGGCGTTCAGATCCGAAGGCCCGCTCGTGTACTCTTGAATCCACGACACGCAGCTTTACGCCACGCCTGGGCCCGTTACGGCAAGAAAAAAGGAATAAAAGTGAGATAGTGTTAATACTTTCATCCTTCTTTACCTCCTCTGCATTACTGCAGATGACGTGACACTGAGCACATTTGTACTGTGCATGCAGTTGTTTCCACTGCCCTGTGTGGAATACACAAGTTCTTGTACACTTCACTGACCGGCTGTCTTCATGATGATGATGTCCCCAGCGCAGAAAACAGCACGCAGCTCGTGGATTGTTTTTCTTGAGGCTGAAATTAACTTCGCAATCGACTGCTGCTACGAATAAACTATAACTCATTTGGGATGCCACTCTCGTTTTTATTGACATAGACACGAGAAACAATTCTTGATCACAACGTATTGAACATATCTTTCCATAGTTATTATATCTGGCTAAAATAACATGAAATACATCCTGCCACAGACAACATGTCTGTCTACTGGAACCGTCAGAACTGGAGAATAAAATTACACGAATCAAATACTACTATTACAGACAACATGTCGTGTATCTAGCGACGGTCGGAACTGTTGTAAATAAAATTGCATGAAACAAATACTGCTATAACAGACAACATGTTTGTCTACTGGAACGGTCAGAACTGGAGAGCCGGACTGCCCGAGACACTTCGCGCGCCAAGCCAGCAAAGCGTGACCCGAACGCCACCGAAGTGCGTCGGCAGTGATGTCGTCAGTCTTTTGTTTTAGTAATACTTTGATTTTAATAATTTTGAAATGACTGATTGATAGCTGGCTGTTGAGAGACGTTTATTTTAAAAAATTAACTAATTTGGATGACAGGTTTAATTAATAATGGCAACTAAAGTTTAACGTTTTGGCGCCCTACCGCCGAAGACAGCAGCCAATCACAGAGCATCATGCAGGCGGTCTTTCTCACGGGAATGGTACCGAATCTACCACCTGTCACCGTTACCTCATCTCTATGCTTCTTGCATCTCCACTGCCCTGGGAATAGCTTCCTGGAGGCTAATATGATGGCTGAATAAGCCAGAAATATTACACCGTCAAAACCGACATTGGACTGTTGACGACTGTAAATATGTTGCCTGGTCGGAGAAGTCTTGTTTCAAGTTGTATCGAGCGGATGTGCGTGTAGGGGTATGGAGACAACTTCATGAATCCATGGACCCTGCATGTTAGCAGGGGACTGTTCAAGCTGGTGGAGCCTCTGTAACGGTGTGGGGCGTGTGCAGTTGGACCGATGTGGGACCCCTGATACGTCTAGATACGACAGGTGACACGTGAGAATCCTGCCTGATCACCTGCGCCCATCAATGTCTATTGTCCCTGGTTAATCCTAAGGGGCTGGGTTCGATTCCCGGCTGGGTCGGAGATTTTCTTTGCTCAGGGACTGGATGTTGTGTTGTTCTAATGATCATCATTTCATCCCAGTCGCCGCAGTGGCCTCAAATCGAAAGACGGTGTACCCTACGAGAGGCCGTATTCACGCGACATGCTCTCTATGTCCACTGTGCATTCAGACGGACTTTGGCAATTCCAGCGGGACAATGCGACACCCCAGACGTCAGAATTGCTACAGAGTGGCTCCAGCAACACTCTTCTGAGTGTAAACACTTCCACTGTCCACCAAACTGCCCAGACATGACCATTACGAGCATATCTTGGATGTCTTGCAACGTGCTGTTCAGAAGAGATCTCCACCCCCTAGTACTCTTACGTATTTATGGACAGCCCTGCAGGATTCACGGTGTCAGTTCCCTCCAGCGCTACTTCAGACATCAGTCGAGTCCATGCTACGCCTGTATATAAGAAGGGGTAGAAGGACGGATCCTCAAAATTACAGACCAATATCATTGACACCGGTTTGTTGCAGGATCCTCGCACATATTCTCAGTTCGAATATAACGAATTTCCTTGAGACAGAGAACTTGCTGTCCATGCATCAGCGCGGCTTTAGAGAGCATCGCTCCTGCGAAACTCAACTCACCCTTTTTTCACATGATATCTTGCGAACCCCGGACGAAGGGTATCAGACGCATGCCATATTCCCGGAAAGCGTTTGACTCGGTGCCCCACTGCAGACTCCCAACTAAGGTACGAGCATATGGAATTGGTTCCCAAATATGTGAGTGGCTCGAAGACTTCTTAAGTAATAGAACCCAGTACGTTGTCCTCGATGGTGAGTGTTCATCGGAGGTGAGGGTATCATCCAGGGAAGTGTGGTAGGTCCACTGTTGTTTTGTATCTGCATAAATGATCTTTTGGATAGGGTGGATAGCAATGTGCGGCTGTTTGCTGATGATGCTGTGGTGTACGGGAAGGTGTCGTCGTTGAGTGGCTGTAGGAGGATACAAGATGACTTGGACAAGATTTGTGATTGGTGTAAAGAATGGCAGCTAACTCTAAATATAGATAAATGTAAATTAATGCAGATGAATAGGAAAAAGAATCCCGTAATGTTTGAATACTCCATTAGTATTGTATCACTCGACACAGTCACGTCGATTAAATATTTAGGCGTAACATTGCAGAGCGATATGAAGTGGGACAAGCATGTAATGGAAGTTGTGCGGAAGGCGGATAGTCGTCTTCGCTTCATTGGTAGAATTTTGGGAAGATGTGGTTCGTCTGTAAGCGAGACCGCTTATAAAACACTAATACGACCTATTCTTGAGTACTGCTCGAGCGTTTGGGATCCCTATCAGGTCGGATTGAGGGAGAACATAGAAGCAATTCAGAGGCGGGCTGCTAGATTTGTCACTGGTAGGTTTGATCATCACGCGAGTGTTACGGAAATGGTTCAGGAACTCGGGTGGGAGTCTCTGGAGGAAAGCAGGCGTTCTTTTCGTGAAGCGCTACTGAGGAAATTTAGAAAACCAGCATTTGAGGCTGACTGCAGTACAATTTTACTGCGTTACATTTTGCGAAAAGACCACAAAGATAAGCTAAGGGTTCGTACAGAGGCATATAGGCCTTTTCCCTCGTTCTGTTTGGGAGTGGAACAGGTACAAAATGGTTCAAATGGCTGTGAGCACTATGGGACTTAACATCTGAGGTCATCAGTCCCCTAGAACTTAGAACTAGTTAAACCTAACTAACCGAAGTACATCACACACATCCATGCCCGAGGTAGGATTCGAACCTGCGATGGTTGTGGCCGCGCTTTTCCAGACTGAAGCGCCTAGAACCGCGTGGCCACACTGGCCGGCAGTGGAACAGGGAGAGAAGATGCTAGTTGTGGTACGAGGTACCCTCCGCAACGCACCGTATGGTGGATTGCGGAGTATGTATGTAGATGTAGATGTGTTGCGGCGCTTCTGCGTGGTCGCTGGGCCCCTACACGATGTTACACAGCTGTACCAGTCTCCACAATGAGATTTTCACTCTGCAGCGGAGTGTGCCCTGATATGAAACTTCCTGGCAGATTAAAACTGTGTACCGGACCGAGACTCGAACTCGCGACCTTTGCCTTTCGCGGGCAAGTGCTCTGCCAACTGAGCTACCCAAGCACGACTCACACCCCGTCCTGACAGCTTTACTTCTGCCAGTACCTCGTCTAATATCTTCCAAACTTCACAGAAGCTCTCCTGCGGACTTTGCAGAACTAGCACTCGTGAAAGAAAGGATATTGTCGAGACATGGCTTAGCCACAGCCTAGGGGCTGTTTCCAGAATGAGATTTTCACTCTGCAGCGGAGTGTGCGCTGATATGAAACTTAAAGTTTGGAAGGTTGGAGACGAGGTCCTGGCAGAAGTGCAGCTGTGAGGACCGGGCGTGAGTCGTGCTTCGGTAGCTCAGTTGGTAGAGCACTTGCCCGCGAAAGGCAAAGGTCCCGAGTTCGAGTCTCGGTCCGGCACACAGTTTTAATGCGCTAGGAAGTTTCAGGTGTACCAGTCTGTTTGGCTCTGCAGTGTATGTAGACGCTGAGACGTGTTTTCCGGCAGACCTTGAGCAGGAAGCTGTGTGGCGCCGAGCAGGCGCGCGCCGGCAGTTTATATGCGAGCTGCGCCGCTGGTGTTGCGGTCTCCAGTGACTCACTGCTGGCGGGACGCGAAGGCTGCAAGGCTGGCGCCCGGCCGCCCCGGCGCCTGCTTCACCGCCGCCTCGCCGTGCGCAGCCGTCTGCATTCAGACGTGCAGGACGATTCAAAGCGAACACAGCGTTTAGCAACAGCTGGGGCTCCGTACTGCTTAGCGCTACATCGACGAGAATTACGGAGTATGTAAGAGAAAATAAAAAAATATATATACTAAGATGGTATCTGTGCTTTCGGACATGTCCGACAGATACCAGCTTAGTATATACAGGGTGTTACAAAAAGGTGCGGCCAGACTTTCAGGAAACATTCCTCACACACAAATAAACAAAACATGTTATGTGGACATGTGTCCGGAAACGCTTACTTTCCATGTTAGAGCTCATTTTATTACTTCTCTTCAAATCACAGTAATCATGGAATGGAAACACACAGCAACAGAACGTACCAGCGTGACTTCAAACACTTTGTTACAGCAAATGTTCAAAATGTCCTCCGTCAGCGAGGATAAATGCATCCACCCTCCGTCGCACGGAATCCCTGATGCGCTGATGCAGCCCTGGAGAATGGCGTATTGTATCACATCCGTCCTCAATACGAGCACGAAGAGTCTCTACATTTGGTACCGGGGTTGCGTAGACGAGAGCTTTCAAATGCCCCCATAAATGAAAGTCAAGAGGGTTGAGGCCAGGAGAGCGTGGAGGCCACGGAACTGGTCCACCTCTACCAATCCATCGGCCACCGATTCTGATGTTGAGAAGCGTACGAACACTTCGACTGAAATGTGCAGGAGCTCCATCGTGCATGAACCACATGTTGTGTCGTACTTGTAAAGGCACATGTTCTAGCAGCACAGGTAGAGTATCCCGTATGAAATCATGATAACGTGCTTTATTGAGCGTAGGTGGGAGAACGTGGGGCCCAGTCGAGACATCACCAACAATGCCTGCCCAAACGTTCACAGAAAATCTGTGTTGATGACGTGATTGCACAATTGCGTGCGGATTCTCGTCAGCCCACACTAGTTGATTGTGAAAATTTACAATTTTATCACGTTCGAATGAAGCCTCATCCGTAAAGAGGACATTTGCACTGAAATGAGGATCGACACATTTTTGGATGAACCATTCGCAGAAGTGTACCCGTGGAGGCCAGTCAGCTGCTGATAGTGCCTGCACACGCTGTACACGGTACGGAAACAACTGGTTCTCCCGTAGCACTCTTCATACAGTGACGTGGTCAACGTTACCTTGTACAGCAGCAACATCTCTGACGCTGACATTAGCGTTATCGTCAACTGTACGAAGAATTGCCTCGTCCATTGCAGGTGTCCTCGTCGTTCTAGGTCTTCCCCAGTCGCGAGTCATAGCCTGGAATGTTCCGTGATCGATACACGCCGATCAATTGCTTCTAACGTCTTCCTGTAGGGACACCTTCGTTCTAGAAATCTGTCTCTATACAAACGTACCGCGCCACGGCTATTGCCCCGTGCTAATCCATACATCAAATGGGTTCTGCCAACTCCGCATTTGTAAACATTGCACTGGCTGCAAAACCACGTTCGTGATTAACACTAACCTGTTGATGCTACGTACTGATGTGCTTGATGCTAGTACTGTAGAGCAATGAGTCGCATGTCAACACAAGCACCGAAGTCAACATTACCTTCCCTCAATTGGGCCAACTGGCGGTGAATCGAGGAAGTAGAGTACATACTGACGAAACTAAAATGAGCTCTAACTTGGAAATTAAGCTTTTCCGCGCACATGTCCACACCACATAACATCTTTTCTTTATTTGAGTGTGAGGAATGTTTCCTGAAAGATTGGCCGTACCTTTTTGTAACAGCCTGTATATATAGTTAAGGCTTATCGGGCACTTGACCATCTTCTTCTTCTGTGCGAATGCACAAACAGTGCCCGAACTCTTACGGGAATCGGAAAAAAGCCGCGAGTAATGAGTATAATGGGCGGGGGCATTACGAATGTAGTGGGTGGACTTACAAGGTGAGAATGTGGGTTTCGTGGGAGGCGTGCCACAGATAAACCCCTGCAGTCGCGCTATTCTCTGTGTCCTCGGTGGCTCAGATGGATAGAGCGTCTGCCATGTAACCAGGAGTTCCTGGGTTTGAGTCCCGGTCGGCGCACACATTTTCATCATTCCCCGTTGACGTATGTCAACGCCTGTAAGCAGCTAAGGGTGTTGATTTCATTGTAATTTCAAAGAAAGTAAAAAAAAAAAAAAACATTGTATGCTTTATATGCTTTCTACATCTACATCGATACTCTGCAAATCACATTTAAGTGCCTAGCAGAGGGTTCATCGAACCACCTTCACAATTCTCTATTATTCCAATCTCGTATAGCACGCGGAAAGAATAAACGCCTACATCTTTCCGTACGAGCTCTCATTTCCCTTATTTCATCTCGGTGATCGTTCCTCCCTATGTAAGTCGGTGTCAAGAAAATATTTTCGCATTCGGAGCAGAAAGTTGGTGATGGAATTTCGTGAGAAAATTCCGTCGCAACGAAAAACGCCTTTCTTTTAATGATGTCCAGCCCAAATCCTGTATCATTTCTGTGACACTCTCGTCCATATTTCACGATAACACAAAACGTGCCGCCTTTCTTTGAACTTTTTCGATGTACTCCGTCAGTCCTATCTGCTAAGGATCCCACCCCGCGCAGCAGTATTCTAAAAGAGGACGGACAAGAGTAGTGTAGGCAGTCTCCTTAGTAGGTCTGTTACATTTTTTAAGTGTCCTGCCAGTAAAACGCAGTCTTTGCTTAGCCTTCCCCCACAACATTTTCTATGTGTTTCTTCCAATTTGCCGGCCGGTGTGGCCGTGCGGTTGTAGACGCTTCAGTCTGGAACCGCGTGACCGCTACGGTCGTAGGTTCGAATCCTGCCTCGGGCATGGGTGTGTGTGATGTCCTTAGGTTAGTTAGGTTTAAGTAGTTCCAAGTTCTAGGGGACTGATGAGCACAGATGTTAAGTCCCATAGTGCTCAGAGCCATTTGAACCATTTTGAAAGATATATTGTTCTCAATACGTAAGGGGCGGTTGACCCCTTACAATACGTAGCCGGTAATGTAATTTCCTGCACAGTGTATTTACCTTGCACACTTATAAGTGGCTGAATAAGTGTTTCAGGGCTAGATTCAAATTATTTTTAACTAATGGACATCATGATACGTTTTCACTAAAACAGAATGCAAACAGTCGCTGACGTTTGGCAATGTTCCTTTCTTCTTCACTTACCGCTGACGTGTGCTGGCAGGAAAACAGATGTAATGCGTAGTGACGAATCTGCTGCACACACCCACACACACACACACACACACACACACACACACACACACACAGTGTGAATTCGGCGCGATGGCTCGACGCGGCGCTGTTGTTAAACGAAGTACAGCCACGGCGACGCGAGAAAGCTTTTTCCGAGTCGAGAGCAACGCAGTATCTGTCAGTATGCAATACATAACGGCGGTTATCTGTGTCTGATCTCTGGCGAACACACTGTAGTCATTAAAATAATTCACACATCCAACATTGCCTTTAACTGCACGCATTACAAACAACATTGGGGAGCGAACTCACAATGCGCTAAACAGTGGGTTGACTAGTGACTACTGCGCTGCCATCTGTTGGCGATAGCATGTAACAGCTGTGTAGCACGCCGTTCGGTAGATTCATAAGACGGTAGTTGATTTTATTTCGCACTTTGGCGTTTTGTCGAGTAGTAACTGAAGTAAAACGCGCCCCAACAACTACATATATCTCGTCCGTTAAGGAAGTTGCTATTAGGGAACATAGTTTCGAACGTTGTGTGGCGAGAATGTTTCAGACTCGTTCAGATATTCCGTGGCGCATGTTACACTTCCCTCGCAAAATCTGCCCCCCCCCCCCCATCCGAGCAGCCTCCCCCCACCCGCCGTCGGGTGTGGCATGTCATACTTGTGCCAACTTTTAGTGCAGTGTTTAAGTGAGTGTTCAGTGTTGTGCGTCCTTCCACAGTGTTGCGAACAGAAATCATGCTGTCGCTGGGTGTGCTTTTTATATCTCTTGCGAACAGAACCCAGACTGTCGCCGTGCTTTTTAATTGTCTGGCTATTATTTTTCTGCTTCCTGTGTATTTTATTAGCATCATCCACCCTGTGTTTTATGTTTTAAGCTCCAGAATTTTCTGCCATTTTACCTTTAAGTCACCGATTTTATCGCCAACTGTTATTGTTTTTTTGTTATCTTCATCTTTTTAAAACAAATTCTGTAGGCTAAAGAGCGGCGTAATAAGCTGCTGCCAGCCCGCCCCCTTTAGGGGGAATCGAACCTCAAAAAAAAAAAAAAAAAACAAAAAAAAAAAAAACACGTAAATGTTGGTGAGTTGCGGAATTTGTTGTTAATTTTTGAATTTTTATGACTGCTTGTGGCTGAGCGCTCTGCGCCGTTGAAATAGAACGAATGTGGAAGCAGCGTGCAGCTGGTATTTTACCTGATAATTCAAGAAACATAATTACGTGACCGCTAACGGATATAAAATCCCGCAGTCCAGAAACGTTCGAGAGAGTGGAACAATAAAAACTAGAGAAACGGTGAGATGGGGGCTTTAACTATTGTTGCACCCGACAGTTTCCCACAATTTGACTACAACGCGCGGAACATTCGTGCAATCATATTAAACTGTCATGGCGCCCTTCATGTGAATTTCTGCACTTTGTCGTTTTGTGGTAGGTTTCAATTGATAACACCAAGTCTCGTCACACGCGATGATTTTTGGGGATCAGTGTCTGAACTGGTAAAAACAGAACCCGTATAGGATTGATTTCTTGTCCGTCTGTTTGCTTGTCCCACTGTTTTTCCTCAGGGACAGGTAGACCTATCTACTTGACATTTATGTCACGTACTATACACCCTGTGGCCCCTTAGCGGCGAAAAAAATTGAAGATTCTACGTAACCAGAAGTATGGTCATTTATGTCAAGTTGTTTGATACTCGCAAAGTCACTCATAAAAACTTGTACGTGGCGTAGAATCATTAAATTTGGCAAGAAGCGACGTTCCACAATCTCAGGAATAGGTAAGCGTTTCAAGTTGAAATTAATATCATATACTAACGTCTATAGGCTCCTGGCGGGGTAGTAAATATAAGCTTCTAAGGCAACGCAACCGAAAGATACGGGCATTTAAGTCACATGTTTTGATACTCGCAAACTAACTCATAAAATTCTATAGCTTGCATCTCGTTCACACAGAATCATGAAATTTGGCAGCAAGGAAGGTTTCACAATACAAGTAAAGGAAAAATCCTAAAATTTGCTAGTTTGTAGTTATACAGGGTGAGTCAAATGGCTCTGAGCACTATGCGACTTAACATCTGTGGTCATCAGTCCCCTAGAACTTAGAACTACTTAAACCTAACTAACCTAAGGACATCACACACATCCATGCTCGAGGCAGGATTCGAACCTGCGACCGGAGCGGTCCCGCGGTTCCAGACTGAAGCGCCTAGAACCGCACGGCCACACCGGCCGGCAGGGTGAGTCGCCTAACGTTACCGCTGGATATATTTCGTAAACCACATCAAATACTGACGAACCGGTTCCACAGACCGAACGTGAGGAGAGGGGCTAGTGTAATTGGTTAATACAAACCATAAAAAAATGCACGGAAGTATGTTTTTAACACAAACTTATGTTTTTTTAAATGGAACCCCGTTAGTTTTGTTAGCACATCTGAAGATATAAACAAATACGTAATCAGTGTCGTTTGTTGCATTGTAAAATGTTAATTACATCCGGAGATATTGTAACCTAAAGTTGACGCTAGAGTACCACTCCTGTTCGATCGTGTGTATCGGAGAGCACTGCAACATACATCGCGTTTCTACAGAATGATCTGCCAACGTTGCTCGAAAATGTCCCACTGGAAACGCGTCGACGTATGTGGTATCAGCATGATGGTGCACCTGCACTTTCCGCAATTAACACTAGGCTGACCCTTGACAGGATGTTCGACGGGCGTTTCATAGGACGTGGAGGACACATAAATTGGCCAGCCCGTTCTCCTGATCTTACACCTCTGGACTTCTTTCTGTGGGGTACGTTAAAGGATAATGTGTACCGTGATGTGCCTACAACCCCAGAGGATATGAAACAACGTATTGTGGCAGCCTGCGGCGACATTACACCAGATGTACTGCGGCGTGTACGACATTCATTACGCCAGAGATTGTGATTGTGTGCAGCAAATGATGGCCACCACATTGAACATCTATTGGCCTGACATGTCGGGACACACTCTATTCCACTCCGTAATTGAAGACGGAAACCGCGTGTGTACGTGTACCTCAACCCTCATGGTAATGTACATGTGCGTCAGGGAAAAAGACCAATAAAAAGGTGTTTGCATGTGGACGTAATGTGCTATTCCAGTCTCTTCTGTACCTAAGGTCCATCACCGTTCCCTTTGGATCCCTACGTAATTCGGTGCTCTCCGATACACACGATCGAACAGCGGAGGAGTGGTACTCAAGCGTCAACTTTAGGTTACAATATCTCCGGATGTAATTAACATTTTACAACGTAACAAACGGCACTGATTACGTATTTGTATATATGTACAGATGTGCTAACAAAACTAACGGGGTTCCATTTAAAAAAACATAGGTTTGTGTTAAAAAACATACTTCCGTCCATTTTTTTTATGGTTTGTATTAAACAATTACACTAGCCCCTCTCCTCACGTTCGGTCTGTGGAATCGATTCGTCAGTATTTGATGTGGTTTACGAAATATATCCAGCGGTAATGTTAGGTGACTCACCCTGTATAACGCGAAAAATATTTCTGTTGTCAGTTGTTATTCGACGTCAAAGACTTGAAATTAAAACAATCGCAATGGGTCGCTATGGTAAAAGTCAAACATCAGCCTAGACATGACTTTATTGCTTATCAGGCATTCCGGAATTTATCCATACCACATACACCGAGGAGCCAAAGAAACTGGTACACCTGCCTAATATCGTGTAGGGCCCCCGCGAGCACGCAGAAGTGCCGTAACAGGACGTGGCATGGACTCGACTAATGTCTGAAGTAGTGCTGGAGGGAACTGACAACATGAATCCTGCAGGGCTGTCCATGAATCCGTGAAGTACGACGGGGTGGAGATGTCTTCTGAACAGCACGTTGCAAGGCATCCCAGATTGTTCAATAATGTTCATGTCTAGTTAGTTGGTGGCCATTAGAAGTGTTTAAACTCAGAAGAGTGTTCTTGGAACCACTCTGCAGCAATTCTAGACGTGCGGGATACTGCAGTGTCGTGCTGGGATTTCCAAAGTCCGTCGGAATGGATAATGGACACGAATGGATGCAGGTGGTCAGACAGGATGCTTACGTACGTGTCACCTGTCAGAGTCGTATCTAGACGTATGAGGGGTCCCATATCACTCCAACTGCGCACGCCCCACGCCATTACAGAGAGACTCCACCAGCTTGAACAGTCCCCTGCTGAGATGCAGGGTAGGTAGATTCATGAGGTTGTCTCCATACCCGTACACGTCCGTAGGCTCGATACAATTTGAAACGAGACTCGTCCGACCGGGCAACATGTTTCCAGTCATCAACAGTCCAATGACGGGCCCACTCGAGGCGTAAAGCTTTGAGTCGTGCAGTCATCAACGGTACACGAGTGGGTCTCCGGCTCCAAAAGCCGATATGGATAATGTTTCGATGAATGGTTCGCACCATGACACTTGGTGATGGCTCGGAATTAAAATTTTGCTGCAATTTTCGGAAGGGTTGCACTTCTGTCAGGTTGGACGATTCTCTTCAGTCGTCGCTGGTCTTATTCTTGCAGGATTATTTTCCGGCCGCAGCGATGCCGATTTGATGTTTTACCGGATTTCTTATATTGCCGGGTCACTCAGTGAAATGGTCGTACGGGAAAACCCCACTCCATCGCTACCTCGGAGATGCTGTGTCCCATCGCTGGTGCGCCGACTATAACACCGCGTTCACACTGACTTAAATCTGTCATAACCTGCCACTGTAGCAGCAGTAACCAGTCTAACAACTGCGCCAGACACTTGTTGTCTGATATAGGCGTTACCCACCACAGCGCCGTATTCTGCCTCTGTACATCTGTGTTTGAATACGTATGCCCGGCGCTTCAATCCAGAAACAAAGCGTCAGTCATCTCAATGGAAGCACACAGATTCACCGCCACCAAAAAAATTTCAGGTAACCGCCAGTGCTGAAAAAATGATGGTGTCCATGTTCAGGGACAGCGAGGGCGTAATCCTTACCCATTGCGTTCCAAAGGGCACTACGGTAACAGGTGCATCCTACGAAAATGTTTTGAAGAACAAATTCCTTCCTGCACTGCAACAAAAACGTCCGGGAAGGGCTGCGCGTGTGCTGTTTCACCGAGACAACGTGAAACGTCCCCTTTTTGAAGAATTATACAAGACTGTGCTTTAACTGACACACAATAATTTTTAGCGCAACGCAGTCTGACTTTCAATAATCCCTACGAAAGAATGGCCCTGACTAACATTAACCTATACCTTTCACGAATCACTTACCTCACAAAAATCTTCGTTACTCGAACTACTGCAATACAGCGAGCGCCACTACTGCCAACTAAATAAAAGATTCTAACTACTGAAGGCACTAACTACTGATAGGCATAGTTAGCAAATGAAAGATTTTAATAGAGAACAAACACTGTATTTACCTTAATAGTCATATATAGCAGTTCATGGCAGTCTTACAAATTTCAAAACTCCGCCATCTCTCTCCCCACATCCATCACTGCTGGCGGCTCACCTCCAACTGCGCAACGCTACGCGCTGTTAACAGCCAGCTGCCCAACACTACAATAGCGAATATTACAACAATGCCACCCAGCCACAGACTGCACACAGCACAGCCAGTGATTTTCATACAGAGCGCTACGTCGCGTTGCCAATATAAAAACCTTAACAGCTTACTTACAAACGCACCCGCACATCGAGCTAACATTACGCAACAGTTTCTTCGTGATAACAACTTTGAAGTGATTCCTCGTGCTCCCTACTCACCTGACCTGGCTCCTAGTGACTTTTGGCTTTTTCCAACAATGAAAGACACTCTCCGTGGCCGCACATTCACCAGCCGTGCTGCTATTGCCTCAGCGATTTTCCGTGGTCAAAACAGACTCCTAAAGAAGCCTTCGCCGCTGCCACGGAATCGTGGCGTCAGCGTTGTGAAAAATGTGTACGTCTGCAGGGCGATTACGTCGAGAAGTAACGCTAGTTTCATCGATTTCGGGTGAGTAGTTAATTAGAAAAAAATCGGAGGCCTTATAACTTGAATGCACCTCGTAGTGTAATAAGAAATGCTGCAAAATGGTTCAAATCTTATATCTCTGGCAGGAAACAAAGCGTGTTATTAGGAAAGAGACATGTATCAAGCTATCAGGCTTCATCCAACTGGGAACTAATTACATGTGGGGTCCCACAAGGTTCCATTTTAGGCCCCTTAGTTTTTCTTGTGTATGTCAATGACCTTTCATCAATAACATTACCAGAAGCCAAGTTCGTTTTGTTTGCCGATGATACAAACATTGGAATAAATAGAAAATCAAGTGTAGTCTTAGAAAGGTCAGCTAATAAAATATTTGTGGACATTAATGACTGGTTCCTAGCCAATTCTTTGTCACAAAACTTTGAAAAAACACAGTACATGCAGTTCAGAACTTGTAAGGGGTGTCCCACGAGTATATGCCCAACCTACGATGACAAGCAGATAGAAGAAGTGGACAGTGTTAAATTCTTGGGATTACAGCATGATATGCAGTCTGGAACCGCGCGATCGCTACAGTCACAGGTTCGAATCCTGCCTCGGGCATGGATGTGTGTGTTGTCCTTAGGTTAGTTAGGGTTAAGTAGTTTTAATAAAATTCTTCAGGGTATCAGACCGCATCGTCATAATTTAAAACGCGCCAACGTTTCGGCCAGCGTTGCAGCTAGCCTTCATCAGGGCCTTCCGTTAACTGCTAAATGAACACACTTGATTCCTTAAATAGATGCACGAGAAAACCGTGTCGTTACTTTTACGGCCAATCAAGTAACGACACGGTTTCCTCGTGCATCTATTTAAGGAATCAAGTGTGTTCATTTAGCAGTTAACGTAAGGCCCTGATGAAGGCTAGCTGCAACGCTGGCCGAAACGTTGGCGCATTTTAAATTATGACGATGTGGTCTGATACCCTGAAGAATTTTATTGAAGAAGACAACGGCCGCGGAAGCCTACGCTTACAAGTAGTTTTAAGTTCAAAATGGAGTGGTGACCTCAGAAGTTAAGTCCCATTTGAACCATTTTACAGCTTGATAATAAATTCAACTGGGAGGAGCACACCACAGAACTGCTGAAGCTTTTGTTGAAGTTTCGAGAACATACCTTCACCGAGGAAAAAAAATGGCTCTGAGCACTATGGGACTTAACATCTGAGGTCATCAGTCCCCTAGAACTTAGAACTACTTAAACCTAACTAACGTAAGGACATCACACACATCCATGCCCGAGGCAGGATTCGAACCTGCGACCGTAGCGGTCGCGCGGTTCCAGACTGAAGCGCCTTTAACCGCGTGGCCACACTGGCCGGCTTCACCGAGGAGTCAAGCAGTATGTTGCTCCCTCCTACGTATGTCTCGCGAAGAGACCGTGAGGATAAAATCAGAGCGATTAGAGCCCATACTGACAATCTTTCTTTCCACGAACAATACGGGACTGGAATAGAAGGGAGAACCGATAGAGGTACTCAAGGTACCCTCCGCCACACACCGTCAGGTGTCTTGCGGAGTATGGATGTAGATGTAGATAGATACAGGTAACACAGTTAAGATCGTTACTGACCAAAGATACTGGGAAGTCTACCGTAGTTCACCCTTGCTACGAGAGTCTACGGTAACGCGGTACGTGAATGCGGACTAGCGGGAAGTAACGGAGAGGGCAACTGCGCGCCAGAACTCGCTCGCAAAAGTGATGGCGCTGCCCGGAAGCCTGGAATCGTAAATCCGCGGGTGAGTTGCGGCGCGTCAGACGTCTTAAAAACATCGGCTGGCCGCGTATGAGGACTGGACGGCGGAGGGTCGTAAGTCCCGCGCCTCAATCCACTCTACTCACTAACCACGCCCCTGCCGAAAGAGTGCTCCGTTTCCCTAACGCTGTGACGGCGTCGGTTCACCCATTCCCTGTCACGTTGTCCAGAGGTTCCCTGCCAACTCAGTCACAACTGTCGCCCATTACGTTGATGGCGCACGTTCGAAGCGTTTTACGCGAAATATTTCGGTGAAAGCTCTGTATACACCTCATATCATTACTCACGTCTTTCCCAAGTTTGTCGAATGCAGACGGGAAAGAACATATGAGCGTAATCCCAAAAGTAAGGACTCATATTTTTTTATAAGTTCGTAGACCTGTTTATTTCTACAATGGTTTACATCAGTTTACAGCTTGAACATTTAGCTATTTTTTGACATAATCACCATTTCTGTGGGAGGACGAGGAGGAGATTAGTGTTTAACGTCCCGTCGACAACGAGGTCATTAGAGACGGAGCGCAAGCTCGGGTTAGGGAAGGATGGGGAAGGAAATCGGCCGTGCCCTTTCAAAGGAACCATCCCGGCATTTGCCTGAAGCGATTTAGGGAAATCACGGAAAACCTAAATCAGGATGGCCGGAGACGGGATTGAACCGTCGTCCTCCCGAATGCGAGTCCAGTGTGCTAACCACTGCGCCACCTCGCTCGGTGTCCCATTTCTGTCGATGCATTTTTGTAGACGCTGTGGCAGTTTTGTATGCCCACATCATATTGATTGCAACACTCTCTTTCAAATTCTAAAGGTGGCAGGGGTAAAATACAGGGAGCGAAATGCTATTTACAATTTGTACAGAAACCAGATGGCAGTTATAAGAGTCGAGGGGTATGAAAGGGAAGCAGTGGTTGGGAAGGGAGTGAGACAGGGTTGTAGCCTCTCTCCGGTGTTATTCAAAAATGGTTCAAATGGCTCTGAGCACTATGGGACTTAACTTCTGAGGTCATCAGTCCCCTAGAACTTAGAACTACTTAAACCTAACTAACCTTAGGACATCGCACACATCCATGCCCGAGGCAGGATTCGGACCTGCGATCTCAGCGGTCGCGCGGCTCCAGAGTGTTGCGCCTAGAACCGCTCGGCCGCCCCGGTCGGCTGACCACTATCGATATCTGCGTTATGGTCTGATTTGTTGTAGGTGGTCTTGGCTGTACAGTAGAGATGGGTAGTTCGCGAACGAACGGGTGCAAAGGAACGGTTCACCAAGATGAACGAAAGGATCGAGGAACGAATTTCAAGGAACGACCGGTTCATAGTTCACTACGGTTGCGGCTGTCTACGTATAGTTCCCGGGAACGAGGAACGATCGGTTCATAGTTCACTAGTTCACTTCGGTCGCGGCGGTCACTTGGGCAGTTCTCGTTCCAGCCTCGGTCGCGTGCTCGTCTCAGCCTCGGTCTCCCTCGGCCACACTCGTCGTTCTTCGCATGACCACCTGTCTCAGTTCCACTGCCGACTGCTTCTAGTTAGTTCAGTATCCAGTTGTTCGTTTCGTTCACCCATTTTACATGTGTTCCAAACTGCTCTTGCACTTGGTTCTGGCTATTCAGCGTCCACGACCGGTAATCAAAAAGTATTTTATAGTTACGTAAATTACATGAAAATTACGGTGTATGTAATAGGTACGTCTTTTCAGGTAACAAAAGGGCATATCAGCCCACTTCATTTTATCGATGAACAGTAGAAGACATACCTATAACAAGACAAGTTTTTTTGTTATTCACATATTTTTTGGTTTCATCGACTTGATTTAGCAACTAACTTTCAATAATTTGCTTAATTTTTAGTGTAAGAAAATTCATATAAAACGATTTTCGTGTATCTTTCATACACAAAACATTACATTTAGGGGAAGGCTCTAATTATTTTTAAGTTTGGTTGTTTCCAATTTCCATAACCTGCTAGTTTAGTTTCTTTGAAAAAAAAAAAAAAAAGTGGGTTGTGGGTCATTTTGGCTCAGTAGGAAAAGCGGTGCCTCTCCATTTTAAAAGACAAAGATTGACATAAAATTGTATTTACTTATCATCTCAAAAACATTTGTTCAGAAGGAGCTTTCAAACCAAAAACTTTATTACTGCGAACTTAATTATTATTATTATTATTGCTGCATTAACTTTAATAATTCAACATAAAAACCTAATTTTTACTAATCGTGTGACGCAAGTATGATGAGAAAACCACATTTTATTTTATGTTTCGATAAAGTCTACTTCGCCTACGAAGTCAGAGACAACGTGAAGTATATAGAGGGTGTAAACGGTTATTGTTTACAACGTAGCATAGCTATGTACTGGAAATCGAAACGAAGAATTTTATACAAGACACTTGTGGTCTATTAAGTTGGGAAACAGCCACCAACAGGTTCACAAGACTACATGAGCTATAGCCCAACGCATCGCGTGAGATTTTCATGTTCTCTTCTCCAGCACTCTACACATCGTCATCGATTGTTTCGCAATTGTTGTTTGCATTAACTTGTTATTTCTTCACTGCCCAATTATTACATGTTTGTCTCTTTGATATATCTGCTCGTAACGGACAACACATCGTCCGTAATTGGCGAGCAGTCTGTGCTCGGGGCCGGTTTTCCGTGCGCCACCCTATATTACACTCCTGGAAATGGAAAAAAGAACACATTGACACCGGTGTGTCAGACCCACCATACTTGCTCCGGACACTGCGAGAGGGCTATACAAGCAATGATCACACGCACGGCACAGCGGACACACCAGGAACCGCGGTGTTGGCCGTCGAATGGCGCTAGCTGCGCAGCATTTGTGCACCGCCGCCGTCAGTGTCAGCCAGTTTGCCGTCGCATACGGAGCTCCATCGCAGTCTTTAACACTGGTAGCATGCCGCGACAGCGTGGACGTGAACCGTATGTGCAGTTGACGGACTTTGAGCGAGGGCGTATAGTGGGCATGCGGGAGGCCGGGTGGACGTACCGCCGAATTGCTCAACACGTGGGGCGTGAGGTCTCCACAGTACATCGATGTTGTCGCCAGTGGTCGGCGGAAGGTGCACGTGCCCGTCGACCTGGGACCGGACCACAGCGACGCACGGATGCACGCCAAGACCGTAGGATCCTACGCAGTGCCGTAGGGGACCGCACCGCCACTTCCCAGCAAATTAGGGACACTGTTGCTCCTGGGGTATCGGCGAGGACCATTCGCAACCGTCTCCATGAAGCTGGGCTACGGTCCCGCACACCGTTAGGCCGTCTTCCGCTCACGCCCCAACATCGTGCAGCCCGCCTCCAGTGGTGTCGCGACAGGCGTGAATGGAGGGACGAATGGAGACGTGTCGTCTTCAGCGATGAGAGTCGCTTCTGCCTTGGTGCCAATGATGGTCGTATGCGTGTTTGGCGCCGTGCAGGTGAGCGCCACAATCAGGACTGCATACGACCGAGGCACACAGGGCCAACACCCGGCATCATGGTGTGGGGAGCGATCTCCTACACTGGCCGTACACCACTGGTGATCGTCGAGGGGTCACTGAATAGTGCACGGTACATCCAAACCGTCATCGAACCCATTCCTAGACCGGCAAGGGAACTTGCTGTTCCAACAGGATAATGCACGTCCGCATGTATCCCGTGCCACCCAACGTGCTCTAGAAGGTGTAAGTCAACTACCCTGGCCAGCAAGATCTCCGGATCTGTCCCCCATTGAGCATGTTTGGGACTGGATGAAGCGTCGTCTCACGCGGTCTGCACGTCCAGCACGAACGCTGGTCCAACTGAGGCGCCAGGTGGAAATGGCATGGCAAGCCGTTCCACAGGACTACATCCAGCATCTCTACGATCGTCTCCATGGGAGAATAGCAGCCTGCATTGCTGCGAAAGGTGGGTATACACTGTACTAGTGCCGACATTGTGCATGCTCTGTTGCCTGTGTCTATGTGCCTGTGGTTCTGTCAGTGTGATCATGTGATGTATCTGACCCCAGGAATGTGTCAATAAAGTTTCCCCTTCCTGGGACAATGAATTCACTGTGTTCTTATTTCAATTTCCAGGAGTGTATTTTCCTGCGATCAGCCACACAAGGCTACGGCTGGCTAAACGAGAGGTTCTGCAGAATCACAGAAATTACTTCTAAAAGTGTGTAAGAATTCTGTAATGAATAAAAACTCTATACTCCAGGGGGCAGGCAAGTGCCCCTTCTTGGTGCCCTCCGTTCTTCAGTCACCTACACTACTAGTTTTCAGTTTTGCGTAAGAACCATATACCTAGTACAAATGAACGGTGAACGAGTAAAAATTAACGGTTCCCAAAAAAGAACGATCAGCAGTGAACTAGTTCGCAAGGATGAACGAGTTTGCCCATGTCTACTGTACAGTGTCTGTAGCGGCGGGACTTCCCCTTTACGGGCGGGACTTCCCCTTTAGCTAGCTGCGGCGGGCCGCTATCGGGGCGCTAGTCGGCCCTTGCTGAGAGCAGCGCTTTCAGGAGCTCCAGCTCCACCCTCCCCCCCCCCCCCCCCGCCCCTCCCACACCGCCCTCACTGCCGTATCGAGCGCTCGGACATGCTCGGTCCACGCGACACCGCCCCGCCGCCGTGGCTACAGCTACGCGGAGTCCTCGTGTACGTCGCGATTCCCGCCTGGCGCCGGCGCGCATCAAGCACGGCTTTCGGGAAAACCCTGGGCCTTTCTTAGGGTTTCCTAACTCACTCGCTAAAAATGGAGCCTTCGCTGGGGCACTTCATCGTCCGGCCATCACTCTTATTCAGTGTGTGAGCCTCTCCGACTGCTAAAAACCCTTAGCAACGGGTAAGCGCATCTACGAGGAGCGTTTCAAAAGTCCGCGCAAAAATAAAAACTACTTACGTTTTTGGGGTGAACCTTTTTTATTTTTCGATATATCCATTCCCAATCCCAAAGAGAGCAGGTGTTGACAGGTGTGAAAATCACCAGACTATCAATTTCATAAGCGACAGCTGCAAAACACTAACGCGGATCTTTACAGACGAATGGAAAAACTGGTAGAAGCCGACCTCGGGGAAGATCAGTTTCCGTAGAAATGTTGGGACACGTGAGGCAGTACTGACCCTACGAGTTAGAAAATAGATTAAGAAAAGGCAAACCTACGTTTCTAGCATTTGTGGACTTAGAGAAAGCTTTTGACAATGTTGACTGGAATACTCTCTTTCAAATTCTGAAGGTGGAATGGGCAAAATACAGGCAGCGAAAGGCTATTTACAATTTGTACAGAAACCAGATGGCAGTTATAAGAGTCGAGGGGCATAAAGGGGAAGCAGTGGTTGGGAAGGGAATGAGGCAGGGTTGTATCCTATCCCTGATGTTATTCAATGTGTATACTGAGCAAGCAGTAAAGGAAACAAAAGAAAAATTCGGAGTAGGTATTAAAATCCATGGAGAAGAAATAAAAACTTTGAGTTTCGCCGATGACATTGTAATTCTGTCAGAGACAGCAAAGGACTTGGAAGAGCAGTTGAACGGAATGGACAGTGTCTTGAAAGGTGGATATAAGCGAAACGAGGATAATGCAATGTAGTCGAATTAAGTCGGGTGATGCTGAGGTAATTAGATTAGTAAATGAGACACTTACAGTAGTAAAGGAGTTTTGCTATTTGGGGAGCAAAATAACTGATGATGGTCGGAGAGAATATAAAATGTAGACTGTCAATGGCAAGGAAAGCGTTTCTGAAGAAGACAAATTTGTTAACATCGAGTATAGATTTAAGTGTCAGGAAGTCGTTTCTGAAAGTATTTGTATGGAGTGTAGCCATGTATGGAAGTGAAACGTGGACGATAAATAGTTTGGACAAGAAGAGAATAGAAGCTTTCGAAATGTGGTGCTACAGACGAATGCTGATGATTAGATGGGTAGATCACATAACCAACGAGGAAGTATTGAATAGAATTGGAGAGAAGAGAAATTTGTAGGACAACTTGACTAGAAGAAAGGTTGGTAGGGCATATTCTGCGGCATCGAGGGATCACCAATTTAGTATTGGAGGGCAGCGCGGAGGGTAAAAATCTTAGTGGCAGACCAAGAGATGAATACACTAAGGACGTAGGTTACATTATGTACTGGGAGATGAAGAAACTTGCACAAGATAGAGTAACATGGAGAGCTGCATCAAACCAGTCTCTGGACTGAAGACCACAACAACAGCAGTCTCCTTTTAGACTTACACACTTCGTCCAACGCTGTTCTAATTTGCTGATCCCTTCCGAATAATAGGAATTGTCCAAGTCCGCAAAATAGGTATTAGTCGCTGCAGGCACCTCCTCGTTCAAATAAAATATTTGTCCCGACAGCTATTTCTTCAAATTGGGGAACAAATAGTAGTCCGAGGGAGCCAATTCTGGAGAATAGGGGGGATGTGAAACGATTTGGAACCCTATTTCGATTAATTTTGCGACCACGACTGCTGAGGTGTGTGTTGGTGCATTGTCGTGATGGAAAACAGTTTTTTGCGGTCCAGTCGCCGGCGTTTCCCTTGCAGCTCGGTTTTAAAACGGGCCAATTGGGGGGGGGGGCTGATAGATATAGAGAAGGGGAAGGAGGGTATGGACTGAGGAGTGAAGGAGGAGATGGAGAGAGTTAAGAGATGCATAGGGAGTGGGGGAAACTGATGGACAGAGATAGGGGGGAGCAGGAGATGAAAAAGGGAGGAAGAAGGAGAAATGGGATGGTGGGAGGGGGAGGGGAAGGAGATTAGGGCGCCCATCCAATTCCTATAAAGATTTAACAGGACGATGCACTGCCGGCTTCCCTAATATGATATGAATTCCTACTATACTCATTTCATCATAAGAATAAACCTGATGTAAACATTACGTCACGTATTCTTCCGCGTTTGCAAAAATCTCATTGGATTTCGTTCCACGTGGAGCGGAAACCAAACTGTGACCAACGACATGTAAATATGTCACCTCATTTTAGGTTGACATAGCCAAATAGCCAGAACATCTTCACAATGGCCAAAGGCCGAAATTGCAATCGTGAAATAAAGAAAGTGTTACAGTCACTGGCGTAAATATGATGTCTTTTATAAAGTTCTACATGACTGTGGATCCCAGGTATAAGAAGCTAATTAAATGTGACCAGCACAGTTAAGTACGATGATAAGGATACGTTTTATGCTGCGTCACACTCACATAGACCGAGCGATAATGCGGGACAACAGCTTCACCGGCGCATTGAACTCGGACAGCATTGGCCAGCCAGCGGTCCAACTAACCTGCAACTGTGTGAGCAGTAGCAAGTCAGACGTAAAAAGAGACGTGCAAAGAAACAATACAGCTTCGAAAGCCATTTAATTTTTAGAGAGAATGAAACTATATTTGGAGAAACTCCAGCACTACAACGCGCTTCTTCAGTGACCAGACGGAAAGCATAAAATTCACTCGTTCTCACTTGAAATGGTATTCTGATTACAAACAAGAGTGATGAAAATTTCTAACTTAAACATAGGGTAATTTTTCTGAGCGAGCTCTGTGTGATGCGAAAGCATACAGAAGGGATTTCACCGTACTGTTGAAGGCAATGACGGTATTAATTGCAGTCAGTCGTCAGGTACTCCCCTTAGATCCTTCGTTCAGTTCTGGCAGTGTCACCTGCTACGTTGATAACTAGCCTACCAACAACAGAATCCACGAAGCCAACCAGGCGCAGCATTTTCTCTTCTTCTTTTATGACGAGCCGTTCTATATCCCGCCAGCTTTCGGCAGTGACGTGTCAAAAAGCTGCATGCGTTAGTTCCGGGACGTATGGCAGCTTAACAGTATCGGGCCAAATCTCGCAGCTTGGCTCCAAATCAGTTCAGTTGGGTTGTAGTGGTACAGTGGCAAATGTAAAAATGCATCACTTCTATGATGTGCTCGATGCTGTAAAAGTGATTGTTTTTCATGTTCCTACGACACTTATCTACCTCCGTGGTGTAGAGAAATTGATTTGTGATTCTTGCCTTAAAAACTTAAATTGATATGTTTTCGCCGGCCGGGGTGGCAGAGCGGTTCTAGGCGCTTCAGTCTGGAACCGCGCGACCGCTACAGTCGCAGGTTCGAATCCTGCCTCTGGCATGGATGTGTGTGATGTCCTTAGGTTAGTTAGGTTTAAGTAGTTCTAAGTTCTAGGGGACTGATGACCTCAGATGTTAAGACCCATAGTGCTCAGAGCCGTTGGATGTGTTTTCTTAATTTAAGCAACTTTTATGAACTGTCTTTCATAAAACACCTATAATTAAGAATTTGTATTTGAAATGAAAGCGGGAATTTCGCGTCGATTATGTAATTAGAAACAAAAAGACGTGCATTATTCATAAGAAATTAAGTTTTTTTTAATTGCGAGATGTAGGTATTTCAAAGTGAACGAGAAAAAAAAAACGGAAATAAGTGAGATTTAAACCTATGAAACAGTTCCCATTTCGCTACCAATTCCTTACGCTAACGACTGTTCTGTAAGTACGATGTGGCTTTTCGTGTCAACTCTATGACACCAGTCACTGGTAAAACTTCAAAGCCCATTATCTCCGTACATTTATGAAAAAAATCAAGAACAGCCTGTTTATCGGCACTTTTTAACTGTATACCACACGCGTGTTTCACTGCGGAACAGGAAGCAGCCTGTCATTTCCACACTGCGCATTAACAACGCGACAATCAGAGCACAACACTGCAGAGGCTCAGACCGTACACGATTTTTGAAGTAAAAGCTACGTAGGTAAAGCGTGATTAAGAAAAACGTTGATGGCTGTTAATATATTTGAATATCTTTAAGTTTCATTTAACGTAACTTAGTAATAATATATCTAATACATAAGTAGGACCTACTTCCAAGAGCGTAACAACACCAGTGAACGTGTGCTACGGCTTCTGATCTATCATGGCGTTTGTGTTTGTGTACATCAGGTTTATTCTTATGATGAACGGATTTTACGAGGGGCGTTTTAAAAGTCCGTGCAAAGTCCGAGAGATGGTACTACCGGCGTAAATCGAGGTCATGTATAGTTAGTAGCATGTTTGGAAAGAACGCACACCAAGTTTCAGCCATATTGGTCTGTTTCTTTGTGTTTGGCATTCGTGTGAATCAAGGAAGTCGACTGCTTGTCAAAAAATAGACCAAAAAAAAATTTCGTGTGGTGCTTAAACATTACTTTATGAAAGGCAAAACGCCTCACGAAACTAAAGAGAAGCTTGATAAACATTACGGCTAGAACAGTTTATGAGTGCTTTCAAAATTTTCGGAGTGGCCATATGGGAACAAGTGATGCTCAACATTCTGGACTCCCTGTGGAGGTTGCAACTCCAGTAATCATTGATAAAATCCATGATATGGTGATGGATGACATAAGAGTTAAGGTGCGTGAGATTGATAGTGCTGTGGGCATCTCGAATGAACGGGTACATAATATTTTGGACAGGAGAAAGCTATCTGCAAGATGGGTTCCGCGATTGCTCACGCTTCACCAAAAACGGAATGGTGTGAAGTGTTGCAAGGATGGTCTGCAGCTGTTGAGGAAGAATCTGCAGGACTTTAAGCGTCATTTCGTCACTTTAGATGAAACATGGATACGTTACTATACTCCTGAGACAAAACAACAATCTAAACAATGGGTTACCGAGGGAGAATCTGCACCAAAAAAGGCGAAGACCATTCCTTCTGCCGGAAAAGTTATGGCGACTATCTTTCGGGATTCGCAAGGCATAATCCTCATCGAATATCTGGAAAAGGGTAAAATAATTGCAGGTGCATATTATTCATCGTTATTGGACCGTTTCAAAACTCCCCCTTCTCTCTGACCTTATTTATCGTTATTGCAAACGAAACCTTGATTGAGAATAGAAGATGAAACGAATAGGTAAGTGGGTTGGAATCATTATTACATGGGGTATGTGAGAGAACTTTGCAGCCGCTGGATCTCTCAGGATGGTAGCTTTTAATTGACAGCATCTCCCATGGTTTTAATCCAAGAACAGGTAGGATCATCAAATTAGACACAAGCACAACTTTCCTGTTTTCTGTTAAAATGACTTAGAAAAGGAAAATAAAACCGCACATTTTCACAGCGCAGCTTAGCTGTATTCTTTCTCACAGCCAGTTTAACGAAGTGTTTATTGTGCAACATGTCCATATCTTTTCTTCTTTTACTGTTCAACCCTGAGGTTGGTTTGCAGCAGAGCGCCATTCCTCTCTTCTGTCTGCCTTTGTCTGCATTTCGACGTATGTGTTACATCCAACGTCATTCATGATGTGTTGCATGTGTGATATCCTTGGTCACCCCCGCCGATTGCTTCCCTCAGTAGCTCCTTCTGCTATTGTTCCAATCATTTTGTTGTGTCGTAGGACGTGCCCTACAAGTCCGTCTCTTCTTGTTTAGATGTGCCTCCACAGACATCTGGTTTCCTGTACTCTTCCAAGCACCTCTTCATTTGTTACTTTTTGTCTCTCCAGCTGATCTTCATCGTCCTTCTATAGCACCACATCTCCAGGGCCTCTAGCCGTCTTCTCTCTTTTCTTCCAATTGTCCAAGTTTCACATCCGTAGAGGGCCACACTCCCAACGAAACCTCTCATGGTACGTTTCCTTTCTTTCAGACTGATGTTGTTGCTGGTGAGTAAGTTCCTTCTCCGATTAAATGCAATTTTGGCCTTTTGTATTCTGGTCGCAATTTCTTTCCAGCTTCTACCATCCCTTGTGATTTTGCTTCCCAGGTAAGTAAATTCCTCTATGACCTGCAGCTCCTCTCTTCCAATTCTCATTCTCAGAGGTTCATATTCTGCTCCTGTACTGCATACCATCACTTTAGTCTTTTTCTTGTTTATTCTCATTCCACACTGATTGCATAGAATTTTTTCCACTGTTCTGAGGACTTCCCATAGATCTTCTTTTGTCTCCGTGACTATAGCAATATCATTTGCATAACGTACCATGTCTATCTTCAGCCCACTAATTTTGATACCCACCTTAGTAGTTTCTCGAACTTGGACTATAGCTTCCTGGATGTAAGCATTGAATATAAGAGGAGAGAGAGCACATCCTTTTCTTACCCCTTTTCTAATATTTGCTTCTTGTTCCTGGTGACGGTCCCTAATCTCTGCCACCTCACTCATATACTAACTGAGTATCACACGGATGTCTTTGTACTTTATTCCACCTTTCCTCAGCACTCTGAACATCTCTTGCCAGAGAACGTTATCAAACGCCTTTTCCAGGTCTTCAGAGGCAATGCAAGTTGGTTTATTTTTCTGTCATTGCCTTTCGATAACGAGTCTTAGTGCCAGAATCGCCTCCATATATCCAGTGCTTTATAGTGTGTTTAAAATTAGTTGCGACTTTTGACGTTTGGCTGTCCGGAGGGGGACGTGACGCCGTTGTCCAGGTAACACCAACGGCGAACCGGCTTCTCCTATCACGCCGCCTGTTCTTCGGCTGGTAAAAGCGCTCCTGTTCCAAAAAAATGGTTCAAATGGCTCTGAGCACTATGGGACTTAACATCTGTGGTCATCAGTCCCCTAGAACTTAGAACTACTTAAACCTAACTAACCTAAGGACATCACACATATCCATGCCCGAGGCAGGACTCGAACCTGCGACCGTAGCAGTTTCGCGGTTCCGGACCGAGCGCCTAGAACCGCTAGACCAGCTCCTGTTCCCACACCGTGAACAAACAGCACGCATTAGATTCATCAACGCTCGTCAATTCTCGTTGTAAAGACGCATTTTCTGGCGTCGAAGTGTTCTGCAGTTCTCAGACATTGTGAACAAGTGTTCTGTGTTTGCATTGCATTAGTAGCAACAGCGCATCTGAATAAGAGATTTGCAATAAAAGTGTCGTCCGAGAACACGTTCATCGGCTGGGAAGATAACGTTGCGCTGCAAAACATTCCTCGGAGTTTGACAGTAGTAATGGACAGAACGTCTTACCACACTGCTGTGATGCGTAAACCTGCAACAACGCAGTGGAGGAGAGGGGATGTTTGGCTCTGTGTACAGAAAAATGTTGCATGACATAAAGTTGAACCTAACACGTGTAGAGCGAAGTTAAGGGGCTCCGGAAAGGCTCAAAATCATGAAAAGTTCAATTTTTACTTTTTTGCGTTTTCTGAATCTGCAGACTATTACCTTTTAATAGAGATATAATTTATTCAATTCCGAAGACTACAACTATTTTTAAATTTTTTTTTGAAATGTGTTCTACGTGGGCGTGACCCACTGTGGCGCTGTTAAACTGCTGTCAAATGGTGTTATTATTAACGTCCGTGTTCATCAGGTACATTTTAGTGATGTGAGATAAAGTATGTGTTGTGGCTAACCTGTCATGGTTCAGTATATATCGCTGGTGTGATTGTCGATTGTTTCATGTTTATTTACTCTGTCGTTATCTCGAAAATATTCGTAATTAATTCTGTTTCTTGAGTCTCTGTTTTGTTGAAGTATAATAATGAGTAAAAGTAAAGTTATTAGAAATCCTCTGATGGCTTTTAAGAAAAGGAGAAATGTTCGAAAGCCAAAGGTATGTGTTATTACTGTAAACAATAAAGACGATAACCAAGTGAGTGAACCTAACCAGTCAAAGTGGGAAAGAAAATACTTCACAGAAGAAGCTTGGTTCAATGAGTGAAAACTATGAATGTTTTATGGGCGAATCGGATGTGAATGAAATATTTGATATGTCGGTTCTCAAAGGAATTTTTTCAAACTGTGTAAGATGTATTCATTGTAGTGAAGTTGGTCTGGAACTCTCCATAATAAAGCACGTAGGACTTGCTAGTGGCCGGCCGAAGTGGCCGTGCGGTTAAAGGCGCTGCAGTCTGGAACCGCAAGACCGCTACGGTCGCAGGTTCGAATCCTGCCTCGGGCATGGATGTTTGTGGTGTCCTTAGGTTAGTTAGGTTTAATTAGTTCTAAGTTCTAGGGGACTAATGACCTCAGCAGTTGAGTCCCATAGTGCTCAGAGCCATTTGAACCATTTTTGAACTTGCTAGTGAAATACAACTGAAATGTGATAAGTGTTCATACATGACCACCTTTTGGAACAGTGTTGCAGTAACTGCAACTGAAGAAAATGGTAGCAAAATCTACGAACACAACAACGAGCGATGCTCGCTTTAGACAAGGAACGCCTTCGGGCTGCAGACAGGGCTGTAAAGAGTCTAGAAATACAAGCAAGAGTAAACAGGAGGAGGAACAAGAGGAAGCTGGAGGAGGAGTTTGCAAAGGATGAAGATAATCCATCCTATGGACCTGGAATGCACCAAAAAGTTAATCCAATCTTTGTCGCTCGATTCCCAAAACTTTTATTTTCTCATACTAATTACATGTTTTCTAAGGATCTTCCAAACATATTTGTTTCAAACTTTCAGTAAATGTTACACAGTACCTTCTGCATAATTTAACACAGCCTTTTTCCAAAAAACTGTATATTTTTGAATATATAAATAAAAAATTGCAAAAAAATGTTGTGAATTTTCATTACAATTGAAAAAAAAAATCATCTTTAATAACTGAACTAAAATTTTGTAAAATCCCTGTGTTAAGTTGTAGCCCATATTCCAATAAATAATCTGTAAAAAGTTCAACTTCCTACTTCAAATACTTGGTGAGGAAAGATGTAATTTATAAGCGTTATTTTAACATTGCAAGTATAGGGCGTTCCGGAGCCCCTTAAAGGAACATGTAGTGCCGCATAAGCGAAACATTCGTCTGTCTGAAAGAACCCATGATCACATAAACTGGCAAAAAGGGCTTGGAATGCTGTGTGATGTGGTTGATGTCTATGATGATGATGATGATTTGTTTGTGGTGCGCTCAATTGCGCGGCCATCAACCCCTGTACAAAGTCACAATTTTCACACAGTCCAATCCAGCCACTATCACGAATGATGATGATGATGATGATCATGAAATGACGAGGACAACACAAACACCCAGTCCCGTGACAGATAAAATCCCCAACCCGGTCGGGAGTCGAACCCGGGACCTCGTGATCCAGAGGCAGCAAGGCTCGCGACTAAACCACGACCTGTCTCGGAAAGTACTTGTTTCGGTATAGCCGTGCTGCCTCTGGACCGTTTTCCCGTGCTTGGCCGCACACAAACACTATCTCGGTTTGTTCTGCTGCTTACATTGCGCTGGAGCCGGCCGAAGTGGCCGAGCGGTTCTAGGCGCCTCAATCTGGAACCACGCGACCGCTACGGTCGCAGGTTCGAATCCTGCCTCGGTCGTGGATGTGTGTGATGCCCTTAGGTTGGTTACGTTTAAGTAGTTGGTTGGTTGGTTGGTTGGGGAAGGAGACCAGACAGCGTGGTCATCGGTCTCATCGAATTAGGGGAGGATGGGGAAGGAAGTCGGCCGTGCCCTTTCAGAGGAACCATCCCGGCATTCGCCTGGAGTGATCTAGGGAAATCACGGAAAACGTAAATCAGGATGGCCGGACGCGGGATTGAACCGTCGTCCTCTCGAAGGCGAGTCCAGTGTCTAACCACTTTAAGTAGTTCTAACAAGGGAACCTCGCAATTGCACCCCCCTCAGATTTAGTTATAAGTTGGCACAGTGGATAGGCCTTGAAAAACTGAACACAGATCAATCGAGAAAACAGGAAGAAGTTGTATGAAACTATGAAAAAAATAAGCAAAATATATAAACTGAGTAGTCCATGTGCAAAATAGACAACATCAAGGAGAATGTGAGCGAAGGAGCGCCGTGGTCCCGTGGTTAGCGTGAGCAGCTGCGGAACGAGAGGTCCTTGGTTCAAGTCTTCCCTCGACTGAAAAGTTTAGTTACTTTTTTTTAAGTTATGATCTGTCCGTTCGTTCATTGACGTCTCTGTTCACTGTAATAAGTTTAGTGTCTGTGTTTTGCGACCGCACCGCATAACCGTGCGATTAGTAGACGAAAGGACGTGCCTCTCCAATGGGAACCAAAAACATGTGATCGGAAGGTCATAGGTCAACCGATTCCTCCACAGGAAAACACGTCTGATATATTCTATACGACACTGATGACGGCATCTGCGTCACATGTCTGAAAATAAAAAATTAAACTTTTCAGACGAAGGAAGACTTGAACCAAGGACCTCTTGTTCCGCAGCTGCTCACGCTAACCACGCGACCACGACGTTCCTGCGGTTGCAGTATCCTTGATGTTGCATATCTTGCACATGGACTACTCAGTTTGTGTATTTTGCTTATTTTTTTCATAGTTTCACACAACTTCTTCCTGTTTTCTCGTTTGATCTGTGTTCATTTTTTCAAGGCCTATCCACTGTGCCAACTTATAACTAAATCTGAGGGGGGGTGCGATGGGGAGGTTCCCTTGTAAGTTCTAGGGGACTGATGAACTCAGATGTTAAGTCCCGTAGAGCTCAGAGCCATTTGAACAGTGCGCTGCGTCAATCACACAGCCTGCAATACACGACGAAGACACAGCACGCCATGAGAGGAACATTCGTTTGTACCGCCGGCCACCATGGAAGACACATGTTCACAGGGCATTTTTTCCTTCATTTACAGTCAGAAATCCGTCGCTGCAGATTGTCTGTTTCATTCATGTACGTGCTGTGTAGTTGTAAGAACAGCCATTAACCCTCTAACGGCAAGGTGAAGTTTCCTGACGTAAACGGTAAGGTGGGGTTGGATCAGACCCCACCCTCCAAATATCGATTTTTCGGGGTAAAATAAAAAATGAATAATGGGAAAAAGTTTTATTATCAATTAAACACATATTATATTTGTTATAACAAGTTTTTTTATTTTTATAGTCAATAAGTAAGAATATAAAGTACTTTGGAAGAAAATAGGAACTCGATTACAAAAAAATACCTTAATAGAAATATTCTCTACAAAATTATTGAAAACATTGTAAAAATCAATAGATTCAGTCATCAACTAGGAACTTGAGTGCTTTAGAATTTCTAAAGATGGGAACTAAATGAGAAACATCTCTTACTACTTGTAGAAAATAATTATAGTGTCAGCAGTTTCGAAATATAAAGTTCTCAATAATAAATGTCTTTGTACACATAGTGTAATAGGTGGTTTCTGAACAGTTTTCTGCATCGATATTGTCGCCATCCTCTGACTCAGCCTCCTGTCGGAGAAACTCGTCGTTTATCTCCTCAGCAGTTCTAAGGAGTTGATGCGCCATTTTAGTAAGATACTAGAAGAGAAAACAAAACTTAGGTTTAATATAAACATCAATATGGGGTGGAATGCTCCCCACAAAAGAAACTAAAGTGCGCGTCATTTATGTTGGCGGCCGAGTTTAGGTTCGTTCTGCGCATCTGACGTCACAAAATACAGTCAGCCAATGAACAGAGAACGACGTTGCCAGATCTCGACTGCAGAGCAGAGCACAGACGAGTGTCTTCAGTTTTATAAACGTTCAAAGTAATAGAACAAAAGCAATGTCTTGATAGCAGACTTTCTTTTATAGAAAGTTTGGAAAAAGCATTCTTTATACCAATTGCTTCATATTCTATTAATTAATTAAGCCAAACAAGCAATAAGATTCCTAATTCGGGCGATAGCAAGGAAAGGTGTTTGTATCAATTTCACGAACCGCTTTTTCGCAATAAAGAACAGCGGGAATTCTTTATTTCCTATTGTACTTCGACGAAACGTTAGTAATTCGTAGTCATACCAACAGTGTTTGTCAGAATTTTGCGTGACCTGTTAGAGTCCATATATTTAAAAACAATATCGAAGTGTCTTACTTAACGAATTTTATTCGTTTGAATGCAATTTTTTGAAATTTCTAGTGCTTTGTCTCTTCGTTAACCCTTTCGCTGCTGCAGTCACGTGCTCCCTGCATTCCGCGCTGCGCCAAACGTGCCCGGTGTAAATAAAACTTTTGTTACAGTCGCGAAAGAAGGAATATTTCTCAATATTAGATACGACACCTATGTGGTACTTAAATTAAGTGTTATACACTAAATTTTATATGAAATTTAGGTATCTTGTCCACATTTCATTCTCAACATTGTGGCAACTAAAATCGAGGCCGGCCGAAGTGGCCGTGCGGTTAAAGACGCTGCAGTCTGGAACCGCAAGACCGCTACGGTCGCAGGTTCGAATCCTGCCTCGCGCGTGGATGTTTGTGATGTCCTTAGGTTAGTTAGGTTTAACTAGTTCTAAGTTCTAGGGGACTGATGACCTCAGCAGTTGAGTCCCACAGTGCTCAGAGCCATTTGAACCATTTTTGAACTAAAATCGACCATACGGAAAGTATACGCTATGGACTTTTACCTCTGCAAAGTCTTCAAAATTTAATGCTGCATAAGAACTGCGTCGAACATTCAAACAAAATTAAGTCATTTATGGGGGGAAGGTATCAGTCAGGAAGATGTGTAAAAATCTAATTTTTGGGCCAAATAGTTTTTGTGAAATCGAATGATAAGTGTGTCAAAGCAGTGGGAACACCATGTGTCTGTACAGGCGAGCAGTGCAGTGATGGCAAAATCGCGCACATCGCGGAATGCGGGGAGCACGTCTCTTGTAGCAGCGAAAGGGTTAATGCGGTCGTGGTGGCTTTACTTCATGAACTGCGCGCTCCCCCCTAAACGTAAGTTTGCGAACTATGCTATACTATGGCGCTGCTTCTCTTGGCGCCTGTGTCGTATGCAACTGGCAACGCAGCAATCTCCCTCGTCTGGGCGGGCATGCGCGAGCCGCCAAGATAAAAGAATTCAACTATAATAAGCGTGACGTAAACAGTAAGGTGGGGTCGGATCCAACCCGAACCTTAGGCGGGTATTACACTATCAAATTTCTTTGTCAAAGATTTGATCAAACATGTGATCCAATATTCCGTCCAATATATTTGACAAAGATCTTTGACGTAGCGCTAGAAGGGGTATTACACTGTCATCAAATTTTTCGTCAAAGTTCAAGATGGCTGACAACAACTTGTTATTTAACCGCAGCAGTTCTACGTACTCCAATTGCATTGTGTGCACATGCGGAAAAGAAGTGGGGGGAAAAATGGAACCATACATACGAGGTTGACAGTCTTAAAAGTCCTGGGATTACAACTTGATAATAAATTCAGTTGGGAGGAGCACACCACAGAACTGCAGAAACGCCTTAACAAATCTGTATTTGCAATTCGAGTGTTAGCAGACATAGGCAACATAAAAATGAAAAAGCTTGCATACTTTCATTCCATAATGTCATATGGGATAATATTTTGGGGGTAAATCTTGAAGTCAAACAAAAGTGTTCAAGGTCCAAAAGCGTGTAATACGTATTATTTGTGGAGTAAATTCACGGACCTCCTGCAGAAACGTCTTCAAAGAACTGGATATACTAACTACTGCCTCTCAGTATATTTACTCCTTAATGAAATTTGTCCTAAACAATATATCTCTTTTTCCAACAAACAACTCAGTTCATACATAAAATACCAGGAACAAAAATGATCTGCACAAGGACTTAAAAGCACTTACTTTAGTTCAAAAAGGGGTCCACTACTCAGGAACACTCATCTCCAATAATTTGCCAGCAAACATAAAAAATTTAGTTACAAATAAAGATCAGTTTAAAAGGAGCCTGAAAGACTTACTACTGGCCAACTCCTTCTACTCCATTGGCGAAATTTTTATAGAAACAAATGATGTATTGTATTTATTCATACTATTAGTATTGTTATTTCAGCTTAAAAAAAATCGACATGTTCCACATCCATAAGGATCTCCTCAGCACGGATCTATGAAACGAAAAACTAATCTAATCCGGGTGAAGCCGTGGGTTTTACGACGACACGATAAAAGCATTCAACAAAACTTGTTACGTGAGATTACAGTGGAAGACGTCAAGTCGTACTTCAATTACTTAAGAATGGATGAGCATACATTTCTGTATGTGCTCAATGAAGTGTATCCTCATATCACAAAGCACAATATTCACTTAAGAACTGCTACATCTTCAGAAGAGAGGCTCACTTTAACACTCCGATTCCTTGCTACAGGAGAGGGTTATGTTAGGTTAGGTTAGGTTAGGTCAGGTCAGGTCTCCAATCTTCTTAATCTATTTTTGTATTCAGGGTCCCTCACGTTGTAAAGCGCCTCATCAGCTTCAGACATCTCTATTAATTTTGTAGTTGTCGCCACACACCAATTGTATTTACCGTCAATGGTTATAAAAACACTACAGACGACAGAACGCTGCAGCGATGCTAGCGCTCCGTGTGGTAACATGTCACATTGCAGTGAACAGAAGACAGGCGGTTTCTTTGATCAAATATACAGCGAGGCGCTAGATTTGATCAAATATTGGAGACATTTGACAAAGTCCCTATTACACTATCAAATATCTTTGACAAAGATATTGGACAAAGATATTGGACAAAGAAATTTGATAGTGTAATACCGGCCTTACCGTTAGAGGGTTAAATAAACGAAATAAATAACATCGCTGACCAGTTGTCTGCGGTGGGAACGTTGTCGCCTTTTACCGCCGTTGCAGAACTGCGCCCTGCAGAAAGCGCTCCCTATGTATATCGGCTCGCTGTCACCCGTGCCGCCGAGAGCAGCTGCCGCTCAGTTTAATTACGAGATGGCGGCCGCCTTATTTCCGCGCCGCTCCGCAGTTTTAATTTCACACGCCGATGAACTCTAATTAAGAGCCCGGCGTGACGTCACGGATACTCGAGTGCTCTCCGTTCTCGTGCGCTCTACTCTGCTGGTCGCGGAGGTGTGTTTACACGGGCTGTGTGTGGAGCCAATAGTGCTGCCGTCAACCTTCCTGCAACGTGGATCACGCTGTTACAAGCAGTTGCCACGGTATTGTCCGACAAGGGTGGAGATTATTTGCTATGACCCGTCGGTTCAGTGACTCATCTACATCTGCATCTACATGTCTACTCCGCAATTCACATTTAAGTGCTTGGCAAAGGGTTCGTCGAACCACAATCATACTATCTCTCTGCCATTCCACTTCCGAACAGCGCGCGGGAAAAACGAACACCTAAACCTTTCTGTTCGAGCTCTGATTTCTCTTATTTTATTTTGATGATCATTCCTACCGATGTAGGTTGGGCTCAACAAAATATTTTCGCATTCGGAAGAGAAAGTCGGTGACTGAAATTTCGTAAATAGATCTCGCCGCGAGGAAAATCGTCTTTGCTTTAATGACTTCTATCCCAACTCGCGTATCATATCTGCCACACTCTCTCCCCTATTACGTGATAATACAAAACGAGCTGCCCTTTTTTGCACCCTTTCGATGTCCTCCGTCAATCCCACCTGGTAAGGATCCCACACCGCGCAGCAATATTCTAACAGAGGGCGAACGAGTGTAGTGTAAGCTGTCTCTTTATTGGACTTGTTGCATCTTCTAAGTGTCCTGCCAATGAAACGCTACCTTTGGCTCGCCTTCCCCACAATATTGTCTATGTGGTCTTTCCAACTGAAGCTGTTCGTAATTTTAACACCCAGGTACTTCGTTAAATTGACAGCCTTGAGAATTGTACTATTTATCGAGTAATCGAACTCCAACGGATTTTTTTTTTTGGAACTCATGTGGATCACCTCACACTTTTCGTTATTTAGCGTCAACTGCCACCTGCCACACCATACAGCAATCTTTTCTAAATCGCTTTGCAACTGATACTGGTCTTCGGATGACCTTACTAGACGGTAAATTACAGCATCGTCTGCGAACAACCTAAGAGAACTGCTCAGATTGTCACCCAGGTTATTTATATAGATCAGGAACAGCAGAGGTCCCAGGACGCTTCCCTGGGGAACACCTGATATCACTTCAGTTTTACTCGATGATTTGCCGTCTATTACTTCGAACTGCGACCTTCCTGACAGGAAATCACTAATCCAGTCGCACAACTGAGACGATACCCCATAGGCCCGCAGCTTGATTAGAAGTCGCTTGTGAGGAACGGTGCCAAAAGCTTTCCGGAAATCTAGAAATACGGAATCAACTTGAGATCCCCTGTCGATAGCGGCCATTACTTCGTGCGAATAAAGAGCTAGCTGCGTTGCACAAGAGCGATGTTTTTCTGAAACCATGCTGATTACGTATCAATAGATCGTTCCCTTCGAGGTGATTCATAATGTTTGAATACAGTATATGCTCCAAAACCCTACTGCAAACCGACGTCAATGATATAGGTCTGTAGTTCGATGGATTACTCCTACTACCCTTCTTAAACACTGGTGCGACCTGCGCAATTTTCGAGTCTGTAGGTACAGGTCTATCGGTGAGCGAGCGGTTGTATATGATTGCTAAGTAGGGAGCTATTGTATCAGCGTAATCTGAAAGGAACCTAACCGGTATACAATCTGGACCTGAAGACTTGCCCGTATCAAGCGATTTGAGTTGCTTCGCAACCTCTAAGGTATCTACTTCTAAGAAACTCATGCTAGCAGCTGTTCGTGTTTCAAATTCTGGAATATTCCATTCGTCTTCCCTGGTGAAGGAATTTCGGAAAATTGCGTTCAGTAACTCCGCTTTAGCAGCACAGTCGTCGGTAACAGTACCATCGGCACTGCGCAGCGAAGGTATTGACTGCGTCTCGCCGCTTGTGTACTTTACATACGACCAGAATATCTTCGGATTTTCTACCAAATTTCGAGACAATGTTTCGTTGTGGAACCTATTAAAGGGATCTCGCATTGAAGTCCGTGCCAAATTTCGGGCGTCTGTAAATTTTAGCCAATCTTCGGGATTTCGCGTTCTTCTGAACTTCGCATGCTTTTTCCGTTGCCTCTGCAACAGAGTTCGGACCTGTTTTGTGTACCACGGGGGATCAGTTCCATCTCTTACCAATTTATTAGGTATGAATCTCTCAATTGCTGTTGCTACTATATCTTTGAATTTGAGCCACATCTCGCCTACATTTGCATAGTCAGTTCGGAAGGAATGGAGATTGTCTCTTAGGAAGGCTTCTAGTGACACTTTATCCGCTTTTTTAAATAAAATTATTTTGCGTTTGTTTCTGGTGGATTTGGAAGAAACAGTATTGAGCCTAGCTACAACGACCTTGTGATCACCAATCCCTGTATCAGTCATGATGCTCTCTATCAGCTCTGGATTGTTTGTGGCTAAGAGGTCAAGAGTGTTTTCGCAACCATTTACAATTCGCGTGAGTTCGTGGACTAACTGCTGGAAATAATTTTCGGAGAAAGCATTTAGGACAACCTCGGAAGATGTTTTTTGCCTACCGCCGGTTTCGAACAAGTATTTTTGCCAACATATCGAGGGAAGGTTGAAGTCCCGACCAACTATAACCGTATGAGTGGGGTATTTATTTGTTACGAGACTCAAATTTTCTCTGAACTGTTCCGCAACTATATCATCGGAGTTTGGGGGTCGGTAGAAGGAGCCAATTATTAACTTAGTTCGGCTGTCAAGTATAACCTCCACCCGTACCAATTCGCACGGAGTATCTACTTCGACTTCACTACAAGATAAACCACTACTGACAGACACAAACACTCCACCACCAATTCCTAATCTATCTTTCCCGAACACCGTCTGAGACTTCGTAAAAATTTCTGCAGAACGTTTCAGGCTTTAGCCAGCTTTCTGCACCTATAATGATTTCAGCTTCTGTGCTTTCTATTAGCCCTTGAAGCTCAGGGACTTTCCCAGCACAACTACAACAATTTACAACTGCAATTCCGACTGTTCCTTGATCCAAGCAAGTCCTGTATTTTCCATGCACCCTTTGAGATTGCAGCCCACCCCGTACTTTCCCGAGGCCTTCTAACCTAAAAACCGCCCAGTCCACGCCACACAGCCTCCGCTAGCCGTGTAGAAGCCAGCTGAGTGTAGTGAACTCCTGATCTATTCAGCGGAACCTGAAACCCCACCACCCTATGTCGCAAGTCAAGGGATCTGCAGCCAACACGGTCACAAAACTGTCTGAGCCTCTGATTCAGACCCTCCACCTGGCTCTGCACCAAAAGTCCGCAGTCGGTTCTGTCAACGATGCTGCAGATGGTGAGCTCTGCCTTCGTAAGCAAGACCGGCAGCCTTCACCAAATCAGATAGCCGCTGGAATCCAGAGAGAATTTCCTCAGATCCAAAGCGACACACGTCATTAGTGCCGACATGTGCCACCACCTGCAGCTGGCTGCACCCTGTGCTCTTCAAGGCATCCGGAAGGACCCTTTCCACATCAGGAATGACTCCACCCGGAATGCACACGGAGTGCACACTGGATTTCTTCCCCTCCTTAGCCGCCGTATCCCTAAGGGGCCCCATCACGCGCCTAACATTGGAGCTCCCAACTACCAATAAGCCCACCCTCTGCGATTGCCACTCACGTAATAATTCGAACAGTCGTTAATAACTCGCGAAATTAGAATTATGGTAATACCTTCAGCTGCTCAAGGGCGTCGATATATATCAACGGGGACAGGTCAAAATGTGTGCCCCGACTGTGTCTTTAACCCGAGACCTCCCATCTCATTTTGTTCCACATTGTTCGCTGAATTTGTTCGTGGCGGACGTCCGATGACACCCGTTCAGGTTGTTCGTTGTTCCATTTTTTTATTACAGAGGGGAGCTAAAAATGTGTACCGCGACCGGGGCTCGAACCCGGGATCTCCTGCTTACACTGCAGACGCTCTATCCATCTGCGCCATCCATCTGAACCACTGAGGGCACAAAGGATAGTGCGACAGCAGGGACTATCTCGCGTCGCCTCCTGCGAGACCCACATTCTCGCCTTGTATGGCCACACACTACATTCTTAGTGTCCCACCCTAACACACGTATTACTCGTGGAAGACATTCTTATCAAGTGCCGTAAGAGTTCGGGGAATATGTGTGCATCCGCACAGAAGAAGAAGGTCATGGCCGGTATTACCGGAACTATATACTTGTATGGATATGGTGTCTGTTCTTTCGGACACGTCCATGTAAGTTAATAAGTAAACTACTGGCCATTATAATTGATACATCACGAAGATGACGTGCTACAGACGCGAAATTTAACCGACAGGAAGAAGATGCTGTGATATGCAAATGATTAGCTTTTCAGAGCATTCACACAAGATTGGCGCCGGTGGCGACACCTACAACGTGCTGACATGAGGAAAGTTTCCAACCGATTTCTCATACACAAACAAGCAGTTGACCGGCGTTGCCTGGTGAAACGTTGTTGTGATGCCTCGTGTAAGGAGCAGAAATGCGTACCATCACGTTTCCGACTTTGATAAAGGTCGGATTGTAGCCTATCGCGATTGTGGTTTATCGTATCGCGACATTGCTGCTCGCGTTGGTCGAGATCCAATGACTGTTGGCAGAATATGGAATCGGTGGGTTCAGGAGGGTAATACGGAACGCCGTGCTGGATCCCAGCGGCCTCGTATCACTAGCAGTCGAGATGACAGCCATCTTATCCGCACGGCTGTAACGGATCGTGCAGCCACGTCTCGATCCCTGAGCCAACAGATGGGGACGTTTGCAAGACGACAACCATCTGCACGAACAGCTCGACGGCGTTTGCAGCAGCATGGACTATCAGCTCGGAGACCGTGGCTGCGGTTACTCTTGACGCTGCATCACAGGCAGGAGCGCCTGCGATTGTGTACTCGAGGACGAACCTGAGTGCACGAATGGCAAAACGTCATTTTTTCGGATGAATCCAGGTTCTGTTTACATCATCTTGATGGTCGCATCCGTCTTTGGCGACATCATGGTGAACGCACATTGGAAGCGTGTATTCGTCATCGCCGTACTGGCGTATCACCCGGCGTGATGGAACGGGGTGCCATTGGTTACACGTCTCGGTCACCTCTTGTTCGCATTGACGCCACTTTGAACAGTGGACGTTACATTTCAGATATGTTACGACCCGTGGCTCTACCCTTCATTAGATCCCTGCGAAACCGTACATTTCAGCAGGATAATGCACGACCGCATGTTGCAGGTCCTGTTCGGGCCTTTCTGGACACAGAAAATGTTCGACTGCTGCCCTGGCCAGCACATTCTCCAGATCTCTCAGCAACTGGAAACGTCTGGTCAATGCTGGCTGAGTAACTGGCTCGTCACAATACGCCAGTCACTATTCTTGATGAACTGTGGTATCGTGTTGAAGCTGCATGGGCAGCTGTACCTGTACACGCCATCCGAGCTCTGTTTGACTCAATGCCCAGGCGTATCAAGGCCGTTATTACTGCTAGAGGTGGTTGTTCTGGGTACTGATTTCTCAGGATTGCAAATTGGGTGAAAATGTAATCACATGTCAGTTCTAGTATAATATATTTGTCCAATGAATACCCGTTTATCATCTGCATTTCTTCTTGGTGTAGCAATTTTAATGGCCAGTAGTGTATATACTTATATGGATATGGTGTCCGTTCTTTCGGACATGTCCGAAAGAACAGACACCATATCCATATAAGTTAATAACTAGCGCTGCGACACACTGGCACTGAGGTTTAGAGAAAGTAGTGTACACACAAACTGGTTGTTAATGCACGGATGAGACAAAACATTATAACCAGCTGCTTAGTAACTGGTTCGTCAGTCTTTGGAATGAAATGTGTGACTGATTCTGCGTATCAGGGATCCGACAGGTAGTTGGTAGGTTTGTGCGGGTATGCGACATTAGATGGCTACGCACAGCTACTGTAAATAACGGGCTGCTGATTTGCGTACACGGTGATGGCGCCCGATAGCGATCCAGATGGGATATGATTTCCATCAGACGAAATTGCTCGTCGAAACATCAAACGTGAGTTCACTATAATCCTCGTCAGACCCCTTTAGCGCTGTTGTGCCTCCAACACACGGACAATTATACTGACGAAAGATAATATCGGTTGAAGGGATGCAGTTGTCAGCATGTCTTCGATTACTATCACAGGTCCCACGCAGTCACAGGTGAATGTCTGCCACAGCATAATACGAGGTGCATTCAAGTTCTACGGCCTCCGATTTTTTTTCTAATTAACTACTCACCCGAAATCGATGATACTGGCGTTACTTCTCGACGTAATCGCCCTGCAGACGTACACATTTTTCACAACGCTGACGCCACGATTCCATGGCAGCGGCGAAGGCTTCTTTAGGAGTCTGTTTTGACCACTGGAAAATCGCTGAGGCAATAGCAGCACGGCTGGTGAATGTGGGGCCACGGAGAGTGTCTTTCATTGTTGGAAAAAGCCAAAAGTCACTAGGAGCCATGTCAGGTGAGTAGGGAGCACGAGGAATCACTTCAAAGTTGTTATCACGAAGAAACTGTTGCGTAACGTTAGCTCGATGTGCGGGTGCGTTGTCTCGGTGAAGCAGCACACTCGCAGCCCTTCCCGGACGTTTTTGTTGCAGTGCAGGAAGGACCTTGTTCTTCAAAACATTTTCGTAGGATGCACCTGTTACCGTAGTGCCCTTTGGAACGCAATGGGTAAGGATTATGCCCTCGCTGTCCCAGAACACGGACACCATCATTTTTTCAGCACTGGCGGTTACCCGAAATTTTTTTGGTGGCGGTGAATCTGTGTGCATCCATTGAGCTGACTGGCGCTTTTTTTCTGGATTGAAAAATGGCATCCACGTCTCATCCAATGTCACAACCGACGAAAAGAAAGTCCCATTCGTGCTGTCGTTGCGCGTCAACATTGCTCGGCAACGTGCCACACGGGCAGCCGTGTGGTCGTCCGTCAGCATTCGTGGCACCCACCTGGATCACACTTTTCGCTTTTTCAGGTTGTCGTGCAGGATTGTGTGCACAGAACCCACAGAAATGCCAACTCTGGAGGCGATCTGTTCCATAGTCATTCGGCGATCCCCCAAAACAATTCTCTCCACTTTCTCGATCGTGTCGTCATACCGGCTTGTGCGAGCCCGAGGTCGTTTCGGTTTGTTGCCACATGATGTTCTGCCTTCATTAAACTGTCGCACCCACGAACGCACTTTCGACACATCCGTAACTCCGTCACCACATGTCTCCTTCGACTGTCGATTAATTTCAATTGGTTTCACAACACGCAAATTCAGAAAACGAATGATTGCACGCTGTTCAAGTAAGGAAAACGTCGCCATTTTAAGTATTTAAAACAGTTCTCATTCTCGCTGCTGGCGGTAAAATTCCATCTGCCGTACGGTGCTGCCATCTCTGGGACGTATTGAGAATGAACGCGGCCTCATTTTAAAACAATGCGCATTTTCTATCTCTTTCCAGTCCGGAGGAAAAAACTCGGAGGCCTTGGAACTTGAATGCACCTCGTACTGCTCCCACCAGGCTGCGTCCGTGGCGCGCTGCACATTTCGAGCCGCCGTTCACCTCGATGAGGGCGTTTGAGGAGAGGACCATCGAGCTAGTGTAGATCAAGTTTGATTCACCCTCAGAAGCGGCGCGTTTTCATTGGTCGCCGGGCGAATCCCCAACGTCCTGTGCCCACTGTACTTGTAACTGACGATGTCTTTGGGTCAACACGTGAACATGTAGGGGTGCTATTCTGCGGAAGCCCCATGTACGACAATGTACGATGTACGGTGTGCTCCGAAATACAGGGTGTACATAAAGTGCCGTAACACTTTCAATTGCCGGCTGGAGTGGCCGAGCGGTTCTAGGCGCTACGGTCTGGAACCGCGCGACCGCTACGGTCGCAGGTTGGAATCCTACCTCGGGCATGAATGTGTGATGTCCTTAGGTTAGTTAGGTTTAAGTACTTCTAAGTTCTAGGGGATTTATGACCTCAGAAGTTAAGTCCCATAGTGCTCACAGCCATTTGAAACACTTTCAATTATTTACTGCACAAAAACCAGACAATGTACAGGTATCATTTATATGTCATTTTGAAGGTAAACCCTGAAAGTTTTTTTTTCGTGTGTACCGCCACAGCGTTATATGCCGATAGTCAGCGCTAGTCGCAAACATGGGAGCCGTGCTACAGAAGGGGACAGCTGTTTCACGAAATGCCCTCCCCGATCACCAGATCTCACTCCGTGTGACTTTTTTTCTGTAGGGACACATTAAAGATCTGTTGTATGTACCGCCTCTACCACGTGATGTAGCAGAGCTCCGGGAGGGAATACGGGAAGCGACTGCCACAGTCGACGATGCCATGCTGGTACGGGTATGGCGAGAATTCGATTACCGTATTGATGTCTGCCGGGTCACTCATGGTTCGCATATCGAATGTTTGTAAAAAAAACTTTCAGGGTTTCTCTTCAAAATGCAATATGTATGACATCTGTACAATGTTTACTTCTTGTGCAGTAAATAATTGAAAGTGTTCCCGGACTTAATGTACACCCTGTACTTCTGCGTGCACCGGGATTGTACTCTTTCGGCAGATACCTCACAAATCCACACCAATTCCACTTTACAGAGCATACAAGCCTCCGGACCCCACGCTCTGTGAAGAGTCGTGGACGTCCAACCATTTAGCGCCTAGTAGCAGTTTGACTGTTGTTCCGCCTCTTTCCGCAAATGCTCACGACAGTAGCACGTGAACATTCGACCAGCTTCGCCGGTTTCGAAATACATGTTCACAGGCTCTGTCTATTAGTAATCTGCCCTGTGCCAAAGTCGCTTTTCACATTGGATTTCCCCAGTTGAGGCCCATATCTTTGCTCGGGTGATCCCCCTTCTGTGCCTTCTCCCCTGACATAGGAGGGTGAGTCAGATGAAAACCTTAATTTTCTAATAACAAATCGAAATTTCGCGCCGTTATCCTGTAAGTTGGTAAGCGTGCTACAAACAGCGTGCAGAATGGCCTGTAGGTGGCAGCATAGTGCAGATGCACACACACCGTCGCAGTATCAGTATAAAGATGGCCGCCCCACTCGCGACTTGCACCAGGGAAGAACAGCGTTCTGTTATTCGGTTTCTGCTTAGTGAAGGTGTGAAACCAATTGAAATTCATCGACGAATGAAGGTTCAGTACGGTGATGCATGTTTGTCACAGCAGCAGGTCTACGAATGGAGTAGGAAGTTTGAAAATGGTGTGACTTCAGTGGAAGATGCTCCTCGTCCAGGTAAGGCGCAGCGATTTGTGGCTCCACAGGACATTGCAGCAGTTGAAGCCACAATGAAGGAAAACCGCCGAGTGACACTGAATGACACTGCAGCATGTTTACAGATTAGTCACGGGTCAGCACACCACACTGTGCACGGTGTGCTCCAGTTTCACAAAGTGTCTGCAAGATGGGTGCCACGGCAGCGGACTGATCAAATGAGAGAACGACGTGTTGATGCTTGTGAAGAACTTCTTCAGCGCTCTGAACGAGAAGGTGATGGCTTCCTTGCAAGAATCGTTACTGGGGACGAAACCTGGGTTCACTTCCACCAACCGGAAACGAAGAGAGTGAGCAAGGAATGGCGCCATTCCTCAGCACCAAAACCAGAGAAGTTTCGAACAGAACCATCAGCAGGGAAGGTTATGCTGACTCTGTTTTGGGACGAAAAAGGCGCCATTTTGGAGCATTACGTGCCTAGAGGGACCACTGTCACCAGTGCATCATACACAGATCTCCTAAAAAATCATCTGCGGCCTGCAATCAAATCAAAGCCACGTGGATTGCTGTCAGCAGGTGTCCTTTTGCAACATGGCAATGCAAGGCTCCACACTGCCCGTACAACAGCTGCAACAACCACAGTGTCTTCCTCATCCACCATACTCACCAGACCGTGCCCCACGTGATTTCCATACGTTTGGACCACTCAAAGACGCAGTGGGAGGAAAGAAGTTCCGTTCTCATGAAGAGGTACACCACGCGGTGCATGAGTGGTTGCGCAGACTACCAAAAGAATTTTTTTTGAAGGAATCTATTCACTTTGTAGGCGGTGGAGGACTTGCATTGAGCGTGGGGGAGATTATGTTGAAAAGTGATACAGCTCTGTACCACTTCTGCACAATAAATAATATTTTAAAAAATATTTAAGGTTTTCATTTGACTCACCCTCGTACCTTTGTTACCGCGTCACGTGCCCGCAAGGCCACCAGGCGGCATGCAACGTCGCGGTAAGCAGTGGTCGTAATGTTTTGGCTTATCAGCGTATTCCTCGTGGATAGAGTGAAGACCATGGTAAAAATTTAACGTTAGGAAGCACGGAAGAACCACTGACCGTGGAAACCCCGAAAGCCGTTGATGTGGGTCAACGAAGTTATTGGAAACACTCGGGTGTCTTGCAGAGGCCCTGTGTAGAGGAGTAGTCTGCTTAGTGTATTCGTCCCTTGGTCTCCCTCTACGATTTTTACCCTCCACGCTGCCCTTCAGTACTAAATTGGTGATCCCTTGATGCCTCAGAACATGTCCCACCAACCGATCCCTTCTTCTAGTCAAGTTGTGCACAAACTCCTCTTCTCCCCAATCCTATTCAGTACCTCCTCATTAGTTATGTGATCTACCCATCTAATCTTCAGCATTGTTCTGTAGCACCACATTTCAAAAGCTTCTATTCTCTTCTTGTCTAAGCTATTTATCGTCCACGTTATTCAGTTCATGTGGAACCCATCTTCCGCACCTTTCCTATAGTTTTCAAGCGAAGAGAAACGGCTTTCTGCGTCACATTCAATTATTCCGCGAGTTCCTGTTGAGTTTGAATACAATCTTCATCCAATAAGGCCTGCAGTTCGTTGTCTTCAAACTTTTTCGGTGGTTTCCCGCGCTTGTCGTTTCTCACGTCTAAATCCACTTTCGAATTTTGGAACTGCTCGAAACAGTGTGTTTTCGCGAGAGCATGTTCGCCGAAAGCTTCGACAAGCGTTCGATGAGATTCTGCAGCAGAATCTCTGCTGCAGTTCTTCAAATGATAACAGAAAACAAATGCTGGCCGCAAATTGTGGTTTGTAGGTACAAAACTTGACGTGTTTACGTGTTTGAAACCGGATGCCATTGTATGGAACTTGTGTTACTGTGTGTTGACATTCGTCGTCAGCCGTTACAGGGGGCAGATAGTTCTGCAGACGCGGTCTCACGGCCTACCTGTAGGGAAGCTCCGGTTTCATACTTCTACAGCTGTTACACCTCATGTTCTTGCCCATATCTCCCGTAGGGATCGCAGAGACAACTCCTGGCAAATTACAGCTTGTGAAACTTCCCCTTTGAATGTAAAGAATGGCTGTGCTGGGAAACTTCTACGTTATTTGATACTGAAACAGCTGAGTAATACTGAACGTACTCGGACACTTCTCTCTTTACTTACTCTGATCAACACTAAACTGACACACAATATTTTTTTGCGCAACGCATTCTGGCTTTCAATAATCCCTACAAAAGAATGGTCCTGACCAACAGTAACCTATACCTTTCACGAATCACTTACCTCACAAAAATCTTCGTTACTCGAACTACTGCAATACAGCGAGCGCCACTACTGCCGGCTAAATAAAAGATTCTAACTACTGAAGGCACTAACTACTGATAGGCATAGTTAGCAAATGAAAGATTTTGATAGAGAGCAAACAGTGTATTTACCTTAATAATGTTCAAAAGTGATATATATATATGACATCCATCTTTACAAATTTCATTTTTCTGGCGGACACACGTCCAGTTCGTCCGCTTATAGTGACCTCTCAAGACGCTGTTCACATCCAACTGCCCAACACTACAATAGCGAATATTCCAACAATGAGTCCAACCAGCCACAGACTGCACGCAGCACAGTCAGTGATTTTCATACAGAGCGCTACGTGGCGTTACTAACATAAAAACCTAAACAGCCTACTTACACTTGTACGTAGGTGTTCAAGTAATCACTCCATGCGTGAATGGAAAGGGAAGAAGCCTTAATCAGTGGTACGGATGGAAGTACCCTCTGCCATGGACTTCACAGTTGCTCGCAGAGCACACATGCGTGCTTTAAGAATGCAGCAGTTTCGCGGCGGTTACAAATTGAGTAGTCTTTTGCCTTCCATCCGCGTCAAGTGGTCAATATGTTAGCACGACCTATAGGGAAATCCCGGTTTCGTACTTGTACACCTGGCACTTACCCTCCAGCGCTCCACATTTCCCTGACACCGCCTGCCCTTAATCCCCACCGCTGCCGGTCACCCCACGCGTGCCCTGCCTGCTCTCTGCGCTTCTACCGGCCACGGTATTCAGCGCGGGCTAAGTGTAAACAGAGGTCAGTTCCGTATTCTGCCGTCGGCAATTGTAAAGTGAACAGGTTATATAGGTAACTTGAAAACTAACAAATCTAAAGCAAACCTGACAGAAAGGCAAGGCGAGACAGTGAGTAAAGAAGCAGACACACGGTAAACAGCACCGCATCTGCTGCTGCGCTAGGCGAGGTAGGTACCCAAGGGGTAGCGCACCCGGGCGTGGCCCTCCGGTCCTATGCCGCTGGAAAGGCCGCTCAACTTATTTCTATGCTCTGCGTTCCTCATGCAGCACGAACTCGCTCGTTTACGTTTTTCCCTTGCCACTAAAAGTACAGGGTGTACATAAAGTCCGGGAACAGTTTCAGTTATTTATTGCACAAGAAGTAAACATTGTACAGATGTCATACATATTGCATTTTGAAGAGAAACACCGAAAGTTTGTTTTTACAAGCATGCGATATGCGAACCATGAGTGATCCGGCAGACGTCAACACGGTAACAGAATTCTTGCCACACCTGTCCCAGCATGGCATCGTTGACTGTGGCAGTCGCTTCCCGTATTCTCTCCCGGTGCTCTGCTACATCACGTGGTTGAAACGGCTCTGAGCACTATGGGACTTAACTGCTGAGGTCATTAGTCCCCTAGAACTTACAACTACTTAAACCTAACTAACCTGAGCACAACACACACAGCCATGCCCGAGACAGGATTCGAACCTGCGACCGTAGCAGCAGCGTGGTTCCGGACTGAAGCGACTAGAACCGCTCGGCCACAGCGGGCGGCCATCACGTGGTAGAGACTGTAAATACACCACATCTTTAATGTCCGCCCACGGAAAAAGTCACACGGAGTCAGATCTGGTGGTCGGAGAGGCCGTTTCGTGAAACAGCTGTCCGCTTCTGTAGCACGGCCGATCCATCGATGCGGCAGCTCTCTGTTCAGGTACTTCACGGTGAAAATTGGGTGGAGCCCTATCCTGCTGGAAGATGAACGGAGAGTCCGATTACATTTGAGGCGTCAGCCATTGCTCCAACATGTCCGAGTAGGAATATCCAGTGACACTGATCTCGGCGAAGAGAAATGGCCCGTACAGTTTTCGACCTGGCAAGGCACAAAAACATATTTATCTTTGGAGAATCACGCTCAAATTCAATGCATTCGTGTGGATGCTTTGTACCCCAGATTCGACAGTTGTGCCTCTTCGCTTTCCCATTAGTGTGAAAAGTGGCTTCGTTGCTAAAAATTAAGCGATCAACAATGCCATCCCCATCCACATTTAATTGTTGCAATTGCGAACAAAACTCTTTGTGGTCGTCATCGAGATTCTGCATTAGCTCCAATTGAAATGGTTTCATAGACAGGTTCTGTCGCAGGACTTTGCACACTGCCGTTGCAGCCATTTCGAGTTCACTGGATGCACGACGCACCGATTTCTTTGGACTCGTTACGAATTTGTTTCGTACACGCTAAAAAAAAAAAAAAAGTTTCAAATGGCTCTGAGCACTATGGGACTTAACATCTGAGGTGATCAGTCCCCCAGACTTAGAACTACGTAAATCTAACTAACCTAAGGACATCACACACATCCATGCCAGAGGCAGGATTCGACCCTGCGTCTGTAGCAGCAGCGCGGTTCCGGACTGAAGTGCCTAGAACCGCTCCACATTCACTTCACTCACACTGGGACGTCCGCTTCTCTTTGCCCGGCACGAGCAACCCGTCGTAACGAATTTGTTGTGCCAGTGGTAAATGGCCTTCCTTCTTGGTGGCTTCTTACCGTACTCGGTTCTAATCATCCGTTGAACATCCGTAGCGCACTTGTTTTTGTCCAACTCCAACAGCCAGAAAGCTCTCTCCTCTCCTGTACTCGCCATGTTTGCAACTATCGCTGACTATCGGCAAATCGTCGCGGTATACGCGAAAAAAAAAAAAAAAAAAAAAAAATATATATATATATATATATATATATATATATATATAGGGTGTTTCAAAAATGACCGGTATATTTGAAACGGCAATAAAAACTAAACGAGCAGCGATAGAAATACACCGTTTGTTGCAATATGCTTGGGACATCAGTACATTTTCAGGCGGACAAACTTTCGAAATTACAGTAGTTACAATTTTCAACAACAGATGGCGCTGCGGTCTGGGAAACTCTATAGAACGATATTTTCCACATATCCACCATGAGTACAATACTATGGCGTAGTCTCTGAATGAAATTACCCGAAACCTTTGACAACGTGTCTGGCGGAATGGCTTCACATGCAGATGAGATGTACTGCTTCAGCTGTTCAATTGTTTCTGGATTCTGACGGTACACCTGGTCTTTCAAGTGTCCCCACAGAAAGAAGTCAGAGGGGTTCATGTCTGGCGAATAGGGAGGCCAATCCACGCCGCCTCCTGTATGTTTCGGATAGCCCAAAGCAATCACACGATCATCGAAATATTCGTTCAGGAAATTAAAGACGTCGGCCGTGCGATGTGGCCGGCCACCATCTTGCATAAACCACGAGGTGTTCGCAGTGTCGTCTAAGGCAGTTTGTACCGCCACAAATTCACGAAGAATGTCCAGATAGCGTGATGCAGTAATCGTTTCGGATCTGAAAAATGGGCCAATGATTCCTTTGGAAGAAATGGCGGCCCAGACCAGTACTTTTTGAGGATGCAGGGACGATGGGACTGCAACATGGCACTTTTCGGTTCCCTATATGCGCCAGTTCTGTTTATTGACGAAGCCGTCCAGGTAAAAATAAGCTTCGTCAGTAAACCAAATGCTGCCCACATGCATATTGCCGTCATCAATCCTGTGCACTATATCGTTAGCGAATGTCTCTCGTGCAGCAATGGTAGCGGCGCTGAGAGGTTGCCGCGTTTGAATTTTGTACAGATAGAGGTGTAAACTCTGGCGCACGAGACGATACGTGGACGTTGGCGTCATTTGGACCGCAGCTGCAACACGGCGAACGGAAACCCGAGGCCGCTGTCGGATCACCTGCTGCACTAGCTGCGCGTTGCCCTCTGGGGTTGCCGTACGCGGTCGCCCTACCTTTCCAGCACGTTCATCCGTCACGTTCCCAGTCCGTTGAAATTTTTCAAACAGATCCTTTATTGTATCGCTTTTCGGTCCTTTGGTTACATTAAACCTCCGTTGAAAACTTCGTCTTGTTGCAACAACACTGTGTTCTAGGCGGTGGAATTCCAACACCAGAAAAATCCTCTGTTCTAAGGAATAAACCATGTTGTCTGCAGCACACTTGCACGTTGTGAACAGCACACGCTTACAGCAGAAAGACGACGTACAGAATGGCGCACCCACAGACTGCGTTGTCGTCTATATGTTTCACATCACTTGCAGCGCCATCTGTTGTTGAAAATTGTAACTACTGTAATTTCGAAACTTTGTCCGCCTGAAAATGTACTGTTGTCCCAAGCATATTGCAACAAACGGTGTATTTCTATCGCTGCTCGTTTAGTTTTTATTGCCGTTTCAAATATACCGGTCATTTTTGAAACACCCTGTGTATATATATATATATATATATATATATATATATATATATATCAGAGTTTCTCTTCAAAATCACATATGGATGATAGCTGTGCAATGTTTGGTTCTTGTGCAACAAATAATTGAAAGCGTTCCCAGACATTATGTACACGCTGTTCCATCTTTCACACTCAAGAACTACGAAAGAAAAATCTCGCGCAGAGTGATGTCTCGCCTATCACAGACACGCTCACCATGCTGCGTGTAAGAGCTCTCGCAAGACTCTCGCATCGCCACACTGGGTGAGACAGCTAAAGCCCACTATTACACGATGCGCCCAAACCATACACCTATGCACCAGCGCCCCCGCCGGCGGGGGTTGCCGAGCAGTTCTAGGCGCTTCAGTCCGGAACCGCGTTACTGCTACGGCCGCAGGTTCGAATCCTGCCTCGGGCATGGATGTGTGTGCTGTCCTTAGGTTAGTTAGGTTTAGCTAGTTCTAAGTCTAGGGGACTCATGATCTCAGATCTTAAGTCCCATACTGCTTAGAGCCATTTGATTTTTGAACCAGAGCCCAAGTGTGCATATCTGCGACTACAGGCTCGTTCACGTAGATCTATCACACCACCCATGTAGGACATACATCTACATCTACATCTACATTTACACTCCGCAAGCCACCCAACGGTGTGTGGCGGAGGGCACTTTACGCGCCACCGTCATTACCTCCCTTTCCTGTTCCAGTCGCGTATGGTTCGCGGGAAGAACGACTGTCTGAAAGCCTCCGTGCGCGCTCTAATCTCTCTAATTTTACATTCGTGATCTCCTCGGGAGGTACAAGTAGGGGGAAGCAATATATTCGATACCTCATCCAGAAACGCACCCTCTCGAAACCTGGCGAGCAATCTACACCGCGATGCAGAGCGCCTCTCTTGCAGAGTCTGCCACTTGAGTTTGCTAAACATCTCCGTAACGCTATCACGGTTACCAAATAACCCTGTGACGAAACGCGCCGCTCTTCTTTGGATCTTCTCTATCTCCTCCGTCAACCCGATCTGGTACGGATCCCACACTGATGAGCAATACTCAAGTATAGGTCGAACGAGTGTTTTGTAAGCCACCTCCTTTGTTGATGGACTACATTTTCTAAGGACTCTCCCAATGAATCTCAACCTGGTACCCGCCTTACCAACAATTAATTTTATAAGATCATTCCACTTCAAATCGTTCCGCACGTATACTCCCAGATATTTTACAGAAGTAACTGCTACCAGTGTTTGTTCCGCTATCATATAATCGTACAATAAAGGATCCTTCTTTCTATGTATTCGCAATACATTACATTTGACTATGTTAAAGGTCAGTTGCCACTCCCTGCACCAAGTGCCTATCCGCTGCAGATCTTCCTGCATTTCGCTACAATTTTCTAATGCTGCAACTTCTCTGTATACTACAGCATCATCCGCGAAAAGCCGCATGGAACTTGTGATGTTACAAAATAAAAGTGGTGATGTTGCTATTCAATGGAAAGTTGGAAATTGAGATTTAACTAACTGTTTTATCAATCACAATTGGCGTAAGAATCATGGATTGACCATTGTCATAAAATATTGCATTATGAGATGTGAATAGTTTTTACTTGCGGTTTCGCGTGGCTTGAGGCAGTCACAACTAGCGTGCTATTGATTAAGAAGTTGCGTTATCGTCTTTCTAATTACTTCATGATCGTAGATACGATCATACCCGGTTGTGAAGTTATTGTTATGACAAAAAAATTTCCTAAGGGACCAGAAAGTTCTTAAGGGCGCAAAAACAACTGTAACATCACACAAAAGAGAAATTCAATATTAAAGCTGATGCAAGAAGACGATAAAACAGTTTTCTTTTTATCAATGTAACACGCACATTGGACTGCTGATCTTGGAGTCTGTAATATTAGCAAAATGCATAATTAAAATGAAAATAATACTGAGGAGATAATAGAAATGAGCACTGCTAAATGATTCAGTATTCCCAGAACAAATATTTATTATAACTAAAACATATATCGTACCTTAAGCTTAATACAACAATGACGGTAGATTTTTATGTCCGTATCATGTCCATTTAGCGCTCTTTTATATAGCCATTGTCTTCTTTGAGTCGCTCGTGCGTCGTCACGGTAAGTTATAACAGTTCTTTACACTTCACTCAACTCAGACATACACGTTTTTATACATTTAGTAAAAATTAGATCAGACTGCCACAAATCTGCGTCCGTCTTACTTCAGAAAAACAGTACAAGTCTTTTTAGCGCTCAAGGCTTCATTTGTTCTCCAGCGAACAAAATAGTGAAGGATCGCATATCCATCCGTATTTTTCTGTTTTTATTGCCGCCCAAAGACGACGAATTACATTATCTAGAAAATTCCACCGTCGCCATGCGACGCCTTATTATATATTAATCATTCTTTATAAACAAGTATTTGCCTTCTGGCTGAAAATATTAACTACTCGTATTTGCTGTTTTAATGAAGTCAAAAATAGCGAATATCTCAAACTTCAGACACTATCTACTAGGTCATTTATATATATTGTGAAAAGCAATGGTCCCATAACACTCCCCTGTGGCACGCCAGAGGTTAGTTTAACGTCTGTAGACGTCTCTCCATTGACAACAACATGCTGTGTTCTGTTTGCTAAAAACTCTTCAATCCAGCCACACAGCTGGTCTGATATTCCGTAGGCTCTTACTTTGTTTATCAGGCGACAGTGCGGCACTGTATCGAACGCCTTCCGGAAGTCAAGAAAAATAGCATCTACCTGGGAGCCTGTATCTAATATTTTCTGGGTCTCATGAACAAATAAAGCGAGTTGGGTCTCACACGATCGCTGTTTCCGGAATCCATGTTGATTCCTACATAGTAGATTCTGGGTTTCCAAAAACGACATGATACTCGAGCAAAAAACATGCCTGGCGCACATGAGCAGTAGACGGTAATAACGCGCGAAACACAAATAGGACTGTCTGATCTCTTGCAAAGTCGTCCGTTCTACCGCGCGAAATACAGGGGAGACCGTCTGACATGTTGGAACGTCATTCGTTCAAGTTATTTGTGTCAGCTCAAGGTTGGTATTTAATAAGAAATTGTTTTTGTCACTATTAAGTAACAGTTATTCTCTTATGTAGGTTACTACAATTCTGAATTAAAGACTCAACGGTTACTTTTATATTACGACTCTTCGTTACACAGGTATATGTAAGTATAAATTTACATTTGTACAGCATTTTGCACACGGGGAAACCACTTGTTTTTGGAGCTATGCCCTGCGAGTGGCAGTAAGTCTTCGGATTAGGACAACAGAACGACGACGAAAACGGAAAGCCACACGTTGTTGAGTTCGACCCTGGCTGAAAAGAAGGGACGGGGGCAGGAGATCCTATTCACCGCTTATGTAGGAACTGAGGCTCGAAGATCCGCATGAATTCCGGATCTTGGTGAGGATTGTTGTTGTTGTTGTTGTGGTCTTCAGTTCTGAGACTGGTTTGATGCAGCTCTCGATGCTACTCTATCCTGTGCAAGCTTCTTCATCTCCCAGTACCTACTGCAACCTACATCCTTCTGAATCTGCTTAGTGTATTCATCTCTTGGTCTCCCTCTACGATTTTTACCCTCCACACTGCCCTCCAATGCTAAATTTGTGATCCCTTGATGCCTCAAAACATGTCCTACCAACCGATCCCTTCTTCTAGTCAAGTTGTGCCACAAACTTCTCTTCTCCCCAATCCTATTCAATACCTCCTCATTAGTTATGTGATCTACCCACCTTATCTTCAGCATTCTTCTGTAGCACCACATTTCAAAAGCTTCTATTCTCTTCTTGTCCAAACTGGTTATCGTCCATGTTTCGCTTCCATACATGGCTACACTCCATACAAATACTTTCAGAAACGACTTCCTGACACTTAAATCTATACTCGATGTTAACAAATTTCTCTTCTTCAGAAACGCTTTCCTTGCCATTGCCAGTCTACATTTTATATCCTCTCTACTTCGACCATCATCGGTTATTTTACTCCCTAAATAGCAAAACTCCTTTACTGCTTTAAGTCTCTCATTTCCTAATCTAATCCCCTCAGCATCACCCGATTTAATTTGACTACATCCCATTATCCTCGTTTTGCTTTTGTTGATGTTCATCTTATATCCTCCTTTCAAGACACTGTCCATTCCGTTCAACTGCTCTTCCAAGTCCTTTGCTGTCTCTGACAGAATTACAATATCATCGGCAAACCTCAAAGTTTTTACTTCTTCTCCATGAATTTTAATACCTGCTCAGAATTTTTCTTTTGTTTCCTTTACTACTTGCTCAATATACAGATTGAATAACATCGGGGATAGGCTACAACCCTGTCTCACTCCTTTCCCAACCACTGCTTCCCTTTCATGCCCCTCGACTCTTATAACTGCCATCTGGTTTCTGTACAAATTGTAAATAGCCTTTCGCTCCCTGTATTTTACCCCTGCCACCTTCAGAATTTGAAAGAGAGTATTCCAGTTAACATTGTCAAAAGCTTTCTCTAAGTCTACAAATGCTAGAAACGTAGGTTTGCCTTTTCTCAATCTTTCTTCTAAGATAAGTCGTAAGGTTAGTATTGCCTCACGTGTTCCAACATTTCTACGGAATCCAAACTGATCCTCCCCGAGGTCCGCTTCTACCAGTTTTTCCATTCGTGAGGATGGACAAGGCCTATTTCGAGAAGCTGCTGTCTGTGATAGAAGATGGAATTAGCGAGTGTGACACAGTCATGAAGGAGGCTGTCTCACATTCTCGAAAGTAGGAATTAAATAATACGTTTCTGCGCTTCGTGATCATACCAGCCTAGATCACGAATAAAATACTGGTAGATGCCCTGTTACGTTGCAAGATGATTGTAACATTACGTTTCCTGGCAACTGGAGGATCTTTTAAGAGACTGGCTTTTAACCACAGAATAGCACAGCTCACCATTTCATAAGTAGTTGAGGATATATGCACTGCAATTTGCTACACTTTCAAGGATCAATACTTAAAGGTGCACTTGTGTTATTTTTCTTAGTTTGGAATATATATTACGCTACTAACATTTTTGCAGTGTGCGTCTGTCCACTGGGGCAGATTACAAACACTTTCTCCTCTACCACTCCAGTTTCTCTTTTCTAGCATGCTGAAATAAAGCAAAAGATACAGTGAAATCATAGATGAACTTTCGTAAGTAAGGCATTACGATATAAATCGAAAATCACCGTGTAACGTTATATGCATATTACTCAGAAAGGAACGTTTTGCCGACGTACCTTATTTTGATACAACGGGTCATACATACACCTTTTCTCGCTGTGTGCCTGAGTTCAGGCGCGTAACGCCTCTTTGCTCCATTTCATTCCTATAACATGAAGTAACCAAAAGAAAAAAAAAGCTTTCAAAGGCAGCTAGTATAAAAGGGTCTACTGTAAAAAAGAAGTTTTGTTTTGTGCCTTATATGAAACCTACTCACTGAATAAAAATGCGGAAAATTCCCAACACGAAAATCTGAAAATGGCTACTAGCCGCCTAGCAATAACCAAACAACAAACAGATAGGACAGTGGTACACCCTTCTACGCATGCGCCACTTATTGCTGCCTACTGCGCATGCGCGGAATGAAGGCAGTTTAGAACTGCTCTCTATCCCGGAGCGCAGATAATGTGTCTGCTAATTTTCGTAGTTTCACCCCTTCTGCCGCTAGATGGCTGTCGTGCAGGACCAGTACCGTTCGCGGTGGATAGTCGCGTAATACCCCCTTAACGTTTATGTGTACGCCGAATGGATATCCCACGTCACGAGATGCAGCTGGCTAGCGTGATTGGGTCGTAACCGACCTGCGATTTCGGCAACCCGCGTGACACAACGGAGATGCGGGACGCCTACATCACAGCGAGTGAATCCAAAGCAGATGTACGGGGCCCTACCGCACTGGGGACCTGAGGTGTACATGTTCCGCTTTTAACCCGCCCATGCCTGCCCGGTGGCCAGGCGGGCAGGCCGCCGCGCGTTGTCAACACAACGGGCAGGCTGCTTCACTCCCAGCCAAGCCAAGCAGAACCCAACCCGGGCAGGCTGCGGGAAACTTGCTTGCCTGCCCATATTACTGCTGAGCCGCGCTACGCAGCCGTTTAGTCTGCGCGCTTCATTGTCATACTATGAACGTTAATTAAAAGTTTTTATTTTACCTGAGCACCAAAAGACAAACCCCAACATTATATATATATGTATTAATTTCAGGTAAAAAAATATTGGTTTTATTTGTATATTCTTCCTTTACGCGTATGTTTCGGGCTTATTATCTATACAAATAAAAATGAATTGCCAAATGCGTTGATAAGCGTAAAACTCGAGAACGGCTGGGCCAATTCGTCAATTTTATTTTGTTTTTGCTGTGTTCGTAATTCTCAGGACAAGGTTTTTATGAAATAAAATTTTTCGAAAATCGACCGAAAAATTGGAAAATTTGAGAAAAACTGAAAGTGTGTTTTCATTGTGTCCGTGTGTTAGTATTGCATATAATCTTGATGAAATTTTGCACACTATACCTTGAAACCAAGAGGAAGGTCACAGTCTACTTAAAATTTCGTAGGGTGCATGGCAGAGGTTACTTTACCGAACGGAATTCGACAAATTGTACGTTTTTATTCCGATCTTGATGAAATTTGGCATACTTGATACTCAAAGCAGGATAAAGGGCGCTGTCTGCTTAAAATTCTTAATGGTGCATGGCGGAGGGTACTTTACTAACACACTTCTACACTAACTTACAGTTTTATTCCGATCTTGAAGAAATTTTGCGCACTTGACCATCAAGAGGAACATTACTGTCTACATAATATTTCGGACAGTGCATGGAATAGAGTACCTTACAAAAGATTTTGACATCGTTTGCGGGTTACCTTGAAATCCTTCTCCCTCTATACTGCTAAATGGTCTCAGGTCCTTAGCACACATTTCAACGCCCTTTTCGGCCACTAAATCTTTGTCCTCTTTCAAGATATTTACGGAGTAAGGGAACTGCTTGTCGAATTCGCACACACGTCGTAACATACTCGAGGTTCCTGAATAAGTACTTAAGAGCTTTTTACATAGTTTGCATTGAGACACACCTACCGATTTGTTTGAAGCGGCCTCATAAACACACGAAAACGTTTCTTATTCGGCACTTGTGCTCTGTTTCGTTACCAGCATGTATTCGCCAGTTGTCAATTTTTTTTCAATCTCACTAAAGTCCGACTTATTCATTGTGCTCCCCCACCGTTGCGATAAATGAACTGTGGGCTAACTACCTGGCTACTCTAGTCACGGCAGCTTGACAGCGCAACCTGTTGTCAGGCGCAGCAAGCTGAGCGGGTCCCGTGAAGCTTGGCAGGCCTGCGGGAACCTAGGTAGCCCGGGCTTGCGGGAGCCCAAGTCGGCCGCATTAACCACTATGCCTCAGTACACGCGCACTCTTGTGTTTACGTCGCGGCAGGCTGACCTGCATGAATGGTTGCAGAGGAGCTAGGGGCAAGCAGGCTGCAAGGGGAATTTGTACACCTCTACTGGGGACGCATTCAGATCTGGCGGTGCGAGGCGCAAGAGCAATGCCTTCAGTCTCCGTTCAGTACAAGTGCGCAAGTTCGAAATAAGAAGGTAATCCACAGAAGTAAGTTCTAGGCACATCATGTTCATCATGGATCATGATACGAGGCGTGTTTTTTTTAAGTAAGGACCGTTTTGAAATTAAAAAAAGACGTGCTAAGATATCTCAATAATTTTATTTTTACGTGAAAGCCTGTACCTTAATCTACGCACTGATTCCATTACAGTCTGATTCTTCCTTGTTAACGTTGTGTACCGAGTGTTTAAGATGCCTCCGATAATCAAGACTGTTGGGCTGTTATAAGATTTCTTAGTGCTAAAGGCCTAAAAGGCATCGATATTCATCGTGAGATCTGTGCAGTTTACGGAGAAAACATTATGAGTGATGGAATGGTAAGAAAGTGGGTGAGAGCGTTTAAAGATGGCTGCACAAATGTGCACGATGAACAACGGAGTAGGCGTCCTTCGGTCGTTGATGAAAGTTTGGTGCAGGAAGTGGACAATAAGGTGAGAGAAAACAGACGCTTTACGATTTCCTCCTTGCGGGATGATTTTCCTAATGTTTCTCGTAGTGTTTTGTACGGCATTGTCACCGAGCACTCGAATTACCGATAATTGTGCGCACGTTGGGTACCGAAAAAGGTTGACGGATGTGCACAAAACCAAACGTTTAGACAGTGCATTCATTGTCTTTTCTTGAGCGGTACCACAACGACGGTGATGATTCCTCAAGCCAAACTGTTACGGGCGATGAAACATGGGTCGCCTACGTCACACCAGAATCAAAGCAACAGTGTGTGAAAGTTGAACAAGGGCATCGTTTTGCTGCAAATCAATGCCCGTCCGCACGTGGCGAATCAGACCAAAGATCTCATCACATCTTTTCGATGGGAAACTCTAGATCATCCTCCGTACAGCCCCGATCTTGCGCCCAGTGACTACCATCTGTTCCTGCACTTGAAGAAACACCTGGGCGGTCAGCGTCTTCGAGACGATGTCGAAGTCAAAACAGTGCTTGTGCAGTGGTTAACAAGTCAGGCAGCAGATTCCTATGAGGAGGGTATTAAAAAACTGGTACAACGTTATGACAAGTGCCTCAATATTGACGGAAACTATGTAGAAAAGTAGGTTAAGGTACAGGCTTTCATGTGAAAATAGAATTATTGAGATATCTTAGCACGTCCTTTTTAAATTTCAAAACGGTACTTACTTACAAAACACGCCTTGTATTAACGCGTTATTTGACAGTTTTATAATGATTTCAGAACTTACAGCGCTAAATTTTCCAGAATCCTGAAAATGTCGCTCTGTTCATTTGACGAGATACTGGAAATCTCCCGAGATTATCTGACGAAAAAGGTCACTGTTTTATGAAAAGTAATCTGATTCTACATGTACACCTACACCTACATGGATCCTTTGCAAATCACATTTAAGTGCCTGGCAGAGGGTTCATCGTACCACCTTCACAATTCTCTATTATTCCAATCTCGTATAGCGCGCGGAAAGGTTCAAAAATGGTTCAAATGGCTCTGAGCACTATGGGACTCAACTGCTGAGGTCATTAGTCCCCTAGAACTTAGAACTAGTTAAACCTAACTAACCTAAGGACATCACAAACATCCATGCCCGAGGCAGGATTCGAACCTGCGACCGTAGCGGTCTTGCGGTTCCAGACTGCAGCGCCTTTAACCGCGCGGCCACTTCGGCCGGCGCGCGGAAAGAATGAACACCTATATCTTTCCGTACGAGCTCTGATTTCCCTCATTTTATCGTGGTGATCGTTCCTCCCTATGTATGTCGATGTCAACAAAATATTTTCGCATTCGGAGGAAAAAGTTGGTGACTGGCATTTCGTGAGAAGATTCCGTCGCAACGAGAAACGCCTTTCTTTTAATGATGTTCAGCCCAAATTCTGTATCATTTCTCTGACACTCTCTCCCATATTTCGCGATAATGCAAACCGTGGTGCTTTTTTCGATGCACTCCGTTCGTCCTATCTGGTAAGGATCCCACACTGCGCAGCAGTATTCTAAAAGAGGACGGACAAGTGTAATGTAGGCAGTCTCCTTAGTAGAGCTGTTACATTTTCTAAGTGTCCCGCCAATAAAACGCAGTCTTTGGTTAGCCTTCCCCTCAACATTTTCTATGTATTCCTTCCAATTTAAGTTGTTCGTAATCGTAATACCTAGGTAATCACTTGAATTTACGGCTTTTAGATTAGACTGATTTTTCGTGTAACCGAAGTTTAACGAGTTCCTTTTCGCACTGATGTGGATGACCTCAAACTTTTCGTTATTTAGTATCAACTGCCACTTTTCGCACCATTCCGATATTTTTTCCAAATCATTTTGCAGTTTGTATTGATGTTCTGATGACTTTATTAGTCGAAAAACGACAGCGCTATCTGCAAACAACCGAAGACGGCTGCTCAGATTGTCTCCCGAATCGTTCATATAGATAAGGAACAGCAAAGGGCCTATAACACTACCTTGGGGAACGTCAGAAATCACTTGTGTTACCAGACTCGCCTCCACTATCTAGCTTTCGTCCTTTATGCGACAGTACTGCGGCCCTTGTAGCCCATAAGTGTATTGGCGCAAATATTGGGGCAATAGTAGCCATACATATTGCGTTACATGTACTGCAGTACGTTTGGTCGCGACTCTTTCTGGGTGTATTGTTGACAATGTGCAATTTCTGTGTCCCGGCTAAACGCACCGTAAGTTCTACCCTAGTCTAAACAGACACGCATTCAAAACGAGACAGCGACTGGAATACAGCCGCACGGCTTGCTGCGATGCTGCTGCGAATAAACCCTACTTGTGTACCAGTTATTCCGTTGTTATTCGACCGTGAATGACGCAGCGGGGCGCTCTAGAATATTTAAAATCTCCACTGGGGCACATGAATACGACATGTCTACTAAAAGCGATGCATTCGCAAGGTCGGCAGTTACTGACAGCGTACGCCGAATATAAATGAACGCACAGAAACGCAGCGCGCACTGAAAAACAAGCGGAACCACGGTAAAAATATCTGTGACACAACTTTTTTGAAGTTTTACAAAAGTTCGGTGAAGTGCAAAGATGGCAAATGCAGGGAAAGAAAAGCGCCGTCTTTAAAAACCGCGTTGCGAGAAAAGCGTAACCAAGCTATTTTTGGGATTAAAAACTGTGCTAACAACTGTAGAAAAAAGTGTCAACGTCAAAACACCGTTAAGGAAAAGGGAACACCAAAGTTATAAAGCGAAAATGATTTTAATCTAGAAGCAGCAAAATGTACGAGTTGTGTTCAAAACATTCCGGAACTATGAATAAAATGTTATCGGGTTTCCAACCGCGTCAGTTGCTTAAAAGTACACGAGCTTTCGGCCAAGCACTCCTTGTCCATTGTCAAGTGTTATGACTGCCAGTGGGCTGTTGGTGCGCCCTTATATACGCTAGCTGCCGGCTGTGACGTCACTGGTGCCCTCGACATTGCCATATATGGTCATGTTTTGAGTCGGGGTTCGATGTGCCCTCTTCAACCGCACGATCGCTGGATGCCACGCAGCGCTGAGCTGCAAGCCGCCGTCTCTATTCAGGGGGTTTGCGGTAATTTTTATTTCAATAGCTTCCTTTATCAAACTGTCCCAGAGTCACGTCAAATTTTTTGTGGTGACCGTTTTCTAACGCGTGCTCAGCTAACGCAGATTTCTCTGGATAGCGTAGGCGATAATACCTGTCATGTTCTTTCCTGAGTTGTTGCACAGTGCGCACTGTTTGTCCGATGTACGAGGTTTGTCCGGAAAATACGTATAAAAGTTGAATAATGTCTTTATATTACAAGCTGCAGTCACCGCCAGGTGGGACTACTGCTGTAATCAATCCCATCAATGCTCAGTTCGCGTTAGAGCAATCTTCGTGAAGGTGGGAGTGTGCGGCAGCTTGTTGACTGTTACCCTTTCTCACCTGCCGTCGGCATGGAGCTCTCTCTGATTGAGGAACAGCGCGTCAACATCAAGTTTCTTGCAAAGCTAGGCAAGAATGGCCGGGAGATTTTTGAGTGTTTGCAACAGGTTTACAGAGACAATTCTCTGAAGGAACCGACCATGAACAAGTGGTTAAAAAGGTTCCGGGATGGCCGAGAAGAAGTGAAAGATGACCCTCACCCAGAACACCCGTCAACATCGAGTTCCGATGCAATTGTTGAACGAATTCGGGCTTGTGTTCTTAAAGACCTTAGATTGACAATCGGAATGATGGCTGACGTGTTCTCAATCACCAAAACAATCGTTCACGAAATCCTGACACAAAAACTTGAAATGAAGAAATTGTGTGCGAAAGCTCTTGACGCCAGAACAGAAAGCAAAGAGGGTCGAGTGCTGTGAGGATTGGTCGGAAGCAGAGGAACGAGGGGACTTTCTCAACCGAGTCATCACTGGAGACGAGTCATGGTTTTGCGAATTCGATGTGGAGCTCAAATCTCAAAGCGAGGAATGGAAACTAGCTGGAGAACCGAGAACAAAAAAGTCGCGAAAATCAAGGTCCAATGTGAAGACAATGTTGATTGTTTTCTTTGATTCTAGGGGCATTGTTCACAAGGAATTCGGGCGATGCAAATGTTGAACGAATTCGGGCTTGTGTTCTTAAAGACCTTAGATTGACAATCGGAATGATGGCTGACGTGTTTTCAATCACCAAAACAATCGTTCACGAAATCCTGACACAAAAACTTGAAATGAAGAAATTGTGTGCGAAAGCTCTTGACGCCAGAACAGAAAGCAAAGAGGGTCGAGTGCTGTGAGGACTGGTCGGAAGCAGAGGTACGAGGGGACTTTCTCAACCGAGTCATCACTGGAGATGAGTCCTGGTTTTACGAATTCGATGTGGAGCTCAAATCTCAAAGCGAGGAATGGAAACTAGCAGGACAACCGAGAACAAAAAAGTCGCGAAAATCGAGGTCCAATGTGAAGACAATGTTGATTGTTTTCTTTGATTCTAGGGGCATTGTTCACAAGGAATTTGTCCCTCCCGGCCAGAGAGTGAACGGAAATTTTTACGTTGAAGTTCTGACACGTCTCAGAGTTCGACCGGAGTTGGCAAAAGGGGGCAGGTGGATCCTTCATCACGACAATGCGCCCGCTCACACGTCGCTCGTTGTGCGCGAGTTTTTGGCCCGAAGCTCAACCACCGTGACAGACCACCCGCCTTGTTCACCCATGTAGCCCCGTGTGACTTCTTCATGTTCCCGAAATGCAAAATGGTGCTTGGTAGATGTGGAAGCCGTCAAGGCGTAAACGACACGGCAACTGAACAACATCACAACTGAAGACTTTCAACAATGTTATCAACACTGGAAACGGCGTTGGCAGACGTGTATCGCGTCTAAGGGCGAGTACTTTGAAGGAGACCATATTGTAATACCTGAATAATTGTAAAATAAAGTTATTATTCAACTTTTATACGTACACTCCTGGAAATGGAAAAAAGAACACCGTGAATTCATTGTCCCAGGAAGCGGAAACTTTATTGACACATTCCTGGGGTCAGATACATCACATGATCACACTGACAGAACCACAGGCACATAGACACAGGCAACAGAGCATGCACAATGTCGGCACTAGTACAGTGTATATCCACCTTTCGCAGCAATGTAGGCTGCTATTCTCCCATGGAAACGATCGTAGAGATGCTGGATGTAGTCCTGTGGAACGGCTTGCCATGCCATTTCCACCTGGCGCCTCAGTTGGACCAGCGTTCGTGCTGGACGTGCAGACCGCGTGAGACGACGCTTCATCCAGTCCCAAACATGCTCAATGGGGGACAGATCCGGAGATCTTGCTGGCCAGGGTAGTTGACTTACACCTTCTAGAGCACGTTGGGTGGCACGGGATACATGCGGACGTGCATTGTCCTGTTGGAACAGCAAGTTCCCTTGCCGGTCTAGGAATGGTAGAACGATGGGTTCGATGACGGTTTGGATGTACCGTGCACTATTCAGTGTCCCCTCGACGATCACCAGTGGTGTACGGCCAGTGTAGGAGATCGCTCCCCACACCATGATGCCGGGTGTTGGCCCTGTGTGGCTCGGTCGTATGCAGTCCTGATTGTGGCGCTCACCTGCACGGTGCCAAACATGCATACGACCATCATTGGCACCAGGGCAGAAGCGACTCTCATCGCTGAAGACGACACGTCTCCATTCGTCCCTCCATTCACGCCTGTCGCGACACCACTGGAGGCGGGCTGCACGATGTTGGGGCGTGAGCGGAAGACGGCCTAACGGTGTGCGGGACCGTAGCCCAGCTTCATGGAGACGGTTGCGAATGGTCCTCGCCGATACCCCAGGAGCAACAGTGTCCCTAATTTGCTGGGAAGTGGCGGTGCGGTCCCCTACGGCACTGCGTAGGATCCTACGGTCTTGGGGTGCATCCGTGCGTCGCTGCGGTCCGGTCCCAGGTCGACGGGCACGTGCACCTTCCGCCGACCACTGGCGACAACATCGATGTACTCTGGAGACCTCACGCCCCACGTGTTGAGCAATTCGGCGGTACGTCCACCCGGCCTCCCGCATGCCCACTATACGCCCTCGCTCAAAGTCCGTCAACTGCACATACGGTTCACGTCAACGCTGTCGCGGCATGCTACCAGTGTTAAAGACTGCGATGGAGCTCCGTATGCCACGGCAAACTGGCTGACACTGACGGCGGCGGTGCACAAATGCTGCGCAGCTAGCGCCATTCGACGGCCAACACCGCGGTTCCTGGTGTGTCCGCTGTGCCGTGCGTGTGATCATTGCTTGTACAGCCCTCTCGCAGTGTCCGGAGCAAGTATGGTGGGTCTGACACACCGGTGTCAATGTGTTCTTTTTTCCATTTCCAGGAGTGTATTTTCCGGACAAACGTACTTCTGGCCACACTCACAAGGTACTTCGTAGACTTCAGGTTTTGTGAGACCTACTGCGTCTTTAACTGGTCTCAGTAATTGACGGATTTTCGTTCGAGACCTGAAGACTGATTTGATCTTGTGTCTTTTTAACAGGTGGCTTATCTTGCTCCACTGAGAGCCACAGAATGGTCTTATTCTGATATTTCCCAGAAATCACTTCTTTCACTTGATGGGCGCTGTAGCCGTGGCTCAGTTCGTGGGGCAGGCTATCGTCGTCTGATATTACTCTTGCACGATGCACCAATGTTTGTAATTCTGTGCTCTTCTGTGCTGGATGATGATGGCTGGTGGCGTGCAGGTACAGATCCGTGTGGGTGGGTTTTCTGTAGACGCTGTGCCCAATAAGGGCGGCGCCAACAGCCCACTGGCAGTCTTACCACTTGACAATGGACAGGGAGGGCTTGGCCGAAAGCTCGTGTAGTTTTAAGCAATTGACGCGGTTGGAAAGCCGAGAACATTTTATTCAATGTTATCGCCGCGAGACTCTTCATTCGTACATTACGTAGTGTGGTATCTCATGAAAATCAGTCGATATTGTATCACGCAGTGTTTCAACTATATTTTTCTGAAAGTCACAAATGCAGTTATAAATTTTAACCGTTTGGTACCACGAACTGTATAATGTGGTTTGTGGCGTCTCAGTGATTGATGCACACTACATAGGCTGTCTCATTTAAGCTTATTTGGCCTACTGTTACGTTTTCCCCTGGCGTCCACATGTGCTTCCTCTATTGTACCCTATGCATTTAGCACCGAACGAGGTGGCGCAGTGGTTAGCACACTGGACTCGCATTCGGGAGGACGACGGTTCAATCCCGCGTCCGACCATCCTGATTTAGGTTTTCCGTGATTTCCCTAAATCGCTCCAGGCAAATGCCGGGATGGTTCCTTTGAAAGGGCACGGCCGACTTCCTTCCCCATCCTTCCCTAATCCGATGAGACCGATGACCTCGCAGTTTGGTCTCTTCCCACAAACAACCCTACCCCTATGCATTTGTTGTTGTGGTGGTCTTCAGTACAGAGACTGGTTTGATGCAGCTCTCCATGCTATCTATCCTGTGCAAGCTTCTTCATCTCCCAGTACCTACTGCAACCTACATCCTTCTGAATCTGCTGAGTGTATTCATCTCTTGGTCTCCCTCTACGATTTTTACCCTCCACGCTGCCCTCCAATACTAAATTGGTGATCCCTTGGTGCCTCAGAACATGTCCTACCAACCGATCCCTTCTTCAAGTTGTGCCACAAACTTCTCTTCCCCCCAATCCTATTCAATACCTCCTCATTAGTTATGTGATCTACCCATCTAATCTTCAGCATTCTTCTGTAGCACCACATTTCGAAAGCTTCCATTCTCTTCTTGTCCAAACTATTTATCGTCCACGTTTCATTTCCATACACGGCTACACTCCATACAAATAGTTTCAGAAACGACTTCCTGACACTTAAATCAATACTCGATGTTAACAAATTCCTCTACTTCAGAATCGCTTTCCTTGCCATTGCGAGTCTACATTTTATATCCTCTCTACTTCTACCATCATCAGTTATTTTGCTCCACAAATAGCAAAACTCCTTTACTACTTTAAGTGTCTCATTTCCTAATCTAATTCCCTCAGCATCACCCGATTTAATTCGACTACATTCCATTATCCTCCTTTTGCTTTTGTTGATGTTCATCTTATATCCTCCTTTCAAGACACTGTCCGTTCCGTTCAGCTCCTCTTCCAGGTCTTTTGCTGTCTCTGACAGAATTACAATGTCATCGGCGAACCTCAGAGTTCTTACTTGTTCTCCATGGATTTTAAATACTACTCCGAATTTTTCTTTTGTTTACTTTACTGCTTCCTCAATATACAGATTGAATAACATCGGGGAGAGGCTACAACCGTGTCTCACTCCCTCCCCAACCACAGCTTCCCTTTCATGCCCCTCGACGCTTATAACTGCCATCTGGTTCCTATGCATTTATAACAGTAATAAGACGTATGTCGATGAAGTTATGCATCTTCAAGAATTCTGACTGAGGAGCTGAACGTCATGTATTCGTCTGTCTCTCTTAATACCCACCTTCCACTGATGAGCCAAAACCTTATGACCACCAGCTTAATAGCTTGTTTGTCCGTCTTTGGAACAAAGTACATCATCAGTTCTGCGTATCAGGGATCTGACAGTTTGTTGGTGGGTTTGTGGAAGTAGGTGGCGTTAGATGTCTACGCACAGGTCACGTAATTCGCGTAGTTAACGGGCCGCTGATTTGCGTATGCGATGAAGGCGTCGATAGCGACCCAGATGGATTCTTTAGGTGCATTTGATCGCCAAGACATCAACGTGAGTTTACTATAATGCTCCTCGAACCTCTCTGTTACGGTTCTGGCTCCGAGACAAGGACAGCTATACTGCTGAAAGATATCGCCGTCGGGAAAGGCATCAAGCACGAAGGGATGTATGTGGTTCGCAGCTGTCAGCGTGTCTTCGATCACTACCACAGGCCCATTGCAAGCACAGGAGAATGTCTCCCGTAGCATAATACTGCTCCCACCAGGCTGCGTCCGTGTTGCGCCGTTCACCTCGATGGCCATCGACCCAGTGTAGCAAAAATGTGATTGACCCGGAGAGCCGACACGTTTCCATCGATCGACGGTCCTGTGTCCATTCCAGTCGTAATTGACGATGTCGTTGGGTAAACGTGTGAACACGTAGGAGTGGTCTGCTGCGTAGCAACGTACGATGAACAGTATGCTCTGACACACTCGTCCGTGCACCAGCATCGTCCCCCTTCTGCAGAGATGCCACGGATCACCATCCATCCTATTTTACACAACAGCCAAGCTTCTGTACCCCAGCTTCTGGGAGGACTGATGACCTTCCCTGTTTAGTCCCCCTTAAACATCCCAACAACCACCACCACCACCACCACCACCACCACCACCACCACCTTCTGTGAAGAGTCACGGGCGTCCAGCCATTTGACGCCTAGTGGTAGTCTGACTGCCCTTCTAGCTGTTTCCGTAGATACGATAGTAGCACGTGAACATTCGACCAGCTTGGCCGTTGTCGAGACACTCATTCACGGTCTTCCATGTAAAACACGACCACACCATAACACCACGGCCTCCGAATTTCACTGTTGGCACTACACACGCTGGCAGGTGACGTTCGCGGGGCATTCGCCATACCCACACCCTGCCATCGGATCGCCACATTGTGTACCGTGATTCGTCACTCCACACAACGTTTTTCCACTGTTCTAGGCGCTTCAGTCTGGAACCGCTATGGTCGCAGGTTCGAATCCTGCCTTGGACATGGATGTGTGTGATGTCCTTAGGTTACTTAGGTTTAAGCAGTTCTAAGTTCTAGAGGACTGATGACCTCTGATGTTAAGTCCCATCGTGCTCAGAGCCATTTTAACCATTTTTTTCCCCACTGTTCAGTCGTCCAATGTTTACGCTCCTTACACCAAGCGAGCCGTCGTTTGGCATTTAGGGGTGTGACGTGTAGATTATGATCAGCCACAAGACCATAAATTCCACGTTTTGGCACCTCACGCCTAACTGTCATAGTACTTGCAGTGGATCCTGATGCAGTTTGGAATTCCTGTGTGAAGGTCTCGACAGATGTCTGCCTATTACACATTACAACCCTCTTCAGCTGTCGGCGGTCTCTGTCAGTCAACAAACGACGTCGACCTGTACACTTTTGTGCTGTACGTGTCCCTTCACATTTGCACTTCAGTATCACATCGGAAACAGTGGACCTAGGGATGTTTAGGAGTGTGGAAATCTCGCGTACAGACGTATGACACAAGTGACACCCAATCACCTGACCACGTTCGAAGTCCGTGAGTTCCGCGGAGCGCCTGATGATGCTCTCTCACGATGTCTAATGATTACTGAGGTCGCTGATTGGAGTACCTGGCAGTAGGTGGCAGCACGATGCACCTAATACGAAAAACGTATGTTTTTGGAGGTGTTTGAACACTTTTGATCACATAGTGTATGTTTGTTGGTAAAATCTGTACCTTTTTTCGTTATAAATACACCACTCCACATCTATTATGTATGTACTGTGTCTCAGCCGGCCGAAGTGGCCGAGCGGTTCTAGGCGCCTCAGTCTGGAACCGCGCGACCGCTACGGTTGCCGACTGATGACCTCAGGAGTTAAGTCGCATAGTACTCAGAGCCATTTCAACCATGACTCCTGAGGTCGCTGATTGGAGTACCTGGGAGTAGGTGGCAGCACGATGCACCTAATACGAAAAACGTATGTTTTTGGAGGTGTCCGGACACTTTTGATCGCATATTGTATGTTTGTTGGTAAAATCTGTACCTTTTTTCGTTATAAATACACCACTCCACATCTATTACGTATGTACTGTGTCTCAGCTGACCGCGGTGGCCGAGCGGTTCTAGGCGCTTCAGTCCGGAACCGCGCGACTGCTACGGTCGCAAGTTCGAATCCTTCCTCGGTCATGGATGTGTGTCGTGTCCTTAGGTTAGTTAGGTTTAAGTAGTTGTAAGTTCTAGGGGACTGATGACCTCTGATGTTAAGTCTCATAGTGTTCAGAGCCATTTGTACTGTGTCTCATTTCGTGCATTATTGCCCGCGATTTTTTCTGTCCAACAATGTCTCTGTTTCTTAGCAATGGTCAAGCAGCGTAATTTAAAGCTAAAAGTAGCTGCAGCTTTGCAAAGCGCGCAGTACTTTGGGGTTTGCGTTTGCGGGTTAATGAGAAGCTGTTTGCGATCGAGCGAGCGGTCGGCAATTAGTGCTCTTCGGCGTGTGAAATTAAAAACGGGGGGGCGCGGCGTATCCCAGGAAATTCCCGCTTAATGGGAGCGGAGGCGGCTCATTATTAAACTGCTCGGATGCGCTTGCTGCTTCTGGACTGCGGGAAAAAGCCCGGTAGACACCACAAAACAGTACGCGGATACTCTGCAGTGCGTGGATTAGGGCAGGTGCTCGTAATTATAGCCCTAATCTGGGAGACTCCTGGAACCTGAGCTTGGCTGTCTGACAAAGTATAGGACATTCGTGGAGATTTCTAATTAAATGTGTCGAAGAATCCTTCGCAAACAGTGGTGGCTTCTCAGGTGCGAACTGCACTAGCCATTGCAAATTCACTTGCAGTGTATGCAGCAAACTATTGGTCAGAGAGGCAGAGCCTTAAAGACTAGGATCATGGAACGTGAACGCAGCTCGAGATTACGTAACTCAAGAGCCCATCTTTGCCGAACATGTCCTGGACACAGATACCACCCCCACACAGAACCGGGTGATCAAAAAGTCAGTATAAATGTGAGAACTTAATAGACCAAGGAATAATGTAGGTAGAGAGGTACAAATTGACACACATGCTTGGAATGACATGGGGTTTTTTAGGATAGACGCTCCACCCCATATTGCTAGACGCGTGAAAGATCTCTTGCGCGCGTCGTTTGGTGATGATCGTGTGCTCAGCCGCCACTTTAGTCATGCTTGGCCTCCCAGGTCCCCAGACCTCAGTCCGTGCGATTATTGGCTTTGGGGTTACCTGAAGTCGCAAGTGTATCGTGATCGACCGACATCTCTAGGGATGCTGAAAGACAACATCCGACGCCTCACCATAACTCCGGACATGCTTTACAGTGCTGTTCACAACATTATTCCTCGACTACAGCTATTGTTGAGGAATGGTGGTGGACGTATTGAGCATTTCCTGTAAAGAACATCATCTTAGCTTCGCCTTACTTTGTTATGCTAATTATTGCTATTCTGATCAGATGAAGCGCCATCTGTCGTACATTTTTCGAACGTTTGTATTTTTTTGGTTCTAATAAAACCCCAGTCATTCCAAACATATGTGTCAATTTGTACCTCTCTATCTACATTATTTAGTGATTTATTCAGTTTTCAAATTTATACTCACTTTTTGAGCACCCTGTATGTAACGGGACATCCTCCTGCAGCATTACTTTTCCTCAACAGCAGTTGTCGATACCAGTATTATTTTTCGGGTTTTGCATACGTCAGTATTACCTCAGTTGCTTTTCTGAAAACTTTCATATAATTTTATACACAGTATGTTACATTTCGAGCCAAAATTTATGAAAAGGAATCACTTTATAAAATGTTTTATTCTCGATGTTATAATCGATAAATACTACTCCTGAATGGGCAGCTACAATTTTTTTAGAACCATTTTAAATTATGAATTATTGGTACACTTTTAAATTTGTATTATTGATTACGCAATTCCACTTGGTTTAAGAATCATGAAAGAAGTTTGTATACATGGAAGAACCCTGGAGATACTAAAAGGTATCGGATAGATTATATAATGGTAAGACAGAAATTTAGGAACCAGGTTTTAAATTGCAAGACATTTCCAGCGGCAGATGTGGACTCTGACCACAGTCTATTGGTTATGAACTGTACATTAAAACTGAAGAAACTGCAAAAAGGTGCGAATTTGAGGAGATGGGACCTGGATAAACTGAAAGAACCAGAGGTTGTACAGAGTTTCAGAAAGAGCATAAGGGAACAATTGACAGAAATGGGGGAAATGAATACAGTAGAAGAAGAATGGTTAGCTTTGAGGGATGAAATAGCGAAGGCAGCAGAGGATCAAATAGGTAAAAAGACGAGAGCTAGTAGAAACCCTTGGGTAACAGAAGAAATATTGAATTTAATTGATGAAAGGAGAAATTACAAAAATGCAGTAAGTGAAGCAGGCAGAAAGGAATACAAACGTCTCAAAAATGAGGTCGACAGGAAGTACAAAATGGCTAAGCAGGGATAGCTAGAGGACAAATGTAAGGATGTAGAGGCCTGTCTCACTAGGGGCAAGATAGATACTGCCTACAGGAAAATTAAAGAGACGTTTAGAGAAAGGAGAACCACTTGTATGAATATCAAGAGCTCTGATGGAAACCCAGTTGTAAGCAAAGAAGGGAAAGCAGAAAGGTGGAAGGAGTATATAGAGGGTCTATACAAGGGCGATGTACTTGAAGACAATATTATGGAAATGGAAGAGGATGTAGATGAAGATGAAATGGGAGATATGATACTGCCTGAACAGTTTGACAGAGCACTGAAAGACCTGAGTCGAAACAAGGCCTCACGAGTAGACAACATTCCATTAGAACTACTGACAGCCTTGGGAGAGCCAGTCCTGACAAAACACTACCATTTGGTGAGCAAGATGTATGAGACAGGCGAAATACCCTCAGACTTCAAGAATAATATAATAATTCCAATCCCAAAGAAAGCAGGCGTTAACAGATGTGTAAATTACCGAACTATCAGTTTAATAAGTCACAGCTGCGAAATACTAACGCGAATTCTTTACAGACAAACGTAAAAACTGATAGAAGCCGACCTCGGGGAAGTTCAGTTTGGAACACGTGAGGCAATACTAACCTTACGACTTATCTTACAAGAAAGATTAAGGAAAGGCAAACCTACGTTTCTAGCATTTGTAGACTTAGAGAAAGCTTTTGACAATGTTGACTGGAATACTCTCTTTCAAATTCTAAAGGTGGCAGGGGTAAAATACAGCGAGCGAAAGGCTATTTCCAATTTGTACAGAAAGCAGATGGCAGTTATAAGAGTCGAGGGGTATGAAAGGGAAGCAGTGGTTGGGAAGGGAGTGAGACAGGGATGTAGCCTATCCTCGATGTTATTCAATCTGTATATTGAGCAAGCAATAGAGGAAACGAAAGAAATGTTCGGAGTAGGTATTAAAATCCATGGAGAAGAAATAAAAACGTTGAGTTCGCCGATGACATTGTAATTCTGTCAGAGGCAGCAAAGGACTTGGAAGAGCAGTTGAACGGAATGGACAGTGTCATGAAAGGAGGGTATGAGATGAACATCAACAAAAGCAAAATTAGGATAATGGAATGTAGTCGAATTAAGTCGGGTGATGCTGAGGGAGTAGGTAATGAGACGCTTAAAGTAGTAAAGGAGTTTTGCTATTTGGGGAGCAAAATAACTGATGATGGTCGAAGTAGAGAGGATATAAAATGTAGACTTGCAATGGCAAGGAAAGCGTTTCTGAAGAAGAGAAATTTGGTAAAATCGAGTATAGATTTAAGTCTCAGGAAGTCGTTTCTTAAAGTATTTGCATGCAGTGTAGCCATGTATGGAAGTGAAACGTGGACAATAAATAGTGTAGACAATAAGAGAACAGAAGCTCTCGAAATGTCATGCTACAGAAGAATGCTGAAGATTAGATGGGTAGATCACATAACTAATAAGGAGGTATTGAATAGAGTTTGAGAGAAGAGAAATTTGTGGCACAACTTGACTAGAAGAAGGGATCGTTTGGTAGGACATGTTCTGAGACATCAAGGGATCACCAATTTAGTATTGTAGGGCAGCGTGGAGGGTAAAAATCGTAGAGGGAGACCAAGAGATCAATACACCAAGCAGATTCAGAAGGATGTAGGTTGCAGTAGGTACTGGGAGATGAAGAAGCTTGCACAGGATAGAGTAGCATGGAGAGCTGCATCAAACCAGTCTCAGGACTGAAGACCACAACAACAACAACAACAACAATTACACAATGCTGCACAGTTTACTAGATGGTAAGTCAATTATTATCTGCAATTTAGTTATATTTTGTTAGTACTAGCGTTTTACGTTGATGACACATGCTTTTTTTATTTGTTGTTATATCTTTGCAATTTTCAACCTGCTAGGTTAGTTTCTATATCGCTGCCGTGCTGTTAATCATGGATGCTCCGCTATCTATTTGCACCAAAGAAGAGAAACGTTCAGTGATCCATTATCTGTGGTCGGAAGGCGTATCAGGGACCGAAATTCATCGAAGATTTTCGGTACAGTACGGAAACAGTGTTTTGCCACAACGGAGTGTCTACGAATGGATTGAAAAATTCCGAAATGGTCGCACAAGTGTTACGCACGATGAGGAAGCCGGACGACCGTTTACCGCCACAAATGAAGAAACCATTGAGCGTTCACGTCAAATGATTCTCTTAGACAGACGATTAAATATGACGAAGTGGCACATCCTCTGCAAATTAGTTACGGTTCTGCCTGCGAAATCATCCGCAACAGACTTAGGTTTCATAAAATTTGTGCAAGATGGGTCCCAAAACAACTCACACAGTTGCATAAGCAAACGCTCTTGGAAATATGCAAAAAACATTTGGATCGCTATGGTAACGGAGGGGACAACTTCTTAGACAGGATCATTACTGGTGATGAAACATGGGTCCATCGTTGCGAGCCGGAGAGTAAACAGCAGAGTATGGAATGGAAAAATCCAAATTCCCCGTGCAAGAAAAAGTTCAAGACCCAGCCGTCCGCAGGAAAACTGATGCGCAGTACTCTCTATTGCCTGAAGTTTAGTTTGCAATGTTGAGAACATGTTTGTTCCACAACATAAATGAAGAGTACTCAGTTTAACAGTTTCTCAGCCAACGTCAAGAATGCACAAAACAACATTACAATCATTTAACCTGTAATATAGTGTAGTTTAATTATTTATTGTACTCAACGTTGTGCATTGTGTAAAGTGCCATTTGAGCCTTAAGAAACAAGTTTGATTCGCAACACCCCATGGAAGTGATAATGTTTGGTTACGTAAGAACCAGTGTCCCCTTCCAGACGCTAGTCAGTTGTTTCCTGAAGATGGCATAATAAGCCGAAAACTAGTTGGAAATAAACAAAAATCAGTACAACAAAAACAGCGTACTTGTTAATCAACCTTAAATATTGCCACAGTAGTTTTCACTTGTTAAGATTTTCAGGTCACCCCGAATGAAGAAAAAGATGAGCCACGAATTGCCACATAGACACTGACCTTGGTGTTCAGTTGCGTGTTGTAAGCAAATATTAATGAAAGTAATTGTAAACATGAAACTAGTTGTATGCCATCCGAGTCGAAGACTATACTGGAGCATTCTAGAGATCTTTTCGCAATTGGAAAACTGGAGAGGAATATTTTTGATGATTTTATACGGCGTTGTTATAAACGTGCGTATAGGGACTGAATAGTAATCAACCCCATTCCTATATAGGTACAATAGGACCAATGATAATAACATATTTTTATAGCGGATTTGACATTGTGAGGGAACCTGTACAAAAAATATAAACCTTGCAAGAATAAAGCAACAAATGAGACTCTGATTAAAAAATTCGTATCGCTGTAACATCAAACTATACTTTTTCCTCCTCTGAACTTCTTTACTGCATAACACCCATATTGGATTACATTGGTACCGAGTTCTTAACGCATAGATTTAATATTTACAAACTACACTACTGGCCATTAAAATTGCTACACCAAGAAGAAATGCAGATGATAAACCGCTATTCATTGGGCAAATATATTATTCTAGAACTGACATGTGATCACATTTTCACGCAATTTGGGCGCATAGATCCTGAGAAATTGAGTCAAACAGAGCTCGGATGGCGTGTACAGGTACAGCTGCCCATGCAGCTTCAACACGATACCACAGTTCATCAAGAGTAGTGACTGGAGTATTGTGACGAGCCAGTTGCTCGGGCACCATTCACCTGACGTTTTCAATTGGTGAGAGATCTGGAGAATGTGCTGGCCAGGGCAGCAGTCGAACATTTTCTGTATCCAGAAAGGCCCGTACAGGACCCGCAACGTGCGGTCGTGCATTATCCTGCTGAAATATACGGTTTCGCAGGGATCGAATGAAGGGTAGAGCCACGGGTCGTAACACATCTGACATGTAACGTCCACGGTTCAAAGTTCCGTCAATGCGAACAAGAGGTGACCGAGACGTGTAACCGATGGCACCCCATACCATCACGCCGGGTGATAAGCCAGTATGGCGATGACGAAGACACGTTTCCAATGTACGTTCACCGCGATGTCGCCAAACACGAATGCAACCATCGTGATGCTGTAAACAGAACCTGGATTCATCCCAAAAAATGACCTTTTGCTATTCGTGCGCCCATGTTCGTCGTCGAGTACACCATCGCAGGCGATCCTATCTGTGATGCAGTGTCAAGGGTAACCACAGCCACGCTCTCCGAGCTGATAGTCCGTGCTGCTGCAAACGTTGTCGAACTGTTCGTGCAGATGGTTGTTGTTCGCAAACGTCCCCATTTGTTGACTCAGGAATCGAGACGTGGCTGCACGATCCGTTACAGCCGTGCGGATAGGATGCCTGTCATCTCGACTGCTAGTGATACGAGGCCGTTGGGATCCAGCATGGCGTTCCGTATTACCCTCCTGAATCCACCGATTCCGTATTCTGCCAACAGTCATTGGATCTCGACCAACGCGAGCACCAATGTCGCGATACGATAAACCGCAATCGCGATTGACTACAATCCGACCTTTATCAAAGTCGGAAACGTGATGGTACGCATTTCTCGTGCTTACACGAGCATCACAACAACGTTTCATCAGGCAACGCCGGTTAACTTGTGTTTGTGTATGAGAAATCGGTTGGAAACTTTCCTCATGTCAGCACGTTGTAGGTGTCGCCACCGGCGCCAACCTTGTGTGAATGCTCTGAAAAGCTAATCATTTGCATATCACAGCATCTTCTTCCTGTCGGTTAAATTTCTCTTCTGTAGCACGTCATCTTCGTGGTGTAGCAATTTTAATGGCCAGTAGTGTACAATGCAAGTTCTGAGCCACATTTCTATAGTCGTGTAATATTACGTTTCTATTTTCCTTTTACATGAAAAGAGCATTCTAAATATCCCCCTCCCTGTCGCGTCTGCCCCCTACCCCTCTTATGGGTCCTCATCCTCCATCAGCTCCTTTCCCGTTCCCCCCCCCCCCCCCCCCTCCTTCGCTTTTACTCTCCTTTCCCCCCTTTTTGTTTTCCCATCTCCTGTCCAGTTTCCCCCCACCTGCTCTCGACTGTGGTGTCACCTTTGCCGACTTTTTCGTGCTGTGTTCTAGTGCCTATTCAGTGTTGTGTTGCGAACAGAAACCATGCTGTCGCTGGGTGTGAATTTTATATACTTTGCGAACAGAATCCAGACTGTCGCCGTGTTTTTTTTTAACTGTCTATTGTTTTCCCTGTCTGCTCCGTATGTATTTTTATTCGCTTCATCATCCCTCTGTTGCTTGTTTTAATTTCCCCATTTTCTTTTCACCTTGTTACCCACTAAGTCCCCGATTTTATCGCCTGTTTTTTATTATTATTTATTCTCCTGCTCTTTGTCAGAAAATCTGTAGGCTGCAGAGCGGCGTCCTAAGCTGCTGCCAGCCCGCCCCCTTTGGGGGGAATTGAAATTCAATACAGAAAAAAAAAAAAAAAAATCTAAATATCTCTATAGATATTAATAACTTTTCAAACACTTCATACATGCAGTATGAAATTTTTGTAAGAACTATTATAAAAAGATGCGTGAATAGGTTGACTACTCACAATGAAAAAATTGCCGAATCCTCAGAAAAACGTAGCGTACAACTCAGTATATTACACAGGAGCTCTACCCTAATCGCTGATGTCCAGCTGTCGTAGATTTATGGAAAACTTTTTATTCTCGCGTTTGACCAAGCAAGTTTGTGAAGAACGAATAAGACGAACTGCGTTTCAATAGCCGTATTGAAAAGTTGCTGCGAAAGCAAAGAGCGCTTGGTCATAGATTTAAGCGAAGTCAAAGCCTCATTGGCTAACAGGAGCTGAATGAGACTGAACTGAAATTTAAATTCTAAACGTAGCAGGAATTAAATACAGGGGAGTGAAAGGTTGTTTACAACATCTACACAAACCAAGCTGCAGTTGTAAGAGCCGAAGGACGAGAAAGGGAAGTAGTGGTTGACAAGAAAGTGAGACAGAGATGTAGCTTATCCCCGATGTCATTCAGCCTGTACATTGAGCAGGCATAACAGAAACGATGAGTTATTTGGACAGGGAATTGAAGTGAGAGAAAATAAAAATCGTGAGGTTTGGCAATGGCATTGTAATTTTGTCAGAAACGACTAAGGGCTTGGAATATCAGTTCAGTCGAGTGGTTAGTGCCTCGAGAAGAGGTTATTCGATGAACATAAATACAAGTAAAACAAGAGTAAGGGAATGTAGGCGAGTTAAATCAGGTGGTGCTGACGGAATTAGGTCAGTGGATGAGATGCTATTAGTAGCTGATGAGTTTGGGCAACAAAAAAGCCACGTAACGGACGACAGCCGAAGTAAAGAGAATACAAAATTCAGTCTCCCAACAGCAAGAAAATCAGTTTAAAAAAAAGAGGAATTTGTTAACATATGATACTTTTATTTCACTATATAAAGACAAGACAATGTTTTACGTTGTTAATAAAAATTTCGGAAAGTTCTCTACCGATCTGCTTAAGATTTTTACGCGATACTCTTAAACGTTCTGACAATCAGTGTCTTCTCTGCGTGATAGCACTGGAGATACTATCGAAGACAGTGCTGCCGAAGCAGAGTTACTAAACACAACATTCCGAAATGCCTTCACAAAAGAAGACGAAGTAAATATTCCAGAGTCGAATCAAGATCAGCTGCCACATGAGTAACGTAGAAGTAAATATCCTCGGAGTAGTGAAGCAACTTAAATCACTTAATAAAAGCAAGTCTTCTGGTCCAGACTGTACACCAACTAGGTTCCTTTCGGAGTATGCTGATGCCTCACCTCCATACTTAACAATCATATAGAACCGTTCGCTCGACGAAAGAACCGTACCCAAAGACTGGAAAGTTGCACAGGTCACACCAATATTCAAGAAAGGTAGTAGGAGTAATCCACTAAATTACAGGCCCATATCGTTAACGTCGATATGCAGCAGGATTTTAGAACATATATTGTGTTCGAATATTATGAATTACCTCGAAGAGAACGGTCTATTGACACACAGTCATCATGGGTTTAGAAAACATCGTTCTTGTGAAACACAACTAGCTCTTTATTCACATGAAGTGTTGAGTGATATTGACAAGGGATTTCAGATCGATTCCGTATTTCTGGATTTCCGGAAGGCTTTTGAGACTGTACCACACATGCGGCGTAGTGAAATCGCGTTCTTATGGAATATCGTCTCAGTTATGTGACTGGATTTGCGATTTCCTGTCGAGATAGGTCACAATTCATAGTAATTGACGGAAAGTGATCGAGTAAAACAAAAGTGATTTCTGGCGTTCCCCAAGGTAGTGTTATAGGCCGTTTGCTGTTCCGCATCTATATAAACGATTTGGGAGACAATCTGAGCAGCCGTCTTCGGTTGTTTGCAGATGACGCTGTCGTTTATCGACTAACAAAGTAATTAGAAGATCAAAACAAACTGTAAAATGATTTAGTTATCTGAATGGTGCGAAAAGTGGCAGTTAACCCTAAATAACGAAAAGTGTGAGGTCATTCACATGAGTGATAAAAGGAATCCGTTAAACTTCGGTGACACGATGAATCAGTCAAAAATCTAAAGGCCGTAAATTCAACTAAATGCCTAGGAATTACAGTTACAAACAACTTAAATTGGAAAGAACACATAGAGATTGTGTGGGGGAGGCTAACCAAAGACTGCGTTTTATCGGCAGAACACTTAGAAAATGTAACAGCCCTACTAAGGAGACTGCCTACACTACGCTTGTCCGTCCTCTTTTAGAATACGGCTGCGTGGTATGGGATCCTTGCCGGATGGGACTGACGGAGTACATCGAGAAAATTCAAAGAAGGGCAGCACGTTTTGTATTATCGCGAAATATGGGAGAGAGTGTCACTGAAATGATACAGGATTTGGGCTGGACATCATTAAAACAAAGGAGTTTTTCGTTGCCACGGAATCTTCTCACGAAATTTCAATCACGAACTTTCTCCTCCGAATGCGAAAATATTTTTTTGACACCGACGATGACTGGGGGTTGTGTGGTGTCCTTAGGTTAGTTAGGTTTATGTAGTTCTTAGTTCTAGGGGACTGATGACCACAGATGTTAAGTCCCATAGTGCTCAGAGCCATTTGAACCATTTTTTTGACGCCGACCTACATAGGGAGGAACGATCACCACGATAAAATAAGGGAAATCAGAGCTCGTACGAAAAGATATTGGTGTTCATTCTTCCGCGAGCTATACGAGATTGGAATAATAGAGAATTGTGAATGTGGTTCGATGAACCCTCTGCCACACACTTAAATGTGATTTGCAGAGTATCGATGTAGAAGTAGATAGGTTACATTATTACGGTATATTAATAATTTTTACTTATGGACCGTCTGACAGCAACTGAATAAAACACAATTTTAGTGCCATACGCGTTCCGCCTTTATTTTCTGCAAGGCATCATCAGTGGCCTGGAATATGTACATATGTTAGCTATTTAATTTACATTTTTGTCATTGTGCCTATAGGTTATAAACAGTTCTGGTGGTTGGTTTTTCCTATTAAGTAGTAATGTTTTGAACTGTACTTACACGTTGCGTGGACAATTTCCTACATATTACGCTCCTGTTGCATTTTTTGTGTTGTTGTTCTTCTTATGAACGCCATTTTGCGGTTTTTTCCCCCATTGCACAACACTATGCACTGAACGCTTGTTTTAAAGCAATGTTTTGGTTTCTGTTACCGACTGTCAAATGTTTTTGCCAAAGATCGAATGTTATTGCCAAACTTATGAGTGTAACTATTGAAGTATCTGTGGTCTGTTCGTGTATGCATTTGTGTGTGCGTTTGTGTGTGTGTGTGTGTGTGTGTGTGTGTGTGTGTGTGTGTGTGTGTGTGTGTGTGTGTGTGTGTGTCCAGATGGTGTGGGGAAGAGTTTTCTTGTTTAATGTTATCATTTCCTTTATTAAGTGTAGTAGGGAACCTGTGCTGATGTGTGTTTGTTCATTTATCACATGGTTGTTTTCTGCTATGGCTTTCTGGATGTGGGAGTTTTCTTGCATTTGTATAAGATGTTTGTCATGGTTGCTTATTCTCATTATTTTCATTTCTTGTTCCATGTTTGTAGGAAGATGGTTGTAGTGTTTTAAATGCTCTGCAAATGTGGAATGGTTTGTTTCATACTTCCAACATCTGATATGTTCTTTGTATCTTGTTTCAAAATTCCAGCATGTCATGCCTATGTATACTGCATCACAACTTTGACATTCAAGTTTATATATTCCTGATTGTTGGAATTTGTCTCTCTTGGTAGCTGGCTGGCTTAGGTGTGATTGAAGGGTTTGCCCAGGATTATATGCTATTTTTAAGCCCTGTCTCTTTAGGATGTTTGCAACTCTGTGTGTTAGTTTATGTGTGTAGGTCATGGTGTACCATCTGGTTCTTTTCTGTGTGGTGTTGTCATTGTGTGTGTTTGTTGAGTGTGTTTGTAAGTTTTCAGCTTGTGAGTTCTTTTGTATTGTGGAACTGTTGTGTTTGTTTTTTATTTGTGTTTTTATTTTTTGATTGAGCTTGTGTACCACATGTGTGTCATACCCGTTGTTCCTAGCTATTTGTATGTTTGTACTCATTTCTTGTTCATAGTTTCTCTTGCTGAGTGGGATTCTGTTTAATCTATGTAACATGTGTCGTAGTGCTGCAAGTTTCTGGCTGTGGGGGTGGTTGGAGGTGGAATGTATTATTGTGTCTGTGGCTGTTGGTTTTCTAAACATGTTAAATGTATGTTTACCATTTTCTTTTTTAATTGTAGTGTCATGAAAATTTATTTGATTTTCTTTTTCTTTTTCAAGTGTGAATTTTATGTTCTGATGAGCTTTGTTTATTTCTGAATGGAGTTCATCTATTTTTTCACTTGGCTCATCTACCAGACAAATAATGTCATACACATATCTGTACCAATATATGATTTTGAAACTTTCATTTGTGGTTATCTTATCAAATATCTGATTTTCTAGGTGACTGATGAATGAACAAACACACATCAGCACAGGCTCCCTACTACACTTAGTAAAGGAAATGATAACATAAAACAAAACTCTTCCCCACATCATCTGGAGACACACACACACACACACACACACACACACACACACACACACACAAACGCACACACGAATGCATACACGAACAGACCACAGATACTTCAATAGTTACACTCATAAGTTTGGCAATAACATTCGATCTTTGGCAAAAGCATTTGACAGTCGGTAACAGAAACCAAAACATTGCTTTAAAACAAGCGTTCAGTGCATAGTGTTGTGGAATGGGGAAAAAAACCGCAAATTGGCGTTCATAAGAAGAAGAACAACACCAAAAATGCAACAGGAGCGTAATATGTAAGAAATAGTCCACGCAACCTGTAAGTACAGTTCAAAACATTACTACTTAATAGGAAATACCAACCACCAGAACTGTTTATAACCTATAGGCACAATGACAAAAATGTAAATTAAATAGCTAACATATGTACATATTCCAGGCCACTGATGATGCCTTGCAGAAAATAAAGGCGGAACGCGTATGGCATTAAAGTTGTGTTTTATTCAGTTGCTGTCGGACGGTCCATAGGTAAAAATTATTAATATACCGTAATATTAGGCGCAACTGAGGAAGACAGGACTTTAAAAGTTGAAGAGGTTACATTATTTTTAATGTAAATGTAAATGTCGTGTGACTAGGGCAAGTAGTAGTGTGCGACCGTTTATATCCGTTGCTTAAACAACAATGTACAGGTTTTCTGTCAAAACCGACTGCGAGAAAGAAAATGCTCTAATGTTCTGTGCTATGAAAATTTAGGGTATCGTTTTCTTTCTTCCTGTGATTTCCAACTACGATAACAGGGCATTTAAATCATTAGACAAATTTTATTTATGACACGTAATATTACTCCTCCTGTGCATAATTTTAAACAATAATTGTATACACAGCAAAGTGCTGTCTTGTTTCATACCTCGTAGTACGTTTTAACATAAAACAGGAAACTCGTATTTGCGGCTTATCGGCTTATGATTACAATTCTATCCATTTACAGATTAAAACTGTGCTGATTACTGTCATTTGAGCGACTCTCCTCTCAGATCTAGCAGTGAGAGAGAGGCCTCTCTCACAGTTGCGGCTCGTCAGTATACATTCTGGATTTTCATGAATTTTTGGATTAGAGTGTGAAATTAGTAGCGTCTTCTGTGTAAGCCATATTTATCAACGTATTAACACAAATACAGCTAGTGCCAATAATAATAATAATAATAATAGTAACATTAATATGCATAATTGTCTGAAAAAAGAAAAATGTGTTTCGGGTAATTTTTTTATTTTCTACATAGTAACTTACAGTTTAGGGCACTAACAAAATGATCTTTAAGCTTTCGTTACGCATTTTTGCGTCAGTGGAAGTTTTCGTGCTTTTTTATTTTTTTTTCGGAGAAATGCACAAGATTCCTAATTTATGCATCGGTTAACGAATTAACATCTGGACTGAAAATCAGACGTTCTTACGTTCCACCCACAGAACACCTCACGCTTATTATACACTTCTTGGTTAAACTTTCGCTCTAAGTCAGGCTTATTTGATTTCGTCAGTTTCTCAGTTGTAATGGCACATTACGACGCAGAGACATACAATACCCTAAGGGCTGCGCCAAAGATTAAATTGAAAGGGATGTAGAATATAATCTCTGTAATGTTCATATTGGATTCTCTTTTGTTTCATACTCCAAGAAGGAGTTAAGAGCTTCGACCATAGATACTAGTAGACTGGCCTTGCTGTGCAGAAGCTATAGGGCTGGTGTGGCTCCAACATAAACCACGGGACTGTTGGCAAAACGTGGCGGGATTTCAAATCAGCGGTCTGCCATCCTATGTTTGTGTCGTATTTTACCCACATTTCTCAGTTGACTGCCAAACGCTTCCAACAAAAATTACTTTTTTTATTTTCCAAAAATTACGTCAGAACTACATTTGACCTGGATTTGTTCGCGGTACCATTTATAAAATCTAACAAATACATCGAACGCCCCTCTGGTGGGCAGCGGTAAGAAATTACTATAAACTATCAGTTAAAGTAAAATGTCGTTAAAATTCTTGTAAACAGTAAGAGTGGGCTCGTCTCAAAACTTTAAACATTGTATTCGCCACGTTTCGAGCTCTAGTCACTTATAAAAGAAAATGGGGTATGGGAATTATGTCAACTACAGGTGTCAAAATTGTCGACTTTAGGAGCAGGTCCATTTTCATCAATTTTAGGTGCACTTCAAAGGTTCAGTTCCCACTATTTTTACAAAAGTTTAAACTATCAGTTTAAAAAAAATGATATTTTAGATGAAAGGTGAGACTTTGCAGTTTCAGAAAATAATTTTGGAACCTAGGTTTAAAAATGACGGACACTGTAAATACAAATTATAGATATACATTGTAAATAATAACTAACCTATCAAAATACTTCTCCGCGAAGTGCTTCGAGCAAAGGCGCGTATGCGCAAATGGCTTCAAGTTTTTCCGTTTCAGGGCCTGTATCCAAAGCTGCCTTCGGTTTTCATCCTTGGGGAACCTATGAGTAGGAACGAGAAACAGTTATACTTACTTCTGTAACAGAACTATCACAGATACTTTCCAAAATGTAATATTAGTCTGACTTTACAGGCATCACTTTCAACACTTTAATTTACGTGATACTCTATTTCAAGTGTAAAAAACATATAAAAAGTCACTTCAGCAGACTTCAATAAACGCATCTGCACTATCATAGAAACACTTACACGTGAAATGTGATGCCATTTCCGCCGACAAAACGCTGAGTACAGCCATAAGCGCAACACGAAACAACCATGTTTTGCCAACATTCACGTGACTTTAGCCCAGAGATGTTGGAGCCACGAAAATGACGTCAGGGCCAGTTTATTATATTTATGGTCGAAGGTTAAGAGACACTTTCGATTGTTACCTTGTAGGGGATGGATGTAATTTTTGGTGTATACGGAAAGGCAGCCATCTTGTTAGTATTTATGGTTTGTGCGACGAGCAGAGCAAGTCTTATTGTCTTGTGAATAAAAAATAGTGAGAAGTATCTAAGTTTTACGAGAATTATTTAAAGCGACGTAGCATTGTATTCCTTGGTTTCCACCGTCTTCGTGAAGTGAACCGACGCCGACTCAGGAAGATACAAATGGTCAACAAACAGAAGAACGTCGATGGCGACTAATGAATTAATATTGTGGCAGAAGGACAAATTCTGAGAACTCTGAATAAATCAACAATGACGTAGAATTCAAAAATGTAATTAATCGGAATGGTAAATTATATTACAGGCAAATTTTACACAGCACTGATTTTGTCCGCATTCAAGCCGGTCAACACAGTCCGTAAAAAAGCCTTTCAAAAATTCTAAATTTGCAGTTCCTTATCCATAATTTGTTCTCTTTTCAAAAAATCAATATCCACGGATCTGGGCCGAGAGGCCGTAATTCCTCTGCGCCTGACTTTTCATGGTAATTTTCTAGTCTATTAGCACTTAAAAAAGATTCAACAGAGTTCATGTTGACACTGCAGACGAAAGCCGATCCCTGCACAGTAAACGACCAACTCCAATCACAAAGTGCCGATTGTGGAAACGATTAAATTCAACTAGTACCACCGATATGGTCAGTTGCCTAGGATAGAAATCAGTTGCTGAGAACCACAAGGGCCAAAAGCACACCGTTGCCGATTCCGCATTTAACTGAATTTCAGACAAACCAGTGAGACAGCGTTTCATGAACTAGCGGGAAGACAGTGGGGCTCACATCGACAAACTGTTCGCTCTTCTGCAATGGCACTGTGCATTTCTACTGCTGAATATGCTTCCCCAGTCTGCTACAGATCATCTCATGCCAGACAAGTAGACACTGCTCTCGACAAAACCTGCAAGTTGATGACGGGTTGCTTAAGACCTACCCCAACTTACAAGCTCTGCTGCTCAGCTGGAATAGCGCCACCAAGCGTACACAGAGCAGTGGCTGCCAACAAGCAGAGATTGAAAGTGGAGCAGAACACTGCCCATCCACTCCACGGACATAATATGAGGTGTGGCTAGAAAAAAACCGGACTAGTACTGGTGAAACAATAAAACGAATGCAATAAGGCTGAAAGTCGCGTGGCCTGTCACGTGACTCTCGCTCCGCCTACTGCTCGAGTTTCATCTGCCTCCTGCACTCAGTCTGCCCGTGGCGTCTGTTTTAAGTAGTTGACGTTTTGTCTGTGCGTCGGAAAATGTTGAGTGTACAGAAAGAACAGCGTGTTAACATCAAATTTTCTTTCAAACTAGGAAAATCTGCAAGTGAAACGTTTGTAATGTTACAACAAGTGTTCGGCGATGATTGTTTATCGCGAACACAAGTGTTTGAGTGGTTTAAACGATTTAAAGATGGCCGCGAAGACACCAATGATGACACTCGCACTGGCAGACCATTGTCAGCAAAAACTGATGCAAACATTGAAAAAATCGGTAAACTGCCTAACACTTTCCTTGTCAACTCCTGTTAATTCAGACACTGCTCTGATTGTTAAACGGCGATCTTGTCGAACAAGTTTACCGATTTTTTCAATGTTTGCATCAGTTTTTGCTGACAATGGTCTGCCAGTGCGAATGTCATCACTGGTGTCTTCGCGGCCATCTTTAAATCGTTTAAACCACTCAAACACTTGTGTTCGCGTTAAACAATCATCGCCGTACACTTGTTGTAACATTACAAACGTTTCACTTGCAGATTTTCCTAGTTTGAAACAAAATTTGATGTTAACACGCTGTTCTTTCTGTACACTCAACATTTTCCGACGCACAGACAAAACGTCAACTACTTAAAACAGACGCCACGGGCAGACTGAGTGCAGGAGGCAGATGAAACTCAAGCAGTAGGCGGAGCGAGAGTCACGTGACAGGCCACGCGACTTTCAGCCTTATTGCATTCGTTTTATTGTTTCACCAGTACTAGTCCGGTTTTTTTCTAGCCACACCTCGTACACCACAACAACGGCTGAGCTCGCGAAAGAGCTTCCTGAGAACATCCGAGAAGCTGACCATTTCACCAGAGAAGCAAGGCGGGAGCTATGGAAGAAGTCGACACCTCACCAGCACAGATGGATGCCACAAGTTGAAGAGGTACCACCTGGGCAGAATGAAAGCTGGCTGGCGTGGAAATGTTTAAAGAGATTACGATACAGACACAACCTGAAGAGGTGGGACTTCATAACAAATGACACGTCCCGCGATTGTGGACAAGGACAATCCACAACCACTTGCTTCAGTGCCCTTTGTACCGTACATCCTGCACGAAGAATGATCTCATGGAAGCCACTCCAAGCGTCGCTGAGGTTGCAAAGTACTGGGCTCATGTAATATACACTACTAGCCATTAAAGTTGCTACACCACGAAGATGACGTGCTACAGACGCGAAATTTAACCGACAGGAAGAAGATGCTGTGATATGCAAATGATTAGCTTTTGAGAGCATTCACACCAGGTTGGCGCCGGTGGCGACACCTACAACGTGCTGACATGAGGAAAGTTTCCAACCGATTTCTCATACACAAACAGCAGTTGACCGGCGTTGCCTGGTGAAACGTTGTTGTGATGCCTCGTGTAAGGAGGAGAAATGCGTACCATCACGTTTACGAATTTGATAAAGGTCGGATTGTAGACTATCGCGATTGCGGTTTATCGTATCGCGACATTGCTGCTCGCGTTGGTCGGGATCCAATGACTGTTAGCAGAATATGGAATCGTGGCTTCAGGAGGGTAATACGGAACGCCGTGCTGGATCCCAACGGCCTCGTACCAGTAACAGTCGAGATGACAGGCATCTTATCCGCACGGCTGTAACGGATCGTGCAGCCTCGTCTCGATCCATGAGTCAACAGATGGGAATGTTTGCAAGACAACAACCATCTGCACGAACAGTTCGACGACGTTTGCAGCAGCACGGACTATCAGCTCGGAGACCGTGGCTGCGGTTACCCTTGACGCTGCATCACATACAGGAGCGCCTGCGATGGTGTACTCGACGACGAACCTGCGTGCACGAATGGCAAAACGTCATTTTTTTCGGATGAACTCATGTTCTGTTTACAGCATCATGATGGTCGCATCCGTGTTTGGCGACATGGCGGTGAACGCACATTGGAAGCGTGTATTCGTCATCGCCATACTGGCGTATCACCTGGCGTGTTGGTATGGGGTGCCATTGGTTACACGTCTCGGTCACCTCTTGTTCGCATTGACGAAACTTTGAACAGTGAACATTAAATTTCAGATGTGTTACGACCCGTGGCTCTACTCTTCATTCGATCCCTGCGAATCCCTACATTTCAGCAGAATAATGCATGACCGCATGTTGCAGGTCCTGTACAGACCTTTCTGGATACAGAAAATGTTCGACTGCTGCCCTGGCCAGCACATTCTCCAGACCTCTCACCAACTGAAAACGTCTGGTCAATGGTGGCCGAGCAACTGGCTCGTCACAATACACCAGTCACTACTCTTGATGAACTGTGGTGTCATGTTAAAGCTGCATGCGCAGGGCGGCCATTGTGGCCGAGCGGTTCTAGGCGCTTCAGTCTGGAGCCGCGCGTCCGCTACGGTCGCAGGTTCGAATCTTGCCTCGGGCATGGATGTGTGTGTGATGTCCTTAGGTTAGTTAGGTTTAAGTAGTTCTAAGTTCTAGGGGACTGATGACCACAGAAGTTAAGTCCCGTTGCAAGCGCCCCTTGAGATTGCTGATGTGGAATTTGAATCGTCCGAATGTTTGTAATCCTACCCAATTGCAGTTTAGAACTGGCTCTGAAAATACTGTCTTCACAGATGCAGCAGTGAGAGAAGTGTGTATCTCATACACCGCACACCGATAGTCCCAATCGATTCACCCCTTCATTTTAAGCAAATTCAAATCCCAATCAAGGTTTCGTTTGCAGTACCAATAGACAAGGTTCAAGATCAGAGACAGGAGAAAAGAGACGATGGGCAGAAAAATCAGAAGGAGATGAGGGAGAGAGGGGGGATGAGAAGGAAGATGGACAAAGCGTGGGGAAGCAGGAATGGACGGAAAGAGGGGGAGATAACATGTATTTCGAATTCCCGTGCGTATTTAGCAACTGTGTGAAAGGCCTTGACGCAGTGGTGACACCGGTTCCCCTTCAGACCACCGAAGTTAAGCGCTGTCGGGCTGGGATTGTACTTAGATGGGTGACCATCCGGTCCTCCGAGCGGGGTGCACTCAGCCCTTGTGAGCCAAACTGAGGAGCTACGTGACTGAGAAGTAGCGCCTCTGGTCACGAAAACTTACAACGGCCGGGAGACCAGTGTGCTGTCCACATGCCCTCCATATCCACATCCAGCTACACCTGTCGCTGAGGATGACACGGCGGTCGGTCGGTACCGTTCCGAGGCCTCTTCGGATGGAGTTTTTAGCAGTAGCGAAGCATTGCTGGGTGCTTTAATTTAAAACTGAGTACTTTGTAAAGCCTTCTCTGGATGTATTTGTATGGGGTGTAGCTTTGTACAGAACTCAAAACTACACGATAAACAGTTCAGAAATAAGACAATAGGTTTCGAAATGTGGTGCTATAGAAGTGAACCACCTGAAGAAGACCTGGAACTGGGGACTGACACAGAAGAGAGGCCGGCCGAAGTGGCCGCGCGGTTCTGGCGCTGCAGTCTGGAACCGCGAGACCGCTACGGTCGCAGGTTCGAATCCTGCCTCGGGCATGGATGTGTGTGATGTCCTTAGGTTAGTTAGGTTTCTAAGTTCTAGGGGACTAATGACCTCAGCAGTTGAGTCCCATAGTGCTCAGAGCCATTTTTGAACAGAAGAGAGAGAGCCACGCCCTCCAACCAGGGATGAAGTTGCACATGCCATAAGCGATCTGAAGAATAATAAGGCAACTGGACAAGATGGTGTAGGAGCCGAGATGATAAAGTGGGGAGGCAACAAAGCAATAGACAACATGACCAACATAAATCACCAGATCTGGAGAACCAAGAAGTAGCCAGAAGGATGGAAGAATGCAATTGTAGTACCAATACATAAGAAGGGGGACAAGAGAGATGCAAACAACTACAGAGGAATATCGCTACTAGAGGCCGGATACAACTGTCAAAACTATTGCGCATGGGAGTAGAAGAACAGGTAGAAAGTACAGTTGGCGACTACCAAGCGGGATTCAGGAAGGGAAGAGGCTGTATAGAACAGTTATTTATCCTGAAGCAACTGATAGGGCCTTAAAAAACAAAAAGGCAGTAATAACCTTCGTGGACTTCACAAAGGCATATGACTCCATCGACATACAGACTCTTGTTAGGATCCTGAAGAACAGAGGACTTGATAGAACTACACAAGAACTCATAAAAGAAATTCTGACTGCCACAAAAGCAAGGGTGAGATTCAGAGGAGCACTGTCAGAAGAATTTGAGATCGAGACTGGTGTTAAACAGGGAGATGGATTGTCACCATTGTTGTTCACTGGACGAAGTGATCAGGCAGTGGAGAGCAATAAATGAGGAAATGGGAATACCAAAGACCCTTGTGGGGGACAAAAAGGACAACAGGGCTCAAGTGGTCTGCCTAGACTTGGCAGACGACATAGCAATAGTAAGTGAGACTGAAGAAGACACAAAGACACAACTCGACAACTTAAGTAAGGTAGCCAGAAAGATGGGACTGAAATCGCCTATAACAAGACAAAGACATCAAACACCACTGCAGACTGGGAAACACCGGAAGGCACTGTGCAAATGGTGGACAAATTTAAATAACTGGGAGAATTTATAAGAGGAAGGGACAGGAGCAAAGAGGAAATAACAGAGAGGATAAAGAAGATGAGGTCAGCCTTCTGCATGATGAGAGACGCTACGGTGAGGAATGCAGTATTACATGCTGCAGAGACGATGACACTAGGAAGAAATGGGGCAGAACAACTAGAGAAAGGAGAGAGAAAAATACTGAGAAAAATACTAGGTCCCAAAAGAGGTGAGGAGAGCTGGATGCAAAGACCAAGGGAAGACTTGTACCGGAACATGAGAACAATATCTGGGGAAGTCAGACTCAAAAAGGGCAAGGTTTTGCTGGACATGTGGTTAGGATGAGTATGGACAGAATAACGAAGAGAGTGTGGGAAACAACAGGGAGGACTAGGGGAAAGACAGGAACCAAGTGGGTTGTTGAACTTCGAAAGGACTGGTTGGAATTGGGGATCAATGTCGAAGGAAAGGAAAATTGGAGGAACAAATATACACCGACCAATATGCCGGAGATGAATGACAGAGAAGAATACAGGAAAAGATTAGTCACCAGTGGAGCCGACAGGAGCAACGGAAACTGAAGATCTCGGAAGAAGAGCGGGAGAGAAGAAGGCAAAGAAAGAAGAGGTTCTGGGAGAAGAAGAGGAAAATGCAGTCTACGAAGGGGCTACCCGTGGTCCTACAGAGGCCGTAATGCAAGAAGAAGCAGAAGAAGAAGAAGAAGATGGATACTCTGAATAACAAATGAAAAATACTGAATCGAATGCAGGGGAAGCCACGTGCAGGAGAAATTAATGACGCAACTTCGCTAAAAGAAGGGAACGGACACATTATGATGCATCTTTGCGTAACACAGCGCCTTTTTTTCCCTTTATTGTTATTTTAACACCTTATTCAAAAGGTTGGCTGGCAGCGGCAATATTACGCCGCTCTTCGACCACAGATAGTACAAATAGAAGCAAAGAAGACACAGCAAAACAAAACATAATGATGGACAAAAAACAGTAGACACACGAGTAAAAAAAACACGGAGCCGTTCACAGGTGTAGTAAAATAAAAAACGTTCAGCACTTGTACACGAACAACACAGCGACGTGAAAAACAACATAGTTACGAAGTGCGTTAATGCGTTCTGGTTACAGGGATGGAGGTTGAGTTCTAATGATTACTGCTTTTACATGACGATTTCTTTCGAAGTGCAGCAGTTGTGTGCCGCGAGAGCTGCTAAATTTCAGTCTCGAATTTCGGAGGCTAAAAAGTTGTTTTCTGTGCGGCGGAGTTTCTTAAGCATCGTGCCATTACCGGAATAATTAGAAACTCCGCCGGAAGGTAGCGTTGGCGTCGCGGCCTCGCCTTTATAGCTTAGTTAAGAACTTTCCCTGCAGATAGCGCAGCAGCGCCGACAAACCGCGCAAAGCAAACAGCAATTTAATATCCGCAGAGGTGAGTGCTTTGCCTTTTTAAGAGTTCGCAGTTCCCCGTCTCCGGGGGACGCGGCGGTTTTATCTTTTTTAGTGTTTGCCTCAGATAACAGGGCAGAGCGAACTGGATACTGAGCCTAACTTATAATTTGGAATTTTTCGTTTGTTTATGATCGGTAGGTATGTGGCTTGCAACACCGTCTCATACACTACTGGCCATTAAAATTGCTACACCAAGAAGAAATGCAGATGATAAACGGGTATTCATTGGACAAATATATTATACTGGAACTGATATGTGATTACATTTTCACGCAATTTGGGTGCATAGATCCTGAGAAATCAGTACCCAGAACAACCACCTCTCGCCATAATAACGGCCTTCATACGCCTGGGCATCGCGTGTACAGGTACAGCTGCCCATGCAGCTTCAACACGATACCACAGTTGATCGAGAGTAGTGACTGGCGTATTGTGACGAGCCAGTTGCTCGGCCACCATTGACCAGACGTTTTCAGTTGGTGAGAGATCTGGAGAATGTGCTGGCCAGGGCAGCAGTCGAGCAATTCCTGTATCAGGAAAGGCCCGAACAGGACCTGCAACATGCGGTCGTGCATTATCCTGCTGAAATGTAGGGTTTCGTACGGATGAAATTAAGGGTAGAGCCGCGTGTCGTAACACATCTGGAATGTAACGTCCACTGTTCAAAGTGCCGTCAATGCGAGCAAGAGGTGACCGACACGTGTAACCAATGGCACCCCATACCGTCACGCCGGGTGATACGCCAGTATGGCGATGACGAATACACGCTTCCAATGTGCGTTCACCGCGATGTCGCCAAACACGGATTCGACCATCATGATGCTGTAAACAGAACCTGGATTCATCCGAAAAAATGACGTTTTGCCATTCGTGCAGCCAGGTTCGTCGTCGAGTACACCATCGCAGGTGTTCTGTCTGTGATGCAGCGTCAAGGGTAACCGCAGCCATGGTCTCCGAGCTGATAGTCCGTGCTGCTGCAAAAATCGTCGAACTGTTCGTGCAGATGGTTGTTATCTTGCAGACGTCCCCATCAGTTGACTCAGGGATCGAGACGTGGCTGCACGATCCGTTACAACCATGCGGATAAGATTGATGTCATCTCGACTGCTAGTGATACGATTCCATATTCTGCTAACAGTCATTGGATCTCGACCAACGCGAGCAGCAATTTCGCGATACCATAAACCGGAATCGCAATAGGCTACAATCCGACCTTTATCAAAGTCGGAAACGTGATGGTACACATTTCTCCTCCTTACACGAGGGCATCACAACAACATTTCACCAGTTGGAAACTTTCCTCATGTCAGCATGTTGTAGGTGTCGGCACCGGCGCCAACCTTGTGTGAACGCTCTGAAAAGGTAATCATTTGCGTATCACAGCATCTTCTTCCTGTCGGTTAAATTTCGTGTCTGTAGGACGTCATCTTCGTGGTGTAGCAATTTTAATGGCCAGTAGTTTATATATGAAATCCGCCCCGATGTTTATCTATCGTGCCAGCTATAGCTCCTGCCCACCTATTCAACCCATCCCCTCCTTCTCCAATGACTTCCCATCCCTTCTCTTGATTGCACGGCTACTTTTCAACTCATTATAGCCTGAAGGTTTATTTCGACTTTAACAATTCGCTGTTTTTTGCGGTTGAAAATAGCTTTAGCGGAAACCAGATCAGATTTTTTTACCTGAAATTTTTTTCTTTTCCAAAACGGGTTTGAGAAACCCGACGGGTCACAGTGATACAGACATCGATAAATACTGTGTCATGAGAAATGGTACAGATGAAAATTTTTTTCTCTCATTAACACACAAGTATACTTTACACTGGGAACACTTTCCACGAAGTCTTGGTTGTACAGAGCGTTCCGAAACTATTCGTCCATATTAGTAGAGGAGGTAGAGAACATTAAAACAAATCTGTTTGGTTACGCCTCCAATAGTTTCATGAAGTTACGATTGGTGACGGAGCTATCCGTAGCATTTAAAATGGGGATGAGTTGCAAGCAGACAGCTGTCACTGAGTTTCTTTTGGCGGAAAACCAGAGCATCGGAGCCATTCATAGGCGCTTGCAGAATCTGTACGGACACCTGGCAGTGAACAAAAGCACGCTGAGTCGCTGGGCGAGGTGTCTGTCACCATCGCATGAAGGTCGCGCAAACTTATCCTATCTCCGGCGTGCTGGGCGGCAACACACGGCTTTGACTCCTGCAATGTTGGAACGTGCGGACACTCTCACTCGAGGTGATTACAGATCACAATCAGGAATTGTAACACGCGGACACACTAATTTCAAGTGTTGGACGGATCACAGACATCTCGCTGCACAACTGGACGTCTCCTATGGTTGTGCTGACACACTTTTCCACAGTTGGCGTTTTTCAGAGGTGTTTACCCCCTGCGATTGTCACTGCCTGACAGAAGGTCTTAGAGACACGAAGGACCATCTGTCTAGAGCTGCTTGTGAGTTACGAGGCTGATGATGAGCATCTCTTATCAAACATCATCACAGCGGCTGAAATGTGAGTTCATCACCTCGAACCACCACACTGCGTCTCCACCAAAGAAAAAGTTCAAAGTCGCACCCCTCAGCTGGTAAAGTCATGGCAAAGATCTTAGAGAGACGAAGGACCATCTGTCCGGAGCTGCTTGTGAGTAATGATGCAGATGGTGAACATTTTTTATCGAACATCATCACAGCCAATGAAACACGGGTTCATCACTTCGAAATACCACACTACATCTCCGCCAAAGAAAAAGTTCAAAGTCGCACCCCTCAGCCGGTAAAGTCATGGCAAAGACCTTAGAGAGACGAAAGACCATCTGTCTGGAGCTGCTTGTGAGTTACGCGGCTGATGATGAGCATTTCTTATCAAACATCATCATAGCCAATGAAACAAGTGTTCATCACTTCGAACCACCACACTATGTCTCCGCCAAAGGAAAAGTTCAAAGTCGCACCCCTCAGCCGGTAAAGTCATGGCAAAGACCTTAGAGAGACGAAAGACCAGCTGTCTGGAGCTGCTTGTGAGTTACGCGGCTGATGATGAGCATTTCTTGTCGAACATCATCATAGCCAATGAAACAAGTGTTCATCACTTCGAACCACCACACTATGTCTCCGCCAAAGGAAAAGTTCAAAGTCGCACCCCTCAGCCGGTAAAGTCATGGCAAAGACCTTAGAGAGACGAAAGACCATCTGTCTGGAGCTGCTTGTGAGTTACGCGGCTGATGATGAGCATTTCTTGTCGAACATCATCATAGCCAATGAAACAAGTGTTCATCACTTCGAACCACCACACTATGTCTCCGCCAAAGGAAAAGTTCAAAGTCGCACCCCTCAGCCGGTAAAGTCATGGCAAAGACCTTAGAGAGACGAAAGACCATCTGTCTGGAGCTGCTTGTGAGTTACGCGGCTGATGATGAGAATTTCTTGTCGAACATCATCATAGCCAATGAAACAAGTGTTCATCACTTCGAACCACCACACTATGTCTCCGCCAAAGGAAAAGTTCAAAGTCGCACCCCTCAGCCGGTAAAGTCATGGCAAAGACCTTAGAGAGACGAAAGACCATCTGTCTGGAGCTGCTTGTGAGTTACGCGGCTGATGATGAGCATTTCTTGTCGAACATCATCATAGCCAATGAAACAAGTGTTCATCACTTCGAGCCACTACACTATGTCTCCGCCAAAGGAAAAGTTCAAAGTCGCACCCCTCAGCCGGTAAAGTCATGGCAAAGACCTTAGAGAGACGAAAGACCATCTGTCTGGAGCTGCTTGTGAGTTACGCGGCTGATGATGAGCATTTCTTGTCGAACATCATCATAGCCAATGAAACAAGTGTTCATCACTTCGAACCACCACACTATGTCTCCGCCAAAGGAAAAGTTCAAAGTCGCACCCCTCAGCCGGTAAAGTCATGGCAAAGACCTTAGAGAGACGAAAGACCATCTGTCTGGAGCTGCTTGTGAGTTACGCGGCTGATGATGAGCATTTCTTGTCGAACATCATCATAGCCAATGAAACAAGTGTTCATCACTTCGAACCACCACACTATGTCTCCGCCAAAGGAAAAGTTCAAAATCGCACCCTTCAGCCGGTAAAGTTTGGCAAAAACCTTAGAGAGACGAAAGACCATCTGTCTGGAGCTGCTTGTGAGTTATGAGGCTGATGATGAACATTTTTTATCGAACATCATCACAGCGGCTGAAATGTGAGTTCATCACCTCGAACCACCACACTGCGTCTCCACCAAAGAAAAAGTTCAAAGTCGCACCCCTCAGCTGGTAAAGTCATGGCCAAGACCTTAGAGAGACGAAAGACCATCTGTCTGGAGCTGCTTGTGAGTTACGCGGCTGATGATGAGCATTTCTTGTCGAACATCATCATAGCCAATGAAACAAGTGTTCATCACTTCGAACCACCACACTATGTCTCCGCCAAAGGAAAAGTTCAAAGTCGCACCCCTCAGCCGGTAAAGTCGTGGCAAAGACCTTAGAGAGACGAAAGACCAGCTGTCTGGAGCTGCTTGTGAGTTACGCGGCTGATGATGAGCATTTCTTGTCGAACATCATCATAGCCAATGAAACAAGTGTTCATCACTTCGAACCACCACACTATGTCTCCGCCAAAGGAAAAGTTCAAAGTCGCACCCCTCAGCCGGTAAAGTCATGGCAAAGACCTTAGAGAGACGAAAGACCATCTGTCTGGAGCTGCTTGTGAGTTACGCGGCTGATGATGAGCATTTCTTGTCGAACATCATCATAGCCAATGAAACAAGTGTTCATCACTTCGAACCACCACACTATGTCTCCGCCAAAGGAAAAGTTCAAAGTCGCACCCCTCAGCCGGTAAAGTCATGGCAAAGACCTTAGAGAGACGAAAGACCATCTGTCTGGAGCTGCTTGTGAGTTACGCGGCTGATGATGAGCATTTCTTGTCGAACATCATCATAGCCAATGAAACAAGTGTTCATCACTTTGAGCCACCACACTATGTCTCCGCCAAAGGAAAAGTTCAAAGTCGCACCCCTCAGCCGGTAAAGTCATGGCAAAGACCTTAAAGAGACGAAAGACCATCTGTCTGGAGCTGCTTGTGAGTTACGCGGCTGATGATGAGCATTTCTTGTCGAACATCAACATAGCCAATGAAACAAATGTTCATCACTTCGAACCACCACACTATGTCTCCGCCAAAGGAAAAGTTCAAAGTCGCACCCCTCAGCCGGTAAAGTCATGGCAAAGACCTTAGAGAGACGAAAGACCATCTGTCTGGAGCTGCTTGTGAGTTACGCGGCTGATGATGAGCATTTCTTGTCGAACATCATCATAGCCAATGAAACAAGTGTTCATCACTTCGAACCACCACACTATGTCTCCGCCAAAGGAAAAGTTCAAAGTCGCACCCCTCAGCTGGTAAAGTCGTGGCAAACACCTTAGAGAGACGAAAGACCATCTGTCTGGAGCTGCTTGTGAGTTACGCGGCTGATGATGAGCATTTCTTGTCGAACATCATCATAGCCAATGAAACAAGTGTTCATCACTTTGAACCACCACACTATGTCTCCGCCAAAGGAAAAGTTCAAAGTCGCACCCCTCACTTGGTAAAGTCATGGCAAAGACCTTAGAGAGACGAAAGACCATCTGTCTGGAGCTGCTTGTGAGGCACGCGGCTGATGATGAGCATTTCTTGTCGAACATCATCATAGCCAATGAAACAAGTGTTCATCACTTCGAACCACCACACTATGTCTCCGCCAAAGGAAAAGTTCAAAGTCGCACCCCTCAGCCGGTAAAGTCATGGCAAAGACCTTAGAGAGACGAAAGACCATCTGTCTGGAGATGCTTGTGAGTTACGCGGCTGATGATGAGCATTTCTTGTCGAACATCATCATAGCCAATGAAACAAGTGTTCATCACTTCGAACCACCACACTATGTCTCCGCCAAAGGAAAAGTTCAAAGTCACACCCCTCAGCCGGTAAAGTCATGGCAAAGACCTTAGAGAGACGAAAGACCATCTGTCTGGAGCTGCTTGTGAGTTACGCGGCTGATGATGAGCATTTCTTGTCGAACATCATCATAGCCAATGAAACAAGTGTTCATCACTTCGAACCACCACACTATGTCTCCGCCAAAGGAAAAGTTAAAAGTCGCACCCCTCAGCCGGTAAAGTCATGGCAAAGACGTTAGAGAGACGAAAGACCATCTGTCTGGAGCTGCTTGTGAGTTACGCGGCTGATGATGAGCATTTCTTGTCGAACATCATCATAGCCAATGAAACAAGTGTTCATCACTTCGAACCACCACACTATGTCTCCGCCAAAGGAAAAGTTCAAAGTCGCACCCCTCAGCCGGTAAAGTCATGGCAAAGACCTTAGAGAGACGAAAGACCATCTGTCTGGAGCTGCTTGTGAGTTACGCGGCTGATGATGAGCATTTCTTGTCGAACATCATCATAGCCAATGAAACAAGTGTTCATCACTTTGAGCCACCACACTATGTCTCCGCCAAAGGAAAAGTTCAAAGTCGCACCCCTCAGCCGGTAAAGTCATGGCAAAGACCTTAAAGAGACGAAAGACCATCTGTCTGGAGCTGCTTGTGAGTTACGCGGCTGATGATGAGCATTTCTTGTCGAACATCATCATAGCCAATGAAACAAATGTTCATCACTTCGAACCACCACACTATGTCTCCGCCAAAGGAAAAGTTCTAAGTCGCACCCCTCAGCCGGTAAAGTCATGGCAAAGACCTTAGAGAGACGAAAGACCATCTGTCTGGAGCTGCTTGTGAGTTACGCGGCTGATGATGAGCATTTCTTGTCGAACATCATCATAGCCAATGAAACAAGTGTTCATCACTTCGAACCACCACACTATGTCTCCGCCAAAGGAAAAGTTCAAAGTCGCACCCCTCAGCTGGTAAAGTCGTGGCAAAGACCTTAGAGAGACGAAAGACCATCTGTCTGGAGCTGCTTGTGAGTTACGCGGCTGATGATGAGCATTTCTTGTCGAACATCATCATAGCCAATGAAACAAGTGTTCATCACTTTGAACCACCACACTATGTCTCCGCCAAAGGAAAAGTTCAAAGTCGCACCCCTCAGCCGGTAAAGTCATGGCAAAGACCTTAGAGAGACGAAAGACCATCTGTCTGGAGCTGCTTGTGAGGCACGCGGCTGATGATGAGCATTTCTTGTCGAACATCATCATAGCCAATGAAACAAGTGTTCATCACTTCGAACCACCACACTATGTCTCCGCCAAAGGAAAAGTTCAAAGTCGCACCCCTCAGCCGGTAAAGTCATGGCAAAGACCTTAGAGAGACGAAAGACCATCTGTCTGGAGCTGCTTGTGAGTTACGCGGCTGATGATGAGCATTTCTTGTCGAACATCATCATAGCCAATGAAACAAGTGTTCATCACTTCGAACCACCACACTATGTCTCCGCCAAAGGAAAAGTTCAAAGTCACACCCCTCAGCCGGTAAAGTCATGGCAAAGACCTTAGAGAGACGAAAGACCATCTGTCTGGAGCTGCTTGTGAGTTACGCGGCTGATGATGAGCATTTCTTGTCGAACATCATCATAGCCAATGAAACAAGTGTTCATCACTTCGAACCACCACACTATGTCTCCGCCAAAGGAAAAGTTCAAAGTCGCACCCCTCAGCCGGTAAAGTCATGGCAAAGACCTTAGAGAGACGAAAGACCATCTGTCTGGAGCTGCTTGTGAGTTACGCGGCTGATGATGAGCATTTCTTGTCGAACATCATCATAGCCAATGAAACAAGTGTTCATCACTTCGAACCACCACACTATGTCTCCGCCAAAGGAAAAGTTCAAAGTCGCACCCCTCAGCCGGTAAAGTCATGGCAAAGACCTTAGAGAGACGAAAGACCATCTGTCTGGAGCTGCTTGTGAGGCACGCGGCTGATGATGAGCATTTCTTGTCGAACATCATCATAGCCAATGAAACAAGTGTTCATCACTTCGAACCACCACACTATGTCTCCGCCAAAGGAAAAGTTAAAAGTCGCACCCCTCAGCCGGTAAAGTCATGGCAAAGACGTTAGAGAGACGAAAGACCATCTGTCTGGAGCTGCTTGTGAGGCACGCGGCTGATGATGAGCATTTCTTGTCGAACATCATCATAGCCAATGAAACAAGTGTTCATCACTTCGAACCACCACACTATGTCTCCGCCAAAGGAAAAGTTCAAAGTCGCACCCCTCAGCCGGTAAAGTCATGGCAAAGACCTTAGAGAGACGAAAGACCATCTGTCTGGAGCTGCTTGTGAGGCACGCCGTTGATGATGAGCATTTCTTGTCGAACATCATCATAGCCAATGAAACAAGTGTTCATCACTTCGAACCACCACACTATGTCTCCGCCAAAGGAAAAGTTCAAAGTCGCACCCCTCAGCCGGTAAAGTCATGGCAAAGACCTTAGAGAGACGAAAGACCATCTGTCTGGAGCTGCTTGTGAGTTACGCGGCTGATGATGAGCATTTCTTGTCGAACATCATCATAGCCAATGAAACAAGTGTTCATCACTTCGAACCACCACACTATGTCTCCGCCAAAGGAAAAGTTCAAAGTCGCACCCCTCAGCCGTTAAAGTCATGGCAAAGACCTTAGAGAGACGAAAGACCATCTGTCTGGAGCTGCTTGTGAGTTACGCGGCTGATAATGAGCATTTCTTGTCGAACATCATCATAGCCAATGAAACAAGTGTTCATCACTTCGAGCCACCACACTATGTCTCCGCCAAAGGAAAAGTTCAAAGTCGCACCCCTCAGCCGGTAAAGTCATGGCAAAGACCTTAGAGAGACGAAAGACCATCTGTCTGGAGCTGCTTGTGAGTTACGCGGCTGATGATGAGCATTTCTTGTCGAACATCATCATAGCCAATGAAACAAGTGTTCATCACTTCGAACCACCACACTATGTCTCCGCCAAAGGAAAAGTTCAAAGTCGCACCCCTCAGCCGGTAAAGTCATGGCAAAGACCTTAGAGAGACGAAAGACCATCTGTCTGGAGCTGCTTGTGAGTTACGCGGCTGATGATGAGCATTTCTTGTCGAACATCATCATAGCCAATGAAACAAGTGTTCATCACTTCGAACCACCACACTATGTCTCCGCCAAAGGAAAAGTTCAAAGTCGCACCCCTCAGCCGGTAAAGTCATGGCAAAGACCTTAGAGAGACGAAAGACCATCTGTCTGGAGCTGCTTGTGAGTTACGCGGCTGATGATGAGCATTTCTTATCGAACATCATCATAGCCAATGAAACAAGTGTTCATCACTTCGAACCACCACACTATGTCTCCGCCAAAGGAAAAGTTCAAAGTCGCACCCTTCAGCCGGTAAAGTTTGGCAAAAACCTTAGAGAGACGAAGGACCATCTGTCTGGAGCTGCTTGTGAGTTATGAGGCTGATGATGAACATTTTTTATTGAACATGATCACAGCGGCTGAAATGTGAGTTCATCACCTCGAACCACCACACTGCGTCTCCACCAAAGAAAAAGTTCAAAGTCGCACCCCTCAGCTGGTAAAGTCATGGCCAAGACCTTAGAGAGACGAAAGACCATCTGTCTGGAGCTGCTTGTGAGTTACGCGGCTGATGATGAGCATTTCTTATCGAACATCATCATAGCCAATGAAACAAGTGTTCATCACTTCGAACCACCACACTATGTCTCCGCCAAAGGAAAAGTTCAAAGTCGCACCCCTCAGCCGGTAAAGTCATGGCAAAGACCTTAGAGAGACGAAAGACCATCTGTCTGGAGCTGCTTGTGAGTTACGCGGCTGATGATGAGCATTTCTTATCGAACATCATCATAGCCAATGAAACAAGTGTTCATCACTTCGAACCACCACACTATGTCTCCGCCAAAGGAAAAGTTCAAAGTCGCACCCCTCAGCCGGTAAAGTCATGGCAAAGACCTTAGAGAGACGAAAGACCATCTGTCTGGAGCTGCTTGTGAGTTACGCGGCTGATGATGAGCATTTCTTATCGAACATCATCATAGCCAATGAAACAAGTGTTCATCACTTCGAACCACCACACTATGTCTCCGCCAAAGGAAAAGTTCAAAGTCGCACCCCTCAGCCGGTAAAGTCATGGCAAAGACCTTAGAGAGACGAAAGACCATCTGTCTGGAGCTGCTTGTGAGTTACGCGGCTGATGATGAGCATTTCTTATCGAACATCATCATAGCCAATGAAACAAGTGTTCATCACTTCGAACCACCACACTATGTCTCCGCCAAAGGAAAAGTTCAAAGTCGCACCCTTCAGCCGGTAAAGTTTGGCAAAAACCTTAGAGAGACGAAGGACCATCTGTCTGGAGCTGCTTGTGAGTTATGAGGCTGATGATGAACATTTTTTATCGAACATCATCACAGCGGCTGAAATGTGAGTTCATCACCTCGAACCACCACACTGCGTCTCCACCAAAGAAAAAGTTCAAAGTCGCACCCCTCAGCTGGTAAAGTCATGGCCAAGACCTTAGAGAGACGAAAGACCATCTGTCTGGAGCTGCTTGTGAGTTACGCGGCTGATGATGAGCATTTCTTATCGAACATCATCATAGCCAATGAAACAAGTGTTCATCACTTCGAACCACCACACTATGTCTCCGCCAAAGGAAAAGTTCAAAGTCGCACCCCTCAGCCGGTAAAGTCATGGCAAAGACCTTAGAGAGACGAAAGACCATCTGTCTGGAGCTGCTTGTGAGTTACGCGGCTGATGATGAGCATTTCTTATCGAACATCATCATAGCCAATGAAACAAGTGTTCATCACTTCGAACCACCACACTATGTCTCCGCCAAAGGAAAAGTTCAAAGTCGCACCCTTCAGCCGGTAAAGTTTGGCAAAAACCTTAGAGAGACGAAGGACCATCTGTCTGGAGCTGCTTGTGAGTTATGAGGCTGATGATGAACATTTTTTATCGAACATCATCACAGCGGCTGAAATGTGAGTTCATCACCTCGAACCACCACACTGCGTCTCCACCAAAGAAAAAGTTCAAAGTCGCACCCCTCAGCTGGTAAAGTCATGGCCAAGACCTTAGAGAGACGGAAGACCATCTGTCTGGAGCTGCTTCTGAGTAATGACGCAGACAGTGAGCATTTTTTATCGAACATCATCACAGCCTATGAAACACGGGTTCATCACTTCGAACCAGCATACTATGTCTGCTCCAAAGAAAATGTTCGAAGACGTACCTTGGGACTCTGAAGGGGCTATTCTGTTTAACGTCCTCCCCCATCAAGAAACGATCAACTCTGGGCTACCCTCAGGCAACTGAAGAAACGACTTCAGCGTGTTCGTCACCACAAAAATTCAATCAAACTTCTTCTTCTCCGTGATAATGCGAGGCCACAGAGAAGTGTGCACACCCGAGAGGGGTTCACAATACTTCATCAGATTGTCCTTTCTCGCCCACCCTACAGCCCAAATCTCGCATTTCCGACTTCCACCTTTTTGTCCCAATGGAGGATGAATTCCACAGGAAGCACTACGTGGATGATGGGGGAGTCTGGATGCAACAAGATGTTGGCTCCCACGTAGACCAGTAGACTGGTACCATGCGGGCCTACACGCCCTAACAGTAAGGTGACGTGAGGTCTTCGCTCATTCTTCTTCTTCTTCTTCTTCTTCTTCTTCTTCATCGTCGCCTTGTTCCACGTCACATAGGGTCGGTGTTGCTCTTCTGGATCCTTCTCCTCCATACTAGTCTCTCCACTGCCTCTTCCTTCTTCCATCCTTTCTCCCTTAGGTCCCCGGATATCTTATCCTTCCACCTCATCTTCGGTCTTCCTCTCCTTCTCGCTCCTTCATTCTTTATATCTTCAACTCTGTTTCCGGTATAGTCTTCCCCTTTTCTCTGTAAGTGTCCCTACCACCTACTCTGCTCTCTTGTATCTTTTTCCCCGTGAGTTCCACTTTCACAGCTCCTCGAACAAATTCATTTCTGATCCTGTCCTTCCTTGTTACCCCACACATCCACCTCAGCATTCACATTTCCGCCACTTCCATCTTCCTTCCCTGGGCTACTGTCATTGGCCATGTCTCTGCCCCGTATATCATATCAGGCCTTACCACCGACTTGTACACTTTCAACCCAATGCTCACCTTCTTGTCACACAACACTCCACTCATTTTCCTCTAATTGTTCCAACCGCAGTTTATTCGGTGTTGTATCTCGCTTTCCAGTCCTCCGTCCCTCTGTATGTACGATCCCAGGTATTTAAATTCCGATTTCAGCTCATCGTCCTGGATCTTGCAAGACCTCATCTGCACATCCTTCAGTGCTAAATATTCTGAATTTGTCCTGCTAATTTTCATCCCTCTTTCTTCTAGTGCCTTCCTCCAATCCTCCAGCTTTTTCTCAAGTCTGTCGATGCTCTGCTCACAAAGAACCACATCATCCGCAAACATCATATTCCACGGCGCTTCCTTCTTCACACCTTTCACCGGCACATCCGTAATCAGGTCAAAGAGGTAGGGACTAAGCGCAGACCCTTGATGTAACCCTAGTTTTATTGGAAACTCCTTTGTCATGCCCATACTACTTCTCACCTGTCTCACTCCTCCTCTGTACATTTCCTTCACTAACCTCACATACTTCTCTGGCTTGCACTGCTCTCTCATGCCTTCGCACATTCAGCGGTGATATTGTCGTTGTGGTCTTTAGTCCACAGACTGGTTTGATAAAGCTCTCCGTGCTACTCTATCCTGTGCAAGCTTCTTCATCTACCATTACTTACTGCAACCTAAATCCTTCTGAATCTGCTTAGTGTATTCATGTCTTGGACTCCCTCTACGATTTTACCCTCCACGCTGCCCTCCAGCACTAAATTGGTCATCCCTTAATGCCTCAGAACATGTCCTACCAACCGATCCCTTCTTCTAGTCAAGTCGTGCCACAAACTCCTCTTCTCCCCACATCTATTCAGTACCTCCTCATTAGTTATGTGATCTAATCTTCAGCATTCTTCTGTAGCACCACATTTCAAAATCTTATATTCTCTTCTTGTCCGAACTATTTATCTTCCATGTTTCACTTCCATACATGGCTACACTCGATATAAATACTTTCAGAAACGACTTCCTGACACTTAAACCTATACTCGATGTTAACAAATTTCTCTTCTTCAGAAACGCTTTCCTTGCCATTGTTAGTCTACATTTCATATCCTCTCTACTTCGACCATCATCAGTTATTTCGCTCCCCAAATAGCAAAACTCCTTTACTACTTTAAGCCTCCCATTTCCTAATCTAATTCCGGCAGCATCACCCGATTTAATTCGATTACATTCCATTATCCTCGTTTTGCTTCTGTTGATTTTCATGTTATATCCTCCTTTCAAGACACTGCCCATTCCGTTGAACTGCTCTTCCAAGTCGTTTGCTGTCTCTGACAGAATTACAATGTCATCGGCGAACGTCAAAGTTTTTATTTCTTCTCCGTGGATTTTAATACATACTCCAAACATTTCTTTTGTTTCCTTTACTGCTTGATCAATATACAGATTGAATAGCATCGGGGTGAGGCTACAACCCTGTCTTACTCCCTTCCCAACCACTGCTCCCCTTTCATGCTCCTCGACTCTTATAAATGCCATCTGGTTTCTGTACAAATTGTAAATAGCCTTTCGCTCCCTGTATTTTACCCCTGCCACCTTTAGAATCTGAAAGACAGTAATCCAGTCAACATCGTCAATAGCTAAGTCTACAAATGCTAGAAACGTAGGTTTCCCTTTCCTTAATCTTTCTTCTAAGATAAGTCGTAAGGTTAGTATTGCCTCACGTGTTCCAACATTTCTGCGGAATCCAAACTCATCTTCCCCGAGGTCGGCTTCTATCAGTTTTTCCATTCGTCTGTAAAGAATTCGCGTTAGTATTTTGCAGCTTTGACTTATTAAACTTTCTTCGGGATTGGAATTATTATATTCTTCTTGAAGTCTGAGGGTATTTCGCCTGTCTCGTACATCTTGCTCACCAGATGGTAGAGTTTTGTCAGGACTGGCTCTCCCAAGGCTGTCAGTAGGTCTAATGGAATGTTGTCTACTCCCGGGGCCTTGTTTCGACTCAGGTCTTTCAGTCCTCTGTCAAACTCTTCACACAGTGTCGTATCTCCCATTTCATCTTCGTCTACATCCTCTTCCATTTCCATAATATTGTCCTCAAGTACATCGCCCTTGTATAGACCCTCTATATACTCCTTTCACGTTCTTGCTTTCCCATCTTTGCTGAGAACTGGGTTTCCATCTGCGCTCTTGATATTCATACAAGTGGTTCTCCTTTCTCCAAAGGTCTCTTTAATTTACCTGTAGGCAGTATCTATCTCACCCCTTGTGAGGTAAGCCTCTACATTCTTACATTTGTCCTCTAGCCATCCCTGCTTAGCCATTTTGCTCTTGCTGTCGATCTAATTTTTGAGACGTTTGTATTCCTTTTTGCCTGCTTCATTTACTGCAGTTTTATATTTTTTTCCTTCGTCAAATAAATTGAATATTTCTTCTGTTACCCAAGGACTTGTACTAGCTCTCATCTTTTTACCTTCTTAATCCTCTGCTACTTTCACTTTTCATCTCTCAAAGCTACCCATTCTTCTTGTACTCTATTTATTTCCCCCATTCTTGTCAGTTGTTCCCTTATGCTCTCCCTGAAGCTCTCTACAACCTGCGGTTCTTTCAGTCTATCCAGGTCCCATCTCCTTAAGTTCCCACCTTTTTGCAATTTCTTCAGTTTTAATGTGCAGTTCATAACAAATAGAGTGTGGTCAGAGTCCATATCTGCCCCTGGAAATGTCTTACACTTTAAAATCTGATTCCTAAATCTCTGTCTTACCATTACATATCTGAAACCTTGTAGTATCTCAACGGTGATAATTTCGAAAAATACGGCGCTGCAGCCAAAGGAGTGGGGAGTAACGTGGAATACTGGAATAGTGATTACAAGCAACCTGCTCGCCCAAAAAGAAATGCGTTGCACTGCGTACTGGACACCGACCGGGTCCCGCCGGAGGGCGGTCCGGCCCGTGTAGTTGGGGAGCGGCTCGGCTCGGCTCGGCTGCCGCCCTGGCGAGTCCCGCAGTATTGATCGGGCGGGCGCGGCCGTGGAGGTGGGGGCGGACGCCGACACAGCGGAACACGCCCTGCCCTGCCCTGCCCTGGCCTGGCCTCGCCTCGCGTGGCGCGAGCCGCCCTCCTCCAGTGGGACACTCCCACACCACGCCACAGCGCCCCCTGTCTGCATCTACGTCCACACTCGGCGAGCGGCGGAGGGTACTTACCCCCTCCCGTGTTCCAGTCCCGACTAGTTACTGCCAAAACAGATTCCCACTAGGCCTCGCTCTGGACTCGAATCTCTCTCAGTCTTTCCGAGAGATGTACACGAATAGCGATAACATTATGTCCACGTACCGAGTAGCCGAAAGGTCCGTCTCTGGGACCGATAACAGCGGCTGCGCGTCGTGCCGTGGAAGCACTATATGTGCACACGCAAGTGACCAAATTCCCGTAAATTCTGGGTAGGGGGAAGATGAGGTCTGATACCAGATTCAGTCACATCCCACATGTGTTCGATCGGGTTCACATCTGGAGAGTTGCGAGGGCAGCACGTCAATTGGAAATCGTCACTGTGTTGCTCGAATCACTCCATCGCACTGTTGGCCTTGTAGTGGTGGTTGTTGGGATGTTTAAGGGGGACTAAACAGCTAAGGTCATCAGTCCCCCATTCCAAAAAAAAGGCGAGACAGAAATGCACGAAGCAGGTAAAACCCCAAGGGGAAGGAGACTCCCCCCCCCCCCCAGGCCCTAAAAGAACACAAATGCGGTAACGAACACTACAGACACGAAGACACCAGACAAAAGGAAACAGAACAAAAGAAGATGACGGGAGACTGGTTGACTGACCACGACAACAAAAAAGGGAAAGAGTCAACCAACCGACTACACACTAAAATCTGCAACCAAATATGAGAGGCTCGAGGACAAGAGACACACAAAGGGAAAGGTGCAGGACCACTCTAAATGGAACCATAAAAAGGACTAGCACGGATAAAATGTAAAACACTGTCAGCCATGGAGGCATCGTCGCATAAAATCAAAGGCAAGGTGCCCGGGAGATTAAAAGACTGCCGAAGGGTGCGCAGTCGGAGACACTCCAATAAAACGTGGGCGACCGTCAGCCGGGACCCACACCGACACAGGGGGGGGATCCTCCTGGCGCAAAAGATGGCCGTGCGTCAGGTATGTATGGCCGATGCGGAGCCGACACAGGATGACAGACTCCCTGCGAGGAGACCGCAGGGAGGAGCGCCACACATCGGTCGTCTCCTTGACAGCCCGCAGTTTATTAGGCATTGTCAAGCCTCGCCACTCAGCAGACCACACCCCAAGCACCTTACGGCGCAAAACCAGCTGCAGGTCGCGAGCTGTGAGGCCAATCTCCAAAGCTGGGGCGTCGATCGCCCCTTTGGCCAGCCTGTCAACACGTTCGTTCCCCGGGATGCCAACGTGACCTGGCGTCCAAACCAAGACCACCGAACGACCAGAGCGAGCAATGGCGGAAACAGACTCCTGAATAGAGGACACCAGAGGAGAAGAGGGATAGCAGCGGTCGATGGCCTGAAGGCTGCTCAGGGAGTCACTGCAGATGACGACGGACCTACCTGAGCAGAAACGCATATGCTCAAGAGCGCGCAAGATGGCCACCAGCTCTGCAGTAAAAATACTGCAGCCAGCCGGCAAGGAGCGCTGCTCAACATGGGCAGTGTGAGCAAAACCGTAGGCAGTGCGACCATCAACCAGGGAACCATCAGTGTAGACAGTCTCACAGCCCGGAAATGATTCGAGGAGCGCAAGAAAACGGCGACGGAGGGCCACAGGCGGAACCGAGTCCTTAGGTCCCTGTGCCAAATCCAGACGGACGGACGGCCGGGACAAACACCAGGGAGGCGTAGGTGTACGGACCCGGAAGGGAGGCAGAAGAGGGAATGACCCCAGTTCCGGCAGCAGGGACTGGACACGGACAGCTACGGAAAGCCCAGACCTAGGTCGCCGTGCGGGCAGATGGAGGACCATGGCAGTGAAAAGCAGGTGACGATTGGGATGGCCTGGCGAGCAATGCACGTGGACAGCATAGTCGGCGAGCAGACGATGGCGGCGAACCCGCAGCGGGGGAACCCCGGCCTCCACCAGTAGACTATCCACGGGGCTGGTGCGAAAAGCGCCAGTGGCAAGCCAAACCCCACAGTGGTGTATGGGGTCTAACAACTTCAACACTGAGGGTGACGCAGACCCATAGGCCAGGCTCCCATATTGGCCTTGTAACATGGCGCATTATCTTGCTGAAAAATGCCACTGCCGTCGGGAAACGTGATCGTCATGGAGGGGTGTACGTGGTCTGAAACCGGTGTACGCTTTTGGCTACGATGGAGCCACGCACGAGCTCCACTGAACCCATCTATACGATATGAATACGTCCCAGTCAAGAGGCTGCTCCCTCTTGGAAGATGACGGATTCGCGACGACCCCGTGCCAAGATGAAGAAGGTCTTGGGATTCATCAGACCGTGCAACGCTGTGCCACTGCGCCAGCATTCACTGCCGATGATCACGTGTCCACTTCAGTCGTAGTTGTTCAGGTCGTGGTTGCGGACACCCATTCGTAGTTCGGTGCGCCGCGTGTTCTGACACACAGCAATAAAGTCTGATGTTAGTTCCGCCACAGTTCGCCGCCTGTACTGTTTTACCACTCTCCCCAGCCTACGACATCCGACATCTGTAACGAGTGGCGGCTGTCCACCTTCACGGCATCCGGACGTGCGTTCACCTCGGTTTCGCCACGTGTTGAAGGCACTCACCACAGCACTCCTCGAACACACAAACCGTGGTTTCCGAAATGCTCGCGCCGAGCCACTGGGAATTTCACACCGGAATCCATGCCGATTCCTATACAGGAGGTTTTCAGTATCCGTAAATTGCATAACATGCGTGCATAAAACATGCTCCACAATTCTACAAGCCATAGGTTGTGATATTCGCTATTTTTGACTTCATTAAAACAGCAAATACGAGTAGTTAATACTTTCAGCCAGAAGGCAAATACTTGTTTATAAATAATGATTAATGTATAATGAGGCGTCGCATGGCGACGGTGGAATTTTCTAAATAATGTAATTCGTCGTCTTTGGGCGGCAATATAAACAGAAAAATACGGATAGATATGCGATCCTTCACTATTTTGCTCGCTGGAGAACAAATGAAGCCTTGTACTGTTTTTCTTAAGTAAGACGGACGCAGATTTGTGGCGGTCTGATCTAATTTTTTTTACTAAATAAATAAAAGCGTGTTCCGTCTAAGTTTGAGTGTAGTGTAAAGAACTGTTATAACTTACCGTGACGACGCACGAGCGACTCAGAGAAGACAATGGCTATATAAAAGAGCGCTCAATGGACATGATACGGACATAAAAATCTACCGTCATTGTAGTACTAAGCTTAGGGTACGATATACGAGGGCCGTTCAGAAAGTAACCTCCGGTTGATTTAAAAAAATACACCAAGTTAAATAAAAATATTTTAATATATACATCTTACAACTACGTCTTTGCACTATTTTTCTACATAGTCTCCATAGCGATTGAGGCACTTATCGTATCTCTTCACAAGCTTTGAAATTCCTTCTGCATAAAAATCACCCGCTTGTGCCTGGAGCCAGCCTGTGACCGCATCCTTGAGATCTTCGTCGTCATCAAACCGCTGTGACCCGAGCCATTTCTTCAAATGCATGAAGAGGTGATAATCACTTGGCGCCAGGTCTGGGCTGTAAGGTGGATGGTTGATAACGTCCCACTTGAAGGACTCAAGAAGGGCCGTTGCTCTGCGAGCAGAGTGAGGACGGGCGTTATCGTGCAAAAAAACGATACCGGAAGTCAGCATACCACGACGTTTGTTCTGTATAGCCCGTCGTAACTTTTTTATTGTTTCACAGTACACGTCTTGATTAATGGTCGTACCACGTTCCATGAATTCAACCAACAACACCCCTTTGGCATCCCAAAACACCGTTGCCATCAGTTTTCTGGCAGAAAAATCTTGCGAGGCTTCTCTTGGTTTGGTAGGCGAATTTGAATGTGCCCACATCTTTGATTGTTCTTTTGTCTCAGGGTTCACGTACTTGTTCCAGGTTTCGTCACCGGTCACGATTCTGTTTAACAATGGTTCTCCTTCGTCCTCATAACGTGACAGAAAGTCTAATGCAGAGGCCATTCTTTGAGTTTTGTGGTGGTCGGTAAGAATTTTGGGCACCCATCGTGCACAGAACTTACGGTAACCCAATCTTGCTGTCACTATCTCGTACAAGAGAGTCTTAGAAATCTGTGGAAAACCAGTAGACAACTCTGACATTGAGAAACGTCGATTTTCACGAACTTTTGCATCAACTGTCTGAACGAGTTGGTCAGTCACCAATGATGGTCTACCACTCCTCTCTTCATCATGAACGTTTTCTCGTCCACTTTTAAATAAACGTACCCATTCACGGACAACTCCTTCACTCATAACTCTTGGTCCGTACACGGCACAAAGCTCACGATGAATAGCTGCTGCAGAATATCCTTTGGCTGTAAAAAACCTTATGACAGCACGCACTTCACATTTGGCGGGGTTTTCTATTGCAGCACACATTTCAAACTGCCACAAAAACTAAACTAGCGCAGGTACGACGTTCACTCGACCACGGCTTGATGCCGACTGACCTGTTGAGTGCGTGAACGCACAGATGGCGTCGCTACTCCCCCCACACAACCCGCACTGTGACCAATCGGAGGTTACTTTCTGAACCGCCCTCGTATGTTTTAGTTATAATAAATATTTGTTCTGGGAATACTGAATCATTTAGCAGTGCTCATTCCTATTATCTCCTCAGTATTACTTTCATTTTAATTATGCATTTTGCTAAGATTACAGAGACCAAGATCAGCAGTCTAATGTGCGTGTTACATTGATAAAAAGAAAACTGTTTTATCGTCTTCTTGCATCAGCTTTAATATCGAATTTCCCTTTTGTGCGATGTTACAGTTGTTTTTGCGCCCTTAAGAATTTTCTGGTCCCTTAGGAAATTGTTTTGTCATAACAATAACTTCACGACCGGGTATGATCGTATCTACGATCATGAAGTAATTAGAAAGAAGATAACGCAATTTCTTAATCAATAGCACGCTAGTTGTGACTGCCTCAAGCCACGCGAAACTGCAAGTAAAAACTATTCACATCTCATAATGCAATATTTTATGACAATGGTCAATCCATGATTCCTACGCCAATTGTGATTGATACAACAGTAAGCTAAATCTCAATTTCCAACTTTCCATTGAATAACAACATCACTTTTATTTTGTAACATCACAAGGTCTATAGTTGTGTGTGTGTCCATTCGAAGACTCCTGATTAAAACGCGAGTGGCCTCCGCCTTTTTCCAGTCATTACTACAGTTTCGCTGGTGCAACTGTTTCAGTATTCCAACCTCTTGGTCACTGACGCTTTCAGGGAGTTCACTGTCATTCCATACCATGCCGTTGCATTTTGCCGTAGACTCAAAAAGCCACACAAATGCAAAAGATGATGATGAGGTCCCATACTCCAAGTGGCTTATGGGACGATGCGGGAGAACCGATCCACCGACTGGCCAAGGTCGTGGCGGAGGTGGTTTGCCGTTGCCTTCCTCCAACCGCAATGGGGATGAATGATGATGTTGAGGACGACACAACAACACCCAGTCATCACTAGGCAGGGAAAATCCCTGACCCCGCCGGGAACCGAACCCGGAACCCCGTGCGCCGGAAGCGAGAACACTACTGCAAGACCACGTGCTCCGGACATTAATGCAAAATAGCAGACCAATATCCTTGATGTCGGTCAAGTGCAGAATTCTTGAGCATATTCTGAGTTCGAGTATAATACATTTTTTCGAGACACATTTGTTATCATGGATCCAGAAAGCATCGCTCATGCAAAACTCAGCTTGCCCTTTTCTCACATTATATGCTGCGAACCATGGATGTAATGGAACAGCCGGGTTCTGTGTACCTAGATTTCCGAAAAGCTTTTGACACATCGCGCCAGTGCAGACTGTTAACGAACATTCCCAGGTATAAGAGTAGCTCGGGGATTTTCTAAGTACAGGGCTATTACAAATGATTGAAGCGATTTCATAAATTCACTGTAGCTCCATTCATTGACATATGGTCACGACACACTATAGATACGTAGAAAAACTCATAAAGTTTTGTTCGGCTGAAGCCGCACTTCAGATTTCTGCCGCCAGAGCGCTCGAGAGCGCAGTGAGACAAAATGGCGACAGGAGCCGAGAAAGCGTATGTCGTGCTTGAAATGCACTCACATCAGTCAGTCATAACAGTGCAACGACACTTCAGGACGAAGTTCAACAAAGATCCACCAGCTGCTAACTCCATTCGGCGATGGTATGCGCAGTTTAAAGCTTCTGGATGCCTCTGTAAGGGGAAATCAACGGGTCGGCCTGCAGTGAGCGAAGAAACGGTTGAACGCGTGCGGGCAAGTTTCACGCGTAGCCCGCGGAAGTCGACGAATAAAGCAAGCAGGGAGCTAAACGTACCACAGCCGACCTTTTTGAAAATCTTACGGAAAAGGCTAAAGCAGAAGCCTTACCGTTTACAATTGCTACAAGCCCTGACACCCGATGACAAAGTCAAACGCTTTGAATTTTCGGCGCGGTTGCAACAGCTCATGGAAGAGGATGCGTTCGGTGCGAAACTTGTTTTCAGTGATGAAGCAACATTTTTTCTTAATGGTGAAGTGAACAGACACAATGTGCGAATCTGGGCGGTAGAGAATCCTCACGCATTCGTGTAGCAAATTCGCAATTCACCAAAAGTTAACGTGTTTTGTGCAATCTCACGGTTTAAAGTTTACGTCCCCGTTTTCTTCTGCGAAAAAAACATTACAGGACAGGACACGTGTATCCGGACATGCTGGAAAATTGGCTCATGCCACAACTGGAGACCGACAGCGCCGACTTCATCTTTCAACAGGATGGTGCTCCACCGCACTTCCATCACGATGTTTGGCATTTCTTAAAACAGGAGATTGGAAAACCGATGGATCGGTCGTGGTGGAGATCATGATCAGCAATTCATGCCATGGCCTCCACGCTCTCCCGACTTGACCCCGTGCGATTTCTTTGGTTGGTTGTTTTGGAGAAGGAGACCAGACAGCGAGGTCATCGGTCTCATCGGATTAGGGAAGGACGGGGAAGGAAGTCGGCCGTGTCCTTTGAGAGGAACCATCCCGGCATTTGCCTGGAGCGATTTAGGGAAATCACGGAAAACCTAAATCAGGATGGCCGGACGCGGGATTGAACCGTCGTCCTCCCGAATGCGAGTCCAGTGTCTAACCGCTGCGCCACCTCGCTCGGTGCGATTTCTTTCTGTGGGGTTATGTGAAAGATTCAGTGTTTAAACCTCCTCTACCAAGAAACGTGCCAGAACTGCGAGCTCGCATCAACGATGCTTTCGAACTCATTGATGGGGACATGCTGCGCCGAGTGTAGGAGGAACTTGATTATCGGCTTGATGTCTGCCGAATCACTAAAGGGACACATATGGAACATTTGTGAATGCCTAAAAAAACTTTTTGAGTTTTTTTAATGTGTGTGCAAAGCATTGTGAAAATATCTCAAACAATAAAGTTATTGTAGAGCTGTGAAATAGCTTCAATCATTTGTAATAACCCTGTACAAGTATTAAAAGCGAGTACGTTCTTCATCACAGGCAAGGATTTCCCCTCGTCAGTGTCTCAGGTAAATGTAGAAGGACCGCTGTTGTTGTGTATGAAAACTACATAATCATCTGAGAGGAAGGCTTAGCAGCAGTCTGCGGCTGTTTGCTCATAATGCTCTGGTGTATGCTACAGCGCCGCCGTTGAGGTACTGCAGGAGAATACGAGACGATTGGGAGAGAATTTCGGTTTGGTATGTTGAATGGCACCTTGCTCTAAGTGTGATAAAATGTAGGAAAAACAAACTTCCAGTGCTCGCATACAGCAGTAATCTTGCTTGACATAGTTACGCCTGAGCCACGCTGCGGCTCGCGTTGGAGCTGTTTGTAAGTTTCTGTTGGAGGCCAGACAGTATCGTTTAGTTGGCACGGTTGTGGTTGTTTGTCTTCTCCTCGTGTTGACTGGCGCCACTTGGTTTCGCAAGCGTTGCCTGTCCGCTAGTACCAGCAGCGGCGGTTATCGGTATATAGTAACTATGAAGAATGGAAAAGAAAATTGAGAATGCGCTAGGTGACGATCAGTTTGGCTTTAGGAAAAGTAAAGGGACGAGAGAGGCAATTCTGACGTTACGGCTAATAATGGAAGCAAGGCTAAAGAAAAATCAAGACACTTTCATAGGATTTGTCGACCTGGAAAAAGCGTTCGACAATATAAAATGGTGCAAGCTGTTCGAGATTCTGAAAAAAGTAGGGGTAAGCTATAGGGAGAGACGGGTCATATACAATATGTACAACACCCAAGAGGGAATAATAAGAGTGGACGATCAAGAGCGAAGTGCTCGTATTAAGAAGGGTGTAAGACAAGGCTGTAGCCTTTCGCTCCTATTCTCCAATCTGTACATCGAGGAAGCAATGATGGAAATAATAGAAAGGTTCAGGAGTGGAATTAAAATACAAGGTGAAAGGATACCAATGATACGATTCGCTGATGACATTGCTATCCTGAGTGAAAGTGAAGAAGAATTAAATGATCTGCTGAACGGAATGAACAGTCTAATGAGTACACAGTATGGTTTGAGAGTAAATCGGAGAAAGACGAAGGTAATGAGAAGTAGTAGAAATGAGAACAGCGGGAAACTTAACATCAGGATTGATGGTCACGAAGTCAATGAAGTTAAGGAATTCTGCTACCTAGGCAGTAAAATAACCAATGACGGACGGAGCAATCAGGGCATCAAAAGCAGACTCGCTATGGCAAAAAAGGCATTTCTGGCCAAGAGAATTCTACTAATATCAAATGGCGGCCTTAATTTGAGGAAGAAATTTCTGAGGATGTACGTCTGGAGTACAGCATTGTATGGTAGTGAAACATGGACTGTGGGAAAACCGGAACAGAAGAGAAACGAAGCATTTGAGATGTGGTGCTATAGACGAATGTTGAAAATTAGGTGGACTGATAAGGTAAGGAATGAGGAGGTTCTACGCAGAATCGGAGAGGAAAGGAACATGTGGAAAACACTGATAAGGAGAAGGGACAGGATGATAGGACATCTGCTAAGACATGAGGGAATGACTTCCATGGTACTAGAGGGAGCTGTAGAGGGCAAAAACTGTAGAGGAAGACAGAGATTGGAATACGTCAAGCAAATAATTGAGGACGTAGGTTGCAAGTGCTACTCTGAGATGAAGAGGTTAGCACAGGAAAGGAATTCGTGGCGGGCCGCATCAAACCAGTCAGTAGACTGATGACCAAAAAAAAAAAAAAAAAAAAAAAAAAAAAAAAAAAAAAAAATCTATGGCCATATTTTGTGGCGACGTCGTGGTTCTTCCGGGTCGAGGCAGCGGGCAGTTCGGTTGGGGACTCAGGTGGAGCCAGGTGTGTGCAGTGCGAGGAACACGCCGGGGCCGCTGGCGGCGCGCACGGACTGCCGCATCGAAGGCCTGTGGTCACGAGGGTGGACGCCGTCGTCGTAAACCAGATCCAGTAAGCTTTGAGTGCATTTGGATTCAAGTAGAGAAACCTCCACCATTGTGATACCTCGCGATTCTCCGGTGACTTGGCTTCGTGTTGCTGCTCGTAGTGTTCCCGAGGCGAAGAGCAGCAAGTGCAGTGCTTGGGGAAGGCGGATCTGATTAGCAGTCCTGGGCTTCTAATTACTATCTATTGCGTTCAGTTTGTTACTATTTGTTAAGTCCAACCAGCGGTAATTTTTCCTGCCTCGTGGCAGCTAATGCCCCAGTTAGGCCGATATTACACTATCAAATTTCTTTGTCAAAGATTTGGTCAAAGATGTGATCCAATATTCCGTCCAGTATATTTGACAAAGATCTTTGACGTAGCGCTAGAAGGGGTATTACACTGTCATCAAATTTTTCGTCAAAGTTCAAGATGGCTGACAACAACTTGTTATTAACCGCAGCAGTTCTACGTACTCCAATTGCATTGTGTGCACATGCGGAAAAGAAGTGGGGGGGGGGGGGGGGGGAAATGGAACCATACATACGAGGTTGACAGTCTTAAAAGTCCTGGGATTACAACTTGATAATAAATTCAGTTGGGAGGAGCACACCACAGAACTGCAGAAACGCCTTAACAAATCTGTTTGCAATTCGAGTGTTAGCAGACATAGGCAACATAAAAATGAAAAAGCTTGCATACTTTCATTCCATAATGTCATATGGTATAATATTTTGGGGTAAACCTTGAAGTCAAACAAAAGTTTTCAAGGTCCAAAAGCGTGTAATACGTATTATTTGTGGAGTAAATTCACGGACCTCCTGCAGAAACCTCTTCAAAGAACTGGGTATACTAACTACTGCCTCTCAGTATATTTACTCCTTAATGAAATTTGTCCTAAATAATATATCTCTTTTTCCAACAAACAACTCAGTTCATACATACAATACCAGGAACAAAAATGATCTGCACAACGACTTAAAAGGCACTTAATTTAGTTCAAAAAGGGGTCCACTACTCAGGAACACTCATCTTCAATAATTTGCCAGCAAACATAAAAAAAATTAGTTACAAATAAAGATCAGTTTAAAAGAAGCCTGAAAGACTTACTACTGGCCAACTCCTTCTACTCCATTGGCGAAATTTTTAATAGAAACAAATGATGTATTGTATTTATTCATACTATTAGTATTGTTATTTCAGCTTAAAAAAATCGACATGTTCCACATCCATAAGGATCTCCTCAGCACGGATCTATGGAACGAAAAACTAATCTAATCTGGGTGAAGCCGTGGGTTTTACGACGACACGATAAAAGCTTCAACAAAACTTGTTACGTGAGCTTACAGTGGAAGACGTCAAGTCGTACATCAATTACTTAAGCATGGATGAGCATACATTTCTGTATGTGCTCAATGAAGTGTATCCTCATATCACAAAGCACAATATTCACTTAAGAACTGCTACATCTTCAGAAGACAGGCTCACTGTAACACTCCGATTCCTTGCTACAGGAGAGGGTTATGTTATGTTAGGTTGGGTTAGGTTAGGTCAGGTTAGGTCTCCAATCTTCTTAATCTATTTTTGTATTCAGGGTGCCTCACGTTGTAAAGCGCCTCATCAGCTTCAGACATCTCTATTAATTTTGTAGTTGTCGGCACACACCAATTGTATTTACCGGCAATGTTTATAAAAACACTACAGACGACAGAACGCTGCAGCGATGCTAGCGCTCCATGTGGTAACATGTCACATTGCAGTGAACAGAAGACAAGCGGTTTTTTTGATCAAATATACAGCGAGGCGCTAGATTTGATCAAATATTGGACGACATTTGACAAAGTCCCTATTACACTATCAAATATCTTTGACAAAGATATTGGACAAAGAAATTTGATAGTGTAATACCGGCCTTACCTGCTCTGGGGGTAAGTGTACGTAACGGCAGTGTACGTTTCCTCGCCTTGCCACCGCTGCCCGGTGAGGCGTGTATTTTTGACAGCTTTCTTCATTGTAGGCCGTTTGTGATTCTTCTACCCTGGTGGTAGTGAGTCCTCGTTCCGGGTGCTCTAAGCACAGTATTCTGCGGATGGAGTCCAGACTGCTGGTTCCTGCTTTGGTTTATTGGACGTCAGGTAGCTTTAGTAAGAGTATCATTAGTCATTCGTTAGACTGCCACTAGTCTGAGTTACCATCTTGTGAAGTGAATGCAACTCGTGGCTGCCAATCTCATCGCTCGCGAAGGTGTTTGTTGCCGGACCTTCTCAGAGGTCGATTCCTGGAGCACCGTCTGAGGCTGGTCCTTGTGTTTTATTATTGCATTATTTATTACTATACCTTGTAGTGCCTACATTAAAGGTTATGTATGTCTAGTTAATAGTTCTGGTGGCCTTCTGAAATAAATCCAGCAGTGTAAGGGTTGTCTTACAAGGTTTACCATCATCTTATTTGACGCGTATGGTGCTCGGTTGCTCGTTTCTTTTAATTAACCATTGAGTATTTGCTGTTTTACAGCAGGTTTCTCAATTTTTATATAATTATCTTCTGGTAAACCTTGCGGGATGTAAGGTCGTGGTCCATGAAACTCTTCAGCTCCTAACGTTTCGTCCAGTGCTTCGCTGGACATCTTCAGAGGGGTGTTTCTCCTCCGGTGAGTCTTGCCGACTCACCGGAGGAGAAACACCCCTCTGAAGATGTCCAGCGAAGCACTGGACGAAACGTTAGGAGCTGAAGAGTTTCATGGACCACGACCTTACATCCCGCAAGGTTTACCAGAAGATATGTCATCCGGTCGTGAAAGCCTTCATACTTTTATATAATTCTTGGCGTGTCAGGCCTTCAGCCGTGGCTGTGGTCATTTGCTTTGAAAAAAGTTTTGTATTTGTATTTTAGCAGTAAGCCTTAAAACCTTATTTACTGCCATTGCTGGCGTCTGATACCTTCTGCTGTGTTTGTGGCCATTTACCTTTTAATATTTCAATACCTGTAAGTTGTAAATTGCAGCGAGTTCTTGAACATTCCTAATTTATTGTCGTTCTTGGCGTGTAAGGCGTTCAGACGTGATCACCGTGGCTTGTTTTTTTAAACATCATCTGTATCTGTATTTCATGGTGACTGCTAAATTGTAACGCACTGAAAACAGTATTATTTACGCCGGCCGCTGTGGACGACCCGTTCTAGGCGCTTCAGTCCGGAATCGCGCGACCGCTACGGTCGCAGGTTCGAATCCTGCCTCGAGCATACATGTGTGTGTTGTCCTGTAATGTTCCGCCGGCCGCGGTGGTGTCGCGGTTTTAGGCGCGCAGTCCGAATCCTGCCTCGGGCATGGATGTGTGTGATGTCCTTAGGTTAGTTAGGTTTAAGTAGTTCTAAGTTCTAGGGGACTGATGACCTCAGATGTCAAGTCCCATAGTGCTCAGAGCCATTTTTTGAACCTATCTAACAGCCCCCTCTCAATTGGTTTGATGTCTTTCTTCAATCCGACCTTCTGCGGATCCCAAACACTTGAGCAGTACTCTAGAGTAGGTCGCACCAGCGTCCTGTATGCTGTATCCTTTACAGGTGAACCACTCTTTCCTAAAATTCTCCCAATAAACCGAAGTAGGCCATGCGCCGTCCCTACCACAGTTCTCACATGATGTTCCACCTCATATCGCTTTGCAACCTTACGTCCAGATATTCAAACGACTTGACTCAAGCGGGACACTAGTAATTCTGTATCGGAACATTACAAATGGTTCAAATGGCTCTGAGCACTATGGGACTTAACAGCTGTGGTCATCAGTCTTCTAGAACTTAGAACTACTTAAACCTAACTAACCTAAGGACATCACACACATCCATGCCCGAGGCAGGATTCGAACCTGCGACCGTAGCAGTCGCGCGGGTCCGGACTGCGCGCCTAGAACCGCGACACCACCGCGGCCGGCGGAACATTACAGATTTGTTCTTCCCTCTCATTTGCATTAACATACATTTTTCCACATTTAGGGCTAGCTGTCATTCATCACACCAACTGGAAATTTTGTCAAAGTCGTCTTGTATCTTCCTACAGTCACTCAACTGCTACACCTTACCGTGCACCACGGCATCGTCAGCAAAGAACCGCAGGTTGCTACCCACTCTCTCCGTCGGATCATTTATGTATATAGCAAACAAGAGCGGGTCTCGTTCTGTTCTTTCTTTGTACTTTACGTTCACATCTAATACCTACGCCACTTGAATATAAACTTCATGAATATACGTCACAAATTAGTACGTACCTAATTGACATTTTTTATGAAAATGGACGACCTATTTTCCTAAATAGATATTGCACGCAAAAAATATACATTTTTAATTACATACATTTATAAGACGTTGTTTGCGTCATGTTCTTTGGTTAATGAAAGATATAGGTTGTTTTTAAAGTTTTTACATTTTTACTATAATTTCTGGAAGAGCAGTTGAATGGAATGGACAGTGTCTTCAAAGGAGGATATAAGATGAACATCAACAAAAGCAAAACAAGGATAATGGAATGTAGTATAATTAAGTCAGGTGATGCTGAGGGAATTAGATTAGGAAATGAGGCACTTAAAGTAGTAAAGGAGTTTTGCTATTTGGGGAGCAAAATGACTGATGATGGTCGAAGAAGAGAGGATATAAAATGTAGGCTGGCAATGGCAAGAAAAGCGTTTCTGAAGAAGAGAAATTTGTTAACATCCAGTATTGATTTAAGTGTCAGGAAGTCATTTCTGAAAGTATTCGTATGGAGTGTAGCCATGTATGGAAGTGAAACATGGACGATAACTAGTTTGGACAAGAAAAGAATAGAAGCTTTCGAAATGTGGTGCTACAGAAGAATGCAGAAGATTAGATGGGTAGATCACATAACTAATGAGGAAGTATTGAATAGGATTGGGGAGAAGAGAAGTTTGTGGCACAACTTGACCAGAAGAAGGGATCGGTTGGTAGGACATGTTGTGAGGCATCAAGGGATCACCAATTTAGTATTGGAGGGCAGCGTGGAGGGTAAAAATCGTAGAGGGAGACCAAGAGATGAATACACTAAGCAGATTCAGAAGGATGTAGGTTGCAGTAGGTACTGGGAGATGAAAAAGCTTGCACAGGATAGAGTAGCATGGAGAGCTGCATCAAACCAGTCTCAGGACTGAAGACCACAACAACAACATCTATAATTTCATTACTGTACTGTAATCAAATCGTATGGATGGCAAATTTTATAATCAGTGTAAGCCCATAATAATTTTAAATGGCTCTGAGCACTATGGGACTTAACTTCTGAGGTCATCAGTCCCCTAGAACTTAGAACTACTTAAACCTAACTAATCTAAGGACATCACACACATAGCGCCGCTCCAGACTGTAGCGCCTAGAACCGCTCGTCCCCTCCGGCCGGCCTAATTTTAAATGCGTGGTCAGCTGACGCTCCTTATTGTTATATCGGGTATTCTGAAAAATACACCTTTCATTTCTGGTTCTCCTCTATTTACTGCTCGTAAGTCAGTATGTTGTCATTTATTATGTAGTGCTTAACACCATCTAACTGCGAGATAGGTAATTTTGTAACCGGTCTGCAGCCTCTGTGTTAATACTCTGGCTCTAGTGTAGCGCTGTGTGGAAACTGCACTCATGCCCGACGCCGATATGCGAGCATGGTACAAAGATTTTATCAACTCTGTACATTTTATGAACTGTGTTTTTTTATCGAGATAATTATACTTGTGGACAGCCTTTCTTCATAAACATGACACTTTTATAGCAAGTTCCATAACGTACTTAGAATTTTGTATTTTACGTAATAAGTGGAATTAATTTTAGTCTCTCTTTCCCCCCCCCCCCCCCCCCCCCGCCCTCCCCCCCCCCCCCTTTCCGCCGCTCGTCATTATCTTCATATTCTCCCCTCACATTATTTGGTGGCAGCATTAGACTATTGAAACCGGTCATGGGGGAAAAAAAAAGTTTCTACACTGCGATCGCGGCGTACGAAAGGTGTTCTCCATTTCCAAAGTTCGATATCAGCCTACAGACATATGTATACTTCGTTAAGTAAAAATGAACATTAAAAATTGATTTACTTCATCTTTATGTATTGAACGCTTCACGGAAATGCTGTTAGAACACGCATCCTTGTTTAACAATTTACATCGGCCAGGGATCGAACGCAGACATCCCACCCGGCAGAGGGGGGTTCTGCAACAGAGCCCCAACCTATCTAGGCAGGCCGTGCCTCAAGGAATTAATTCCGTCGGAAATTTTCAACGAGATTTTCTCAAGTATTTCTGTGAGTTTTATCGAACGGGAATTGATTTTTAATTTATGAGCTTCACGTATTGTAAATACACGGCCGCGCAGTTAAAAGTAGCCCGCGTCCCCTTTGAACGCAAATGCATTATTTCGACTTCTGAAATAGAGTGAACAGCTACAGTGTTGTTGTTGTTGTGGTCTTCAGTCCAGAGACTGGTTTGATGCAGCTCTCCATGCTATTCTATCCTGTGCAAGCCTCTTCATCTCCCAGTACCTACTGCAACCTACATCCTTCTGAATCTGCTTAGTGTATTCATCTCTTGCTCTCCCTCTACGATTTTTACCCTCCACGCTGCCCTCCAATTCTAAATTTGTGATCCCTTGATGCCTCAGAACATGTCCTACCAACCGGTCCCTCCTTCTTGTCAAGTTGTACCACAAACTCCTCTTCTCCCCAATTCTATTCAATACCTCCTCATTAGTTATGTGATCTACCCATCTAATCTTCAGCATTCTTCTGTAGCACCACATTTCGAAAGCTTCTATTCTCTTCTTGTCCAAACTATTTATTGTCCATGTTTCACTTCCATACATGGCTACACTCCATACAAATACTTTCAGAAACGACTTTCTGACACTTAAATCTATACTCGATGTTAACAAATTTCTCTTCTTCAGAAACGCTTTCCTTCCATTGCCAGTCTACATTTTATATCCTCTCTACTTCGACCATCATCAGTTATTTTGCTCCCCAAATAGCAAAACTCCTTTACTACTTTAAGTGTCTCATTTCCTAATCTAATTCCCTCAGCATCACCCGACTTAATTCGACTACATTCCATTATCCTCGTTTTGCTTTTGTTGATGTTCATCTTATATCCTCCTTTCAAGACACTGTCCATTCCGTTCAACTGCTCTTCCAAGTACTTTGCTGCCTCTTAAAGATTATGGAAAGGCAAACCTACGTTTCTAGCATTTGTAGACTTAGAGAAAGCTTTTGACAATGTTGACTGGAATACTCTCTTTCCAATTCTAAAGGTGGCAGGAGTAAAATACAGGGAGTGAAAGGCTATTTACAATTAGTACAGAAAACAGATGGCAGAGTCGAGGGGCATGAAAGGGAAGCAGTGGTTGGGAAGGGAGTGAGACAGGGTTGTAGCCTCTCCCCGATGCTACAATTCTGGGTAGCTTTATGCAATAATCGATTGTTACCATCCTTTTGTAAGCATTACAGTTTATTTCATCAATGTAGTGAAGACGTTTCTCTCTGTGATCTGCAAAACGACTTTCTCGATAAAATTGTTGAAGCATACGTGAAAAAAGGTTCGATTGTGGAAACACGTGAAATTTTCGGGGTCTAGTGTCCGGACAGAATACTGCCAGCAAACAGAGCAATACAGAGTCTGTATAAAAATTGGCGCATCTACGGATCTGTGCAAAATGTAAAACGACAAAGAATTTTCCTTCAGTTCGTGCACTAAAAGTTCTTGCATAATTCGCCGAAGAATTATTCAGAGCTTAGTGAAGTCTACCATTAAATTGCCCCAAGCGTCGCATGTAACTAGGAGCTGCCGGCGGATGTCTTAATTTGAAGCCGAATCGTGTGACGGTTGTGCAGCAATTACTGGAGTATAACAGTCAGAAATGTGCACGTTACTGCACTTGGCTTCTGAATAACAGCATGGATCGTTCGTTAGACACTTTCCATTTCATTATGAGTGACGACACATAGTTTCGTCTTTCCGGTCCTCTCAACTTTCAGAACACGACATACTGTATAACGGAGATCCCTAACATTTTGTGTCAACAACCACACAGTGTAAAAAAAAAAAAAAATAAAAAAATAAATAAAAAAAAAGAACACCTCACTGAATATGAAAGACAAGACTGCTTCTTCCAGCAAGATGGGACAACACGCCACGTGTCTAAGTATCCCTGGAATGAATCCATGGTGTCTTCACTGGCCGGCCGCTGTGGCCGAGCGGTTCTAGGCGCTACAGTCTGGAACCGCGCGACCGCTACGGCCGCAGGTTCGAATCCTGCCTCCGGTGTAATGTCCTTAGGTTAGATTTAAGAAGTTCTAAGTTCTAGGGTACTGATAACAGAAGTTAAGTCCCATAGTGCTCAGAGCCATTTGTCTTCACCGGTTACGAACTGTCTGCAAACATTTAGGCCGCAACGCTCGTGTGTGTGTGTGTGGGGGGGATACTTGAAACAAAGCCACACTCATTACAGAAACTGAAACACAACATCAACCGTGAAATGCCCGCCGTCGATATCCGAACTTTACGCTGTGTGTATCTGAACAGGCGTAGACGTGCACAAATATGTATAAATTTTGCAGGGAGTCAAAAATTCTGAAACTTTGTGGTAAAGTACTAGGGCACCAGCGGAATGGCCTTGTCGTAGTGAATACACCCCTTCCCTTCAGATCACCGAAGTTAAGCGCTGTTGGGCGTGGCTGGCACCGGGATGGGTGACCATCCGGGCCGCCATGCGCCGTTGCCATTTTTCGGGGTGCACTCAGCCTCGTAATGCCAAGTGAGGAGTTACTGGACCGATTAGAAGTGGCTCCGGTCTCAGAAAACCATCATAATGACCGGGAGACCGGCGTGCTGGCCACACGCCCCTCCAATCCGCATTCTCAGTTGAGGATGATACGGCGGTCGGATGGTCCTGATGGGCCACTTGTGGCCTGAAGATGGAGTGCTTACAATGGGACCAAATTGCTGAGGTCATTCGTCCCTAGCCTTACTAAAGCACTCCGTCTTCAGGCCACGAGTGTCCTACCGGGACCATCCGACCGCCGTGTCATCCTCAATGGAGGATGCGGATAGGAGGGGCGTGGGGTCAGCACGCCGCTATCCCTGTCGTTATGATGGTATTCTTGACCGAAGCCACTACTATCCAGTGGAGTAGCTCCTCAGCTGGCATCACGAGGCTGAGTGCACCCCGAAAAATGGCAACAGCGCACGGCGGTCTGGGTGGTCACCCATCCCGGTGCCAGCCACGCCCGACAGCGCTTAACTTCGGTGGTCTCACGGGAACCGCTGTATCCACTGCGGCAAGGCCGTTGCCGGTCCCTAGTCTTGCACACTACTTAATCTATCTTGCGCTATGGAAAACACAAAACCCATACCTGAGAGAGTACTCCAACCTCCGTCAGCTGGGGGAGGGGGAGGGTTGGGGGGGGGCTTCCATACTTGTACGAGGGCTATCCACAAAGTACATTACGTTTTGGAATTACAAATAAATAAAGTATTGGAAATTTTTTTTATTAAATACAGATGAAAGCCACACTTAAATACCACTTTTCCACATAGTTGCCATTTAAATTAAGGCACTTATCGTAGCGATGGACGAGGTTGGAAATTCCTTCGTCGTAAAATTCGGCCGCCAGCGCCTTCAGCTTCTTGAAGCTGTGCGTCGTTATCAAAACGCTGTATAGCCAACCACTTCTTCATTGCTGGGAATAAGCGGAAGTCGCTCGGTGCCAGGTCGGCACTGTACGGCGGATGAGGAAACAACTCCCACTTAAAAGATTCGAGAACTTCACGAGTGGCATTTGCCGTGTGGGCCCGGGCGTTGTCGTGAATCGGCAAGATCTTTGAGCCCAACTTTCCCCTGCGCTTGTTTTGTATTGCTCTTCTGAGGTTGTGCAGAGTTTGGCAATGCCTTCGAGAGTTTATTGTAGTGCCTCTTTCCAGGAAATCCACAAAAATCACACCTTTTCTGTCCCAAAAGACAGTCGCCATCACCTTCCTTGCCGACACTGTCTGCATGCATTTCTTGGGTTTTGGGGGGGAATTTGTATGTCCCCACTGCATTGACTGCAATTTTGTCTCGCAGTCGACATGCTTAACCCATGTTTCGTCACCAGTAACGATGCGATCGAGCAATGAGTCGCCATCTTTCTCGTAAGCTGTTTCACGACAACGCCCGGGCCCACACGGCAAATGCCACTCGTGAAGTTCTCGAATCTTTTAAGTGGGAGTTGTTTCCTCATCCGCCGTACAGTCCCGACCTGGCACCGAGCGACTTCCACTTATTCCCAGCAATGAAGAAGTGGTTGGCTGTGCAGCGTTTTGATGACGACGCATACCTTCAAGAAGAGGTAACCACGTGGTTGAAGGAGCAGGCGGCCGAATTTTACGACGAAGGAATTTCCAAGCTCGTCCATCGCTACGATAAGTGCCTTAATTTAAATGGCAACTATTTTTCTTTCTTTATTGTTATTTTGATCACCTTATACAAAGGCGGGCTGTCAGCAGCATATCACGCCGCTCTTCAGCCTTGAGTGGTACAATAAGTATTACATAAAGGTGGCACAGATAATACAATAAAAACGGCGGCAAAAACTGTAGACACAAAAAACAATAAACATGGAGCCATTCATGTTGGATGAGAAAAAGCACTAACACTAGTTGACACGCGCACATAACATGGATGACGGCGACGGCACACGTGAACAGTGGTGGTGTGATGGTGAAAGAACACTAAACACAAAACGAAGGCACACACACGAGACACTGATGGCGATGAACTCCGGCGCGCGAATGTTCACTGAGCGCGTGCGAGTCCAGGGACCTGCCAAGAGAGGAGGAGGGGCGGGGGTGGGAGAGGGAGAGGGGAGAGCAGAGATGCCACAGGCAGGGGAGATAGGGGGAGGAAGGAAGGGAGGAAGGGGGAGGGGAAGCCCGGGGGAAGAGGGGTGGAGGATGGGGGATGGGGGGTAAAGGAAAGAGAAGGGAGGGGAAGGGAGGGAGGGTGCCTAAAGGAAAGGACACAGAGGGGGGGGGAGGATCAAAGTTGATAGGAGGGGTAGATGGAGGGGAGGAGGAAATCATCAGGGAGAGGGAGCTGGCGGAAGCCACCTCAGGAGAGGGTAACGAGGGTGGAAAGATGGAGACCGGGTGGGACGTGGGAGAGGATGGGCGAGACAAGCGTGTGAGGAGGATTGAGTTTCCGGGAGGTGTACAGGATCCGTATCCTTTCAAGGAAAATGAGGAGGTGGGGGAACGGAATGAGATCGTACAGGATTCGCGTGGGAGAGGGGAGATGGGTGCGATAGGTGAGGCGGAGAGCATGGCGTTCGAGGATTTGAAGGGATTTATAAAAGGTAGAGGGGGTAGGGGGGGGCGGAGATCCAGGGCGGATGGGCGTAACAAAGGATAGGGCGGATGAGGGATTTATAGGTGTGGAGTATGCTGGAGGGGTCCAGACCCCACATACGGCTGGAAAGGAGTTCGAGGAGACGGAGTTGGGAGCGTGCCTTGATTCGGATTGTCCGGAGATGGGAGGTCCTGGAGAGGCGACGGTCGAGGGTGACGCTAAGGTACTTGAGGGTGGGGGTGAGGGCGATAGACGGTGAGATAGAAATTAAGGAGGCGGAAGGAAGGGGTGGTTTTGCCTACAATGATCGCCTGGGTTTTGCAGGGATTGACCTTGAGCAACCACTGGTTGCACCAAGCGGTGAACTGGTCAAATGGCAACTATGTACAAAAGTAGTATTTAAGTGTGGCTTTCATCTGTATATAATAAAAAAATTTACAATACTTTATTTATTTTTAATTCCAAAACATAATGTACTTCGTGGATAGCCCTCGTATTTTTCACTGTAGTTTCGACTGTGAATAAATGTTAAGTCCATTTCAGGTCTTCATTCTGTAATTTCACTGCATTTCCTTGTTTTATCTGCGCCAACCTGTAGAAAAAGATTCAGTGTTCTGATGGCAGTGGGGTCTCCTTCTAAGTCATGCCAACCGCTTCAACCGAGACGAGAGTCGCGGCAGTTCCGTGGTGATAGTCGCTCGTAGCGGTGAAGCGGCCAGTAGCAGGGATACGTGACAGGGCGTGACCGGGTGTGTACGTGGCGTGCCATGGGCGCCGGCGCGGCGGTGTCAGTTTAAAGCTCGGCGCGTGCAGCTCCCGCGGTCCGTATGCAAATCTGCCGGGCTTTGTGTGCGGCCGGCACAAAGCGTGGATTGAGCGGCCGTTAATTGATTCCGCTGGATAATTAATTAGCCGCGGTATTTCACCGCCGCCGGCTGCCCGCCTGCTCTGAAGCGGGGGTCGATGGCGTCGATACCTGCTTTCGCGTCGCCTGCAGGACCCGTGTAGAGTCGAGAGTCAGCTCACAGAGTCTGCCGACGGCGGCAACGGGCAACCCACCTGCTGAGGGGGGTTGGAGAATGCGCGACCCTGTACGGCAGTAGCACGCCGGCGTGCTTCGTATGAAGTTTGTGTTGTGGGTTGGCAGGAGAGCCAACACCGGGTTACTAGAGGAGGCCGAAAGGCACGCGTTTCTGCTCACGCAGGCTGGCGTGAGGTCTGGAACAGGACAAGGAAATTAGAACTTAGAAAAAACGGACGTAGCTGGTGGAATACTTAACTTTAATCCACTAATGGTGAACGTCACCGAGCGAGGTGGCGCAGTGGTTAAACACTGGACTCGCATTCGGGAGGACGACGGTTCAATCCCGCGTCCGGCCATCCTGATTTAGGTTTTCCGTGATTTCCCTAAATCGCTCCAGGCAAATGCCGGGATGGTTCCTTTCAAAGGGCACGGCCGACTTCCTTCCCCGTCCTTCCCTAATCCGATGAGACCAATGACCTCGCTGTCTGGTCTCTTTCCCTTAAAAAAAAAAAAATAAAAATAAAAATAAAAAATTAAAAAAAAGTGAACGTCGGTCTTGACGGTACATTATTACAGTATCAATAGTAACTGGTAATGGCGCCTTGCTAGGTCGTAGCAAATGACGTAGCTGAAGGCTATGCTAACTATCGTCTCGGCAAATGAGGGCGTATTTGTCAGTGAACCATCGCTAGCAAAGTCGGCTGTACAACTGGGGCGAGTGCTAGGGAGTCTCTCTAGACTAGACCTGCCGTATGGCGGCGCTCGGTCTGCAATCACTGACAGTGGCGACATGCGGGTCCGACATATACTAACGGACCGCGGCCGATTTAAAGGCTACCACCTAGCAAGTGTGGTGTCTGGCGGTGACACCACAGTTTGCACTGACGGTATATGGTAGCAACGCCTTCAGTCACTTTATAATATACTAGCGTTTTTCCCGCAGCTTCGCCTGTATTCGTATTTGACGCATATATTCCATACTTCTACTCCTCCTCCTCTGCTCCCACTGTTGATCCATTCCCACCCCCTCCCCCTATTCTATCCATCCCCTCCTCCATCTCTCTCTGACCATCTCGTCTTTCATCACCTTGTCAATACCCTCCCCCTCTCCCCCCCCTCCGCCTCTGTGCACGATAAAGCAGATTGCTACTATTCCCACCCAGCAAATGTCCCGTTCAGGGCAGCCTATCTAGCAGGGCCTGGAGGAACATGCGATAGTACGAGGGTCAGTCAAAAAGTAATGCCTCCTATTTTTTTTTCTACGTTTAATTGTCAGGAAATTTAAATGCAATTACATAGGTTGAAAACCACAACATTGAGGATCATTTTGTCATTTTTCAATGTAATCTCCGCCCATCTCTACAGTTTTGGTCCATCTTTGAACAAGGGCATGTATCCCAGCACGGTAAAAATCACAGCTCTGCTTCCTAAGCCATTGACGCACGGATGTTTTGACGGCCTCCTCATCTTCAAAATGAATCCCACGATGAGCTTCTTTTAGTGGCCCGAACAGATGGAAGTCTGATGGTGCCAGGTCAGGGCTGTATGGGGGATGAGGCAAAACTTCCCATCCAATTTTGACAATCTCGTCAGAGGTGTGACGACTGGTGTGTGGTCTTGCATTGTCATGCAAAAGAAGAACATCTGCCATTGATTTTGTTGGGCGAACTCGCTGAAGACATGCTTTAAGTTTGTTGAGGGTTGTGACGTATTGAACAGAATTTATTGTGCATCCCTGCTCCAAAAAATCAACCAGAATCACACCCTCTGTATCCCAGAAAACTGTTGCCATAACTTTCCCTGCCGATCGCACAGTTTTGAATTTTTTCTTCCTCGGCGAGCTTGTGTGACGCCACTCCATTGACTGCCTCTTTGATTCGGGTTCAAAAAAATGCACCCATGTTTCGTCCCCGGTCACAATTTTTTTCAGAAACTCATCTCCCTCCAAACGGAAGCGCTGCAAGTGTTGGGAGGCTATTGTTTTCCTTGCCTCTTTATTCTGATCGGTTAACATTCTTGGAACCCACCGTGCACAAACTTTTGAGTACCCCAATTGTTTAATAATCGTGATCACACTGCCTTTACTAAGAGAAATAATGCGACACACTTCATCTGCAGTCACCCGACGGTCACCACGAATGATGTCATCAACTTGCTGAATGTTGTGTGGAGTCACTGCACTCACCGGCCTGCCGCTCCGCTTTTCGTCAGTCAGCGGTGTTTGCCCTTCAGCTTCCTTACAACGACGACCCATCGTCTAACAGTGCTGACATCCACTGTCACAACACCATACACCTTCTTCAGTCTTTCATGAATGCGTATGGGCGTTTCACCTTCTGCATTCAAGAATTCAATCACACAACGCTGTCTCAAACGAACATCGATGTCGGCCATCTTACAAACTTCTGCTGAGCTGCCACCTGTTGACACAGAAAGTTACTACTGCAGTGGATTGCAGAAGAAGGTTTGAGGAATGGCGCCAAATTCAAATTTTTCACTTAACTTAATTTCTTTAAGTAGAAAAAAAATGGGAGGCATTACTTTTTGACCGACCCTCGTATATGTGTCTTCTCGTAGTGGGCTAGGAGGCTATAAATCCCACAGTGCTGACACTTGCTGAGCTTACTGTTTCTCTACCAAATTGGCTGCAATTGATCCCAGAGCTTCGGAGGAGATCCTGGGCGATCGATATATATATACTACTGGCCATTAAAATTGCTACACCAAGAAGAAACACGGATGATAAACGGGTATTCATTGGACAAATATATTCTACTAGAACTGACATGTGATTACGTTTTCACGCAATTTGGGTGCATAGATCCTAAGAAATCAGTACCCAGAACAACCACCTCTGGCCGTAATAGCGGCCTTGGTACGCCTGGGCATTGAGTCAAACAGAGCTCGGATGGCGTGTACAGGTACAGCTGCCCGTGCAGCTTCAACACGATACCACAGTTCATCAAGAGTAGTGACTGGCGTATTGTGACGAGCCAGTTGCTCGGCCACCATTGACCAGACGTTTACATTTTGTGAGAGATGCGGAGAATGTGCTGGCCAGGGCAGCAGTCGAACATTTTCAGTATCCAGAAAGGTCCGTACAGGACCTGCAACATGCGGTCGTGCATTATCCTGCTGAAATGTAGGGTTTCGCAGGGATCTAATGAAGGGTAGAGCCACAGGTCGTAACACATCTGAAATGTAACGTCCACTGTTCAAAGTGCCATCAGTGCGAACAAGAAGTGACCGAGACGTGTAACCGATGGCACCCTATACCATCACGCCGCGCGATACGCCAGTATGGCGATGACGAATACACGCTTCCAATGTGCGTTCACCGCGATGTCGCCAAACACGGATGCGACCATCGTGATGCTGTAAACAGAAACTGGATTCGTCCGAAAAAATGACGTTTTGCCATTCGTGCAACCAGGTTCGTCGTCGAGTACACCATCGCAGGCGCTCCTGTGTGTGATGCAGCGTCAAGGGTAACCGCAGCCACGGTCTCCGAGCCGATAGTCCGTGCTGCTGTAAACGTCGTCGAACTGTTCGTGCAGATGGTTGTTGTCTTGCAAACGTCCCCATCTATTGACTCAGGGATCCAGACGTGACTGCACGATCCATTACAGCCGTGCGGATAAGATGCCTGTCATCTCACTGCTAGTGAAGCGAGGCCGTTGGGATCCAGCACGGTGTTCCGTATTACCCTCCTGAAACCGCCGATTCCATATTCTGCTAATAGTCATTGGATCTCGACCAACGCGAGCAGCAATGTTGTGATACGATAAACCGCAATCGCGATAGGCTACAATCCGACCTGTATCAATGTCGGAAACGTGATGGTACACATTTCTGTTCCTTACACGAGGCATCATAACAACATTTCACCAGGCAACGCCGGTCAACTGCTGTCTGTGTATGAGAAATCGGTTGAAAACTTTGCTCATGCCAGCACGTTGTAGGTGTCGCCACTGGCGCCAACCTTGTGTGAATGCTCTGAAAAGCTAATCATTTGCATGTCACAGCATCTTCTTGCTGTCGGTTAAATTTCGCGTCTGTAACACGGTGTAGTAATTTTAATGGCCAGTAGTGTAGCTTTAGTTGGCACACTGCCTGTTGCCTCAGACGTGCATGCGCTGCATGTATGTATTCGCCAATGCTGACCAAGCACTTTTCAATTAAAATGTGTGCACACTACGGGAATATACACAATGAATTTACGAGTACAAGTTGTAGAGATGTGGATGGCGTCGTACCTCTTGTAGGCAATGGAAAACTTGTAACTTCACTTGTCTGTGACGACTCATAGTTCTAGTAACCAGTAAGTCCATATTCAAAACGAGTTTTGTTAATCCATGGATTTCTCTAATTTGCCAGTAACTAGGATTTTGCTATACAGTTACACCTGCAGGAACTTTCTGTACCACTTCATATGATTTTTAAACAAGCCACTTTTGCTTCACCTGCAAAATTTAAGAGAGTGGAGTCACGAGGGTTTCATTGCCCATCGTCGATAAGGAAGTTTGGGGGGTCAGGTTGTGAAGTGTGTCAGGTAGCCGAAATGGTCAAGTCGACCACTCGTTACAAGTGATAAATCTGACTTCAAGTCGCAGTCTGGCACAAATTTTCATTGAAGTCATTCCATTACACAGCTGAAGGTTGTCCATATTCGCAACTGCAAACACAATGCATGTATCTCGTAACCGCTGTAGCCGCTGCAGTCCCTGGTCCTTAGGATACGCATGCACTGCAGTATCGCATTTATCCGGCAAGCGACTTTCAGTTTGAATGTTTCCCTGTACGGGAATATACATGATGAATATACGAGCGCAGGTTTTAAACATGTGGACAACATATGGTACGAGGGCTGAATGAAAATTTATGCCTCCACCTTCGTTAATTGGGTTTGGATGTGAATATTTTAATAAATTAAACGCAGAAATAATCATTAGAATGTGATCTTTAGTTACCAATATTCACTTCTCCACATAATCACCAGCCAGTTGGATACATTTCTGCCAACGATTAACAAGTTTTATGAAGCCGTCACGAAAGGCGACACTCTGTTTCCGCAACCACAGACTCACAGTTCTCTCAAAGTCTTCATCAGAAGCATAATGATGTCCCCGCAGATCTTCTTTCATTATCGGGAACGGATAGAAGTCAAACTGTATTAAATCTGGACTGTATGGAGGATGCCGTACGGTGGTGAGATTCAGCCTCTGAAGTTCTGCTGTTGTGACAAGTGAAGAGTGTGGTTTGGCATTGTCATGCTGCAGGAAAACATTTCCCTTTTCCTTTCGGACCCTTGTTAGCCGTCGTTTCAGAGTTCGCAGCGTTGTGATGTAACGCTCTAAAGTTATTGTTGTTCCACGATCGAGGAAATAAACGTGTATAACACCATCTGCGTCCCAGAACACTGTGGCCATGAGTTTTCCAGCTGAGGGCTGCGGCTTGTATTTCCTTTTCTGGGGCGAGTCTTCGTGTCGATATTCCATAGACTGACGTTTCGTCTCCGGGTCGTAATGGTGTACCCACGTTTCGCCTCCTGCCCCAATTGAATGGAGAAAGGCGCCACCTTCATTATCGTAACGCGAGAGGAGTTCCTGGCAAATTTCAAGTCTGTGCGCTTTCATTTCAGGAGCCAGCATCCGAGGTACCCACCGTGCACAGATCTTCCAATAGCCAAGCAAAGCAATAATGTGACCCACACGTTCTTGTGAAATGCCGGTTGTGCTTGCAGTTTCTCTCTGAGTGATACGACGATCGTCCTGAATCAATCTGTCAACATTTTGCCTGTGGAACTCGGTGGTTGCTGTCACAGGACGTCCAACTCGCGCATGTCAGATGTTCCCGCCTCAACATCTTTAAACTTACTCGCCCAACGACGCACATTACTCACGTCAACACAACCACCATAAAGTGCTTTCATTCTCTGGTGAATCTCCTTTGGGTTGACACCTACTGCTGTCAAGAATTCAATGACTCAACATTGCTTAAATCGCATTGACCGACCATCTGCGCAGGGTTCCATAAAACCGTGAAAACACAACCGTTCAATGCTAAGGCTTCCCTCCAACTGGTGCTGTAGAGAAGAGGCTACGGAACAAGCCAGTACCTGCCGCATACCAATGCTGCCAACTGTTGAAGAGTTGCGAAGGTGACGGCATTGCTTTTCAGTCAACCCTCGTAGTATGGGTCTGGCTGCGATGTGTGCTCGGATAGCCAAAGTGGTTAAGGCGACTGCTCGCGACAAGCGGGAAATCTTGGTTCAAGTCACAGTCTGGCATGAATTTTGAATGTATTGTTGCATTATGGAACTGAGTGTTTCCATATTCGCAAGTGCAAGTATATTCCACGTACACTGTGATCAAAAGTATCCGGACACCTGGCTGAAAATGACTTACAAGTTCGAGACGCCTTCCATCGGTAATGCTGGGATTCAGTATGGTGTTGGCCCACCCTTAGCCTTGATGACAGCTTCCATTCTCGCAGGCATACCTTCAAACCTGGAAGGTTTCTTGGGGAATGGCAGCCCATTCTTCTCTGACTGCTGCACTGAGGAGAGCAGACGTGGCACGAAGTCGGCTTTCAAAAGCATCCCAGAGATGTTCTGTAGGATTCAGGTCAGGACTCTGAGCACGCCATTATAGGGATGTTATTGTCGTGTAACCACTCCGCCACAGGCCGTGCATTACGAACAGGTGCTCGATCGTGTTGAAAGATGCAGTCGCCATCCCCGAGTTGCTTTTCAACAGTCGAAGCAAGAAGGTGTTTGAAACATCAATGTAGGCCTGTGCTGTGATAGTTTACTGTTGACAGTGCGTAAGATGACGTTCACAGGGCATTCGCCATACGCACACCATGCCATCGCGACATGGTTTTCCGTGATTCGTCACTCCACACAAAGTTTTTCCACTGTTCAATCGTCCGATGTTTACGCTCCTTAGACCAAGCGAGGAGTCATTTGGCATTTACCGGCGTGATGTGTGGCTTATGAGCAGTCACAAGAACATGAAATCCATGTTTTCTCACCTCCCGCCTAACTGTCATAGTACTTGCAGCGGATCCTGATGTAGTTTGGAAGACCTGTGTGATGGTCTGGATAGATGTCTGCCTATCACACATTACGACCCTCTTCAACTGCCGGCCGTTTCTGTCAGTCAACAGACGAGGTCGGCCTGTACGCTTTTGTGCTGTACGTGTCCCTTCACTTTTCCACTTCACTATCACATCGGAAACAGTGGACCTAGGGATGTTTAGGAGTGTGGAAATCTCGCGTACAGACGTACGACACAAGTGACACCCAATCACCTGACCACGTTCGAAGTCCGCGAGTTCCGCAGACCGCCCCATTCTGCTCTCTCACGATGTCTAATGACCACTGAGGTCGCTGATATGGAGTACCTCGCAGGTGGTAGCACAATGCACGTAATATGAAAAATGTACGTTATTTGTGCTGTACATAGTGTATGTACTCTATTAGTACAGCGTCATCTATTTGAATGGATACACATTATGTGTCTGCAGGAATCCGGATGGACATATCGACGAAGTGCTGTACATGTTGGATACAATGTGGTGGGTCACTGCTTTCAACAAAGATCTGTGGAAGATTGCCAAACCTTTAGAGCAGGTTCTGGACGTCCGCATAGTGCAGACACGCGCCAAGATTGGCGCATTCTGCGAGCAGCGGTAGCTGACTGAAGATCATCCGTGGAGGAAAACTGGACGCACTTAGCACCATCTGCGCCATTAGGGACCACTGGGAACCATCTGCTGGCAGCATGAGTAAGGTCACTTCTGCCCCTGGACAGGCTACCACCGTCAGTCATGAAAGAGTGCAATGGAGAGTGATCGGCGTACTGTTATTTTCAGTGTTGAGAGCAGCTTCTTTGTGTACATGTGTGGTTCAACACTGGTGAGTGGCCTATTGTGGAGAGTCTTCGCCCACGACACACGTCCCACCACACGCTTCATTGTGAGAGGTCACACTCGGGGTTACATTTGGTGTTTCAGCAGGGTGAAGTAACCAGTGCATGTTACAATGCATAGGTATTTTCCCAGTGTTAGTGCTGTTTCTTCGACTGTAAGGTGGTGTGCTTTTTCAGCTGGACAATGCACGTCCATATATGGCCACTGTGACACATTGTACTCTTCGTGGTGTGTAAACTGCCCGGGCCATAAGATCATTGCTATTATTTCGACTTGAAGGTGGTGTGCTTCTTCAGCAGGACAATGCGCGTACATATTCAGCTGCTGGGACGCAACGTGCTGCTCGTAATGTACGAGAACTGCTCTGGCCAGCAAGATAACCAGATCTACATCTACATCTACATGCATACTCCGCAAGCCACCTGACTTTGTGTGGCGGAGGGTATCTTGAGTATATCGGTTCTCCCTTCTATTCCAGTCTCGTATTGTTCGTGGAAAGAAAGATTGTCGGTATGCCTCTGTGTGGGCCCTAATCTCTCTGATTTTATCCTCGTGGTCTCTTCGCGAGATATACGTAGGAGGGAGCAGTATACTGCTCGACTCTTCGGTAAAGGTATGTTCTCGAAACTTCAACAAAAGCCCGTACCGAGCTACTGAGCGTCTCTCTTCCACTGGAGTTTATCTATCATCTCCGTAACGCTTTCGCGATTACTAAATGATCCTGTAACGAAGCGCGCTGCTCTCCGTTGGACCTTCTCCATCTCTTCTATCAACCCTATCTGGTACGGATCCCACACCGGTGAGCAGTATTCGAGCAGTGGGCGAACAAGCGTACTGTAATCTACTTCCTTTGTTTTCGGATTGCATTTCTTTAGGATTCTTCCAATGAATCTCAGGCTGGCATCTGCTTTACCGACGATCAACTTTATATGATCATTCGATTTTAAATCACTCTTAATGCCTGCTCCCAGATAATTTATGGAATTAATTGCTTCCAGCTGCTATGTTGTAGCTAAATGATAACGAATCTTTCTTTCTATGTATTCGCAGCACATAACACTTGTCTACATTGAGATTCAATTGCCATTCCCTGCACCATGCGTCAATTTGCTGCAGATCCTCCTGCATTTCAGTACAATTTTCCATTGTCACAGCCTCTCGATACACCACAGCATCATCTGCAAAAACGCTCAGTGAACTTCCGATGTCATCCACAAGGTCATTTATGTATATTGTGAATAGCAACGGTCCTACGACACTCCCCTGTGCCACACCTGAAACCACTCTTACTTCGGAAGACTTCTCTCCATTGAGAATGAGATGCTGCGTTCTGTTATCTAGGAACTCTTCAATCCAATCACACAATTGGTCTGATAGTCCATATACTCTTACTTTGTTCAATAAACGACTGTGGGGAACTGTATCAAACGCCTTGCGGAAGTTAAGAAACAAAGCATCTACCTGGGAACCCGTGTCTACGGCCCTCTGTCTCTCGTGGACGAATAGCGCGAGCTGGGTTTCACACGATCGTCTTTTTCGAAACCCATGCCGATTCCTACAGAGTAGATTTCTAGTCTCCAGAAAAGTCATTATACTCCAACCTGAATGGGAAATGGTGAAGTGGGAAATAACTTGTTCTTCTGTGCATGCAAGGACCATTTGTAAGTAGCCTGTTTGTTTGTATGTTGGGAGCGCTACAGACTGTCTTAATATGGCTGACAGGGCTCTGCGCCCTCGGCAGGAGATTCTGTGGTTGGACGGAGCAGCAGTTTGCGAGTGGATAGAGAAGTGTATGTACATGATATTCTTAGTGGAGACACTGTGTTGGTAGGACATGCATTGTAAAATGAGATGAAATGATGTGTTTGTAAGAAAATACTCAAGGAAATGTATGGTGATGGATGTTTGGTTGGTAATGTTTTGGCAGTGGAAGTATTGTCAACTATATAATTTTTGGAACTAAATGTCCTATTAACGAGATAAAATATTCTAAGTACATTGGCTGCTCTTCAACAAAATCTTCCTTTGGCTAACTATATCCCTTTTACTAGTTAGAGTCTAGAGTAGTTAGAATATTATTTTAGCTGGCTGTAATTACTAGTTGCTGTAGTTTGTGTTATGCAGTTTTTGTGTGAGGTAAGTGGCTTATGAAAAAGAATGTGGTTTGCATTGTTGGGATTCGTGATTGAAATGAGTTTAGGCAATTAACAGAGTTGCAGGTAGTTTCATATTGTATAGCATATGTATAGCAGTCACAATGGGTTGGGCTTGTATGTTGTAGGTAATAAATGAATAGGTTGTGTTTGAGTTTCTTTGTCAGGGAAAATTCTGTAGATCGGTCTTTAATGAAAGAATAATTAAGGAAATAGTTTCACATTGACGAATTGCGACAAAAGACACAAGATGCTTGGGACAGTTTATCACTGCTTCTTACAGCACACGATATACAGGTGCCATCCCAGATTTCATGCTGTGGGCATTCATCAGTTTCAACTCCGGTCACATTTGGTGCTTTTGCAGGGTGCGCGTTACAATGCATAGGTATTTTCCCGGAGTTAGTGCTATTTCTACGACTGGAAGGTGATGTGCTTTTTCAGCAGGATAATGCACGTCCACATATGGCCACTGCTTCACAATGTGCTCTTCGTGGTGTGTAACAGCCCTGGCGATCAAGATCACCAGATCTCTTGTTAGTGGAACATGTGTGACGGATGTGATGAAGCGGAAACTTATTCGTTCTCCAGGGCCTGCAAGAACCACTCCGAACTGCAACAAAAGGCGCAAGATTCTGGGGACAATCAATCGCAGGATGCGATTCGCCGCCTTTGTCATTGTTTGGATTGGATAATTCACACTAGCACTGCTGCCAGAGAGGGGCTAGACTGTCTAAAATGCGACTGTTTGACCACCCTTTACTGGGAAATTTGTGTTTCATTTGGTCTGAATGTGCTTGTGATATCATCCTACAAAGGTGGACTACATGTCACCTCACTCGTCAATATAATGATGTTGGCCTCGAGGGTGTAGCACTTTCTTCGCCGTGGTGTACACTCCTGGAAATGGAAAAAAGAACACATTGACACCGGTGTGTCAGACCCACCATACTTGCTCCGGACACTGCGAGAGGGTTGTACAAGCAATGATCACACCCACGGCACAGCGGACACACCAGGAACCGCGGTGTTGGCCGTCGAATGGCGCTTGCTGCGCAGCATTTGTGCGCCACCGCCGTCAGTGTCAGCCAGTTTGCCGTGGCATACGGAGCTCCATCGCAGTCTTTAACACTGGTAGCATGCCGCGACAGCGTGGACGTGAACCGTATGTGCAGTTGACGGACTTTGAGCGAGGGCGTATAGTGGGCATGCGGGAGGCCGGGTGGACGTACCGCCGAATTGCTCAACACGTGGGGCGTGAGGTCTCCACAGTACATCGATGTTGTCGCCAGTGGTCGGCGGAAGGTGCACGTGCCCGTCGACCTGGGACCGGACCGCAGCGACGCACGGATGCACGCCAAGACCGTAGGATCCTACGCAGTGCCGTAGGGGACCGCACCGCCACTTCCCAGCAAATTAGGGACACTGTTGCTCCTGGGGTATCGGCGAGGACCATTCGCAACCGTCTCCATGAAGCTGGGCTACGGTCCCGCACACCGTTAGGCCGTCTTCCGCTCACGCCCCAACATCGTGCAGCCCGCCTCCAGTGGTGTCGCGACAGGCGTGAATGGAGGGACGAATGGAGACGTGTCGTCTTCAGCGATGAGAGTCGCTTCTGCCTTGGTGCCAATGATGGTCGTATGCGTGTTTGGCGCCGTGCAGGTGAGCGCCACAATCAGGACTGCATACGACCGAGGCACACAGGGCCAACACCCGGCATCATGGTGTGGAGAGCGATCTCCTACACTGGCCGTACACCACTGGTGATCGTCGAGGGGACACTGAATAGTGCACGGTACATCCAAACCGTCATCGAACCCATCGTTCTACCATTCCTAGACCGGCAAGGGAACTTGCTGTTCCAACAGGACAATGCACGTCCGCATGTATCCCGAGCCACCCAACGTGCTCTAGAAGGTGTAAGTCAACTACCCTGGCCAGCAAGATCCCCGGATCTGTCCCCCATTGAGCATGTTTGGGACTGGATGAAGCATCGTCTCACGCGGTCTGCACGTCCAGCACGAACGCTGGTCCAACTGAGGCGCCAGGTGGAAATGGCATGGCAAGCCGTTCCACAGGACTACATCCAGCATCTCTACGATCGTCTCCATGGGAGAATAGCAGCCTGCATTGCTGCGAAAGGTGGATATACACTGTACTAGTGCCGACATTGTGCATGCTCTGTTGCCTGTGTCTATGTGCCTGTGGTTCTGTCAGTGTGATCATGTGATGTATCTGACCCCAGGAATGTGTCAATAAAGTTTCCCCTTCCTGGGACAATCAATTCACGGTGTTCTTATTTCAATTTCCAGGAGTGTATTTATTATTCTTTTCCTAAGCGGCGTAGCTTCTGCTTGAGCCTCCTTTGTAAGAAAGCGAACAAGACGGCGCCAGTGGGTACGCCTAAGGATGCGTTTTCTCCCAGTCAGGCTCTTGGGCTGGAGGCAGACCCGTAGCGGCTGCTTACTTGTTGCACGCCGGCGCGGGCTTACCGTATCCGGGCCGCGCCCCGGGGGAAATGTTGGCAGCCCTGTCTCTATAGTGCCGGCGCCTTGTTACTCCACCGCCGCTCCTGGCCTCAACACGAGAACGTAGCGCGAGAGAGCCGAAATTCGGCCACTCGGTCAACCACATCGCGGTGCTAACAGCACATCCTTACACAATTTCGTCCCTCGTGCATATTTTCGATAGAAAACTGGCGTGAAAGCGAGTCAGTTTGGCAGTATTGTAACCACATTTTTCTACAAGATCTTTGTTAAATATAGCGTAGCTATTCTCCTCATTTAGTGTTGTGGGTGGGGTATGTGGTGAGTACTCTAGTTGGATTCCGGGTAAAATCATAATTTTTTTGTTTGCTAATTTTGATACGCCAAATAATGCTGTAGTATACACTGTTTCGTGAACAATCGCACAACTATAATTTTTGAGCGTCCGAACGTAACCATCTCACTATGCTGCATTTTAAAAGTTTTGGAACGATCGTTATTTTGTTCCGTTTTTCGTCTCTCCATTGTTGCTTCAAAATGTATGCCATGTTTTCACTTGGTGTGCATCTACTTCCACATCTACATCTACACTCCGCAAACCACCGTGAGGTGCATGGCAGAAGGTACGACCCATTGTACACTATTAGGGTTTCTTCCCGTTCCATCCACGTATGGAGCGCGGGAAGAATAATTGTTCGAATGCTTCTGTGCGTGCAGTAATTATTCTGATCTTATCCTCATGACGCATGTGTGAGTGATACGTAGGGGGTTGTAGTATATCCTTAGAGTAATCATTTAAATCCGGTTCTTGAGAAAATTTGTCAGTGGACTTTCTCGGGATAGTTTATGTCTATCTTCAAGCGTCTTCCAGTTCAGTTCCTTCAGTATCTCTGTGACACTCCCCCATCGATTAAACAAACTTGTGACCATTCGGGCTGCCCTCCTCTATATACGTTCAATACCCCTGTTAGGCCGATCTGGTACAGGTCCCACACACTTGAGCAGTATTCGAGAACCGGTCGCACGAGTGATTTCTAAGCAACATCCTTTGTAGACTGACTGCTCTTCCAGAGTATTCTACGAATAAACCGAAGACTACCACCTGATTTACGCACGAGTGAGCCTGTGTGTTCATTCCATTTCGTATCTGTACAAAGTGTTACACCCAAGTAGTCAATTCCAACACGGACTCATTGATATTACAGGATACTACGTTTTTTCGTTTTGGGAAGAGCAAAATTATACAATTCAGAACATTTACAGCAAGTTGCCTATCTGAAATCTTACCAAGATCTGAAAGAATAGTTATGGAGCTTCTCTCAGATAGTTTTTCATTATAGATAAGTGCATCACCTGCAAAAAGCCTGATGTACCCATTAATACTGTCTGCAAGGTTGCGCGCGGGGTAGCCCCGCAGTCTAGACGCCTTGTCACGGCCCGCGCGATTCCCCTCGTTGGAGGTTCGAGTCCTACCTCGGGCCTGGGTGTGTGTGTTGTCTCTAGCGTAAGTTAGGTTAAGTAGGACCGCTGACCTCAGCAGTTCGGTCCCATAAGACCTTACCACAAATTTCCAAATTTTTCCAGGTCTTTAATATACAACATGAATAGCAAGAATCACAACAAATTTCCGTGGGGCACACCCAAAATTTCATCTATATCTGACGATGACTCTCCATCCAAGATGACATGCTGTGTCCTCCTAACCAAAAAGTCACTCACAAATTTCTCTTCATACATCCTATGATCAGTTTGGATTTCGCAGAAATGTTGGAACACGTGAGGCAATACTGACCCTACGACTTAGAAAATAGATTAAGGCAAGGCAAACCTACATTTCTAGCATTTGTGGACTTAGAGAAAGCTTTTGACAACGTTAACTGGAATACTCTCTTTCAAATTCTGAAGGTGGCAGGGGTAAAATACAGGGAGCGAATGCTATTTACAGTTTGTACAGAAACCAGATCGCAGTTATAAGAGTCGAGGGGTATGAAAGGGAAGCAGTGGTTGGGAAGGGAGTGAGACAGGATTGTAGCCTCTTCCCGATGCTATTCAATCTATATACTGAGCAAGCAATAAAGGAAACAAAAGAAAAATTCGGATTAGGTATTAAAGTCCATGGAGAAGAAATAAAAACGTCGAGGTTCGCAGATGACATTGTAATTCTGTCAGAGACAGCAAAGGACTTGGAAGAGCAGTTGAACGGAATGGACAGTGTCTTGAAAGGAGGATATAAGATGAACATCAACAAAAGCAAAATGAGGATAATGGAGTGTAGTCGAGTTAAGTTGGGTGATGCTGAGGGAATTAGATTAAGAAATGAGACACTTAAAGTAGTAAAGGAGTTTTGCTATTCGGGGAGCAAAATAACTGATGATGGTCGAAGTAGAGAGGATATAAAATGTAGACTGGCAATGGCAAGGAAAGCGTTTCTGAAGAAGAGAAATTTGTTAACATCGAGTATAGATTTAAGTGTCAGGAAGTCGTTTCTGAAAGTATTTGTATGGAGTGTAGCCATGTATGGGAGTGAAACGTGGACGATAAATAGTTTAGACAAGAAGAGAATAGAAGCTTTCGAAATGTGGTGCTACAGAAGAATGCTGAAGATTAGATGGGTAGATCACATAACTAATGAGAAGGTATTGAATAGAATTGGGGAGAAGAGGAGTTTGTGGAACAATTTGACAACAAAAAGGGACCGGTTGGTAGTACATGTTCTGAGGCATCAAGGGATCACAAATTTTGCATTGTAGGGTAGCGTGGAGGGAAAAAATCGTATCGTGTTGAAGCTGCACGGGCAGCTGTACCGTTACACGCCATCCGAGCTCTGTTTGACTCAATGCCCAGGCGTATCGAGGCCGTTATTACACCCAGAGGCTGGTGTTCTGGGTACTGATTCCACAGGATCTATGCATCCAAATTGCGTGAAAATGTAATCACTTGTCAGCTCTAGTATAATATATTTGTCCAATGAATACCAGTTTATCATATGCATTTCTTCTTGGTGTAGCAATTTTAATGGCCAGTTGTGTACATACTGATAGATTGGGCTGATATTGTAGAAATTCTTTCTAAATTTAACTCGGTTTTGTAGTCACTGAAATAACATCCCATACCTTCTCAACTCCGTAATGTTTTATTTCCTTTGTCTCCCCCTTCGTCTCCGGGTGCTTGAGGTTTTGTTTTTTTCTTCTAAAGACTGCGCAGGCAATTTGTAACTTTATACACGTCTGTACGCTACAAACTACTGTAAATTGTGAGGGAGACGCTACTTACACTGCTGGCCACCGCAAATGCAACACCAAGAAAGACAAGAGGTAGCACAACAAAATTTATTTTGTAGATAACATGTTGACCAAGTATCAAATGATTACGTTTACAGACGTCTGTGACATGTGGTTCCTGCCAGAATCAGTAGCCAGAGTAGCCGCCATTGTTGGAGATCACCGCTGCCACACGTCTCGGCATTGAGTCAAAGAGACGTTGGATGTGTTCCTGGGGTACAGCAGCCCAAGCAGCTTCCACACGTTGCCAAAGATCATCTGGTGTGGCAGCTGGGGATGGAATCTGGGTCACTCGTTGAGCAACCATGGACCACATGTTTTCTATCGGCGAAAGATCCGGAGAGCGAGCCGGCCAGGGAAGCACTTCAATCTGGTTATTGACGAAGAACCTTTGGACAATGCGTGCCACGTGTGGTCGCGCATTATCCTGTTGAAATATGGCTGTGGCCGAGCCCTGAAGGTAAAGAAGAACAACTGGCTCCAGCACCTCGGATATGTAGCGCCGGCTATTTAAAGTACCGGCAATGCGTACTAGAGGCGTGCGAGAGTAATATCCAATACCGCCCCATACCATAGTACCCGGTGCAAGACCAGTGTGGCGGTGCATAATGCAGCTGTCCAGCATCCTCTCTCCACGGTGTCTCCACACTCGAATCCGACCATCGTGGTGCTGCAGACAGAAGCGTGCCTCGTCAGTAAAGACAACGTCATTCCATTCTGCCGTCCACATCCGTCTGTCATCACACCATTGGCGACGGAGACGTCTGTGGTTCTGCGTCAATGGTAGACGAAGCAATGGACGTCTTGCGGACAGACCACTGTGCTGTAAACGGCGTCGAATGGTACGCGCAGACACTGGATGATGCGTTACAGACGCAATGTGCTGTGCTACGGTTCGGGATGTCACTGAGCGATCCGTCACTGCCATGCGCACAATTTGCCTATCAGCACGTGCAGTGGTGTACCGAGGTGAATGCGATCGACCACGTCGGTCCGTCGTACCCTCCAGCATCCAACGGTCACATATCCGCATTACAGTTGTTTGGTTTCGTCCAACACGACTAGCGATTTCTCTGCATGATAATCCACAATCTCGGTAAGCCACTATCCTTCCTCTGTCGAACTCGGATACTTGATCAAAAGATGTTCGCTGTTGTCTACGAGGCATAACTGATCGTCTTGTGAAACAACCACAAGGTAAACACACGTGCCGAACGTACACTCGTCGAAATCGCCAAGCCTTAAATGGCGCTATGAGGTGGCGACACAGGCGCGCGTGATGTGCGTCTGCACTGAAATTCTAATCAGTGGCATATCTCATCGCTGCAATCTCATGGTGTAAATTTCACTTGATTCGGATGCTTCCTTCAGGGTGTTGCATTTACGGTAGCCAGCAGTGTAGTTACAATTTGTGAAGTTCAACCACTGTTATTTTTCCTGCCTAGTGGCCGCTGACGCCCCAATTACCTGCCCTGGAGCTTAGTGTATGTAATGGCAATGTACGTTTCCTCGCCTTGCCGCTGGTGAGGTGTGTAGTTTTGACAGTGTAGGTTAGTTGGGCATTTTTCTACTCCGGTGGTAGTGATTCCTTTCTCGTTCCGAGCACTCTAAGCACAGTATTCTGCGGATGCAGTCCAGACTGCTGGTTCCGGCTTTGGCGTATTTTTACATCTTTGCATTTGGTTTATTGGACGTCAGGTAGCCTCAGCAAGATTATCATTGGTCATTCGTTAGACCGCCACTAGTCTGAGTTACCATCTTGTGAAGTGAATGCAACTCTTGGCTGCCTATCTCATCTCTCGCGAAAGTGTTTTTTGTCGGGCCTACTCAGAGGTCGATTCCTGGAGCACCGTCTGTGACTGGCGCTTGTATTTTATTATTGTATTTGCTGTTTTACTGTATGTTGCATGGGGGCTTAGTTAGTAAATGAAAATACAATAATTTTAGTAGCTGTATGTCCGGTTACGAAGTCTCGTAACCGGTTGGCCCTGACTAGTATTAGCACGCAATCTGACTGCATAGAATAACAACAAAGAATGAAAGGAAATTTCCGTTAACACAATTAATTAATTAAGTCCGCAGCAACTATAAAAGCTACGAAACAATAAAGCACAAGTGTAACTGTTCTGTGTGTGGAAGTGTGACTCAATGTACACATCTGGCACGGTTATTCCTCAATACGACAAGATATTTTAAACACCATTTACAATGAACTAATTACAAAAAACCAGAAATACTATAATAGCACACAGAAACCAAAATTACAATTCTAATACCAAGAGGCATTGTTATTTAGGAAATTTGAAATAACAATTTTTTCGTTACCTTCATATATATTAACAAAAAATACACTGTGATCATTGCAACATCTTCCATATATACGAGGGCCGTTCAGAAAGTAACCTCCGGTTGATTTAAAAAAAATACACCAAGTTAAATAAAAATATTTTAATATATACATCTTACAACTACATCTTTGCACTATTTTTCTACATAGTCTCCATAGCGATTGAGGCACTTATCGTATCTCTTCACAAGCTTTGAAATTCCTTCTGCATAAAAATCACCCGCTTGTGCCTGGAGCCAGCCTGTGACTGCATCTTTGAGCTCTTCGTCGTCATCAAACCGCTGTGACCCGAGCCATTTCTTCAAATGCATGAAGAGGTGATAATCACTTGGCGCCAGGTCTGGGCTGTAAGGTGGATGGTTGATAACGTCCCACTTGAAGGACTCAAGAAGGGCCGTTGTTCTGCGAGCAGAGTGAGGACGGGCGTTATCGTGCAAAAAAACGATACCGGAAGTCAGCATACCACGGCGTTTGTTCTGTATAGCCCGTCGTAACTGTTTTATTGTTTCACGGTACACGTCTTGATTAATGGTCGTACCACGTTCCATGAATTCAACCAACAACACCCCTTTGGCATCCCAAAACACCGTTGCCATCAGTTTTCTGGCAGAAAAATCTTGCGAGGCTTTTCTTGGTTTGGTAGGCGAATTTGAATGTGCCCACATCTTTGATTGTTCTTTTGTCTCAGGGTTCACGTACTTGTTCCAGGTTTCGTCACCGGTCACGATTCTGTTTAACAATGGTTCTCCTTCGTCCTCATAACGTGAGAGAAAGTCTAATGCAGAGGCCATTCTTTGAGTTTTGTGGTGGTCGGTAAGAATTTTGGGCACCCATCGTGCACAGAACTTACGGTAACCCAATCTTGCTGTCACTATCTCGTACAAGAGAGTCTTAGAAATCTGTGGAAAACCAGTAGACAACTCCGACATTGAGAAACGTCGATTTTCACGAACTTTTGCATCAACTGTCTGAACGAGTTCGTCAGTCACCAATGATGGTCTACCACTCCTCTCTTCATCATGAACGTTTTCTCGTCCACTTTTAAATAAACGTACCCATTCACGGACAACTCCTTCACTCATAACTCTTGGTCCGTACACGGCACAAAGCTCACAATGAATAGCTGCTGCAGAATATCCTTTGGCTGTAAAAAACCTTATGACAGCACGCACTTCACATTTGGCGGGGTTTTCTATTTCAGCACACATTTCAAACTGCCACAAAAACTAAACTAGCGCAGGTACGACGTTCATTCGACCACGGCTTGATGCCGACTGACCTGTTGAGTGCGTGAACGCACAGATGGCGTCGCTACTCCCCCCACAACCCGCACTCTGACCAATCGGAGGTTACTTTCCGAACCGCCCTCGTACATTGCACCAACCGAACAGCATCTACTCTCTCGCCCAGCAGAACAATAACTGTGCACGACATGCTGTCAACTACTACTGTCCACGACATTCTCTGAACAACTACTGCTCCAGTGGAGGCGGCGGAATAAAACTCTTTGGCGCAATCTCTGGCGCTGTGACTCAGTGTAGCCACCTTTCAATGTTTCTAAAATTTTTTACATAATTTCCATTCTTGGCGTTACAGCAACGATTGTGTTACCAAGTTTACCATCATTTTGTCTCATCCGCTCGGTGATCAGTTGCTTGTTCCTTAAATTAACCTTTACTGTTGTATTTGCTGCATTACTGCGTATTTCCTTTTAAATTTTTTTTTATATAATTGCCATTCTTGGCATTACAGCAGGTCTAAATGGTTGTGCTACCAAGTTTACCATCATTTTGCCTCACCCGTTTCGTGATCAGTTGCCTGTCTTTCTAAATTAAGCTTTGCTATTGCATTGCTGTTTTACAGTGTGTTCGTTAAATTTTTTTTAATTGCCATTCTCGTCGTTAAAGGCGTTCAGCCGTAACTGTGGTTACCTGCCTTAAAATTGTAATTGGAGTCACATTCGCTTGTTTTTAAAACATTATTTGCCGTGTCTGTGTTTTAAGCTCGTTTGGCAAACTGTAATGCACTGAAACCACTATTAATTACAGAGTTGTTTATTCTTTCATTAATAACGTGTGATATCTTTATTTATTGTTGAGTCTGGAATTGTCGTTTTAAAATGAATGTGTGTAACTGTAAAAGGGAACCAATAGTAAGTGATTATGGGCCCGTCCACAATCGTAACCGAATCCTGCCTTCCTTGACACCCAGGTCAAACCTCCCCGTCTCCTCCATATCTCTTTTGTTACGCAACCTTCCCTTCGGCAATAACCTATGAAACCTTCCCTTAGGATTTCTGTCTCTTGCTTAATAATAACAAATGAAATCTTCCCTTTGAAATTAATTCTCTTTCTCAATCTTCGCATACAAATTTATTTGCTGCTTATTAAAAGTGTTTTTCTGATTATTTCGACGAAACATAGAATCTGTCGTCGTCGTGGCCCTCGGTCGTTACCTGCAATAACCCAAAACTGTTCCTTACCTTTTTTACTGTTACTGAATCACCATCTGACTGCTACATCGAACTGCGACATGAATATACTTACTCTGGTTTACTATACTCTACTAGCTGCTGGTGGGCTTTCATAATAATACACTCCTGGAAATGGAAAAAAAGAACACATTGACACCGGTGTGTCAGACCCACCATACTTGCCCCGGACACTGCGAGAGGGCTGTACAACCAATGATCACACGCAAGGCACAGCGGACACACCAGGAACCGCGGTGTTGGCCGTCGAATGACGCTAGCTGCGCAGCATTTGTGCACCGCCGCCGTCAGTGTCAGCCAGTTTGCCGTGGCATACGGAGCTCCATCGCAGTCTTTAACACTGGTAGCATGCCGCGACAGCGTGGACGTGAACCGTATGTGCAGTTGACGGACTTTGAGCGAGGGCGTATAGTGGGCATGCGGGAGGCCGGATGGACGTACCGCCGAATTGCTCAACACGTGGGGCGTGAGGTCTCCACAGTACATCGATGTTGTCGCCAGTGGTCGGCGGAAGGTGCACGTGCCCGTCGACCTGGGACCGGACCGCAGCGACGCATGGATGCACGCCAAGACCGTAGGATCCTACGCAGTGCCGTAGGGGACCGCACCGCCACTTCCCAGCAAATTAGGGACACTGTTGCTCCTGGGGTATCGGCGAGGACCATTCGCAACCGTCTCCATGAAGCTGGGCTACGGTCCCGCACACCGTTAGGCCGTCTTCCGCTCACGCCCCAACATCGTGATGCCCGCCTCCAGTGGTGTCGCGACAGGCGTGAATGGAGGGACGAATGGAGACGTGTCGTCTTCAGCGATGAGAGTCGCTTCTGCCTTGGTGGCAATGATGGTCGTATGCGTGTTTGGCGCCGTGCAGGTGAGCGCCACAATCAGGACTGCATACGACCGAGGCGCACAGGGCCAACACCCGGCATCATGGTGTGGGGAGCGATCTCCTACACTGGCCGTACACCACTGGTGATCGTCGAGGGGACACTGAATAGTGCACGGTACATCCAAACCGTCATCGAACCCATCGTTCTACCATTCCTAGACCGGCAAGGGAACTTGCTGTTCCAACAGGACAATGCACGTCCGCATGTATCCCGTGCCACCCACGTGCTCTAGAAGGTGTAAGTCAACTACCATGGCCAGCAAGATCTCCGGATATGTCCCCCATTGAGCATGTTTGGGACTGGATGAAGCGTCGTCTCACGCGGTCTGCACGTCCAGCACGAATGCTGGTCCAACTGAGGCGCCAGGTGGAAATGGCATGGCAAGCCGTTCCACAGGACTACATCCAGCATCTCTACGATCGTCTCCATGGGAGAATAGCAGCCTGCACTGCTGCGAAAGGTGGATATACACTGTACTAGTGCCGACATTGTGCATGCTCTGTTGCCTGTGTCTATGTGCCTGTGGTTCTGTCAGTGTGATCATGTGATGTATCTGTCCCCAGGAATGTGTCAATAAAGTTTCCCCTTCCTGGGACAATGAATTCACGGTGTTCTTATTTCAATTTCCAGGAGTGTAGTTGGTTGGCTGGGGAAGGAGACCAGACAGTGTGGTCATCGGTCTCATCGTATTAGAGAAGGATGCGGAAGGAAGTCGGCCGTGCCCTTTCAGAGGAACCATCCCCGCATTTGCCTGGAGTGATTTAGGGAAATCACGGAAAACCTAAATCAGGATGGCCGGACGCGGGATTGAACCATCGTCCTCCCGAATGCGAGTCCACTGCGCCACCTCGCTCGGTTTTCATGATAAGTGGTTGTATTTATTACCAAAGCTGACATTATTCTTTAATAGCAAAGCTGACGTTATTCTTTAATTAATTTAACTGAAGTTATGTAATCCAGAGTTAAACTTTTCTCGACAACAATAAAATTTTCCAAAGTTTTACGTTGATGGTTTTTGGGATGGATTATAATCAGTACTGCAATATTGCTGGCAAAAATTAATTATATTCAGAATGAAATGATTTTACAAACGTTCAAAAGGGACTTACTTTTTACAATAATCTTAGAACTAGCATTGCGCAAACATACCTTCAGTAGTCTTGAGTTTCTCAAAAAAAAAATTATTCAATAATATTAGATCCTCTTATGATAATAGTTGGCAACGGCCTTGCCGCAGTGGCTACACCGGTTGCCGTGAGATCACCGAAGTTAAGCGCTGTCTGGCGTGGTCGGCACTTGGATGGGTATCCAGCCGCCATGCGCTGTTGCCATTTTTCGGGGTGCACTCAGCCTCGTGATGCCAATTGAGGAGCTACTCGACCGAATAGTAGCGGCTTCGGTCAAGAATACCATCATAACGCAGGGAGAGCGGTGTGCTGACCCCACGCCCCTCTCTTCGCATCGTCACCTGAGGATGACACGGCGGTCGGATGGTCCCGGTAGGACACTCGTGGCCTGAAGACGGAGTGTGTACTTATGATAATAGTTGGCTGATGTCTCTGCACATCAGTTTATAGTCTCTTGTAAATCATAACTGGTGGCTGGCAGGCACACCGCTCCTCTCAACCTCTCGCTTCAGACCTGCTACCGACTCGCTTCACTTCTCGCATACTGCTGACTTCCTACGAACGAAGAGCGGTCTCTCCCGCCAACAATACTTTCTGGCGCAGGCATTCCCTGCTACCACAAATATTTCCAACATGACACATATTAGTTATTCCTACTTAATCCTACTAATAAAATATAAACATCTTTCATAAACACCTGTCCGATATATATTCTCCCATCAGAGACGTTACTTTCTCTTCTTACTACTCCTTCGGTCATACAGCTGATGTCGGAAAGAGAAGTAGACAAAAACAGAAGAGGAAAGGTTTGTATACTGCTAGCGCCGAAAAGAACGCGACGCGAGATTTCTCTGATGGGCCGCTGAAAGAGTAGTGAGTGCGTACCGAACAGGGCCGAATGCATTTCTGCCGCGTTCGTCTACCGCTTACACGAGATTGAATTCTCGTTCGCCTCTGTTCGCTCCGATGGCAACCGGGCTTAAAGTCGCCCGGACTGTTTGAACGAATTGCGTGTAATCGATCGACTGAAAGAAAATTGCCACGTGACCCACATACGGTCTTCTCCGCGAGGAAAGAGTTGTGATCTCGAGTCCCGCGCGCAAGGGGCGCGGGGGGGGGGGGGGGGGGGGGTGAGGAGAATTCCCGCGGGGGACGTTGGCAGCCCTGTTGCATCCTCTCCAACTTTACGAGGCGCGCCAACGAGATTGCTTGTTGAGCCAGACCTCCATAGCCCCGTTCTGTTCCTTTACCTAGCTAGTTTTTCAAAGGCGCCCATTCTTTTTTGTGCTGCCCTGTTTCTTGTTTTATTGCCGAAACACTGTTACTTTTTACACCGCGCCGTCTACCCCTTCATCCAGATAAACATCTATACTCCTCAACCCGTTGTACAGTGTATGGTTGGGGGTACATCGTACCAATCTATGTTGTATAAATAAACGTGTAAAAGTTGGTTTCTTCAAAATCCTAAATCACCGAAAGTTCTTCACCGATTTGCTTCAGATTTTTACAAGACATTAATGAACTTTCGGTTGATATTAAATGGTTCAGATGGCTCTAAGCACTATGGGACTTAACATCTGAGGTCATCAGTCCCCTAGTCTTAGAACTACTTAAACGTAACTAACCTAAGGACATGACACACATCCATGCCCGAGGCAGGATTCGAACCTGCGACCGTAGCAGCAGTGCGGTTCGGGACTGAAGCGCCTAGAACCGCTCGGTCACAGCGGCCGGCCACGAATTTTTTAATATGTGCAATATCTAACGTGGTAAGGTTGTCACCAAAAGTTTCAAAAAGTTCTCCACGGGTTTACATCGCATTCTTACACGACACTGTAATGAACATCCGGACGGACTTTTTAGTGTGTATAGTTTAGTGCAAACTAAGTTGACAGTCGGGGCGGCGGCTGATGGAAGCGACTGTAGGTGGGAGATACGTCTGCGGCCATTTCCATCAGCTGCCGCGCCAAGTGTCAACTTAGTTTGCGCTATACCAAATTTGCATAGGGTGGTCCATTGAACGTGACTGGGCCAAATATCTCACGAAACAAGCATCAAACGTAAAAACTACAAAGAACGAAACTCGTCTAGCTTGAAGGGGGAAACCAGATGGCGATATGGTTGGCCCGCTAGATGGCGCTGCCATAGGTCAAACGGATATCAACTGCGTTTTTGATAAATAGGAAGCCCCATTTTTTTTTACATATTTGTGTAGTACCTAAAGACATATAAATGTTTTAGTTGGACCACTTTTTTCACTTTCTGATAGATGGCGCTGTAGTAGTCACAAACGTATAAGTACGTGGTATCACATAACATTCCTCCAGTGCGTACGGTATTTGCTTCGTGATACATTACCCGTGTTAAAACGGACCGTTTACCAATTGCAGAAAAGGTCGACATCGTGTTGATGTATGGCTATTGTGATGAAAATGCCCAACGGGCGTGTGCTATGTATGCTGCTCGGTATCCTGGACGACATCATCCAAGTGTCCGGATCGTTCGCCGGATAGCTACGTTATTTAAGGAAACAGGAAGTGTTCAGCCACATGTGAAACGTCAACCACGACCTGCAACAAATGGTGATGGCCGAGTAGGTGTTTTAGCTGCTGTCGCGGCTAATCCGCACATCAGTAGCAGACAAATTGCGCGAGAACTGGGAATCTCAAAAACATCGGTGTTGAGAATACTACATCAACATCGATTGCACCCGTACCGGATTTCTATGCACCAGGAATTGCATAGCGACGACTTTGAACGTCGTGTACAGTTCTGCCACTGGGCACAAGACAAATTATGGGACGATGACAGATTTTTTGCACTCGTCCTATTTAGCGACAAAGCGTCATTCACCAACAGGGGTAACGTAAACCGGCATAATATGCACTACTGGGCAACGGAAAACCCACGATGGCTGCGACAAGTGGAACATCAGCGACCTTGGCGGGTTAATGTATGCTGCTGCATTATGGGAGGAAGGATAATTGGCCCCTATTTTATCGATGGCAACGTAAATGGTGCAATGTATGCTGATTTCCTACGTAATGTTATACCGATGTTACTACAAGATGTTTCACTACATGACAGAATGGCGATGTACTTCCAACATGATGGATGTCCGGCACATAGCTCATGTGCGGTTGAACCGGTATTGAATAGCATATTCCATGACAGGTGGATTGGTCGTCGAAGCACCTTCACCGGATCTGACGTCCCCGGATTTCATTCTGTGGGGAAAGTTGAAGAATATTTGCTATCGTGATCCACCGACAATGCCTGGAAACATGCGTCAGCGCATTGTCGATGCATGTGCGAACATTACGGAAGGCGACTACTCGCTTTAGGGAGGAATGTCGTTACACGTATTGCCAAATGGATTGAGGTTGACGGACATCATTTTGAGCATTTAGTGCATTAGTGTGGTATTTACAGGTAATCACGCTGTAACAGCATGCGTTCTCGGAAATGATACGGTCACAAAGGTACATGTATCACATTGGAACAACCGAAATAAAATGCTCAAACGTAGTTACGTTCTGTATTTTATTTTAAAAAACCTACCTGTTACCAACTGTTCGTCTAAAATGTGAGCCATATGTTTGTGACTACTACAGCGCAATCTATCACAAAGCGAAAAAAGTGGTGCAACTAAAACTTTCATATGTCTTTGCGTACTACACAAATATGTAATACAAAATGGGGGTTCCTATTTAAGAAAGACGCAGTTGATATGCTTTCGACCTATGGCAGCGCCATCTAGCGGGCCAACCATAGCGCCATCTGGTTTCCCCCTTCAAACTAGACAAGTTTCGTTCTTTGCAGTTTTTTTCGTTTGATGCTTATTTCGTGAGATATTTGGCCCGGTCACGATCAATGGACCACCCTGTATATCGCTCGCCAAATTCTTGTTTTCATTTCAAATGTAAGTTATTTACTATCGATATTTTATGAAACACTGTTAATGAAGGTTGGTCACGTTAAAACTGATAGTTCGGTAATATTTACATCTGTGAACACTTGCTTTGTTGGAATTGGAATTATTATATTGTTTTCGAAGTCTGAGGGTCTACAGCAGATAATCCGAAAGCCGATAAAACAATTAAAAACGAGACAGGGCTAATGGCAGTAGAGAAAATCTAAAAAAAAAAGAAAGGGTGAAGAGAAACCGGCGAAAATCCCCAGATCGAACTGTTTCTCAGCGGTGGCCTGGCCCCTATAAGCGCGTGCGGGGTGATTTTGGCAGGGGATGTTGGCAGGCCTGCGGCTCCAGACGGCTCGCCGGCCTAGCGTTTCCCGCGGACTTAACAATATTGACCGGCGCGGCCCTGTGAAGTCGCCCGCTGGGCCGCACTTGCGAAGGTGTATTTTTTTGTTGTTGGCCCCGCCTCTGATCTCCTTTGAGTTCCGAAGTTGGCCTGCGGGGTGCATTCTGCCGGCATGACGACACCGCTGCCACCACCCACACTGTGATAAACGCACCATAAAGCGACCGCGTCGACATACGTACGTTCTCCGCAAACTCACGTACGGTTCCTGTTTCGGGGGGGGGGGGGGCGGATACCTTCACCAGTGCCGGTCATTCCTTTGTTGTCGCATACGCAAATGGAGCCAGAGAAAGGATTCACGCTCATAGCACTGGAAGTTCGAAAACATAACGAAATAAATTTTTTTACACGTGAAATTTCATCATTTTTTCACTTACTATTGGCTACATTTGTTGCTGTAGATACACATTTCTTCATATGTAAGAGATATTCTTCGATGTATTTTTCACGACATACAAACCATACTTACATGTGTATGAAAAAAAATTGGCTCTGAGCACTATGGGACTTAACATCTCAGGTGATCAGTCCCCTAGAACTTAGAACTACTTAAACCTAACTAACGTACGGACATCACACACATCCATGCCGAGGCAAGATTCGAACCTGCGACTGTAGCGGTCGCGCGGTTGCAGACCGAAGCGCCTAGAACCGCTCGGCCACTCCGGCCGGCTGGTGTGTGAAAGTCACGAACTTAGTTAATTCATGAAAAAATGAATGAGCTGTTACATTTTAAACTTCATGTTTACAAAAAACTCATATTTTATAGTTAATTATCACCGTATTTTTAATAGATTTGGAAAATTCAAGAGTTTCATACACCTGTAAGTGTGGTTTCTATGCTGTGCAAAAGTCATCGAAGAGTATCTCTTACTTATGAAGAAATGTGTACCTATAGCAACAAATGAAGCCAAGAGTAAGTGAAAAAATGATGAAATTTCACGTGTAAAAAAATTATTTCGTTATGTTTTTGAACTTCCACTGCTATGAGTGTGAATCCTTCCCGGTCCTGCTGACAAAGTGCTATGAATTTGTTTGTAAAAGTGTAGACAGTGGAAATTAATATGTCCTGTGATGCCTCTCCTGCTACAAGTCGGCCCGTTTGACTTCCTACCCTCCTTGCTGGAACGGTGCACGTATCTGGGAGCCTGTTCCGTATGCTCGTACCTTCATTAGCAGTATTCAGTGGGGCAGTGTGTCGGTTACCAAACAGCTAATGTATTTTTAAATCATTTAAAAGCAGAAAAAAATATGACAACCAAAAAGCTATTGTTTTTGTTGTGACTTGGCCACTAGGAGGTAGCCGAAAGGCACGCGCTTAAGCTCACGCAGGCTGACGTGAGGTCTGGAACGGTTAAAGGAATTCAGTCTAGTAAAAAAAAGTACGGAGCTTCTGGAATACTTAACTTTAATCCATAATTGGTGAACATCGGGCTAACGGTACATGCATCACAAGATAAATAGCCAATGATAATGGCGCCTTGCTAGGTCGTAGCAAATGATGTAGCTGAAGGCTATGCTAACTATCGTCTCGGCAAATGAGAGCGTATTTTGTCAGTGAACCATCGCTGGCAAAGTCGGTTGTACAACTGGGGCGAGATCTAGGGAGTCTCTCTAGACTAGACCTGCCGTGTGGCGGCGCTCGGTCTGCAATCACTGACAGTGGCGACACGCGGGTCCGACGTATACTAACGGACCGCGGCCGATTTAAAGGCTACCACCTAGCGAGTGTGGTGTCTGGCGGTGACACCACAGAATCTCCTTTGTAGTTGCAGTCTTTCATTGTTGTACAGTAAAACAGTTGTGGCATGCACGTAGATTTGCACCAAGTATTTCGTAGCTGCGCTTGCAATTAACTAGATATTATTTTCAGTGCTATGTTAATGTGTTTTCTTATTTTTGCTCTTCAGATTGTGCTTTTCTGTGTTATCGTGTGAAATATTGTGACAATTATGGCGTGTGAAAAACGTAATACTAGGCTCCAAAGTAAACTGAGAAATGACAGTGAAGACGAAAGCAGTGTGTTAGCGCCACCGTGTAATGCGTTAACTAATGTTCACCAGCACTACAGGTGTCAAGGTGCTGTTCTCCTGGAAGACGACGGATTCGCCCCCTTCCATCAGCACGATAGAGAAGGTATCGGGATTGATCAGGCTGTGCAGTCCTCTACACTGCTCCAACATCCAATGTCAGTGGTCACACGCCCATTTCAGTCGTAGTGACTGATGTCGTGGTGTTAACATTTACTCATTGGTTGAGGAGGCCCATCATTAGGAGTGTTTGGTGCACTGTGTGTTGAGACACACTCTTCTCTGCTCACCATTAGAGTCTGATGTTATTTCTGTCCCAGATCGCCGACTGTCCTGTTTTACCAGTCTGCCCAGCCTGTTGTTGTTGTTGTTCTCTTCAGTCCTGAGACTGGTTTGATGCAGCTCTCCATGCTTATCCTGTGCAAGCTTCTTCATCTCCTAGTACCTACTACAGCCTACATCCTTCTGAATCTGCTTAGTGTACTCATCTCTTGGTCTCCCTCTACGATTTTTACCCTCCACGCTGCCCTCCAATGCTAAATTTGTGATCCGTTGATGCCTCAGAACATGTCCTACCAACCGATCCGTTCTTCTAGTCAAATGGTGCCACAAATTCCTCTTTTCCCCAATTCTATTCAATACATCCTCATTAGTTATGTGATCTAGCCATCTAATCTTCAGCATTCTTCTGTAGCACCACATTTCGAAAGCTTCTATGCTCTTCTTGTCCAAACTAGTTATCGTCCACGTTTCGCTTCCATACAGGCTACGCTGCATACAAATACTTTCAGAAACGACTTCCTGACACTTAAATCTACAGTCGATGTTAACAAATTTCTCTTCTTCAGAAACGCTTTCCTTGCCATTGCCAGTCTACATTTTATATCCTCTCTACTTTGACCATCATCAGTTATTTTACTCCCTAAATAGCAAAACTCCTTTACTACTTTAAGTGTCTCATTTCCTAATCTAATTCCCTCAGCATCACCCGACTTAATTAGACTACATTCCATTATCCTCATTTTGCTTTTGTTGATGTTCATCTTATATCCTCATTTCAAAACACTGTCCATTCCGTTCAGCTGCTCTTCCAAGTCCTTTGCTGTCTCTGACAGAATTACAATGTCATCGGCAAATCTCAAAGTTTTTATTTCTTCTCCATGCACTTTAGTACCTACTCCGAAATTTTCTTTTGTTTCCTTTACTGCTTGCTGAATATACAGATTGAATAACACCGCGTTCTAGGCGCAGCAGTCGGGAACCGCGGGACTGCTGCGGTCGCAGGTTCGAATCCTGCCTCGGGCTTGGATGTGTGTGATGTCCTTAGGTTAGTTAGGTTTAAGTACTTCTAAGTTCTAGGGGACTGATGACCTAAGATGTTAAGTCCCATAGTGCTCAGACCCATGCGAACCATTTTGAATAACATCGGGGATAGGCTACAACCCTGTCTCACTCCTTTCCCAACCACTGCTTCCCTTTCATGTCCCTCGACTCTTATAACTGCCATCTGGTTTCAGTACAAATTGTAAATAGCCTTTCGCTCCCTGTATTTTACCCGTGCCCAGCCTATGACGTCCGATATCTTTAATGGGACGTACCTTGGCTTCGCCACGTATTGAAGACACTCACCATAGCACTCCTGTGTGAACACCCGACAAGTCGTGCAGTTTCCGAAATGCTCTTGCCGAGCCTCCGGGCCATCACAGTCTGCCCTCGGTCAAACTCTGACAGATCGCGCGCCTTCCCCATTCTACTCAGGGACAGCACACTCACTGATACTACAGGCGCCGTCCGTGTGTCTGACTAGCTGTCATTCCACTATCTAGGTGACCCTGCTACAGCCTGTATTCAAATGGGAAAGAATGAATTGAACCAAGCGTTTAATTTCGAAGTGGAGCAGTAATGGATTGTGCTGCGGTGCCGCGCTTGGTGCGAGTGTAACCCCCTGATGTCTGAGGTCTGCAGCGCCGCGAGCTCGCCCTAAATTAATCGCGGACACCAGCTCGAATAGCGGGGGGTACCGCGGTGCTCGCGTAACTGCCGCGCGTTAAAACAGAAGTGAAACGAGAGGGCCGGGAGGCGGACGCTGGAATTGCGCTCTTATTGCTGGCCCGCGTTATTAAATTCAGCACCGGGAGGCGCGCAGGAACGGGCATTTGCCTCGAGGGCCGCGGTGTAACTGCGGTGCCACCGTTACGTCGACTCTCTCTCTCTCTCTCTCTCTCTCTCACACACACACACACACACACACACACACACACCGCCACGTCCCGTCACCCGCGACATTCGCCTCAGCACTGCTCACATCTCTATAAATAAACACGTAAATGTTCGTTTGTCCAAAATCTTCAATCTCCCTAAACTCTTCACCGATTGCTTCCAAATTCTGACTTATCCGTTGCCTTCGAGTACGCGCGCATACCTACACCACTGGCCATTAAAATTCCTACCCCAAGAAGAAATGCAGATGATAAACGGGCATTCATTGGACAAATATATTTTACTAGAAATGACATGTGATTACATTTTCACGCAATGTGGGTGCATAGATCCTGACAAATCAGTACCCAGAACAAGCACCTCTCGCCGTAATAACGGTCTTGGTACGCCTGGGCATTGAGTCAAGCAGAGCTTGGATGGCGTGTACAGGTACAGCTGCCCATGCAGCTTCAACACGATACCACAGTTCATCAAGAGTAGTTGCTCGGCCACCATTGACCAGACGTTTTCAATTGGTGACAGATCTCGAGAATGTGCTGGCCAGGGCAGCAATCGAACATTTTCTGTATCCAGAAACGCCCGTACAAGACCTGCATCATGCGGTCGTGCAGTATCCTGCTGAAATGTAGGGTTTCGCAGGGATCGAATGAAGGGTAGAGCCACGGGTCGTAACACATCTGAAATGTAACGTCCGCTGTTCAAAGTGCCGTCAATGCAAGGAAGAGGTGATTGAGACCGTCACGCCGGGTGATACGCCAGTATGGCGATGACGAATACACGCTTCCAATGTGCGTTCACCGCGATGTCGGCAAAGACGGATGCGAACATCGTAATGCTGTAAACAGAACCTGGATTCATCCGAAAAAATGACGTTTAGCCATTCGTGTACCCAGTTTCGTCGTCGAGTAAACCATCGCAGGCGCTCCTGTCTGTGATGCAGCGCCGGCCGGTGTGGCCGAGCGGTTCTAGGCGCTACATTCTGGAACCGCGCGACCGCTACGGTCGCAGGTTCGAATCCTGCCTCGGGCATGGATGTGTGTGACGTCCTTAGGTTGGTTAGGTTTAAGTAGCTCTAGGGAACTGATGATCCAGAAGTTAAGTCCCATAGTGGTCAGAGCCACTTGAACCATTTTGTGATGCAGCGTCAAGGGTAACCGCAGCCACGGTCTCCGAGCCGATAGTCCGTGCTGCTGCAAACGTCGTCGAACTGTTCGTGCAGATGGTTGTTCTTGCAAACGTCCCCATCTGTTGACTCAGGGATCGAGATGTGGCTGCACGATCCGTTACAGCCATGCGGATAAGATGCCTGTCATCTCCACTGTTAGTGATTCGATTGCGTTGCGATCCAGCACGGCGTTCCGTATTACCCTCCTGATCCCACCGATTCCATATTCTGCTACCAGTCATTGAATCTGGACCAACGCGAGCAGCAATGTCGCGATACGATAAACCGCAATCGCGATAGGCAACAATCCGACCTTTATCAAAGTCGGAAACGTGATGGTACGCATTTCTCCTCCTTACACGAGGCATCACAACGACGTTTCACCAGGCAACACCCGTCAACTGCTGTTGGTGTATGAGAAATCGGTTGGAAACTTTCCTCATGTCAGCACGTTGTAGGTGTCGCCACCGGCGCCAACCTTGTGTGAATGCTCTGAAAAGCTAATCATTTGCACATGACAACATCGTCTTCCTGTCGGTTAAATTTCGCGTCTGTAGCACGTCATCTTCGTGGTGTAGCAATTTTAATGGCCAGTAGTGTACGTACAAATTTGGAATCAGGGGGCGTGGGGTTGTGCTGTCATACGAAATCGCACCACAGAGGATAACTCCAGGTGTAGGTGCAGCGTGTCTAGAATGCAGACATGCTGGTTGCTGGTGTCCGACTGGCTTCCTCCTACACAACATCTCTGGCACCGAGGCAGAACCAGCTTTCAACAGAAGACACAGCAGACTTCAGCCTCTCCTCCAATGAGCTCTCCCTTGACGCCAGTGAAGTCGCAAACGGCTGTGGTTTGGGGTGAGTGGAATCCACGATAGAGGGCATATAATTCGGAGCTGTCCTTGAAGTAACCGGTTTGAAACAGTGCGTTGTGTCACAGTGATGCCAACCGCAGCTCAGATTGCTGCTGCAGATGCAGTACGGCGCTCCAGAGCCACACGGCGAGTACTGTGCTGTTCCCTCTCGGTAGTGCTACGTGGCCGTTTGGAGCCAGGTCTTCTTCCGACCGATCATTTTCGTGACTATCGCTACCAGCAGTCATGTACTGTGGCCACATTCCTGCCAAGTCTTTCTGCAGTGTCGCAGAAGAACAACCACTTCTCGTAGCCCTTTTAGGCGGCCCCATTCAACACAGGGAGGTGTTCATAGTGGCGTCTTTGTCGTCTTAAACGCATTCTTGATTAACATCAACTCAACACGTCAGGTAACTAACACTTACGACCGGTACAGCGTGTATTTAAAGCAAACCTGATCTGCGTTCTCATAGCGACGCTACTAGCGCATCTCTTATGTGACTGGCGCAAAATTTGAACAGACGTCATCTTTCAGGTGTAGATCCACGCTTAGCAACTTTCGTTTACGTCGCACAGCTCCTTCTTGGTTCTGCGGTTTTTTTCCGTCACTGTTGGTGTAGCTGTGCTCTCGAGAGGTATTAAGCTGGCAGTGGCGTGTTGTGAGTCCAGACTTGAGAGCGGACTGTGGATGGATGGATGGATGGAGAGGGCTTTAAGGGCGCACGACGGCAAGGTCTTCAGCGCCCGCTTAGTAACAGATTGAGACGGGTGTCAAGAAAAGGCTCAGAACAGGAAGATAAAACAGAACGTGAGACCAGGTAGCAAGGTTTGAAAAACATGCGCCTACCCACACCGAAGCGTGGGACGAAGCATGTCGTCCGCAGTAAAACATGGATTATCGGACCAATTGTGTGATTGTATTGAAGAGTTTCTAGATAACAGGACGCAGCATGTCATTCTCAATGGAGAGAGGTCTTCCAAAGTAAGAGTGATTTCAGGTGTGCCGCAGGGGACTGTCGTAGGACCGTTGCTATTCACGATATACATAAATGACCTTGTGGATGACATCGGAAGTTCACTGAGGCTTTTTGCAGATGATGCTGTGGTGTATCGAGAGGTTGTAACAATGGAAAATTGTACTGAAATGGAGGAGGATCTGCAACGAATTGGCGCATGGTGCAGGGAATGGCAATTGAATCTTAATGGAGGCAAGTGTAATGTGTTGCGAATACACAGAAAAAAAGATCCTTTATCATTTAGCTACAATATAGCAGATCAGCAGCTGGAAGCAGTTAATTCCATAAATTATCTGGGAGCAAGCATTAGGAGTGATTGAAAATGCAATGACCGTATAAAATTAATCGTCGGTAAAGCAGATGCCAGACTGAGATTCATTGGAAGAATCCTAAGGAAATGCCGTCCGAAAAAAAAGGAAGTAGGTTACAGTACACTTGTTCGCCCACTGCTCGAATACTGCTCACCGATGTGGGATCCGTACCAGATAGGGTTGATAGAAGAGATAGAGAAGATCCAACGGAGAGCAGCGCGCTTCGTTAGAGGATCATTTAGTAATCGCGAAAGTGTTACAGAGATGATAGATAAACTCCAGTGGAAGACTCTGCAGGAGAGACGCTCAGTAGCTCGGTACGGGCATTGAAGTTTCGAGAACATTCCTTCACCGATGAGTGAAGCAATATATTGCTCCCTCCTACGTGTATCTCGTGAAGAGATTATGAGGATAAAATCAGAGAGATTAGAGCCCACACAGAGACATACCGACAATCTTTCTTTCCACGAACAATACGAGACTGGAATAGAAGGTACTGAAAGTACCCTCCGCCACACACCGCCAGGTGGCATGCGGAGTATGGATGTAGATGTAGATGTAGAAAGTGGTAGAGGGAGCTAAAACAATACAGCAGATGGAAGTGGCTGGCTGGCAGCAAGGAAAAAACGGAAGAGCCAGCCACTCTACAATACACTGAAACCTCCAGCCTAAAAGTTTAGGCCAGAGTCCAGACACATCACAAAACTTAAAAACCCTAGACACACACGTCTCATCATTAGCTAAAACAGAAGGCAGATCCCCATCAACTTGTGCTTCCGCCCTTGCATCACGGTATAAAACGCAGTGTATTAAAATATGCTGGACAGAGATGTGCACACCACAAGCATCACAAAACGGAGGATCCTCCCGCCGTAATAGAAAGCTATGTGTGAGAGGGCAGAAGACGTGTGAGGGTCACCTCTTCTCGCCTGAGCACCCGGCAGGAGGAACGCCACGGCCGAGTTGTTGACTTCACCAGCCGCAGTTTCTTGGCCGTCACCGCCAGCCATTCTTCCTCCCACAACTCCGTGCACTTCCTGTGGAGCGCAGAAATGACAGACTGCGAGGGAATAGGACACCGGACCACATCCTGCTCTCTGCGGGTCTCCTCGGCAGCCCGACCGGCCTGATCATTGCCCCACATTCCTACATAACCAGCCACCCAGCAGAAGTAATTGTGTAAAATCCGCCTCGATTGCACAAACTACCTGGTGTTTACCTAGGTTTCAGCGTGGGTAACCACGCCTTCATCACAACAAATGTGAAACAGCTTGCCTAAATAGGCACAGTCAAAGGCTAAAATCAGCACCTGCAGCGGCAAGACACCATAAAATTTTTTTACAAATAAGAGGTACATATGTACCAAGTCAATAATGTTACTTATCTCAACCCTGTGTGTGCTGCCTCGCCCCAGCCAACGTACGATGGTCACAGGCTCTCCACCGAAGTCTGGGGTCTTGCCGCTGCAGGTGCTGATTTTAGCCTTTGACTATGACTATTTAGGCAAGCTGTTTTATATTTGGCCGGCCGGGGTAGCCGAGCGGTTCTAGGAGCTGCAGTCTAGAACCGCGTGACCGCTACAGTCGCAGGTTAGAATCCTGCCTCGGGCATGGATGTGTGTGATGTCCTTAGGCTAGTTAGGTTTAATTAGTTCTAAGTTCTAGGGGAGTGATGACCTAAGAAGTTAAGTTCCATAGTGCTCAGAGCCATTTTTTTTATATTTGTTCTGGAGAAGGCGTGGTTACCCACGCTGAAACCTAGGTAAACACCACGTGGTTTGTGCAATCGAGGCGGATTTTTCGTAATTGTTTCGATACTTACGGTTGCTGACGCGCTGCAATGCTGAAAGTACCCAGCAGAAGGACACCTCCATACCCCGCCGTTGGAGCAGGTAGAGTTGATCATGTATCAGCCGGACCATCTCCTCAGTCGGGTAGAGATTCTGCAGTGATCGTAAGGCACTAAGAGAATCGGAGCAGAGGAGAAATCGATTGCCCCGAATACGATTAATCCGCTCCAGTGCCTTCGGACTGACAGTGTTGTTGTTGTTGTTGTTGTTGCAGGTGGTGATCGTGCCGCACTCGCACAACGACCCGGGCTGGCTGAAGACGTTCGAGAGCTACTACCACTACCAGACGCGCAACATCCTCAACAACATGGCCGACAAGCTGCCCGCGCTGCGCAACATGACCTTCATGTGGACCGAGATCGCCTTCTTCGCGCAGTGGTGGGAGACGTGAGTACACCTGCTTCTCGTCCCTTACCTCTCTCCAGCAGCCGTCACTGGTTCCAGCTGGAGGGGGCGCAACTATAGCACAGCTGAGGACGCCCTGCAGCCGGCCGAAGTGGCCGAGTGGTTCTAGGCGATACAGTCTGCACCGCTGCGGTCGCAGGTTCGAATCCTGCATCGGGCATGGGTGTGTGTGTTGTCCTTAGGTTAGTTAGGTTTAAGTAGTTCTAAGTTCTAGAGCAGGGCTTCCCAACGTGTGGTCCGCCGGCTCTTTCTTGGGGGTCCGCGGCCTTCACGAAATCGTGTAAAATAATGAGTAAAATTATTGAATAAAAACGTAAAAATCAAATTCATCAGTATTTTTTTTTTTTTTTCGTGTGAAAACCATGCCTACTTTTACTTCAGGTCGCATTCCCAAGCAGCCTTTGCGGTCCCTAAGTGAGAACGCATACACAGTTTACTTCGGGAGAATGCGGCTTCTCTGATCGACTGTTTCGCAACAATACGGGGGTCGCTTGTGCGCCGGCTCACGGCGCTAGATGCGCTGAAACCTTTTACGCATGCGCGGAGCGAGCTTTGTCGACCAATCACAGAGCTCGCTGGCACGTATGCGGCCCCAGGCATCATTAAATGTTAAACTTGCTTTGTCAGTGCACTATTTATTTCATAAGTCAGTTTTCATTCATCTCTAAACCAAACACTATTGATACTTTGGGGGGGTCATTGGGACATGGAACTTGCATTAAGAAGCTTTCGGTTCCCATGGGTTTCGCTCTGAAATTTAAAGTTATTGTGCTATTGACTGACTAGGGGTCCGCCACTGATTTTCGACTGAAGAAGGGGTTCACCAGCTGAAAAGGTTGGGATGCCGTGTTCTACAGGACTGATGACCTCAGCATTTACGTCGCATAGTGCTCAGAGCCATTTGAACCATTTGACGCCCTGCAGGGTGGCGCACAGAAAACTGGCCCCGAGTACTTGTCGTCCGCCAGTTGTCATCTTTTGTTACCAAGCTGTTGCGAATGCGCAGATGTAGACCTTTACGTTCGGTTGTTTATTATTTCTTCCCGTCAGATCACCGAAGTTAAGCGCTGTCGGGCCACGCTCGCACTCGGATGGGTGACCGTCCGGGTCTACCGAGTGTTGTCGGCAAGTGGGGTGCACTCAGCCCTTGTGCAGCAAACTGAGGAGCTACTTGACTGACAAGGGAACCTCCCCATCGCACCCCCCTCAGATTTAGTTATAAGTTGGCACAGTGGATAGGCCTTGGAAAACTGAACACAGATCGATCGAGAAAACAGGAAGAAGTTGTGTGGAACTATGAAAAAATAAGCAAAATATACAAACTGGGTCGTCCATGTGTAATATAGGCACTATTAAGGGCAGTATGAGACTAGGAGCGCCGTGGTCCCGTGGTTAGTGTGAACAGGTGCAGAACGAGAAGTCTTCAGTTCAAATCTTCCCTCGACCGAAAATTTTAACTTTTTATTTTCAGTTTATGTGACAAACTATTATGTTTTCATCACTTTTTTGGGAGTGATTATCACATCCACAAGAAAACCTAAATCGGGCAAGTTAGAAGGATCTTTTTACCCATTCGCCAAGTGTACAAGTTAGGTGGGTCGACAACATATTCCTGTCATGTGACGCACATGCCGTCACCAGTGTCGTATAGAATATATCAGACGTGTTTTCCTGTGGAGGAATCGGTTGACCTATGACCTTGCGATCAAATGTTTTCGGTTCCCATTGGAAAGGCACGTCCTTTCGTCAACTAATCACACGGTTTTGCGGTGCGGTCGCAAAACACAGACACTAAACTTATTGCAGTGAACAGAGACGTCAATGAACGAACGGACAGATCATAACTTTGCGAAAATAAAGAAAGCAAAATTTTTAGTCGAGGTCAGATTTGAACGAAGGACCTCTCGTTCCGCAGCTGCTCCCGCTAACCACGGGACCACGGCGCTCCTCGCCTCACAGGGCCCTTAATATTGCCTATCTTACGCATGGACGACCCAGTTTGTATATTTTGCTTATTTTTTCATAGTTCCACACAACTTCTTCCTGTTTTCTCGATTGATCTGTTTTCAGTTTTTCAAGGCCTATCCACTGTGCTAACTTATAACTAAATCTGAGGGGGCTGTGATGGGGATGTTCCCTTGTGAGAAGTAGCGGCTCCGGTCTCGTGAACTGACAACGGTCAGGAGAGCGGTGTGCTCACCGCATGCCCCTCTCTATCTGCATTATGGCTATTGATAAAATATCGATATGTCGATGTGGCCCTATGATTTCCAAAAAATATCGATATACCGGGTGATCAAAAAGTCAGTATAAATTTGAAAACTTAATAAACCACGGAATAATGTAGATAGAGAGGTAAAAATTGACACACGTGCTTGGAATGACATGGGGCTTTATAAGAACCACACAATATTGCTAGACGCGTGAAAGATCTCTTGCGCGCGTCGTTTGGTGATGATCGTGTGCTCAGCCGCCACTTTCGTCATGCTTGGCCTCCCACGTCGCCAGACCTCAGTCCGTGCGATTATTGGCTTTGGGGTTGCCTGAAGTCGCAAGTGTATCGTGATCGACCGACATCTCTAGGGATGCTGAAAGACAACATCCGACGCCTCACCATAACTCCGGACATGCTTTACAGTGCTGTTCACAACATTATTCCTCGACTACAGCTATTGTTGAGGAATGATGGTGGACATATTGACCATTTCCTGTAAACAACATCATCTTTGCTTTGTTCTGTCTTACTTTGTTACGCTAATTATTGCTATTCTGATCAGATGAAGCGCCATCTGTCGGACATTTTTTGAATGTTTGTATTTTTTTTTGTTCTAATAAAGCCCCATGCCATTCCAAGCATGTGTGTCAATTTGTACCTCTCTATCTACGTTATTCCGCGATTTATTCACTTTTCAAATTTATACTGACTTTTTGATCACCCGGTATGTAGACGACATCTCCCGCACTAGTACATAGATATATCGAAAGGGCAATAATGACTGCCGATATTTTTTTCGTATTGTATTTTTCCCTAATTTCCGGTAAATACGAGGTTAATCCCGAAACTAAGATCGCATATTTTTTTGTAAGTACAGAACTCTGTTTGTGTGGCAGTTGGTCACACTGTTATGAAGAGTGCTCCACTCGTTGTGCGTAAACACGCGCACGCCGCGCCGAGGCGCTCAGTCTTGGCTTGGCAGCCGTAGAGAATGGAGCTTCCGTTGGATGTTACCGCCAAGTGCGAATTTTGCGCAGTTATACGTTGTTTGAACGCAAACAGCACTGCGCCGATTGTAATCCATCCCCAATTGACGGAAGTGTATGGCGAATCCCGCATGGATGTCAAAAATGTCCGAAAGTGGTGTAGAGAGTCTGCAGCTGGTCGGGCCGAAATTCACGACGAACAAAGGAGCGGGAGACCGACAATTTCTGAGGAGACAATGTTGAAGGTTGAGCAAAGCATGCGTGAATATCGGCAGATCACCTTGGATGATCTCTGCACGATGGTTCCCGAGGTTTCCCGAAGCACCGCCCACAGAATTTTAACGGAAACATTGAATTACTGGAAGGTGTGCGCAAGATGGGTGCACGCATGTTGACTGAGGACCACATGTGTCAACGAGTCGATGCTTTCTGCACATTTCTTCACCACCTTGCAGCCGAACAGGACAACTTTCTGGATTCAATTGTCACGGGTGACGAAACCTGGGCATACCACTTTACCCCTGAGACCAAGCAACAATCACGGCAGTGGCGGGATCCTTCTTCGCCAAAGCCGCGGAAATTCAACCAAAAACACATTCTGCCGCTAAAGTCATGACAACAGTTTTTTCGGATCGGAAAGAGGTATTGTTGGTCGACTTTATCCCTACTGGGACCTCAATTAACGCTGCCAGGTACTGTGAGGCTCCGAAAAAACTGAAACGGGCGATTCAGAACCGGAGAAGCGGAACGTTGAGCAAGGGCGTACACATTCTCCACGACAACGCTCGCCTACACATCGCTGGGCAAACCGTTGCTCTCCTGCAACAGTTTCAGTGTAACACAATCACCCACCCACCTTATAGTCCTGACTTGGCGCCCAGTGACTACCACCTATTCCCTAGGTTAAAAGTTTGGCCGGAAAGCGATTCGACGAGGTTCAGAAGAGGTTCATAACTTTCTGAACAGCATGGCGGCGAGCTGGTATAACATGGGCATACAAAAACTGCCACAGCATCTACAAAAATGCATCGACAGAAATGGAAATTATGTCGAAAAATAGCTAAATGTTCGAGCTGTAAACTGATGTAAACCGTTGTAGAAATAAACAGTTCTATGAACTTACAAAAAGTAGGAGACATTACTTTTGGGATTACCCTCGTATTTCAATTTGTTCTTATAAAATTGTTGTAGAACATAATTTTACTTTCATTGTGGGAGGGAGTCTTGCTACTTTTTGAGCTTACATCACGTCCAACCTTTCTTTTTTACTGTGTGAACCAAGTATAGGTGGCACTAGGTTCAAATGGCTCTAAACACTATGGGACTTAACATCTGAGGTCATCAGTCCCCTAGAACTTAGAACTACTTAAACCTGACTAACCTAAGGACATCACACACATCCATGCCCGTGGCAGGATTCGAACCAGCGACCGTAGCGGCCACGTCGTTCCGGACTGACGACGGAAAGGAATGCAGAAACTAGCCATGTGTGCCTTGCGAGTGGGAGTTTGAAAAACACTGTCATGAAAGTAGAGATGGCTTTGTCAGCAATACATTTCAACAAATTAAACATATCTAATCACCACACTCTTTCAGGATATTTCTACTTTCGTAATAATACCGAACATTGTTTTCATTTGTGTTGCCTGTTGTATAATTAGTTTATTAATGCTGATAACGTGTATGCAACCACTGAAACGATTTTTCTCGTCACAGCGAACCGATTACAACGTTATTCGTGAGGGCTCCTCGACTGTTTCTAGCTTGCAGCGGAAATGTGATGTCCACAAGTACACAGTATAATGTCTCTTATTACATCCATATCCAAGTAACGATACTGAACCTTACGTACTTCAAATTTTCGACGCTTTTTCAAGAAAAGTAGCGAACGGTGGATAGACTAAGTATTCTTTTATTTACCTATACATTGATTATATGTTCCTTTGAACGAATAATGCAAAAGAGAGTCTCAGAATTAATCAAATGGTTCAAATGGCTCTGAGCACTATGGGACTTTACATCTGAGGTTATCAGTCTCGTAGACTTAGAACTACTTAAACCTAAGGACATCACACACACCCATGCCCGGCGCAGGAGTCGAACCTGCGACCGTAGCAGCAGCGAGGTTCCAGACTGAAGCGCCAACAACCGCTTGACCACAGCGGCCGGCGTGGCACTAGGAAGAAGTCCGATTGCACTCGGATGGTGGAGGGGAGGGGGGGGGGGGGTGAAAATTGAATAGCTACACATCCGATGTGAAGAAATAGTACAGAAGTTGCGTTAAAAAACAAGTTAAAATGATGAAAAACCTAAATTACGAGATGGGTCTTTGAACTGGGCGGACACGTGTGTGGGGGAAATAATGGGCGTTATCAACAGGAACTGCAACGTTTAGCTTCACCACGCAATTTTGACACTGTAACTGCCAGGTCGCTGGCGTTTCGAGAAATGAGAAAGAAAAACAGGAAAGTCGATATGAAGTGTTCCGTGCAAATCCGATACGTGACGAAACCGAACGGTGAACGCGACGCCTTTTATTTTGCCACTTATATGCAGTTACCATTGTTTGCAAAGTGGTTATCGCCAAGAGTGAACGTGCATCCTTCTGCTTCCAATTTTTGATCTGAGGGGGATAAACTGGATACTAGATTGTTGACATACACAATATCTGATAATAAATCAGTACTTAAATCTACAGCTCTAAAACTGGCAGTATATTTACAACATGCCGGCAGCAGTGGCCGAGCGGTTCTAGGCGCTACAGTCTGGAATCGCGCGACCGCTACGGTCGCAGGTTCGAATCCTGCCTCGGGCATGGATGTTTGTGATGTCCTTAGGTTAGTTAGGATTAAGTAGTTCTAAGTTCTAGGGGACTGATGGCCTCAGATGTTAAGTCCCATAGTGTCAGAGACATTTGAACCATTTCTTGAACGCCTACGCGGTCTCCCTGACATATTTTTCAGCATGTCCGGTTCAAAATGTTCAAATGTATGTGAAGTCTTATGGGACTTAACTGCTAAGGTCATCATTCCCTAAGCTTACACACTACTTAACTTAAATTATCCTAAGGACAAACACACACACACACCCATGCCCGAGGGAGGACTCGAACCTCCGCCGGGACCAGCCGCACAGTCCATGACTGCAGCGCCCTAGACCGCTCGGCTAATCCCGCGCGGCGGGATGTCCGATGTCATAGTGTGAAATGCATCGTCTACAGCATTGTCCTGTTCTTCGTTTGTAGCGTAACGCCCTAATGACTGCCCACAGCGAGTGCTCAGGTGTGGTGAGGTCAGGAGTTCTTGGTGGCCAGTTCAAGGGAGCTGGTGTTGCTAAAATGCGAATGTCGTGTGACTAGGGCCTCCCGTCGGGTAGACCGTTCGCCGGGTGCGAGTCTTTCGATTTGACGCCACTTCGGCGAATTGCGCGTCGATGGAGATAAAATGATGATGCTTAAGACAACACAACACTCAGTCCCTGAGCGGAGAAAAAAATCTCCGACCCAACCGGGAATCGAACTCGGGCTGATAGGTACGACATTGTGGCGGGCTGACAACTCGATCACATAAACTAGGGATAGACGTATACGGGTATCGAGCCAACTTCATCAATGCATGTATCCTGCATGTCAGCAGGGGACTGTTGAAGCAGGTGGAGGCTTTGTAATGGTGTGGGGCGTGTGCAGTTGGAGTGATATGGGACCCATGATATGTCTAGATACGATTCTGACAGGTGACACGTACGTAAGCATCCTGTCTGAACACCTGCATCCATTCTTGTCCATTGTGCATTCCGAAGGAATTGCACAATTTCAGCACGACAATGCAACACCACACACGTCCATAACTGCTACGGAGTGGCTCCTGAAGCACTCTCCTGAGTTTATGTGATCGCTCAAAGCTTGTTGACACCAGTACCTACCAATTTAAATTGTATATTACAGCACTCAGGGTGGTCACGAAGTGACCGAAAATCGAGTTTGCGGTTAATAAAACAAAAAAATACGACCAATGCTGTCTCTCCTTCTAACAAGGGAACCGCCCCATGGCACCCCCCTCAGATTTAGTTATAAGTTGGCACAGTGGATAGGCCTTGAAAAACTGAACGCAGATCAATTGAGAAAACAGGAAGACGTTGTGTGGAACTATGAAAAAAATAAGCAAAATATATAAACTGAGTAGTCCATGCCCAAGATAGCCAACATCAAGGATAGTCTGAGCTCAAGAGCGCCGTGGTCCCGTGGTAGCGTCAGCAGCTGTAGAACGGGAGGTACTTGGTTCAAGTCTTCCCTCAAGTGAAAAGTTTACTTTCTTTATTTTTGCATAGTTATGATCTGTCCGTTCGTTCATTGACGTCTCTGTTCACTATAATAAGTTTAGTGTCTGTGTTTTGCGACCGCACCGCAAAACCGTGCGATAGTAGACGAAAGGACGTGCCTCTCCAATCGGAACCGAAAACATTTGATCGCAAGGTCATAGGTCAACCGATTCCTCCACAGGAAAACACGTGTGATATATTCTATACGACACTGGTGACGGCATGTGCGTCACATGACAGGAATATGTTGTCGACCCACCTATCTTGTACACTTGGCGAATGGGTAAAAAGATTCTTCTACCTTGCCCGATTTCGGTTTTCTCGTGGATATGATAATCACTCCCAAGAAAGTGATTAAAACATAAGAGTTTGTCACATAAACTGCAACAAATGAATGCAACAGTTTCACAGTCGCACAATTCTCCCTGTGCTCTGTCAAAAGCTATGTTTTTAAAGTTTTCAAATTTTTCCGTGTGTAGACCGTCAAATCCTGCATATGTCCAAGCAAATCTGAACATGTCCTGGAATTTTGGAGAGCGAAGTTGATTGTGTGTGAGTGCCTGAACTTTGATAATTGTCTGAAAATAAAAATTTTTTCACTCTAGGGATGACTTGAACCATGGACCTCTCGTTTTGCAGGTGCTCACGCTAACCACGGAGCTCCTGAGCTCACATTCTCCTTGATGTTGCCTATCTTCCACATGGACTACTCAGTTTGTATATTTTGCTTTTTTTTTCATAGTTCCATACAACTTCTTCCTATTTTCTCGATTGATCTGTGTTCCGTTTTTCAAGGCCTATCCACTGTGCCGACTTATAACTAAATCTGAGGGGGGTGCGATGGGGAGATTCCCTTGAAAGTATAAACATGTTTTCAGTCATCAACAATCCAATGTCAGTGTTAACGGACCGACGCGAGGTCTAAATTTCTGTTTCGTGAAGTCATCAAGGGAACAAGAGTGGGCCTTCCGTTCGGAAAACCCATATCGATAATGTTTCGCTGAATGGTTCACACGCTGACACTTGTTGATGGCCCAGCATTGAAATCTGCAGCAGTTTGAGGAAGGGTTGCACTTATGTCGTTGCTCCAGTTCTTGCAGGATCTACGAGGGCAGTTCAATAAGTAATGCAACACTTTTTTTCTCGGCCAATTTTGGTTGAAAAAACCGGAAATTTCTTGTGGAATATTTTCAAACATTCCCGCTTCGTCTCGTATAGTTTCATTGACTTCCGACAGGTGGCAGCGCTGTACGGAGCTGTTAAAATGGCGTCTGTAACGGATGTGCGTTGCAAACAACGGGCAGTGATCGAGTTTCTTTTGGCGGAAAACCAGGGCATCTCAGATATTCATAGGCGCTTGCAGAATGTCTACGGTGATCTGGCAGTGGACAAAAGCACGGTGAGTCGTTGGGCAAAGCGTGTGTCATCATCGCCGCAAGGTCAAGCAAGACTGTCTGATCTCCCGCGTGCGGGCCGGCCGTGCACAGCTGTGACTCCTGCAATGGCGGAGCGTGCGAACACACTCGTTCGAGATGATCGACGGATCACCATCAAACAACTCAGTGCTCAACTTGACATCTCTGTTGGTAGTGCTGTCACAATTGTTCAACAGTTGGGATATTCAAAGGTTTGTTCCCGCTGGGTCCCTCGTTGTCTAACCGAACACCATAAAGAGCAAAGGAGAACCATCTGTGCAGAATTGCTTGCTCGTCATGTGGCTGAGGGTGACAATTTCTTGTCAAAGATTGTTACAGGCGATGAAACATGGGTTCATCACTTCGAACCTGAAACAAAACGGCAATCAATGGAGTGGCGCCACACCCACTCCCCTACCAAGAAAAAGTTTAAAGCCATACCCTCAGCCGGTAAAGTCACGGTTACAGTCTTCTGGGACGCTGAAGGGGTTGTTCTGTTCGATGTCCTTCCCCATGGTCAAACGATCAACTCTGAAGTGTATTGTGTCACTCTTCAGAAATTGAAGAAACGACTTCAGCGTGTTCGTAGGCACAAAAATCTGAACGAACTTCTCCTTCTTCGTGACAACGCAAGACCTCACACAAGTCTTCGCACCCGAGAGGAGCTCACAAAACTTCAGTGGACTGTTCTTCCTCATGCACCCTACAGCCCCGATCTCGCACCGTCGGATTTCCGTATGTTTGGCCCAATGAAGGACGCAATCCGTGGGAGGCACTACGCGGATGATGAAGAAGTTATTGATGCAGTACGACGTTGGCTCCGACATCGACCAGTGGAATGGTACCGTGCAGGCATACAGGCCCTCATTTCAAGGTGGCGTAAGGCCGTAGCATTGAATGGAGATTACGTTGAAAAATAGTGTTGTGTAGTTTACAGATTGGGGAATAACCTGGTGTATTTCAATGCTGATAAATCAACCCCTGTTTCAGAAAAAAATGTGTTGCATTACTTATTGAACTGCTCTCGTATTTCCGGCCGCAGCGATGTCGGGGATTTGATGTTTTACCCGATTCAGGATATTCGCGGTACACTCGTGAAATGGTCGTACGGGAAAATTCCCACTTGATCGCCACGTCGGAGCTGCTGTGTCCCTTCGCCCGTGCGCCGAGTTAATAACACCACGTTCACACTCACCTAAATCTTGGTAACGTGCCATTGTAGCAGCAGTAACCGATCTCAGCACTGCGCCACACACTTGTTGTCTTTTACAGGCGTTGCCGACCACAACACCGTATTTTGCATGTTTACGAGGTGTGGCTAGAAAATAACCGGACTAGTACTGGTGAAACAATAAAACGAATGCAATAAGGCTGAAAGTCGCGTGGCCTGTCACGTGACTCTCGCTCCGCCTACTGCTCGAGTTTCATCTGCCTCCTGCACTCAGTCTGCCCGTGGCGTCTGTTTTAAGTAGTTGACGTTTTGTCTGTGGGTCGGAAAATGTTGAGTGTACAGAAAGTACAGCGTGTTAACATCAAATTTTGTTTCAAACTAGGAAAATCTGCAAGTGAAACGTTTCTAATGTTACAACAAGTGTATGGCGATGATTGTTTATCGCGAACACAAGTGTTTGAGTGGTTTAAACGATTTAAAGATGGCCGCGAAGACACCAGTGATGACACTCGCACTGGCAGACCATTGTCAGCAAAAACTGATGCAAACATTGAAAAAATCGGTAAACTTGTTCGACAAGATCGCCGTTTAACAATCACAGCAGTGTCTGAGTTAACAGGAGTTGACAAGGAAAGTGTTGGGCAGATTCTTCATGAAAATTTCAACATGAACAAAGTGTGTTCAAAAATGGTTCCAAAGTGTCTCACAATTGAACAGAAGGAACGCCGAAGAATGATTTGTTCTGACATCCTGGAAAACATTGAAAGTGATCCCACCTTCTTACAAAATGTTATTACTTGCGATGAATCGTGGTTTTTTACTTACGATCCCGAAACTAAACGCCAATCGATGCATTGGAAAACTCCTGGTTCTCCACGACAAAAAAAAAACACGAATGTCAAAATCGAAATTCAAGGCAATGATGATTGTTTTTTTTTTTGACATCAAAGGGATTGTGCACATTGATTGGGTACCAGAGGGACAAACAGTGAATCAGCATTACTACATTAGCGTCCTGGCTACCCTACGTGAGCGAGTACGGAGAAAACGGAACGATTTGTGGAGAAAAAAGTCATGGATCCTTCACCAAGACAATGCCCCAGCTCACAGTGCGTTGTCAGTGAAGACGTTTTTGGCAAAACACAACATTGCCATCTTAGATCATCCACCCTACTCACCTGATTTGGCCCCCTGTGACTTTTTTCTTTTCCCTAAAGTCAAGTCAGCTTTGAAAGGAACTAGATTTGAGACTGTTGAAGCAGTAAAAGAAAGAGCGACGGAAGTAATGTATGGACTTAGCGAAAATGATCTGCAGCATTGCTATGAACAGTGGAAAATTCGTATGGAGCGGTGTAGAGACCGAGGAGGAGAGTACATTGAAGGAGATAACATGAAATTGTAAATAAATGTTTTTTCCAGCATCAGTCCGGTTTTTTTCTAGCCGCACCTCGTACATATCGCTGTATTTGAATACAAATGCCTATACCAGTTTCTTTGGCGCTTCAGTGTATTAAAAAGATTGCTCTAAGTCTGAAGGTGTTATAATGTTAGGTTTACCTATCTTTAACCTGTCTTCTAAGATACGTTCGTGTATTGAATCAGTGGAGGAGTAGGAGAAGAAGATTAACCTTCGTCTCCCGTCGAGAACGAGGTCAATAGAGACGGCGTAGAACGGCGGATTAGGGAAGCACGAAGCATTCCGTCTTCAGGCCACGAGTGGCCTACCGGGACCATCCGACCGCCGTGTCATCCTCAGTGGAGGATGCGGATAGGAGGGGCGTGGGGTCAGCACACTGCTCTCCCGGTCGTTATGATGGCATTCTTGACCGGAGCCGCTACTATTCGGTCGAGTTGCTCCTCAATTGGCATCACGAGGCTGAGTGCTCCCCGAAAAAAAGGCAACAGCGCATGGCGGCGGGATGGCAACCCATCCAAGTGCCAGCAACGCCCAACAGCGCTTAACTTCGGTGATCTCACGGGAACCGGTGTGTCCACTGCGGCAAGGCCGTTGCGTCGGATTAGGGAAGGATGGGGAAGAAAGTCGGCCATACCCTTCCGCAGGATCCATCCAAGCATTTGCCTGAAGCGATTTTAGGGAAATTACGTAAAGCTTAAATGAGGAGTGCGAGACGCGGATTTGAACCGAGAGTCCAGTGTGGTAACCACTCCGCTACCTTGCTCGGTACTATTAAGTAAATTCGGCGGGCCGGAGTAGCCGAGCGGTTCTAGGCGCTACAGTCTGGAACCGCGCGACCGCTACGGTCGCAGGTTCGAATCCTGCCTCGGGCATGGATGTGTGTGATGTCCGTAGGTTCGCTAGGTTTAAGTAGTTCTAAGTTCTAGGGGACTGATGACCTCAGAAGTCCCACAGTGCTCAGAGCCATTTGAAATTTGAGAAAAGTAAATTCGGCATGTTATCCACTTTTGTTGTCATTTATCGAAACATTTTCTTCGTTTTTTGACTAGTGTCGGCTTTTTCCGCTGTTTTGCCATGTTTACCTGTGTAAAATGAGCACCTCTGTGAAATGGGACCACGGCGGTGTGAACGTGAGCTAGCGGAAAGGGTGTTTCCTAGAAGAAGGTCACATTATGTACTCGTTCGCTTTGGTTTACACGTTTATCTGTAGCTGAGCGGCCTGCCGACATTATGCACAGCCACGGCGCGAGAATGGGCGTCATTAATTAGCGTCATTTGCCTACGCGGCAGAGCGAATTTAAATGAGAGCGCGTGCGCTAGCCAATTGCATCGAGCGACACATTGTCGGGGCAGTTTAGTGTGTTTAACGGAGGCCGTGACTGGACTGCTAACAGCAAACGGCGCGCGTCCCTGCTGTGTGTTGCTGGGTGCCCACCGCACCCACTCTATAGGGGGCGCGAGGAATCTCCAGGATGTTCGGTTTGGTATTCAGTGTGACACGAACTGTTACTATACCGACGATCAGCATTCACCGTGCAGGTTATGTCCGGCCTGCAGGCTGGTTTCTACTTCTACACCTATGCTCGTAAGCCTCGTTACGGTGTGTGGCGGAGGCAACTTCTGGCGCCACGGTAAACCTCTCCGTGATGCAGAACAGTCGTGTGAAGTTAGCACCCCTTTTTCGAGAAATATACATTTTTTTCACAGTTGTTGTTAGATGTGCCATAGTTCTAGAGTTCTTTGCACAAAATATCAATAGTTCTGCAAAATGTAACGAAGAAAACAACAATACTCGAAAAAATTTTCGTATCGAAAACATTCTTTGGCAATTTCCGCAAAATGTAAGTAAGTACAAGAGTTCTGAGCACAGTTCTGAACAGAACTCCAAGAGTTCTATCGAAAATCCAAGTAACATTTTTTTGTGCAGCTAACAGTTTACGAGATAATTGCAATTTAAGGAGAAAATCTTTTCACTTACTGTGAAGTTGGCACCCTGTTTTTCAGAAATGTATATTTTTTTCACAGTTCTTGACAGGTATGCCATAGTTCTAGAGTTCTTTGTAAAAAATTTCAATAGTTCTGCAGAATTTAGCGTAGAAAACAACAATATTCGAAAAAATTTTCCTATCGAAAATATTTTTTGTCAATTTTCGCAAATATTAAACCTGTACAACAGTTCTGAGGACAATTCTGAACAGAACCCCAAGAGCTCTATCGAAAATCCTAATAACATTTTTCTAGTTTGTGATAAATTGATTTAATGTGGGACACACACTTTCTCTACGGAAAAAATAAATATATTCGTACAACAGTTCTGATGACAGTTCTGGACACCACGTGAAGAGTTCTATCGAAATTCCTAGTAGAATTTTTTTGTGCAGGTGATACTTTAAGAGGTAATTGCAACTTAATTAAGAACCCCATAAGAGCTCCTACTGTGAAACTGGCGCCCTTTTTTTCAGAAATATATATTTTTTTCAGAGTTCTTGATAGATAAGTCATAGTTATAGAGTTCTCTGTACAAAATTTCAATAGTTCTGCAGAATTTAGCGAAGAAAACAACATTGTATAACATAGCTGATTCAGGAACCCTTTCCTTCTGATACAATTCTTACTGTTGCCACAATAAATCACTTGTGCATAGATTCCAACTGTACTGATCATTACAAAAATACAACCATTGACCAGCGGCGCACATTTCTTGCAGCGTTGTACAAAGCATTCGGCTTATCCGCTGTGAAAATACCACACTTAACGCTATTTTAAAATTTACGGTGGATGGCTTCCGTTTATCTACAATGTCAGCATCTATCGAATTATCTTCATGCAAACGTGATGCCTGGATCACTCACTTCCCCTTTTTAGGTAGGGAGGAAACTAGAGTTCAGTCTCGTGGAAGCCAAAAAAGGAAATGTGGGCAGCCCTCCTTTTACTGATAGCAAACTCTAGAGAAATCTCCACGCTTGTTTTTCTTCATCATGCCAACAAAAGAAAAATTCTCCATTCATAGCTCTATTATCATTCCAGTACTAGTAAACCAGTTGTCCGCTTTCACATTTCGACCTGACTGATATATAGATTTACACAGTCACAGAACAACATCAAAATGTTTATTGCTCAGTTGGTAAATCCTTCTGGTTGCAACACAGCGTAAATTTCCAAATTGTACAGTTAAAATACTTAAGAATCCACACTTAAGTATCCAAACTCGTTTGTTTTGATTGATACATATTGGCGAAAACTGTACCTTCCACAGAATCCTTCCAGCTTCTTGTCTACTGTAACATTTTCTCCAAGGGTGTAAGATTTGTGGTAGTTGCGTACAAACACAGTAAATATTTCCCGAATAGCTGTTAGCTTGTCTAATTGTCTCCTTTCATCACGAATAGCGCGACTGTAAAATCTAAGGCTCTCCAGAATAAATTTGAAACGTTTTATGTTCATTTGCGAGGTGTAATTTTTCAATGCCATCACCATCAGTTCCACACAGTTCTTCCAGGCTTTATCTGTTACTTTTGTTAACAACAATTAAAAACAAGAGACTGATGAAGGCTTTCAATTCAATATCATCTATTGATTTTACCCCTCTCTCATGCTGAAATGAGGCTTTGATACTCTCAAAATTCTGATTGGAATACAAAACTGCAATAGACAATCTATGAGGTAATTACAGCATCACAAATGCTGCTTTGGCTGCACCTATTGGTACAGGTAAATTTCGAATAATATTATGCTCTTCGAAGAATATGCTTTGCATTTCTTCAACATTATCTGGTACTTCCCACTTAAAATAATAAAATTCCTATAAAATAACGCAACCAGGCGCAGTGTATTAATCTGATATTTGACGTTCAGACAGCGGACACTGACGATTAAGCAGTTCAAACAGAATTTAAGTGCATTTTACATTCTGGATTAGCTTTGTACTACTTTACTACTTACTACGTTGATAAACAAATAAATTAATTGCCGAAATGAAATACGAAAGGGCACAGTGAATAAAAACGAACAAACGGCTCATATCTCATCAAGAGAGCATTAGAGTCGATACAACAATGAAAGGCATACATGAAGTGTATATTTTTAGAATCAGGAAGAACCAGATGAATTTTATTACGTAAAACAGTAATTGTTTTGAGCTCTCATGACAGCCAGGACCCACTAACAGCTAAAAATATGCCCAGGACCCTCATTGATGAAAGTTATGTGGCAACATCACCAGACGCTAGGATACATAAAAACATGTGCTGTGTGTAACGAATAAATTTGAAATTGCTGTCGTTAATATTGTTGCAAACATTTGTTCTAGTTAGAAAGGAAGTGTGGAAGTTTGATGGGTTACAGTACAGCGAGAGTTAAAAGTCTTTACAATGTATAGAAATGTAAGTATATTTACTGAATATATCGTACAAACGAACTAAGTAGTATGTTTAAATCCTAATTCAATACATGACTGGTAGAGGTGTTATAATGTTGAGGGGATACAGTATTAAAGTTAATAAGAAGTTCGAAATTTGTAAATAAGAACCTCGTTTATTTGGTCCTCAGTAATCCGGATTTCCGGTTTATCCGGATTCATATTTTGTGTCCCTTGGTATTTTTCTCTTTTTTTCTAATAACACGAAGATGTGTAGTCGGTGAGGTACATAGGCTGCTTATCACTAGGCCGGTAATTTAGTCTAGTACTGAGTGATAAGGAACTGGGAGTGTGTGAATGACATTGTTTCTCAAGTATTGTACATTAATATAACGGTGTATTGATGCCCATCAAGTAAGTTGCGTAGTAACCACGCCAACAGCACTTCACCATAGCTCATTTTACCTCTGGTGCGATTCTCGACAGGTGTGACACCATCTGGTTAGTGGCGCGTGTGAATGTATCTGCTCTCTCAGCCATCTGTTTGTTTTGCACTGACGAGCCTTCTCTCCTTGAATCATCTAAGCGTGCACATCCCACGCTTCCACCTACAGTTACTACAGTCAGTCTTAAGAAGGTGTACTGGCATTTGTATAGTGCTGAACATTTAGACTTTTTGTATTTAGTAGAATATACATCCGGGTTTTCGATTTTCGGTTTTCCAAAATAAAAGTGAGAATTTACGATCGTCCTCATAGCTGTACTTCCAGCAGTACTTCATCTCCTGCGTTGCCAGTTTCGTAGAAGTTGTCCTACGAAAACTGCAGAAGAAGCACTCCTGGACGAAAGGATATTGTGACGATATTCCTTCGTCATAGCCTGGGGTTAGAGACCCTGTCCGGCACACAGTTTTTATCAGCCAGTAAGTTTCACATCGGCGCACACCCACTGCAGAGTGAACACACAATCTATTTTATAATCTACTGGCACCATAAAAATGTTATGAGGGTTTTTAAAAGAACTCTTTCGGTGCTATCCAGAACTGTCAGCAAAAGGGTTGTGCCAATTTATTATAATGTAGACCAAGTGGGTCTCTCGAAAATGCTATTATCTCATTAACTGTTATCCCCACAAAAAATGTTATTACAGTTGTCGGTAGAACTCTTAGGGTCGTATTAAGAAATGCCATCAGACCTTTTGTACGAATTTATTACTTTTACATGACAAAAGTGAGTCCCTCATTAATTATCTCATATAATGTCATCGTCACAAATAATGTTATTTTAGTTTTTGGTAGAACTCTGTGGGCGATATTCAGAACTGTCATCAGAACTATTCTACGAATTTTGCTATAGTTGAGAAAGTGAGTATCAGATTAAAACAATTATTGTATAAATTATTATCGCCACAAAAATGTTCTTATCGTTTTCAATGCAACTCTTCCGGTGCTATCCAGAACTGCCAACAGAACTGTTATAAAAATTTATTTTTTCCAAACTGACAAATAATTTTTTACCATACCAAAATTTTGTCGAGTTATTGTTTTCTTCCCGAAATTCTGCAGAACTATTCGTGTTTTGAGCAGGGAAATCTAGAACTATTGCATATATATCAAGAACTATGAAAAAATGTATATTTATCGTAAAAGGGGTTCAAACTTCACGGGAAATGCTCATAAGCATTCCTTAATAAAGGCAGTTACTACGTAAACAATTACCTGCACAGAATATGTTACTAGTATTTTCGATAGAACTCTTACAATGCTATCCAGAGCTGGCATCAGAGCATACGAACAGACATAATTTTTTTTTGAGTAAGTGTGCCCCACAGTTAATCAATTACCATACAACCTATTATAACCACAAAAAATGTTATTATGATTATCGATAGAAGTCTTGAGGTGTTAACCAGAACTGCTCATCAAAACTGTTGAAAGAATTTACTTTTTCTGTGGAGAAAGTGCGTCTAACATCAAAGCAGTTACCGTATAAACTATCATCGCCACAAAAAGATATTATTAGGATTTTCGATAGAGCTCTTGGTGTTCTGTTCAGAACTGTTGTACGAATTTACTTTTTGCGAAAATTGACAAAAAATGTATTCGATACGAAAATTTTTTCGAGTATTGTTGTTTTTTTCGCTAAATTCTGCAGGACTATTCAAATTTTGTACAAATAACTCTAGAACTGTGACATTTCTATCAAGAATTCTGAGAAAATATATATTTCTGAAGAAAAGGATTCCAACTTCACAGTACGTGAAGAGGTTCCCTCCTTAAATTGCAATTATCTTGTAACGTGTTAGCTGCACAAAAAATTGTAATTAGGATATTCGATAGAACTATTGGGGTTCTGTTCAGAACTGCCCTCAGAACTGTAGTCCGAATTTACTTTTCGTGAAAATTGCGAATGTTTGCTATACGAAATTTTTTTCGAGTATTGTTGTTTTCTTCGTTAAATTCTGCAGAACTATTCAAATTTTGTACAAAGAACTCTAGAACTATGCCATATCTATCAAGAACTCTGAAAAAAATTTATATTTCTGAAAAAAAGGGTGCCAACTTCACAGTAAGTGAAAAGATTTTCTCATTAAAATGCAATTATCTCGTAAAATATTAGCTGCAGTAAAAAATGTTACTTGGATTTTCGAAAGAACTCTTGGAGCTCTGTTCAGAACTGTGCTAAGAACTCTTGTACTTATTTACATTTTGCGGAAATTGCCAAAGAATGTTTTCGATACGAAAATTTTTCGAGTATTGTTGTTTTCTTCGCTAAATTCTGCAGAACTATTGAAATTTTGTACAGAGAACTCTATAACTATGACTTATCTATCAAGAACTCTGAAAAAAATATATATTTCTGAAAAAAGGGTGCCAGCTTCACAGAAGGAGCTCTTATGGAATTCTTAATTAAGTTGCAATTACCTCTTAAACTATTACCTGCACAAAAAAATTCTACTACGATTTTCGATAGAACTCTTCACGTGGTGTCCAGAACTGTCATAAGAACTGTTGTACGAATATATTTATTTTTTCCGTAGACAAAGTGTGTCCCACATTAAATCAATTTATCTCATAAATTATTGTCAACATAGAAAAATGTTGGGATTTTCGATAGAGCTCTTGGGGTTCTGTTCAGAACTGTCCTCAGAACTGTTGTACAAGTTTAATTTTTGCGAAAATTGACAAAAAATGTTTTTGAGACGAACATTTTTTTGAATATTGTTGTTTTCTTCGCTAAATTCTGCAGAACTATTGAAATTTTGTACAAAAACTCTAGAACTATGCCATATCTATCAAGAACTCTGAAAAAAATATACATTTCTGAAAAAAAGGGTGCCAACTTCACAGTAAGTGAGAAGATTTTCTCATTAAAATGCAATTATCTCGTAAACTATTAGCTGCACAAAAAAATGTTACTTGGAATTTCGAAAGAACTCTTGGAGCTCTGTTCAGAACAGTGCTCAGAACTCTTGTACTTATTTACATTTTGCGGAAATTGCTAAAGAATGTTTTCGATCCGAAAATTTTTTCGAGTATTGTTGTTTTCGTCGCTAAATTCTGCAAAACTATTGATATTTTGTACAAAGAACTCTAGAACTATGCTACATCTATCAAGAACTGTGAAAAAAATGTATATTTCTTGAAAAAGGGGTGCTAACTTCGCACGACTATGCAGAACGCCACTCTTGTAGTGTGTGGGCGTTCCGTAACGCTGTCGCGCCCTAATCAATCACTCTCTGATGGCTCTCTCTCTCTCTCTCTCTCTCTCTCTCTCTCTCTACACCCTCCCTCTCTCTCTTTCTTCTGCCGATCTTCCTTGTTGGATCTCCTCTCTCTCTCTCTATCACTTTCTTTCTTCATCTCTCCCTTCCGCCCTCCCTCCCCCCCCCCCTCTCTATCTCTATCTCTTTTTTTCCTCTCTCTCCCTTTTTTCTGTTGGTCCTTCGTGATAACGGAAGCTCTATCTCTTTCTTTCTTCATGTCTCCCTCCCTCCCTCCCTCCCCCTCTCTGTTTGTCTGTGTCTCTCTCTCTCTCTCTCTCTCTCTCTCTCTCTCTCTCTCTACCGCGTCCCCTCCCTCTTTGTCTCTTTCTTCTGCTGGTCCTTATTTTTGGATCTTCTCTCTTTATATCTATCTCTTTCTTCCCCCCCCCCCCCTCTCTCTCTCTCCCTCTCCCTCACCCTTTCTTCTGTTGGTCCTTCGTGATAACGGAGGCAGAGTGATGAGCAATACATAAATATTTGTGGATCGAACGTTTTTCGTGCTTGAATTACAGTGGGTGGGGAATATCATAATCTTGTTTTTAGTCCAAAATTCCCGGATAACGTAGGCCGTATGCTGTCGTCTGCTGCCATGGTGGGGTTCCTAGTCGTTCGTACTCCACTTACGGCATCTGAGAGAGGAATAAATTGGGCGAGAGGAATTCATGTATGTAGAAACCGCTTCCCTCGAAAATTCCCTCCTTCATATCTCCTCTTTGTTACCACAGATGACGTGTCACTGATCTCGTTTGTACTGACGAGGGGACCTTATGCGAGGTTCATCGAGCTATGAGCTCCCACTTCACCTGCTTATAGTGTGGGTATCCACCTATCACACCCTAAAATTGTAGGTGCCAATGCGGCCTCGTTTTTGAAATATTGCCTGTTAAATTTTGGGGAGCTCTTTATACACAGAAACGTTTCACTATTGTGGCAAGTGGGCGAGTAGCAGAGGGCGCCTCCTGGCCAACGTTGCCATACGCTCACCTCATATTTCCATAAAACCGGCACGGTAGCTCAGCGTGTTCGGTCAGAGGGTTAGAGCTACTCTCTGTAATACAAAACTGTGAGAACGGATCAACGAAGAACCTGAACGGGTGTCATTGGACGTCCGCCTCGAACAAATTCCACGAACAATATAGAACAAAATAAGATAAAAAAAGTGGCCAACGAGCTAGATTCCCGTCCAGGCGACGCTGGTTCGAGACCCGTCTATGCTGCTTTTGTTTCCTTTTTTTTCAAATGCCTGTTTTATTTTATAATTAATCTTGAATATACCGCAAGGAATTGATTAAAAAGAATTACAAGCCTCTATAAACAAAAATTACAAATTGAATGTCACATTTTGTTTCAATTTTTTGCGTTTTATTTTAACAAGAATTAACCGTAATGTAATTTCTCGAAATATTTTATTATTGTTCAGTTTGTTTTCGTTGCATTTTTAATTTTGTTCCGTTTACGTAGGGAATATTAAAAACACCAACGAATGGGGGATTAAAAATATGTTTCATTTAATGGAAAGTTAATCGATATTTCCTATATTTTGACGAGTACATTCCGACGGACGATACTTGATATAAAAACAATCAAAACATTTGTACTTTCGACACTACGAACATTTTACGAATGCACATTCATTTTCGTCGCAATCGCATCTGTATTTTCTCAAGTGCGCAGGAAACGCCACTGCATTGATGCTATGGGGTACTGCAAGTAGGCTGTTTAGGTTTTCTTATTGGCAAGGTCACGTAGCGCTCTGTATGAAAATCACTGGCTGTGCTGTGTGCAGTCTCAGGCTGGTCGGCATTGTTGCAATAGTCGCTATTGTAGTCTTGTGCAGTTGGCTGTTAACAGCGCGTAGCGTTGCGCAGTTGGAGGTGAGCCGCCAGCAGTGGTGGATGTGGGGAGAGAAATGGCGGAGTTTTGAAATTTGTAAGACTGGATGTCATGAACTGCTATATACATTATGACTTTTGAACACTATTAAGGTAAATACGTTGTTTGTTCTCTATCAAAATCTTTCATTTCCTAACTATGCCTATCAGTAGTTAGTGCCTTCAGTAGTTTGAATCTCTTATTTAGCTGGCAGTAGTGGCGCTCGCTGTATTGCAGTAGTTTGAGTAACGAAGATTTTTGTGAGGTAAGTGATTTGTGAAAGGTATAGGTTAATGTTATTCAGGGCCATTCTTTTGTAGGGATTATTGAAAGTCAGATTGCGTTGCGCTAAAAATATTGTGTGTCAGTTTAAACACAGTCATGTATAATTGTTCTAAGGGGATGTTTCAGTACTTCCTTTTGCGATGGATCTAGCGTCGCGAAAACAAAAGTAGCATAAACGGGTCTCGAACCAGGCTCGCTTGCCACTCTGCTACTCGCCCACTTGCCCACTTGCCATAACAGAGAAACCTTTCTGTATATAAAGAGCTGCCCAAACTTTGACAGGCAATATTTCAAAAACGAGGCCGCATTGGCACCTACCATTTTAGGGTGTGATAGGTACCTACCTACCCACACTAGAAGCAGGCGAAGTGGGAGCTCAACTCGATGAACCTCGCAGAAGGCTCCCTTGTAAGACTGCAGTACACGCAAAGTGTCTAGTTACTCCCACCGCCCTGAGTGGTGTTTGCGCCTGCGCAGAAAACAGCACGTAGGTCGCGAATCCGTTATCTTGAGGCTGTAATAAACTCTTAGAGGGAAGTCATATTGTATGAATAACGGCACTAAATGTAAACTTACAGTTGTGCTTAATCTTCTGTTCAATTGTGTGAACCAGTTCATCAGTATTGAACAGTCTGACCCATCTTCTAACCATTGAGTCACTCACAGCATTTTGTCCGTAAACCTCGCAGATTTGCCGATGAATTTCCTTTGGTTTAACTTCCTTTGCATTATGAAAACCAAACACAGATCTGATTTGACACGCGGCGGCATTTGCAAGTACGGCTGACATTATAAAGAAGCACTACACAGCACACGTCGGCAGCAGCGATCTGAAAATGGCGTACGTGTCTTCTCCTTGAGTCAGAGTAACTGCCGCTCATGCTCGGAACTGCTAAGAGGCGCCGACCATCGCGCCAGCGTCATCTGCACCCTACTCACGTTTGCCATACTTAAAAATGTTAATAATACTAAAAAAGATACAACTTTCTAAAGTAACCCACGGTCTTCCTCAAGATTCATCTTGTACACGTGCCAAAACCCATTGGAATCTGTTCAACTGTAGAATTATGAAAATGTAACAGACAGAGCCACTTTCGCATTTAATTAATATTATTATCGATATTAGTTTTGGTATTAGTACGGAAGTATGGATTAAAACTTTGAGAATTGAATAAGCATTGTAGTGATTACGCTGAATCATATTTCGTGGAACATATCAACCAGTAAAAGCATTTTCACAATTACGATAAAGTACAAAGGTGAAAGAGTAAGCAGCTTTTTCAAACACTAAATATTTTTGCTTAATTTGCGTAATATTTTTCAGAGCAATGAATATCTCATACTACACACTTTGTGAAGTAGTCTATGTTCTTCATGAGTGTTCAAGCTATTACACGCCAAATTTCTTCGATACTGGTTCAGTGATTCAATCGTGGCAGCGCGCGAGTCACTTTCCAATTTATAATATTGGTATGGATGTATGGATTAGCATGGATTAAACACGTTGAGGATTCTACAAACATTGCATTCATTGCGTTGAATCGTATTATGTAGAACATACGAAAGAATGAAAGCATTTTCACAAACATGATCGAGTTTTAAAGTAAAAGAGTAAATACATTTTTTCAAACAGTAATTATTGTTCCCTTTTACGCGTAATATTCTTCAAATCAGTAAATATCTTATATTACACAATCTCTAATGTAGCTTATGTTGTTCCTGAGCGTTCAAGTTATCTCCGTACCAAATTTCATCAAAATCGGGCCGTGCGGGGTAACCAAGCGGTCTGAGACATCTTGCCACGGTTTGTGCGGCTCCCCCCGTCGGAGGTTGGAGTCCTCCCTCGGGCCTGAGTATGTGTGTGTTGTCCTTAGCGTAAGTTAGATTAAGTAGTGTGTAAATCTGGGGACCCATAGAACCTTACCACAAATTTCCAAAATATCAAAATCGATTCAGGGGTTTACTGGCGAAAGCTAACAGACAAGAGTTACTTTCGCATTTGTGACATTAGTACGGATATGGATATATGATTTAAGAAACATTCTCCAGTAGGTGTATAAAAACACGTCCGTATTCGAATGCAGTGTTGTTTAAAAATTTCAACACAGCTGGTGGAGAACTTCAGGAGATTTACAATTTTGGAGAAAAGGAATACATACATTTTATTTACTTACATTCTTAAACTGAGTATGGGTCCAAACTGCTGAGGTCATCGGTCCTAGAATTACACACAAACTAACTTATGTAAGGACAACACAGACACCCATGCCGAGGTAGGATTTTAACCTCCTACAGGGGGAACCGCGCTAACTGTGGCAAGGTGCCTCAACAACATAAGTGAAGACATTACACACTCATTTATACTGAGGATGAGCTTTTCCGTAAGATGCTGACCTTAATTTTCATCACTTAATAAACCACTGTGATTATGTAGGCTTTCCCGGCGTAATAAGTCATGAAAGCCTCTTCGGGTTTGCTGCCGGATCCTAAAATCAACTTGACTCGATATTTCGGCGATCCAACTGGTCGCCATCTTCAGGAAAATGCTGCTTCTGCTGATGAGTCCCGCTGAGAACTGACGCCAGGCAGCAAATCGACGTCCTATATAGGCCACTGTTCAGTACACGGCGCATGCGCCGCCCATCACGGTTTCTGCCTTCCAAAATATCGAGTCAAGGTGATTTTAGGATCCGGCAGCAAACCCGAAGAGACTTTCATTAATAAACCACTGTTTGAGCATTGTTTCACAACTGCGTCTGTGCAACACGTTAGTGAGGGGAGAGAGGGTAGACTCCACTTAGTGTTGGCAAAAGAAGTAATTTTTGACACGGAAACAAGAGAAGCGGCTAGACTTTACTCAAAATTCTCCACTCGTTATGCTGCTGTGAAAGTTACAAAAGGTTAACAGAATGAACGAGATGAGACAGTAGATCTTTTTTGAATGGCCACTGTGGAAGTGAGGGCTTGGAGGGTTCGTGCTTCATATTTACGAATCAGGTGAGCACGGGCATCAGTTCAGAATGGCGCTTCCCCTCCGGCGCTCGGCATTCCCCCTACAGCGCCTGCCTGCAACCCCCACCACTGCCGCTCAGTTCCCTGCCGAGTGCACATCTACCGGCTACGTTATTCTGCGCGGTCACTTCCTGCAGTGTTTCAACCACTCATCACTGGGTTCTCTACTACACGACGAAGGGCGCACTCTCCAAAGCTAAGAGTACGGCACACCCGCGGAGCACTGCAGGTAATCCTCCTAGCTCTAAACGTAACAGTTCCTCACAGCCACTGTAGTCGAACGATACTTGTGTGTCATTTGACGTCGTAATTATTACGGCAGGGACTGACGACAGGACCGCATCTGTGTTTGGGTGCGTTCTGTGAAGCGGGAAATGGCCAAAGAGATCCGACCTACAGACGTATTTAACATCCAAACGGTTCATTTCGAGACATGGTTTCCATACCAAAACTTTATCTACGAAGTCCTCTCTGTAAAAATTTCAAGCATGTGACAGAGATTGGAAGCAGCCTGCGTATACACTACTGGCCATTAAATGGTTCAAAGCTCTCTGAGCACTATGGGACTTAACATTTGAGGTCATCAGTCCCCTAGAACTTAGTACTACTTAAACCTAACTAACCTAAGGACACACAAACATCCATGCCCGAGGCAGGATTCGAACCTGCGACCATACCGATCACACGGTTCCAGACTGAAGTGCCAAGAACCGCATGCCCACACCAGCTGGAACTGGCCATTAAAATTGCTACACCAAGATGAAATGCAGATGATAAACGGGTCTTCATTGGACAAATATATTATACTAGAACTGACATGTGATTACATTTTCAAGGAATTTGGGGGCATACATCCTGAGAAATCAGTACCCAGAACAACCACCTCTGGCCTTAATAACAGCCTTGATACGCCTGGGCATTGAGTCACACAGAGCTCAGATCGCGTGTACAGGTACAGCTGCCCATGCAGCTTCAACACGATACCACAGTTCATCAAGAGTAGTGACTGGCGTATTGTGACGAGCCAGTTGCTCGGCCGCCATTGACCAGACGTTTTCAGTTGGTGAAAGATCTGGAGAATGTGCTGGCCAGGGCAGCAGTCGAACATTTTCTGTATCCAGAAAGGCCTGTGCAGGACCTCCAACATGCGGTCGTGCATTATCCTGCTGAAATGTAGGGTTTCGCAGGGATCAAATGAAGGGTAGAGCCACGGGTCGTAACACATCTCAGATGTAACGTCCACTGTTCAAAGTGCCGTCAATGCGAACAAGAGGTGACCGGGACGTGTAACCAATGGCACCCCATACCATCACGCCGGGTGATACGCCAGTATGACAATGACGAATACACGCTTCCAATGTGCGTTCACTGCGATGTCGCCAAACACGGATGCGACCATTGTGATGCTGTAAACAGAACCTGGATTCATCCGAAAAAATGACGTTTTGCCATTCGTGCACCCAGGTTCGTCGTCGAGTACACCATCGCAGGCGCTCCTGTCTGTGATGCAGCGTCAAGGGTAATCGCAGCCACGGTCTCTGAGCTTATAGTCCGTGCTGTTGCAAACGTCGTCGAACTGTTCGTGTAGATGGTTGTTGTCTTGCAAACGTCCCCATCTGTTGACTCAGAGATCGAGACGTGGCTGCACGATCCGTTACAGCCGTGAGGATAATATGCCTGTCATCTCGACTGCTAGTGATACGAGGCCGTTGGGATCCAGCACGGCGTTCCGTATTACCCTCCTGAACCCACCGATTCCATATTCTGCTAACAGTCATCGGATATCGACCAACGCGAGTAGCAATGTCGCGATACGATAAACCGCAGTCGCGATAGGCTACAATCCGACCTTTATCAAAGTTGGAAACGTGATGGTACGTATTTCTCCTCCTTACACGAGGCATCACAACAATGTTTCACCAGGCAACGCCGGTCAACTGCTGTGTGTGTATGAGAATTCGGTTGGAAACTTTCCTCATGTCAGCATGTTGTAGGTGTCGCCACTGGCGCTCTGAAAAGCTAATCATTTGCATATCACAGCATCTTTTTCCTGTCGGTTAAATTTCGCGCCTGTAGCACGTGATCTTCGTTGTGTAGCAATTCTAATGGCCAGTAGTGTAAGAGAAAGAAGAGCTCGAATGGGAACATTTAAGTGTTTGTTTTCCAAGCGCGTTCTGCGTGTTAGAACAGTAGGGACATGCCAGGCACCTAGGTCTGAAGTGAAGAGGATTCATGTGTATGTGGGTAAGACGTGATAATTGTAATTAATACATTTCGAGCAGTTGTTGTTGTTGTGGTCTTCAGTCCTGAGACTGGTTTGATGCAGCTGTCCATGCTACTCTGCAAGCTTCATCATCTCCCAGTACCTACTGCAACCTACATCCTTCTGAATCTGCTTAGTGTATTCATCTCTTGGTCTCCCTCTTCGAGCAGTAGGTTATAGATTTGTGTTCGCACGCTCCATCAAAAATGGTTCAAATTGCTCTGAGCACTATGGGACTTAACAGCTGTGGTCATCAGTCCCCTAGAACTTAGAACTACTTAAACCTAACTAACCTAAGGACATCACACACATCCATGCCCGAGGCAGGATTCGAACCTGCGACCATAGCAGTGGCGCGGCTCCGGACTGCGCGCCTAGAACTGCGAGACCACCGCGGCCGGCACGCTCCATCTATGGGACTGCTGTTTATTCGGTGTATTTCATTGCGGCAGTTAGCGAGCCAGGGCTCCGTGCAAGGGCGCCCTGTTGCCACAGACTTTGCACGGCGTTAAATCAGCCCGCCTGCTGCGGCGTTCGCTGCTCGTCATCTTCTTCCCCCCCTCGCCCCCCCCTCCCGCCTCTCACCCTTCGAGTTCGCGTGACCTCTGGCCGTTACTGCGCTTTTAGCGGACGTCAAGCGTGATAAACATATCTGTGCAGCGCGCTAGATTCACGAACGCGACCCGTGGCGAAAGCTGGCTGGCGAAGCGTTTCGTGAAGCCAGCCGATAACTCGTCGCCGAAAGTTGGCAGCGCCCCATCCAGGGCCATGGCGAAATACCGTGAGGCTGACCCAGCTGCCGGTGGCGGCGATTTGTTTATCGCATTTCTGAGAAAGGCCCACCACTCCGTAAAAAATAACTCATACCGGAGAAACTATGAACTGTTGCTGTCAGTTCTTCACAGACAAGGGGTAGTTTTTATTCTGCAAAATTATTGTTCTTCCTTTTTCTTTAGTCGCTCAAGGTCGCGCAGTAGCACGGATAATCATCAACATCTACATCTACACTACTGGCCATTAAAATTGCTACACCACGAAGATGATGTGCTACAGACGCGAAATTTAACCGACAGGAAGAAGATGCTGTGATATGCAAATGATTAGCTCTTCAGAGCATTCACACAAGGTTGGGGTCGGTGGCGACACCTACAACGCGCTGACATGAGCAAAGTTTCCAACCGATTTCTCAAACACAAACAGCAGTTGACCGCCGTTGCCTGGTGAAACGTTGTTGTCATGCCTCGTATAAGAAGGGGAAATGCCTACCATCACATTTCCGACTTTGATAAAAGTTGGATTGTAGCCTATCGCGATTGTGGTTTATCCTATCGCCACATTGCTGCTCGCGTTGGTCGAGATTCAGTGACTGTTGGCAGAATATGGAATCGGTGGGTTCAGGAGGGTAATATGGAACGCCGTGCTGGATCCCGACGGCCTCGTATCACTAGCAGTCGAGATGACAGGCATCTTATCCGCACGGCTGTAACGGATCGTGCAGCCACGTCTCGATCCCTGAGTCAACAGATGGGAACGCTTGCATGAGAACAACCATCTGCACGAACAGTTCGACGAGGTTTGGCTCAAATGGTTCAAATGGCTCCGAGCACTATAGGACTTAACTTCTGAGGTCATGAGTGCCCTAGAACTTAGAACTACTTAAACCTAACTAACCTAAGGACATCACACACATCCATGCCCGATGCAGGATTCGAACCTGCGACCGTATCGGTCGCGCGGTTCCAGACTGTAGCGGCTAGAACCGCTCGGTCACCCGGCCGGCCAAGGACGACGTTTGCAGCAGCACGGACTATCAGCTCGGAGACCATGGCTGCGGTTACCCTTGACGCTGTATCACAGACAGGAGCGTTTGGGATGGTGTACTCAACGAAGAACCAGGGTCCACGAATGGCAAAACGTCATTTTTTCGGATGAATCCAGATTCTGTTTACATCATACTGATGGTCGCATCCGTGGTTGGCGTCATCCCGGTGAACGCACATTGGCAGCGTGTGTTCGTCATCCCATACTGGGGTATCACCCGGCGTGATTGTATGGGGTGCCACAGTTTACACGTCTCGGTCACCTCTTGTTCGCATTGACGGCACTTTGAACAGTGGACGTTACATTTCAGATGTGTTACGACCCGTGGCTCTACCGTTCATTCGATCCCTGCGAAACCCAACATTTCAGCAGGATAATCCACGAACGCACGTTGCAGGTCCTGTACGGGCCTTTCTGGATACAGAAAATGTTCGACTGCTACCCTGGCCAGCACATTCTCGAGATCTCTCACCAATTGAAAACGTCTGGTCAATGGTGGCCGAGCAACTGGCTCGTCACAATACGCCAGTCACTACTCTTGATGAACTGTGGTATCGTGGTGAAGCTGCATGGGCAGCTGTACCTGTACACGCCATCCGAGCTCTGTTTGACTCAATGCCCAGGCGTATCGAGGCCGTTATTACGGCAAGAGGTGGTTGTTCTTGGTACTGATTTCTCTGTATCTATGCACCCACATTGCGTGAAAATGTAATCACATGTCAGTTCTAGTATAATATATTTATCCAATGAATACCCGTTTATCATCTGCATTTCTTCTTGGTGTAGCAATTTTAATGGCCAGTAGTGTATATCTACGTGATTATTCTGCTATTCACAATAAAGTGTCTGGCATAGGGTTAAGTGAGCAACCTGAATGCTGTCTTGAACCACTTTCATGCTGTCATCTATAGAAATGCAATCATGTTCACAAAAAACAGAGCGCATTGAACGAACGACTGGACATAGGGCATTCATATTTGTTATTTTTATTTGTGCTAAGTTCCTATGGGACCAAACTGCTGAGGTCATCGGTCCGTAGGCTTACACACTACTTAAGCTAAGTTTAGCTGACTTGCACTAACGACAACACACTGACATGCCCAATGGCGCGAACCGTGGCAAGGCGCCCCAAACCGCGTGGGTACCCCGTGCGACAGGGCACTCATATTCACAGGACATGTACACAACTACAGGGTGTTTCAAAAATGACCGGTATATTTGAAACGGCAATAAAAACTAAACGAGCAGCGATAGAAATACACCGTTTGTTCCAATATGCTTGGGACAACAGTACATTTTCAGGCAGACAAACTTTCGAAATTACAGTAGTTACAATTTTCAACAACAGATGGCGCTGCGGTCTGGGAAACTCTATAGTACGATATTTTCCACATATCCACCATGCGTAGCAATAATATGACGTAGTCTCTGAATGAAATTACCCGAAACCTTTGACAACGTGTCTGGCGGAATGGCTTCACATGCAGATGAGATGTACTGCTTCAGCTGTTCAATTGTTTCTGGATTCTGGCGGTACACCTGGTCTTTCAAGTGTCCCCACAGAAAGAAGTCACAGGGGTTCATGTCTGGCGAATAGGGAGGCCAATCCACGCCGCCTCCTGTATGTTTCGGATAGCCCAAAGCAATCACACGATCATCGAAATATTCATTCAGGAAATTAAAGACGTCGGCCGTGAGATGTGGCCGGGCACCATCTTGCATAAACCACGAGGTGTTCGCAGTGTCGTCTAAGGCAGTTTGTACCGCCACAAATTCACGAAGAATGTCCAGACACCGTGATGCAGTAATCGTTTCGGATCTGAAAAATGGGCCAATGATTCCTTTGGAAGAAATGGCGGCCCAGACCAGTACTTTTTGAGGATGCAGGGACGATGGGACTGCAACATGGGGCTTTTCGGTTCCCCATATGCGCCAGTTCTGTTTATTGACGAAGCCGTCCAGGTAAAAATAAGCTTCGTCAGTAAACCAAATGCTGCCCACATGCATATCGCCGTCATCAATCCTGTGCACTATATCGTTAGCGAATGTCTCTCGTGCAGCAATGGTAGCGGCGCCGAGGGGTTGCCGCGTTTGAATTTTGTACGGATAGAGGTGTAAACTCTGGCGCATGAGACGATACGTGGACGTTGGCGTCATTTGGACCGCAGCTGCAACACGGCGAACGGAAACCCGAGGCCGCTGTCGGATCACCTGCTGCACTAGCTGCGCGTTGCCCTCTGTGGTTGCCGTACGCGGTCGCCCTACCTTTCCGGCACGTTCATCCGTCACGTTCCCAGTCCGTTGAAATTTTTCAAACAGATCCTTTATTGTATCGCTTTTCGGTCCTTTGGTTACATTAAACCTCCATTGAAAACTTCGTCTTGTTGCAACAACACTGTGTTCTAGGCGGTGGAATTCCAACACCAGAAAAATCCTCTGTTCTAAGGAATAAACCATGTTGTCTACAGCACACTTGCACGTTGTGAACAGCACACGCTTACAGCAGAAAGATGACGTACAGAATGGCGCACCCACAGACTGCGTTGTCTTCTATATCTTTCACATCACTTGCAGCGCCATCTGTTGTTGAAAATTGTAACTACTGTAATTTCGAAAGTTTGTCAGCCTGAAAATGTACTGTTGTCCCACGCATATTGCAACAAACGGTGTATTTCTATCGCTGCTCATTTAGTTTTTATTGCCGTTTCAAATATACCAGTCATTTTTAAACACCCTGTATATTCTGCAGGTATGATTAGCTTTTGGACCATGTCGGACCTGGGGTTCAAGGTCAACAGCTATATCGCTGCGCAGCACCACCTACCGGCAAAATGTGCCAGCGGCTCTCGTTGTGGCTATAGAAGGAAGGTAATGGATGAGTGTGTCTTGTGCAGAAATGAACGATGCCTCTTAGACGTATGCACGAACCGTACCGTCGAATCAGTGAGTTTGAAAGAGGGCGCGTCACTGGTATCCATCCTGTAAATTGCTGCTCGTGTGGTACGAAGTGTTTCGGCAGTGCAACGGGTGTGTGCAGAATGGTTCACGGAAGACCGTAGAACACGACAAGATGGGTCAACTCTACAGATGGGTCGTTCGCGAACTAACGGGTCCAAAGGAACGGTTCACCAAGATGAACAGAGCGAGCGAGGAACGAATTATAACAAGAGAACCTCCCCATCGCACCCCCCTCAGATTTAGTTATAAGTTGGCACAGTGGGTAGGCCTTGAAAATCTGAACACAGATCAATCGAGAAAACAGGAAGAAGTTGTGTGGAACTATGGAAAAAATTAGTAAAATACACAAACTGAGTAGTCCATGCGCAAGATAGGCAACGTCAAGGATAGAGTGAGCTCAGGAGCGCCGTGGTCCCGTGCTTAGTGTGAGCAGCTGCGGAACGGGAGGTCCTTGGTTCAAGTCCTCTCTCGACTGAAAATTTTACCTTCTTTATTTTCGCAAAGTTATGATCTGTCCATCCGTTCATTGACGTCTCTGTTCACTGTAATAAGTTTGGTGTCTGTGTTTTGCGACCGCACCGCAAAACCGTGCGATTAGTAGACGAAAGGACGTGCCTCTCCAATGGGAACCGAAAACATTTGAGCGCAAGGTCATAGGTCAACCGATTCCTCCACAGGGAAACATGTCTGATATATTCTATACGACACTGGTGACGGCATGTGCGTCACATGACAGGAATATGTTGTCGACCCACCCAACTTGTACACTTGGCGAATGGGTAAAAAGATTCTTCTACATTGCCCGCTTTAAGTTTTCTTGTGGATGTGATAATCACTCCCAAAAAAGTGATGAAAACATAAGAGTTTGTCACATACACTGAAAATAAAAAATTAAACTTTTCACTGGAGGGAAGACTTGAAGCTAAGACTTCTCGTTTTGTAGTTGATCTCGCTAACCACGGGACCACGACGCTCCTGCACTCCTATTCTCCTTGATGTTGCCTATCTTCGGATGGACTACTCAGTTTGTATATTTTACTAATTTTTTTCATAGTTCCACACAACGTCTTCCCGTTTATCTCGATTGATCCGTGTTTAGATTTTCAACGCCTATCCACTGTGCCAACTTATAACTAAATCTGAGGGGGGTGCGATGGGGAGGTTCCGTTGTAAGGAACGGTCTTTCATAGTTCACTTCGGTCGCGGCTTTCTACTTATATCAGATCGAGTTGTAGGTGTTCGTTTCGTTCGCTTCGCGTGCCTATTCTAGATCTGTTTCAAACCTTTTTTGAACTCTGAACTTCTGGTTCTTTTCGTATTCTATTGAGCGTCCACAACCGGTAACTAAAATCTATTTTATAATTACGTAACTTACATATAAATTACGTTGTATGGAATCCATACATCTTTTCAGGTAACAAACACGGCGTATCAGCTTACTCGATAAACAGCAGAAGAAATACTTGTAAAAACGCAAGACTTTTTTGTTATTACCCATGCAAAGGACGTCGGCACGGCACACACGACTGGCCATTTTCGGTCTTTTTTTGATCCAAGGCAAAAGGGCTTGTTCATTGTTATGGAAGGCAGAACGACTTAACAACCGAATGAAGCCCGCGCTTCGTAATTGAGTGTCTGGTGTCACAATTTCTAAAGAGAATACAATAACTCCTACAATATCATTTCAGTGGTACAGGGTGGCGCACGAAAAATCGGCCCCGAATACGAGTTTCATTCAAGTTCTAAGGCCTCCGATTTTTTTCCTCCGGACTGGAAAGAGATAGAAATATGCGCATTGTTTTAAAATGAGGCCGCATTCATTGTCAATACGTCCCAGAGATGGCAGCACCGTACGGCAGATGGAATTTTACCGCCAGCGGCGAGAATGAGAACTGTTTTAAATACTTAAAATGGCGACGTTTTCCTTACTTGAACAGCGTGCAATCATTCGTTTTCTGAATTTGCGTGGTGTGAAACCAATTGAAATTCATCGACAGTTGAAGGAGACATGTGGTGATGGAGTTACGGATGTGTCGAAAGTGCGTTCGTGGGTGCGACAGTTTAATGAAGGCAGAACATCGTGTGACAACAAACCGAAACGACCTCAGGCTCGCACAAGCCGGTCTGACGACACGATCGAGAAAGTGGAGAGAATTGTTTTGGGGGATCACCGAATGACTGTCGAACAGATCACCTCCAGAGTTGGCATTTCTGTGGGTTCTGTGCACACAATCCTGCATGACGAACTGAAAATGCGAAAAGTGTCATCCAGGTGGGTGCCACGAATGCTGACGGACGACCACACGGCTGCCCGTGTGGCATGTTGCCGAGCAATGTTGACGCGCAACGACAGCACGAATGGGACTTTCTTTTCGTCGGTTGTGACAATGGATGAGACGTGGATGCCATTTTTCAATCCAGAAACAAAGCGCCAGTCAGCTCAATGGAAGCACACAGATTCACCGCCACCAAAAAAATTTCGGGTAACCGCCAGTGCAGAAAAAATGATGGTGTCCATGTTCTGGGACAGCGAGGGCGTAATCCTTACCCATTGCGTTCCAAAGGGCACTACGGTAACAGGTGCATCCTACGAAAATCTTTTGAAGAGCAAATTCCTTCCTGCACTGCAACAAAAACGTCCGGGAAGGGCTGCGCGTGTGCTGTTTCACCGAGACAACGCACCCGCACATCGAGCTAACGTTACGCAACAGTTTCTTCGTGATAACAACTTTGAAGTGATTCCTCGTGCTCCCCACTCACCTGACCTGGCTCCTAGTGACTTTTGGCTTTTTACAACAATGAAAGACACTCTCCGTGGCCGCACATTCACCAGCCGTGCTGCTATTGCCTCAGCGATTTTCCAGTGGTCAAAACAGACTCCTAAAGAAGCCTTCGCCGCTGCCATGGAATCATGGTGTCAGCGTTGTGAAAAATGTGTACGTCTACAGGGGGATTACGTTGAGAAGTAACGCCAGTTTCATCGATTTCGATTGAGTAGTTAATTAGAAAAAAAAAAATCGGAGGCCTTAGAACTTGAATGCACGTCGTACTAGACTGCTCATTGTCGCCCACCAATCATCATCTGTTGTTTCGCAGTTGTTGCTTGCATTATCTTACTTGTTATTTCTTCACTGCCTATGTTGATCAATTCTGCTCGTAGCGGTTAACAAATCGTGCATAATTGGCGAGCAGTCTGTACTCGGTCCGGTTATTCGTGCAGGCCGGCCGGGGTGGCCGAGCGGTTCTAGGCGCTACAGTCTGGAACCGCGCGACCGGTATGGTCGCAGGTTCGAATCCTGCCTCGGGCATGGATGTGAGTGCTGTCCTTAGGTTAGTTAGGTTTAAGTAGCTCTAAGTTCTAGGGGACTGCTGACCTGAGATGTTAAGTCCCATAGTGCTCAGAGTCGTTTTTGTTTGGTCAGGCGATCGTGGAGGCCAAAGTCCCTGTGAAATTATGCGATCACCAGAAACATCAGCAAGGAGTGACATTGAAACGCGATCTGTATGCGGGGTTGCACCATCTTGTTGAAAATAACCGTTCAGTATTTCACTTAACACAAGTACTCCTATGAATGGGTACAGAATATCACTGCAGTATCGTTCTGCGTGTATTGTTTCGTTGAAAAATATGGGACCCACAATCCGACGTCTAGAAATTGCAATCCAAACTGCTATTTTCACATAATGAAGTGGTTGCTCATTAATACACAATGGATTTACAGTCCTCCACATGCGGGAATTTGCGAGTTCATGTACCCGGAAAAAAGAAACCACGCCTCATCAGTGAAAAAAGTTTCATTAAGAATATCGCTTCCATTTTATTGAAGAAATGTTTGAACCATTGACAGTAATGCAGTCTCTTGCCATGATCGATATTTTTCAGTTCTTGCGCGACTGTCAGTTTGATGGGAAAAGTTCTAATTTTTGCCTTACAGGAGTGTGGGCCGTTCTGACACTAACATCGATTTCCTAGGCGAGTTTTCTTACTGACTTGTTCGGACTCGTGGACATTTTATCGGAAATATCGATTAGTTTATCCTCAGACAAAACGCTAGGACGACCACTTCTCGGTGCATCTGTCACTGAACCCTTACTTCGAAATTTGTTACTCAAATCTCGCACAGTATCGCGATGTGGGAGTGTTGTCTCCGGGAAAACTGAATTAAATGTTTGGCGAACTGAAACTGTGTATTTACCGCCAGCTTTGGACACTTGTTCGACTAAAAACACATGTTCTTCAATGGTTAGCATTTTAACAGTGACAAAAACGAAACAAACGAACAAAGGAACTAAACTTAAACGTTCACGTGAACACGTAACGACACATACCAACGATATTATTGACGCCGGCTGAGATAAACGAGCCGGCCACTGTGGCCGAGCGGTTCTAGGCGCTTCAGTCTGGAACCGCGCGACCGCTACAGTCGCACGTTCGAATCCTGCCTCGGCCATGGATGTGTGTGATGTCCTTAGGTTAGTTAGGTTTAAGTAGTTCTAAGTTCTAGGGAACTGATGACCTTAGATGTTAAGTCCCATAGTGCTCAGAGCCATTTGAACCATTTTTTGAGATAAACGAAACAGTGGAATGATGGGAGAGTCCACTTGAAGGGAAGTAACCGAGGGAGGCGAACAATTGTTCCAGAATCGTTCTGCATATCGACATTAATGACATGGGAGTGTAATTTTGTGGGTTACTGCTACTACCTTTCTTGAATATTGGAGTGACGTTGTTCCGGCAATATCGCGTTAATACCGTCCTTCTAATGCTGTCTCGATTTAAATTTATTTTAGCATTTCTTTCTTTCTACGTTCCCTTTCAGCAAGAGGTTCGTGGTTCTTCGAGATGCTAATCATACTTTGACGTTTCGACATCACATTTCAACCTCATGCTGCGCCGAAATTCTTGGTTATCAGGTATTAGGGGAGGAAGAGAGAGAGAGAGAGAGAGAGAGAGAGAGAGAGAGAGAGAGTTTCATTCATTAAAATTTCTCTTTGCGACGGCAGCTTTTCACCAGATTTATGTCAAAAGCATTCCCCCGTCATAAATCAAATCCGAGATCGCTTGGAATGTTCAAATGTGTGTGAAATTGTATGGGACTTAACTGCTAAGGTCATCAGTCCCTAAGCTGACACAGTTCTTAACCTAAATTATCCTAAGGACAAACACACACACCCATGCCCGAGGGAGGACTCGAACCTTCGCCGGGACCAGCCGCACAGTCCATGATTTCAGCGCCTTAAACCGCTCGGCTAATCCCGCGCGGCGCTTGGAGTGATTTCGGTGTTCCCAAATGCTATTCGGGAGTGGAATGGCCCAGAAATAACCCGAAAAATGGTTCTATAAACCCTCTGTAAAACTCGTGACTGTGAACGCCAGAGTAGTTATATAGATGTAGACGTAGATTTCCATTCCTGGGCGTATTACGGACGTGGGCGTCTCCCGTAGCGACTGTCTCTCCGAAGCAGCTGTAGAGCGCCTCTGGAAACTCGCAACTCCCCAAGGCAAGCAGATAGGCAGAAAGAGACGCACTGCGCATGCGTAACAGGGAAAACTGTGGCGGAAGCTTCAGCGCCGCGTCGGATTACGCCGTCAGAATCCCCCGGCCGGGCTAGCGCGCAGTTAACTGGGGCAAGTCCGTGCACAACGGCCGGCCGCTCTGAATGGCCGCCGCGACTGCAAACGGCCGCGGGCTATTCGGCTGCGCCACTTCGCAGACCCGCAGCCGTATCATTCTGCAGATAAAGGCGCGCGCCTCCTGTGACCGCAGTTCCGTTTATCGCCTCCTCTTCCTCACCAAAATGGGCCTCGTCTGCAAGTATAAAGGCCAGCAGGGCGTCCCAAAGAAATACTCTGTTGGACAGATAACTGCACCTCACTCGTCTGCCAGACCGCGCTCACCGTCTACACTGGTGGTCATTAAGTCTGCTGCACAGTGAAGTAAAAAAAATCGGGACCGACCGACCGCCGCGTCATCCTCTGCTATAATTCAATTCTTTTATCTTGTCGGCTCGCGCATGCCCGCCCAGACGCGGGAGATTGCTGCGTTGCCAGTTGCAAACAACGCACGCGCCAAGAGAAGCAGCGTCATAGTATAGTATAGTTCGCAAACTTAAGTTTAGGGGGGAGGGCGCGTTTATGAAGTAAAGCCACCACGGCCGCATTAACCCTTTCGCTGCTACAGAGACGTGCTCCCCGCATTCCGTGCTGTGCGCGATTTTGTCATCACTGCACTGCTCGCCTGTGCAGACACACGGTGTTCCGACTGCTTTGACACACTTCATCATTCGATTTCACATAAACTATTTGGCCCAAAAATTTGATTTTAACGCATCTTGACTGACACCTTCCCCCCCTAAATGACTAAATTTTGTTTCGATGTTCAACGCAGTTATTGTACAGCATTAAATGTACTAAACCAGTGCACGAAATTTTGAAGAGTTTGCAGAGGTAAAAGTCCATAGCGTATACTTTCTGTATGGTCTATTTTAGTTGCACAATGTTGAGAATGAAATATGGACAAGACACCTAAATTTCATATAAAATTTACTGTCTAACAATATCTCATTTAATTTAAGTACGAGATAGGTGTCGTATCTAATATTGAGAAATGTTCCGTCTTTCGCGACTGTAATAAAAGTTTTATTCACACCGGGCGCATTACCCTTTTTTCTAAAACGTTCTGATTAAAACAAAGTTGTTGAAATACACAAAACTGAATTGTGGACGTAATAAAACATAGAAACTGAAATATATTGTCAGTGAGGCATAGCGCACAAGCAACTTTTCTTTGTCACAACGGACAGCAAATACTTGCCAAAACACAGATCAGTCGACGAAAACATTGAATATGATGTTGCCAAAGCAGCGAAGCAAAGAATTGCGTCAGACAATCAAGTAGCTCGGCAACGTACGAGCCGAAATTCTGCTCTAAATAATACTTTTAATACTGTCACAAAAGAATATATCTCAATATGAATAGTGAAACAGCGACTGCGGAAGAGAAGATAAACGAACAAAACAGAAAACATGAATGTTGTATGTGTGCCTTTTCATTGTTTTTAATTGCTGTGAAAAGAAATATTGGAGGACAAAATTAGAAAAACCGAAAACTTATTATGATTATAATGAAAAGACAAAGTACTAGAAATTTCCAAAAATTACATTCAAACGAATAAAATTCATGAAGTAATACACTTCGATATTGTTTTTAAATAGAGAAAATATTAAACACAGAATCAAGGTCTGAACTCAGAATCTTTCACGTAGCAACCAAACACCTTAACCATTACACTAATGCAGCTCGTCATTCAATAGAAATCCTGGAGGTCTCTAAATTATCACGCAAAATACGAGGGCCGTTCAGAAAGTAACCTCCGGTTGATTTAAAAAAATACACCAGGTTAAATAAAAATATTTTAATATATACATCTTACAACTACATCTTTGCACTATTTTTCTACATAGTCTCCATAGCGATTGAGGCACTTATCGTATCTCTTCACAAGCTTTGAAATTCCTTCTGCATAAAAATCACCCGCTTGTGCCTGCAGCCAGCCTGTGACCGCATCTTTGAGCTCTTCGTCGTCATCATACCGCTGTGACCCGAGCCATTTCTTCAAATGCATGAAGAGGTGATAATCACTTGCCGCCAGGTCTGGGCTGTAAGGTGGATGGTTGATAACGTCCCACTTGAAGGACTCAAGAAGGGCCGTTGTTCTGCGAGCAGAGTGAGGACGGGCGTTATCGTGCAAAAGAACGATACCGGAAGTCAGCATACCACGGCGTTTGTTCTGTATAGCCCGTCGTAACTTTTTTATTGTTTCACAGTACACGTCTTGATTAATGGTCGTACCACGTTCCATGAATTCAACCAACAACACCCCTTTGGCATCCCAAAACACCGTTGCCATCAGTTTTCTGGCAGAAAAATCTTGCGAGGCTTTTCTTGGTTTGGTAGGCGAATTTGAATGTGCCTACATCTTTGATTGTTCTTTTGTCTCAGGGTTCACGTACTTAATCCAGGTTTCGTCACCGGTCACGATTCTGTTTAACAATGGTTCTCCTTCGTCCTCATAACGTGACAGAAAGTCTAATGCAGAGGCCATTCTTTGAGTTTTGTGGTGGTCGGTAAGAATTTTGGGCACCCATCGTTCACAGAACTTACGGTAAACCAATCTTGCTGTCACTATCTCGTACAAGAGAGTCTTAGAAATCTGTGGAAAACCAGTAGACAACTCCGACATTGAGAAACGTCGATTTTCACGAACTTTTGCATCAAATGTCTGAACGAGTTCGTCAGTCACCAATGATGGTCTACCACTCCTCTCTTCATCATGAACGTTTTCTCGTCCACTTTTAAATAAACGTACCCATTCACGGACAACTCCTTCACTCGTAACTCTTGGTCCGTACACGGCACAAAGCTCACGATGAATAGCTGCTGCAGAATATCCTTTGGCTGTAAAAAACCTTATGACAGCACGCACTTCACATTTGGCGGGGTTTTCTATTGCAGCACACATTTCAAACTGCCACAAAAACTAAACTAGCGCAGGTACGACGTTCACTCGACCACGGCTTGATGCCGACTGACCTGTTGAGTGCGTGAACGCACAGATGGCGTCGCTACTCCCCCCACAACCCGCACTGTGACTAATCGGAGGTTACTTTCTGAACCGCCCTCGTACCTACGAACTCTGTTGGTATGACTATGAATTACTCACGTTTCGTCGATGTACAATAGGAAATAACTATTACTGCTGTTCTTTATTGCGAAAAAGCGGTTCGTGAGAATGAAACAAACACCTTTCCCTGCTATCGCCTCAGTTAGGAGGCGTATTGCTTGTTTGGTTTAATTAATTAATAGAATATGCAGCAATTGGTATGAAGAATGCTTTTTCCAAACTTTCTATAAAAGAAAGTCTGCTATCAAGACATTGCTTCTGTTCAATTACTTTATTTATGACTGATCGTTTCTAAAACTGAAGACACTTGTCCGTGCCCTGCACTGCAGTCGAGCTCTGGCAACGTCGTTCTCTGTTCATTGGCTGACTGTGTTTTCTGACGTCATATGCGCTGAACGAACCTAAACTCGGCCGCCGTCGTAAATGACGCGCAATTATAGCAGCGATCATTCGGATGCGGTGTGGAGGGCCATGGGTTCAGTGCGCCGTTCTCCCGTTCGTCGCCGGCTTTCTTGGCCAGACCCCAGTACTGCCTGCAAGGAAAAAACCTGTGACTGTATCGGCAATCGAACCCAGGTCATCCGCGTAGGAGCCAGACACGTTCACCTCTGCGCTGTGGAGGCGGAACATCCCAGTGAAGCCAGGGTGCAACACACGTGAAAATGGGCATAAAGTGTGCCGAAGTGCTTCGTTATAGAAGCGATTGGCGTTTCAGGGTAACCACACAACAAGTAATGCAACATATGTCTGATGGTTTTATTCTGGATTCCAATACATCATTTTATACGCCACCCTTTTGGCAACAAAACTGTATTTTTCAAAATAGTCTCCATTGAATGCCACTGTCTACTGCCGCCCTACTAGGAGGGCCTCTATGCCGGCATCGTAACACTCTACTGGCTGCCTATTCTGTATCTTTCCGCCATTGTGCCGATCGTTTCGGTACTCAAGAGCACCGAACGGTCTAGTCCTCGAATTACAGTTCCATCGTTATTCAGTATGCATTTCGGTAGCGATACCGTTCTGGTCTAGAGAGCCGAAGCGCTGTTGTCGGTTCGCGTCGCGCAAGCCAATCAAAAGCGAGCGGCCGCAGAGCCGCGCATGCGCACTGCAGCGCGCACAGCGCCACGAACCAACGAGTTAAAATTTCATAGAGTGGCTATAGGTCCGCCATGTTTGAAGCAAATTGAAGTTCTGGCCGCCATGTTTTCTTTAGTCAAGGCATTCGTCTGCTGTGTCCCGCCCCCTTGTAACTGCGTTTGACTTACTTGAAATAGCCCACACTAGCTTTATTTTTTCTAAAACAAGCAATAGACTGCAGTGATTTCAGTGTACACTGACAGCAAAAAGGGATGTTTTTGTCGAAATATGGCTAAACTTTTCGATGTAGATAACACTACAAGACAACTCAAATAAGTCTGTCCATCCACTATAACGTTACTTGTTGCCCATAAATTAATGCAATTAGCGCAGGTACCACCAGAATATTACGGTGAAACTTCTAAACATGCTGTGGTTAACTATTAGAAACAGTAACGGGCGCAGAAATGCGATTTTTTTGTCGCTATTTCAAAGTAAACAGTCAAAGCCTCAAAAACCAGTACACTGTGAACGAGAATTTATTTGAAATATGTGTTACAAGTAGTTAACACAAGCATAGTAATTCAATAACAAAGTCGAAGCGTTCTTGGGTGGGTTAATTTCACAAATTTTCGTAAGTAGCTGTATGCCTTGGCAGAATAAAAGTGTAGGGTCAGGGCAAATTTCCTTATTTGCTGAGAATAATGGCATACTTTAGCACTGCACTGAAGTTCCAATACCTCCTTCAACAAACCAACTACATGTTCACTGTTTAACATATCAGAAACTGAACTACATAGCCTTCTTCTCAAACCAGCAACTAAAGTCTGTAACTGCACTATTCTTCTTTTGTGTCGTACACTAAGTTGCTTCATTTGCTTTATCCGCTTCTTTAGTCGCACATTCTCTGCTTGTACTCTGTTATATTGTGTTTTCAACTTCTTAGGGCTTGGTAGACAGTAATTGTGGTCAGCAGAAACAGATGTGGGTCCGACAGGCACTGAAAGAATGCAGTTACATCATAAGTTTATAACATAGTTACACCATAAGATTATAATAGAATGTATGTAATTCAAAGCAATAAGAACACGGAGTAAAATTAAATTATTGACTTACTTTGTGCTAATGATGTCACTGTAACAGCACTATCTTGCAAATTGTCGAAAGATCGCTTTCTGGGCTGTGGTCGTAATACTTTATCTTGCTTTTGTAAATGTGGTGGGAAGTTAAAGATAGTAGGTCCTGCTTTTGACAAAAGGCGCCTCTGGACATTTGTGTGGTACATATATTTCTCTTCAAAATGAGCTGAACAGAGGTAACTGACTGTAGTAGGAAACCAGTTTTCTCGCTTCATATTTATAACCCATCTTTTTGTAATTTCCTTATCTTTTAAAGGAAATCTGTAATCAACGATAAATAAATTACTTTCCTGCATTTGTCTTAAGCATAATTACAGTTCTAATGCAAATGACTCTTTAATAAACATTAAAAAACGTGTGTCGTATTTCGGTACTAATATACTTACTTATAATATGAAATATTTGTTGTTTTATCGCTGCGATTTGTGCAGTTGAACGCTGAACACACTGCAGGCATGTTGACTTCATATTTCGTAACAAAAAAGTCAACTAGAAAAGTTAAATATTGCAGTAATATCACAACATCTGACACACTTCCAACACAAACAACAGTGACGCTTTCCTAATGTTTTGACTAAGGAGAACATGGCGGCCGAGTTAGCGTTGGTTGCCGCTAGGAGCGCTGTAACTAGTATCTCGGCCACTCTATGAAATTTTAACTCGTTGCCACGAACACAGAGCGGCTAACAGACGAGACAGCCGCGCTACTCTTCCAAGTACCGAAAATTGCGTTTACGTCGCCATAACGAATGACGCCGCATTCCGTCGAGCTGACGTGCCCCGCCTTCATCGCCCTTGCCTCCTCCCTAACAGTATCAGGCGCAGTATATCCATTTCCATGATTCTCAGCTGAAATGCATGAAAATCTTTACCTTTTCCCTGACCGCATGTTTCCATGCATGCATAATAACGATAGCGTATTTGACTGTATTCTGCAGATTGTCGTAAATTCCGCATTATGTCATCGTATTCTCATTCACACTGGTATCGTGTTTTGGATTTTACGTTTCGGAAAGTGAGTTAGGAATAGTGTGTAGTACCACATTGTACTAATACATCTATAAAAACACCCGAAAAATTGATTCTGAGAGTTTCAAAGAATAACAAGATAAACAGAATGATTAAGTAGCCCACTTCCCTACATGATACGCCAACCATTTGGGTCTTAAAAACAAAATTGAAAAAACGCATTTTCGAGAACTTCTGCAGTTCGTCGAAGTTGATAACATACATCTCATGAATGAAAATGTTTCGTATATGGTGCTACAGTCTAAAAATATTACGGCGGAGACCTTTCATCTCTGTCTGCTGTTACTGAGGATTTGATTGCACATAAATAGTCGTGACAAGCAAGATTATGAAGATGACCGCTGCTTGTTACATTCCCAGTAACTTAAGATGTGCTCTTGGATTCCTGTCTAACCGCATACTCGGAAATCGCTGCATATTCGGAAAAAATGGTGAATTATTTCTGACAAGAAAAAAATATAAAGGTCACTGTCAGTTGTTTCACTCACAGCAACTTCATATTTCGTTTTGTAAACACACAGAAATCAAGAAATCATTACTGAGGAAGTGTGCTCTTACATCTAAGTAATAACGAATACTGCAGAAAAATCGTCACTTACACGAATAACACTGTCTCAGAACATGTTGCATATGTTGTTGTTGTTGTGGTCTTCAGTCCTGAGACTGGTTTGATGCAGCTCTCCATGCTACTCTATCCTGTGCAAGCTTCTTCATCTCCCAGTACCTATTGCAACCTACATCCTTCTGAATCTGCTTAGTGTATTCATCTCTTGGTCTCCCCCTATGATTTTTACCCTCCACGTTGCCTCCAATACTAAATTGGTGATCCCTTGATGCCTCAGAACATGTCCTACCAACCGATCGCTTCTTCTGGTCAAGTTGTGCCACAAACTTCTATTCTCCCCAATCCTATTCAATACTTCCTCATTAGTTATGTGATCTACCCATCTAATCTTCAGCATTCTTCTGTAGCACCACATTTCAAAAGCTTCTATTCTCTTCTTGTCCAAACTATTTACCGTCCATGTTTCACTTCCATACATGGCTACACTCCATACAAATACTTTCAGAAATAACTTCCTGACACTTAAATCTATACTCGATGTTAACAAATTTCTCTTCTTCAGAAACGCTTTCCTTGCCATTGCCAGTCTACATTTTATATCCTCTCTACTTCGTCCATCATCAGATATTTTGCTCCCCAAATAGCAAAACTCCTTTACTACTTTAAGTGTCTCATTTCCTAATCTAATACCCTCAGCATATATGAAGAGGAAAAAAAATAATTTTTTTTGCACCTATCCGTGCACGAACCAGTCGCCTTTCGTATGACACTCCCGCGCGCTAATCACTTAGCCACGACAAACAACAGTAACAGAGTGCTCAATTCTCGTATTATTCTGTAGAGGAACGTAGGCTGATGTTCACAAACGGTGCTGAGTAAGTCATTAATGAGTGATAGTTTGGAAGGTTTCCAATATCAGGCTTCACATAATTGCTTTCCATTGTTACTTGCCGAGTGGTTCTAGGCGCTTGAATCTGGAACCATGCGCGACCGCTACGGTCGCAGGTTCGAATCCTGCCTCGGCCATGGATGTGTGTGATGTCCTTAGGTTAGTTAGGTTTATGTAGTTCTAAGTTCTAGGTGATTGATGAACTCAGAAGTTAAGTCCGATAGTGCTCAGAGCCATTTGAACCATTTTACTCCAGGGCATTGGCCCCTTACCTAGCTTGCATTTACCGTGAATCACTCACCCAGCACAAGGTCCTAAGCGACTGGAAGAAAGCGCCGGTTACTCCAGTGTATAAGAAGGACAAAAGAACAGACCCGCAAAATTAAGACCAATATTCCTAACTTCTGTTTTCTGCTGAATTTTTGAACACATTCTCAGTTCGAATATAACAAACTTTCTTGACACTGAGAACCTTATATCGACGAATTAGCAACGTTTTAGGAAGTATCGATAGTGCGAAACTCAGCTTGCCCTTTTCTCGGACGATATACTGAGAACTACGGAGGAAGGGCAACAGACAAATTCCATATTTCTAGATTTCCGGAAATCATTTGACACGATGCCCCATTTCAGGCTATTAACGAAGATACGAGCATATGGAGTAAAGAAACTTCCTGGCAGATTAAAAGTGTGTGCCCGACCGAGACTCGAGCTCGGGACCTTTGCCTTTCGCGGGCAAGTGCTCTACCAACTGAGCTACCGAAGGACGACTCACGCCCGGTACTCACAGCTTTACTTCTGCCAGTATCTCGTCTCCTACCTTCCAGGAAGTTTCATATCAGCGCACACTCCGCTGCAGACTGAAAATCTCATTCTGGAAACATCCCCCAGACTGTGGCTAAGCCATGTCTCCGCAATATCGTTTCTTTCAGGAGTGCTAGTTCTGCAAGGTTCGCAGGAGAGCTTCTGTAAAGTTTGGAAGGTAGGAGACAAGGTACTGGCAGGAGTAAAGCTGTGAGGAGGGGGGGGGGGGGTGAGTCGTGCTTGGGTAGCTCAGTTGGTAGAGCACTTGCCCACGAAAGGCAAAGGTCCCGAGTTCGAGTCTCGGTCGGGCACACAGTTTTAATCAGCCAGGCAGTTTCATATCAGCGCACACTCCGCTGCAGAGTTAAAATCTCATTCTGGAAACGTATGGAGTAAGTTCACAGATACGTGAGTGGCTCGAAGGCATGTTAAATAGCTGAACCCAGTGTGTTGTTCTCCATGGCGAGTGTTCATCGGAGACAAGGGTAGCGTCGTGAGTGCCCCAGGGAAGTGTGACAGGACCGTTGTTGTTCTCCACATAAATGGTTTGGCGGACAGGGTGGGCAGCAATCCCTGTTTGTTTGCTGATGATATCGTGGTGTACGGTAAGGTGTCGAAGTTGAGTGGCTGTAGGAAGATACTCCCCCAAAAACATACGTTTTTCATATCAGGTACATTGTGCAGTCACCTACTGCCTGGTACTCCATATCAGCGACCTCAGTAGTCATTAGACATCGTGAGAGAGCAGAATGGGGCGCTCCATGGAACTCACGGACTTCGAACGTGGTCACGTGATCGTGTGTCAGTTGTCATACGTCTGTACGTGAGATTTCCACACTCCTAAACATCCCTACGTCCACTGTTCCCGATGCGATAGTGAAGTGCAAACGTGAAGGGACACGTACAGCACAAAAGCGTACAGGCCGACCTCGTCTGTTGACTGACAGAGACTGCCGACAGTTGAAAAAGGTCGTAATGTGTAATAGGCAAATAGTTCAAATGGCTCTGAACACTATCGGGCTTAACATGTGAGTTCATTAGGCTCCTGTGTAATAGGCAGACATCTATCCAGATCATTACACAGATATTCCAGACTGCATCAGGATCCACTGCAAGTACTATGGCAGTTAGGCGGGAGGTGAGAAAACTTGGATTCATGGTCGAGCGGCTGCTCATAAGGTACACAGCACGCCGGTAAATGCCAAACGACGTCTCACTTGATATTAAGCAGCATAACCATTGGACAATTGAACAGTCGGAAAACGTTGTGTGGAGTGACGAATCACGGTACACAATGTGGCGATCCGATGGCAGGGCGTGGGTATGGCGAATGCCCGGTGAACGTCATCTGCCAGCGTGTGTAGTGCCAACAGTAAAATTCGGAGGCGGTGGTGTTATGGTGTGGTCGTGTTTTTGGTGGAGGGGGCTTGCACCCCTCGTTGTTTTGTGTTGAACTATCACAGCACAGGCACACATTGATGTGTTAAGCACCTTCTTGCTTCCCACTGTTGAAGAGCAATTCAGCGATGGCGATTGCATCTTTCAACACGATTGCACACCTGTTCATAATCCACTGCCTGTGGCAGAGTGGTTACACGACAATAACATCCCTGTAACGGACTGGCCTGCACCGAGTCCTGACCTGAATCCTATAGAACACCTTCGGGATGTTTTGGAACGCCGACTTCGTGCCAGGCCTCACCGACCGACATCGATACCTCTCCTCAGTGCAGTGCTCCGTGAAGAATGGGCTGCCATTCCCCAATAAACCTTCCAGCACCTGACTGAACGTATGCCTGCGAGAGTGGAAGCTGTCATCAAGGCTAAAGGTGGGCCAAAACCATATTGAATTCCAGCATTACACATGGAGGGCGGCACGAACTTGTAAGTCATTTTCAGCCAGGTGTCTGGCTACTTTTGATCACAAAAAATGGTTCAAATGGCTCTGAGCACTATAGGACTTCATATCTGAGGTCATCAGTCCCCTAGAGTTAGAACTACTTAAACCTAACTAACCTAAGTACATCACACACATCCATGCCCGAAGCAGGATTCGAACCTGCGACCTAGCTGCAGCGCGGTTCGGGACTGAAGCGCCTAGAACTGCTCGGACACAGCGGCCGGCTTTTGATCACATTGTGTACAGTCTCCAATTAGGGCTGAGAGGTGTATGGGTGACGCAAAAGTGCTTGTACCCCTAATTCTTTTGAGCTGTGTATTTCGCAGAGGGAACCTTGGAATAACTCATGTTACAGTAAAAACTCGATTAAACGTCACTCTTTAAACCGTCAGTTTCTGTTGACCGCCACTGCTGTAACAGCATAATAATACTGTAATAACAGAATGCTCTAAGGTGCAGTGACGCGTTCGCTCTGTTTATTTACTCTATTTTAGTTGGAAGTGAATGTACCCGCCCGCCGTAGAATGGTACATAAAATGTGACCTTCAGTTGACGTGCTAACACATCTCCCCGTTTTCTTGTCTTTGTCTCACTTGTGAGTCAACAATCACCACTGGATCGGTTTCCAGTTGTGGCGAGAAGACTGTAATTGACGCAGTGTATCTAGCGGGCTGTCTTCCACTTGAATAAGCTTTATTGACTAATATTTTACACTACCGTATTTGGTGCAGGTGTGTGTGATACAGTGACTTGATTAAATGTCTGAAAAACGTAAACGTGTTGTTTTAGGACTTAATCAAAAACTTGAAATTATAAAACGCTTAAGAAAGGGCGAAACTGCGACAAGTGTAGCGCTGGTTTATGGTATTGGAAGAACAACAGTTAACGTTATGAAAGGTGATGCTGATAAAATAGAGCAACATGTGCCAACAATGCAGAGCATGGATGGACATGTGCGAACAAGAAAGACAATGAAACCTGCAAAATATGATGAATTGGACACCGCAATGTACCGATGGTTTACAAATAATTGATTGAGGTTATGTTTTCGAGGAATACAGTGTTTCTGTTACCCGTCTATTCCAGGGCTTCACAACATACGTGCTCGCGGAGCAAGCTGTGAGCAGCAAGGCGCGAGCACGGAGCAGCGCGAGCACGCTACCCCCACTACCGGACCGCGGGGAGTGGGGAGAGTTACGTGGGACACACAACAGCTGCCGCCAGTCGATGTAAATCCGCGGCCACCTGCAGGGATATCACTCATGAATTGTTACTGCGACTAGTGAAACAAATAAAGGGGAATGTACAGGTGCCACATAATTTTATTAGCTTAGTGTATGCCTCTACATTCGTATTAATGTGTGAACTGTTACACAATAAAAGGTGTCACTGAAGTGTGGGATTCTCGGTTATCTTGTACTTTTTGCGCTTTACAATTGCGTCTATGTTCGGAGTAATTGTTCTTGTGCATTTTAGGCGCAGCGTGCAGTTTAAATTTCGATCAGACAATGCGTTTCTCAGGCGCGTCTTGTTACATTTCATTGCAGAGAACACTTGTTCACAAACATACGTGGAACCGAACATTGATATTATTGTAGCCGCCAGTTTGTGCAAACGAGGAAATCTATCCTGAGGGAAGTGTCTGTAGAATTCCAAAATGTTTTTCTTGTTCTGAAATTTGTCTCTGTATTCTCTGTCACACTGCAGGTCAGTAATTTCTAGTTGCAGCTCAGGACGAATCTCTTCAATATTCGCTGAATATGGAGAGGAGAACAGATCAGAATCACTGTCTACTGCTGTCAGATCTTGAAAGCGCTGATCAACTAAACTATGTGAATAACGATCACAGTCTTTGTGAACATCTTGCACGGATGATAATTTAGGAAAATGAACTAGGTTTCCTGTTTCCAGCTGACTCACCCAAAGTGTCAATTTCATCTTAAAAGCTCGTATTCGATCTATGAAATGATTAATTAGCAGATCTTTACCTTGTAGTGAAATGTTCAAAGCATTCAGATGGCTAGTTAAATATGCTAAGAACGTGAGATCACATTTCCATGAAGGCTCTTTCAATTCAGGAACACACATGTTATTTATTCCCATGAACATATTTATCTCATCTAATAGGCAAAAAAATCGATTTAATAATTCGCCATGACTAAGCCAGCAAACCTCGCTGTAATAAGGCAGGCTACCATACTGGCTTTCTGCATCCTCAAGAATGCTTTTAAATTGCCTGTGTTGTAGCCCATGCTTCCTTATATAATTGGTTGTACGAGCAACAACACTCATCACATTTTTTAGAGTGATACTCTTCGCACATAAGTTTTCGTGGTGGATCACACAGTGAACGCCCCTGATTTCATTCGGCACAGTCAGTTTTTGCATTTTCTCCTTCAACAGCGCAACGAAAGCTGATTTTTTCCCTGTCATCGCTGGTGCACCGTCTGTAGACACTGAAACTAAAGAATTCCACGACAATCCTATATTTTCAACACTTTCTTCAACACTACTTAAAATATCACCTCCGGTTGTAGTGTTCTTCATGGCTACTACATCGAGGAGCTCCTCCCTCACCTGAAGATCTCTATTAACACCTCTAATAAATATGGCAAGCTGCGCTGTTCCAGTGATATCAACACTTTCGTCCAGAGCTAGAGAATACGCCATAAAATCTTTACAGATATTTGCAAGCTGGCTCTGGACGTCGTCTGCGATGTCCTGTATGCGACGCATAATGGTCATGTTAGATAATGGCACAATCCGAAACTGTTCAACTTGAGATGGACACAAATGTTCCGCTGCAACTACCAAACATTCCTTTATTAAATCGCCATCAGGTAAGGGGCGCAGGGATTTTGCTAAAAGCAAAGCAATTTTGTAACCCACTCTGAGAGCTGCCTCAGTTGATTTTTCTTCGTCGTCCAGATCTTCTTCGGATAGCTTCCTTTTAAGTTCAATAACTTCCTGTGCACGATCTGGTCCATCACATTTTCCACTTCCGTAGTCTTTCGCGTGGTACGACATATAATGTCGCTGCAAATTAAATTTCCTAGAAGAATTCAGCGTTTTCTCACATACTAAATATTTTGCAACACCATCTTTTTCTGTAAACAGATACAATTCCTCCCAATGGGGATTGAACTGCGAAAGCAAGGTTGGGGTTACACAACGGCGACTTGACATGATTCTTAACCAGCGAAGTGACTGTTATAGCTGATCGCAGTACTTTAAACGTTACACAGTCGGCGCCGATTCAATAGGCACGTTGCGGCCCTATTCAAACGTGCGCACGTATTTCCCCTCCCTCCCCTCCCTCCCTACTCCAGGACCTTGCACTTGCTCGCGAGCACGTGCCTGAGCAGACGCGAGTACGCGCGCTCAAAACCGGCCAGTTGTTTAGCCCTGGTCTATTCGCTCAGCCGTCACGACCACGGTCCCGAAGATGGCGGTTAATCGACTTTCCACTGTACTAGCTTTCAGCCCCTTCGGAAGAGATAGTGTCCCGGCGCGCCTTGCGTGGCCCAGCTGCGCCCCACTTCCGGAGCACGTATCACACTGGAGAGGAAAATGGATAGCAGACAGGAGAGTTTGTCGGGGCGCAGTGTAAGGCTTCCGTCTAATTAGGGAGGGGGAGGTAAGTTGTGAGAACGCGAGGCGCACCTGGCTGTGGGGCTTCCTTAGCGGCCTGCTGCTCTCCCCACGTCTACACCACACCAGAGTCTGAGGTAGCGACTCTGCGTTCCAACCTATCAGCTTTCCTTGCAGCACTACATATACTTTACACGTAGAACATTTTAAAAAAGTGTCCTGTACTATTGCGACTGAAGCAGAGGTTAATGCAACGTGGAGTTTACGTGCAAACCGGTGACAAGTGAAATAATAAATACAAAGGACTTGCAAGACACTAGTAATTTATTACTAGAAACCGCCCTTCCTATAATGTCAACCTACTACAAAAAGAATTCTCTAAAACCCAATCCCTCCAAAACTCAAGTGAGTGCATTCCATCTGAACTCGAGGCAGGCAAAGTACAGGCTCAATGTTACCTGGGATGAGACATTACTAGAACACACAGATGCTCCCACCTACCTTGGCGTCGTGCTGGACAGAACATTGATATGCAAGTATCATTGCGAAAAAACATGCAAAAAAGTAGAAGCACGAAAGTCCCTAACAAGAAAGCTGTCCAACAGCAAATGGGATGCCAAACCTACCGTGGTCAGAACTTCAGCCCAAGCTTTGTGCTTCTCAACTGCCGAATATGCCTGCCCGGTATGGTGCAGATCCGCCCACGCAAAAAAGGTAGATATTAGCTTGAATGAAACATGCAGGATAGTGACAGGCTGCATGAAACCTACCCCCATAGAAAATCTTTACAGGGCCGCAGGTTTCACAAACCCTGACTCACGTAGGAAAGCCCACGAACATACCGAGAAGCTAAAACAAACCTCTGATGCTCGTCACTCAATATTTGGCCTAGACTGTGGCCCCAGCAGACTCAACTCCAGACGCCGTTTCCTAAGTTGCGCCTTAGATGCGCCCCCCATCTACTGCCCACTAAGAGAGGAGCCACCAAGCGGCGTTTCTGGTGATTGGAAAACCTGGAGAATGCTTAACCGCATCACAACTGGGGTGACTCCTGTGAAATCTAATCTGATCAAATGGCGTTTGTTGGACGAAAATGACGACAAATGCGACTGCGCCACTCGACAGGACATGGAACATCTCCTACAATGCCCAGCCTGCCCGCACAGATGCACCATCGACGATCTATGGCTGGCTAAAGAAGAAGCATTGGACATTGCCCAATACTGGGCAAACAAATTGTAGTTTCCGGACACGAAAAAGTAAAGTAAGTATTACTGACCAACAGTTTAACCCAAAGGGCACAGCATTTACCAAAAATTTTCTACAAGTGCCTCTTATTCACAAGTCAGAAAAATACATTACACTGTATCTTTCTTATTGAATTAGGTGCAAACAAGAACTTGAAAGTCTCTTCGGGTTTGCTGCCGGATCCTAAAATCGACTCGATATTTCGGCGATCCAACTGGTCGCCATCTTCAGGAAAATGCTGCTTCTGCTGATGAGTCCCGCTGAGAACTGACGCCAGGTTGCAAATCGACGTCCTATATAGTCTGCCGTTCAGTACACGGTGCATGCGCCGCCCATCACGGTTTCTGCCCTCTGAGACAGGGAGGTGGCGCCGCCCTTAGAGGAAGGAGGATGCTAAGTTCACCGGACTTGGATACGATGTGACGTCATTATGACGTATACACGCTACATCGAAAACGATAGAAACCGTATATCGACTATTCGACTTTTGTGAACTTTCGAGAGGTTGTGACAGGGTAGCGCTGTGCTCTGCGGCATTCGTTTAAATGTGTCTTGCGTTCCTTGCGCTTAAATCGTGTATTGTACTGTGTTTGTGTCCTGTGCGTTGTTTTTCGTTTGCTCGTCTCTAATTATGTGTTCAGCATTCGAGAGACTAATAAGAGAAAAGCTGAAACAGTTCAGCATCGATGACGACGGGCAATTGCGTGGTTATTGTGAATCTCAAGCAGAAATTGACGTACTTCTGAGCCAGATGAAGTGCGTCGGTTATTCGTACTCGGTGAGAAGAAGCACTCAGCAGCCAAAATCTTTAGATGCGTCAAGACACTAACCTTTGGTTAAGATTACACTGAGAAATACACTTCCCCTCGTATTTCATCTCCGGTCGACGATTTTTCTTCAACAATGCCTCATATTTTTCTTTTTAAGTTCGAAATTCAATCATTCTACACACCAGTCATTACTGGACACTAAGGTACCTGTCTCTGCGGTCCGAGTGTAAAATTACTTGGAATTATGGTTGATAAAAGACTATCTTGGGATGGACATATAAATTACTTAGCTAACAAACTTGCACAAGTTCTCTTTCAGCTATATAAATTAAGAAAAAAAAGTCAGCAAGAGTATACTGCTACAATGTAATATGTACTGACAAGACCAGTTGTATGAAACCATGAAACCATACTAAAATATTGATAATAAATAAATATTATTTTCGGCGTAAGCGTTCAACACAACAATCACACAATCAAATCTGGTCGGGACATAAGAAGACTTCACTTTTTTACGAAACGTATCCAGGAGCTGATATATTTTCTGATCATAACCTTTTAGTAGCAAAGTTCCATGTGAAACTGAAAGCCATACAAAAGAAACAAAAGAAGGACTACATAAATACAACTATTCTAAGAGACCCCTTGACTAAACAAAAGACTTCTGAAGAGATTAATAAGGAATTAGTTAGGATAAAGAATAATCAAACAGAAGACATTGATGGCAAATGGGAACTTATAAAAGACACATTAAATAATGCATGTAAAAACACAATGGCGACCAAACACGACAACATGAAAAAGAAGTGGATGACAGAGAAGATATTACAATTGATGGAACAAAGAAGAATACTTAAAAATAGAGATGAAAGTGAGTATAAAAGATTACATGCAGAAATACGAAAAGAAACACGGCGAGCAAAAGAAGAATGGTACAAGGAACAATGCTCTGAAATTGAGAGTTATGAAACAAGACATGATAGTTTCAACTTACACAAAAAAGTTAAAGATTTAGCTGGACTTAATAAAAAGAAAAGTACAAGTTTATTGTTAGATAAAAATGGCAAAATAATTCCTGATGTTAAAGGTAAACTGGACAGGTGGACAGAATATGTCAAAGAACTATTTGAAGATACAAGAAAAGATCAAAAATTTTATGATAACATGATCAGAGAACGAGGACCAAGCATATCGAAAGAAGAAATATTACATGTTATCAACAAATCAAAGACAGGAAAAGCCCCTGGACCGGATAAGATACCAAATGACATCCTGAAACTCATAGGAATAGACCATATAGATATATTTGTACAATTGTTTAATGATATTTATAATTCGGGAATTATTCCTAGGGATTGGTTGACATCTACCTTTGTTACATTACCCAAAAAGGCTAATGCCAAAACTTGTAATGATCACCGTACAATAAGCTTAATGAGTCACACCTTAAAGATATTTCTAAAAGTTATACACCAACGAATATACAAAAAAGTAGAAGAAGGTATAAGTGAAACACAATTCGGTTTTAGAAGTTCCCTCGGTACAAGAGAAGCATTGTTTGCTTTTAACATATTAGCGCAACGATGTATGGAGGTTAACCAGCCACTATATGTGTGCTTCCTGGATTATAATAAAGCATTTGACAAAGTTCGTCATGATCATCTCATAGAATTGTTAGAAAAGAAAACACTTGATAAGAAAGACATCCGCATTATATATAACCTCTACTACAATCAAACCGCAACCGTGAAGGTAGAAAATGAGTTATCGAATGATATAGAAATAAAGAGGGGTGTGAGACAAGGTTGCGTTCTCTCACCCTTATTGTTTAATATGTATTCAGAAGACATAATCCAGGCAGCTCTATCAGATGAAATAGCTGGCATTAAAGTGAATGGGCTAAACATTAACAATGTTAGGTTTGCTGATGACACTGCACTACTAGCTGGAAACCTCAAAGATCTACAATTACTTCTTGACAAAGTCGCAGAAAAAAGTGAAGAATTTGGCTTGACTCTTAACGTAAGCAAGACTAAGTTCATGGTGATATCTAAAACACACCAACAGGAAAATCTTACAATCAATAGGGAAAGAGTCGATCAAGTACGTAAATTTAAATATCTCGGAACAATTGTAAATGAGGAGATTGAAAGCTCAGAAGAAATTAAATCGAGAATAGGACAGGCCAGAAGTATCTTTAATAAGATGAAAAATGCATTCTGTTCGAGAGACATTTGTTTAAACACAAAAATGAAGTTGCTAAGATGCTATGTATTCTCAAAATTATTATACGGAATGGAAGCGTGGACATTGAAAAAGAAGGACATGAACAGTTTAGAAGCTTTTGAAATGTGGGCATATAGAAGAATACTTAGAATTAGTTGGGTGTCGAGGATTACTAATCAAGATGTCCTAAGAAGAATGGGAAAGGAAAAAGAATTAATTAAAACTGTTAAAGTAAGGAAGCTACAATATTTAGGCCATGTTATTAGGGGAGTAAATTACAAAATATTGCAAATAATACTAGAAGGGAAAATTTGTGGGAAGAGAACGAGGGGTAGAAGACGGACATCCTGGATTGACAATTTAAAAAATTGGTACAACTGTTCAACGTCAGAACTCCTTAGATCAGCCAAATCAAGATCAGAAATTGCCATGACGACAGCCAACCTTCTTAGAGGAGACGGCACATGAAGAAGAATTGTCTGTTCTATTAATATCCAGCTCTTTTATTTTGGCGAAATACATATACGCTGCCACACTGAGCTGTTATCAGAATCGCACGTGTCAAAACAAACCACTAGCTGACGACAGTTTAGAATCTCGAACGTTCGTAAAAGTCGATAAGTGTGTTAATCGACTAAAGCGTATATACGTCATAATGACGTCACATCATATCCAGGTTGGGTGAACTTAGCATCCTCCTTAGTGGAACACTGCTGGCAACGATATATAGCACTCAAGGCCGCGCCGAAGAACGTTCGATTTTGATGCGAGATAATACAGGATTCCACGTCCTGAGGAAACCCATTGTCTCTGATGCTTAAATTATCAGCCAACCTAATTTCAATCGCCTCTTTATAGACACTGTTCCAAAAACAGGAAATGTTGGCAACTACCACAGTTTCATCAAATTTTATACTGTGTCCCTCATTTAGGCAGTGTTGTGCTACTGCCGATTTTTCCGGCTGTTGTACGAGTTCAGACGCTCGCCGCGGACAGACTGCCCTGGGCTCCTACCTGAGGGGTGCCTCACAAATACACTCCTGGAAATGGAAAAAAGAACACATTGACACCGGTGTGTCAGACCCACCATACTTGCTCCTGACACTGCGAGAGGGCTGTACAAGCAATGATCACACGCACGGCACAGCGGACACAACAGGAACCGCGGTGTTGGCCGTCGAATGGCGCTAGCTGCGCAGCATTTGTGCACCGCCGCCGTCAGTGTCAGCCAGTTTGCCGTGGCATACGGAGCTCCATCGCAGCATCTTTAACACTGGTAGCATGCCGCGACAGCGTGGACGTGAACCGTATGTGCAGTTGACGGACTTTGAGCGAGGGCGTATAGTGGGCATGCGGGAGGCCGGGTGGACGTACCGCCGAATTGCTCAACACGTGGGGCGTGAGGTCTCCACAGTACATCGATGTTGTCGCCAGTGGTCGGCGGAAGGTGCACGTGCCCGTCGACCTGGGACCGGACAGCAGCGACGCACGGATACACGCCAAGACCGTAGGATCCTACGCAGTGCCGTAGGGGACCGCACCGCCACTTCCCAGCAAATTAGGGACACTGTTGCTCCTGGGGTATCGGAGAGGACCATTCGCAACCGTCTCCATGAAGCTGGGCTACGGTCCCGCACACCGTTAGGCCGTCTTCCACTCACGCCCCAACATCGTGCAGCCCGCCTCCAGTGGTGTCGCGACAGGCGTGAATGGAGGGACGAATGGAGACGTGTCGTCTTCAGCGATGAGAGTCGCTTCTGCCTTGGTGCCAATGATGGTCGTATGCGTGTTTGGCGCCGTGCAGGTGAGCGCCACAATCAGGACTGCATACGACCGAGGCACACAGGGCCAACACCCGGCATCATGGTGTGGGGAGCGATCTCCTACACTGGCCGTACACCACTGGTGATCGTCGAGGGGACACTGAATAGTGCACGGTACATCCAAACCGTCATCGAACCCATCGTTCTACCATTCCTAGACCGGCAAGGGAACTTGCTGTTCCAACAGGACAATGCACGTCCGCGTGTATCCCGTGCCACCCAACGTGCTCTAGAAGGTGTAAGTCAACTACCCTGGCCAGCAAGATCTCCGGATCTGTCCCCCATTGAGCATGTTTGGGACTGGATGAAGCGTCGTCTCACGCGGTCTGCACGTCCAGCACGAACGCTGGTCCAACTGAGGCGTCAGGTGGAAATGGCATGGCAAGCCGTTCCACAGGACTACATCCAGCATCTCTACGATCGTCTCCATGGGAGAATAGCAGCCTGCATTGCTGCGAAAGGTGGATATACACTGTACTAGTGCCGACAATGTGCATGCTCTGTTGCCTGTGTCTATGTGCCTGTGGTTCTGTCAGTGTGATCATGTGATGTATCTGACCCCAGGAATGTGTCAATAAAGTTTCCCCTTCCTGGGACAATGAATTCACGGTGTTCTAATTTCAATTTCCAGGAGTGTACAAACGGAAGTGGCCAGAGAGGCAGCTTCCCATACCAACATGACAAGGGACAGACAGGACCATACTAAGAATAGAAACCTCTCTGCTTTTAGAAAGCGTAGCTACCTGTTCCGACGTTGGTCCTACTGTTCTCTAGCATACAGTCTTGTCTGCTACCATCCAGCATGCAACTAGAAATACATTTGCTCATTCATCCTCTCACACAGAAGGGAAGGGGGATGACAGTATCTTATCATATACAGTATATAAAAGAAAGCGGATGTAGGTTCCGTATGAGACTGTGTGACGTGAATTACATATAAACTGTGTTTTAAAGTGTAGTAGTGTGACAGATCGTTCTTGTTTATTTGTAAAAGTAACACGTTCCACTGCTCAGTCTCCCCCCAGATAGTCAGAAACATCACAGTAAATTTAGAAGAGGAATTTATGCCGTAAATGACAACAGATTTAAGATATTAACATGAAAGGAATCCAACAGAGACCTTTCATAACCCCAACGCTCCGGGAAAAGACTGTGCAGGGAATTTTCTGGCCATGCTAGGACATTCCCAAGCAGGCTTCTCACACCCTACTTAAACCAAAAGTGTAAAGAAATGGCAAAAGGTCACCGGCTACTTGCTAAAACACAATAATTTCAACAAATCTTTAAAATCTACCAATTTCAAACAGAAAAAGAACACAATCTGTGACACCTATTTAAAAGATCATGTAGACCTAATTTGGTCAGCAAGTAAAAACAATGGTCCCTGTGTCATTTATATGAAAACAATTTCTGGTTGTTACCCTTGTGGAGTTCACCAGTATTTGCTCATTGCAAGAGCCAACTGATCACAGTAAAATTTATGACTGTTTGTTAACAAGTAAAATTTATGAAAATCGCAAAGGTGTCACAGCAATTTAAAAAAAAAAGAACATGAAAACGTAGCCTCGTATGATGGCCATGTTCCACACATCTGTCATGCGCTGTGCGAATCGAACGGCCAACGTAAGCTTTCCCACACTGACACGGAATTTTGTACACCCCGGGTTTTCTAAGCCCCAAATAATCCTTCACAGAGCCGAGCAGAGCCCTAATCTTACAAGGTGGACGGAACACACTCTTGATGTTAAAATTCCTTAAAATTCGTCCAATCTTAAACGATAAGCCTCCAGCATAAGGAAGAAAGGCCACAGATCCATGTTCCTCTTCGTACACCTCCGGAGATGGTCCAAACTCCATAGCCCGACGAATCTGCTTCTCGGTGTATCCATTTTCCTTAAAAACAGTTATCAGATGTCTAAGTTCTTGGGTTAAGCTGTCTGCGTCGGAAATGGCATGTGCTCTCCGTACCAAAGTCCTAAGGACGCCACTACGTTGGTGTGGTGGATGACAACTCTTAAGGTGCAGATACAAATCTGTGTGCGTCGGCTTTCGGTGAACACTGTGTCCCAAAGTTCCATCTGGTTTTTTTATAAACCATTACGTCTAAAAATGGAAACATCCCATCATTTTCAACCTCCATAGTAAATTTGATACGGGGATGAAGTGGTCCAAAAATCTGTTAAGAGCATCACGTCCATGCGGCCAGACGAAGAACGTGTCGTCCACGCATCTCCAGAGGCACGTTGGTTGCAAAGCTGAAGTCCTCAGTGCCATGTCCTCGAAGTCCTCCATAAATAAATTGGCGACTATGGGTGACAAAGGACTACCCATAGCCACTCCGTCATTCTGTTCAAAAAAGTTACCGTTAAATAAAAAATACGTGGAGGTCAGCACACGACGACAAAGCTTCACCAGCTCTTCGTCCAGTTTTTCACTGATCAAACTAAGGGACTCTTCCAGAGGAACTCGTGTAAATAGGGATACCACATCGAAACACACTAACAGATCTCAAAGAGTCAACTTCAAAGATCCCAATCGTCGAATAAAATCCACCGACCTGGATATATGGTGTTCACACTTTCCAACAAATGGACTGAGAGCAGATGGTAAATACTTTGCCAGGTTGTAAGTGGGTGCACCCAAATTACTAACAATAACTTCGATACTAACTGTAAGCACTTCAGTAATGAAAGGTAAAATCAGTTTCATTTAACAAGGGGTACTTGAATAATAAAGGTGAAAGAAGTTTCTTTTAAATAGGTCACCTGGGCAAGCGCAGTAGGACAATTCACATAATTTCCAATTACCGCTACCCATTAAGTATTTCTCTTTAACATGTACATAAGTTCAACTTCCGCTGCACGTAACTAGAACACATACAACGTGCTGACATGAGGAAAGTTTCCAACCGATTTCTCATACACAAACAGCAGTTGACCGGCGTTGCCTGGTGAAACGTTGTTGTGATGCCTCGTGTAAGGAGGAGAAATGCGTACCATCACGTTTCCGACTTTGATAAAGGTCGGATTGTAGCCTATCGCGATTGCGGTTTATGGTATCGCGACACTGCTGCTCGCGTTGGTCGAGATCCAATGACTGTTAGCAGAATATGGAATCGGTGGGTTCGAGAGCGTAATACGGAACGCTGTGCTGGATCCCAACGGCCTCGTATCACTAGCAGTCGAAATGACAGGCATGTTATCCGCACGGCTGTAACGGATCGTGCAGCCACGTCTCGATCCATGAGCCACAGATGGGGTCGTTTGCAAGACAACAAACATCTACACGAACAGTTCGACGACGTTTGCAGCAGCACGGACTATCAGCTCGGAGACCACGGGTGCGGTTACCCTTGACGCTACATCACAGACAGGAGCGCCTGCGATGGTGTACTCGACGACGAACCTGGGTGCACGAATGAGAAAACGTCATTTTTTCGGATGAATCCAGGTTCTGTTATAGCATCACGTTGGTCGCATCCGTGTTTGGGGACACCGCGGTGAACGCACATTGGAAGCGTGTATTCGTCATCTCTATACTGGCGCCTCACCCGGCGTGATGGTATGGGGTGCCATTGGTTACACGTCTCGGTCACCTCTTGTTCCCATTGACGGCACTTTCAACAGTGGATGTTACATTTCAGATGTGTTAAGACCCGTGGTTCTACCGCTGATTCGATCTGTACGAAACCCTACATTTCAGCAGGATAATGCACGACCGCAAGTTGCAGATGCTGTACGGGCCTTTCTGGATACAGAAATTTTCGACTGCTGCCCTAACCAGCACATTCTCCAGATCTCTCACCAGTTGAAAACGTTTGGTCAGTGGCGGCCGAGCAACTGGCTCGTCACAATACACCAGTCACTACTCTCGATGAACTGTGGTATCGTGTTGAAGCTGTACCAGTACACGCCGTCCAAGCTTTGTTTGACTCAATGCCCAGGCGTATGAAGGCCATTATTATGGCCAGAGGTGGTTGTTCTGGGTACTGATTTCTCAGGATCTATGCACCCAAATTGCGTGAAAATGTAATCACATGTCAGTTCTAGTATAATATATTTGTCCAATGAATGCCCGTTTACCATCTGCATTTCTTCTTGGTGCAGCAATTTTAATGTCCAGTAGTGTAGTTCAATCCCACTAGCCAAAATAAATAACAGATTGCTCAGCGTCCTGTGTAGAAGACCGTGGCCCAGTCACGCGTCAAGGACTTGCAGTAACACGCCCGCTTCCGCACTCCGAGTCACATACACCGGTCATATCCAGCTAACTCCACGCAAACACAAATTCCACTCTCTGAGCAACGACACGTACCGGCCATTCCTAAGCCAAAACCCAGTCTGCTCGGCAGCCCACGAACACCACCACCGGCGAACGAGGCAAAGATAAGCGACGCCAGAGGGAAACTATCGATCCGGGTGAATCGAAAGGAGAAAGTGACTGCCTCATAGCCTCCCCATGTATCAATTAAGGCGAGACTGTACTTCCTGGGAGATTAAAACTGTGTGCCGGACCGAGACTCGAATTCGGGACCATTGCCTTTCGCGGGCAAGTGCTCCACCAACTGAGCTACCCAAGCACGGCTTCACTTCTGCCAGTATCTCGTCTCCTACCTTTCAAACTATACAGAAGCTCTCCTGACGGCCGACCGCGGTGGCCGAGTGGTTCTAGGCGCTCAGTCCGGAACCACGCGACCGCTACTGTCGCAGGTTCGAATCCTGCCTCGGGCATGGATGTGTGTGATGTCCTTAAGTTAGTTAGGTTTAAGTAGTTCTAAGTTCTAGCGGACTTATGACCACAGATGTTGAGTCCCATAGTGCTCAGAGCCATTTGAACCATTTTTTGAAAGGATTCACGATCGCAAAAAATGATTCAAATGGCTCTGAGCACTATGGGACTTAACATCTGAGGTCATCAGTCCCTTAGAACTTGGAACTACTTAAACCTAACTAACCTAAGGACATCACACACATCAATGCCCGAGGAAGGATTCGAACCCGCGACCGTAGCAGTAGCGCGGTTCCGGACTGAAGCGCCTAGAACCGCTCGGCCACAGCGGCCGGCAAAACACGGTCCCCACACAAAACATTCAGCAACGGCCCACCAAACTGGCAACACGAGGGCTGTCTAATGGTCGCTGATGAAATTCACGAGGGTTTTATGCAGCCTAGTTGCGGAAATTCGGTTTGTTTACAGTTCCTGATAAGTGGAAACGGGCCTCATCCGAAGAAATAAACAAAGCGCCAGATGGAATGTTCTGAAGAATTTCCTCACACTCAGCTCTGCGAGTTTCAAAATCTCTCTCACTAAATTTTGAAGGAGTGCATATGAAGTTCAAATGGTTCAAAGGGCTCTGAGTACCATCTGAGGTCATCAGACCCCTAGAACTTACAACTGATTAAACCAAACTAAGCTAAGGACATCGCACACATCCATGCCCGAGGCAGGATTCGAACCTGCGACCGTAGCAGCATCGCGGTTCCGTACTGACGCGCCTAGAACCGCTGGGTCACTACAGCCGGCGCATATGAAGTTCTCTGTCAAGATTTCTTCTTACACTCCTGCAGCTAACACCAGGGCAACTGCATGGTTCAAAATGGTTCAAATGGCTCTGAGCACTATGGGACTTAACATCTGAGGTCATCAGTTCCCTAGAACTTAGAACTACTTAAACCTAACTAACCTAAGAACAGCACACACATCCATGCCCGAGGCAGGATTCGAACCTGCGACCGTAGCGGTCATGCGGTTCCGGACTGAAGCGCCTACAACCGCTCGGTCACAGCGGCCGGCTCCTTTATCGGAGAAGAGGCGATAGTTGTTCTGTTTTCGCATCGGACGGTCGTATGCAGTAGAGCTGCACAAAAAAACTGAACACGTTTCCAGATGTTGATAAAATGTGAGAAGTTGTTGAAATGTTCTCGGGTTATCAGAGGAGTCGTGGCGTCGTGTTATTGCAACCTTTCGCCGACTTTTCTACTCTTTATGTTCAGACGAAAGCGAAATTGGCTGACGATGATGAGTGCCAGAGACGTCGATACGTTACAACACGTGGCAGCGACACAACTGATAAACCGAGAAGATTTCACAATGAAGTTCGCCGAGGCAACCTGCTTTCCCATCTCTATCTACAAAACAAAATGTCCTGACAGACTCACCATCGCCCAGCCCAAACCGCTACGGATAGAAACTTAAAATTTGTAGATGATGTGGATCTTATACTGTAATCGCCGTTTAAGAAGCAATTTTTCGAAATTCCTACCCTAAGCTGGGATATAGAGGAGGAAGGTTTTTTTGAAAAAGTCGCTTTTGAGGCAGTTTCGGAGCTAGACCTACGAAAATTGGTATTTGATTTCTCGGTTAGAAATAAAGAAATTCGTTTTTCAGTTTTTTTGGAAAAAAACCTCTATGAGCGTGAAAGAGGAAGTAAAGGGTATTTTTTTTTTTTTTTTTTAAATACATCGTTATTAAAGAACAAGTCAAGTGCTTTCAAAGCTCCATCTACGAACTTCCGTATTTGACTTCTCAGGTGGAAATAAAAAAGTACGCGTTTCAGTGCTTTTGGAAATAGAGGATGAGATTTCTTATGAAAATATTTTATTATGAAAGCATTTTGAAAACTAAATTATAAGTTTAGATTTTGCTTGTCGGTTAGAAATTACTTGTTTCACTGTTTTTGGAAATTCGAACCCTATGGGGGTGAAACGGGGGATGAAAGTTTGTATTGAATTGTTTCATTATCGAAATATTTTTGAAGCTAAATATATGAAAATTTGTATTTGACTTTTCTGTTAGAAATAAAATGTACGCATGTCCCTGTTTTTGGAACTTGAACCGTTGTAAGAAAATATTTCACTGCGATAGCGTTTCTAAAGCTAAATCTTTGAAAATTGGTGTCTGACTTCTCGTCATAAATGAAAAAAATACGTATTTCACTGTTTTTGGAAATTCAACCGCTAATGGAATGAAATAGGGGATGAAGGCTTTCTGAAAGGATGGAAAACTTGAAATTTGCGAAGCTGTGGATCTTACACTGTAGGCGTCGTTTAGGAAGCGATTTTTCTAAATTCGTATCCTAAGAGGGGAAATAAGGGTTAAGGGGTTTTTGAAAAAAAAAATCGCTATTACAGGAATTTCGAAGCAGGACCTACGAAAAGTGGTATTTGAGTTCACAGTCAGAAAATAAAAAATATGTGTTTCAGCATTCTTGGAAATTCAATCTCTATGGGGATAAAACAGTGAGTGACAGTTTTTGAAAAATAAATAATTACTTAAGAACTACTGAAGAGTTTTTAAGAGTGTTTCTATAACAACTGGTATTTGACTTCTCGGTTAGAAATAGAAAAATACGTGTTTCAGCGTTTGTGGAAATTCAACCACTTAAGGGATTGCAATAGAGGATGAAAATCTTTAAGAAAAATATTTCCTTACATTGATAAAAGTTTAAAGCTAAATTTATGAAATCTGGTATTTCACTTCTCGGTTCGATGTAAAGAAATATTTGTTAGGCGATGAAAGTTGCTAAAGGAAATATCTCCACAAGAACGCAAGAGGCGTCATTAACAAAACCTTTGGACTCCAGCTACCAGAATCGCTTTTTGGTCAGAAGTACATTCCGGAAAGGCCACGCTTCTATGGCCTTAAATTAGCGCCAGAAGCTTAGTGATTGTGCTACCTTTGCACGGCCAAAATACCGCGGCTCTTTACAAATTAACTAAGCGAACACGCCAGACCTCAAAATATTTTCAAGAGGGCGTTTTTTATTTGATAAACAGGCGGAAATCAATTTTGCCTAGTTCCTTATAGTAAGCTAGCAACAACAAATTTTTCATACAAATAAATATACTAATTCAATCATGTTCACAGACCGTTTTAAGAAGACTGCGCAACAGTGTTCGTCAAAAAAGACTCCGATTTGAGGCAGACAGGAGACTGGTTTTTCCACCACGACAACGCAGCTGCACGCACAGCCGTCTCTGTTAGTTTTTTGGCAAAAAATGGCACGGTTCCGCAACCCTGCGCACCTTATTCGCCTGACGTGGCTTCGTGCGACTTTCTCTCATTTTCGCACATGAAAAGGCGCACGAAAGGACACCGAATTGTCAATTCTGAAGAAGTAAAGAAAATAAAAAAACGAGGCAGGAGCTGTCCGCCATGTCTAAAGATGACTACAAAAACTGTTTCGAACAGTGGAAGCAACCGCCGGGACAAATGTATTAGTTGTAATAGAGAGAATTTTGAAGGGAATCAGGATGTTTTGTAAAAAATTTGAAAATATGCAACTTTTAAAAAATAATTCCTTTTTTTTCGGTACCCACCCGTACGTGGGTGCAGCGCTGTTGGAAGAATAAAAAAGATGGATATACAGGGTGTTACAAAAAGGTACGGCCAAACTTTCAGGAAACATTCCTCACACACAAATAAAGAAACGATGTTATGTGGACATGTGTCCGGAAACGCTTAATTTCCATGTTAGAGTTCATTTTAGTTTCGTCAGTATGTACTGTACTTCCTCGATTCACCGCCAGTTGGCGCAATTGAAGGAAGGTAATGTTGACTTCGGTGCTTGTGTTGACATGCGACTCATTGCTCTAGAGTACTAGCATCACGCACATCGGTACGTAGCATCAACAAATTAGTGTTCATCACGAATGTGGTTTTGCAGTCAGTGCAATGTTTACAAATGCGGAGTTGGCAGATGCCCATTTGATGTACGGATTAGCACGGGGCAATAGCCGTGGCGCGGTACGTTTGTATCAAGACAGATTTCCAGAACGAAGGTGTCCCGACAGGAAGACGTTCGAAGCAATTGATCGGCGTCTTAAGGAGCACGGAACTTTCCAGCCTGTGACTCGCGACTGGGGAAAACCTAGAACGACGAGGACACCTGCAATGGACGAGGCAATTCTTCGTGCAGTTGACGATAACCCTAATGTCAGCGTCAGGGAAGTTGCTGCTGTACAAGGTAACGTTGACCACGTCGCTGTATGGAGAGTGCTGCGGGAGAACCAGTCGTTTCCGTACCGTGTACAGCGTGTGCAGGCACTATCAGCAGCTGATACGCCTCCTCGGGTACACTTCTGCGAGTGGTTCATCCAACAAAGTGTCAATCCTCATTTCAGTGCAAATGTTCTCTTTACGGATGAGGCTTCATTCCAACGTGATCAAATTGTAAATTTTCACAATCAACATGTGTGGGCTGACGAAAATCCGCACGCAATTGTGCAATCACGTCATCAACACAGATTTTCTATGAACATTTGGGCTGGAATTGTTGGTGATGTCTCGATTGGGCCCCACATTCTTCCACCTACGCTCAATGGAGCACGTTATCATGATTCGATACGTGATACTCTACGTGTGCTGCTAGAACATGTGCCTTTACAAGTACGACACAACATGTGGTTCATGCACGATGGAGCTCCTGCACATTTCAGTCGAAGTGTTCGTACGCTTCTCAACAACAGATTCGGTGACCGACGGATTGGTAGAGACGGACCAATTCCGTGACCTCCACGCTCTCCTGACCTCAACCCTCTTGACTTTCATTTATGGGAGCATTTGAAAGCTCTTTGTCTACGCAACCCCGGTACCAAATGTAGGGACTCTTCGTGCTCGTGTTTTGGACGGCTGTGATACAATACGCCATTCTCCAGGGCTGTATCCTCGCTAACGGAGGACATTTTGAACATTTCCTGTAACAAAGTGTTTGAAGTCACGCTGGTACTTTCTGTTGCTGTGTGTTTCCATTCCATGATTAATGTGATTTGAAGAGAAGTAATAAAATGAGCTCTAACATGGGCAGTGAGCGTTTCCGGACACATGTCCACATAACATCTTTTGTTTGTTTGTGTGTGAGGAATGTTTCCTGAAAGTTTGGACGTACCTTTTTGTAACACCGTGTAGATGAGAGGTTGAGTGCTTCCCGGGACCGCTGCTGCTGAAAGCACCAGAGACGCTGTATAGTCTCCCGGGGGAGAACGGGTTTTGTCGGTTACGTGCAACTGCACGTGGCTTTGCGCGCCGCCCTGTCACACAGGTGAGGGGACTGGCGAAGTCGGAGGCGCTGCCGACTTTTATCGGAACTGTTCCCTCCACCTGTTCCCGCCCCTACCACCACTCTCCCCGAGCCCTCAGTTTGTTTGTACCGCAGTGGCGCGTCTTTTATTTTCATTCGTTTACAAGCGAATCAAAGAAATCCGCGGAAGGGGATGTCGATCACAAGGCCGGCCCCACAGAGCTCGTTAGAAAAATGGCCTAATTTAAAAGGAGGCGGCTCCGGCATCAAAGGGACGGAAACAAACACGAACACACACACACACACACACAGAGGGAGAGAGAGAGAGAGAGAGAGAGAGAGAGAGAGAGAGCGAAAAGACCTGTGAAAGATTTCCTGTGAAGCAAACGGACCGACTGATGCACGACGCACGCGCCGAACCTGTAATTTCAGTACAATGGCCGAGGACAAACAGGCGAATACACGAGCGAAGGGGATTGGCGAGATAACAGGGCGGAAAGCTATGGCGGGGAACGCGGGTCAAAACAGCCCTGCCAGCGACACGCAGGCGTCATTTGACCGCCACAGCTCTATCCCCACCCCTCCTCCAGTCTGCCCTTCCCCTCTCACCCTGCACCCACCCTCTCCACACAGCTAAACAGATATATGCACACACGCGAACCCCACCAGCGGCGTATGTCATGCCTCTAATTCTGTTTCCAGGTCACAAAAACGCACCGCTGCCCGACCCAGTTTCGAAATACCCCATCGTTTGTACCCCCCCCCCCTCCTCTTCCACCCGCCCCTTTCTCCACTCCCGCCTTTAAAGGCACTTTGTGTCGACAGTCCAATAATTGCAGACCCCCGAAGAATCTAATACGAGTCGGGTTACGATTAAACACAGCTGTGTGCAGTACGACTTTAATATTTCACAACCTTTTAAAACGGTTTGCAGCCCGTCCTTTGCGCTTCTGTACATTCTCGATTGACCTGCACTTTAATCTTTCTTATTTTCATTCTTCTGTGTTTCACAGTCTTTTTTTTTAACAGTATGCAGTGCGTTCCTTACGCTTCTGTACATTCTGGATTGTCATGATTTCCTTTCTTTCATATTTTTGTTCTTCAAATCAACATCCACATCCGCATACGTACTCCGCAGACCACCGTATAGTGCATGGCGGAGAGTACTTTTTACCACTATTAGGGATTTCATTTCCCGTTCCGCTCGCAAACCAAGCTAGGGAAAGCGGCTGTCTATGGCTCCGTATGAGCTCTAATTTCTCTTATGTTGCCTTCGCGCTCCTTACGCGCAGTGTATGTTCGCGGCAGTAGAATCGTACGGCAGTGAGCTTCAAATACCGGTTCTCTAAATTTTCTCAGTAGTGTTTCTCGAAAAGAACTTCGTCTTCCCTCCAGGTATTTCCATTTCAGCTCACGAAGCATCTCCGCAAGTGTTCATTGAACCTACCCCTAACAAATCTAGCGGACATCCTCTGAATTGATTCGATGTCATGCTTTATTTAGTCCGAATTGGTGCGCATCCCAAACAGCTCAGCCGTATCCAAGAATGGGTCGCACGAGCGTTCTATACGGTTCGATGCCACTCTCCTTTTATTCGTATTTTCCGCTAAACTCTTCATTCTCTATCAACATACTAATATAGGCGCATGGGCCGGAAATTTCAGTATACAGATTGAAACATCCCGTTTGAAAAATTCATGAATTACTATTCTGATAAACCTCTATGTGGTCTAAGGCGCTGCAGTCATGGACTGTGCGGCTGGTCCCGGCAGAGGTTCGAGTCCTCCCTCGGGCATGGGTGGGTGTGTTTGTCCTTAGGATAATTTAGGTTAAGTAGTGTGTAAGCTTAGGGACTGATGACCTTAGCAGTTAAGTCCCATCAGATTTCACACACATTTGAACTTTTTTTATTTTTTATTTTTTTTTGAACCTCTACACTGTTTGATTTTCAAACAGCTGAGCAAAACTGAACGTACTCAGACATTACTCTCTTTACTTATTCTGATCAACACGAAACTGATACACAATATTTTGTAGCGCAACGCAATCTGACTTTCAATAATCCCTACAAAAGAATGGCCCTGACTAACAATAACCTATACCTTTCACAAATCACTTACCTCACAAAAATCTTCGTTACTCGAACTACTGCAATACAGCGAGCACCAATACTGCCAGCTAAATAAAAGATTCAAGCTACTGAAGGCACTAACTACTGATAGGGATAGTTAGCAAATGAAAGATTTTGATAGAGAACAAACAATGTATTTACTTTAATTGTGTTCAGAAGTCATAATACATATATCAGTTCATGAGATCCAGTCTTACAAATTTACTGTCTCTGATGGACACACGTCCAGATCATCCGCTCTCAAAACTCCGCCATCTCTGTCTCCCCACATCCACCACTGCTGGCGGCTCACCTCCAACTGCACAACGCTACGCGCTGTTCACAACCAACTGCCCACCACTACAATAGCGAATATTCCAACAATGCCACACAGCCACAGACTGCACACACCACAGTCAGCGATTTTCATACAGAGCGCTACGTGACGTTACCAATATAAAAACCTAAACAGCCTACTTACAATGGGTGTTGTGTGATGTCCTTACGTTTAAGTAGTTCTAAGTTCTAGGGGACTGATGACCATAGATGTTAAGTCCCATAGTGCTCAGAGCCTACTTACTAGATGACATTGCAATTTCGTACCACAAAGAATACCTTAGCGCACGTGAAGAGCACGTAACTAACGGTCTAGCTAAACACTATGGATACTTTAAGGTATAGCGACTTAGACGTAATTTTCCTGAAACGAAGTGTGTCTTTTTCACCTCTCTAAGGCTGCTTGCGCATTACACGATTTCGCCCGTACTGGAAAAGACCGTACGGGTTTAAACCGTAGTCGGTTGATTTTCACACTGAACGATTTTTAAACGTTAAGCAAGAACATCAGTTCCCTTCAAAGTGTGACCTGGTACAGTTCTAATTTTGGATCGTGAACAAGTCATTGCGTTATGGATACTGTATCGACGTCGGAGGGAATGGCGGATAAGATGGCACGGAAGAGGAGTATCTTGATTGAGGTTGAGGAACTGTTTGCTTCATTTGGTTTATGTTATCAATTACGTTCAACACTCCCATTTGAAACTGAAGGAATTCACTGTTAGAATAGTTCTTCGAATAAGGCATTAAACTCTGAAGGAAGGACATCTTAGTGCACGGCGTTTTAGGTTCCAGAACTTTGAGTATTTTCATCTCAACCCCGTCTGGTTTCTTATGTCTTCTTGCTCCTGTAAGACTGTATGGCTGGTTTACGTCAGTAGAAATCGGAGTTGTCGCACCGGCACGTTCAACGTCCCTGTCTTCGTCAAGTGTTCCTGGCCCAGTTTGTGGGTCCAGGCTGTCTACCGTATCCTTTTCGGGGTAGATCTTGTTTAAAAATTGATGTTGGTCTTAAAACAGGTATTTCTTACGTTTTTTGGCCCCAGATCCACTTTGTTTGGCAGCTTTCTCATTTTTTTTCGATTTTTCGAAACAGTCTCGGAGGTTGGTCCACCTTCGGATTACTTGCTTGCCTGCATAAGTACAAATGTATTAACTGAGGCTCTTTATGAAAACTTTCTTTAATATTGTTGAGTTACGTAATAATTAATGTTCAATTTTTTTTTAGATACTTGGAGAGTAGCTGTACGTTTACGGATTTGCACTATAGCTACAGGGTTGGTTTTGTGTTGGCAGAAGAGCCAACACCGTGTTGCTAGAGGAGGCCGAAATGCACGCGTCTTAGCTGACGCAGGCTGGCGTGAGGAGGGAAGGACTATACTGACGTGAGGTGTGGAACATGACAAGGAATTTAGAAAGCGGACGTAGCTAGTTTGATACTTAACTTTAATCCATTAATGATGAATGTCTCTCTTGACGGTACATGAGTCACAATTTTATCTGTTCAGACGACATAGTAAGTGAATATGGCGCCTTGCTAGGTCGTAGCAAATGACGTAGCTGAAGGCTATGCTAAGCTGTCGTCTCTGCAAATGAGAGCGTATGTAGACAGTGAACCATCGCTAGCAAAGTCGGCTGTGCAACTGGGGCGAGTGCTAGGAAGTGTCTCTAGACCTGCCGTGTGGCGGCGCTCGGTCTGCAATCACTGACAGTGGCGTCACGCGGGTCCGACGTATACTAACGGACCGCGGCCGATTTAAAGGCTACCACCTAGCAAGTGTGGTGTCTGGCGGTGACACCACAATTGGAATTTCAACGGCTAGAAAAATTGTTGAAGAAGTGTGTGCAGCGATTTGGTCAGTAATGCGAGATGAGTGTATTCCAACGTGATACCTGGATGTGAATCGCTTCTGACTTTGAAAGTATCGCTACTTTCCCACACTGTCTTGTCGCTGTCGACGGTAAGCATATAAGACTGACTTGTCCGTTTGACTCGGGATCAATGTATTGCAATTACAAACATTAGTTTTCTATTGCGCTTATGGCTGTAGCAGACGCAAAGTACAGATTTGTTTACGTTGATGTAGGGAGCTCTGGTAAAAAAAGTGACGCATCAATATTTAAGAGCTCCAAATTGTGGAAATCAATAGAAAGTGATTCTCAACCATTACCTGTGGAACAACCTATTTCAGGGACGGAAAGTCCTACAATACCATACTTCTTTGTTGGAGACTAAGCGTTTGGAAACACCTATTGAGACCCTCTGGGAGAAAAGATTTAACAGTTGAGAAAATAATATTTAACTGTCGATTGTGCAGAGCACGAAGATATGTGGAATGTGAATTTGGCATTCTTAGTAATAAATGGCGCGTGTTCCATCGGCCTATCAATGTGCAGCCACATTTTGCAGTGCTCATTGTCAATGCTTGCGTCGTATTGCACAACTACGTACGTGACAGGCACGGATATATTGTTGAGGATACAACGACAATCACAGGCCTGGAAGATTTGTCAGGGGATAAACTACAGGAGGAGGCTCGGCAGCAAACAGTATCAGAATTGTGTTTAGCAGACATTTTGTGTCAGAAGTCGGAAGTGTACCCTGGCAAATGCCTACAATACAATTTGTTACATGTGGAACAGAAGATGGTATGAAATGTGTCTTCTCCAGACAGAAAATCAGTGTTCTGTAGCCTTCGTGAAATAAATTGCTTTTTTAGACTTTCATTACTATTTTATTTAGTTAGCCCAATTATACCTCGACCACTTTATATTGAGAGAATGAATACCCCATGTTTTTAATTATTTGCCGGCCAGTGTGGCCTAGCGGTTCTAGGCGCTAAAGTCTGGAACCGCGCGACCGCTACGGTCGCAGGTTCGAATCCTGCCTCGGGCATGGATGTGTGTGATGTCCTTAGGTTAGTTAGGTTTAAGTAGTTCTAAGTTCTAGGGGACTGATGACCTGAGATGTTAAGTCCCATAGTGCTAAGAGCCATTTTTTTTGAACCATTGTCAGCAAGGGATTGCAGGGAATTGTTGAAGCTGGTGGAAGCTGTGTAATGGTGTGGGGTGTGCGCAGTTGGAGTGGTATGGGACCCCTGAAACGTCTAGATACGACTCTGACAGGTGACACGTACGTAAGCATCCTGTCTGATTACCTGCGTCCATTCGTGTCCATTGCACATTCCGACGGTCATGGACAATTCCAGGAGAGCAGTGCGACAGCCCACACGTCCAGAATTGCTACAGAGTGGCTCCAGGCACATCTTCTGACTTTAAACACTTCCGCTGGCTACCAAACTGCCCAGACATGAAGGTTATTGAGCATATCTGAGATGCCTTGCTATTCAGAAGAGATCTCCACCCCCTCTTATTCTCACGGATTCATGGACAGCCCTGCAGGATTCATGGTGTCAGTTCCCTCCAGCACTACTTCACACATTAGTCGAGTCCATGCCACGTCGTGTTGAGGCATTTCTGCTTGCTCGCTGGAGCCCTACACTATATTAGGCTGGTGTACCAGTTTCTTTGGCTCTGCAGTCTATTTCCCACACACGGTAGAAAAGCCGTAGCCTTAAGACCTGGTCCTTCTTGCTCTCTTTTGGTTCGTCTGGCGTTTTTGTCTGTAGAGGTCTTATGTTCTGTATGTCCATTCTTAAGGAATATTTTTTATCCATATTTGCAGCGGTGAACGTGACTGTATTCAGTACACTGGTAGTCTGAGTAAAAACGCCTTCAATCACGATTTTTTCGTCGTTTATTAAATTACACGATGCTTTCCTACCCTGTCGGTCCACCTTGAAGCGCAAATCGCGGTGAGGTGAAATGCAGTTTGCTGCTATGAGAAAGTTAGATATTAGGTTCCGTGTATTGTGAATTCCCTCAGGGAGTCACACCTACTGATACGTGGCTGGCGACCACGAGGCCCCGAGCTGAGTCCTGGCATTGCTTCCACTTACTTATGCCAGGCTCCTCACTCTTATCTTTCCTATCTGGCCACCCCCGGCCAGCTCTTGTTCTTTTCCGACCCTGACGCTATTAGTTTTCGAGGGCTAGGGGTCTTTCATTTTCCAACCTATAATTCTCATGCAGCGTCTGACCCGGAGCGGGCGGCTGCAAAAGGCGTCTGTATCCCATGTTAGGGGCGGCCTCCAGAACTGCGGAAGGCAACGGAATACCACCGCAGATTATCTTCCCTGCATAATACAGTCTCCATTTTATGCAAAAAAAAAGGCTTCCTCTCATGTTAAATCAGTGTCGGGAGGTAAAATAGTCCCCCATTCGGATCTCCGGGGGGGACAACTTGAAAGGAGGCAAAAAATCAAAACGAGAATTGGTACCTGGAATGTCAGAACTCTGCTACAAGCAGGAAAACTAGAAAACTTAAAAGAGAGGTGGAAAAGACTCATATGGACCTCGTAGGAGTTGCTGAGGTAAGATGGAATGGACATGGAGAGTTGCAGTCAGATGAATATGTATTCTACTACTCAGGAGGAGAAGTAAAAGGAATTAATGGAGTAGGAATGATTATGACAAAGGTATTGGCTAAATGTGTGGAATATGTAGACTATGCAAATGACCGGGTTATTGGTGTAAGGCTGAAAGGAGCACAAAAAGATTTACTGATTGTCCAGGTGTATATGCCAACTTCAGAACATGATGACCAAATTGTAGAGGCAACGTACAATGTAATAGAGAGAATAATGGACGAATATAAAAAATGCTGCAAAATAGTAATGGGAGACTGGAACGCCATTGTGGGAGAAGGGAAAGAGGGAAACATAGTAGGCAGTCATGGTCTTGGAAAGAGAAATGACAGAGGTGAATGGTTAATTGACTTCTGCAGGGAAAGGCAGCTGATAGCGGCAAACACATGGTTCAAGAACCATAAGAGGAGGCTCTACACTTGGAAATCACCAGGGGATAAATATAGAAACCAAATCGATTTTATACTGGTAGAAGAAAGATACAGGAATGGAATCAAGAAGGTGCACACATTACCAGGTGCAGACATTAATAGTGACCACAACTTACTTATGGCAGAAATAGAAATAAGAATGAAAAAACTGAAAAAGGCGACAATGGTGAAGAAATGGGATCTAGAGAAGATAAGGTCCAACAAAGAACAAATTACAGAAATGCTGTCTCGGGACTTTCTAAACACATTACGGGACAAAGAAGCACCTGATAATGCCAACGAGTACTGGAATATGCTGAAAGAAGGAATCATTAAAGCAGGACAGCAAAATGTAGGATATGTAAAGGGGAAAAGGTCAAAAAAACCATGGGTCACACAAGAAATGATTTCCAAGATGGAGGAGAACACTGAAGATGCAAGAAAGATATACCGACGGTTAAATAACGAACTGCGAAGAGATACAGAGCAGGCTAGGAAAAAATGGCTAAAAGAGGAATATGATGAAATTGAAGAACTGGACAGGAAGGGAAGATACGACTTACTACACAACAGAGTAAAGACTACGACATGGGAACAAAACAGAGCAGGAAGTGCTACTATGGAAATTTTGAGTAAAGACGAAGAGGTAGTGTACAAAGATCGTGACGATGTCCTCCAGCGATGGGAAGAATATCTAAAAGAGCTATATGACACAGATCGCAAACCAGAAACTGTGGAACTTCAATTACTCAACAGTGTAAATGATGACCAGAAAGGAAGGCCCAATCATCATAATGGAAGAAGTAATCTCTGACATAACTGCAATGAAAAATGGTAAAGCAGTAGGTACAGATACGGAGAGAAATATTAAAATGCTAGAAACAAGATGAAATAAGGGAAATATTGAGGTTACGAATAAAATATGTGACAGTGGTGAATGGCCTGAGAACTTTCTGACAAAACTAATGATTCCATTACCAAAAAAAACAAGGAATCAAGAAATGCAGTGAGCACGGGACAATCAGCCTCATTTCACATGCAGCCAAAATGATGTTAAGAATAATTAATAAAAGACTTGAAAAAGTAATAGAGGAGAATCTCGGCGAGGAGCAGTTTGGCTTTAGACGGAATACGGGCACCAGAGATGCAATAGGGCTCCAGCGAATCTTGAGAGAAAGGTTTATTGAAAAAGGAAAAGACCTATATATGTGCTTCATCGATTTAGAAAAGGCATTTGACAGTGTGGTTTGGGACAAGCTGGCGACTATTATGAGGGAAAAGAGAGTGGACTGGAAAACCAGACGACTTATAAACTCGTTATATCTTAATCAAAAAGTTTCAGTTAAAGTGAGAGGAGAAAGTACAAACTGGATCAGACTAGGGAAAGGAGTAAGACAAGGATGCTGTTTATCAACTACTCTTTTCAACCTGTACTTGGAAAATATGATTGACCAATGTTCATTAGATGACAAAGGAGTAGAAATTGGAGGAAGAAGAGTAGGGTGTTTGAGATTTGCTGATGACATGGTCCTTCTAGCCACAGGGGAAAAAGAATTACAGAATTTGGTGGACACCATTGCAACTAACGGAAAAAATATGGAATGAAAATTAACACAAATAAAACAAAAGTATTGGCAATAGGAGGAAATAAGGAAATAAAAATTGTGCTGAATGGAGAAACAGTAGAAGAGGTGCAAAATTTTAAGTATCTTGGAAGCAGGATAGACACTGACTGGAAGTGCACCACAGAAATTAAAACAAGGGTAGCAATGGCAAAAGAGGCGTTTTATAAGAAAAGGAGAATCTTCTGCAGCGGTCTGGACAGAGAACTCAGAAAGAGACTCATAAAATGTCTTGTATGGAGTGTTCTTCTACATGGCGCTGAAACATGGACTATGAGGAAAAAAGACAGAGAAAGGCTGGAGGCTTTTGAGATCTGGACATGGCGGAAGATGGAAAGAGTAAGTTGGATGGACAGAGTAAGAAATGAAGAGGTACTGAGAAGAGTGGGAGAGAAAAGACAGTTACTAGATGTAATAAAGAGAAGAAAAAGAAATTGGATTGGGCATATATTACGCCGGCCGCGGTGGTCTCGCGGTTCTAGGCGCGCAGTCCGGAACCGCGCGACTGCTACGGTCGCAGGTTCGAATCGTGCCTCGGGCATGGATGTGCGTGATGTCCTTAGGTTAGTTAGGTTTAAGTAGTTCTAAGTTCTAGGGGACTGATGACCTCAGATGTTAAGTCCCATAGTGCTCAGAGCCATTTTTTTGGGCATATATTAAGAAAGAATGACGGACTGATAAAAACAGTTTTAGAAGGTTATGTAGAAGGGAAAAGGAAGCGAGGATGGAAGAAATTCCAGATACTGGATGACATGATGGACGGAACAACATACAGCAGCCTTAAGAAGGAAGCAATGGATCACAGAAAATGGAGAGGCAAAGGACCTGCTAACGTAGCAGATAACTGATGATGATGTATTGTGAATCGAGTGTGTCGATATGTGAGAAACGTTACAAACAACGGTGAAAAACATTCCGAACAAACGATGAAGAACGTTTTTAACCTTTTGAGGTCAGCATTCATTGGTTAATTCATTCTGTCGTCGCAGATCACATCACTCAAGGCGCTTATTTGTTTAAAACTGTTTAAAAACACTTCACAGATGCCGTTTATTGTCACGTGATCGAAGATCTGAATTTAAGTAGTTGAAATTTGTAAGGACGAAATTTAAAATAGCTTTTTAAAATTACTAAAATAATTATGGCCATCGAAATCTGTTTGTCTATTTAACACAGACACAGGTTTTTTGATTTTGTAGGGGTATATTTCTTTTAGAACAGTTGGTAATATACCTCCATAAAATCAAAACGCCTTAATGCATGTTAAATGGACAAACAGATATCCTTAGCTGTAGTTATTTTGATAATTTTAAGGACTTATATTAAATATGTTCCTTGCATATATCAACTACTTGCAACTCAGATCTCTGACACTATGTCATAAGCTTCGTCTTTGATATCGTGAGAATAAATTACATCTGTGAAGTGTTTTTAAACAGATGTTTACAAATGTGTGGGTTGAGTGATGTGATGTACGACGAAAGAATGAATTAATCAACCTCAAAAGTTAAAAATGTTCTTCCTTGTTGGCTTAGTACGTTTTTCATAGTTTTTCCGACTGCTTCTCACACATTTATACACTCTATTCACGATATACGGAACCTAACATCTAACTTTCTTATAACAGAAATATGCATTTCATCTCATTGGAGTACAAATGTAAGTTATCTATTAGACGATCTGCACATGAAGATGGACCCACAGGATACGAAAAGCATTGTATAATTTAATACAACACGAAAAAATTGTGACTGAAGCTGTTTTTATTCAGACTACCCTTCTTCCAAATGTAGTCTGTGGGGGCGGTCAGGGTCGGGCATTACAAGAGTATCATGTACTAACGTTTTAAGTACACTCATATTTCGCGAAGTATGGTAACAGATAAACGCTTGGAAGTATAAGTCGGCATTGGTGAGCTTACGGTGAATGCTGTGTCCTGAAAGCGTACTTTCCTTTTGTCGAACTGACACATCCGGAAACTTTCGTCGAACTAACATACCCAGAATGATAGACAGCCATTAATTTTCCGATCCATTCCAAATTTGATATTTTTGTGAATGGACTTTAGGTGTTCAAGAAACTTGATCAGTTTACCATCGCCGTGGGGCCAAACTATGAATGTGTCGTCTAGTTATCCCCAGAACATTGTCGGTTTTAAAATGTCAGAGATGTTGGATATGCCAGGAAAACTTGAAGAAAAATGCTTTAAACACCTTGGCAACGCATCTAAGACGGTACGAACACGAATGAACCTTCTGAGGAAACTGGCAGGTAGAACAAAGGGAGAAAATACACCGAACAGGCAAAGAAACTGGCACTCCAGCCTAATATCGTGTAGGGCCCCCGCGAGCGCGCGAAAGTGTCGCAACACGACGTGGCATGGACTCGACTAGTGTCTGAAGCAGTGCTGGAGGGAACTGACACCATGAATCCTGCAGGGTTCAAATGGCTCTGAGCACTATGGGACTTAACATCTGAGGTCATCAGTCCCCTAGAACTTAGAACTACTTAAACCTAACTAACCTAGGGACATCACACACATCCATGCCCGTGGCAGGATTCGAAGCTACGACCGTAGGGGTCTAGCGGTTCCAGACTGAAGCGCCTAGAACCGCTCGTCCACAGCGGCCGGCAGTCCTGCATGGCTGTCTACGAGGGCGCGGAGATCTCTTCTGAACAGCAAATTGCAAGGCATCCCAGATTTGCTCACAAGTCAGTAATGTTCATGCCTGGGGAGTTTGGTGGCTGGCGGAAGTGTTTAAACTCAGAAGAGTGTTCCTGGAGCCGCTCTGTAGCAACTCTGGACGTGTGTCTGCATCTACATCTACATTTGTATTCCGCAAGCCACCCAACGGTGTGTGGCGGAGGGCACTTTACGTGCCACTGTCCTTACCTCCGTTTCCTGTTCCAGTCGCGTACGGTTCGCGGGAAGAACGACTGCCGGAAAGCCTCCGTGCGCGCTCGAATCTCTCTAATTTTACATTCGTGATCTCCTCGGGAGGTGTAAGTAGGGGGAAGCAATATATTCGATACCTCATCCAGAAACGCACCCTCTCGAAACCTGGACAGCGAGCTACACCGCGATGCAGAGCGCCTCTCTTGCAGAGTCTGCCACTTGAGTTTATTAAACATCTCCGTAACGCTATCACGGTTACCAAATAACTCTGTGACGAAACGCGCCGATCTTCTTTGGATCTTCTCTATCTCCTCTGTCAACCCGACCTGGTACGGATCCCACATTGATGAGCAATAGTCAAGTATAGGTCGAACGAGTGTTTTGTAAGCCACCTCCTTTGTTGATGGACTACATTTTCTCCCAATGAATCTCAACCTGGCACCAGCCTTACCAATTAATTTTATATGATCATTCCACTTCAAATCGTTCCGCACGCATACTCCCAGATATTTTACAGAAGTAACTGCTACCAGTGTTTGTTCCGCTATCATATAATCATACAATAAAGGATCCTTCTTTCTATGTATTCGCAATACATTACATTTGTCTGTGTTAAGCGTCAGTTGCCACTCCCTGCACCAAGTGCCTATCCGCTGCAGATCTTCCTGCATATCGCTGCAATTTTCTAATGCTGCAACTTCTCTGTATACTACAGCATCATCCGCGAAAAGCCGCATGGAACTTCCGACACTATCTACTAAGTCATTTATATATATTGTGAAAAGCAATTGCCGCATAACACTCCCCTGTGGCACGCCAGAGGCTACTTTAACGTCTGTAGACGTCTCTCCATTGAGAACAATATGCTGTGTTCTGTTTGTTAAAAACTCTTCAATCCAGCCACACAGCTGGTCTGATATTCCGTAGGCTCTTACTTTGTATATCAGGCGACAGTGCGGAACTGTGGAGTGTCGCATTGTCCTGCTGGAATTGCCCAAGTCCGTCGGAATGCACAATGGATACGAATCAATGTAGGTGATCAGACAGGATGCTTACGTACTTCTCACCTGTCAAAGTCGTATCTAGACATCAGGGATTCCATATCACTCCCATACCATAAACAGCAAAACGGGTCAAGGAAACTATCGAGGCGTTCAGTTGGGAAATACTAGGTCATACAGCTTATTCTCCAGACTTGGCTCCGTCCGAGTATAATCTGCTTGCATCATTGGGACACGCTCTCGCTGAACCTTCGTATGAAAATGTACGAAAATGACTCGCTGACTGGTTCACATCAGAAAAAGAACTTTTTTTTACGTGGCATTGATAGCCCACCTCTCCGGTGGGACAAATGTATAAATAGCGATGGGGATTATTTTGAGTAAAATGTTGTTTATTAGTTTCAAACAACAGACTTGTAATTATTGCAACCAAATTCCGATTTCACACTCTGGCGGCCGAAGTGGCCGTGCGGTTAAAGGCGCTGCAGTCTGGAACCGCAAGACCGCTACGGTCGCAGATTCGAATCCTGCCTCGGGCATGGACGTGTGTGATGTCCTTAGGTTAGTTAGGTTTAACTAGTTCTAAGTTCTAGGGGACTAATGACCTCAGCAGTTGAGTCCCATAGTGCTCAGAGCCATTTGAACCATTTTTTCACACTCTACACCTGTCATAGATGAACTATATTCGTACGACATGTGATCAAGAAATGACGGGAATTTTTGTTTTTCTTAAAGAATCTTGATTTATTCAACATCGACTTCGTCCCCCTTCAAAGCAACCCCCCTCAGCTACACTTCTGGTAGTGGTTTCTCCACTCTTCGAAGCACTTCTGCAACTCACTTAGTTATGGTATTGAGCTCCTTAGCCGCTTCTGTTTTTATCTCATCGGTGGTTTCTAAACAACGTCCTTTCGTGGTTGTCTTCAGGCTGAGTAGCGGGAAAAGTCGCTAGGGTCCACGCCTGCCTAGAGCAAAATAACAGTTTTGTATTTTGCCAAAAATCCACGAACAGGCGCTGACGTATGTGCGGGAGAATTAGCGTGATGCAATTTTCACGAGTAGTTTTGCCACATTTCTGGTCGTTTTTGCGGATTGCTTCACGCAAACGGCGCGTAACTTCCAGCTAGTATTCCTAATTGACGGTACTACCATAAGACAGGGACTCCCATAGCAATCGAAGAATACAGTGAGAAGAACCTTCACATTTGATCGTACTTGCCGAAATTTTTTCGATCTTGGCTCTTCATGCGGTCTCCATCGGAACGATGGGTCCTTTCGTTCGATGTCGTACCCGTATCGCCCGTGTTTCACCACCTATTCTAACCTTTAATTATTTATTTCTAGTTTCTGGTACCAGTCACTAGAAATAAATAATTATCCCATACGGTCACGGTTCACAAACATGGCCACCTCGGCAGAAAATAATTATTCTAACCTTGTTTGGAGCTCTGCGTCGTTGTTTATTTCACCCAGCAATTCCAGTGCGACGTCTACGCGACGTCGTTCTTGGTCGAAATTGTACAGTTTCGGAACAAATTTTGCTGCTGCATGTTTCACGCTCAGAACATCGAAAAAATATTGCTTGGTATGAGGCATAGGATATGGAGACTTCATCAGCAATCTCTCTGATTCCGATGCGGCTGTTTTCCGGAACCATTGTCTCCCTTCTTCTACAATATCGTCAATGATTGGTGTGCCCAGGGCGGTCGAAATCTTCAACATCTTCTCAACCCTGTTTGAAAAGTTTGTACAAATCGTAAACTTTTATCTCACTTACCATAAAGCGACAGTCGCCAAAATTTCGAAGGCGCTGTTGGACTTTATTCAAGCAAAATTTAATGCCAGTTCTTTGAGCCATCTTTCTCAGAACAAAATATTCGCCGAGCACTCGAAAACATTTATAAGCTTTTCGACTGTCAATGACAAACTACAGTACTGGCCATTAAAATTGCTACACCAAGAAGAAATGCAGATGATAAGCGGGTATTCGTTGGACAAGTACATTATACTAGAACTAACATGTGATCACATTTTCACGCAATTTGAGTGCATAGATCCTGAGAAATCAGTACCCAGAACAACCACCTCTGGCCGTAATAACGGCCTTGATACGCCTGGGCATTGAGTCAAACAGAGCTCGGATGGCGTGTACAGGTACAGCTGCCCATGCAGCTTCAACACGATACCACAGTTCATCAAGAGTAGTGACTGGCGTATTGTGACGAGCCAGTTGCTCGGCCACCATTGACCAGACGTTTTCAGTTGGTGAGAGATCTGGAGAATGTGCTGGCCAGGGCAGCAGTCGAACATTTTCTGTATCCAGAAAGGCCCGTACAGGACCTGCAACACGCGGTCGTGCATTATCCTGCTGAAATGTAGTGTTTCGCAGGGATCGAATGAAGGCTAGAGCCACGGGTCGTAACACATCTGAAATGTAACGTCCACTGTTCAAAGTGCCGTCAATGCGAACAAGAGGTGACCGAGACGTGTAACCAGTGGCACCCCATACAATCACGCCGGGTGATACGCCAGCATAGCGATGACGAACACACGCTTCCGATGTGCGTTCACCGGGATGTCGCCAAACACGGATGCGACCATCGCGATGCTGTAAACAGAACTTGGATTCATCCGAAGAAATGCCGTTTTGCCATTCGTGCACCCAGGTTCGTCGTCGAGTACACCATCGCAGGCGCTCCTGTCTGTGATGCAGCGTCAAGGGTAACCGCAGCCACGGTCTCCGAGCTGATAGTCCGTGCTGCTGCAAACGTCGTCGAACTGTTCGTGCAGATGGTTGTTGTCTTGCGAACGTCCCCATCTGTTGACTCAGGATTGGAGAAGTGGCTGCACGATCCGTTACAGCCATGCGGATAAGATGCCTGTCATCTCGACTGCTAGTGATACGAGGCCTTTGGGATCCAGCACGGCGTTCCGTATTACCCTCCTGAGCCCACCGATTCCATATTCTGCTAACAGTGATCGGATATCGACCAACGCGAGCAGCAGTGTCGCGATACGATAAACTGCAATCGCGATAGGCTACAATCCGACCTTTACCAAAGTCGGAAACGTGATGGTACGCATTTCTCCTCCTTACACGAGGCATCACAACAACGTTTCACCAGGCAACACCGGTCAACTGCTGTTTGTGTATGAGAAATCGGTTGGAAACTTTCCTCATGTCAGCACATTGTGGATGCCACCGGCGCCAACCTTGTGTGAATGCTCTGAAAAGCTAATCATGTGCATATTACAGCATCTTCTTCCTGTCGATTAAATTTCGCGTATGTAGCACGTCGTCTTCGTGGTGTAGCAATTTTAATGCCTAGTAGTGTGAATATTGAGAATAGCTGATTATGCAAACATACATCAGGAACGCGTTCACTAATAAGATAAAAACAAGCTTTGAAAATCGGGCATGTAAAGGCCGCGAAATTAAAAGAAAAAATCCCTTTACTTTTTGATCACACCTCGTATGTAACAAAATTCGTACGGCGCCCTCAGAAGCGGAGTCATACTCAAACTTACGCGGTTTTTTTTCCAATCACTGGGCACAGGTTTTCTGTTTATGGGATCTGCGGGCTACTATGGTTAAAATGCAAGCTAACTGAGTTGCAAAATCTTAAGAGAATGTGAAAGAGCTTTCATCGCACCTTGAAGCGTAGTTGAACTTTAGCGAATTTTTGCTGTTTAAAAATCCTACGCCGCAATTGTGTTTTTGTTATTCCCCGAGCCTTGTACAAAGTGCCCGCATACCGGCAATCGATGGGAAACCCGATCGATGCGCGGAGCATTAAACAATTAAATTTGTCTCTCTCTCCCCATCCTATTGTTTTGTTTCGACTGGCCGGCTATTTGAAATGTAAAAAGCGCGACGGTGCATTATTCGTCGCGGAAGCCATCCATTATTCGTGTCTGACTTCAGCAGTCTGCCGTCTCGAGGCAATACAAATCCATAGAACTCCCGTCTGACGGTGTTATCCGGTACACGTGACTCGTCCCCCCCCCCCCCCCCCCCACGACTTACGGACACAAGCCCTCCCGACTGGAAAATTTTCCGTCACAGAATAGTCTGTGCTACCGATGCCACGCACGTCGTTCGACGTTTGGCGTCATCAAAATGGCGGACATGCACTCCTCACCGGAAACTTATATCCGCAAAATAACCGCCATAACGGGAGTTGGAATAACGTAGTGTGTTCCCCGAGGTAACGTAAAGGAGAGTGCCCAAACGCGGACATCCCTTTTCTTTTTGGTTTTTTTAAAAGCAGAAAATTCTGAGAACTTGTATTTTAGAAGCACATAATATTTGTAATGTTATGCACCATTTATCATTTAGCACTCCGCCGTTAGGCCACGAGTGGCTTACCGGGACCATCCGACCGCCGTGCCATCCTCAGTGGAGGATGTGGATAGGAGGGGCGTGGGGTCAGCACACCGCTCCCCGGTCGTTATGATGGTTTTCTGTGACCGGAACCGCTACTATTTGGTCGAGTAGCTCCTCAATTGGCATCACGAGGCTGAGTGCAACCTGAAAAATGGCAACAGCGCATGGCAGCTGGATGGTCACCCCTCCAACCGCCGGCCACGCCCGACAGCGCTTACGTTTGGTGATCTCACGGCAACCGGTGTATCCACTGCGGCAAGGCCGTTGCCCTATCCTTTACGCTTAGAAAATATAATTAAAAGTTGTTATGAAAAAAATCTAAACTTTACGCTTAGCGAGTTCGAAAAATGTTTCCCGAAATCAAAATACCACTACGCAAACTTGGAGAGAGATATTAAACCAAGATTTCCAAACCCGTACCTTTATTACCCATTTTTGAAGCTGTGAGTGGCTCAGAGAGGATTTCACCACGCAGCAACAAATATTTTTGATCCCCTGCCCAATGAAGTAAAACGCCTGACAGTTAGGGAAGAAAGTTTTAAATCTAATTTGAAACACTTCTCCTGGACAACTTCTGAACATACATTTTCTCCCGTTTAGTGTTCCAAGGCTAAACCAGAGAAAACATAACCAACTTGCAAAGCGGCTGTAATACACTGACGGAAAAAAAGGGAGCTCCAAGAAGAAGCTGTGCGACGCAAACGAAAGTTCCAGAATGAGATTTTCACTCTGCAGCGGAGTGTGCGCTGATATGAAACTTCCTGGCAGATTAAAACTGTGTGTCGGACCGAGACTCGAACTCGGGACCTTTGCCTTTCGCGGGCAAATGCTCTACCAACTTTTTTCTTTTTTTTTTTTTTTACTGAAAATGTCAAAATAAAAAGACATGAAGACATCGCGGATAGTACAAATACAAAAGAAATATGCTCCTCTAGCAGTGAAATGAAATTCGTGTCGGGGGCGACACCTGCTCACGACCCGACGTTCGATAGAGCAAGAGAGCCATCTATCGACTCGTTCTCCAGACGTTGGTGTAAGACTGGGTCGTCTTCTCGAAATTAGCTACGGGTCCGTAAGTGTGGTCGATGTCTATCTCGGCTTTTTCGTCTATCTCATCTGTCACCCGTCACACCCCACCTGGCCGGCGGGACGGTAAATGTAAGTCGCAGGTAATTAGCGAAGTCTTGCCTAAATTTTTTATGCTGTTGCAGCTTCGTGTGTCCATCCATGAGAAAATGCCAAAAATCCATTTTGTCGTTTTCCGATTCGTTGTAGACGTAGCCCACAACCGTTCCCCGTACCCGTGTCACTGCATCGGTTTTTTGGACCGGAAAATAAGATTCTTGAGGGGGGGGGGGGGGAGGGGGAAGTGTCTGATGAAATTGTGTGAGGGGCGGAGCGTAACAGGAATGCCAATATCTGTCTGTGCCAAGCGCCACACCGGGGCCGCCCCGCTACATGCTAAACGATGTCCATCAGTGTCCACTGTTGCGCAGCCTAAATATAGTGGAGTGTCTGCCAAATGAATCGCGTGCCGCCGTTGATTCGTTGCGAATTTCCTGTTTACCACCAAATATCACGTTGAGCGTACCGACGTTAAGCCGTCGGCACACGGACCGTGCAGTCGAACGTTAACGCTGAGCCTGCCAAGTTCAACGTGCTGCTGAGCGCTCACCAACGATGCGACTTGTGCACACGGTACGTGGGCCCCAACGTGGTATACGCGATCGCAACGCACTCCGGCGGCAGTTGAGGGATCTTTCTTGTTCGTAAATCACACTGTTTAGGCCGGTATTACACTATCAAATTTCTTTGTCCAATATCTTTGTCCAATATCTTTGTCCAATATCTTTGTCAAAGATATTTGATGGTGTAATAGGGACTTTGTCAAATGTCGTCCAATATTTGATCAAATCTAGGGCCTCGCTGTAGATTTGATCAAAGAAATCGCTTGTCTTCTGTTCACACTTCACTGCAATGTGACATGTTACCACATGGAGCGCTAGCATCGCTGCAGCGTTCTGTCGTCTGTAGTGTTTTTATAACCATTGCCGGTAAATACAATTGGTGTGTGCCGACAACTACAAGATTAATAGAGATGTCTGAAGCTGATGAGGCGCTTTACAACGTGAGGCACCCTGAATACAAAAATAGATTACGAAGATTGGAGACCTAACCTGACCTAACCTAACCTAATCTAACCTAACATAACCTATCCCTCTCCTGTAGCAAGGAATCGGAGTGTTACAGTGAGCCTGTCTTCTGAAGATGTAGCAGTTCTTACGTGAGTATTGTGCTTTGTGATATGAGGATACACTTCATTGAGCACATACAGAAATGTATGCACATCCATTCTTAGGTAATTGATGTACGACTTGACGTCTTCCACTGTAAGCTCATGTAACAAGTTTTGTTGAATGCTTTTATCGTGTCGTCGTAAAACCTACGGCTTCGCCCACATTAGATTAGTTTTTCGTTCCATAGATCCGTGCTGAGGAGATCCTCATGGATGTGGATCATGTCAAAAATTTTTTTTTTAAAGCTGAAATAACAATACTAATAGTATGAATATATACAGTACATCATTTGTTTCTATTAAAAAATTGGTCAATGGAGTAGAAGGAGTTGGCCACTAGTAAGTCGAGAGGCTCCTTTTAAACTGATCTTTATTTGTAACTAAATTTTTTATGTTTGCTGGCAAATTATTGAAGGTGAGTCTTCCTGAGTACTGGACCCCTTTTTGAACTGAAGTAAGTGCTTTCAAGTCCTTGTGCAGATCATTTTTGTTCCTGGTATTGTATGTATGAACTGAGTTGTTTGTTGGAAAAAGAGATATATTGTTTACGACAAATTTCATTAAGAAGTAAATATACTGAGAGGCAGTAGTTAGTATACCCAGTTCTTTGAAGAGGTTTCTACAGGACGTCCGTGAATTTACTCCACAAATAATACGTATTACACGCTTTAGGACTCTGAAAACTTTTGTTTGACTTCAAGATTTGCCCCAAAATATTATCCCATATGACATTATGGAATGAAAGTCGGCAAAGTGTGCAAGCTTTTTCATTTCTCTGTTACCTATGTCTGCTAACACTCGAATTGCAAATACAGATTTGTTAAGGCCTTTCTGCAGTTCTGTGGTGTGCTCCTCCCAACTGAATTTATTATCAAGTTGAAATCCCAGGAATTTAAGACTGTCAACCTCGTATGTATGCTTCCTTTTTTTCCCCCACTTCTTTTGCGCATGTGCACACAATGCAATTGGAGTACGTAGAACTGCTGCGGTTAATAACACGTTGTTGTCAGCCATCATGAACTTTGACGAAAAATTTGATGACAGTGTAATACCCCTTCTAGCGCTACGTCAAAGATCTTTGTCAAATATATTTGACGGAATATTTGATCACATCTTTGATCGAATCTTTGACAAAGAAATTTGATAGTGTAATACCGGCCTTACTCAACGGGCGCGCGTAAAATTCCCACGATAGTTCTATTAAAACGCACATTTCCTCCACGAGAAGGAAAGTACCATGTCCAATCAATGAGGACACAGGCTAATAAAAGTTCCACTACAAACAGTGCCGTACAAATTTGTAATACTTCTCCGAATAAGATAAACATTATTTCATCATTCCCACATTTTAGTAAAAATGTCAGTCTTACTTGATCACTGTTCCTACCCAGTAGCAGAATCTTTGCAATGTGTGAATTGAAAAGTGTAAAAGAAAAAGGAGCAAAATATCGTTATACAAGTAGCGCAACCTGACCTGTAAATTAAGCCTATCGAACAAAGTCACCCCTCAAGAAAGGGGTCAATTCTAGTGTCCGATACCACCCGTCGTCTTTGACCAATGACGTAATGTGTGGTGTTATTTTGTTTGTGTCGCAGATTGCTGTCGATGAACATTAAATGATTTCTCTGGATTTCCTCGTTTCGCGCGTATATTAAAAATAGGATGTAGGTTGTTTTGTTTTCATCTCGTAATTTGTTTGCGGCATCTTTTGTTAATGAAAGTAGTGGTGATTTATAAGTAGTCTTGATTTAAAAGGTCTTCATTTTTGAATCTGTTCGTTACGGATGAGTCTTTATGTTACTCTATTATGCCAGTGCTACTTTTTTGGTTTCTCTGGAGGGAGGTTTTTCTCTCGTTTTAATATTTTCTGGTTACAATGGTGGGCCGAGTGGTATTGCTGTGTCATTCCCGGAGGGTTTACGTTATTGACTCGTTTTTCATTTTTTTTTACAATTTTAAAATTTTGCGTCTGATTGAGGGCGGGTGGTGGGGAAGAACTGATTTGGGTGGTACATCGTTCGTGCCTGGCAGTTTCTGGTTCTTATTATTTTTTTCATTAGTTATTCTGGATTTTGCTTCTTTCGTTACAGTTTGACCTTCTAACATTATTATTTCTTGTTATGTTCTTATTTCTTTCTTGTCAGCCTCGATCTTTGACTGCTTTGGAAGTTCATTTGCGGTAAGTTTCTTTTTATGTAGCCACATTTGTGTTTTCCTTTTCGATGTTTCTGCTACACTTCTCCTATTTTTACTGTCACTCCAGGTGTATCAATTTTACTGAGTGTTATTTGGAGCTGATGTGACTTTCGTGTAGTATAGTTATCGGTTGCAACGTTTGGTCATTTTTGCGTTTTATTTCTTTGCGTGTACAGTAATGTGTGTAAAGATTTTAATTTTTTGAAAGTATAGTCGAATTCTGTAGTTCACTAACAAGATCACTTTTTAGGCACGTTTCTGATATGTTATAAGGTTTTTGTGCAACAAATAGTAATATTGGAGTCGGTAACTAGAAATGACGTACACAGGTTGCTTCTAGCTACCGATTCCATCTATTCAACCGTTTATTATTTAGATCGTTTTTGCAGTACATGTGGAAAATATAATATATGCACTCGTTACTGCTCTCGTGTTCTTGTTTATTTAAGTCATCTTCAACTCGTTTAAATGAAATTCGCGAGTAAATAATAGTAGCGTTAAATATATTATTTTATGGCATGCTACATTCGTTTGTTTAACAGTGTGATCCGTTCAATTCATAGATTGTCCATTGCAGCATCTTTGCCTTACGTATGACGTCATTCATCAAAGCCGACGGGTGGTATCGGACACGACAATTTATCCCAAAAAAGGTGAACTTATATTTACATAACATCAAATATTATAGCCTATACTTATATTAAACTAATAATAAAGTATCAGAACCTAGTGAAAACACGAATGTTAGGGAAAAAAAATTGATAGTGTTTGGACGCGAACCACCGCCACAATTACGTATACATCAGTGGACACTGGCGCTACTCGTTACGCTTGACATACCGCTACCACGGCAACGGACGCCGTGGCCAGGGCAAAGATAACACCATACGAACACACCAGCTGCTACCATGACGACGGCGTCCTCGCTACACAGACTAGAGGGCGCCTGACGTGCGCTTTACAATCCATGGCAACGGCGTACTCACCACAAGGAGTAGAGGGCTCTGTAGTCCTTCACTATTAGCCGTTTTAGTTGTTGTTGTTGCGGTCTTCAGTCCTGAGACTGATTTGATGCAGCTCTCCATGCTACTCTATCCTGTGCAAGCTTTTTCATCTCCCAGTACCTACTGCAACCTACATCCTTCTGAATCTGCTTAGTGTATTCATCTCTTGGTCTCCCTCTACGATTTTTACCCTCCACGCTGCCCTCCAATACTAAATTGGTGATCCCTCGATGTCTCAGAACATGTCCTACCAACCGATCCCTTCTTCTGGTCAAGTTGTGCCGCAAACTTCTCTTCTCCCCAATCGTATTCAATAATTTCTCATTAGTTATGTGATCTACCCATCTAATCTTCAGCATTCTTCTGTAGCACCACATTTCGAATGCTTCTATTCTCTTCTTGTCCAAACTATTTATCGTCCATGTTTCACTTCCACACATGGCTACACTCCATACAAATACTTTCAGAAATGACTTCCTGACACTTAAATCAATACTGGATGTTAACAAATTTCTCTTCTTCAGAAACGCTTTCCTTGCCATTGCCAGTCTACATTTTATATCCTCTCTACTTCGACCATCATCAGTTATTTTGCTTCCCAAATAGCAAACCTCATTTACTACTTTAAGTGCCTCATTTCCTAATCTAATTCCCTCAGCATCACCTGACTTAATTAGACTACATTCCATTATCCTTGTTTTGCTCTTCTTGATGTTCATCTTATATCCTCCTTTCAAGACACTGTCCATTCCATTCAACTGCTCTTCCAAGTCCTTTGCTGTCTCTGACAGAATTACAATGTCATCGGCGAACCTCAAAGTTTTTATTTCTTCTCCATGAATTTTAATACCTACTCCGAATTTTTCTTTTGTTTCCTTTACTGCATGCCCAATATACAGATTGAACAACATCGGGGAGAGGCTACAACCCTGTCTTACTCCCTTCCCAACCACTGCTTCCCTTTCATGTCCCTCGACTCTTATAACTGCCATCTGGTTTCTGTACAAATTGTAAATAGCCTTTCGCTCCCTGTATTTTACCCCTGCCACCTTTAGAATTTGAAAGAGAGTATTCCAGTCATCATTGTCAAAAGTAAAAAGTAATCCGTTTTAGTAAATTGACTCAAATGTTTTCTACGTAAATTTTTTTTTCTTTATTGTTATTTCCAAACCTGTTAACAGGCAGGCCAGCAGCAGCATGCTACGCCGCTATTTGACCTCAGAGAACACACAAGATACAAATGAAGACATCGAGAGAAAAAAATATGGTGGACATAGAAACGGAGACAAACACTTTTTAAAATACATGGAGCCGTTCACGGGCGTAGAGTCCAAGATAAAATTTGTTCAGACACTTGGGACAGAGACGAATATTGTCACACGTGAACGTAGGTGCACAAAAACGAATAACACTGAACCACTGAAGCACAAAACGACGGGACACACAAGACACGAGGCGTTGATCTCCGGCGCGCGAATTTTCACTAACCGTGTACGAGTCCGGGGACCTGCCAAGAGAGGAGGAGGGGGGTGGGAGAGGGGAGAGCAGAGATGCCATCGGCAGGGGAGATAGGGGGGAAGGAGGAAGGGGGAGGCAAAGCACGGGGGAAGAGGGGTGGAGGGAGGGGACGGGGGAAAATTAAAAGGAAGGGAGGGAGGGTGCCTAAAGGAAAGGACACAGGAAGTTGGGGGAGGATCAAAGTTGATAGAAGGGGTAGATGGAGGGGAGGAGGACATCATCAGGGAGGGGGAGCTGGCGGAAGCCGCCTTGGGAGAGGGTAAGGGCGGTGGAGAGATGGAGACCAGGTGGGACGTGGGAATATAGGCGCGGCAGCGGACGGGGGTGGGAGAGGGTGGGAGAGACCAGCAGGTGAGGAGGATCGAGTTTACGGGAGGTGTACAGGATCCGTATCCTTTCAAGGTAAAGGAGGAGGTGGTGGAAGGGGATGAGATCGTACAGGATCCGTATGGGGGAGGGGAGACGGATGCGATAGGCGAGGCGGAGAGCATAGCGTTCGAGGATTTGGAGGGATTTATAAAAGGTAGGGGGGGTGGAGATCCAAGCCGGATAGGAATAACAAAGGATAGGACGGATGAGAGATTTATAGGTGTGGAGGATGGTGGAGGGGTCCAGACCCCACGTACGGCCGGAGAGGAGCTTGAGGAGACTGAGTCGGGACTGTGCCTTGGCTTGGATTGTCCGGAGATGGGGGGTCCAGGAGAGGCAACGGTCGAGGTTGACGCCAAGGTACTTAAGGGTGGGAGTGAGGGCGATAGGACGGACATAGATGGTGAGATAGAAATCAAGGAGGCGGAAGGAAGGGGTCGTTTTGCCTACAATGATTGCCTGGGTTTTGGAGGGATTGACCTTGAGCAACCATTGGTTGCACCAAGTGGTGAACCGGTCAAGATGGGATTGGAGAAGGTGTTGGGAGCGCTGCAGGGTGGGGGCAAGGGCAAGGAAGGCGGTGTCATCGGCAAACTGGAGAAGGTGGACAGGGGGCGACGGCGGCGGCATGTCCGCCGTGTACAAAAGGTAAAGAAGCGGGGAGAGGACGGAGCCTTGGGGCACACCGGGGGAGGGGAAAGAAGGTGTAGGAATCCGTGTTATGGATGGTGACGTAGAAAGGACGGTGGGAGAGAAAGGAGCCGATCAGACGGACGTAGTTAATGGGAAGGGCGAAGGTTTGGAGCTTGAAGAGGAGTTCTACGTAAATGTGCGAACAGATATATTATAATACAAGACGACACCAGTTTTTGTGGGTCACAAATTGTTTTACGTTATATAATAGTACATAAGGTAATATACCTTTACGAATTTTACGAGTTAACTACGAAACATTTGGCGAAGAGTTCTCGGGCTTCCAGCCGGGTGGCGGTGTCTTCAAACTGCGACGTTTCGACGAGAAACTGCCGGGAAAGCATACATTCACATTTACGAAACATTTGTTAACACTATAATTCTAACTCTTTTTAATTGGAATGGTTCCGTTTTCTGTTATTTACTGTGACTTAAATTTATGTTAAACCAAGGTGAGTAGTAATTACATATAATAAACTGTATTAAAGGCCGCTGGGGGTGTTGCCGTCTATTCACGTGACCCCAGCACGCTATTTAAGCCTGTACGAAGGGTTAGTCCCGCATAGTTTCCCGCCGTTATGTAGACGGGAGTGACACCACCAGCAGTCAACCAGTGGGGAACATATTTTAAATTTGTGTAATTTTAGCTGTTGTATAATTGAGTCTTTCTGACGGATATTTATAATTTCACAGTGTAAACGCCCAGAAGACAGTGTCGGAAGTTCCATGCGGCTTTTCGCGGATGATGCTATAGTATACAGAGAAGTTGCAGCATTAGAAAATTGTAGCGATATGCAGGAAGATCTGCAGCGGCTAGGCACTTGGTGCAGGGAGTGGCAACTGTCCCTTAACATAGACAAATGTAATGTATTGCGAATACATAGAAAGAAGGATCCTTTATTGTATGATTATATGATAGCGGAACAAACACTGGTAGCAGTTACTTCTGTAAAATATCTGGGAGTATGCATACGGAACGATTTGAAGTGGAATGATCATATAAAATTAATTGTTGGTAAGGCGGGTGCCAGGTTGAGATTCATTGGGAGAAAATGTAGTCCATCAACAAAGGAGGTGGCTTACAAAACACTCGTTCGACCTATACTTGAGTATTGCTCATCAGTGTGGGATCCGTACCAGGTCGGGGTGACAGAGGAGATAGAGAAGATCCAAAGAAGAGCGGCGCGTTTCGTCGCAGGGTTATTTGGTAAATGTGATAGCGTTACGGAGATGTTTAGCAAACTCGAGTGGCAGACTCTGCATCGCGGTGTAGCTTGCTGTCCAGGTTTCGAGAGGGTGCGTTTCTGGACGAGGTATCGAATATATTGCTTCCCCCTACTTATACCTCCCGAGGAGATCACGAATGTAAAATTAGAGAGATTAGAGCGCGCACGGAGGATTTCAGACAGTCGTTCTTCCCGCGAACCGTACGCGACTGGAACAGGAAAGGGAGGTAATGACAGTGGCATGTAAAATGCCCTCCGCCACACACCGTTGGGTGGCTTGCGGAGTTTAAATGTAGATGTAGAAGATGACCCCTACGTCGGGTTGAAACCCGCTGGCGGTATAATAATAATAAATGCGATTGAGACTGTTTCTGAATAATTGATTAATCATACTAAACGCTGCTTCATCTCCACAACCGCGTTGTCCGAAAACCTGGAGTTATGGACTGGAGTGCGATTTCGTATGACAGCGGGAGCAGTCTAGTGGTTATTCCACGCACCCTGACTGCGAGTTTGGTACCTCAGTCTGGTGATTCGACCTGCTGAGCTGCGACTCCTGAGCACCATTGGAAGGGATACTTTCCAACAGGATAGCGCTCGCCCACGTATTGAGTGTCGACAGGTTGCCCTGGCCTGCTGGATCACCATATCAATCTTTTGTCGAGCACGTAGGGGACACATCAGATGACAACTCCAGCCTCATATACAACCAACATTAACTGCCCCAGTAGTGATCGACTAAGTGTAACAGGCATAGAACTCTATCCCACAAACTGACACCCTTTACCTCTACAACATAATGGATCCACGTCTGTATGCTTGCATTCAACATTATGGCGGTTACACCGGTTATTAATATACCAACATTTAACATTTGCGATGGCGTATCGCGCGCTTACAGCAACTTGTGATCTTGCAATGTTAATTACTTAAACGTTTTAACTAGGGAAATGTACTGTATTCCTGAAATCTCATTACTCCACACTAATTATTTTTTGGTGTCGTGATTTTTTTTCCGTCTGTGTATAATATCTTCCAGGAAGTTATAGAATTTCTCTCTCTCTCTCTCTCTGTGTTTTTTTTCCTGAACCCAAAAGTGCTATCACAGTATTTTCCTGTAGCTTTTCTTTCTGACAGATTAGTTTTGTAGCGTTTAAGGATAAGACTGACTTCTTCACAGCAGTTTCGTCTTTGAAAGGCTGTTCACGTTATTCCTCTCTGCCAGTTGTACACTCATTGCTCACAAATAAAAAAATAAAAATGTCGTGTGACTAGGGTCGGGTAGACCGCTCGCCGGGTGCAAGTCTTTCGATTTGACGCCACTTCGGCGACTTGCGCGTCTATGTGGATGAAATGATGATGATTAGGGCAACACAACACCCAGTCCCTGAGAGGAGAAAATCTTCGACCCAGCCGGGAATCGAAACCGGGCCCTTAGGATTGACAGTCTGTCGCGCTGACCACTTCTTTTTTTTTTTTTTTTAAATCTCATTTTGTTCTCTTTTGTTCGTTGCATCTGCTCGGGGCGGACGTCGTAAGACTTCCGTTTAAGTTCGTTGTTGATCAATTAACACAGTTTTTTGATTACAGAGGGCAGCTAACCCTTTGACCGAACACGCTGAGCTACCGTGCCAGCCACCACTCAGCTACCGGGGGTGGACATTGCTCACAAATAATTAGGAGTAAGCCAAAATATAGAACCTTCCATACCGAGACAGTAATAAACCAGCTCGTCTTCAAGAACATTAACAAAATTTGTAGGTCTCTCTTCTTTTTTTTGTTTTTGCTGCTTCCCCATGGGCCTCATGTTGGAAAACGTTATACTCATAAGTATTATTTTTGGAACAAAAATCTGTTTACTGACCTTTTTCGGACTCATCGACTTTCACTTTATTGCACCAAAAGCTTTAACCGTTTACGACGGACTTAACTGCCTTTGATTAACCATGTCCATTGTCCTCTTGGAATCTTCAACAGAATGAGAATAGAATAAGAGTTTGTGCTAGTACAAGCAGACTTTCTGCATGAAAAAGTGAGCGCTCGAGTTAACGCAGTTATAGGCTACACATTTTTAAACAAATAAATTTTTAAGAAAACATCTAATTGAAATCTTTTAGTCATAAATATTGACCTTACGCGTTACTACTCAAGAACACTTATACGCCGAAAGGCTTACCTGCCTATCTCTGCCGAAAATAACGAAAAATGTTGCGTAATGTAGAAACTTTTTCCATTGTGAAGGCACGTGCAGTGACCAATTGACAGATAAGTGAAGTGGGAGCCTAAAAAACTGTTTGCAGAGTGCAGGAGAATGCAGCGCCAAGACACCAGTGGGTTCGCTTTAAGGGGGAGACGGGTCCAGTTTGGGGCACCTTTTTGTTCTAACATTAGGCCCCTACCTCTATACCCAGTTCATCACAAGGATAAACCTGATGTAAATATTACGCCACGTATTGTTCCGCGCCTGCAAGAATCTCATTGGATTTCGTTTCACGTGGAGCGGAAGCCAAGCTGAGACCAGTACAGTCAAGTACGATCATAGGGATACGTTTTATGCTCTGTTACACGCAAATAGACTGAGCGGTAATGCGGGACAACAGCTTTACCGGCGCATTAAACTTGGGACAGCACTGGCCAGCCAGCGGTCCAACTAAACTGCAGTGATGTCAGCAGCTGCAATTAAGACGTAAAAAGAGACGAGCACAGAAACAATATAGCTTCGAACGTCATTTAATTTTTAAAGAGAATGAAATAATATTCGGCGAAACTCCAGCACTACTGCGCGCTTCTTAGGTGACCAGACCGAAAGCATATAGTAAACTCTTCTCACTTGACACAGTATTCTTATCACAAAGAGGAGTGATGAAAATAAGTAACTTACACATACGGTAATTTTTCTGAGTGAGCTGTCTGGAATGCAAAAGCATGATGCAGGGATTTCACCGTACTGTTGAAAACTGAAGCCGCTGACGGTATTAATTACAGTCAGTCGTGTGGTAATCTCTTAGCTCCTTCCTGATCCGAACCCGCGAAATACGTTTCAGTTCTCGAACTGCCATCTGCTACGTTGATAACGAACCTATCAACAACAGAATCCTCGAAGCCATCCAGACGCTGAACTTTCAAATGGTTCAAATGGCTCTAAAGCACTATGGGACTTAACATGTGAGGTCATCAGTCCCCTAGAACTTAGAACTACTTAAACCTAACTACCCTAAGGACACCACACACATCCATGCCCGAGGCAGGATTCGAACCTGCGACCGTAGCGGTCTCGCGGTTCCAGACTGTAGCGCCTAGAACCGCACGGCCACTCCGGCAGGCTATGCCGATTCAGGGTTTCCTTAAGTCTCGTCACTCCACACTTCCTTCTTTACAAATTGTTCGTCATCAGTTACCATTTGCTGATACCATTCGCAAAATTGCATTCGGCGATCAAGGTCATCATCATTAACCGTGTGCAGTAATCGTGGAACTTAGCTACCTTCAGAATTCTTCGTACGCTTGTACTGCTAATCCCCACTTCACGTTCACATTGCGTGGTACACTTCCGTGGAGAATTAACAAATGTTTCTGACACGAGAGCCGACGAAGCAGCACTTGTAACTGTACGCTGTCTTCCTGATCTTCCTTTGTGAACATCACAAATCGTTCCACGCAATTCAAACTTGTCAATGATGCGCTTAATTATTAGTCGGGCTGGCGGTTCTGTTTCAGACTCCCGCCTCCACTGACGTTGTACTTCAACGGCATTATCAACCACTTCACAATATATTTTCGTAGCTCGAACGTCAAGCGTGCACCAGCCATCTTGTTTTCTCAGTACCGAGATGAAAGTACTAACATCTGGTGAGCCAAAGACCACACTACAACACTCGTAACTCAAAGTGAACGACAATATCGATATCTCGATAGAGCCTGACAAAGATTGTATACATTTTTCTGGCGGACTCTGTACATCTTTCCTTTTCTCTTTTAAAACCATCTGCCTGGAATAAAACGAAACAGCACGTTGTTGTGTATTGAAAATTTTGTTTAAAATTATAAGGAGAAAAAATATACCGGGTGATTCAAAAGAAATTGTACATGCTTGATAGGTGTAATTTATGCATAAAAATAAGAGTGAAATATGAAACAACATTTTGACTGAAACCGCTTTATTTCAGAGTTAACTCAGCAGAGTAGGAATCACAAGTGAAAAAAAAACAAAAAACAAAAAGAAAACTACAAAATCCGAAATTCAACTCTACTATGTACTTTACATGTACCCCAGGCGGTTTGAAAATAGTGTCCGTGTCGGCGAATACGGTGACGTCCCCCACTTTTTGCCGCTCACGGAATGTTGCATGCTCCATTCACCTCATTCTGCAGAGTTCCAAAACCTTTCTTAATTCGCTGCTGTACTTTTGCCACATTCTCAACTGCAACATCCATATACGAACTCCCTCAGACGGCCCCCGGGGCTTAAGATCCGGACATCTGGCAGGATATATGTATTGGTCCTGGACGACCTGCCCATTAGGATCACCAACACCTAGTTTCTTTCTTGCCTCCCGACTGAAATGTGCAGGGGCACTGTTGAGAAAGTAACATCAGTCGATATGCAGGCGCACGCGACACGCCGAAAACATGTACCGACTAAAGATGGGTCGTCCGCGTACTAACGGGTCCAAAGGAACGGTTCACCAAGATGAACGGAACGAGCGAGGAAGGAATTCTAAGGAACGGTCTTTCATAGTTCACTTCGGTCGCGGCTTTCTACACTCCTGGAAATGGAAAAAAGAACACATTGACACCGGTGTGTCAGACCCACCATACTTGCTCCGGACACTGCGAGAGGGCTGTACAAGCAACGATCACACGCACGGCACAGCGGACACACCAGGAACCGCGGTGTTGGCCGTCGAATGGCGCTAGCTGCGCAGCATTTGTGCACCGCCGCCGTCAGTGTCAGCCAGTTTGCCGTGGCATACGGAGCTCCATCGCAGTCTTTAACACTGGTAGCATGCCGCGACAGCGTGGACGTGAACCGTATGTGCAGTTGACGGACTTTGAGCGAGGGCGTATAGTGGGCATGCGGGAGGCCGGGTGGACGCACCGCCGAATTGCTCAACACGTGGGGCGTGAGGTCTCCACAGTACATCGATGTTGTCGCCAGTGGTCGGCGGAAGGTGCACGTGCCCGTCGACCTGGGACCGGACCGCAGCGGCGCACGGATGCTCGCCAAGACCGTAGGATCCTACGCAGTGCCGTAGGGGACCGCACCGCCACTTCCCAGCAAATTAGGGACACTGTTGCTCCTGGGGTATCGGCGAGGACCATTCGCAACCGTCTCCATGAAGTTGGGCTACGGTCCCGCACACCGTTAGGCCGTCTTCCGCTCACGCCCCAACATCGTGCAGCCCGCCTCCAGTGGTGTCGCGACAGGCGTGAATGGAGGGACGAATGGAGACGTGTCGTCTTCAGCGATGAGAGTCGCTTCTGCCTTGGTGCCAATGATGGTCGTATGCGTGTTTGGCGCCGTGCAGGTGAGCGCCACAATCAGGACTGCATACGACCGAGGCACACAGGGCCAACACCCGGCATCATGGTGTGGGGAGCGATCTCCTACACTGGCCGTACACCACTGGTGATCGTCGAGGGTACACTGAATAGTGCACGGTACATCCAAACCGTCATCGAACCCATCGTTCTACCATCCCTAGACCGGCAAGGGAACTTGCTGTTCCAACAGGACAATGCACGTCCGCATGTATCCCGTGCCACCCAACGTGCTCTAGAAGGTGTAAGTCAACTACCCTGGCCAGCAAGATCTCCGGATCTGTCCCCCATTGAGCATGTTTGGGACTGGATGAAGCGTCGTCTCACGCGGTCTGCACATCCAGCACGAACGCTGGTCCAACTGAGGTGCCAGGTGGAAATGGCATGCCAAGCCGTTCCACAGGACTACATCCAGCATCTCTACGATCGTCTCCATGGGAGAATAGCAGCCTGCATTGCTGCGAAAGGTGGATATACACTGTACTAGTGCCGACATTGTGCATGCTCTGTTGCCTGTGTCTATGTGTCTGTGGTTCTGTCATTGTGATCATGTGATGTATCTGACCCCAGGAATGTGTCAATAAAGTTTCCCCTTCCTGGGACAATGAATTCACGGTGTTCTTATTTCAATTTCCAGGAGTGTACTTACAGTTCCGGGGAACGGGAAACGGTCGGTCTCGTTCCAGCCTCGGTCCCGTTCCCGCCTATGTCGGTTTCGGTCTCTCTCGGCCCGACTCGTCCTTTTTCTCGTGGCCACTCGTCGCAGGTCCACTGCCGACTGCTCATAGTTCAGTATCGAGTTGTTCATTTCGTTGGCTTTGCACGTCCGTTCTAGATCTTTTTCCAACCTTTTTTTAACTCTGAACTTCTGGTTCTTTTCGTATTCAGCGTCCACGACGGTAATTAAAATGTATTTTATAATTACGTAAATTAAACATAAATTATGTAGTATGTAATACATACATCTTTTCAGGCAACAAAACGGCGTATCAGCTTACTTCACTGTTTCGATAAACAGCAGAAGAAATACTTGTAAAAAGGCAAGACTTTTTTGTTATTACCCATGCAAAGGACGCCGGCACGGCACACACGACTGGCCATTTTCCGTCTTTTTTTGATCCAAGGCAAAAGGGCTTGTTCACTGTTATGGAAGGCAGAACGACTTAACAACCGAATGAATTGTAATCGAATGTCTGGTGTCACATTTGTAAAGAAGAAAATGCGATAACTCCTACAGTATTATTTCAGTGTACTGGGTGGCGCACGAAAAATCGGCCCCGAGTACTAGACTCCTCATTGTCGCCCACCAGTCGTCATCTGTTGTTTCGCAGTTGTTGCTTGCATTATCTTACTTGTTATTTCTTCACTGACTATGTTTATCAATTCTGCTCGTAGCGGTTAACAAATCGTGCACAATTGGCGAGCAGTCTGTACTCGGTCCGGTTTTTCGTGCGCCACCTTACATTCATTTCGCTGTGATCAGTCACATAACGCTACAGTTGGCTAAACGAGATGCTTTGCAGACTCACGAAATTACAAGTGTGTGAGATTTCTGTTACGAATAAAAACTCTGTACTCCAGGGGAGGGAGGCAAGTGCCCTCCCTTGGTGAAATCCGTTCTTCATTCATCTATGCTACTAATTTTCAGTTTTGCGTAAGAACCATATACCAAGCACAGATGAACGGTGAACGAGTAAAAATGAACGGTTCCCAAAAAAGGGCGATCACCAGTGAACTAGTTCCCAAGGATGATCGAGTTGGGCCATCTCTACTACCGACCCATGATGTAGCGTCTACCACAAATGACGTACTGCATCATAAATCCGAAGTAAAGCAGTTTCAGGCAAAACTTTATTTGACCTTTTAGCCTTACTTTGATCCCTACATTACAACCACTAAATGTCTACAGTTACTTTTGAATGACCGTGTATATAGGAGAAACAATCTGTCTAATGGTTCAAATGACCTGATATTGCTGTTAAAATTCACTACCAGAAAGAAAAACGAACGACAAGAAAGCTGTACAGTGTTTAGAGAGAGAGAGAGAGAGAGAGAGAGAGAATGATTATTACAGATTCTGAAAAAAAAATTTTAAGTACATCGAACAAGAAATTTTCCAGAGTTTTGCCAACAACGTTTCCCTCTTGTATCTTATATATATTTGTACACTACATACATTTAAAAAGTATATATTTTGTGGCTGTCCATATTTTATAAGGGTATTGCGTGAAAATTTGAAGTAGACAAATTTTCGAGATTTTGGGCCATAATGTTTCCTTTTTGTGTATTAATTATATATTCATTTACAATATGTATTTAAAAAAATATAGAGTCTCTCCATGCGAACGTTTTGTAAAACATCATGAAAAAACTTGAAGTAAATCTGTCAGGAACTTCTCGAGTTTTTAGGGTAACAGCGTTAAACTAGGACTTGTGTTTAAATAGTATTATAGATAAAGCGGATTTACAGCAAGCTAAGCCATATTATAGTAATTACTTAGCCGCGCGGGATTAGCCGAGCGGTCTGAGGCGCTGCAGTCATGGACTGTGCGGCTGGCCCCAGCGGAGGTTCGAGTCCTCCCTCGGTTATGGGTGTGTGTGTTTGTCCTTAGGATAATTTAGGTTAAGTAGTGTGTAAGCGTGGGGACTGATGACCTTAGCAGTTGTCCCATAAGATTTCACACACATTTGAACATTTTTTTTTTTAATTACTTAGCTAAACGAGGATAAGAGACTGTCGTCCTATTAAATCAGGTGATTCCGAGGGAATTAGATTAGTAAAGTAGTAAATGAGTTTTGCTATTTGGGGTGCAAAATGACTAATGAAGGGCGATTCCTAAACTGGTTGTGGCAATGAAGGCGTTCCTGAAGAAGAGAAATTTGTTAACATAGCGTACAGAATTAAGTGTTAGGAAGCCTTTTCTGAGATATTTTTCTGGAGTGCAGCCATGTATGGAAATGAAACGTGGACGATAAATAGTTTAGACAAGAAGAGAATAGAAGCTTTCGAAATGTGGTGCTACAGAGGAATGCTGAAGATTAGATGGGTTGTTGTTGTTGTTGTTGTGGTCTTCAGTCCTGAGACTGGTTTGATGCAGCTCTCCATGCTACTCTATCCTGTGCAAGTTTGTTCATCTCCCAGTACCTACTGCAGCCTACATCCTTCTGAATCTGCTTAGTGTATTCATCTCTTGGTCTCCCTCTACGATTTTTACCCTCCACGCTGCCCTCCAATACTAAATTGGTGATCCCTCGATTTCTCAGAACATGTCCTACCAGCGGATCCCTTCTTCTAGTCAAGTTGTGCCACAAACTCCTCTTCTCCCCAATTCTATTCAGTACCTCCTCATTAGTATGTGATCTACCCATCAAACCTTCAGCATTCTTCTGTAGCACCACATTTCGAAAGCTTCTATTCTCTTCTTGTCTAAACTATTTAGCGCCGACGTTTAGACGGGTAGATGACGTAATTAACGAGGAGGTACTGAATAGAATTGGGGAGAAGAGGAGTTTGTGGCACAACTTGACTAGAAGAAGGGACCGGTTGGTAGGACATATTTTGAGGCATCGAGGGATCACATATTTAGAATTGGAGGGCAGCGTGGAGGGTAAAAATCGTAGAGGGAGACCAAGAGATGAATACACTAAACAGATTCAGAAGGATGTAGGCTGCAGTAGGTACTGGGAGATGAAGAAGCTTGCACAGGATAGAGTAGCATGGGGAGCTACATCAAACCAGTCTTCGAACTGAAATCCACTACTTCAACACCAAATACTCTGACCAGATTTTACAAAAACCTAATGAAAATGTTTTTAAAACCCCCAGTCTTCCACTGCCGACCGTGAAAGATGGCCGCCCGCCCAATATTGGACGGTTCAATACCACTGGATTACACAGTGCAGTTAAATTTTGATTCTGCCTTACGGAACTTGTAGCCTAAGTCAGCTGTCAGAGTAACTTAAATGACAGTCTGTGTGTCTATTACTAAATAATACTTCAAAGTCTGAAATTTAGCGACGACAATGAAATTGAGCGAGCCAATAGTGTAAGCTGTAGCTCCGAATCCACGCTCGAGATTATCGGTTTGTTGTGGAAATACAATCGACACAGAAGCAATAATGTTCATCTTACCTCGTGACCGAGTTAAAGGGCTTTAATCGTTTTTGTAAAATCTGTAAAAGTAAGCCTTCCATCCGATTGATGCTGTGTGAGATGAAAATTTAACGTAAAACAAATTTCTGTACGCTATAGACTAGTGTGCAATTAATTTAAAAAGACACGCGCACACTCTGCGACTCGATAAAGGACGTTTCTCCTGATATATCCCATATTTTATTAGCTTTTCATTGCCGCACGGGATTAGATGACAATGGCGGCGACGTATTGTGGAAAGCAAGCGACTGCTTTGAGCACCATAAATATTCGTCTCCCCCCTCGCGATTACTGCCCCTACAAAGAAATGAATGAGGCTTTTGTGCCGTGTCCAGAATCGCTTACTCCTATTCAAACGGCGTGTTTCAATACTGCTCCAGTTTTTTTTTTTTTTTTTTTTTTTTTTTTTTATTTACGAAAAGTCGGAGCAATATTTCTCTTTTTCAGAAAACATAATAGGGGTCTGATTTCTGCAGGAAGAGTTGTTTTTCACTGTTGGCAGACGGCGCGGTTGGCTTGACAGCACTGCATCCGTCCGCAACTTGTGGATTTCTCCCCGTGTAACGGCATTTACATTCACGCACAAGAGGCGCGCTTTCATTTCGCCTAAGACTGCTTTGCGTGGACTGCTTCTAGGGGCAAGCATAACGCACTAGGGAAGGGAAAAAAAATTATTTTCCTCTTTATTTATTGTCGCTAAACCATACAGTCAGCTTATTGGTATAACAAGTATTAGTGGCCGAGGGGTTCTAGGCGCTTCAGTCCGGAGCCGCGTGACTGCTACGGTCGCAGGTTCGAATCCTGCCTCGGGCATGGATGTGTGTGATGTCCTTATATTAGTTACATTTTAAGTAGTTCTAAGTTCTAGGGGACTGATGACCTCAGATGTTAAATCCCATAGTGCTCAGAGCCATTTGAACCATTTTATATTGTTTTCTTGGTCTTCACTATGTAGGCTGGTACGATCTACATCTACAGCTACATCTACATCATACTCCGCAAGCCACCTAATGGTGTGTGACGGAGGGTCCTTTCGGTACCATTATCTGATCCCTCCAACCCTGTTCCACTCGCGAATAGTGCGTGGGAAGAGTGGTGTCGGTAAGCCTCTGCATTGACTCTTAATTTCTCGAATTTTCTCCTCGTGGTCAATACGCGAGATGTATGTGAGGGGAAGTAACATGTTGTCCGACTCTTCCTGAAAAGTGCTGTCCCAAAATTCCAATAGTAAATTTCTCCATCACGCACACAACCTCTCATCTAACGTTTGCCAGTGGAGTTTGTTTAGCTTCTCCGTAGCGCTCTCTCGCCAGCTAAAGGATCTCATGACGAAACGCGCCGCTCTTCGTTGGATCTCCTCTATCAGGAATCCCAGATAGATAAACAATAATAATCGGGCGAACAAGCGCCTTATAAGCCACTTAAGTTGGTTCAAATGGCTCTGAGCACTATGGGACTTAACCTCTGAGGTCATCAGTCTCCTAGAACTGAGAACTACTTAAACCTAACTAACCTAGGGACATCACACACATCCAATCCCGAGGCAGGATTCGAACCTGCGACCGTAGCGGTGGCGCGGTTCCAGACTAAAGCGCCTAGAGCCGCTCGGTCACAGCGGCCGGCATGGATTTAACAGATCGATGGAATTGAAAAGCAACTGGAATCACTCAACAGAGGAAAGTCCACTGGACCTGACGGGATACCAATTCGATTCTACACAAGTACACGAAAGAACTTGCCCCCCTTCTAACAGCCGTGTACCGCAAGTCTCTAGAGGAACGGAGGGTTCCGAATGATTGGAAAAGAGCACAGGTAGTCCCAGTCTTCAAGAAGGGTCGTCCAGCAGATGCGCAAAACTATAGACCTATATCTCTGACGTCGATCTGTTGTAGAATTTTAGAACATGTTTTTTGCTCGAGTATCATGACGTTTTTGGAAACCCAGAATCTACTATGTAGGAATCAACATGGATTCCGGAAACAGCGATCGTGTGAGACCCAACTCGCTTTATTTGTTCATGAGACCCAGAAAATATTAGATACAGGCTCCCAGGTAGATGCTATTTTCCTTGACTTCCGGAAGGCGTTCGATACAGTTCCGCACTGTCGCCTGATAAACAAAGTAAGAGCCTACGGAATATCAGACCAGCTGTGTGGCTGGATTGAAGAGTTTTTAGCAAACAGAACACAGCATGTTGTTATCAATGGAGAGACGTCTACAGACGTTAAAGTAACCTCTGGCGTGCCACAGGGGAGTGTTATGGGACCATTGCTTTTCACAGTATATATAAATGACCTAGTAGATAGTGTCGGAAGTTCCGTGCGGCTTTTCGCGGATGATGCTGTAGTATACAGAGAAGTTGCAGCATTAGAAAATTGTAGCGAAATGCAGGAAGATCTGCAGCGGATAGGCACTTGGTGCAGGGAGTGGCAACTGACCCTTAACATAGACAAATGTAATGTATTGCGAATACATAGAAAGAAGGATCCTTTATTGTACGATTATATGATAGTGGAACAAACACTGGTAGCAGTTTACTTCTGTAAAATATCTGGGAGTATGGGTGCGGAACGATTTGAAGTGGAATGATCATATAAAATTAATTGTTGGTAAGGCAGGTACCAGGTTGAGATTCATTGGGAGAGAGCTTAGAAAATGTAGTCCATCAACAAAGGAGATGGCTTACAAAACACTCGTTCGACCTATACTTGAGTATTGCTCATCAGTGTGGGATCCGTACCAGGTCGGGTTGACAGAGGAGATAGAGAAGATCCAAAGAAGAGCGGCGCGTTTTGTCACAGGGTTATTTGGTAAGCGTGATAGCGTTACGGAGATGTTTAGCAAACTCGAGTGGCAGACTCTGCAAGAGAGGCGCTCTGCATCGCGGTGTAGCTTGCTGTCCAGGTTTCGAGAGGGTGCGTTTCTGGATGAGGTATCGAATATATTGCTTCCCCCTACTTATACCTCCCGAGGAGATCACGAATGTAAAATTAGAGAGATTCGAGCGCGCACGGAGGCTTTCCGGCAGTCGTTCTTCCCGCGAACCATACGCGACTGGAACAGGAAAGGGAGGTAATGACAGTGGCACGTAAAGTGCCCTCCGTCACACACCGTTGGGTGCCTTGCGGAGTATAAATGTAGATGTAGACGTAGATGTAGGTTAGTTCTCGAAACTTCAACAGAAGCCCGTAGATGTAGATTTGTCCTGCAGAAATACTGATTCATCCTGCCTCAATAGCCTTCCCTAATAGCGGAAGTGTTCCCAGTGCGGGACTGTGTGTGCGAACTGACCTCTCGATTATGTCCTGTAAATGTTCGATAGCATTAATGTCGGGCAATCTTAGTGGCGAAACTATTCGCTCGAACTGCGATCAATTGTGATCCGGTCTTTGGGAACATTAAGTCCATGAATGTCTGCAAATGGTTCTAATGTAGCTGAGGATAACCATTTCCAGACAATGGTCGGTTCAGATGGACACAGTGAAACGTCCCCTTAGAAAAATTATTGAATTTGCTGATAAACCTCTTACATTATTTGACTTTCAAACAGCTTAGCAAAACAGAACGTACTCAGACATTTCTCTCCTTACCTATTCTGATCAACACTAAACTGACACACAATATTTTTTTTAGCGCAACGCAATCTGACATTCAACAATCCCTACAAAAGAATGGCCCTGACTAACATTGACCTATAGCTTTCACAAATCACTTACCTCACCAAAAATCTTGGTTACTCGAACTACTGCAATACAGCGAGCGCCACTACTGCCAGCTAAATAAAAGATACAAACTACGGAAGGCACTAACTACTAATAGGCATAGTTAGCAGATGAAAGTTTTTGATAGAGAACAAACAATGTATTTACCTTAATAGTGTTCAAAAGTCAATATTACAAATTTACTCTCTCTGATGGACACACGTCCAGATCGTCCGCTCTCGAGGTTCTGCCATCTCTCTCCCCACATCCACCACTACTGGCGGCTCACCTCCAACTGCGCAACGCTACGCGCTCTTCACATCCAGCTGCCGCTGCCCAACACTACAATGGCAGACAACAATGCTAACCAGCCACAGACTGCACACAGCACAGCCAGTGAGTTTCATACAGAGCGCTACGTGGCGTTACCAACATGAAAACGTAAACAGCCTACTTACAACAGTATATACACAGCCCACACCATTATGCAGCCACTACCAGCTTGCACAGTGTCTTGACAACTTGGGTCCGTGACTTCATGGGCTCTGCTCCAAACTCGAACCCCGTCTGATCAGGCCACGATTTTGGAGTCGTCTACGGTCCAAGCGACATGGTCACATCGGAAACCTTTTCATGCGGGTAACCTGAGTAGAAATGACAGCTCCGCTAACGTAGCCGTTTTGTACATTGTGTACGCGATACTACCGGCATCTGTATATTGTACATCGCTATCCCCTGACGTTTGTCACCTCAGTGTCTAGATTAAATAAAAAACACCTCTCAATGGACGGCATGTAACCATAGTCACATAGAAATGCTTAATATGAATGGAAAACGCCTCGTCGCGCATCTTCGGCGCATGCCGTAAAAATGATGCACGGAATATCAAATATAAAAAGAAATTTAATCCTGCTTAACGAAAGGAGATAGAGTTACCACTGTCCACTATTGATTCTCACACAAAACTAGATTCTGCCGTTATGAAGTTAGATTTTTCTGTCCCTAGAGTTACACTACTGCCCATTAAAATTGCTACGCCACGAAGATGACGTGCTACAGACGCGAAATTTAACCGACAGGAGGAAGATGCTGTGATACGCAAATGATTAGCTTTTCAGAGCATTCACACAAGCTTGCCGCCGGTGGCGACACCTACAACGTGCTGACATGAGGAAAGTTTCCAACCGATTTCTCATACACAAACAGCAGTTGACCGGCGTTGCCTGGTGAAACGTTGTTGTGATGCCTCGTGTAAGGAGGAGAAATGCGTACCATCATGTTTCCGACTTTGATAAAGGTCGGATTGTAGCCTATCGCGATTGGGGTTTATCGTATCGCGACATTGCTACTCGCGTTGGTGGATATCCGATGACTGTTAGCAGAGTATGGAATCGGTGGGTTCAGGAGGGTAATACGGAACGCCGTGCTGGATCCCAACGGCCTCGTTTCACTAGCAGTCGAGATGACAGGCATATTATCCGCACGGCTGTAACGGATCGTGCAGCCACGTCTCGATCTCTGAGTCAACAGATGGGGACGTTTGCAAGACAACTACCTTCTGCACGAACAGTTCGACGACGTTTGCAGCAGCACGGACTATAAGCTCGGAGACCGTGGCTGCGATTACCCTTGACGCTGCATCACAGACAGGAGCGCCTGCGATGGTGTACTCGACGACGAACCTGGGTGCACGAATGGCAAAACGTCATTTTTTCGGATGAATCCAGGTTCTGTTTACAGCATCATGATGGTCGCGTCCGTTTTTGGCGACATCGCGGTGAACGCACATTGGAAGCGTGTATTCGTCATCGCCATACTGGCGTATCACCCGACGTGATGGTATTGGGTGCCATTGGTTACACGTCTCGGTCACTTCTTGTTCGCACTGATGGCACTTTGAACAGTGGACGTTACATTTCAGATGTGTTACGACCCGTGGCTCTACCCTTCATTCCATCCCTGCGAAACCCTACATTTCAGCAGGATAATGCACGACCGCATGTTGCAGGTCCCGTACGGGCGTTTCTGGATACAGAAAATGTTCGACTGCTACCCTGGCGAGCACATTATCCAGATCTCTCACCAATTGAAAACGTCTGGTCAATGGTGGCCGAGCAACTGCCTCGTCACAATACGCCAGTCACTACTCGTGATGAACTGTGGTATCGTGTTGAAGCTGCATGGGCAGCTGTACCTGTACACGCCATCCGAGCTCTGTTTGACTCAATGCCCAGGCGTATCGGGGCCGTTATTACGGCCGGAGGTGGTTGTTCTCGGTACTCAAAAATGGTTCAAATGGCTCCGAGCACTACGGGACTTAACTTTTGTGGTCATCAGTCCCCTAGAACTTAGAACTACTTAAACCTAACTAACCTAAGGACATCACACACATCCATGCCCGAGGCAGGATTCGAACCTGCGACCGTAGCGGTCGCGCGGTTCCAGACTGTAACGCCTAGAACCGCTCGGCCACTCTGGCCGGCTTTCGGGGTCCTGATTTCTCAGGATCTTTGCACCAAATTGCGTGAACATGTAATCACATGTCAGTTCTAGTATAATATATTTGTACAATGAATACCGGTTTATCACCTGCATTTCTTCTTGGTGTAGCAATTTTAATGGCCAGTAGTGTAAATAGCTGTAGCGGTAATGCATACTGCGGGTCTCGCTCTGTTTGCATCAGGCTGTGGTAGCCGCTGCTGAATTTTCCTAGTTTAGTCGTCCGGATTGTGCGTGCCATTCTAATGCAGGAAAAATCTGAAAAAAAAAAATCAAACACGGGGACTCGTGTGTGCACAGAGATCGCCGGTGCCAAATATCGCAGATGTGCCGGCGTGTGCCTGTGTACTTACCGCGTTAGCAGTGCAAATATGCAGCTGGTTACCAGAGCATTAACAGCACTAACACGCCGGCTCCGGAAGCGTCACAGCCATCCCGCCAGTGCCGCTATACGCGAAAGCGAGCGCTGACGATGGGCTGCGAGGGCGAAACGCACCTGCCCACAAAAGCTGCGTGAGCCATTGTGCGAGTTAGCACGCTCTACAGCTGCAGTACGTGGTACAACAGTCACCGTCTTAATGCATCATAATTTTATGATTGTTTTGATTGTTTTATTGATATTTTTCCGTTTCAGAAATACGGAGGTTCAAAAGGTACCTCCTGAACACGTAAAGTCCGGGATGAGGCGAAATCTAAGTAATAGATAACTGCAGCAGATTTCTTAAATTTTAACGGTATATTCTCTCGGAAGTCACTTGGAAGTGCCGTCTTTCCGTTTTCAAAAATGTTGAAATGTGTGTCAAATCTTATGGGACTTAACTGCTAAGGTCATCAGTCCCTACGCTTACACACTACTTAACCTAAATTATCCTAAGGACAAACACGCACACCCATGCGCGAGGGAGGCGTCGAACCTCCGCCGGGACCAGCCGCACAGTTCATGACTGCAGCGCCCAAGACCGCTCGGCTAATCCCGCGCGGCATTCGTTTTCATAAATCTTTGTTGGTTAATGGGCGGTTCCTTAGAAAATCTCAAACAAAGCATTTTTTCCCGTTTTTCGTAACGAATCGGAGCAATGCACAGCAAATGTCTGTAACTTTCATGATGTATTCCTAAGATCCGTATCTCGAACAACTTCAAAATTATCCAGATATCGTTATCAGCTTCAGAGATACATAGGCTGAAAGTTACGCTACTGGTATACGTAAAATATGCAAGTAAAATCCGGTGTGAGGCAGAAACGTAATTTACAAAATGACACATCACGGAGAAATATGCTGTGAAGTGTCTCCTTTATCATCAGGGTGGTTTCGGAACCCTTTGTTGTGCCTACAAAATTTTTCATCATCATCATCATCATCATCATCATCATTTAAGACTGATTAAGCCTTTCAGCGTTCAGTCTGGAGCATAGCCCCCCTTATACAGTTCCTCCATGATCCCCTATTCAGTGATAACATTGGTGCCTCTTCTGATGTTAAACCTATTACTTCAAAATCATTCTTAACCGAATCCAGGTACCTTCTCCTCGTTGTGCCCAGACTCCTCCTACCCTCTACTGCTCAATCCATGAGTCTCTTGGGTAACCTCGCCTCTCCCATGCGTGTAACATGACCCCACCATCTAAGCCTGTTCGCCCTGGCTGCTACATCTATAGAGTTCATTCCCAGTTTGTCTTTGATTTCCTCATTGTGGACACCCTCCTGCCATTGTTCCCATCTACTAGTATCTGCAATCATCCTAGCTACTTTCATATCCGTAACCTCAACCTTGTTGATATGGTAACCTGAATCCACCCAGCTTTCGCTCCCATACAACAAAGTTGGTCGAGAGATTGAACGGTGCACAGGTAACTTAGTCTTGGTACTGACTTCCTTCTTGCAGAAGAGAGTAGATCGTAGCTGAGCGCTCACTGCATTAGCTTTGCTACACCTCGCTTCCAGTTCCTTCACTATGATGCCATCCTGTGAGAATATGCATCCTAAGTACTTGAAACCGTCCACCTGTTCTAACTTTGTCCCTCCTATTTGGCACTCAATCCGTTTATACCTCTTTCCCACTGACATTACTTTCGTTTTGGAGATGCTAATCTTCATACCATAGTCCTTACATTTCTGATCTAGCTCTGAAATATTACTTTGCAAACTTTCAATCGAATCTGCCATCACAACTAAGTCACCCGCATATGCGAGACTGCTTATTTTGTGTTCACACATCTTAATCTCACCCAGCCAGTCTATTGTTTTCAACATATGATCCATAAATAATATGAACAACAGTGGAGACAGGTTGCAGCCTTGTCTTACCCCTGAAACTACTCTGAACCATGAACTCAATTTACCGTCAACTCTAACTGCTGCCTCACTAGCCATGTAAAGACCTTTAATTGCTTGCAAAAGTTTGCCTCCTATTCCATAATCTTGTAGAACAGACAATAACTTCCTCCTAGGAACCCGGTCATATGCCTTTTCTAGATCTATAAAGCATAGATACAATTCCCTGTTCCACTCATAACACTTCTCCATTATTTGCCGTAAGCTAAAGATCTGGTCCTGACAACCTCTAAGAGGCCTAAACCCACACTGATTTTCATCCAATTGGCCCTCAACTAATACTCGCACTTTCCTTTCAACAATGCCTGAGAAGATTTTACCCACAAGGCTGATTAAAGAGAATACCTCTGTAGTTGTTACAATCTTTTCTGTTTCCATGTTTAAAGATTGGTCTGATTACTGCTTTTGTCCAGTCTGATGGAACCTGTCCCGACTCCCAGGCCATTTCAATTATCCTGTGTAGCCATTTAAGACCTGACATTCCACTGTATTTGATGAGTTCCGACTTAATTTCATCCACCCCAGCCGCTTTATTGCACTGCAATCGATTGACCATTTTTTCCACTTCCTCAAATGTGATCCTATTTCCATCATCATTCCTATCCCATTCTACCTCGAAATCTGAAATATTACTGATCGCATTTTCACCTACATTGAGCAACTCATCAAAATATTCCCTCCATCTGCCCAAGGCATCCACAGGATACACCAGCAGTTTTCCTGACCTGTCCAAAATACTTGTCATTTCCTTCTTACCTCCCTTTCGAAGACTGCTAATTACACTCCAGAATGGTTTTCCAGCAGCTTGACCCATAGTCTCCAACCTGTTTCCAAAGTCTTCCCACGATTTCTTCTTGGATGCTGCAATTATCTGTTTGGCTTTGTTTCTTTCTTCAACATAACTTTCTCCGTCTACCTGGGTTCTGGTATGTAGCCATTTTTGATACGCCTTCTTTTTCCTTTTACAGGCTGTCTTGACTGTGTCATTCCACCAAGCTGTTTGCCTCATCCTACTTTTACACACTACTGTTCCAAGACATTCTTTAGCCACTTCTAGTACTGTGTCCCTGTACCTTGTCCATTCCTTTTCCAATGACTGTAATTGACTACATTCAACTAACTGGTACCTTTCTGAGATCGCTGTTATGTACTTGTGCCTGATTTCCTTATCCTGAAGTTTCTCCACTCTTATCCTCCTACATATGGACCTGACCTCCTGCACTTTCGGCCTCACAATCCCAATTTCACTGCAGATTAAATAATGATCAGTGTCATCGAAGAATCCCCTGAATACACGTGTGTCCCTCACAGCCTTCCTGAATTCCTGATCTATTATTATATAGTCAATGACAGATCTGGTTCCCCTGCCTTCCCAAGTATACCGGTGAATGTTCTTATGTTTAAAAAAGGAGTTTGTGATTACTAAGCCCATACTGGCACAGAAATCCAAGAGTTGTTTCCCATTCCTGTTGGCCTCTATATCCTCTCCAAATTTACCCATAACCTTTTCATACCCTTCTGTTCGATTTCCAATCCTGGCGTTAAAATCAACCGTGAGCAGAACACTTTCCTTGTCCTTTACTCTAACAACTACATCACTGAGTGCCTCATAAAAACTATCCATCTTATCTTGATCTGTCACTTCACAATGCGAATATACTGACACAATCCTAATTTTCTTGCTAGACACTGTCAAATCTATCCACATCAGTCGTTCGTTTACATACCTTATTGCAACTACGCTTGATTCCATTTCTTTCCTGATGTAAAGCCCTACACTCCATTGTGCTATTCCTGCTTTGACTCCTGACAGGTAGACCTTGTATTCTCCCACTACCTCTTCTTTCTCACCCCTTACCCGAATGTCACTAACAGCTAAAACGTCCAGCCCCATCTTACTTGCAGCCTCTGCCAGCTCTACCTTCTTCCCAGAGTAGCCCCCATTGATATTAATAGCTCCCCATCTCATTACCATTTGTTTGCCAAGTCGTATCTTAGGAGTCCCTGGTTTGTCAGTTAGAGGTGGGAGTCCGTCACCTCCAAAGGTCCGAGACATTTTGCTCTGATTGTTGCCAGCATCATATTTAAAGTACCAGGGAAGCAGGTTGGTAGCCTTACTTGCCCCGAGTCCCATTGAGTTTTACCCCTAACGGCTGAGGGACTATCCGGTGGATTTGTAGTCTTTGCCGTATGAGCACAAAGGTGACCACGACTCAGAATATGTCCGAGATGCCCAGCCTTATTCCAAAGTAACTGGTATCCCGACTGTCGGGACCACTTACTTGGCCACTCATACGTTGCCCGTGGTTCATGAACTAGGACATGACTACAGGAACCCACACCATGAACCATACAAAGTTTTTGTGCATGTAAAATCCATTCAGAAGTATAAAATTAGTTTTGAGTTACTTAAAGTTCAAATAAGTAAACTACCAAGACTTTACTGACCGATAAAGTTTTATTCATACGAGTGACATGCCTGCTGTACCAAGAAAAGAAGGGAACCAGGCGAAAAATGCTCCCATCGGCGCTCAAAAGAGGAGGATATACTCTTCTTTTAAAGACTAACTGAAGAGTGGGGTACTAGCTCCCTCATTCTAGTTTTCTCGGCATTTTTAAAAAAAATTCCCAACAATTGTGGCATTCGAACATGTTAGCGCTTTTTTGCGCTGAGAGGAGGAAACAGTGGCGTTGGGCAAGGCACGGAAAAGTAATAAATACCGGAAAATAGCAGACAGTGGTTGTGGTATAGAAGGAGTGAAGGAGGCAAGGGCCATGTAAGAGAAACAGTGGGACGCAATGACAGCGGAACGTAGCTGACAGTGAGAGAATAGTTCTAGGCAAAGAGTGTGGAAACAGTGGCAGTGAGAGAGGAGTAAACAGAAGAAGAAAGTGGGAGAGTGTGAGAGCCAATGATAGTGAGAGACAGAGTGTATGACAATGAGAAAAATGAAAGGAGAGATAGAGTGAGAAAAGACAGTAGCAGTAGGAAGGAAGGAATAAGATATCAGCAGTAAGAGGCAGACTGTAAGTAGTAGCACAGAACGAAGGGGCTGTGACATGGGAGACAGGGACAGTTAGAGAGATGATGAGGTTCCATTCTCTGATAAGCGTATGGGACGATTCGGGAGACCCGCACCGCCGTACATGGCAAGGTCCTAGTGGAGGGGGTTTGCCATTGCCTTCCTCCGACCGTAATGGGGATGAATGACGGTGATGAAGACGACACAACAACACCCAGTCGTCTAGAGGTAGGAAAAATCCCTGACCCCACTGGGAATCGAACCCGGGACCCCGTGCTCGGGAAGCGAGAACGCTGCCGCAAGACCACGAGCTGCAGACAGTTAGAGAGAAATAAAGAGATAATGACAATACGTTGTGATGAATGGGTGGGTGAGAAACTGCAGCTGTGAGTGGATGAGTATGAGAGACGTACAGCGATGGACTGGTGGGTGTGAGTAAGCTACAGGTAGAGGAGTATGTTGGAGTTTGAGGTGAGTTGCATATATTTTCACCCTGAAAAAATGGTTAAGAAAGTTTCTAAAGGTGCTGAGGAAGGTAGAAAGAGGCATGCGTACCCCACTTTTCAGTCAGTCTTTTAAATAAACACAAAGGTATTCGCATTTTTTGTGCTTTGATACAAGCATTTTTCCGTTGGTGTGTCCTACGTTACGAATGGTAGTGATGAGTCTGCTCACTGCTTTAATGCACCCCGCTATAAATTCCTCTCGTGCACTGATCTTTTCATCTCACAAGGGGAGGCCGCCAATTGTGAAATTCCGATTCAATTCATACTGCGCATGATAAAAGCTCATGGCCAGAGGTGTAATGTGGCAAAGCACCAAGATGCACTTCTCAGCCGTTGTCGAGAAAATCGACAGTTAAAATAAACAGTTGCGGTGAAATACTCTCTATGATTAACAATCTGCTACAGCGTCGTGGCGCAGCGGTAAGCGTTCGTGTTCGTAATCCGAAGGTCGCCGGATCGAATTTCGCGCCATGCAATATTTTTTTATTATTAGTTTTTTGCAATTCAAATGGTATATATATATATATATATATATATATATATATATATATAATTCCCGGTCATCAGTTGCAACAATTATGCATATAATAAGTTGTTGAAGGTCGTTCGTCGTGGAAAAACTGGTGACTTCGAACATCATTATGTTTTCCGCAAACAAAGTAGTATTTCACAAATGTTATTGTCTTCATAATGTTAACCACGTTTCATAATGTTAACCACGTATAGTTAACGGAAGACGTAGAAACGATATTCCGAAACGAATACGTGTAGCGTAAGTCAAACGTTCGAATTAGAATAGAAACCCCACGAACACAAATTTGCTGTGGCAGGTATGAAATATAAGCTCCGTTACTCGCTCGTTACACTTGAAGGACAGATGTTGAATGGGCCGAAACGAGCCGCCGCATAAAAGCGTAGTTGCGTGCTAACTTCGAAAGAAGGTAGATGCGGTCCCTAGCGCAACTCATAACATCGTCGAAAGTCAGTGCGGACGTGAGAGCTTTGGTACACCCTGTTAAACAAACGGAAAAATGGAGGCGGTACAATTGGAGAGCGATCCGCCTTCACCAAAATGCATTAGCAATTCATTAATAGTATATATATATATATATATATATATATATATATATATATATTTGAATTACGAAAAACTAATAATAAAAACAAATTTTGCATGGCGTGAGATTCGATTTTTTTTTTTTTTAAATCTCATTTTGTTCGCTTTTGTTCAGTTTATATATATATATATATATATATATATATATATATATATATATATATATATTTGAATTAGGAAAAACTAATAATAAAAACAAATTTTGCATGGCGTGAGATTCGATTTTTTTTTTTTTTTTTAATCTCATTTTGTTCGCTTTTGTTCGTTGTATCTGCTCGGGGCGGACGTCGTAAGACATCCGTTTAAGTTCGTTGTTGATCGATTAACTCAGTTTTTTCATTACAGAGAGCAGCTAACCCTCTGACCGAACACGCTGAGCTACCGTGCCGGCTGAAATTTTCACTTGTGTGAAGACTTGAACCAATAACCTCTCCTTCTGCAGCTGCTCACGCTACCACGAGACCACGGCGTTCCTGAATCCGGCGACCTTCCGATTACAAACCCGAGCGCTTACCGCTGCGCCACGACGCTGTATAAAATTACTAACCGTAGAGGGCATTTCACCGCAACGGTTTATTTTAACTGTAGATTTTCTCGACAACGGCTGAGAAGTGCATCTTGGTGCTTTGCCACATTACACCTCTGGCCATGAGTTTTTATTATGCGCAGTATGAATCCAATCTGAATTTCACAATTGGCGGCCTCCCCTTGTCAGAGTAGCACTTGCAATCCATGTCATCCGTTATTTGTTGGATGTATTCCACTCCCTGACTTCTCGTACTGTTCTTATCCATTACAGCTCCCTCTAGTGGCATTAAAGTTATTTCCTGATGCCTTTGCAGGTGTCCTATCATCGTCATTGTTTGCCATATATTCCTCTCCTTGCCAATTCTGCGGAGAACCTCCTCACTTCAAATCTGAACGTAACTTTACCTGATATTCAACATCTTTCTGTAGAACCGCGTCTCAAAAAAATGGCTCTAAGCACTATGGGACTTAACTTCTAAGGTCATCACTCCCCTAGAACTTAGAACTACTTAAACCTAACTAACCTAAGGACATCACTCACATCCATGCCCGAGGCAGGATTCGAACCTGCGACCGTAGCAGTCCCGCAGTTCCGGACTGTAGCGCCTAGAACCGCTCGGCCACCTCAGCCGGCGAACCGCGTCTCAGACGCTTCGATTCTCCTTTTCCCAGATTGTACCGCAGTACATGATTCACTACCATACAACGCTGTGCTCGACACGTATAGGTCCATTCTCAGAAATTTATTCCACGAGTTAAGGCCGATGTTTGATGCCAGCAATATTCTTTTGGCCATGAGTACCCCCTTCTCTTGGGCTAACTTGCTTTTTATGTCCTACTTGCTTGTCTGTCACGTGTTATTTTGCTTTCAAGGTTGCACAATTCACTGACTTCATACTATTCACGGCCCCTCCAGTTTGGTGTTTTTCCCAACATTTTTCGTGAAACTCTTCATTACTTTCATCATTCTTCAGCTTATCTCTCTTTGGTTTAACTTCAATCTACACTCATGCTCATAAATTAAGGATAATTGCAGAATGTGGTGCCACACAACGTGGCACTACACAAAACTGGCGCTAATAGCATAGGCACATAGGGAACACACACGACACAGATCTGTAAGTCCACGGTATTGGTGATAAGTTGGGAAAACCGTCCCGGAACACGTGTGCTACAAAACGCCACTGTTTCCTGCGCATGTACCACGACATCAGTGTGGGATATGATCACCATGCACACGTACACAGGTCGCACAAGGGGTTGGCATACTCTGGATGAGGTGGTCGAGCAGCTGCTGGGGTATAGCCTCCCACTCTTGCACCAGTGCCTGTCGGAGCTCCTGAAGTGTCGTAGGGGTTTGAAGACGTGCAGCAATACGTCGACCGAGAACATCCCAGACGTGCGCGATGGGGTTTGGGTCTGGAGAACAGGCAGGCCACTCCATTCGCCTGATATCTTCTGTTTCAAGGTACTCCTCCATGATGGCAGCTCGGTGGGGCCGTGCGTTATCATCCATCAGGCGGAAGGTGGGACCCACTGCACGCCTGAAAAGGTGCACATACTGGTGCAAAATGACGCCCCGATACACCTGACCTGTTACAGTTCCTCTGTCAAAGACATGCAGTGCACCAATCATAATCCCACCCCACACCATCAAACCACGACCTCTATACAGGTCCCTTTCAAGGACATTAAGGGGTTGGTATCCGGTTCCTGGTTCAGGCCAGATGAAAACGCGGCGAGAATCACTGTTTAGGCTATACCTGGACTCGTATGTGAACATAACTGTTCCAATGACCATGTACTGTGTTCTTGACACCAGGCTTTACGGGCTCTCCTGTGACCAGGGGTCAGTGGAATGCACCTTGCAGGTCTCCGGGTTAATAAACCGTGCCTGTTCAGTCGTCTGTAGCCTGTGTGTCTGGAGACAACTGTTCCAGTGGCTGCGGTAAGGTCCCGAGAAAGGCTACCTGCAGTACTCCGTGGCCGTCTGCGGGCACTGATGGTGAGATATCGGCCTTCTTGTGGTGTTGTACACTGTGGACGTCCAGTACTGTAGCGCCTGGACACGTTTCCTGTCTGCTGGAATCGTTGCCATAATCTTGAGATCACACTTTGTGGCACACGGAGGGCCCGTGCTACGACCTGCTGTGTTTGACCAGCCTCCAGTCGCCCTAGTATTCTATCCCTCATAACGTCACCCATATGTGTTCTTTGAGCCATTTTCGACACACAGTCACCATTAGCACGTCCGAAAACGTCTGCATATTCGCTGCACCGTACTCTGACATGCACCAACACACCTCTGCGTATGTGGACTGCTGCCAGCGCCACCGTGCGACGACCGCAGGTCAAACGCACCGCATGGTCATACCCCGAGGTGATTTAAACCCGCAAACCGCCCACCAGAGCGTTGTTTCACCACGTATCAGCGTTAACCTTAATTTATGAGCGTGAGTGTATATTCTATAGCGCCGCGCTGGGTTTGTTTATGTGTTATGTTTTGCATTAGGGTGCAAAAACAACTGGGGTCATAGGCGCCTAAATGAAAACTATAGAACACGAAGACAGAGAGGAGTTAGAGAACGACTATACATCAGTCCCAACTGACATAAGAGTAGCCAACTAAAAACAGGGACCCGGAGAAAGGGCTAAAAAAGACACCATACAGAAACTAAGGTACAAAAGTAAAAATTAAATAGCCTTCGCCATATTGCTTTGGCGGATAAAGAGTAAAACGCGATGGACAGCCCGCGCGTGGTTTTCTGAATCTGCCGATAACTCAGACGGCCGACCCAAGCGGGAACGTAAACGGCTAAAAAATGGGCATTCATTCAGGAAGTGGCCCAGTTAAAACTTGGGCGCAATGTGTACGCCTTGTCACGATTCGCGCGGCTTCCCCCGTCGGAGGTTCGAAGCCTCCCTCGGGCATGGGTGTGAGTGTTGTCCTTAGCGTAAGTTAGGTTAAATTAGATTAAGTAGTGTGTAGGGCTAGGTACCGATGACCTTAGCAGTTTGGTCCCATTGGAACTTTCCAAAATGTTCAAAATGTGTGTGAAATTTTATGGGGCTTAACTGCTACGGTCATCAGTCCCTAAGCTTACACACTACTTAACCCAAATTATCCTAAGGACAAACACACACACCCATGCCCGAGGGAGGACTCGAACCTCCGCCGGGACCAGCCGCACAGTCCATGACTGCAGTGCAAAAGACCGCTCGGCTAATGCCGCGCGGCAAACTTTCCACAAATTAAAAATTTATGCGCTCTACTCATTAGACTTTTCATTCAACTGAACATGCCATGTAATTCTTCCTGACATTGAGTGAGGATGGCATTGTTATCAGTGAATCTTATCATTGACATATTATTATTATTATTGATATGTTGTCGTCCTAAATTTTTGTGAACTGTTGTGCTAGTATTGTTCATAAATTAAGATCGAAATACAAGTAGGGCCTACCCTTCGTACACTCGGATGATTGCTTTTAAAATGGTATATTTTTCTGAAGTGAGATTTGCTGGAAGTAAAGCTAAAATTACGAACTAAGGAGTGACAGAAGCGAATTATTATTACTGTATTAAACCTTTTTTTTATTGCTCTTATAATTAAAATCCTTGGCATCTGTAGCATGTTGAAAATGGATGTGACCAGAAGCTACATTTGGTTTAGTCAGAGAGTTTGTACTGTAATAAATCGTGACTGTGCCCCGATCCCATAACCGAATGCTATACCCATGCTTGATGTAAATTGTAAACAAACAGCATTATGCTAAAGTTATATGACACTTGCAGTCTGAAGGACAGTACGTTATGCTGACAGCATAGAAATTCCTATTCTTTGACACTCTGTGGTGCAGTGTCTGAGACACTGCGTTTCCGATCAACAGCTGTTTTAACCCTTTATTTGGCAGTGTTGGTCTCAAGCAACATCAAATTTACGTTGGCCTTATGGGACAGTGCCTTTTACTTCCCAGTGCCTTTTACTGGCATTGTTGCCTCCAGGCAATGTTCCTTTACACACTGTGAATGCCAGTTGTTGTAATAGTTCAAGGTTTTCCACACGAGATGGCAGTATGTGCAGTGGTGTTGATCTCCTCGTGTGAGCAACAGGGGTGTCTTAATTAGGTTCTGAAAGAGTGAATAAATTGGCAGTAATCTTAGCAGATTTTCTTCAAGATACGCCCAGAGGTAAGTTTACAGCAGAAATATTTCAATCTAATATTGTTTTGAGTTACGTAAGTAGTATAAAACCTTTATGTTGCCTGTTAGCAACCTTGCCCATAGTTGGGACATGTGTCATTAGTATGTCACATATTCATAAACTATCAGTTTAATAAGTCACAGCTGCAAAATACTAACGCGAATTCTTTACAGACGAATGGAAAAACTGGTAGAAGCGGACCTCGGAGAAGATCAGTTTGGATTCCGTAGAAATGTTGGAACACGTGAGGCAATATTAACCTTATCTTAGAAGAAAGATTAAGAAAAGGCAAACCTACGTTTCTAGCATTTGTAGACTTAGAGAAAGCTTTTGACAACGTTAACTGGAATACTCTCTTTCAAATTCTGAAGGTGGCAGGGGTAAAATACAGGGAGCGAAAGGCTATTTACAATTTGTACAGAAAGCAGATGGCAGTTATAAGAGTCGAGGGCATGAAAGGGAAGCAGTGGTTGGGAAAGGAGTGAGACAGGGTTGTAGTCTCTCCCCGATGTAATTCAGTCTGTATATTGAGCAAGCAGTAAAGGAAACCAAAGGAAAATTCTGAGTAGGTATTAAAATTCATGGAGAAGAAGTAAAAACTTTGAGGTTCGCCGATGACATTGTAATTCTGTCAGAGACAGCAAAGGACTTGGAAAAGCAGTTGAATGGAATGGACAGTGTCTTGAAAGGAGGATATAAGATGAACATCAACAAAAGCAAAACGAGGATAATGGAATGTAGTCAAATTAAATCGGGTGATGCTGAGGGGATTAGATTAGGAAATGAGACACTTAAAGTAGTAAAGGAGTTTTGCTATTTAGGGAGTAAAATAACTGATGATGGTCGAAGTAGAGAGGATATAAAATGTAGACTGGCAATGGCAAGGAAATCGTTTCTGAAGAAGAGAAATTTGTTAACATTGAGTATAGATTTAAGTGTCAGGAAGTCGTTTCTGAAAGTATTTGTATGGAGTGTAGCCATGTATGGAAGTGAAACATGGACGATAACCAGTTTGGACAAGAAGAGAATAGAAGCTTTCGAAATGTGGTGCTACAGAAGAATGCTGAAGGTAAGGTGGGTAGATCGCGTAACTAATGAGGAGGTATTGAATAGGATTGGGGAGAAGAGAAGTTTGTGGCACAACTTGACTAGAAGAAGGGATCGGTTGGTAGGACATGTTTTGAGGCATCAAGGGATCACAAATTTAGCATTGGAGGGCACCGTGGAGGGTAAAAATCGTAGAGGGAGACCAAGAGATGAATACACTAAGCAGATTCAGAAGGATGTAGGTTGCAGTAGGTACTGGGAGATGAAGAAGCTTGCACAGGATAGAGTAGCATGGAGAGCTGCATCAAACCAGTCTCAGGACTGAAGACCACAACAACAACAACATATTTTTACAGCGTGAAAGAGTAGACATTTTTATTTTCGGGGGCTTTTTAGCTATGGATTCCAGAATATTTTATGAAATTAAAAAAGCGAGAGGAATAGTAGTTCCACCAGAAAACCCGGCTTTGTCTGATCTAAGCGAATCTGAACTCGTTTTGGCAGACAGTAGTGATTATGATCCACACTATATTCCAGAGAGTCAATCTCAGCTCCATAACCTAGTTATACCAGAAACTGATTCTGATTCAGGAAGTGAAATCTCAGAAGCTGAACATGTGCAAGGACCTTCTGCAGGTGAATCCTTCTAGTGCAAGTGTCACTCAAGTGAAAAAGAAAATTACAAAAGCAGTCACTTAAATGTGGGTAAAGGAAGATATAACTGCTAGGGCAGAAAGTCTCTCTCCTGTGTTTTCTGATGAAGGCAATACACAACTGGGTTATTTCAGAAGATTCTTTGATTCAGAAGTAATTGACAAAATTGTGCAGGAAACGAACTTATACTCTGTGCAACGAACTACCACGTCAGTAAACACCAATATAAATTAAATGGAACAATTTTTCGGTGTTCTGATATACATGGGTCTTTCTTCTATTCCTTCGTACAGTGACTATTGGTCTCAGTCAATGAATTGTGAAAAAATGACCAGCATTTTCAGTTTGAAGCGCTTTCAGAAACTCCGCCGATACCTGCATATTACGAACAATGAGAATGCTGTGAACTCTTCTGACAGACTTTTCAAAATAAGACCTGTTGTTGAGTCAATTGTAAAGAACTGCCTTGAGTAGAAACAAGAGTCGGAATTTTCTGTAGATGAGATGATGGTTCCATATAAAGGTACAGGAGCAGGTAATTTGCGCCAATATATTCGAGACAAGTCACACAAATGGGGTTTTAAGATTTTTGTCCGTGCTGGTGTGTCTGGAGTTTCCAAAAATTCTATTGCAAGAAGAACTAGAAGGGAAAATGACACAGTTCTATTACACAGCAGGAATGCATAAATGAGTTTATAAATTAAATTACTCACGTGCAGGAAACCTTTTGCTTGAGGTTATTGGCAAACACTTTTTTTCTATAATATGTATAAATGTGGTCTACTGCTGGCAATGTTGCTTACAACATTTCATAATATTTGTCAAAAATTTCTAAAACTGACTGAATTGTATTTCTTTAAGCATAATAAATAAATATAAGCACTGAAAAATTTTTTGTTTTTATTTTCACCATTTGCCAAATAAAGGGTTGTTGTTGTTGTTGTTCTTGTTGTGGTTTTCAGTCCTGAGACTGGTTTGATGCAGCTCTCCATGCTGCTCTATCCTGTGCAAGCTTCTTCATCTCCCAGTACCTACTGCAACCTACATCCTTCTGAATCTGCTTAGTGTATTCATCTCTTGGTCTCCCTCTATGATTTTAACCCTCCACGCTGCCCTCCAATACTAAATTGGTGATCCCTTGATGCCTCAGAACATGTCCTACCAACCGGTCCCTCCCTCTTGTCAAGTTGTGCCACAAACTCCTCTTCTCCCCAATTCTGTTCAATACCTCCTCATTAGTTATTTGATCTACCCATCTAATCTTCAGCATTCTTCTGTAGCACTACATTTCGAAAGCTTCTATTCTCTTCTTGTCCAGACTGTTTATCGTCCATGTTTCACTCCCATACATGGCTACACTCCATATAAATACATTCAGAAACGACTTCCTGACACTTAAATCGATACTCGATGTTAACAACTTTCTCTTCTTCATAAACGCTTTCCTTGCCATAGCCAGTCTACATTTTATATCCTCTCTACTTCGACCATCATCAGTTATTTTGCTCCCCAAATAGCAAAACTGCTTTACTACTTTAAGTGTCTCATTTCCTAATCTAATTCCCTCAGCATCACCTGACTTAATTCGACTACATTCCATTATCCTTGTTTTGCTTTTGTTGATGTTCATCTTATATCCTCCTTTCAAGACACTGTCCATTTCGTTCAACTGCTCTTCCAAGTCCTTTGCTGCCTCTGACAGAATTGCAATGTCATCGGCGAACCTCAAAGTTTTTATTTCTTCTCCATGGATTTTAATACCTACTCCGAATTTTTCTTTTGTTTCCTTTACTGCTTGCTCAATATAGAGATTGAATAACATCGGAGAGAGGCTACAACCCTGTCTCACTCCTTTCCCAACCGCTGCTTCCCTTTCAAGTCCCTCGACTCTTATAACTGCCATCTGGTTTCTGTACAAATTGTAAATAGCCTTTCGCTCCCTGTATTTTACTCCTGCCACCTTCAGAATTTGAAAGAGAGTATTCCAGTCAGCATTTTCAAAAGCTTTCTCTAAGTTTACATATGCTAGAAACGTAGGTTTGCCTTTCAAACTCGCTAATTGCAATGATAGTTCCGGCTCAGCTGTAGGATATATATATATAAAAAAAAGAACCATAGACAGTTTGTGCCTCACCGGAATTCGAACCCGGATATGCCGCTTGTTGCGAGCGGTGGCCCTAACCACTTCAGATATCCGAGCACGCTTCCAGGAGTGACCAAAATCTCCATTTGTACCGGTGTCTCCTCTCCAGCTTCTGGAGGCTTGCTTGGGTAGCCGAAGTGGTTCAGGCGACCACTCGCAATCAATGGGATATCGGGGTCATAGTCCCGGTCTGGCACAAACTCTCTTTTCTTCTCAATATTCTACAGGTGATGAAGATCGTATATTCTATGAAGTTGGTGAGTAAAGAGCGAGTGAATACTGTGTACGTGTTGGATGGCGCGAGTGGAGTAAGCAGTTGGGGTGTTTTTGGTGTGCAGGGCTCACCCGACGAAGCGGCGAGTGGTGCGCCGGCTGCTGGAGGAGGGTCGGCTGGAGATGACGACGGCGGGCTGGGTGATGACGGACGAGGCCACCTCCCACCTGTACGCCATGCTGGACCAGCTCATCGAGGGTGCGTATACCAGCTCGGCTCTGGGGCCTGCTCCCCGGGGGGCCAGTACTGTTCTGTGACCCACCCTGCTCTACCTTGTTTGCACCTACATCGGGACGCCTTGAAAAAAAAGTCAAGCACCCAGAAGACATGATCGGATTTTTTTTGCTGGGAGTTAACCTATCTTCTAGAATGCTATTCAGTTTTTCGCGATGTTTTCGCGCCTATATTCCTTTTTACTTACGTTTTCGTGTGGCAAGTACTTCCATTCTCTGCATAATGGTGAGGTGTTGTGATACACACGTAACTATAACAAATATTTTTCACAAATAACGTAGTTCACCTACGATAACAAGATTGTTCACAGAATAGGCAACATATTAAAGAAACAGAGACTCCAAATAGGATACAGGACGGAGAACACAACACAGAAAAAGATCAGAACACAAGAAACACCCTCTGATAAATTTAACAGGTCAGGAATATACAGGGTGTTTCAAAAATGACCGGTATATTTCAAACGGCAATACAAACTAAACGAGCAGCGATAGAAATACACCGTTTGTTGCAATATGCTTGGGACAACAGTAAATTTTCAGGCAGACAAACTTTCGAAATTACAGTAGTTACAATTTTCAACAACAGATGGCGCTGCGGTCTGGGAAACTCTATAGTACGATATTTTCCACATATCCACCATGCGTAGCAATACTATGGCGTAGTCTCTGAATGAAATTACCCGAAACCTTTGACAACATGTCTGGCGGAATGGCTTCACATGCAGATGAGATGTACTGCTTCAGCTGTTCAATTGTTTCTGGATTCTGGCGGTACACCTGGTCTTTCAAGTGTCCCCACAGAAAGAAGTCACAGGGGTTCATGTCTGGCGAATAGGGAGGCCAATCCACGCCGCCTCCAGTATGTTTCGGATAGCCCAAAGCGATCACACGATCATCGAAATATTCATTCAGGAAATTAAAGACATCGGCCGTGCGATGTGGCCGGGCACCATCTTGCATAAACCACGAGGTGTTCGCAGTGTCGTCTAAGGCAGTTTGTACCGCCACAAATTCACGAAGAATGTCCAGATAGCGTGATGCAGTAATCGTTTCGGATCTGAAAAACGGGCCAATGATTCCTTTGGAAGAAATGGCGGACCAGACCAGTACTTTTTGAGGATGCAGGGACGATGGGACTGCAACATGGGGCTTTTCGGTTCCCCATATGCGCCAGTTCTGTTTATTGACGAAGCCGTCCAGGTAAAAATAAGCTTCGTCAGTAAACCAAATGCTGCCCACATGCATATCGCCGTTATCAATCCTGTGCACTATATCTTTAGCGAATGTCTCTCGTGCAGCAATGGTAGCGGCGCCGATGGGTTGCCACGTTTGAATTTTGTACGGATAGAGGTGTAAACTCTGGCGCACGAGACGATACGTGGACGTTGGCGTCATTTGGACCGCAGCTGCAACACGGCGAACGGAAACCCGAGGCCGCTGTCGGATCACCTGCTGCACTAGCTGCGCGTTGCCCTCTGTGGTTGCCGTACGCGGTCGCCCTACCTTTCCAGCACGTTCATCCGTCACGTTCCCAGTCTGTTGAAATTTTTCAAACAGATCCTTTATTGTATCGCTTTTCGGTCCTTTGGTTACATTAAACCTCCATTGAAAACTTCGTCTTGTTGCAACAACACTGTGTTCTAGGCGGTGGAATTCCAACACCAGAAAAATCCTCTGTTCTAAGGAATAAACCATGTTGTCTACAGCACACTTGCACGTTGTGAACAGCACACGCTTACAGCAGAAAGACGACGTATAGAATGGCGCACCCACAGACTGCGTTGTCTTCTATATCTTTCACATCACTTGGACCGCCATCTGTTGTTGAAAATTGTAACTACTGTAATTTCGAAAGTTTGTCCGCCTGAAAATGTACTGTTGTCCCAAGCATATTGCAAGAAACGGTGTATTTCTATCGCTGCTCGTTTAGTTTTTATTGCCGTTTCAAATATACCGGTCATTTTTGAAACACCCTCTATGAACTCACATGCAACACTTGCCAGTCAGTATACATAAAACAAACTGCAGAAACTTCATAACGAGATACTCGGAACATCTTAGAGCTTTAAAAAGCGACAGCTCCCATAGCACATTTGCTGACACCACCTTATAGCCAACAACCACCACCCAACCACAATAGAAACAGACTTAAGGATACTAAAGCCCAGCCACAGCCTGTACAGCAAACTGACCATTGGGGAAAACTTGAAGGCAATAGCGGAAGGAAAACAGGTCTTAAACGAATAAAGGAAAACAGGTGTTAAACGAATACACCACACTCTGCAAGGGCACCCTATTTAACACGTTAAAGGAACTTTACAAATAAAAACAGCATAAACAGATAAAATCTACACACAAGCATACACGAAGATAAAATCGAAACAAAATTCAAATTTGTCGCCGAACTCTCTGGTGAACTGCCGGCCAGTGTGGCCGAGCTGTTCTAGGCGCTGCAGTCTGGAACCGCGCGACCGCTACGGTCGCAGGTTCGGATCCTGCCTCGGGCACAGATGTGTGTGATGTCCTTAGGTTAGTTAGGTTTAAGTAGTTCTAAGTGTGGTGTCACCGCCAGACACCACACTTGCTAGGTGGTAGCTTTAAATCGGCCGCGGTCCATTAGTACATGTCGGACCCGCGTGTCGCTACTGTGTGATCGCAGACCGAGCGCCACCACACGGCAGGTCTCGAGAGACTTACGAGCATTCGCCCCAGTTGTACAGCCGACGTTGCTAGCGATGCACACTGACGAAGCCTCGCTCATTTGCAGAGCAGATAGTTAGAATAGCCTTCAGCTAATTCAATGGCTACGACCTAGCAAGGCGCCATTAGTAACATTGCATGTATCTAAAGAGTCTCACTTGTATCGCCACAATCTCCAGATGTACAACAAGGATGGATTAAAGTTAAGTATTCCAGAAGCTACGTACTTTTCTTTATAGCATTCATTACGTATCCTGTTACAGACCTATCTCTTGCCTGCGTGAACTAAACGCGTGCCTTTCGGCTACTTCCGTGGCGTGGCTGTCTTGCTACGCCACAACACTAAGTTCTAGGCGACTGATGACCTCAGATGTTGAGTCCCATAGTGCTCAGAGCCATTTGAACCATTTTCTCTGGCGAACTAATGAACACTGACTGGGCTGGGACACACAACAAACCACAATCACACTGTGTTCTGGTGAAGTGAAAAATGTTTTACTACATTATTTGTGAAAAATACTTATTACAGTTACTTGTGCATCACAACACCTCAGCTTTATGCGGAGAATGGAAGTACTTGCCACACGAAAACGTAAGTAAAAACGAATATAGGCGCGAAAACATCACGAAAAACTGAATTACATTCTGGAAGATAGGTTAACTCCCAGCAAAAAAAAATTCTCTTCAACATCGTTTGGTTGCAGATGACAAGTTACCTGTAGTAATTAACCCACAAGTGATCCAGAAAATTCATGCACCCCAAATGTAAAGGTATTCACAAAAAGAAACGATCTGTTGTTTTAACTAAAAATGCACATAATTTTATAATCATTTAACAAAAATGTTCATACTGCAGAATAAATAAAAACGAAAACCCACGGATGATGGCACAGTGGTGCCGAAACATGTTGGGTGCTGAGAAAAAATGGTGTTTCCCAAAACTGGCGGACCTCACCTCCAACAATTTATCGATTTCTTTACCAGTCGCATAATAATTCCTTCGTAGTGGGTCGTTTCCTTCTTTCGTTTTATCTTAGAGTGTAATTTCGTACATGAGCATACCATCGGCGTGTATGTAAATGGTTAGAGTTGCAGTTCGCTGTCACTGGTAGAACAGCTAGCACACAGCAGAAGTGTTGATCGTCTTTACTGTTGTTATCATGCCTGGTACAGTGTATAAGGGCCGTGAACAGTATAATACATCCTGGAAATGGAAAAAAGAACACATTGACACCGGTGTGTCAGACCCACCATACTTGTTCCGGACACTGCGAGAGGGCTGTACAAGCAATGATCACACGCACGGCACAGCGGACACACCAGGAACCGCGGTGTTGGCCGTCGAATGGCGCAAGCTGCGCAGCATTTGTGCACCGCCGCCGTCAGTGTCAGCCAGTTTGCCGTGGCATACGGAGCTCAACCGCAGTCTTTAACACTGGTAGCATGCCGCGACAGCGTGGACGTGAACCGTATGTGCAGTTGACGGACTTTGAGCGAGGGCGTATAGTGGGCATGCGGGAGGCCGGGTGGACGTACCGCCGAATTGCTCAACACGTGGGGCGTGAGGTCTCCACAGTACATCGATGTTGTCGCCAGTGGTCGGCGGAAGGTGCACGTGCCCGTCGACCTGGGACCGGACCGCAGCGACGCACGGATGCACGCCAAGACCGTAGGATCCTACGCAGTGCCGTAGGGGACCGCACCGCCACTTCCCAGCAAATTAGGGACACTGTTGCTCCTGGGGTATCGGCGAAGACCATTCGCAACCGTCTCCATGAAGCTGGGCTACGGACCCGCACACCGTTAGGCCGTCTTCCGCTCACGCCCCAACATCGTGCAGCCCGCCTCCACTGGTGTCGCGACAGGCGTGAATGGAGGGACGAATGGAGACATGTCGTCTTCAGCGATGAGAGTCGCTTCTGCCTTGGTGCCAATTATGGTCGTATGCGTGTTTGGCTCCGTGCAGGTGAGCGCCACAATCAGGACTGCATACGACCGAGGCACACGGGGCCAACACCCGGCATCATGGTGTGGGGAGCGATCTCCTACACTGGCCGTACACCACTGGTGATCGTCGAGGGGACACTGAATAGTGCACGGTACATCCAAACCGTCATCGAGCCCATCGTTCTACCATTCCTAGACCGGCAAGGGAACTTGCTGTTCCAACAGGACAATGCACGTCCGCATGTATCCCGTGCCACCCAACGTGCTCTAGAAGGTGTAAGTCAACTACCCTGGCCAGCAAGATCTCCGGATCTGTCCCCCATTGAGCATGTTTGGGACTGGATGAAGCGTCGTCTCACGCGGTCTGCACGTCCAGCACGATCGCTGGTCCAACTGAGGCGCCAGGTGGAAATGGCATGGCAAGCCGTTCCACAGGACTACATCCAGCATCTCTACGATCGTCTCCATGGGAGAATAGCAGCCTGCATTGCTGCGAAAGGTGGATATACACTGTACTAGTGCCGACATTGTGCATGCTCTGTTGCCTGTGTCTATGTGCCTGTGGTTCTGTCAGTGTGATCATGTGATGTATCTGACCCCAGGAATGTGTCAATAAAGTTTCCCCTTCCTGGGACAATGAATTCACGGTGTTCTTATTTCAATTTCCAGGAGTGTATGTTACCACTGTGAAGGACGTGGAGATGCTGCATACGAGGTCTGTCTAGAAAGTATCCGACCTTAGATTTTCCCGCGCAAAATACAGACGATAGCGCGGCGCCACTGTACACAGTAAAGGAAAGGAACTTTATGCGCATGCGTGAATTTTGTCCCCGCCTTCCAGCGCATCAATCGCTGCCTGTCGGTCGCTGAGTGCGGCGTTACACAATGTGTTCGTCGGATTACAGATTCTGTCAAGATGACTGAGCGTGTTTGCAAAGATACTGCATCAAATTTTGTCAATAGCTTGGTGATTCTCAAAGCGAAACAATTCGTAAGATTCAGCAGGTGTTTGGAGAAGGTGCGATGGGTGTAACACAAATTAAGTAGTGGTTCAACTGATTCAAAAATGGTCGCACTTCAGCGGAGAGTAACCAGCATTCTGGCAGGTCCCAAACTGCTCGGACTCCAGCTGTTGTTGAAAGGGTGCAAAATTTGGTTTGACCGTGCGGGAGATAGCCCAAGAGGTTGTAGTGAGTAAAGATTCTGCACATGCAGTATTGCATCATGATTTGAACTTGCACCAAGTGGCTGCGAAATTAGTGCCCAAGTTCTTGTCGCCGGAACAAAAAGACCTCCATTTTGACGTTGCACAGGACCTTCTGGGCACAACCAACACCGATCATGGGGTTCGGAACACCGTGATAAATGGAGTTGAGTAACGGGTGTACGGGTACGAGCCAGAAACAAAAAGACACTTGTCGCAATGGAAGCATCCCGAGTCTCCAAGGCTGAAGAAAGTGCGGCAGGTGCGAAGTAAAATCAAGGTAATGCTGGCTGCCTTCTTTTATGTCCGTGGAATTGTGCATCATGAATACGCACCGGAAGGGCAAACAATGACAAACGAGTACTTTCAAGATGTTCTCTGCCGACTCTGTGACGCAGTTCGGCGCAAAAGACCAGACATGTGGACAGCGAAAAACTGGCAACTGCATCACTAGATACGCCCCCGCACATTCATCCCAGTTGATCCAAAATTTCTTGGCCAAACATGGAATTACAGCTGTTTGCCAACCTCACTACTCTCCAGACATGGGTCCTTGCGACTTCTGGTTGTTTCCAAAATCGGAGCCGCCACTAAAAGGATCCTGTTTTGAGAGTACAGAAGAGATAATGCGGGACTCGAAGACGGAGCTGAACACCATTCCAAAAGAAGACTTCCAGAGGTGTTTCCAGCAGTGGAAGGATCGGTGGGCTAAGTGTGTGCAAGCACAACGGGCATAGTTTGAAGGGAGTTAGGGTCTCAACCCTGTCAGGTATTCGAAATATTTTTTCTGGCCAAAGGTCGTATACTTTTTAGACAGGGCTCATAAACTTGTGAGACAGCATTATCAGCACCTCAAGAGAGTTTCAAAGGTGCTTTGTTGTGGGGTCTCCATCTGGTCGGTTAGTTGAGTTGTGCAATATCCAGATTTGTGAGGCTTGAGATGTGCCAGTAGCCACCTGTTGGACTGTACGGGAACACAGGGGCAACTATTCTGGTCCACAAGTTTCCAGATGACCGCTTTTGACCACCACAAGGCGAGGTTCGCTGTGCTGTGAAGTGAGCTCATTCTCTAGCCTTGACCACTGCACCTTCCATCTAAGAAGAAGTAATGGACACCCTGCATTATTCTGTAGCATCTCGCGTCATAGCTACATAGGTATGTCACGGAAATCATACACTACTGGCCATTAAAATTGCTACTCCAAGAAGAAATGCAGGTGATAAACGGGTATTCATTGGACAAATATACTAGAACTGCCATGTGATTACATTTTCACACAATTTGGGTGCATAGATCCTGAGAAATCAGTACCGAGAACAACCACCTCTGGCCGTAATGACGGCCTTGATACACCTGGTCATTGAGTCAAACAGAGCTTGGATGGCGTGTACAGGTACAGCTGCACATGCAGCTTCAACAAGATACCACAGTTCATCAAGAGTAATGACTGGCATATTGACGAGCCAGTTGCTCGGGCACCATTGACCAGACATTTTCAACTGGTGAAAGATCTGAAGAATGTGCTGGCCAGGGCAGCAGTGGAACACTTTCTGTATCCAGAATGGCCCGTACAGAACCAGCAAAACGCAACATGCAGTCACGACGGGTGATACGCCAGTATGGCGATGACGAATACACTCTTCCAATGTGCGTTCACCGCGATGTCGCCAAACACGGATGCGACCATCATGATGCTGTAAACAGAACCTGGATTCGCCCGAAAAAATGACGTTTTGCCATTCGTGCACCCAGGTTCGTCGTCGAGTACACCATCGCAGGCGCCTATGTCTCCAATTTGTCGACTGAGGGACCGAGACATGGCTGCACGATCCGTTACAGCCGTGCGGATAAGATGCCTGTCATCTCGACTGATAGTGATACGAGGCCGTTGGGATCCAGGGCGGCGTTCCGTATTACCCTCCTGAACCCACCGATTCCATATTCTGCTAACAGTCATCGGATCTCGACCAACGCGAGCAGCAATGTCGCGATACGATAAACCGCAATCGTGATAGGCTACAATCCGAAACGTGATGGTACGCATTTCTCCTCCTTACACGAGGTATCACAACAACGTTTCACCAGGCAACGGCGGTCAACTGCTGTTTGTGTATGAGAAATCGAAGAACCTTCAGCATCGCGGCGCGTCAGCAATCGTTGGTTAATATATTAAAAAACTAGAAACCCGCCTCGATTGCGAAAAAAGCGGGTCATGGCCCATCGAACATAGGCCGGTGTGAGGTGGAGGTTACACCATTAACTTAAGTAACGGTTTAGACTTTGTACAAATGTACTGTTTGTGTTTTCCTTTTTTTCGTTTATAAGTGTATAGCTGCGGTGTTCTTTTAATCATTGACAAAGGTCTTCTTAGGCACTTGTGGGTTTTATTGTTCTGAAGACGGTGTAGCTGTCTTACGCCGAAACCTAGGTTAACACTAGGTACTTTTTTCGCAATCGATGCAGGTTTGTAGTTTTTTAATATATGAGAAAGCGGTTGGAAACTTTCCTCATGTCAGCGCGTTGTAGGTGTCGCCACCGGCGCCAACCTTGTGTGAATGCTCTGAAAAGCTAATCATTTGCATATCAGAGCATATTCTTCCTGTCGGTTAAATTTCGCGTCTGTAGCACGTCATCTTCGTGGTGTAGAAATTTTAATGGCCTGTAGTGTATATGCTCACGTTTAAATTCTTTTGCGACAGTAGAGTGGCGCTGTTTTTTTTTTTTTAACATTAGGATGGTCGTCCTCACATGGCACTTGAGTCTATGAGCCGTATGCGTGATGTTGAGATGTCCCAGAGGGCAGCAAGTCCCCGGTAGGAAGTGTGTGGAAGCAGCTCGGACGCCAGCTAGCTCCGTCTCTGTACCAGTACCAGTGGTATCAAGGACCATTTACAAGAGATGTAGGCAGCGTGCTTTGGGAGAGGATACAGTGGTTTTATAAAGATCCTTTTCCAGTTGAGTCAGTGCTTGCATGGAGGCCAGAGCGGATGGAAGTACATACTGATAGGTCGGCTGATACTGTAAAATTTCTTTCTATATTTAACTCGGTTTTGTAGTCACTGCATAAAATAGCTTCTGAACTCCGTAATGTTTTATTTCCTTTGTCCCCCCCTTCGCCTCCGGGTGCTTGAAGTTTTTTTTTTCTCTTTTTTTCTTCTAAGGGCTTCGCAGGTAATTTGTAACTGCATACACGTCTGTACGCTACAAACTACTGTAAATTGTTTGGGAGACGCTACTTACAAGGGAACCTCCCCATCGCACCCCCCTCAGATTTAGTTATAAGTTGGCACAGTGGATAGGCCTTGATAAACTGAACACAGATCAATTGAGAAAACAGGAAAAAGTTGTGTGGAACTATGAAAAAAATAAGCAAAATATACAAACTGAGTAGTACATGCGCAAGATAAGCAACATCAAGGGGAGTGTGATCTTAGGAACACCGTGGTCCCGTGGTTAGCGTGGGCAGCTGCAGTATGAAAGGTCCTGAGTTCGAGTCTTCCCTGTACTGAGAATTTTAATTTTTTATTTTCAGACAATTATTTTGCGAAGTTGCACAGGTACACAGAGCAATATAGTTTACGTTATCGTGTGTCAATTATCAAAGTTCAGGTAAACACACATAATCAATTGCGCTCTCCAAAATTCCAGGACATGTTCAGATTTTCTTGGACATATGCAGGATTTGACGGTCTACACAAGGAAAAATTTGAAAACGTTAAAAACATGTGTTTTGACAGAGCAAGGGAAAACTGTGCGACTGTGAAACTGTTGCATTTATTTGTTGCAGTTTATGTGACAAACTCTTATGTTTTCATCACTTTTCTGGGAGTGATTATCACATCCAAAAGAAAACCTAAATCGGGCAAGGTAGAAGAATCTTTTTACCCATTCGCCAAGTGTACAAGTTAGGTGGGTCGACAACATATTCCTGTCATGTGACGCACATGCCGTCACCAGTGTCGTATAGAATATATCAGATGTGTTTTCCTGTGGAGGAATCGGTTGAGCTATGACCTTGCGATTAAATGTTTCCGGTTCCCATTGGAGAGGCACGTCCTTTCGTCTACTAATCGCACGGTTTTGCGGTGCGGTCGCAAAACAAAGACACTAAACTTATTACAATGAACAGAGACGTCAGTGAACGAACGGACAGATCATAACTGTACTAAAATAAAGAAAGTAAGATTTTCACTCATGGGAAGACTTGAACCAAGGACCTCTCCTTCTGCAGCTGCTCACGCTTCCACGGGACCACGGCACTTCTGAGCTCACGTTTTCCTTGATGTTGCCTATGTAGCCCATGGACTACTCAGTTTGTATATTTTGCTTATTTTTTTCACAGTTCCACACAACTTCTTCCTGTTTTCTCAATTGATTTGTGTTCAGTTTATCAATGCCTATCCACTGTGCCAAGTTATAACTAAATCTGAGGGGGGTGCGATGGGGAGGTTCCCTTGTTAGTATACGAGAATCATTTGCTGTTCTCACATGCTGACACTGTCGTCTCTGTAAGGCGGATGGAGCAAGAAGCATTTGCGCAATGCTTGGCCGTCGATCTCAGACTTGTTACTCATCGCAAAATTTATGTACGTTTCTAGTATTCACGACTGTCTGTGATTCTCCTAAACAGATGGGTTAAAGTGCCGTGCGTTATAAGAAACGCTGCTATCCTCGCAATCTCTACATAATGTAATTTTGTTTCTATCGGTTTGACGCTGTTATCGACGTCGTCCTCCAATGCAGGTGGATGTGGACCTTTGGGAAAGAGTGCTAAAGAGTGCCTGTAGTCGCCACCGTCATTTCGTTGTGCGCGACGTTATGGAGCTCCAGACATGAATGAATGCAGGTTCTGTTTACAGCATCGTCATGGTCGCAGCCGTCTTTGGTGACATCGCGGTGAACGCACATTGGAAGCGTGTATTCAACATCGCCATTCTGGCGTATCACCCGGCGTGCCATTGTTTACGCGCCTCGGGTACCTCTTGTTCGTATTGACGTCACTTTGAACAGTTACATTTCAGATCTGTAGCGACCCGTGGTCTACCCTTCATTCGATCCCCGCGAAACCCTACATTTCAGCAGGATAATGCAGGACCGCATGTTGCAGGTCCTGTACGGGCCTTTCTGGATGCAGAAAATGTTCGACTGCTGCCCTGGCCAGCTCATTCTCCAGATCTCTCACCAACTGAAAACGTCTGGTCAATGGTGGCCGAGCAACTGACTCGTCACAATACGCCAGTCACTACTCTTGATGAACTGTGTTATCGTGTTGAAGCTGCATGGGCAGCTGTACCTGCACACACCATCCAAGCTCTGTTTGACTCAATGCCCAGGCGTATCAACGCCGTTATTACGGCCAGAGGTTGTTGTTCTGGGTACTGATTTCTCAGGCTCTATGCACCCAAATTGCGTGAAAATGTAATCACATGTCAGTTCTAGTATAATATAATTGCCCAAAGAATACCCGTTTATCATCTGTATTTCTTCTGGGTGCAGCAGTTTTAATGGCCAGTAGTGTAAGTGCCTGGCAGAGCAGTGCAAGGAATCACTCGTCAGTTCCGTAGTGTGACCAGGAGCTGCTCGTAAGCCACACAAGTGGTAGTGAGGCCTTCATTGTGCTAGAACTCCCCACTCGCACTAAACCTCCAGAAACGTCTCAGTTTAGTTTGTGAGTCCGTAGATGGTGATATAAGGGGCGTACAGTATAACTGGCCACGACTTCCCACCCGATTTTTTGCGATAATTAAGCCAGTCCGTCCTTGAACTGCCTTAGTGAGCTATAGCGTAGGATTTCATCGTACCTGCTGTGTGCAGATGGTCTCGTAGGTTTTATTTCTCCTTGCAGAGTCGTAGCTGCGTTGTCCAACGCTGAAAGTGCAATACTACTCTCTGTGTTTGACGTAATGAAACGAGAAGAAGTTTTTTTTGTGCAAGTAAGTTTTTACAGAGGGTAGCAGTACGGCGCGTTTATACAAGAGGCACCATAAAATGAAATCGTTCACGCTGCTTAGATGCTTAGAGATGCTCTACCACATGATTAGGTCAGAAGGCATCCTATCGACACTGCCGATTACGGAGTCCAGCCTCTAACTTGAGAGTAAAATCGGTGTAATTCGTATAAGAGCGTACATCCTTGATTATGGCAAACTCATTCATATATTTACGAAGGCAGTTCATTAAGTAATGCAACACATTTTTTTTCTCGGCCAGTTTTGGTTGAAAAAACCGGAAATTTCTTGTGGAATATTTTCAAACATTCCCGCTTCGTCTCGTATAGTTTCATTGACTTCCGACAGGTGGCAGCGCTGTACGGAGCTGTTAAAATGGCGTCTGTAACGGATGTGCGTTGCAAACAACGGGCAGTGATCGAGTTTCTTTTGGCGGAAAACCAGGGCATCTCAGATATTCACAGGCGCTTTGCAGAATGTCTACGGTGATCTGGCAGTGGACAAAAGCACAGTGAGTCGTTGGGCAAAGCGTGTGTCATCATCGCCGCAAGGTCAAGCAAGACTGTCTGATCTCCCGCGTGCGGGCCGGCCGTGCACAGCTGTGACTCCTGCAATGGCGGAGCGTGCGAACACACTCGTTCGAGATGATCGACGGATCACCATCAAACAACTCAGTGCTCAACTTGACATCTCTGTTGGTAGTGCTGTCACAATTGTTCACCAGTTGGGATATTCCCGCTGTGTCCCTCGTTGTCTAACCGAACACCGTAAAGAGCAAAGGAGAACCATCTGTGCGGAATTGCTTGCTCGTCATGTGGCTGAGGGTGACAATTTCTTGTCAAAGATTGTTACAGGCGATGAAACACGGGTTCATCACTTCGAACCTGAAACAAAATGGCAATCAACGGAGTGGCGCCACACCCACTCCCCTACCGAGAAAAAGTTTAAAGCCATACCCTCAGCCGGTAAAGTCACGGTTACAGTCTTCTGGGACGCTGAAGGGGTTATTCTGTTCGATGTCCTTCCCCGTGGTCAAACGATCAACTCTGAAGTGTATTGTGCTACTCTTCAGAAATTGAAGAAACGACTTCAGCGTGTTCGTAGGCACAAAAATCTGAATGAACTTCTCCTTCTTCGTGACAACGCAAGACCTCACACAAGTCTTCGCACCCGAGAGGAGCTCACAAAACTTCAGTGGACTGTTCTTCCTCATGCACCCTACAGCCCCGATCTCGCACCGTCGGATTTCCATATGTTTGGCCCAATGGAGGACGCAATCCGTGGGAGGCACTACGCGGATGATGAAGAAGTTATTGATGCAGTAAGACGTTGGCTCCGACATCGACCAGTGGAATGGTACCGTGCAGGCATACAGGCCTTCATTTCAAGGTGGCGTAAGGCCGTAGCATTGAATGGAGATTACGTTGAAAAATAGTGTTGTGTAGCTAAAAGATTGGGGAATAACCTGGTGTATTTCAATGCTGAATAAAACAACCCCTGTTTCAGAAAAAAAAGTGTTGCATTACTTATTGAACTGCCCTCGTATTAAGATCGACGTTTCGTGGCACTGTAAAATTACTAAAAGGTAACATTTAGACCCGTAGACTCTTCCTAATGTCTGCGTGGGAAAAGGCAACTTTCGTTAGCAAGTATTTATGAATAACAATTACTTTGTACAAGTACTTTTCATGCATATGTCATTGCTGACGTCACGAGCGAATTCTGCATCGGCACCTCATCCCACTGGCTCTGAAAGCCTTTGCTACCCAGCGTGGGAGCCTACCGCTCGTTCCTTACTCCGTACGTAGTAGAGATGGGCAAACTCGTTCATCCTTGGGAACTAGTTCACTGGCGATCGCTCTTTTCTGGGAGCCGTTCATTTTTACTCGTTCACTGTTCATTGTCCTTGGTATATGGTTCTTATGAAAAACTGAAAATTAGTAGCATAGGTGACTGAAGGACGGAAGGCGCCAACAGGGGCCCCTTGTCTCCCTCCTCTGGAGTACAGAGTTTTTATTCATAACAGAATTCTCACACACTTGTAACTTTCGTGATTCTGCAAAACATCTCGTTTAGCCAACTGTAGCGTTATGTGGCTGATCGCACGAAAAACCGGACCCGAGTACAGATTGCTCGCCAATCGCGCGACTGCTACGGTCGCAGGTTCGAATCCTGCCACGGGCATGGATGTGTGTGATGTCCTTAGGTTAGTTAGGTTTAAGTAGTTCTAAGTTCAAGGGGACTGATGACCTGAGATGTTAAGTCCCATAGTAGTCAGAGCCATTTGAACCATCTGAGAGGCAACTAAAAGCGAACGACCGTTACAGCGTGTTAAAACAAACGTGAGTTGCATCCTCGTAGTGTTGCTAGCGCCTCTTACGCGACTGGCGCGAAATCTGATTGCAGAAAGATGCCTACCAACTTTCGTTTCTATCGCGTAACTCCCTCTAGGTGGTCTGATTTTTTTCTTCCGTCAGTTTATTGTGGAGGAAGAGGTAAGTTGTTGAAACGTTCCCGTCTCCTCCATATCTCTTTTGTTACGCAACCTTCCCTTCTACAATAACCTATGAAACCTTCCCTTAGGATTTCTATCTCTTGCTTAATAATAACAAATGAAATCTTCCCTCTGAAATAAATTCTCTTTCTCAATCTTCGCATACAAATTTATTTGCTGCTTATTAAAAGTGATTTTCTAATTATTTCGACGAAACATAGAATCTGTCGTCGTCGTGGCCCTCAGTCGTTACCTGCAATAACCCAAAACTGTTCCTCACCTTTTTTACTGTCACTGGATCACCATCTGACTGCTACATCGAACTGCGACATGAATATACTTACTCTGTTTTACTATACTCTATTAGCTGCTGGTGGGCTCTCATAATAAGTGGCTGTATTTATTACCAAAGCTGACGTTATTCTTTAATAGGAAAGCTGAAGTTATTCTTTAATTAATTTGACTGAAGTTACGTAATTCATAGTTAAACTTTTTCTCCACAGCAATAAAATTTTCCAAAGTTGTACGTTGATGGCTTTTGGGATGGATTATAATCAGTAATGCAATATTGCTGGCAAAAGTTAATTACATTCTGAATGAAATGATTTTACAAACGTTCAAGTGGGACTTACTTTTTACAATAATCTTACAACTAGCATTGCGCAAACATACCTTCAGTAGTCTTGAGTTTCGCAAACAAAATAATTCAATAATATTAGTTTCTCTTATGATAATAGGCAGCTGATGTCTCTTTACATCCGTTTATAATCTCTTGTAAGTCATAGCTGGTGGCTGGCAGGCACACCGCTCCTCTCAACCTCTCGCTTCAGACCTGCTACCGACTCCCTTCACATCTCGCTTACTGCTGACTTCCTACGAACGCTAAGGTGCGGTCTCTCCCGCCAACAATGCTTTCTGGTGCAGACAGTCCCTGCTACCATTAGAAAATGTATCAATGCGCGGTCTTTCCCGCTCTTTTCTTAAAATGTATCCGTACGCGGTCTCTCCCGCCCTTTTTAAAATTATACCAACAGTACTCTGGTGCAGACATACCCTGCTACCACAATTATTTCCAACATGACAAATATTAATTATTCCTACTTAATCCTATTAATAAAATATAAACATCTTTCATAAATTGCCGTTTGACAATAGTCAATAGAAATTTACACGTCTTACATAATACTTTGGTGCAGACATTCCCTGGTACCACAATTATATCCAACATGACAAATATTAATTATTACTACTTAATCCTATTAATAAAATATAAACATCTTTCATAAATTGTGGTTTGACTATAGACAATAGAAATATGCACATCTTACATAATACTTTGGTGCAGACATTGCCTGCTACCACAATTATTTCCAACATGACAAATATTAATTATTCCTACTTGATCCTACTAATAAAATATAAACATCTTTCATAAATTGCCGTTTGACAATAGACAATAGAAATTTACGCGTCTTACATAATACTTTGGTGCAGACATTTCCTGCTACCGCAATTATTTCCAACATGACAAATATTAATTATTAGTACTTAATCCTATTAATAAAATATAAACATCTTTCATAAATTGTGGTTTGGCAATAGACAATAGAAATATGCATAAGTGATGACTAACTGAAAACCTCAGCTGCCGACAAGTGTTGTTGTTATACCTCTATGTGGAC